>NC_139536.1:67098712-68544938 GCF_965153285.1 Podarcis tiliguerta | reverse complement strand
GGACTTTAGTTTTTCTTTTATTCAACTGCCAGACATTCATAGCCAACAGTCAGCCGTGCATGACAAACTTGTACAGCCTTAATGAATAAGATGGAGTGTGGAGGCCCAGAGACAAAACGTTGCTTCCAGGCCTCTCAATTGAACCCAAGGGACTCTTCTTAGGCCACACCCCTCAGCAGACTGCCCACCACTCTTCTCAAATGCTATTTCCTGGCTGGAATGTCTCCTCTTGCTTATCTAGATGGGGAGATGTGTGTATAAGAACCTCTGACTTCAGCACGGCTGGAATGTAGCTCATTGGACAACGGGAAGAGTCATAGCCTTTGCCCCACCCACTTTTATCTTTGGGCTTGCCCATTTTGGCCTCTGGCCATACCCACTGCTGGCATGTGGTCCCTGGAAGGTTTACCATGAGAGAACGCTGTCCTCAGTCAGGGTGGCGTGGAGCAGTTCCTTACCCCTGTGATAAACCCTCCATATCCATTTGGAACCATTGATGTCATTTATTCCACAGCTCATGCAAGTTCTCTCTGCATGTGTTTCTGCCATGATCCAATTTTTTTTTTTTTGATCCAGCATGAAATACATTAATGCTCATTCTTCTTAAATAACTACTCAAGCTGTTGTTGCCTCAAGCTTATCTTATGTCGTCTGAGGCTGGGTTTGAAAACCGTCTCGGAGACAGACACATGAAAAGCATAAGGACTTGAAGGGAAGCAACTTTAGGTGGCCGTGCAGAAACACAACGAAGTGAAGGTTTGGATTTCAGATATTTTCCAGATGTGGAGACACATCTGGTTTGGCCCTGTTTTGTTGTGGCCCAGTTTCACTAACTTTAAATTGCAGAACTCAACATACAAGACAGACTCTGGCTTCCTCTGTGGCTATTGAGAAGCATATGAACAAGGGCTAGGGTGTTTATTAGATTTCATTCAAATCAAATGTCGTCAATCTTAGTTTTATGCCGTTATAACTATCATGTGCGAACAGAATAAGTAGTGAATCCACAGCCAAGCTATAGCAATGGCCAGTAATGATAAGAGTGCTCAAAAAGACATAAATAGGATACTTCAAATGCTATAAATACAAAGGAATGAAAAATGTAGCAATCCTGCCTTCCGTAGCCGGCACAGAAGTTCGCTTTATTTATTGGCTCATATATTTAGTCCATTTTTGCCTTATTGGACTGGATCTCTGGACAGTTTACAACTGACACATTAAAACAGTGATAGAACCAATCCTAAATACTACTTCAAACAGTACAACTATACAATTAAAACAATTAAGGCAGCAGGCTGATAGCTTTTATTTTTTTAAGCTGGTCTCCCCCAGGCACTTTTAGTTTCCCCAAAGAACTGCGTGAAAAGATTATCATCAAATTGTGCCAAAACCCCAGTACAGCTTTAACAGGAAAGAGTTCTAAAACCATGGTGCCACCACAGAAAGGGCCCCCTTTCATTTTACCGCTGAATGAGCTAAGCTCATTGGTGGAACTATCCAAGACCCTCTCTCTGCAGATCTCAGGACTTGGGCAAGCCCATGGAGAGAGAGAGGGGTGCACCTCTTCAAATATTTGGGTCTGAAGTGGTTCAGGGCTTTGCAAGTTAATATCACCCCTTGACCTTAGACCAGTAGCTGTTAATGAAAATGTTGCAAGACTGATGTAGTATGTATCCACTTAGATACTCCACATAGGAGCTTTACAACTGAATTTTGCATCAGCTGAAATTTCTGGACTGTTTCCAAGGGCATCCCACATCAGTAGGTTACTAGCGTTACTGTAACTAGCCTATCCTGGTCCAGGAATGGCTATAGCTGGAGAACCAGCCATAGCTGGCAAATATGGACTCAACCCCTGAGACCATATGAGCTTTTAGTGACAATGCTGGACACAGGAATACCTCTAAAATGTAACTATGTGCAGCAGTGATGCAGCAGAGAAATCAACAGAAATTTATGTAGTTGATACCATATTTCAAATCCCCAAATGGCAGTATCTCAACACCTTTGCAAACTATTTAAATAGAAAACTCCGTAAGAAATACATCCACTGTCAAGTTTCTAGCTCTAAACTATCTCCTGTTTAGTCTGTGGACTAGTTTCAACAGAGTAAAAACATGGCATTATCAGACTTTTAAAATGCTCTACTCTGACTCTGCTGAATCCTTGTGGAGATAAACTCTAATAAACCAAATTTTTCCTGCCATGTTATTTGCTGGCGGTTGTCCAACCTGACTTTCCATGTCCTTTCCTCCCAGTACACAACCTGTTATACATTTAAATGCCTTCTTATAGTAGACATACCTAAAGAAATGCCTTGGCAGCTGTGGGGTGTGTTTCTTGGCTTGCCTGTGAAAAGATGTCTCCTTGCACAACATTCCTTTCATCCCAGAGGGGCTGTGAGCCGTGCATTTGAAGAGCACAAACATTATTTTTGTTGCCTGCTCTGGATGGATGGAAATCTACACAACTTAATAAAATCAATGCTTAGAAGTGTCAGCATTGAAACACATAGGGAATAAATTAATTTTTAATACAATTTTAAGAAACTTTTTTTTTTTTTTTGGCTTAAAGCCAACATGCCTACTATGTTTATAAAGGTGTCCATAATGTGCTGCACTTAAGTGTCTGTCTGTTTCCATTGCAAACTATTATTTCTTTGGTTTTGTGTCATCATTACAATATACAACTTTTACCCAAGTTAAAAATACAGGAATAATGCCAGTTAAGTTACACCTGGTGTAGACCCATTGAAATAAATTTCCATCACTAACTGAAGTCTATTTGAATGGGTCTACTCTAATAGGAAACATAGGCTTCATAAATTAATGTGTAACATTAATAGTGAGATTTTAGCCATACAAAATGTGCTTGGATACTAGTATGTCTATATCATCTTTCAACAACTTTTGCTTATTAATAACTTAAAGATACAGTTTAATATTTAAACTCAAGTTCTCTCTTTTTAAGATAGACTACTAATCTATGTTATGTAACAAAACATTTGCATATCTAAGAAAACAACATTTTTCAGAATCTGAATATTTTGAAGATTAAAAACCTGAACCACTAAGGAGGATGTACCGTATTTTTCGCTCTATAAGACGCACCAGACCACAAGATGCACCTAGTTTTTGGAGGAGGAAAACAAGAAAAAAAATATTCTGAATCTCAGAAGCCAGAACAGCAAGAGGGATCGCTGTGCAGTGAAAGCAGCAATCCCTCTTGCTGTTCTGGCTTCTGGGATAGCTGCGCAGCCTGCATTCGCTCCATAAGACGCACACACATTTCCCCTTACTTTTTAGAAGGGAGAAAGTGAGTCTTATAGAGCAAAAAATACGGTATGTTGAAACAGCTCGTGGGTGACGGTTCCTTTGCTGTTTCTGGACAGGAACTACATCCACAGAGTAGAGATGGTTGTTGAGAAAATTGATGAGATCTTTCTTTGATTCATTCCCACCATCCTCTTAAAAAAAGCCCACTTTACAGAATTTTCCCCAAACATGTGTGTGTGTGTGTGTGTGTGTGTGTGTGTGTAGTGGTTGCCATTTCCCCTCCTGTCCACAATGCCTTGGTCTGAGACTTTGTAGAAGAGACACAATACTGGCCAGGCTTAAAACAGTTGCCACTGTCGCCACTTGCAGTGGGAGCAAAATTGGTGAAATGGCCTCCCAAATTTCTTGGAGCATAATAGGGTTAAAATTTTCAAGAAGCCATTTGCCCACAGCTGTAGTGGATCTACATTAGGACTGCAGTGGACCCTTGTGTGTAAGCATCTCACGTTGCTGCCATATGCACTACATAGAAGGTGAGCAAGAATTTCTATCCCTCTTGCGGTACAAATGTCGGTGGAGATTTCTAACCACTGTCTTTTGCTGCGTTTTGGATTAGGATCCAAATGTTCTTAGTTCACACTCTCTATAGTTTCACTTTTTCTTTTCCAAATGCAGTGGTCACTCTAAAAACGCAGCACTTTTGTGTGAGTCCATAGAGCAACTTGGAACTTTTAGAGTCCCTGATCCAACTCGAGACACCTTGCATGTGAAAACCTCACTTGAATCCCTCCTATTTGTTTTATAATGCAGGAAACATCTGTATTTGTCCTCCTGTTCCAGCCACTCCGTTCTATTTCCCTTCCCACCATTGTGACATGCCCCTAGCCCAATAGCACAATCCAAATCCAAGACCCACTGAGATGAGAGAGTTTGGTTTCAGAAGATCTTGGGGTTTATTGGCTGAACCAGGGTTGAGCTGGCAGAACCAAGGAAAGACTTACACCTAGTCTACTCACACTCACATGACCTGGCATTCGATCAGAACTTAGCTGGCAAAAAAGGCAGTGTAAATTCAGCTACTCCAAGTTCCTCCAGAATGGAATTTGTTATGTACTGAGTTGAATAGGAGCCAAAATGCAGCAGTCTGATTGGTCCTAGAACAATAGGATCCAGAATGCAGCAGTCTGATTGGTCCACAGGAGCCACCCAATCCAGCTCCAGGTGGAAGTGAATCCGCAACCTGATTGGCCTGCAGGAGAATCCTGGAATTAGCCAATCATGTGGGGCCCATTGTGTAAATAATGTATATAAAGCATACATTCTGGGGGAACTTCCATTTTCCTCTTCACCACTATGAGCTGAATAAAGAGCATGAAATCCACTCTTGACCGAGTATATTTCAAAATTTGAAATAGGAGAAACTTAAGCCAGCGTAATTTATGCCGGTGTAAATTATACCAGTTTGAGAGAGCCAGTGTGGTGTAGTGGTTAAGAGGGGTAGTCACGTAATCTGGGTAACCGGGTTCGCGTCTCCGCTCCTCCACATGCAGCTGCTGGGTGACCTTGGGCCAGTCACAGTCTCTCAGCCCCACTCACCTCACAGAGTGTTTGTTGTGGGGGAGGAAGGGAAAGGAGAATGTTAGCCGTTTTGAGACTCCTTAAAGGGAGTGAAAGGCGGGATATCAAATCCAAACTCCTCCTCCTCCTCCTCCTCTTCTTCTTCTTCTTCTTCTTCTTCTTCTTCTTCTATTGTTAGAATTACTTTGTTACAGTGCAGTTCTGTCCATGTCTGCTCAGATGTAACTCCCATTGAATCCAATGGGGTTTATTCCCATGTGAGATGGTATAGGATTGCAAAGTTAGTCTCTCAGCAGTCCACGCTATAATGTTCTTAAGGAGCTGCTTGGGGGCTTTAGCCAGCCTTGGGGTTCCCTGAGTCTGTCCACAACCCTGTCTTGGGCCTACCCACTGCTGTTTTGATGCTGGGCACACTCTACTGAATTTCAAAAACAGAATATAAGAAAATACTGTTTCTCACGCCTACCTCCCTCGTATGTGACTGGAAAGCCTCATGTGGCTTTTAGAATCTTCAGGTGTGTCAATTAAAATGTTTAAGGAACTGATTAGGCACAGAGAAATGAGGACAATAATTTGAACGGGAGGAGGGAGGTGTCTCTCTGCCACCCACCATCTCCCCGATCCCTTGCCTTTTCACAGACTCTACTACAGATGAGGCTATCCCAAGAAAGAGGACCTGGTTATGTTCCACTGTCCTTCAGGTAACCTGGTCCTTTTGGGTTTAGCCTCATGAGTGATTTCAAAGAAATGGGAGTCACTGAGTGTCTTGGAATCCATTGCATGGCCAAAATGATTTAGTTATTTGTAACAATAATAATTTTAATAATAATTTTACATTTATTACCCACCCATCACCAGAATATGCCAGGATGGGTTACAATAATTTACAATTCGGTATTAAAAACAGTAATAGATAGATCAGGCATAGGCAAACTCGACCCTCCAGATGTTTTGGGACTACAACTCCCATCATCCCTAGCTAACAGGACCAGTGGTCAGGGATGATGGGAACTGTAGTCTCAAAACATCTGGAGGGCTGAGTTTGCCTATGCCTTAGACAGACAGATAGATAGATAGATAGAGCAATAGGGTGGTCCTGAAAACACATATCACATGTCAAAGGTCAGCGTAAAGAGGTGTGTCATTGTGGCAAATTCTCCTTGTGGCAAATGAGGTGAATTTGAGTAAAGTCAATGCATCCTTGATCAATCACTTGGATGAGCCCAGTTAATCAGGCATCACATGAATGAGATGATATCACAATCCTGACATATCTGGATGCATGCTGCCAACGCTGAGGGTAAACTAAGTCAATTTGGAGCAAAGGAAGTGCTTCCTGAGCAGTGAAGTGACCACAGAAAAACCAGAGTTACTTTTTGTTGTCAAAAATGTTCACAAAAGACTGTAAATCAGTTTGAAATATATTTGCCCTACAGCTACTTACCACATATTTGCACCATCTCTTTCACAGAGATGCATCTTCTTCATTACACGAAGGATGGTGGCCAAATCATTTTTTCAAAAATAAACAGAAACACATGAGAAAAGCCCACCAGAAATTGTCTCCTCGGCAGCATTAAGGCCTAGTCACTAGAGTGCCAGAGAGTGGGAGGTGTGTGTGTGTTTTTTTGGCAGAAAACCTGTACTGGAACTGCTTTAGACTCTGGTGAACTGGAACACATAAAACACAGACTGGATTGCCTTAACATCCAACTGGCCTTTTGAGCTGCCATATAAGAGCTGGTTTATGACGAAGTGCAATGAGTTTCCTTCTTCATGATTAAAGGTACTCGGTTTACTTGATTTTCTGTGCGCCATCATAAATATGAGTTCCTCGCTTTAAAATGTGTTAATTGATTCAATTGACTGTACAGAAACATGGCGCTCGGCAGAAGCCTTTAAAAATGTGTGAGGGTGGCGACAAGCATTAGGGGGGACATTTCCTCCTGGCTGAATTGAAGGTCAGCATTTTGAACTAATAGCTGACCTCTTTGGCATACCGTAGGGCCATTTTGCTTAATAGCCGGAGTTAATTTGCTAAGCGACAGGGTTGGCTGCTCTTTATTTCAATCTGCCGTACCTTCCCTTCTTTGTTGGGAAAGCCAGTGCTCTGATATAATCCAGTTGGCACAAGATTGCCCAAGGGAATCAGCCAGCATGCTGCTTTGAGACAGACTGTGCCGTAATTCACCGAGTCTCGACTTTCCAGGAAAAGAAAGGAAGAAGGGGGAGGGGAAGGACACAAGACATAGAGCAAGAGACAGCAGGAGGTGAGGCCAGGGATGGGGGAGACGGGAAGGAGGAAATGAATTGAGAAATGTCAAGACTGACATCCGTGCACACAAAAGCTGCATTTTCACCCTTGTTTTTGTTTCCTTAAACCATTTTTTTTTGTCCGTGTGGTGGTGGGGAGAACAATGCAGATGTCGTTTGCTGCAAAGGAGCAACAAATAGCATTGGTTGCCTTTCACTTTGCACACAATCGCACAGATGCATTTGAAACGCAACCAATTTTCAAACTGGTAATACGTCTAAGGCCCTTCCTGTGTTACCAAAACGGCACCATGAATATATGAGAGAGAAACAAAATCAAGTCCTTTCAGCACAGCACTCAGACTGTCAGGTCCATC
This sequence comes from Podarcis tiliguerta, assembly GCF_965153285.1. Lineage (NCBI taxonomy): Eukaryota > Metazoa > Chordata > Lepidosauria > Squamata > Lacertidae > Podarcis > Podarcis tiliguerta. The sequence goes on along the minus strand of NC_139536.1, from coordinate 68,537,455 downwards.
TGCGCTTGTTCCTGGCCTGTTGGCATTGTAGGAGGAACAGGAGGACCCCTCTGGCTTGTGCCCCTGTACAGTATCCAGGGAGTACAAGACTAATAAAAGATCATCCCCATCCAGGAGGCTTTTTAGGGGGCTTTTTTTTTTTGGAACCACACTTTCGGCAAACGTGCACTCCAAATGAAAGATGGAGGAAATTCTCTTTGCAGGTATTAATCAGGCTGTCCACTAGAAATATGGGACTGGATTCAGCTAACAGTGTGCTAGCAGTACAGGTACTCCTACTAGTGCAACAGTGATTTCCTTCTCCTCCCCATTTCTCCCACAAATCCAGGGGTGGGGGGAGAGAGAAAAGCAGGGGTGGGGTGGGGGGAGAGAGAAGGTCCTATCTTCTTGCTCTGATGGAAAAACCCTAATTGCATGACATTGAAATCTACCCAATATCACCTTTATTATTCCGGCATGCTCACGTTTTCTAAATCATCTTTGCCCACTGAATCAGTGCCATAAGCAGGTCCTGGCTGTGTAGATAAGGTACAGGATGAAGTAAAATAAAAATAAAAATTACGACTCTTTTGTTTGTTGCTTGCTGGGCTTTGGGAACTCTTAATTCCTGCTTCTATAGAGCAGAACATATGAAAATGGCCTGTGGCCTATGCAAAGGCAAAGGGACATAAAAACCCCCAACAACTCACAGAAAGCTGTTCCATCACCATAACTTTGATTAAACCAGACTATGGGTGCCTTCAGACTATTACAATTTGTGGGAGGGATTTAAGCGCATACCAGAACCTTAGGTTTGAAGATTTAAAGTGGATTAAAGTGCTCTGTTGCCCTAGTCCAACAAATCCATTTTCAAGAAAAGGTCTTTTGCAGTTTGGAAAGTAAAGAAGAAATGCACTGAAAAGTGTAGGATGGACAAATGATGGGAAAACGTATAAACTCCCCTCAAGCAAATTTCAGGGTGAATGCTCCTTGTCATTTAACTGCTCTGTAAACAAATCTGAAGGAATGCTCAATGAAGACCAGACATAATTTAACCACTGTGTAACCTTTGCGCAGGAAAATCAGGATGAAGGCCCACTAAATAGGAGCTATCAGTGCCCCTTTCATGCTCTTTGGTTGGCTATAGTATTATAAAAATAGTTATTCATTATTAACAGGGTCTGGTAATGGGTCAGGGAAACCTGGGCAAAATGATACCTGCAAAGCAACTGATGGATGATACTTGATAAATGACAGAGAGAAGGGCATTCCAGAGTGCAGGGGCAATGGTGGAAAATGCCTATTTTGTGATCACTACAAATGCCCATTTGTAGGATGTGGTGCCCCAAGTAAAATATTAATCCCATGATCCCATTTATACAGATATTATTTATTGGTGGAATCTTTTCTGTTTAAACTAGTGTAATTAAAGACACACTGATCTCAATACGTTTCTGTGTGCAGATATGCTTCAAGATTATATCCAACAGTCAAATTGTAGGGAAACAATTCTAGAGTGTGTTATTTTAGAAGGTAAACTATGTGTGATAGCTCACTCTTTCAGTACTTTTCCATATACAGTAGTACCTCTGGTTACGTACTTAATTCGTTCTGGAGGTCCATTCTTAACCTGAAACAGTTCTTAACCTAAAGCACCACTTTAGCTAATGGGGCCTCCCGCTGCTGCCGTGCCACCGCCGCGTGATTTCTGTTCCCATCCTGAAGCAAAGTTCTTAACCCGAGGTACTATTTCTGGATTAGTGGAGTCTGTAACCTGAAGTGTATGTAACCTGAAGCATATGTGTCAGGGGTTCAGGAGCAGAGGCACAAGAAAGGGAGGAAATGGAGAGCGAGGGGGAGGAGTCCGAAGGAAATGTTAGCGATGACAGCGGTCCGAGGTCTCTGAGTCTTTCCAGCGAATCGGAAGATTCACAGAAAGGGGCTCCCATGGTCAGAGCAAGGGGGGTGCCTAGGGGGGCACCCCAGGAAGAAGGGGCCAGAGGGGACTCAGAGAGCAGCCGTCGGGAATCAGTACCAGCGTCCACACCAGAGTGCAGTAGGGGGGAGGAGTCCCAGGCATCGGGACCGGGACATGAGTCAGGATTGGCCACGCCTCCATCGGGGAGCGAGGAAACGGTCGAGAGGAAGGTTGAAGGCTGGGCGCGCGCGCCAAGTTCAAATGTACAGGAGGGCGGCGCAGTTGGCAGCCCGGATAGGGAGCCAGGTCCCAAAGCCCGCTGAAAAGAGCGGGAGGAGTCAGGGGGGTCAGCATCAGCGTCAGAGGAATCCAGGAAGGAAGGGACCCCGGGGGGTAGCAGGACCCAGAGGAGGAAGGAGAGACGGAAGAGGTGGAGTAAGGCTAGAATCTTAAACTGGTGTACAGGGGGCGGAGATTCAGATGGAGCTTCGCCGATCTAAACCCTAGACGTAGAGCTGGGGCGCTCCGGCTTGAAAATGGAAACTGTACTTCAATAAAGACTTTTGTACATTACTACCGGCTAGCGTTGGTCCTCTGTGAGCTGGGACCTGGAGCCAGCTCTGACAATATGTAACCGAGGTACCACTGTATATATATGCTGGGGTTAAATGTGGTCTCTTTCTGATACATTATATATGGTTTGTTGCTTACTGCACTGGAAATGTCTACATTTTTGCCTCTTTTTATACAAATGACAAGCTAGAAATTCAAAGTCCTCCTGTAGGTGGTGCTGTAATGCTGCAATCTAATTCTAATTAAAACAGTGTCAAAAATGCCTCCATTACAAATAGATTTTCTTCACCACAATTATATTCAAGATATCTTATTATTCTTTGCTGCAACGGATGAGCTACTTTCATTGGGAAGATTTTGTTATCATCTTTCAGCAGGAAACATAGGGGACATCCAGACTGTAGCACTTTTGCACTGATCTCTCCTATATTTGGGTAGATACCAGCATATGCCTGTTGCAGAATATGACCTGCACCTTCTTAACCCATCATGAAGAAACTGGACATTTTATTATAAATAGCAATGGCAATGAGACTCTAGTGCAACAAATCCATTATATATATGACTCTTTGTGGTAAGAATGATGGAAAACTGTCTCCCACCACATATCAGACAAGATCTCTATTATCTTTTCAGCACCTGTTGAAAACCTTCTTTTTCCAACAAGCCTTTTAAGTCGATGTTTTTCTCCAAGTCAGTATCTGTTTGGGACTTGAAACTGTTTTATATAATGTTTTTATTGTTGAAGTTTACATTGTTAAATCACTTCAGGGCATTTAATGGGAAGTGGAAATAAGTAAATAATGGGAAGTACAGGATAACAGCTACTTAACAGCAACATTGTATAACCACCATTCAAATTTTATGAAAGCAAATCAGGCCAATTGCTGAATATACGTTTTGTCTGGCAGCGACCCTCACTTGCTATTGTGTGGCCAAAACCTGAAATACAGCTACTATAGAATTCAGGTGCTATTTCCAAATTGAATAGGGTACATTACAGCCAGAGAGATAATGTGAGGGTCTTCGGTTGCATGTGCAGACTCTGGCAAAGGGACGCGGGTGGTGCTGTGGTCTACACCACTGAGCCTCTTGGGCTTGCTTATCAGAAGGTTGGTGGTTCGAATCCCTGTGACGGGGTGAGCTCCTGTTGCTCTGTCCCAGTTCCTGCCAACCTAGCAGTTAGAAATCACACCAGTGCGAGTAGATAAATAGGTACCACTGCGGCAGGAAGGTAAACAGCATTTCCATGCGCTCTGGTTTTCATCACGGTGTCCTGTTGCACCAGAAGAGGTTTAGTCATGCTGGCCACATGACCCAGAAAGCTGTCTGTGGACAAACACCGGCTCCCTCAGCCTGAAAGCAAGATGAGTGCTGCAACCCCATAGTCGCCTTGGACTGGACTTAACCATCCAAGGGTCCTTTACCTTTACCTTTTGCAGACTCTGGCCTTCATGCCAATTACATAAGAAATATCCTTTTCAGGTAGACAGAATCCGGAGGAAATAATGTGCAAATTGTTAACTCTGAGTAGTCAGCTGCTCTTATCCAAATTAGAGGAAGTCAAACAATGTAGGCTTCCCACCTCCTCAACCATAAATATCAAAACACTTCTTCATACAAATGGCATCTCTGCATAAGCATATCCTATGCCTGTTACAGGGATGGAAGAGGAATTCATTCAGTCTGCAGTAGACTGACCCAATTTATTGGTCCTGAACTTGCTTGCAAACTGGAACACAACTTCCAATTGAATTACACGCTTCTCTGGATTTTGCAGTTCAGGGCAGAACCCTGATCTCCTCTATCGTTTCCCACAATATGGCACTACAGGCTTCTGCATATGAATGGTTAGATCAGAGAGGACTTGCTTCTACCTGAGGTTTAACAAGCATGAGTCTATACATATTTACTCAGAGATCATCCCCCCTCCCCCCATGTTCAATGCGACTCTCGGCTGAGTTTACATAGACCTGTGTTAGCTAAGGTGGATATAAAATTGGGTTCACAGTAGAGCTAGATCAAATTATTACATAAAGAAAGTAAAGTCCAAATGTCAATATAGCCAAGACTGACACATAAGAATGAAAAATGTTCTGAGAATTAGCTCTTGTAGGAACATGAAATAAACATATTTATGACACAGACATAACCAGGTGGTAGAAGTTATTACCTAGGAAGACTGACAGATCAGCCTCGTTTTGGAATTCATTATGATAAAAACTTGACAGGCTGGTGCATTGATCTTACAGGTTCAGTGAAAAGATAGATGGATTAGCTGTTGTACAAATCAGATCTCATTATTTCTACTGTTGAAAATTCCGATAGTCTATTTCTGGATTTCCTGTATATAGCCCTGCTTGCTGAATGCTTCTATTTTCTCATCAACTCCACTTTCCCTCTCCATTCTGAAGTGGCTCCACTTTTCTTCTAAGTGCACGGCATTGTTCAAGATCCTTGTTCATGTTACATCTGATAAATTATTATCTCTTTCTTGATGTGATGTTTATTTAATTTTGAATGTATAGCTTTTACTTTTGGCAAGAGACTAGCATCTCATTTATTTCTTTGACATATTGTTGATACACCACAGGATGCAGTCAGACCATTGGTCCATCTGGTTTGGTGTTGGCTACACTGGACGGCATTGGGTCTCCAGGGTTTCAGGTCTTTCTGAGCCTTTCCTGGAGAAGCCAGGAACCAAACCTAGGGCTTTTGTACACCATGCATGCACCCTGCCACTGAGCTATATCCCTTCCCAAAAAAGTGGCACTCAAAGCAGCTTCAAAACACAGGACTGATCATCACAACATAACCACAGCAATAAAGAGAATCTCAAAAACAAGGTTAAAACAACTCTTCGTACAGAAAAAAATGTTATATTATTATTTTTTGTTTTGTCAAGAAGGCCACAAACACGGTATAACAGTTTGGTCCTGTGCAGTTTGACAAATCTAATAATTATGCATAGGAATCTGTGGCAAAAAAGCTCTTGCAGGACAAAAATAGTTGCTTTGTCTCCTCATAAAAAGAAGCTTTTCCAGTTATACTAGAGTGTCATGGCAGTTAAGACCGCATTTTAATTCCACTAGATAGGTCACTATGGGCATGGGATTGTTTTACAACAAATCCCAACTTTCCCCCTAACTTTTTGAGTATCTGTGAACATTTGTCATAGACTTATATGAAGAAAAAGCAATGCCCAGCATTTGGAAACACATGAATGGTGAAGAAAATAGCAGCTCTTCACCTGTGATACTCGGTGCCCCAGTCTGCATTAACAGGGATCCCACAAGATAAACAGAGATGCTCTGCACCTTCAGAGTCCTTGAACAATACTAGTAGTCCCTGCCCCAAGTATCTTTGCCATAATGACGCCATATTTGTGCATCACATATACAAAAGCCAGTTCTCCTAACATTTCAACTCCTAACATTGAAACTTTTTAACTGTTGCACAATTTGGGGAAAATGTGTCGTCTAACTGGGAGTTGTGTTCTTGTCCACAAGCAAGTCCAGCACCACCAGATTAGATCAAGCCAACACAAAAAGTGACCTGAAGTAATTTATCCTCCATCCCTAAGGACAGGGCCAGCCCACCCAGGTGAGGCAATTGCCACAGACAGCAGGAAAGACAGGGGCAGCAGAGCCCAATGTAGATCTTTATTCTTCCATTGTTCCTGATGTAGATCTTCACACATCCCTTCTTCCCTGGCAGGGGGGAGCATCATTTGGTGGTTTGCCTCAGGTGCCAAAATTTCTTGGGCTGGCCCTACCTAAGGATAACCTGCAATGGTGGAGGTTCCATATGCAGTTTAGAATTAGTCTCCCAGGGTTCTAAATGATCAGGTGCAGCAGAAGTTTAGTCCCCACCATGTGGAGGACTGGGGGAAGAGGTGATGGCGATGCCAGGGAGAAGGTAGGCTAAGAAGCATACCCCTCCCCACACCTGGGGAATCTTGCATGGAGCAATATCTGAGCAATTATTGGGACACATAGCTGATCCAATTGTCAATTCATTTAAAGTGCCCATGAATTGTTTCCACATTAGAAGGTGAATTAATGAAATCAAGGATTCAGTCATAGTAAGAAACAGTCACGTGTCTCTTCAAAGTGTCCTGTGCAATATTTCTACATTTTTGGAACTGACCACTCAGTGGCTCTTAGCCTTTTAGATGGAAATTCTGTGAAGTTGATGTGACTGACAGTCACTTAAAGTCACGAGCACAAAACAAGATGTCTAGCGAGGCAGAAAGAGCTATGCATTAATTATATTACAGCTTTTTCTGAACATGTACCCTGTCAACATAAAAATGAAATAGCTCAGCTGGGAAACTTTTCCTGCAACTAGTAAGACATATAATCATGTTACCGAACAATTATAGCGGTTGCCTTAATCTATATTATTAATAGAGATTGAGGACTATATAAACATAACTCTCTATACATGTTGTTAAAATACTGTGCTTTGTTGCAGGTCGAACTATCATGATACAGTGGTACTTCGGGTTATATACGCTTCAGGTTACAGACTCCGCTAACCCAGAAATATTACCTCGGGTTAAGAACTTTGCTTCAGGATGAGAACAGAAATCATGCAGCGGCGGCGCAGCGGCAGCGGGAGGCTGCCCCATTAGCTAAAGTGGTGCTTCAGGTTAAGAACATTTTCAGGTTAAGAACAGATCTCCAGAACGAATTAAGTTCTTAACCCGAGGTACCGCTGTATAGCATTCTTCCAACTGCTCACAGCATATTATTTCACGAATCCCTGACAATAAGCCTATGGGGTAGGCCACTGTTAATTTCCCCCAATTATAGATGGTGCTGAGAGATAAAAGGCTTACCCAATGTGCCGAAATGAATTAATAGTTGAAATAAGAATTGAAACAATATTTGTTAAAGCTGCAATCCTTTATTAGCTTATTATTTCTTTAACAGGATTTATATACTGCTTAATAGAAAACAAACAAAAAGGAAAACATCAACTAATTTAAAATGTTTGGAGGAAACTATTGATAAAACCAACAGACTTTTAAAAAGTAGATAGAGTAACAATATCAAAATATGCATTAAACCAGCTGTTTTAAAATAAATTATATAATAAATTTGCATGTCTGGGTTAGGTTGCTTTAACAAAAGTTTTAGCAGGTGTCAGAAACAGTACAGGCAACTCCCCATTTGGGATCACACGTAAGCCCGCTGCACTCCTGCCCCATTCCGACCCCTTCTGGGGCTGAAAGCACATGTGTCGGCAGTCACGTGTCAAGTGCACATGCAGAGAATGGTTCCTGCCTAATACTAATAGACAGGAAGTTGCAGAGAATCAGTGCTGCCACCCTCAAAGATGGATACCTTACAAGTGCAGAATGAACAATATACAATATGGCACTTGCAATAGTGCCAGTTCTGCAGCAGTCCATGGGATACATATGGGGCAAGATAATAAGAATAAGAATAATTTTTTATACCGCGGCCATCTGGCTGGGTTTCCCCAGCCCTCTGGGCGGCTCCCAATAGAATACTAAAAGCACGATAAATACATCAAACATTAAAAACTTCCCTAAACAACCTTTGTATGTTTTCTAAAAGTCAGGTAGTTGTTTATTTCCTTGACATCTGGTGGGAGGGCATTCCACAGGGTGGGCGCCACTATCGAGAAGGCCCTTTTCCTGGTTCCTTGTAACCTCACTTCCTGTTGTGAGGGAACCGCCAGAAGGACCTTGGAGCTGGACCTTAGTGTCTGGGCAGAAAGATAGGGGTGACTTGCTTTCTGGGGAACAAACGTCATTGAAACCAATGGAAATTATGCACAGGTAAAGCGTGTTCTCCAATAAATGAGAGCACGTGTTGCGGTGTGGGCCACCGGGCCAGGCCTCTTGTTGCCAGGCTGGTTAATAGTTATTGCCTGGCATCTGTGATTGGATAACCGGGTTGCTGGGGCAAATTGTATGTTGCAAATTGAGTGGGTGGGACCTTAGTCTTTAAATATTGGTGCACTCTGGTTTCTCTTTCTCTTTGCAGAGTGCATCGGATCACCCGCCCACCCGCCCTCTTTTCCGGTTGACCTTGCTTTGCCTGTCATGGGGGTCGTCTGCCTTGGCGCAGGGGCCTAGTAGGAATTTTGCCATTTGGTGATTGGCTGTGCCATTTGGTTTTTGCCTACTACTCTGCAATTCGTCACAACTTGTAAGGTTGCGGTTAGGCATTGGTTATAATATGCTGGTGGTGGAGGGGGCTGAACAGGCGGTGCCTGCCCCTCCTATTGCGATGAAGGGAATTCCGTTAAAGGAATCCTGGGGCTTGCCATGATTTCGTCCAATCCCTGTTATGGGACCAGGGCCGCCCAATCCCTGTTATGGGAATCCCTGTTATGGGACCAGGGCCGCCCAATCCCTGTTATGGGAATCCCTGTTATGGGACCAGGGCCGCTCAATCCCTGTTATGGGAATCCTTGTTATAGGACCGGGCAGGCAAGCTTTCGGGGAGCTGCTGGGGAGAGCGGCGTGGGTCCGACGCTTAGCTCAGGTGACCCCCCAGTTTGACTTTCTCTTCTACTGGCTACCGATCGGACCTCGGGATGCCAGTTCTGTCCCAGGCGGGGGGACAGATAGTCATAACCAATGTCTAAACAACCACTCACTGATTTTGTATTTTAATAAAGTTGTGGCCAAAATAGTGCCCAAAAACCAAAACTAAATTACGTGTTATGTGTGAAGTTATTTGAGGGGTGGCCTGGGGACCTACACGCGCAACTTAGTAGCCACATATAGAATTGCACTGCAAGTTAAGTCATATTCTACCACACTCCCATAAACCTGTAAGTTGAACCTTTGAAACAACTTTATTACCTGGGAAAACACCCAAAGATGTTACATGAGCATGCTACTGTCCACTTGGAAGTTCGCACTGAAAGCGTTTCAAAGAAGGTTTTCAAATTGAGGTATGTTTTTGGAATGAATTTCCTGCACAGTTGGATCCAGGCCATTGCTACTGGCATTAACAGCAACATCTGTTGCTGGACACAGAGTGAACCAATTTAGAAGATGAAAAATAAGTGAGAAATGCACTTAATAAACATAATTTTAAAAAATAAAACCCTGTTGGAAAAATCCTTTTCGTGGTGCATGTGAAGAATACATGTTTTTACATACAGAGCACATGAATAGTATTGTAGACTGGAGACACCTGGGTTCAAACCTCTATTCAGTCATGAAGGTTACTGCATATCCTTGGGTCAGTTACAGTCTTTCAATCTAACCTAAAAGGATTGTTGTGAAGATGATAAGGGATATAAATGGATAGCGAGGTCATCAATATTTCACTTAACTGCTTTTACTAATTGTGTGGCTTGGTTAGCTTGGTTGACTCACTGGGTTTATTTACCTAACTGGAGGTGATTTCCATGCTCCAAGTAGATTCATACTCCAGGTCGAAGTCCATTGATTTCAGTGGGTCTACCTTGAGTGTGATTAATGTTGTATCTCACCCTACGTCTTCATTTGTGCAGGCATCATTGACGTAAGGCCAATGATTGTTTATGGCTGATCTACCACTGTGTGAATAGATGCCTACTTGCCCAATGGGACTTCTCCTTTCTGTCCTCCTTCCTGCAATTCCTATGCCCACCCCCAATTGCTCTAGAAGGCTCCCCATCTCCATAGGGTAGTTTTGGGGATCTAGGGGGTGGATGATGCAGAGGAGAAGAGAGGAAGGAAAATTCTATTGCACAAGGAAAAGTCTGTTTTGCTGATTGGCTAACATTATTGGATGTTAGCCATTGTTCTCTGGTATGGAATACCATAGTCTGGAATATGTAGCTGATCAACAAGGGCATATTATGTGCCTTGGATGTGATCGTTAGGTGTAGCACCATGTCTTAGAAGCTCCACTATCACATTGCTCCGGAATGACCCTAACCCTAACCCTTATAACTTTAAAGCACATACGGGATAATGCATTTTTGCAAACATGGTTATTTGTGCAGGCAGAATTTACCCACAGGGTTAGAAATGTATCTAAAATTCAAACCGGAAACCCAGTAAAATATAAAGTTTGGGCTCTTGTTTCTCAGGAGCATATGATGACCCAGAGTTCTGCATTTGTTCCAGATGGCCAATCTGCCCTTTTTCTCACTACTGTTTTCAGACAAGTAAGAGGGAAAGGTTAAGAATAAGCACAGTTACATGCTAAACAGATGGACTAATGAAAAACAAAACCCCAATATTTTGAGAACACAATGTAATGTTTAAAAGCAGATAGCTAATCTCAATTTTTAAAATAAAAATATATACTTGTGGCCATGGGATCAGTGTTGCAAACAAAGAAAAAGAACCTCCATTTTGCTAGTGATGTATGGTGGGAGGCACCTATTCTTCGGGCTCAGGGGAAGGTGCTCATTAGAGTCCAGGCTTTGGCCCTATAGGCCCTGGGGGTCTGGGGCTCCTGTCCAACAGCCTCAGGTACAATGGCCTCCCTATGTTAAGCAGTCAGCTCTGAGCTCTGGCCCTGACTTTCTGCTGCTGCAGCCTTCAGCTCTGTGTTGCCATGACTGCTAGATTCAGGGTCATGAAGATGTCCAATTATCCCTTGGATGATTCCAGGATTGTAATTTAAATAGGCTTCCAGGCCAGGGTTGGGGAAGGTGGCAGCACCTCAGTAGGGTTACCTAAAAGCTTCCTAAAGCACTGTTCAGAGTTGTGAGATCAGTGGTCGATGTCAGGTGTCTAGCAACCTTGAGATAAATAGATAAGTGGGTCCAGTGAAGCAGCATATGAAGCTCGTGGGTGGTATCTCCCCATTCATCTCCTCAAGTACTCATGGAGAACCTCATGCTTAACTGTAGCCTACTGGCATGTTTACCCAACTGGGAAAGTATGGTCCATTTGTATCTGGGATTCAGAACAGATCGTGATATATTACCAGAGTCCCTGGTACAGTGGTACCTCTGGATGCGAACGGGATCCGTTCCAGAGCCCAGTTCACATCCTGAAGCGAACGCAACCTCCATCTGTGCCGGTCGCGATTCGCCGCCTCTGCGCATGACATCATTTTGAGCATCTGCCCTTGTGTGAGCGGTGAAACCCAGAAGTAACACGTTCTGTTACTTCTGGGTCGCCACGGAGCGCAACCTGAAAACGCTCAACCCAGAGCTACCTCAACTCGAGGTATGACTACTCGAGGTATGACTTGAATTCTGTCATTGTTAGCACCCGTCTGTCTTTGGAGACAATGGAGTGCAACTCTGGGAGTGAAGTCAAACCACTGGAGAATCACAGCATCTGTTGTGGTTGCAGAGACTAGTGACTCATAGCTATTGACTCCTGTGTTGTTTTTGCTGCATTAACAGCAGCACCAAAGTGACCTCTTCAGGGTGCAAGCCTGGGCAATGTGTGTGTGTGGAGGTCCTGGGATGCCCAGATGACAAAACACCCCTCTCGGCCTTGCTGATGTGATCCAAAGGAAAGCACGGCAATACAATTGGCACTACCTTGGCTGGGAAGGCATTAAAAGAAAAGAAAAGGGAAGAATTCTGCTTTATTGTGCCCAGTTTGTTGGGAATTGTATACTTCTTCAGGAACACTTGCAGGCGCGACAAATGTCAGCCTTAAGTCTCTAAACTCTACTGCAATATAATGATTTTTCAAAGATGAGTTTTTTGTGAATTCTGTGCTTCCAGCAGGCTCAAATCCACGGTCCAATATTTGGACAAATTCCTCTTTGTAGGCCTGGAAGACATGGAGCAGTGGGTTTAATTAATACAGAAACTCATTATCCTGTGATCTTTTTGACAACATGGTTTAGTGTTCTCTTCTTCTCATATGCACACACACACACACACAAAACACACACAGCTGTTTCTTTATTCAAGATTAACAAACAATTGGAATTTAGCTGAAACAATTTAGCTGAACAATTAGACAGTATTAAAAAACCCACTGCTTTTCAACACATCTTGTGAACTTGTGCACCTCCCCATTTCCACTGCCCGCTCTTGCTCTCACTTTTATTCATTTGCTTTGTTTGATTGGCTAATAATTGTTGCTGTGTCACCTTCTTCATACTCATACTCTGATTCTAAACGCAAACAGTAGCTTTGGATGAGCAGTTTTTGTGAGGACCACATCGAGTAGAGTAGCTGTAGCCTCAGTAATTATCAACCTCCCCCTATGACTGCTGCTTGCATGTTAAAAAAACTAGGCACGCTAAATGCATTTAATGTCACATCTAGTTTGACCCAGAGCCTGGGCAGTTAGCAAGTTTGGCTGAGCCAATAGGAGTGTGAGGTTCTCCCCAGCACCACCATGAAAAATATTGCCCATGTTTCCTTTCTTTTTGTTATACTTTTCATGCATTCCAACCGACTGATGAATGCAACTCTCATTTCCCAGGTATGCAGAGTAGTTTGGATCACTTCCAGGCATTTGATGGAAGTAATTGTGGAGGCAAGTATTTTGGCAACAGAGGATTTTATAAAGATGTGCACTACAAAGCTGAAAAGCCTGGGAGAGAGTGCTTTGATCTTAAGCAGTGTGTCCTGGGGTAACTGGCAGCCCTAATGATAGTGCATTATATATTACTGGATTTTTAAAGTGGGAAGAAATTTCTCTTTATGAAACAAGGATTTCCTCTAACGTTGTCCCAAAGACATGTACAACCTGAGCTCACATTCAGTCACTCAAGCTGCAGCTTATGCACGTACACAAAACAGAGTTTGTCCCAGTTTCTTTTTCTCCTTAGGATACTTCCCACATAGTAATGAAAGGCTGACAACTGCTGCAAATTATAGTGGAATTTTATTTTATATTGTATCTTTTCTTTCTGCAAACTGCCCTAAAAACATTGCTGAATGAGATGCCACTTTTAAATGAATAGAAAAGCATGCAATCAATCTTCAGCCACCTATGGGCTTCAAAATGAAGGAAAGTGTCCTGCCCCAAGGACCTTACAATTTAAAATTTGATACTGTGGTTGGGGCAGAAGCAGGGAAGTAGAGGCAGAGGTAAATGTGTCTGTTTTCCCTCCCAGAACCATAAATAAAGACAAGTATATGGGGCTGAAACAGGGCCACATTGATTTAAAATTGCAAACAAAATAACAAAGGTACCTGACTATGTGGAAAGCTAATTCTTGCCAGCTCTGGCAGGTAAATAGCTGGGCTGGTTATCTGGGTAACCAGAGGCAGATTTAGGGGAGTACAATTGGCTGCCCCCCACAGGGCACAGGGACCAAGGGTCCCCTTCCCGCCTGCTTCGCAAAGCTTCGGGGAGGGGGTGTGAGGGCTTAGTGCTTGCCCAGCTTTGGGAAGGATGAATTGAAATGATGTGTATTGGCATACTGGTGTCAAATGTGCCCACTGCCTTCTAACCTGGCACACCTCTCCTGCTTGATGCCCATGGAGCTGGACAGCAGAATGGCTCAGTTGCAGACAGTTGCAGACACAGGAACAACTAGGGGTTGAGCCAAAGGCTTCATAGAAAAGCTGGGTCTCAAGAGGGGATTGGAAGGATGTGTTCTGGGGTGGAGTTCCAGGCATAAGAGGCAGCAAGGGAGACAAAATGGAGTCTTTTGAGGGAGTTTGAGAACTTTGGACAGCTGAGGCTGCTGGAGCTGGAGTCAGGTCATAAGCAGCGGTGCATCAGAATACAGTGGTACCTCGGGTTACAGACGCCTCAGGTTACAGACTCCACTAACCCAGAAATAGTACCTTGGTTTAAGAACTTTGCTTCAGGATGAGAACAGAAATTGCACAGCAGCAGCGGGAGGCCCCATTAGCGAAAGTGGTACCTCAGGTTAAGAACAGTTTCACGTTAAGAACAGATCTCTGGAACGAATTAAGTTCTTAACCTGAGGTACCACTGTATAAGAGCATTTGAACTCTCAGGCCTAGCCAGTCTTGAATGGCCATGCCACCTCCTGGGAAGGATCCTGTTTCCTTTACTATCCCTTGTTAGCAAATGGGCCACAAGACAGCCTCCTGCTCATGCTTGAGACTTTCAGTCTTCTTAGCTCCAGACCATATTTGCTCTCCCTGATTTTTGCTGGCTATTTATTTTTAAGCATTAAACCCAGCCTGTTGCCTGAGCAACAGCTTACCTTGTGCTCAACTGGCTCCCCGTTCTTTCTCCAGAGGTTTATACTCTTGATTTGGCAATTTGACCCCAGGTTCATTCCATGCGTGTCCATCTTATAGCCTATCTTGTACCTATTATGGTTCCTGCCCTGACAAAAGAGCTCTGTGCACTGAACACCCCAGCGTTGGCCTCAGCCTGCTCTGATCACAACATCTGGTGTTTTCCTCCTTGCCAGCCCACCTGTTTAACACCATGGAATGGCTTCTTGGCTGTGAGTGGCTTACATTTGGTAGCTGGCATCCAGGAGAGCGGTGCCCTTTGGAACAGGACCTGCTGCTGCTGATCGAGATCAACATGGCCAGCCCTCCCACTGACCTACATATAGCATCGACTGCGGTGTGCGTCAAGAAGCAGGGGAAGTGGCAGGTGGGGGTGAGGAGAGAGAGAAAGGTACTTGTGGAAGATAAAGCTTCAGTTAATTGAAACTGATCAGCCTAAATGCTTCATTAATTTATTAGCCATTTTGGGCGTTTGCAAAAGTCAGTACAGATCTGTAGGCAGGCACAGGAAAATGCTTGGTGGGTGTTTATATAGGTTCACTGGTAAAAACACAGAAACACGTAAGGAAGCTGCCTTATACAGAGTCAGACCACTGGCTCATCTAGTTCAATATTGTATACTCTTATAGGGAGCAGCTCTCCAGAGTTTCAGACAGGAGTCTCTGCCAGCCCCACAAGGACATGACAGAATTTGAACTCGGAACCTCTGTATGCAAAGCAGATGTTCTGCCATTAAGCTATGGTCCTTTCCACATTTATGCAGGGTCCACATTTGGGTTCCTTTGGAGGAGAGATTTCTGGAAAATTAAGGTGTGGGTTTTTTGTCTACATTTCTTTATTTACACAGGGGGCGGTGAGCATCAGACACAATCCTATTCAATGACAATATTGCTACCCTGCAACCTCGAAGCATCTTGAAGGTGAGAAGCAGCAAAGTTCTTTTCATCTTCAGGATGCTTCCAGCTAACTCCCTGCCTCATCTGTCCCAAAAGTGCTACTCTTGTTCCTTCAGAATGCACACACACCCATTCTGGAATGGTACATGCTCTGGTTATCTCCCACTTGGACTACTGCAATGCACTCTACAGTGGGTTACCTTTGAAGGTGACTTGGAAACTACAACAACAACTAACAACAACAACAACAACAACAACAACAACAACAATTTATTATTTATACCCCAGCCACACTACCTCAACTAATCCAGAATGCTAGACTGGTGACTGGAAGCTGCTGCAGGGACCATATAGCACAGGTCTTAAAGGTCCCACCTTGGCTCCCAGTACATTTCTGAGCCCTAAAAGGCCTCAGCCCTGTATACCTGAAGAAGTGTCTCTGCCTGCATCATTCAGCCTGGACACTGAGGTCCAGCTCCAAGGATCTTCTGGCAGTTCCCTCACTGCAAGAAGTGAGGTTACAGAGAACCAGGCAGAAGGCCTTCTCAGTAGTGGCGCCCTCTCATCAGATGTCAAACAGATAAACAACTATTTGACTTTTAGATGACATCTGAAGGCAGCCCTTTACAGGGAAGTTTTTAATGTTTGAAATTTTATTGTGTTCTTAATATTTTGTTGGGAGCCAGTCAGATTGGCTAAGGCAACCAAGTCAGAGGGGCAGAATTATTAATTATTATTATTATTATTATTATTATTATTATTACTACTACTACTACTACTATTTTGATGTGCATGTTTCCTGATCACACAGCTTCCTAAATAATTCATTGCCCATTTTTCAGATTGGATGAATTGGATCAGAAAAAGCTTGTGTCCCATCACTCCCATTTTCTCAACTATTAGCTGGCACAGGTTTGAAAGTCTGATATTTGTGGAGGCTTGTGACAGATGTGGAAAGAAAACTATTGCAGATAAAATATAAAAAAATGTTGTGGAGGACGGATTCCTTCCTAAATCGGCACAAGGAGTTCTCAGTGTTATATTTTGATATATATATATTAAGCACAAATTTGCTTAATGGCAATATGTATAAATTGAAAATAATACTAAATGAAAAACTTGAGCCATAAATAAGAATGTATGGGAGTGTTTCACTATTATGATCATTCCAGCAGTGCAAATATTTGTGCTTCCCAGAAGGAATGATCTGCCTCTGAAGATGGCTCGGAAACTTCAGCTACTGCAAATTCAGCAGCCAGGTGGCTCACTGGGGCAAGAGTATATAACACCAATCTTAGCTTGACTGCACTGGCTGCCAATTAGTTTCCAGGCCCAATTCAAAGTGCAGACCTTGACCTATAAAGCCTCAGTCGAAAGCCCATTCACTCGCATAACACTGGGACCTCCAATTTTCACCATTTTTCATTGCGTCGTGCAGCTTGCTGAATCATATCCCATCCTGTAGGTGGGTGGGCCAGCAAAAATCAGATGCCCTGATTTGCATAGGTAGAAGTGTTCCTTCGTGAATGCAAAGCTATGATTGGATACAGCCCAAAGTTTTAAGCAAAGAACATAACTGGACTGCTCAATTTCATATAACACCAAAAGCCTGTACAGTTGCCATGATGAGAAAGCAGTTTCAGGGCCTTTGCCATGTCAATACTGCTACTGTAAAAAATGGTTGATTTTGTAATTGCGCAGTACTGAAGGTCCAAAACCACACATTTAAAATTCCACTCAAATCTGATGGAAATGCATGGTTTTGGTGTGCAAAAATAATTCAAGGATAACTGATTGGGATTTCTGGATTTGCATTAGCCGTGGCTAGAATCTCCTTCAATGTCAAATTTAACAAGTCCTCATCCCTGCCTGTGCAGTTTCTGAACCACATAT
The DNA here is from genome assembly GCF_965153285.1 of Podarcis tiliguerta. Taxonomy (NCBI): domain Eukaryota; kingdom Metazoa; phylum Chordata; class Lepidosauria; order Squamata; family Lacertidae; genus Podarcis; species Podarcis tiliguerta. Next base: position 68,520,067 of record NC_139536.1, on the reverse strand, counting down.
GTAGTTGGCAAAATGTCAAGACGCATCATGAGCGGTATATGTATTGCACGAAAGTAATGGCATTAGAAGGCATTTTTCCTCTTCAGAAGGATCAAATTATTATAAAAATAAATCATAAAAAACAAAAGGAATTGATGTGGGCTCCCTCGTTTGCCGTCTCTTGGCTCCACATTTCAGATTCCAAGTCAGACTTGAGTCAGTTGGAAGGCTTCCCAGGACAATCTTCTCTACCCACTCCTCCCTCTTAGTATACTTTGGAAGAAGACAGTCATTCTGAAGTGTGGTGTTAGTGGCTTCGACACACATTCAGTTCATTCCGAGACCTTTCTTTTTAAGGAAGTAAATGTGTGTTGAAATCACTCACACTACATTTTAGACCGTCTGTCTGTCTTCACTCTGAGTGTAGCAGTAAATCCTGTTTCCTCTAAAGCTGTTGTTAGCCAGTATTATTGACGACTTTAAAATCAGACTAACGTTTCTGCTAAGGAGAGGTAACAGGAGACATGCACATATCCTGATCAGACCAGATGGAATGCAGAAAGAGATTTTCTGTGGCTGCAGAAGACATCACGCAGAGAAGCTTGTCCCCATTGCATATCAGGAGATACATTGCTTTAATGAATCTGCCTTAAGCTATTTAAAACATTTGAGAAAGCGGTGATGGCATTTATGATAGTAATTCCTTTCTCTGCTTTTGAAAGCAAGGAGAGCTTGATGATCTGCTTCACTGCAATTTGTACTCAACTATTAAGCCTCAGATTATACACGTTTATATCAAGAGGTGGCCACAGATTCCTGAGGGGCAACAATCAGAAAGTGGAAACGGTATCTTTAAAAAATGATTAGTGTAACAGAATTCTGTGCAGATTTTTTTTTTTAATGGCACAATTCTGATTTCAAATGGTAAAAAAAATCTGGTGTGTATATGTATGGAAGATACACCATTCCCTAATTGCATTGCAGGGCCCTGGGGCCCCCAGTTCCCCTTAGATAATAAACACACGGACATAAATATTTCGAGTTAATGGGATAAATTTTGACCAAACTGCGGGAGGCAGTGGAAGGCAGGAGTGCCTGGCGTGCTTGGGTCCATGGGGTCACGAAGAGTTGGACACGAATAAATGACTAAATAACAACAATGGTATAAATAAGGCCACAACTTTATTGGTTACAGATGTGAGCAGTTTGGCTTAGGCATTGGGTGAAACCAGACTATATCCTCACTCCTGCATGCCTGCAGGAAGTCTCTTAAGGGTCAACCACCGGTAGGGGGAGCCCTATGATATACATCAATTAAGAGCACTCCCAGGGTTTCTGATGGGGCCGTGCCATGGTCCTAGCCCACGCCCAGGCTTCGGACAGGAACCACGTCCCCGGATCCCTTTAATGGGATACCCTTAATGAGTTTTAAAACAGAATAAGCAAGGGACTAGTAAATACTTTTAGTCTTCAAGAACTCTCTCCATCTTATTGAAAGGAAGCTTGGGGGACAATTTGTTTTATCAGTCTACATATGCATGAGCAATACCTCTGAAGAGTAAAGTCAGCCAGACTTAATAAAAAGGACACACAGTCCTGCTCATGTACCTAATGAGGTTTTGAAACATCAAAAAGGGGGTCTTGATTCACTAATTTGAGTATTTAAAGTGTGATTGGCTGTTCTATCCAAAATATGAATAATTAATTAAACTTGCATTCAAAAGTAGAGCATTTCACTGACTCTACAGATTTGGAAGAGAGAAAATTCTGACCATATGGACTATGAAAGCTTGCACAAAATGATCCCTCTGTGCTTTTAAACATGTAGTATTTTGTGAACGATACCAAAAACAGCAAGCTAGTTAAGGTAAACAAAATAGAGGTCACACTGAAAAAGCAACAAAAATTTATCAGGCATGCTACTGCCACATGTTCTCGAAAACAAAACTAATTGAAGCCGCATTAGAAATAATAGTTGTTGATTATAAAATCATTGTAACAGTGAATATCTGTTTGTTAGATTATTATTACTATGATGATGAATTGCTTCCTATAAGGCATCTTGAAGTGATTTACAATAAAATCATATATAAAATATTTATATATAAAAAGACAGTTGCAACATATTGCATATATTAAAAAACCCAATTACATATAAAACAATTACATACATCAATCAATTTCAGAACTGTTACAGATACCAACTAGGATAACAGCCAACACTTAGAAGGTTTGCTGAAGGCCTAAGAGTCTCCAAAAGACCAAAAGAGTCTCCAAAAGATTGCGTTTGTCCGATATATAATGGGGGATAATTTGAAAGAGTAGGTGTCCCCTGATATGATAGTCTCTGTAGGGTGCTCTCCTCTGCAAGACACAGTGATTGGCTGGGTATATAAGGGATGAGTTTATCTTTCCGCCAGGGCTTTTTTCCAGCTGGAACTCGGTGGAACTCAGTTCCAGCACTTCTTAGGTGAATTCTAGCACCTCTCAGGTGGGCGCCATTGCCATTCTAAGAGAACAAGGGAGGCGTTGGTGAATTCTGGCACCTCTTTTTCTAGAAAAATAACACTGCTTTTAGCTATCCTGATTCTAATAGGGCTTTGTACAACATTATCAGCACCTTGAACTTAGCCCTAACTATTATTATTATTATTATTATTATTATTATTATTATTATTATCATTATCATTATCATTATCATTATCATTATTATTATTATTTGTGTACTACCCTTCATCCAAAGATCCCAGAGAGGTTCACAACAGAAAAATATAAACGCTGAGGCTGATGAGGAGACCAGAGACAGTAACAGATTTTGCAGGGAGGTACTGGCTACAGTGTACAGAGTACGTGTACAGAGGAGGGCAACCAAAATGGTCAAAGGCCTGGAAACGATGCCTTATGAGGATCGGCTAAGGGAGCTGGGCATGTTTAGCCTGGAGAAGAGGAGGTTAAGGGGTGATATGATAGCCATGTTCAAATATATAAAAGGATGTCACATAGAGGAGGGAGAAAGGTTGTTTTCTGCTGCTCCAGAGAAGCGGACACGGAGCAATGGATACAAACTACAAGAAAGAAGATTCCACCTAAACATTAGGAAGAACTTCCTGACAGTAAGAGCTGTTCGACAGTGGAATTTGCTGCCAAGGAGTGTGGTGGAGTCTCCTTCTTTGGAGGTCTTTAAGCAGAGGCTTGACAACCATATGTCAGGAGTGCTCTGATGGTGTTTCCTGCTTGGCAGGGGGTTGGACTCGATGACCCTTGTGGTCTCTTCCAACTCTATGATTCTATGATTCTATGATTCTATGACTGGCTAGTTTAAATTGGTGGTGTGTGAATCCATCCCTGGCCAACGTCAAATACGTTTATATCTTATTTCCCCACCACCACCTACTTAAAAGTCCTATATCAGCAATGGTCATATATGGGAAAGATGGTATGCATTTAAAGTTTTGCCAGCCAATTTGTAAGGAGAATTTTCTTTTTAAAAATTCCCATCCTCCCACACACAACAGAAAAATGCATTTGAGCTCCAGCTTTTTCTCCTGCGGGCTGCTTACAGAGGCATACATATCTGAAAACAAAACTCAACATGAGAGCATCCTGAGGAAGCATCATTCTAGCTATCTTGTTATCTGGTGAGCCCTATAAAAATCAATGCAAAGCTCCGGGAGGCAGTTTGGTGAGAAAAATCAACTCCAGAAAAACTCTTGTAATATTAATTATGCCTACATTGTCTTCAGGATTTTCAACAGTCCTTCTCCATGCAGAAATCTAGCTAGGAGTCTATGCAAGGAAAGGAAAACTGCATTCTGTTTAATATGTGATTATTACACTACACTGACTGTACATGAAATGACAGTTCCAGTCAGCGCACTTAATATATGAGTACATGTGCTTATTTAATGCTTACTGTAGTATGCATTACATTTGATGGGAAAAGACTTTTTCAGGGTAAAGATATGCCATAGTGAGTGTAGTGTGCAGACATTGTACTGATCCATTCTAGCTACCTTTCTCCACTTTGAAAGCAAGCACTATAGACAAGGATGCGTTGTGATTTTCACTGAATACTTGGGGCTTTGCCAGTGGTAATATTAACTCCCCCAAAACACACACACACACAGGCAGATGCACCTACGCATTCAGATTATTGTTCAAACAGTTCTAGCAGCAACAAACTCTAATTTTTGCAGTAACGTAACAATGTGTTACATTCAGAGTTTGCTCCCGCTAGTGGCTGCTTTCCCTAAGGGGAGTTCTGCACAGGATGCTCCCACTGGCAAAAATAAGGGTTGATGTTTGGACTGCAGGAAGCATTCACAAAAATGGCCTCCTCCCTGTTCAGTCAGAGATTTTCCTTGGTACCAAATAATGCACTTATTCATATATGAAAGAAAATGTTCCTTAGTACAGAAGGGTCCACCAACCAGCAGTCAGATGACTGGTCTTCCAATATTTCCATTCTGCCCAACATATTAAGTATTCACTTTTTATTTTGGATGGCCAGAACAAAAGTTCACAGGCAAGTACAGTCAGTGGACAGAACAGGCTAAACTAGACCCTGACCCATTTGGGGAGATTTCAGTGACTGGGTCAGAATAACTAGATCAGCCTTTCTCAACCTTGAGCTCCTTGATGTTGTTGGACTACAAGTCCCATCATTCCTAGCCAGCATGGGCAGTGGCCAGGGATCATAGGCGTTGTAGTTCATGAATGTCTGGGTACCCAAGCTTGAGAAAAACTGTTCTAAATGGCAGCTCATGATATTGTCATGGTCAGCAACACCCACAGCAGAGCACACTGTTAGCTACTTTGCTTTTTTAATGACTCTTAGCTCCTCACCCTCCAAGGAAGGCAGCACAATACCACTCACATGGAGAACATTTTTCTTTCTCGTTACTGTAATACTATCTTTCAAGCTATTGTAAACCACTAAGCCTTGGGCTTGCTGATCAGAAGGTCGGAGGTTCAAATCCCTGCGACGGGGTGAGCTCCCATTGCTTGGTCCCAGCTCCTACCCACCTAGCAGTTCGAAAGCACGTCAAAGTGCAAGTAGATAAATAGGTACTGCTCCAGCGGGAAGGTAAAAGGTGTATCTGTGCGCTGCTCTGGTTCGCCAGAAGCAGCTTAGTCATGCTGACCACATGACCCAGAAGCTGTACGCCGGCTCCCTCGGCCAATAAAGCGAGATGAGCACCGCAATCCCAGAGTCGTCTGTGACTGGACTTAATGGTCAGGGGTCCCTTTACCTTTTAACTCCCCCCCCCCATCACAGTGTTTTCCATTACATTCCTTGGCCCAGTTATGGGGCTGCCAAATGAGATGGCAACCAGTGTAGTTACTTTCTCTAGCCATGAAGATGACTACATTCTACAATATACCACAATTTGCCAACTATTGAATCTGCAATGCTTTACTCATTAAAGTGACAGCATTTACATTAGGATTTGAGCAGTACTACATACAAGTGACAAACATAATCTAGGTTCTCACAAGACAACATTTGCCCATACAATCAAATGGATTCACACTCAATGGTTGGAGGTGCCTCAAGCAGACACCCTGAACTGTGGTGTTCATTAGCCTCCTGAAATGTCTGTAACTGAACAGTACATTTCAGAAGGCCAGTGCACACATTTCCAGCGTGCTAGAAATGGACAACTCTGAATTTAAACCACAAAGAAAGGTAATTGTTTTCTTTCCCTCTCCTTCACACAGTTTTCATGGTTACTGTTTCTTTCCAGCAGCATGTGGGTGTGGGTGTAAATCTGATATTTTTCTGATGATTTCGAAACCCTTAAGCAATTTTTATTCTTTCCACCTGAGCTCTACAAGTGGCTTGTCGTTTTCAGAGAAGGGACACAAACAGCGGGACCAAAGAATGAGCAATAGTGGGTGCACACATCCACTGGTGACATGCTTGCAAAAAACCCCACCACATTTGGAGCTGCAGACAGAAAACAGTAGTTGTAATTAATATCATCTTGACTCAAACTGACTTCCTCACAGAGATAAGAGAAGCAACACACAGCCTGTCTCCTTTCTGTTCCTTGCAGATGCAGACCATGACTTCCTCTCTCACTCCCTGCTCAGACTGATTGAGGATGCTGTTCCTTAACCCTCTATATAACAACATGCAGCATGCAGACAGCCTTATGGCCAAGCATCATCATCATCATCATAATGTGAAAGTGCTGCTTTATTTATTCTATTTTCTTACATTCGCACCCTGCCTTTCTTTCCTTATGGAACCCTAGGCAGTGCACGTTGCCAAGCAATCTCAAAACAAGGAGAAATGCACTTGCCTTAATGAGAAATTAAAGCTGGATATTTGCTGGTTGATGATGAGCTATTTAAGACACATATAGCTCTTCTGTTGCTGCCCCTCTTTCATGTTTCAACACCACGGCATTGGTAGGAGCATTTAAGAGAAACATTTACACCAGAGCTAGAAACTTGCTCTGTTTTCTTTTTACAAGAGAATTACCAGATTCTATGTCACTTCATTTTGTGGTTGTGTAAATTCCTAGTCACTCTTGCCCCAATCCAGAGAAAGTAAGTTATGTAATAGGCTGCAACATTCTGCTCACTTACCTTTGAAAAAGCCCTATTGAGATCAATTTTGAATTTGTTCTCTTGGTTTCAATAACACTTAAGTGTGCTTTACTTTCACTAGGCTGGAGCCCAGTAGAGTGAGGTAGCAAAGGCAGTGCCTTTTTAAAAGTGTCTATCCCATTCTTAATGCTTAATGCTTCAAACATTGCAGCTTTTCAGATATATTGTCTCAATATATAACTAATTTATCAGGTCCTGAAAATGGGTGAAGAGTGATCCATTTATCCCTTCTACCCCAGGAAATAATCAATAGAGTACAAGCTCATTTGTCCAAATAGAATGGCAGAGTCGAAAAGAAAAAAGAAAAAAAGAAAAAAACTGATAGATGGAAGCAATATTTTCTCAGAATCAAAACGAACGATTTTTGTTGAGACAGAATTCTTTTGGCTGTAAATTCTTAATGTAGTAAGCCATTAGAGATGAGGTAGAATTCCACCCTGCTTGGAATCCAGACTGAAACCAGGTTCTGATTAGGGTGGAAACAAAACAATTTTGGATTTGACAACCTATGCTGGAGTTTTGACAAAGTAGAATGTTTACATTCCTGGCTCTACAATCCCCACTTCTCCAATTTTTGCATCGCTAGAAGCTAAACATACTTCATATAGGACAGTCATTTGTTCTTAAATATGTATTTAAAAATAGAATCCGATTTTTCTAGTAACTTTTTTATTAGTTGCAAGAAGAAACTATTTCATAACAAGAACTTACTGAAGGTAAGAGCTGCTCAGCAATAGAACAGACTCCCTTGGAAGGGGTGGACTCTCCTTCCCTGGAGGTTTTTAAGCAGAGGCTGGAAGGCCATCTGTCATGGATGCTTTAGTTGAGATTCCTGCATTGCAGGAGGTTGGACTAGATGACCCCCCAGGATCTACAATTCCAGGATTTCCGTAAGGAAGATTTTTCTCAGAGGAAATATTAAATCATGATCAAGCATTGATACTACACTGTATATATAAAGAGTCAGCTCTGCCTGCAGAACAGCAGCCTGAAGGGGGAGAAGGTGGAGTGACTCCACCTGCAGCTGATCAGCCTTCAAGGGCACTAGGAGAAGGCACTAGTAAGAACCAGCTGACACTGATGAGAACCAGCTGGCTCCAGCCCTCTTAAAAAGAGCTCTCAGCAGCAGTCAGATGCCGGAAACAATGCCCGTGGTTCCTGGCCCTACCTTTCTGCTTGCCATTTGGAGCCTTGGCTCTGTGATCATCTGGATCCCATGGCATCTGGGCTGTCTGACTACATGGATTGCTGCCTGCCCGACCCGCAGAATGGACTTGACTTTGTGTGTGGATTCTGCTCTCAGGCCTGTGTTCCTTGGAGACTCCTAGCCCCTGCTAACTCAGCAATGGGACTCGGATGGCGCTATGGCAATTTTAATTATTCTGCAGTGCTCAGGAAGACACTGCACTGGGTGTTCCAGGACACTGTGGGGAAAACTAAAATGGTTGGTATTGCCGTCTGTGACCATATGCCCACAGCCTACAGACTGAGCAGGCAGGCCAAATGGCTGCAGTGCTTTGCCTGCCAGGGCTGTTTGGTTCTAGCAGCTTTCTAAAGATGTAAGGGAATTTCCACTCCCAAGAAGTTGTGTTTAGGATTAATGAAATGAAAGTCAAGTCCTATATGAAAAGTAAGCCATAGTGCTGTCTAGGGAAAATAAAGTTATGAAGTGAAGATGAAAGGCAACAGATGAAGCACAGCATTTTAAGGGGTTAACCCAAGAAATGTCAATATGAATAGGGTAGGTGTGGATAATAATAATAATAATAATAATAATAATAAAAAATAATAATAATGATGATGTAGGATTTCCTTCACAAGATGCCACAATTTCTCACGTGTTTAACATCAAAAACAAGGAGTTGTACCAAAAGTAAGTCACACTAGGAGTGGATTTGTTGAAATCTATTTCCCTTAACATGTAATTTAAATACACTAATTTTATTGGATTTATTCTGAGTATAACTTGGAGGCTGTAAACAAACCATGGGATATACTAGCTTGAGAGACAATGGGAAGTTTCAGGTTAGACTTGTAGATATCCAAATAAGAAAGCATCACAGATACTCCAAGTCCAGTTTTGTAACATTCCTAACACACTTCTGTGTTTTCATTAGTTTCTGGAGTCACTTTCCTTGAAAGAAGACAACTGACTCATTTTGTACTGTCATACTTCACCTCAGAACTACTGGTAATTTCAAAGCCCTTCGATACTAAAGAAATAAACAAATAAATGGAATAGTTAACAAAGCTTGCAGTTGCAACTTTGATGAATAGTTGCCATTTATAAGCATAAAGCAAAGGCATTCCTTTTAAACAAGCATTTAGCATTAAGTTGTAGAAGCGTGTTGACATTGTGGGAACTCATAATTCATCAGAGCATTAACAGCATTTTCAGTAACAGCACCGTCAAGTGAGGACTTGCATATTTGAAACTCGCAGATCAAACGCCATAGACAAAAGCTCTCATAATACCTGACAGCACATCATTTCATCTGAAGGCATTTCACACATTCAGTGGCAGGATGAATGTGCACATGCGAAACAGAATGGAATTGTGGAAGAAAAGGTAATGCCTTTTCTCCCCCAGATGATGAAACTTTTCACCAAGGAAGACCACAGCACTGCTGTCTCTGATTACTTTCTGCTGGCTGGCAAAGATATTTTCATTCACACAAGAGGGGTCCTCTGCCCTTAAGTTGAGGTGTAAATAAGAGCATATAAGTGTCTTGCTGTGCCTGTCCAAAGCCCCATCTAGTCCAGCACTCTGCTTTCACAGTGGCTAATCAGATGCTTAAGGGAATCCCACAAGAAGAACCTGAGCACAGCTGCTCTCTCCCCATTTGTGTTTCTCAGCAATGGGTATTGGGAGGCACACTGCCTCTGACAGTGGAGACAGAACCTAGACATCATGGCTAGTAGCCACTGATAGGCTTATCCACCATGAATATGGGGAGATAGGTTACCAGTTGATTCTTTTATTGATTTCAGAGATTTTCACATAGTGTTTTATTAAGCCTAATATATTGTACTTTATTGCATTTGTCACCCTGGACACCATTTGGTGTATAGATGCTTGCCAGATCAATCAATCAAAGAGAAGTGAGGATGAAACTTGAGGCTATTTAAATAAAAACAGAATGTGCAGAAATGGTGAGGCTATCTCAGTTCAGGAAAGTTGTGCCTTGAGCAGGATGATAGTTTAAGTAAAATACAATAAAGGTTGCACTGTCAGGGTAGGAAGAGACAAGACACTGGAAGACAGAGGTGTACTTTTAAAAAATAAATGAAAGCATATGTTCTCAAGGACAGTACAACTGCTTTCAGAAAATATTTAACCAGAGGCCTTATTCACATGTTAATTTTTAATGTGATAATGCCACAAAGAGGTGACCTGTCCATGTAATTTTCATATAGTGAATTATTTAAGAGGTGGGAGAAAATGTGAAGTTTTCAATGAGCCCCCGCTAAAAATAAATATATATCATGTGCCCTTATATGAGGATACGTTCAAAGAAAAATTGCATATGTGGCTCATGTGCACACACAAGCCCATGGGAAAGTCAACTCAAAGTAACCCAGAAAAAAATCAGGAACTAGGCCACATTCACACCATACATTTAAAGCTCTATGATACCACTTTAAACAGCTGTGGCTTTCCCCAAAACATTTGGGGAACTGTAGTTTAAAGGTGCTGATAGGTACAATATTCAGAGTGGTTTAATGGTCAATCTTTCTTCACAGGGAACTCTGGGAATTGTAGCATCTGAGAGGAATAGAGGTCTCTTAAAAACTATTAACAAACCACAGCTCCCACAATTCTTTGGGGTCAATCCATGCCTGTTAAAAGTGGCGCCATAGTGCTTTAAATGTAAGAAAGTTTAGGTTTGTAATATATAAAAGGGGCTTGGAAACTCTCCTCCACAAATCTCAGCATAGACCGATATTATAGGACTTGATCCATTGCTGTTCTGAGGAGATCCTAGCAACTGAAGGGGCATAAACATTGCTTATTCCACATGTATTCAAGCTCCTCTGTTTTGGCCACTGCATTCGGATCCAGTAAAAGAACTGTTGCTGTTGGCAACACAATTACGAACTGCTCTTAAAACAATGAACATTTCCCCATTGGCCTTGGTTTCATATTTTTTTAATCTAAATGGACATGCTGAATGGTCTCCCCATTGAGATCCAGTAAGCACCAAATGTGGGGTGTTTGTGCCACCAATTGAAGATATACTTGATCACCTAGGTTCCACTAGGCCCTTAATATAATTAATACTGGCCATTGTGATTCTTTTGCTGTTTTTACTGCTGATTATTTTGTTGGATATTGTTAAGTTTCATTATTGAGTTCTGGTATTTCTTTTGGTAAATGAAAAGCAGTGTAGAAATGTTTTAATAAATGACTAAAACAAATAAAAGATGGTTTAATCTAGGAAATGTTTTAGCAAAAAAATATTATCAGTGGCTTCAGGTGTATCAGTGAGCAGATTTCATTTTTCAGCTTTTAACAAATGTCCATCTATATGAAGAGAAATGGATTTCTCACCACTTTTTATGGGAATGAGGTGAAAACAAAGGTTCTCTGATAACTGATTAGTCAGATGGACATAATCCTCTTTAAGACAGGAGAGGGGAATAAATAATTTTTTTGGGGGGGGGGGATATGTGCTTTTCCTGTGTATGATCTCCAATTCAATCCCTGTCATCTTCAGTTTGAAAGAGACCTCAAATTAGTTAGGTTAGGAAGAACTTCTTTCTGAAGATTTGCAGAGCTTCTGTCAGTCACTATAAATAGTACTAGGCTGGGTAGATCCATATTATGACTATTGGGCTACAACACACTATTCAGCAAAGATCTGGTCAGGTAATCCCAAATTACTGCTTTACCCCTGAAAACCACAGCTCCAGCTGATTTCCCAGTGACACAGAAAACCATAGCTGTCAACGTTTCCCTTTTTTAAGGGGAAATTCCCTTATTCCAAATAGGATTCCTTGCAATGAGTGAATGAATGAATGAATGAATGAATGAATCATAGAGATGATTTGGCTCAGCCTTAATGGCTCATTGTCACCTTACATTTGCATTGCCCAGGCAGGCACATTCTGTGGCCCTCTGATAACTGAATTAACTCAAGAAGCTGTTGGGGTTGGGCGAAATCCGGCCAAATCTTTATTGACTGCAGTGGAAAGCAGGGTTGGCATGGCAACAGGACAAGGATCCAGCTCCTCATTCTACCAGCCAATGCTGAAATTCCAGTCTCCCTCCCGGGGAGTCACCAGCACTAATCCTGCCCAGTGCCATTTCCATCAAAGTATACACAGTTCAAGTATACACAGCTCCACTGTTGCCTAACCTAAATAAGCCATACTGTAAGTCACTGAGGACAAAGGTGAAAAGAAAAACCCAACCCAGGGGCCAATTTCCAGTGCTGTTAACCAGCAGCCAATTATCCCAGTGAGGCTCTAACACTGAGATTGGGCAGGTGAGAAACTTGCAAGGGGCAAAATGGCCCTGAGCCCTCACGGTTGAGGTGCTTTAAGATCCTGCAGGTGATAAACACCCTGTGAGAGCCCTGTACTGCTGACCAAAGTTGCCCCATGCACAGGACGTGGCTGTATCAAGACTTAGCAATGAATCACCAGAAGATCCCATCCAAAATGTTTTAGAAAACATCTTCTATTGAATTCAATGGATCTTAATTCCAATCAGCACCCTGATCCTAAACAAATGTGCATGAAGTTCAAAGTGCCACTTCAAGGATTTTTGTTTTATCAGAACCTATTAAAATCCTTCCCCTTCCAACACTCCTTTTAAAATATTAAATCCCAATATTTATATGCATTGGCCTAGAAATTATATTTATAAATGTTTTATTGGTGTTTTTTTTTTTTAGTTAAACCATTTTCTGAGATGCATAAATGAAATAAAGTCAAAAATCCATAGCATCGCTGTTAAGTGTGTTTGAAACAAATTTCCCCTTCAATTAAAATTAAAAATGGAAAAGGCATACTACTGATATAAATATACATTTTTTTAAATTACTCTTTCATTCTGTTATTAAAGGAAAGGATATTTCAATTGACAGTCAGTATAATCCAACTGACCGTTTATTTGATGAACCCTATCCTTCAAACAGAATTAATTAGTATTTTAACCAGTTGGATCTACTACAAAAATGCTTCCTTGGGGACACATGTTTAAAATCACTACTTAGATCAGACCAGACACCATCATGAGAAAAGAAAACCCACAGGAGTGTCATTGAAATCAATGAGATTTAAGTTATATGTTCCAACCACTTTTTGGTTTCATTGTGGGTAAGTGCACACACAGCTTTCTCTGTATCACACCCAAACGCTTTTAGCAGTTTGATTTATGGCTCTACTGCCAGGAAAAATACTTTGAGGATTAAGCTGTCCAGGTTTTCTTATGGTGCCAATTAGGATGTGCTAGCAATGAATGGTTTGTTCACTAGCACCTAAAACACAAGAGAGAGGCATAATTGAATCTCTAATGCAAAGGTAATTCATCTTACCTCTACTGAAAGGCCTTCACCTGTTGACAATTTTCACCACAAGTGAAAGATCAGCATTATATAGTTCAGATGAATGAAATGTAGCAAGGAAATTAGTTACACTGCAATTTTAATACATTTGATTACAGCACCATTTAATTTCAAGTGCAGTTAGGAATTGGCAGGAAGAGGAAGATTTTTCCTGGAAAGGTTTTCTCCTTTTACTTCCTTGTTTTTCAATATGGAGCCAAGTGAGGATTCCCAGGTAAGATCCTCCCTCTATTGTGTGGGCAGGTAATCCCTCCCCTACCTCGCCTGGTCTCCTTGGCAACGCTTCCCCCAGGCGGGATTGGACAACTGACTGAGGTAGGCGGAGACCTCCAGGTATCCCACCTGAGGGAAGGCAAAGCCAAGCCTATGCTGATGGGGCCGCTCCAGATCTGGGGCTGCGTGCGCCCCCCGTTTTAAGCGGGGAGCGGTCATTACCTTAATTCAGGAACACAGGTCAGGCCATTGGTTCAACTAACTTATCTCGCTAATTCTAACGGATATAAATATAACCAAGTCTATATCCAATCGATGATGCTGATGCTGCTGATGATGATGCAGGCATTATATGCCCTCCAATATTTATTTGATGAAAGTAGGGATGTTCTATTCCATACCCTCCAATATTTCTCTGATGAAAATAGGGATGTCCTAAGGAAAAGCGGGACAGGTTCTGTAAATCTGGGACTGTCTCTGGAAAATAACGACACTTGGAGGGTCTGACATCATTAAACATCATTAAACTATCCTAATAACCTCGTCCCAGAAAGCATCATGTTGTTGGAAGACCACTGTTCCCTAACTCTGAACCTGTATTGTGCAATTCTTGAAAAACAGTTATGCAAGAATCACAAATACTCTTGTTCTGAACGTCTTCATAATCCCACAAATAATTTTATTCGAAACAGCAGCTTATGTAGGAAAGCCGAGTACCTAATGTGGGCTATTACTAATTTGCTTGGATGCAGTCCAGAATAACCTTTTCCATTATTGTTAGCAATTCTTTTGGGGCGTTGTTTCTTCCATGAATAATGCACACTATAAAGCTTTATGTTGCTTTACCTATTATGTCTACTTGAAAATCATTTTCAATTTTTATATTTTTTAAAGTAAAATTTCTCGCTAAAAGTGAATATTGTTGCCTAATGTGGATAGGTCACTGAGATATACGTATAAGAGATCACATTGAAGTGTCAAAAGAAAATTTTCAGCACCACATAAATTCACAAAACCAGATTCTAGGTTTATTTTTGTGTAGAGATAATTAAACATTCTGCTGGCTATCTGCCTTGCTTTTGGCAAATCTTCCACATGTTTGCCTTGAACCACAATGTGTTTATTTTTTATCACTCATTCATTTATTAGATTGGTACCCCATTCTTTCTCTAAGGATCTCAATATGGGACTTCTTCCATTTTATTTTCACTCCAGTACTGTGAAACAAGCTATTTCAAGAGATAAGGATTTACCCATCCTCTTCCTATGCATTTTATCTGTACCACTTTCCCCTTTATAATTGATAATAACAAATCTTATAATAAAATCTTATTACTTTAATTTATTTTAAGGAGGGATGAAACCTTGCAAAATATTGCCCAGCTCCTGCTTGTCAAGTCAGAAGTGTTGGAGCATTCTCACTAATAAAGCATCTGGTTGGGTTTCTTTCCAATTTCTGACTCAGGACTGTTTAGTCATTGTTTTAGATATTTGTTCTTCTTCTCGTGAAAAGGCTTGTCATTTTGTCTTCTAAGAGTTGTGTGAAGTCAAAGAACTGAAATGGAAGCCAAGACACCAAAGCTACATATCCAGAGCAGGGATGATGAGTCAATGTTTAACTGTTGGAAATAATTCAGCTATTCATCTACAAAATGCTTTAATTTACTTTTTGCAAGTATCTCAATGATTCCTTCTTCCCCTACTGAAATGTTTGAGATCTTCAGAGGTAACACATCCAGTATGGGGGGGGGGGCACCCAAAATCCTTTAGCATACTGGGGTTTGCCTGGCAACAGACTGGATACTTCTCTTCCAAATACAAGTGTAATTAAACAAAGACTCTTCTCTTAATGTTTCTCAGCCCTGGTAAATTGTTTGCAACAATCACTACCAGCTGGCTCACTCTATTGATTAGTAAAATAATAATAAAAATCACCCAAATCATGCTATTTCTATTTCTTAGATCTCTATCAACCCAAAGGGACTTTCAAAACTCAAAACTTTTTGAACTTTTGGGTGTAACAAAATACCCTGAGGAGTTATGGAGCTTCAAGACCTTGCCCTTGTCTTGGAATTTTCCATGTAAGAAATGGGGAAGTTTTCTTTTGTGTACTGAAAAGTCTTCAGCTGGACAGCAGGGGCTGATGCCACAAGCCCCAGCAGCTGCCCCTATTACTAAGCTGCATGGACTGACTATTTCAGATGCTAAAGGGCACTGGAAGTAGCTCCTCCAGAAATATGAGTCCTGAGCCTTTTATCCATCCCCCACTATTGAAGGACATAGCTGTGTATCCCTCAACTAACCTGATGAATCAGGTGCAGTGTAGTATGCTATCCCAATGTCAGTGCTGAATTAAGATTCAACTACTAGTCCAGTCAGCTTTTTTATACATGGAAGGGGAAGAGAATCTCTGGCTTGCCCTTTGCTTCAGGCAGAAAAATGTCTTGGTCCCCAGGCAGGTGGAGCTTGTGCCATCAGGCTCATCTGTATGCCCTAGAACCAAATGGGGCAACAAATCATAGTTAAGAGGATTCCTAATATAGTACTTTCCAAAAACAATTTCTTTTCCCTTTTACTTTTCTTCTGGAATTGACACTGCTGTAGAACAGGAAGGGAGTAATAAAGTCTTAACTGGTATCTTAATAACAGCACAGCTTTGGGCACCAGAGATGTTTCAGTAATGTTTCCTCCCCCGCTCCTGCCCCCATGATCAAGGCTGCAGTCTTCAAGCCATTCATTTTAAGGTGCCATGTTCACTTCAGACAGGATTCCTCTAGAGTCCCATTTAGTGTACAGTAAGTGATTTGAGGATTGCAGTTAGAGTAAAAATAGGTCAACCTTCTAGAGGAAGAAGGCTATAGACATAGAGGTTAAGAGGAATATACACAAACTGGAGGGGAGACAGAAAATTGTACACATTTCTCACTGTTAAGAGTATTTTCTAGATGGGGATAAATGCCAGGAAACAAGAAAGAGCTGGAACAGAACTGTTGTACTTTCAGTTTTATAACTCATGACCCTCAAATATCAATTCCTTCAGTCCACTGGGTCAACCCCAGTACATCTGGTAGTTATCTGCTATGTCATCAGTCCCTCAGCACATTCTGCCTTTGGTCTCCGTAGAACAGTTCTTCCCTCCTCTTGGCCCATTCCCTGTTTAAAATACTCATATATTTTTTAATGAAATCTTTTTAATTCCAGAGAAAATTTCTCAGCCGTGGTCCATCTATTTCAAGTCTGCTTTCCCCAAACTTCCATTTCTTCAGCTTTCAGTCCTGAGAGGCGTTCTGGTGAGATTATCATTGACAAAGGCACTGAATATGTGAAGCATCATAGTTAAAAAAATAAATTACTGCTATCCATATCAAGACACAACCCCCATTTTCCTAACTTGATTTACCCCTCTGTGCTAATTAATTAACATGTTCACTTGGGAATGTCAGTGGACACATGAAGCTCCATGGTACCAGATTCTCCCCTTTTTCTCTTTAATGTCAGGAAATTCTTAGATCCTGAATGCATGGTTGAACTACAGAGGAGGATTCTTCCTTGAACAAGCAGTGTTTGCTCCTTATATACAGACATCCAGATCTCTGAAGAACTTTGGATCATGACCATTCTATGCAAATTATTATGATAGGACTCAGAAGTGCATAACTGTGCGAGAGCCTCATGGACATCAGCACAGATTTTTTCCCAGATGTCAGTTTAAGCTTAGTTGACAGGTCTTGTTTACTGATAATAGATGAATGGAAGCAGGAAATTCTTAGTTTAATATAAATGTGCTTTTCACGAAAAAGGGCCAAGGATATCTGAAAGGTTCCATTCTGTATTTGGGACATAAGCCTTTTTGAAGAGAGCAGCTTTTTAATGTGTACTCTGTGTTTGTGCAGACAATGTAGTTCCTTTTCCCTCTGCTAAACATGTTGTGGTTTTTATGTACAACATTTAATTTCTTTGGGCTGGATTCAACTGCCTCTCACTAGTTGGAGTACACACCAGGCTTTCACCCATCTCCTCCCGCATATACCCCACCCCCAAATTTTGTATGGAGAGTGTTGGGAGAACCCTCTAGAACAGTGCGGGGGGGGGGGGGAGGAGAGGGATTGTTCCATCTGGCAAGCTGAACAATTGCTGCAGCACTATGTTCAATTCCACAATTAGGGCTTACTTAGAGTATATCCACATAAATGGGCCAAGCTGAAGCTGAATCATGTTTATTAATTTATATAGGTATACTCTAAGTGAAATTTAGTTGCATACTACCCCAAGGTGTCTATACATAATAAAACTTGCAACCTTATCCTACTTTATACTCGAAATTAAGTCCCATCGCTATAAATGGAATTTAGGTTGAAATCCTAGACATGCTTACCTGGGAAGATATCCCAGTGAACTGAGGACAATTGCACTGTTCCAATTGCACTGTTACAAATTTGATTGCTAAGACTGCAATCCTAAATTTTCTAAGTTCATTGCCTAAATCTAAGCATACTTGAAGAATACCAAGCACGTCAAGAGAAGGGAAATAAAATGTAGAGTAGAAAGTGTATTGCTTGCCACATTTGTTTTTTAAAAAATTGATTAAGAGGTCCCCTTGAAATGACTATGATGTGCCACCCCTTCCTGAGTAATTGTCCAGAGAAAAAGGTGGCTGCCCACCTTTCACATCACAATGTACTGCTGCTTCCAGGAACTTTTTTAGTCAAAAGTGTCCAATGAGTGTGGCAGGCACCATACTTCCCAAATGCTACAAACAAGTAAACATAGTTTTAAAAGATAGGGAAAATGGCCGAGAACACCTTCAGACCACCTCTCCTTTTTCTTGTAGTCAGCTTGGAACAAGCAATGCTTAGAAGAGTTTGTAGACATGCAATCTAATCCATATGTCTATGTTCCAAGCATAATTCATTGGATACAGATGAGGGAGGTTCACTCCAAGTTGTGAAGTAAACCAAAAACCTCCCCCACCTCCAGTGGATGAAGGGTAGAAGCTGAGAAAGACCGGCTTGTTCAGGGCAATCGAGCAAGTTTATGCAGAGGTGAAATTCAAGCTGATAGCTTCTTGATTTTTAGCTTAGTCTCTTAGCTGCTTTGCTACACTTCTTAGTGTTCCAGGTACGTGCAGTTTCTTTGCAATCCTCCCATATAATTAACATTAACCTTTGAAATAACCTATATGTTCTGGTTCTAACCCGGCCAAGAAAACTGTGTGTATGATATCCCTGTACCCTTGGGGGGGGGGAATCTGGAAAGAGTATGGTGTACAATTGATTCCCACATCACAGTTTATATTTATGATACAGAATTGATCCAATCTGATCCTGTTCCATATTATGTAAGATAATGCACAAGCTGTTTCTCATCCCTTTCCAATAGCATTTTTAACATACAATTAAGTTCTAAGACAAATTTAATTACCAGTGACAAGAGTCTAGTGAAATACTGTCAGACCTACGAAACAGGTCTGCTGTTACACTGCCAAGGCCAATTAGGTAGAGGACCTTTTCTCCCCTTACAATGCCCAGGGGAGGAAATGAATATTTAACTCTGTTTGACAACTTACAGCAACCACCAAGAACATTTAAACAGTTGTGGCTCTGATCCACACTTTCTTGGAAGTAAGTTATACTGAAACCCATAGAGCTTATGTACAATATAAATGTTCTTGGGTAGAGGATACTTTTTTTCAACTGAAGTTCCAGTCAAAACCCGGCAGTTTTAAGCCCCACTAATTTCAACAGGAGTATTAACCATGTGCTTAATGCGGTCCAGTGAAATCCATGGGACTTAAAAATGCTTACCTTTGGCTTTGTTGTTGTTTAGTTGTTTAGTCGTGTCCGATTCTTCATGACCCCCTGGACCAGAGCACGCCAGGCACTCCTGTCTTCCACTGCCTCCTCCAGTTTGGTCAAACTCAGGCTGGTAGCTTTGAGAACACTGTCCAACCATCTCGTCCTCTGTCATCCCCTTCTCCTTGTGCCCTCCATCTTTCCCAACATCAGGGTCTTTTCCAGGGAGTCTTCTCTTTGGCTTAGTCATGCCCTAAATTTGTTACTTAATGTGCATTGCTATGTACATTGTAGAGTAAATCTGTTGGGAAAAGGACTAAAGCAAATTGTAGAGAGACATTTGTTTCATAAAGGTTCTATGGTCTCACAGTAGGGGAGTAGAGAAATGTACAATCTAATGATGACATATTGCAAGAGAGAAAGTGCATTTTACATCCCAAAAGTATGGACTTAGCACTGGGATACCATTTTTAGTGACAGCCCCACATAGATGGCCTGCAAAGAATTTTCACCTGTTTCAGTTTTGGGATCAAGTTTAGTGTTTCAAGGGAGAAAAGATTTTCCTCTAAAACCTTTGGACAAGCAAATGCTAATCTTTCTTTAAAGGTGTTCACTGTCACAGTTTCTTCCATTTGCTACTGCTTCAGTACCATTTCCTCCTCCCCTGATTTGGCCTTCATTTTACCCGCTAGACTAGAGCATTCCCAGACAAGTGTGGTGGTGACATCACTAGGGCTTCATTCATCTCTCCAGAGTATTCCAAGACAAGTACAGGTGATATCATTACAGCACTAGATAGCCAGTGAGATCCACCTAGAGGTTGAGGGCAACAAATGTGATTTAAAATGAGGGCAATGCTTCTTGGTCACATGGATTGGTCACAGACATCACAGCAAACTATTCTGACATGAGAGCAATGTTTTCTGAACAGACAAATAGTTCCCCCTTTTTGTGTAAACTGGAATGTGTCCTCCTTTAATTGTGATGATGCCTCTTGCTTGCCAACATGGAGAAATGTGTGCATTTGAGTTTGTGTGTAGAACTGCCAGACACTGTATGACTGACTGGAATGTAGCCTATAGTCCAAAAGAAAGAGGCACATCCACTTCTGAGCCTAGCTTAGTTCCTGGCCAAAGCCACCACTAGCTGCAGCCCCCATGTGGGAATGAGTACTCAGGCTGAAAAAAAATATATATCCAGTTCTATCCTGAAATGCTTGAGATCTGGTTACCTGAAGGCCTACCTCCACCCATATGCCTCCCAGACATTAAGATTGATGTCTTAGGCTTTGATCTCTGGCAAGTTATTAAAATATGTCAGATTGATGAGTACCAGGAACAGGCTTTGGTAGTGGTAACCCCACATTCTCCTTAGAAATGTATGTGGGATCCATCATTATTAGTTTTTCTTTTTAAACTTTAAAATTTCACTCTTTTTTTAATTAATTGCAGTCCCTAGGATTAATTTGAACTGTTCATGTTAAAGTGTTTTAGGGCTATGATTTTATAAGTTTTACTGAGAAATGCAAGCCACCTTGTGACGGACTTTTGTGTTATAATTTAATAATAATTATTATTTATTATTTATACCCCGCCCAACTGGCTGGGTTTCTCCAGCCATTCCAGGTGGCTTCCAACAAAAGATTAAAAATGCATTAAAACACCATTCATTAAAAACTTCCCTAAACAGGGCTGCCTTCAGATGTCTTCTAAACGTCAGATATTTGTTTATTTCCTTGACATCTGATGGGAGGGCGTTCCACAGGGAGGGTGCCACTACCCAGAAGGCCCTCTGCCTGGTTCCCTGTAACTTCACTTCTCATAGTGAGGGAACCACCAGAAGGCCTCGGCGCTGGACCTCAGTGTCCGGGCAGAACGACAGGGGTAGAGATGCTCTTTCGGGTATACTGCTTAGAAATCTTAGAAATTAGAAATTTATATTTTAAATAAAATAATAAGTATAGTAAGCCTACATCTTTTAAGTACAGTGGTACCTCGGGTTACATATGCTTCAGGTTACTTACGCTTCAGGTTACAGACTCCACTAACCCAGAAAAACCTCAGGTAAAGAACTTTGCTTCAGGATGAGAACAGAAATCGTGCGGCGGCGGCATGGCAGCAGCAGGAGGCACCATTAGCTAAGCTAAAGTGGTGCTTCAGGTTAAGAACAGTTTCAGGTTAAGAACGGACCTATGGAACGAATTAAGTATGTAACCAGAGGTACCACTGTACTCAAAACTATTTGAATACCTTGTATTAGCAATGGGTGAAGTTTAAAAATTTAAGGCTTGTTCTCACATCATTAGTAGATTTGGTTTGATGCTAAAGTGAGATTATAACAGAGGAATTTTTGTCTCAGTGTTCTTCTCTTACACTGAAATCCCATGCATATCTATCCAGAAAGATATGTATTGCACTTACCTCTGAGTACATAGGCATAGGATTGTGCTGTTAGGCACTAAAGAAAAACCATGAGTCAAATTATCAGTCAAGAAACAAGTAAAGAAAAGTTAAGAATGTGACTGATGACTTAAAGGTCTAATTCTATTCCCTTTTGTGTCATGAGGTTGTCTCCAATTATGTTTGACTTAGTATAGACTTATTAAAGTTAAATGAAATTAAGTTAGAGGTGTATGTTAATTTCAGCTGGTCTACTCTAAGAAGGAATGGAGGAGAAATCATTTTTTAGTTCATGCTTAAAGATGAATCTACCAAATCTGCACTTTTTGAAACACACAAGCCAAAATGCAGCCATTCAGAGAAATTCACAGTCCTCTGAATTTTGCAGTCCAGTTTTCCAACCAAGTAATGTGTGCACTAAATGCATGTACTAGGTTAAAGCGTACTGAATAAAAGTGGCAAAATAAGAAATGGGGAGATTAACCCATACTTAAGTATGGTTAGCATTGGATGTGACCTGTGCTCTTTAGATTATAAGCATCAGGGCAGGGAAAGTATTATTATTGGTATTTGTAAGTCACTCTGAGATCTGTATTTCAGCTGAATAGTGAGATGAAAATTGTTTACATAGATAAGTAAATGCTTCTAAGGGTGTGTCTGTACCAGTTGGTCAAAGGAGGAGACAGGGTTTGACCTGAGTCAAGGATCACACCAGAAACATCCATATAAAGGTATCCAATTAAAAAATAAACCAGAGGAGCCACCATCACCCACATATTAATTAGAATAAGTAAGTCTTCCAGCATAAAAGAAACTTGAATGTTTTTCTCAAAATTAGCCACTGGAACTATACACGAGTAACAGTATCAAATGAAAATGAACAGTGTATACTCAACTCCAATAATCCTACAGAATGGCAGGGCCTTTTCTAGTTATGTATAGGCCTAATAGGAGTGCAGAATCATGCACTGGATGCATTAGACTTGTTCAAGAAGTTGTATTTTAAGAAATGTTGCTTTAAGGTCAAATCAGGAAGTGTTACTATACATCTGAGATATTGGCACTAGCAAAATGTTACCTATAATTGGGTCTTGTGAGGATTATACACCTTATGCTTAAATAACACTTCAGCAATATAAAGTGGAGCAACACATACAAAATATGGGAAAGGGAAAATATATTCCTGCTTTGCAGTTGTACCTGGGCCAACTTGCGTGTTTCAAAAATATACTCAGAATTGTCTCAGAACAGATAAGTTAGAAGTCTGACTGAAGCCAAGATAAAAGAACCAAATCATAAGATTAATGCCTTCTCTTTACAATTAACAGTACTGACGCTGTGAGGTACAATAATTCTGAAGATGTCATATGACCAGCTGCTAAATAGGACAATGAATCTTGCCACTAAGCAACTAGAAGAAGGTGCCAGAAACTTTTCAGCATAAAAACATCTGGGTCTCTGATTCCAGAAGTCAAATAAGTCTCAAACATAGACAAAATTACATTGGCTGATTTCAGTAGCACATGACAGGAGACTTTTGTGACCTGATGAACCTTACAAAGCCCACCTTTCATATATAATAAAGCTCCTATTCCTGCTGTTTCCTGGGGCTACAAAAACAGGGGTTGAAAAACACCTTGCAGGTGCCCATGTTTGCTTGGTAGGCTGAGTTTGGCTTGGGTCACAAATGGCCTGGCTATATAAATTAGGGGCTATTCAGCTATTTGTAGATCTGAAGTCTTGCAGATCTGCCTTAGTAAGCTGTTTCTGAATGGCTTATAGCCACAGAAAGTGTTGGGAAGTATCTGCCTCCAGAGAAACTGCCTCTTTTTTCCCCTTGATGTCCCACTTTGTTTCCTCAGCAGTGAAATAAACAGCTTATTCCATGGGTTTAAACCCATCTGATCTTTGACATTGTGTCATACTGTACATGGCAAATGAATTTTTCAAGTTCTTGGGACAATAAATCCAATAATTCATTCACAGCTCTGACACTTGCTCTGTCACCCAAACTTAGGGACTTGGCTACACCAAATTCTTTTGCATGATTTATGGAATTATTTTGCTGGGACTGGAAGGTCATGGGTCCCTTGAATTAACTGATTGGATGACACTGGAACTTTATAGCTGTCTTTGTCATCCTTCGGTCTCTTTGTCTTATGGTCATTTATCTTTTTATTCCCTTCAGTCTCTGAGCTTTTTTGCAGAGCAGTTGTCACATCCTAATTTTTATACAGGAGTGAGTACAATGAAGTCTTGAGAAATGGCACAAGTGAAATTCTTGTCTATGAAACACTCCCAGATATGCAGGAATTTACACTATATATAAATTCCAATTATAATATAAGACTAATATGTTGTTAGGACTACTTATGTTTTCATTTGTTTGTAAGTGCAGCTTCTGATTATGTGCACAGTGCTGTAGATAAAAGTAAAAACATCATGACCTGCTCAGTTCTAAATAACGATGCACGTGTGTAAAAATGCAGGTGACAAACGCTGCATACTTAGGAAGAGCTCCCTCTGTTTCATGAACTGGGCTGTGTCCATTAACAGAAAGGCTTTATTTCGTGGACAGCCATTTTGATACAGTGCATAACGTTCTTTTCTTGGACATACAAAGTACTACTTCAAATCCTTATCCTGCCTCGAGGCTTCAGGGAAGTGATGCGGTGAGTATAAAGTCTTCTAAGTCCCATAGGGGAAGAGTGGAATACAAATGTAACACATAGTTATGAGAAGAAATACATTATTTAAATCAAGGATAGATGATCAGCAGGATCAGGATGGAGGGATCAGCCTCCAGATCCTGCCCCGCCCCCAAACATTGTTCATGCTGGTTGGGGCAGAAGGAATCTGGAGTCCAAAAACATCTGGCAGCACCATGTTGGCTACCCTCCCCAGCTTAGTTCAAAATTCAGTCCCAGGCCCTGTCAGAGAGCATTTGAAGGGGGGAGAAATCTCCACTCCTATACAGACTTACCTGGAAGCATGTACTCTTGAACACGGGGGGGGGGGGGTGAACGTCTGAGTAGATATATATAGGATTTCACTTTTAAGGTATATTCTGTGTGGAGGCCCCTTCACAAAAACAAAAAATAAGCCTGAGGAAAATGTAAGGGAAAAGTCACTATGTGATGAATCTGTTCTATCCTAAATGACTGCAAAACATATCCTAAGTGACACTGAGCCAAACTTATGTGTCTTCATGGAAAAACACATCAGGCACACTTACTGTACTTTTACAAGCAAAAGTGAGGCTTGGTGTACACAGCCATTTCTATAAACAATTTTCATTTCCTTGAGGGCAGCTGTATTCAATACCTTGTGCAGCATTCTCTGGAGAGAGTAGCCTGTACTTTGTCACTGCTTTTAATGATGTGAGATTATTTTATTTCCACTGACATTTTGTTCAGAAGGAGAGAGCTGGGGGGAAGAAAGATTTTGAGTTTTCTCCCCTTGACCATTTGGATAGTGGTGACAGGAGAACTTGAACCACTCAGCCACCTTCCACTCTAATAATAATAAAATCCAAATGCTGCCCTAAAGTAATCCTATAAGCAATAACATTGGAAAAAATAGGCGGGCAAACTCAAAAGAAGTGAAGAAAGGTTGATAACATGATTAACAACAGATTTTTATTTGGGGGTGGGGGTGGGGGAGATCTTTGCTATGATTCCAGTTCCCCAACGCTAAAATCTCCACAAAGAGAATTCTGTGTGTCCTTTATGAACTCTCTACATTTGGGTTAATGCAAGAACTACATTTTAACAAGGCAAATGTTTCCTGACATTTCACACCTGGGCCTTCAAATGTTTTCACACCCACTTGATCGCTTTTTACAGTTGCTCATGTGAAAAAGGACTGGAAGAGTAGAAGCAGACTCAAGGTCATTCCCTGCCTGGAAACATATATCCAGAGCAGAAAATATAGCTTGAGTTTGGACTGAGTTTTTAAAAAATATATATGCTAAAGAAAATTATTAGTGTGAAGTTGGACTGTTTAATGGCCACCATTTTAAAGCGAGGTGAGCTCATTCATCAATAAGTCTAAATTAGCTGTGCCAACTGTGTCATGTAAAACTGTATGCATCTGGCATAGGTACTAATATCTCAGCATGCAACCAAGGCATTTTAATACCAATTACCTCAGCTTGCAATACTGCCTTGCCAGTCAAAAATGCTCGCCTCACACATAGGGAACGCCATTAATTTTTCTGCCTTACACTTTTCAGTTCCCCTCAATACAATGAGATACACTGATGGCATTTCATTTTTATTCCACCCAATTAAGAGTTCATCAACAATCCCCAAAGAGTTCAGAGGATAAATAAAAGGACTTTGCTAAATAAACAAGCACTTTCTTTGGAATCAGCCAGTTATTAGCTAAATAGAATCCATGCCCAGAGTTCATTATGTTCGCACAAATTTAAAGAGCAACAAACACTCTAGGCAAACATCTCTAGAAGTTGTACTCCATCCCTGAATCAGTATTTAAAATTAAATAAATTAAAGCAGATAATATTGATTTTGAAAGGGGGAAATGCTATTTTTTGTTTTCTTATGCAGTAGACTTGAACAGAAAATTGAAAAATTGTGCTGGTTTTCAGTTCTTTCCTTCTAATTATATATAAAAGTGCTATTATTTAAAATATATGGCCTCATCAAAGCCAACAGGATGCGTGACAAAAATGGGTATGCACCTATCAATCCGATAGGTGTTTAGTAGCTCTCTCCTTGACTTCACTGGCACAGTTAAGTAATTTTGGACTCTGGAGTTTGAGCTTAATGGTCTTGTGTGGGGGTCATTTTCAGATGTTGACATGTTTTACTTCACTTACCTCAAAAAAGTGATTCTGCTGTCCGGGGGCCAGGACACAAAATTGGGGGCCATGAGCAAAATTGGGGCAGCCTAAAGTTGCATTTTAAGGAAATCAGCCCTGAGTGCTCACTGGAAGGACAGATCCTGAAGCTGAGACTCCAATACTTTGGCCACCTCATGAGAAGAGAAGACTCCCTGGAAAAGACCCTGATGTTGGGAAAGATGGAGGGCACAAGGAGAAGGGGACAACAGAGGATGAGATGGTTGGATAGTGTTCTCGAAGCTACCAGCATGAGTTTGACCAAACTGCAGGAGGCAGTAGAAGACAGGGGTGCCTGGCGTGCTCTGGTCCAGGGGGTCACAAAGAGTTGGACTTGACTAAACGACTAAACAACAACAAAGTTGCATTTTATGCAAATTGTTTCTTAATTATGCAAATTTAGTTGGAGGTTGGGAAATGGTTAAGCACATTTCCCATCCCAAACAGAACCTCCCAAAGTTGCTTAATAAGCAACACAGCTATTGTAGGTTTGGGGGTTTGTTTGTTTTTTCAGGGAAGTGTGAGGGGGCTGAGAGGTTGATTGCAGTGGGAGTAATTAACACTTTCTTTCAGCCTGTTTGTGCAATTAAGACTTCTGAGATGTCCTCTGCTCTCTCCACCCCACTAGCAATTCATTTCTCCCTCTATTTCCTCTTCCATGGTGCTGCTGGAATTGACTTCACAATGCATGAAAGAAGACCGAAGTTGGAAAGATCATTCAAGACTCCTTTCTTTATTTGTAGCTCCCTCCCTGCCCTGGTTACACTGGAATCCTAGATTTCTCCATTATTCCCTCTCATCAGCTAATTTCTTCTACAAAGAAGACAAAAACTGGTTTCAAAAAGAATCAGAACGTCTTTTGGGTAAGCAATGAGTGTGTCAGTATATACTACACACATTGCTACTTCTCTAAACGTTAGTCATTGGCTAAGAACCATAAAGAGTTGGGGCAGTCTTTTTTCTCACAAAATAACTGGCATAATTCAGGTAATTATGGTACCCTTAGAATAGTTTCCATAAAATTGTCTTTGTGCCAGCAGATGGGCTCAGAAATTAACTCTGTATATTTCTGCAATGATAGTTTAGAGTTTTGGGCCCAAGCCTTATCTTCATAAATAGTTGCTCTAGTTCTAAACTGCAGAAGGTGCTCTCCCACCCTCCCTCCTAAAATGTGGTTTGCACAACATTGTGGATAAACTGCAGTCACCTTTGATTCATTATGACATGATTTGGAAACGTTTGCCATTACATATTTTAACTTGACTTGGGCCCTGTGTGAGCCAGAAACTTGACTTTCAAAGATGAGTGTTGGGGCTCTGGGGGGTTGAACATAATCCTGCGTAGGCAACAGGAATTAGCCTTTGAGGAGAGCCTGAATGGGGCTCACTCAAACATTAACTAATATCCAATATGGTATGTTAAAGACTTTCCATTATTTTTATTTCACCAAAGACAGAAAGCTCCAGCACTGCATTCTCATTGTGCTTTATTTCTTTGCCCAGCTATAATTTAAAAACAATATGGGGATAGTTTTCTGTTTTCCAAATTTTAAATACCCTTCTTTCTTATTTATTAGAGGAAATGTGGTCCTATAATGGATGCAGCAGCAGCTCTACTTAACTGCAGTTGGTGCAGATGTAGTGTAGCATCACACAGGATGGGTATTATGACTTACACATTTCTGACAGGTCCTGAAGCCTGTTGCCATGGTGCCAGCTTGGATTCTAGGGCAGAACTAAACAGCCGACTGTAACTCTCTTCATTTCCAGCTGTCACTGTGCTACAGCCTGTTTTGTCATAGCATCAAGGAAAACACTGGGATTTTTTTAAAACCAAACTCCATAAACATGGATTGCATCAGCTTCACAAACACACATGTTTCCCCACAGTTCTTCTATAATTTCAGCACTTCCAAAATGAGACGCACCATAAAATCGATGAATACTTTCTTCCATCCCTCTCTAGTCAACACTGCATTTGCCCCTAAAGCACTCGATGCAACTTGATAGGACAAAACTATGTATCAGTCTGTACATGTTCAGCTATTATAGGCCTTTCCCACTGGGTATTAAAACATGCCTAAGTCAGCTGCTACTGGGACGTAACAATAAGTGGGAGGAGGGGACACAGTGTACATTGTATAACTGATTGTAGAGAAATCCATACCATCCATATTACAGAGCTGCTGTGGGCGATGGCAGTGCAGTGACACAGGCAAACATAGGGCTGTTTCTGAACCCTGTGACTGCACAGGTTGTAGCTATTCCATGAGAAGGGAGGGGGGGCAGACATACAAGCAAACCAGAGAACCTATCCTCTCCTTGTTAGTTTCACTGGTTGCCACAGAGTGAATATCATTTCCCTCCCACCCTACTACCTCCATTAAACAGCACTGTAACCTTTGGGAATTTATAATCTTTCCAACCTGCTCCCTATATTGGTTAGAATGGTGTCACACTCAGAAATGGTGAGAATAACATCTCTCTATCCAAATTTTCTAAAGGAAACGATGCTTTTGCCTACAGTTTTAGTAAGGAACAAGTTTGTGGGACAATGGTTTTAGGGAAGAAAACTACTTCTCCCATGAGAGAAAATAAAAATAATCCAGCTATATCTATTGAAGATTGCTTCTCTAACCTAGTCAGTACTGGTCCATTTAGGTCATAAAGCATCTGGGTTTCTTTGGCCCATTTCTGCTGTGGTGCCCAACTGTGATCTCTGACACTTTCCAATGTTCCACCTTTCTTGAAATCTGCCAGATCCTGCTCTCTTGCAACTTTTCAATTCTCAATCATCAGTGAAACTTTTCACGGACGTCAATGATGACCTTGTTCTTCAGTTTGACTGATATTTTCCCTCCCCCTCTGACCTTTTCACCAGTTAGGAGTGTGGAGTCCTTCTATTTAATAATAATAATAATAATAATAAATTTTATTTATACCCCGCCCTCCCCAGCCAAAGCCGGGCTCAGGGCGGCTAACAACAATAAAAACAATCCAACATTCTAAAAACTTTTCACCATAAAATCAATCAGAAACAAATTGATGGCAACCAGCAAGCAGGACCCTGTGCAGATTGCCAGAGGAGGGGGTCAGGCTGCGCCCTGACCAAAGGCCTGGTGGAACAGCTCTGTCTTACAGGCCCTGCGGAAAGATGTCAAATCCCGCAGGGCCCTAGTCTCTTGTGACAGAGCGTTCCACCAGATTGGTGCCACAGCCGAGAAAGCTCTGGCTCTGGTTGAGGCCAGCCTAACCTCTCTGAGGCCTGGGACCTTCAGGATGTTTTTATTTGCAGACCGTAGGTTTCTCTGTGGGGCATACCAGGAGAGGCGGTCCCGCAGGTACGAGGGTCCTAAGCCGTATAGGGCTTTAAAGGTTAAAACCAGCACCTTAAACCTGATCCTGTACTCCACCGGGAGCCAGTGCAGCTGATATAGTACTGGATGAATGTGATCTCGCAGTGACGACCCCATAAGGAGTCTCGCTGCGGCATTCTGCACCCGTTGGAGTTTCTGGGTCAGTCTCAAGGGCAGCCCCACGTAGAGCGAGTTACAATAATCCAGTCTGGAGGTGACCGTCGCGTGGATCACAGTGGCTAGGTCAGGGCGAGAGAGATAAGGAGCCAACTGCTTAGCTTGGCGGAGATGAAAAAAAGCCGCCTTTGTTATAGCTGTAATCTGCGCCTCCATAGAGAGGGAGGTATCGAAGATTACACCCAAACTCTTAACGGACGATGCTGGCACTAGTTGCACCCCCGCAAGAGATGGGAGTTGCCCCCTCAATCCCATATCGCCCCGTCCCAGCCAGAGGACCTCTGTCTTCGAAGGATTTAACTTCAACCGGCTCCCACGAAACCATCCAGCCACAGCTTCCAGGCATCTGGTCAGTGTGTCTGGGGCCGAGTCAGGATGGCCATCCATCAACAGATAGAGTTGGGTGTCATCAGCATACTGATGGCAGCCCAGCCCAAAACTCCGGACAAGCTGGGCGAGGGGGCGCATAAAGATGTTAAAAAGCATCGGAGAGAGAATCGCACCCTGAGGCACTCCACACACCAGGGAGTGGCGCGATGACAATTCCCCCCCAAGCGCCACCCTCTGTCCCCGACCAGAGAGAAACGAGCGCAGCCATTGAAGGACTGTGCCCTGGATCCCCACGTCGGCAAGGCGGTGGTCCAGGAGTTCGTGATCGACCATGTCGAAGGCTGCTGACAGGTCTAGAAGAATCAGCAGCCCCGACCCGCCTCGATCCAGCTGCCTGCGGAGATCATCTGTTAGGGCGACCAGAGCCGTCTCGGTCCCATGACCAGCGCGGAAGCCGGTCTGGAATGGATCGAGAGCCGATGTTTCATCCAGAAACCTACCAAGCTGTTCAGCAACCGCTCTCTCAATCACCTTACCCAGGAATGGAAGATTCGAAACCGGGCGGTAATTGGATAGATCTAAAGGATCTAATGATGTTTTCTTTAAGAGCGGACGCACCACTGCCTCCTTCAGTTCCCCTGGGAATATCCCAGTGCCAAGGGACAAATTGATGATATCACCCAGGGGGGCCCGCACCTCGTCTGGACACGCTCTAATCAGCCAAGACGGGCACGGGTCAAGAGGACAGGTGGTGGGCTTTCCAGCTCGGAGGAGTCTGTCCACATCGGCTGGGGATATCTGGTCAAAGTGGTCCAATACTGGACCCGAGGACAGTCGAGGGGCCTCCAGTTCCCTTATTGTGTCCAAATTGGCAGGGAGGTCATGGCGGAGCAACAGGACCTTCTCCGCAAAAAAGCTCGCAAATGCCTCACAGCTGTGTGCCGAATTGTTATTTAAATTTGGCTGTCCTTCAAGGGACGTTAAGGACCTAATTACCCTAAATAATTGCGCCGGGCGAGAGCTAGCGGATGCAATGGAGGCCGAGAAGTAGGACTTCTTAGCGGCCTTCACTGCCACCTCATAGGTTTTCATAAAAACCCTATAAGATGTTCTTGAGGCTCCGTCACGGGCACCCCGCCATACTCGCTCTAGCCGTCTGAGGTCCCGCTTCATTTTCCGAAGCTCCTCGGTAAACCAGGGAGCCCGGTTTCTGCGGGGTCGCAGAGGGCGCTTAGGTGCGATCTCATCGATGGCTGCTAGGAGCTGGGTATTCCAGCCCTCAACAAGCTCAGTCAATGAGTCGCCAGGGGGAGCAAGGTCCCGCAAGGCCTGACGGAATCTATCAGGGTCCATCAGCCTCTGCGGGCGAGCCCAAATCGGCTCGCCACCTAAGCAGGGTGGGGGTGGAACGTCAATCCTGGCTTTCAGAGCGCAGTGATCAGACCATGGCACCTTCATTGAGGGAAACATGATCACATCTATACCAACACCAAAGATCAAATCCAGCGTGTGGCCTGCTTGATGTGTGGGGCCCGAAACAAACTGGGAGAGCCCTAGTGTCGCCATGGAAGACACCAGGTCCAGAGCCTGTGAGGAGGGAGCGGCATCAGCATGGATGTTGAAGTCCCCCAATACCAATAGGTTAGGAAACTCCAAGGCCCAGCCGGCCACAGCCTCCAGCAGGCCTGACAGGGTGGCTGCTGGTGCGCTAGGTGGCCGGTACACCAGCCAGACAGCCAAGCTCACCTCGGAGCCCCACACTAGGCCAACACATTCAATGCCGGGGATCGATGGCGATGGTAGAGCCCTGAAAGAACAATCTTCCCGGATTAATAGTGCCACCCCTCCCCCCCGGCCCACAGTCCGCGACTGGTGGAGGACGGAGAAACCTGGGGGCGCCATCTCTCGTAGGGTAACAGTATCCCCTTCGCGCACCCAGGTCTCCGTCACACAAGCCAGGTCGACCCCCTGCGAGATAAAGAAATCTCGCAGGGTGGCGGTTTTGTTGCCTATAGACCTGGCATTGCACAACACCAGTTCTCCTAAATTCCTAGGTTCCTAGCCTGAATTCATTTATTTAGCCCATTTATTAGGGTTCACATATTTCAAACAGTGAAAATCAGCTTTTTAAAGGCAAAGTTGTTGAGCAATCCCCCCCCCCCCATTTTTGACCTATTTTTATGGGAAATTGAAAAAAAGTCACTGCTGCCATGGGCTGCCAGATGTCTGATTTTCCTAGACATTTGACCAATTTCTGCCTGGACAATGCTGCCCACTGCAGTATCCCGGATATGTTTGGGAAATTCCAGATATATGGCAAGCCTACATTTATAAACCACTTAAGATCCACAAATCTCAAAGCAGTTAGAATAAATAAATATCCAAATACAAAATTCAACAGCATTGTTTCAAATAAATTAATTTACATGAAGAAAAATCCAAACACATAAATGCACAATATCTATTTTCATAATAATATCTATTTAAGAAGCAATATAAAAGAGTCGAATAAATCTCTACAACCATTTAAGAACAGCTGGAGTTAAACTGCCAAATGAGCATAAGTTCAACAAAATACAATAAAAATGAGTGATTTTATTTTTTAAGTATGTGAAGTCCACTTAAAAGTGACAAGCAAAGGGATTATTCTACATATTTGGAGGGCAAGGAAATTTCACTTCAAAATTAAAGATAACAGTATGGCAGAATAAGGTGGTACAAGGGCATCACCTTGAGCACACTTTCTCCATGTTTTGGCCTGAAATCTTGAGTACTTCAACATTATCATATCTATGAAGAGTGATTCCAATGTTTTGAGTGCCTGTTCTTATGTAATCCAAGCAAGATAAGTGCATTTGCATCACAATATCATAGAATGGGTTGAAGGAAAGCTGACTCACTTGCTTGTAGGGATGTGGGAGAAATTCAATGAGGTTCACAGAAGTGCTATCATTTGCACTTCTGGAAACAAGAGACAAACTGAAATGCAGTTATCCTTTGAAATTCACACATCTCCAGATGCTCTTGAGCCAAAAATGTGTACAAATATACATATTTTGTTTGAGACGCACAGCGAATGAAAGTTGGGCTGTTATGTTATCAAAAGAAAGACTTCCCAGTTTCTTGGTACATATTTATTAGATTAGAGCTGAATCTGCACTAAATATTTATGCTTCAGATGGTGTTCCATTCATCAATAAGAACTGAAAATAATTTCAATTCATCATATATTATAGCACAGCTTTTTATATAACTGGAGGTTTCTGCAAATTTGATGGAGTGGCATATGACTGGGAACGAGGGAGGGAGCGATATCATAAGCACATTCACAAAAATCTGTAATAACAAACTGAGTCTCCAAGAGTGTAGTCTTATGTAGCCAAAACAGCACCACAAGGGAGAAGTATAAACATGGTCTGGAGAACAGCAAGGTTTACATAATACAGAAAAGGAGTAAGGGAACTTAAGGGGGCAACCCCCTTAAAAACAGCAACAACCCAACACTGAGCACAAATTTAAAACAGAATATCAAAAACCATTTAGAACAGGTTCTGTCACAAGTTTCACTTGTATGACTTCATAAAGAAAAAGAATGCCACTGAGCAGGTGCAGAGTGCATATCTTTCACTTGGAGTAGCTACAGCTAGTTTGCAGATGTCTGATGTTGAGGATATGATGACTGACTGCTGAGTCTTTTTTTGGTCACTGCCACTCCGACTCTTCTGTCTACCTGCTGATGTGTTAAAATTAGCTGTAGTCAGAGCAGTCCCAAAGGCAGAGGCTGTGAAAGAGGTGGGGGAAAGTTCAGGGACAAGCAAGTCACAGCAAGTTAGCTCATTTCAGAAAGTGGTGCTCAAGTGGCCACTCACTCTATTATGGAAAAGAGAGCTTCTGTCTTCGAAAAAGACGTCGGTGTGATGTTGTTTAGCTTCATAACTATTTGGAAAGACCACCAGAGAGTGGAAATCTCAGCGTCCCTGAATCCCAGTTCCTTAATTTTCACATGGAGGCTGCAACCAACATTGACAAAATACTTTCTGGCATTGAGCAATGAATTGTGCTGACAGGTTATATAAATCTCCTTTTTGTATTCACTAAAGTCTAAAGCTAATGGCTTTTTTGAGCTTTGTTACTCTCCTTTGGGGGTGGGGTGGGGTGCTTAAGCCAAAAAGGAGAGAGATGGTTATAAATACTTGGCTCCAGCATCTGCATTACATCTGTTCAACAGGGAAAGAGTGAAGAATGTTTTAAAGCAACAAGCATGCAGTTAAAGGTAACATGCCAGTATTGCTTCATAGCTTAAGTTGTGACAGGACATAACAGCAATTCAATCCGAATTGTTCGACAAAATAAAGGGGTAAAAATGGATACCTGTGGTCAGCTTAGGCCAGATACATGCCTAAATCTAGTACTCATACTAGGATATGACATCTATCAATGTGATCCTTTGCCAGATCATAGGAAGTAAGTGGAACCATTGCGGGGGTTGGGTGGAGGACACAACACTCAAGTTTATAAAATATAGTTGGCTGTTTTAGTTCTAGAACTAAAACAGTAAGATGGAAAGCAGTCCTCTCATGAAGCTCAAGAAATCCAATCAAATTGACCTTCAAACTGTAATCCTAAAACATTGTTTTGAAGCCAAAGGCAAACTGAAAATATATGGGATTTGCCAAGAATCCTATATGGTTTGACTTAGGACAAGAATGTAAACAAAGAGCACAAACCTCTCTGCATGTTTGCTGGGAAGTAAGCCTGAGCTCACTTACATGGGAATAAGCCCCATCAGTGGTGACTGGTGCCGTTTGGGACTGATAGGGTAGAAAGCATGGAGGCTAACAGTAGGTGGAGCCAGAGCCAAAGCAAGATGGAGCCAATTCATTTTGGTTTTGTCCCCATCTTCTACCCTTCTGAGTTTCATGAAGACAAAAAAGATTGAGCAGGCTGATTGTCCACCCATTAGGCTAAATATGAACGCAGGCAGGTGGGGGGCTGGCTGAGGGCAGATTGAGGTTGTTGGGGTGCCCCCCCGTCCAAATAGTCCAGCTTCCACTGGCTCAAAGTCACCGTTGTCTCCTATGAAAACATTTGACCACTGGATTGAAAAGTTGTGTGCAGCTTTGAGGGCATTTTCCAAAACCAGGATAAAATATGGTAAATATTAATAACAGAAGGCTAAAAATATGTTCAGGCATCTTGGAAAATAAAAATATATTTGCCTGGCTACAAAAATTCACCGTGTTGGCTCTCAGTAAGCCTACTTGGGGGAGGGGAATTCCCTGGGGGAAACCACAAAACACCTGTTTTTATTTATGCATTTCAGAATGTTTCTAATCAACCCTGTGAGAGGACTCAAAATAGCATTAAAACACTCTCAAAATTGTACGTAAGATAATTACAAAATACAGGATAGTAATTATATATATATATATATATATATATATGTACAGTGCTACATTTTAAAAGTAAAAACTGCCTTCTTTGTTATGTTTGCTTTTTAATTTTTTTAAGTGAAATCTCTCTTCAGTTTAAAGCCTTATCTGGAGAGGTGAACCTTGCACAGTTTCCTAAATGAAAGCATCTCCCCTCTATGCAGATGCTCAGTGTCTTGAGGGGGGAACAGGTTTGTGCCAAATGTACTGACCTTGGGGATGGTGGCAGCACCAGTGGAGGGATATTCAATCACTTTTTTGGGTAGCAGGATTTGAATATTTCCCCCCCTTAACTTCAACTGCCTTGTATTGACATGTTCTTATCCTCCTTTTCTTAAGTGAAAAGGCCTTGCTGTGGCTTGAAGCAGTGCATTAGCTGCTCAAGCTGCTTTCCTGAGAGAACAAACCTGAAAATATGGCTGCAGCAGCCAAACTGCTGCTTGCTTCTTATCCGTGTTTGTGTTTGTCTTCTCGGCAAGAGAGTCCAATGCAAAAGCAATAACACAGCGGAAGTTCCACTAACGCCAGCAAAACAGTGCTGGAATGTAAACAGATATGTGACACATAACAGTTCCGCGTCTGCTCCTTAAGGTGGAATAGAAATTTCCCAACATCTCCCATCCCTATCACCTGAACCAGTTCCTATCCACAACCTTACAAGTTGTGACGATTTGCTACGTGGCAGGTGAAACCCAAATGGCAACAGCCAATCAGCCAAGTGGGGAAAATTCCTGCCGTGCCCCTGTCCCAATGACAGACGACACACGACGGCATAACAAGGTCAATCACAAAATACCCTAAATCTAGGGAGAGGTAGGCGGGTGTTCTGATGCATGAGCCAAAAGAGAATCTCTGAGTCATGTGCAAGGGATTAAATAGGTCTCTTGAACTGTTTAGACTGCACCCCATTGGCCAGATTATACCCAGCAATGAGGGACCCACCAATCGGGCGTTGTGACTATCCAATAGACCCACCCACAACGAGGAGGTCAGTCTCCAGGTCTCACTGCAAAACGTGCCCTCTTTAGGGAGGACACAATTTATTAACCAAAACCTTGACCAACTTGTGTTTAAGGTAAGCTGGGAAAGTTTTCAAGTTCACCTCCTTTCCCCCAAAGTTTACTCCAATTTTTTTTTGGGGGGGGGAATGTCTCCTGCAAAATTTGTAAAAAAATCTCTGGGCTAAATCCTTCATCCCAGCACTTATTTACCTGTGCTCAAATCAAAAATCTCTGCTCTTTGCAGAGGGAATATGCACAGATTTATCATTATTGCCATATGGGCTCCTTAGGTTATATGGTTTCTTAAAAAGTGTTTCTTTTTCTTTGAGCCAACTCAGCTGCTAACAAACCAGACTGGTCACCAATGAGCCAAACTATTTGTAAACATAGACATGTTCTGGCGCTTGCATTTAAAAATAAATAAATGTGAACAGCAGGTATAGAGAGGCAATTTTGATTGGCACAATTGGCACCAATGGCCTTTTTAATGCAAATTGCAGGTTCAAGGAATAATTTTCTTCAGGACCACAACAGAGGTGGAAAGGATTAAATGCCCTCTTTCTGCCTCCTTCAACCTTGAAAATGATCAGCCCTCATCTCCATCTCATGCTGTTTGCATTTTAAAATCAACTTACAAATAAAATGCAAAGTTGCATTTAACATCATATCTAATTTGGCCTGAATTTAGATATTGGATATTTAGTGGCATTGTGAAGAATTTCCATTTCATGTGAAATTTCATATACCAATTAATAATATTTGAATACAATGTGTATTTTGCATTTTTAAAACATTATCTTACCTTTTTCTTCTTTTAATTTATGCAAAGTTTGTACATATGCATACTTCATTACAGATATTATAACCTTCATTGTCATTATATATACTAACTTTAGTTGAGTTGCTATTTTCACAGTACTGCAAAGCATCTGCATATGTTTCATTTTTGTACGTTTATTATAAAAAATGTGGGCACAGTGCCAACTGCTTTCACTGCAGTTTACAAGCACAGGACAATATACTGCTCCTGTTTACTCTTGTGTAAATTCATAGTGACAAGTTAGTTTTTGAATGCATTTAGCCTTTGAACAATATATCTTTGTAATAGCTGGGTGTGATTTCAAAAAAAATAAAAGTGCTTTGTTTCCCAAAGGCAATTTATTTTCAAACACATTAAAACAAAAGAGAAATAAAAAATATTACAGATATAAAACTCTGTAGCTAACACATCACAAGATGGAGCCAAAGAGGCTACCTGGAAGGAAATACATAGTCAAAAGGGGGGGGGGTGGATCTTGAAGAGGAAATAACTTGCTCTTTACCTACATATAAAATTATCCATTACTACTCTAATTTAGAATTCCACCAAAGAAAATATTAGGCCTCTATTCTATGCTCATTTGGATAGTGACATAGTGGTGGACTAGAAGGAAATATTTCTGTGGTAGCTAAACAAATGACACTTTTAAAACTGTAGAAAGATGGTCACTAGTTTTGGATTTGAAAAAAAGCAAGCACAATAGCAAAAACATACCCTACTTTTTTGGTCAGGTATGACTGTCACTTGTATTGATTAATAATTATCACATCTTCTCTCTCTCTCTCTCCTTCCCTCCCCCTCCCCCTATCCAGTAAAAGGAATTTGTCAACTGAAGGCATGAGAAAATCCATTTTCTTCTTCACTCTGTTCAAATTGTCTTCCCAACTCTGCTCAAAGTCCTTTCCCCACTGTGCCTAAATCACATATGGCATATATTTCCTGGTTCCAAATGAATTTGAATCTGAATAAGAACCAAGCAAGAGAGAAACACACACACACACCCCTACACCTTTGCTACTGTTTGAAATGTGAGCAGTGAATTGGACCAGAGGGACCCATTTGTGATTCTCAGCAATTGATATTCCTTATCCTCCATGAATTTGTTGAATCCTTCTTTAAAACCATCCAAGCTAGTCAGTGGCGTAGCGTGGGTGGTGCAGGGGGGGCCGGCCGCACCGGGCGCAACATCTGGGGGTTAGGGTTAGGGGGCGCAAATCCACAGGTTAGGGGGCGCAAATCCACGGGTTAGGGGGCGCAAATCCACGGGTTAGGGGGCGCAAATTACTTGCCTTGCCCCGGGTGCTGACAACCCACGCTACGCCACTGAAGCTAGTGGCCATTGCTACGTCTTGTGGGAGTGAATTCAACAGTTTATCTATGAAGAAATACTTTCTTTTGGCTATCCTGAATCTTCCAACATTTAGTTTCATTGGATGGCCCCAAGTCCTAGTATTATGAGCTATAGAGAATGGGGAGCTTCTTCCTATGCCCTTTAGCCACACCATGCATAATTCTATTGTGTGTTTCTTGTTCGCTGGGTGTGCCACACTGCCAGCCCTGTGGTTCCTTGCTAGTCTGCTGCTCTGAGGTGTCCCTGAAGATGCAATCCTCCTGATTGTGAGTGCAATAAACCACTATTTACTGCTCATCTGTAGCTCAGTTTATGTATGTAAATATTCTGTGGTCTCTGGAAGGAGGAGCAGTCCAGCCACTTGGCTAATATTACCACTACCATCATGATGTTGCTATTTCTTTCCCCTTGATATGTTAAAACACTAAAGAAGGAATAAAATTATCTCCATTTTGTGTTCTGTGTACAGCCCAAGCAGAGCTCATTCTGCATAGATCCCATCTGACTTAGGCAAACTCATCTTTTAGTTTTAACACAGCCATCCATTATCAAAGCTGTATATTTTGATTCCTGATGAGATTGTTAAAAAAATAGCTTTGGCTGTGGAAACTCATACAGAGAGCAGAAATGTGTTGCCCATTTTATAATGTGATACATGGGGTCAGTTCACACAGCACTCGCGCCCCCCCTCCCATGAGAGTAGCCCAGAAATGTCGCCAGCTGCATCCATAACTGCGACGGGGAATAGTCAGTGTGGGGAGGGCTAGACTCAGATAGATCCAGAAGCAATTTTTCACATCACGGCAGAACTTTTTCTAGCCAGAGTGATCACAGGAATTGCTATGGCTGTCCCTGTGTACTTTACCCTCTTCCAAATTCACACATGTGGTTGAAGATGGCTCCAGGCTGCTGGTGGTGAAGGGGGAAAAAATTCATGGAATCTGACACAAAGTTTGCTCCTTTTTGTGGATTGATGCTGCCCTATTAGCCTGGGTTTGTGGTGCCAAATTGGAAATAAATCCTAACTGTTTTATTTTTGATCCCTTAACTAATAATGCCAAAGTTGAATTTGTCATTTCTTTTTTGCTTCTACAGCACAGTTTTAATAAAAATTCCACTGTGCTCCCAACTCTATTCTCTGGGAAGTCACAGCCAATTTAGACCGCATCATTTTGCATTCACTTATATCTTCCATTCTGTGTCTCATTAATTCAGTCTAGAAACCTAGTCTGCTTTCACTACCCTGAATAATTTGGCGTCATCCACTTATTTGGCTTCTTTACTGGACACCTGATTCCAAATCACGTACGAACAAGATACATGGTTCTGCTCCCAGTAGGAATAATTGAGGGACACCACTGCCTACTTCCCTTCCATGTAAAAACCGTCCACCTATTCCACCGTCCACCCTTCATTGCTCGTACTTGAGAAAATGTGTTATTTTATTCCAAGACTTAATACATTTCTGATGAATAAGGGCATGAAGAACAGGTCCTATGTATGCTTAGCCAGAAACAAAGCCCATTGATTTCAGTGTACTTTACTCTCAAATATACACAGAAGTCCAGCTTGGCTAGAAACTTTTTGAAAGTCTGAACACATCATTCTAGTTCATTATATTCCCTGAACAATTCAACACCCAGAAAGGGGGGACGGTGGGGAGATATGGCTTTTAGCCCATATTTTAAAGAGAATTCCAGTGATTAAATCTTCAGCTAGTCTAAGTGGATACAGTTTGTAGCATCAGTGGAATTTTGCCAACATAAAACATGCTTCGGATTCTGCAAATCTGTCTGCATCATGAGACACCCTTTGGGGGGGGGGGGAAGTGTTGAGCTTAATCAAACATTCATGCTGCTGCTGCTAGTCCTACTAATTTACATTCTTCCAATATGGGTTCGATGCTATAATTAAAAAAAGGCATGGAATGGCCTCTTCCTAGATTGCTGTACCAAGTGAGACTAGAAAGATACAAAATAGGCCTTGTTTAGCATGAAGGTATTGAAAAGGGACTCAAAGATGAGTTGGAAATGGTTAGGCAAGCAGAAAAGGGGAGTGTTTTCAAGGCAAAAAAGCATCATAGAAAGGAGATAAAGTTCAGGTGGAATGAACTTCTGAAGGAAGACGTATGGCAAATGT
The DNA here is from genome assembly GCF_965153285.1 of Podarcis tiliguerta. NCBI lineage: Eukaryota > Metazoa > Chordata > Lepidosauria > Squamata > Lacertidae > Podarcis > Podarcis tiliguerta. The sequence goes on along the minus strand of NC_139536.1, from coordinate 68,479,028 downwards.
ACCTTCCCATGGCAGGAGTGACTCCTAACACCTCAGAGGAAGGTTGTCAACAGGATCACTTGTCTCATGGGCCTTTAGGGGTGCCATGGAAATCTGTGTTTGTTATAGTATGAGAGAGGTGAAGCAGGATCTCCACAAGGTGAGCACAAGTCGAAGGACCCTTGGAAGCAAAAAGATGTCTCAGCTTATTATAACACCAGGGAGGGATGAAATGGAAAGGGAGAGGAAACTTCAGAGTGGGGAAGAGAGTACAGAGGAGGAGCTCCATTGTGGCGGAGGAAGGGGGTTGCGGTAGGTGTGGGCCACCCCGGCTGTCACCACTGAGGCGGGTGACAAAATGCTGGAGGGCACTCACCGTGGGGCTTGCAGAGACACATGCGATGGCCAAAGGGTCTGTCCGCTGCCTCCCCCCCCCAGCTGTAGGGCAGCTGAGTGGGACGAGGCAGGCAGACTCTGGAGGCTCTGTGGTGTGCCCTGCCCCTATGGGTGGTGCGCCCCACGCTGCCCCCAAATGCCCGAGCAGCTTCCTTCACCACTAAGCACAACACCCACTTGGCAGGGGGTCTCTCCAGCCCATCTGGAATGTCGTTTCCCCCGTGCTCCTGCCATGTAGCTTCTGTTGCAGCTTCCTTGAAATCTTGTTTTCCAGGGAATGTGTGATGAACCTTGCAATCCATCTGAATGTTTATTTGAACAAATTCAAGGTATTCACAAGTTGTTGTTTTTCTAAATGTGCTGTGGAGTTGTGCCATTTTAGAAAACTCAACAATTTAAAATAAAAGTCACATGGTTATTGCCGGGACAATTCTTTGTTTGATAAGGGAAGGAGTAAGGTTACATTTAATAATAGTCATCAGTAAGCTTACACATTATATACCCTGTTGAAGTCAAAATTGGCAACAACTACTTAGGAAAGAGATGCCAGAACTACTGCATAAAGCTTATGGGGAAGGGTTAAATAATTGTTCTGCAGCATTTTTTAAGAGTCAAATACAGTCTTATGAAACTAAAAATAAAATGGCAAATGTAATTCCACACACACACACAGACACACACGTGCATCTATGGTGGCTTTATTTGCTATTTAAATGCTTATCTTTCCTATGAGTTTCATAACTCTGCCTTGCATTTGTTGTGGAACTGAACTTGAAGGCCCCAAACATTATGATACTACATGCACAGTCTGTTAGAGAGCAAGCATATATTCAAAGTTGCTTGGAAGTCAATGTCAGTGAAGTCAATGGCACTTTCCCATTGCTTAGGACAAGGCAAAGTTTTCTGATTTCTAGTTTCTATTTTATTTCTACTTAAGACACAGTGCAGGGGGGAAATTGTAGTCATTACAGTTAGGTGTAGGTCAATGGGAATTTGATTGTGTCGAACAAAATGAATAAAAACAAGAGATAGGGCTCGGTTCAGCCAAAATTAAACATTGCTTATTTTATTTATTTGTAATCCATCCTTCAAGGGTGACAGATAATGAGTTGAGTCCAGCTGAGTAATATTCAGAGTACACCCACTTAAATCAAGGGATGTGAGTCTACTCCAGGTATTATTCAGCTGGATGAGACTTGATAACATGAAAGACATGAACATCAGAACAAATTTAAAACAAAAGAAATCTAACAATGTCATATAATCACAACTAAAACAAGCAGATATGAAAATAAAATATCAATATGGACTTCATCCCTCTCCCAAAGCCCAGGCAAAAAGTTGTGCGTTGCCTTGTCTTCTGATGAAAATAATGTAGAGAACAAACGAGTTAACCGCTTCATGCTGAAATGAATGGGGCTTAAATATGTTTATCTTTGGCAGGATCAGCATAATCCCATAATAACTTATCTGATCTATCCATCACAACAGCTTAAATATTTTTTTCAAAATAAGAGAACTTTAGAAATGCCTTTAAAACCAATGTGATTTATGCCATCATCTGCTAACAATGCCTCTCTGCATTCTACATAGGGCAGGCAGGTCAGACTCCAACTGTATAGGAACACAAATCTGACATCAGAAATGGCAATAGCCATAAACTAGTGGGAGAACATTCAACCGCCGAAGATATTCAGTAACTGATCTTAAGGAAGCTATTCGGTAACAAAGGCACTTCAATGGAAGAATAAGGAGCCCACCATCAGTCGTTATCTTCAGAGCTCCTGATGGTGGGGAGAACTGTAACTGCATGGAGCTGTACATGCTTATAATCTCCCTCATTGCAGGAATGTTGGGGTGAATAAAGTAGGGGTTCATGCTTGCACAGTCATTATTGAATGTATGATGAGTGCTAAACGAGGAATGACTAACCTGTAGCCCTCCAAATATGATTGGACTCCCATCAGCCCAACCTGGTGTAGCTAATGGTCAGGGAATGTTGGGAGTTGTAGTCCAACAGCATTTCAATGGTCAAAGCTTAGTCAGCCCCAGGATAAAGAGTACATGGGATCCAATAATCTCTGTCTTTGAACTAAAGCTGAATCACCCGTGCAAAATAATTTTGCATCATTTGACTATTTAACATTGCATGCGTAGAATGTATTTTGTTTGAAATGTAAATGTCTGATGTGATATTATATTGTATGAATGACACCTCAAAACAAATGTTATTTTATTGAGTCATGTAATTGAACAGGATTGTGGCTAAGCAATGAAATCATATTCTTTTCTGTGTGAATTCTAATTTCTCCCTTGCCCTTTCTTCCCTTTTGTACAGATATATTGAATAATTTTTGGAAAATGTGGTGATGGAAACTCCTTATACTATTGCCAATGGTTTCAGAGGTATTATTTATTTTGATGAAGAAACATCTGCTTCTTGTTATGAGTTCATATCATAGTAGTGTACATTAAAATGTCAGTCACTCAGCTAAGGAAGATATGTGTAAATGTCAGCAGTAACAGAACTGATAGGGTTGCCATATTTCAAAAAGTAAAAACCAGGACATCCCAGAAGTTTTTGAGCTTTTTTAGACAACCCCCAAAGTTGTGGAGTTTTCTTTTTACAAAAATGCTCAAAAAACCCCCATGATTTTTTGATTGACTTTTGGGAATTCCCACCAGACGTCAATTCCGCTTTGAAATCCAGGTGGTGTCCAGGAAAATCCAGACATATGGCAGCCCTGAGAACTGATGCAATACTATTCATTAATAGGCACAGCAATCTTCACTTGAACTAAGTTCTGCTAACCTCATTGTAGGGGTGGTGGGCTTTTTATTTTTCTTTGCATTTTAATGTCTACCTACCTAATCCTCAGTCCGTGAAACAATACAGGCAACTCCTATTTTACGTGGGGTTTACATTCTAAAGCACTGCACAATGGAACCACTTAGGTGAATCTGGTACAACATTTCTATTAGTCACCTGGGTATTTGAAATGATCTGAATTACAGTTTGCCTACATTCATTTTCTCGCCTTTCTACTGCTTTGATATTAACACATTTCTTAATGCAATATTACATTGTAAAGGAAAGATGCAATACATTCTGAGGTTTACCATGATAACTATATGGAAAGAGTATCTACTCTCACAATCGGCTTCCCTCATTAACATCTCTATGACAGCATTCCATTTAAGAGCTGGCATTTACCATGCCAGATTAGGACTAGAGGGAGTTAAACTATGATGCTCACAGGGTATGTATGTATGTATGTATTTGCTACCCATCTGACTCCAGTGACTCTGTGTGGCCTCCAGCGAAATATAAAAACACAATAAAACATCACTATAGGCTGAGAATGGGTCAACTCACCTCATATAAAATTGGGGGAAGATGAACTGTATACATAATCTTGACCTCCTTGGAGGAAAGATGGGGTATAAATGTAATAAATGAGGGGTTTTTTGTTTTGTTTTTTGTTTGCTTTATAAGTACCATAGTGGATATTTCCTTTCAAGCAGACAATTTATAAAAGAATCACAACTGAGCCTAAACCTGCAATTATAGAAAATTGGAGTCTTACTGATTTTTTTTGCCCTCACTCTCAAAAAATAGTCATTTTCCGAGACAAGCAAATAAATGCATTGTCTCTGTTTGAAAATAAATGTTGTGAGATGGTGGGAAATCCTCTCCAGTGGCCTTGTCATTTTTCCAGAAGAAATTAAGAGCTGGATTCATCAAACATTTAATGTTAAGGAGTTAGAAACATTGGAATGTTTGTCCAAAGTCCCAAGCCCCACAGAAAACTTTGTCATCCTGCCGGGCTCCAGTCAAAAATCAGAGCCAAAATAAACACAGACAGAAACTGCATCTGACTGATCCTGTGGAAACAGCTGTAACCACTTAGGTGGAAAACCACCTCAAATTCTTCTCCCAGAAAACACTGATGACATGGGAGAGGGCAAGCAGGAAAACTCTGTCAAGTTCTCTTCAGGAAAATATTTTCTTTCTCCACAACTGTAAATAGATGGTTTCAGCCATGATCACAATAATAACAACATAAGAAACAAGCCACAGGAATGCTAAACTCTCTCTCTCTCATTCTCTCTCTCTCTCTCTCTCTCTCTCTCTGCTGTTACCTCTCTTCATTTCTCTCCCTTGTATACTGCTGATAATTTGGTGTTCATCTTTTGTGGACCTAGGCAAAGGGTGCCTGGCCGGTGGGACCCAAGAAGAAGACAAAGACACAGAACAGGGCTCTTGAGTTCAAATAGGCCACAACTTCACTGGTTACAGATATAAGTAGGCTTTGGCATGGGCATTTGTATGTGTCCTGAATCAACCAGGCTGACTAAGTCGATTCTGGGGTAAGAGCGATCTGGCCAGAACCATCATTTGGAGGGGTGCTATGGCCTGTCAGTCCCCATTTGGGCATCTGCACAGAAGCCACCACTCATGGACCTCTTTAATGGGATACTTGCAGCGGAGGTGGGCAGGCTGCCAATCCTCACTCTTTGCTAAGACTCAATCCAACAAGTTATGGCAGCCCCTAAGTTGTGGAACTCTCTCACCACAGAGGTGTATCTGGCATCCTCAGCATTTTAGTGCATGCTGAAAACATACCTCTTTACCCTGGCTTTTGACACCCGAGTTGTACATTTTTAGGACCCACCTTATTTTGTGGGTTGTGCTTTGAACTGTTTTTAGCACTGTTTTCATGGTTGTAATCTGCTCTGTGAATTTAGGGTAAAGGGAGGGGAAATATTCATAATAATAATAACAACACCACTAGACCTAACTTTTAACTTTGTACCTTGAATGTGCACCCCAGCATGCTCCCAAGAATCCTCTGGCATGACCAGGGTTTTCATGCACTTGAGCAAAGGTTCATTGGCAGATGATTTAATGTGCAATCGGATCCGTCAGTGAAGAACCATTTCCGTAAAGTTATTGTTTGAAACCCACTGAGAAGAAAAAAGCAGATGCTTAAAAACATCACACTGAAAACAAAAGGGACCGAAATAGTGCTTAACTTTGGCTAGATTGTGCCTGCTGTTTTGTTTATAGCATTAAAATCTATCAATTAACAACAGAATCACAATAACCTCTCTTCTGCATCTGAAAAATCCCTTGGCTTGGGAGGGACCACAAGAGGATAGGAGTTTAGAAATAAAAGGAGGGTGTGAGTTGGAACAGGAATCCCAAGCAATCCAATTACAGGGTGAACAAGCCCTACCTTGATAAGTCTGTGCCAGAATGATGTAAAGCCAGAATGAGAACAAGAACATTCCATTGTTATGCATCCCTTTTCTACAGCTGCAGCTGGACCACTGCCTAGGAGGCCAGAAAAGCCAGCAAATCCCCTTCCTCAGAGCAACAATGTTACAAGAACATCTGCTGTGGCTGAGAGAGAAACTAAAAGTAACTGTGCAGTGGAAGTGCTGAGCAAAGAACTCCCAAAACTTGCTCACCCAAGGATTAATACCTGCATTCATTTTCAGTCAAAACTGGCTTCAGCCATGGGTGCTAACAGGATGTTCTGGGCCCAGCATGTGGATTGGGTCCCTCACCTCAGCTGCAAAACAAGGCACACATTTGCATACAATATTAATATGTTTTGTGCCATATGCAAATTTATGCAAGTTTCAGTCAATTTTTGTGAGTGGTATGGAGGATGGATGGATGCCTGTTACTGTTGCTTTTAGAACATACTTGCCACTAGTCGGTTTGTGGACATAAATATTGGTAGATCATGACAATTTCAATGGAATTAACCGTCTACATAGGCCTGGTTAAACTACCCCAAACATTTTACTAGCAGCCTAGCATCAGATTCACAATGCTTCATTAGTAGGCCATACCTCACTCAGCTGAGTATTACAAATATAGACTATGTATTATACAATTAAGAACCAAAGGTTATTCCAGAGCGGGTTTTTCCAGGCTACAGTAACAATGTCAAGATTTCCTTATGCTGCTAGCAATTGTTGATGCTTTCTCAAGATATTTCAGCCCCAATTCTACAGGATTTCAAAGAGTTTGAGCTGGCATATATGGTTCTTCCCTGCTCCATTTCATCCTCTAAACAAGCTAGTGAGGTAGATGAGGCTGAGAGGCAGTGACTGGCACAATGTCATACAGTGAGCTTCATGTTTAGGTGGGGATTTGAACTCCCAAGTCTGAGTTCGGTGCTTTAACCACAACACCCAAGTGGCCAGTCATACTTTGTGGTGAATTTTGCATTGGTATTTTTCAATCATTCACCCATTAGTTGTCGTCCCCCCAACAATTAACCAGAAAATAAAACTGTTTGAGGCCGTTTACGAACTCCTGGGTGACTCAGGGAGATAGGATCAGAGGATAAAGAGGCTTCCCAGGCTAGCTCTTGTTTTTAATCTCATCAGCTCCATAAGACCAAAAACAAAAAGGGGGGTTGCTTGCTCTCATTTGACAGTTCAGCCAGATGGCATGTCTACGTGAAATAATTGGTGGTGTTGGGACAGCTTGTAGTGGCCAGATGTCCACATCATCACACAAACAAACAAATGAATCCACAAACACATGTTCAATGATGGCTTTGTTGGCACCCAAAGCAGAGAAGCCAAGTAGTAGATGAGAACACTGGCTCAAGGTTAGAGACGGTGATAAATTAGTTGAGGGACCCCATCAATGCTCACACCTGTACTTATATAAAACAACAACGGAGAATGATGCTTGTTAAAGCTGTCACTTAATCTCCTGTCACATTTATAGGGTCATCTTCAGAGCAGACCCATTGAAATCAATGAATGTGACTGACTTAAATCCATTTGTTTCAGTGCGTCTATTCTGAAGATGACTTAATTGGGTACAATACAACCCATGACATTTGTTTATTCCATGGTGGAGGAAAGGAAGAGGCCATTTCAATCACTTCTTTCTTTGAGAAACATCAGCAGCTCTCATGATTGAATTCAGTGAACTCTTGGAAACACACATCCTACCACTGTTTCTTTGCCAGAACAATTTTGCTCCCTTCATAGGTTGGTGTCAGGAGAAGGTAGCAATAACTCAGACGGAGTCAGTGAAGTTAACTCTCTTTGTTCAAAGTAACAAAACAGCTCAGGAGGCAGGCCTAGTGAGCACAGCAACTCTTCCCCTTAAATCTTGCCCCCTCCTCCCCAGCCTCTGCCTTTGCTTCTGGACTGCTCTCTGCCCCAGCCTCTTCCTGCTCACAAAGCCCTGTTACCTCTTCAGCTTTCGCCACTTTCTCCTCCTAGACTGCTCCCTTTTCTCCCTCTGACCACTCATTGTTGTCCCACCACCCACCCTCTGGCTCTCAGCCTTCTTCACTTGGGGGGTTCCTAGCTGTTGCCTGCCACCATTCCTCTGCACCCAGCTACCATGACAGTTGGCAATGCTAGCAAATGGCAGATACAGCTTGTATTTCAAACCCATCATTGCATCCTCCAATGTTCTCTAGATAATGTATTTTCATATCAGTTACATGGCAATGCTATAAATATTTCCCCATCCAGTATAAAAATAGACCAGCAAACACTGCTGAAATCACAGTAGCTATTAGGATATATAATCTGCTAAATTTCTAAATGTATTCTTGAACCAATATATATGTCCAATAAACGGCCAGCAGTCCTGTTTGGTGGCAGATGCTACCACTGCAGCAGATCAGTCATTAAACATTTCAAGCCATCCACAAAAAGGTGTTGCTGGTGGAGGAATAACAACTACTCAGTGCTTAATTTCATCCTTCCAGATTATGTGTCCACTCTATTCCTTCCAGACAGATTATACAGGATTGTGTTTGGCAGTTGTCCCTCTTCTTAGAGAAGACTAATCAGTCAAACTGATTAATTCCACCCCTATCTCATTCTCTGGATGCTAAAAACCCAGTAGAGAGAGCAAGAGGGCACAGACCTTGATGTTGTTGTCAGCCAAACAGCACAGATATCTGTTAACCGTTAAAATGCTGTCGGTGCATAGAAAATGACTCCCTGCAGAGAGTTCCCAAGACTGTTGACTCCATGCAGCAGTGTGACACCAAATGCTTTGCCTCTCTCCTTTGGGGGATTTTGACTCCTGTTGGCATTATTTCATGTGCTTATTGCACATTATTTGCATATTCAGCCTTTGCCTTGTGTGCTTGGGACTCCCCTGGCTTGCCCCCTAGTGCTTATACTTCTCTGTTAGCTTGATTTTCTCCCCTCAGCCTTGTCACCATGGAGCAATTCTTTGCCAGTATCTTATGTTATTTATTTTTATTATTCAATTTATATCATTCATTTTCTGAAAAAAGCTCAGAGTTGAGCTTATTTATTTATTTATTTATTACGCTCTTCATCTTAAGATCACAAGATGGTTCACAACATAAAAATACAAAATGAGAACATAAAATACATAATAAAAACAAAAACAGGCCAATAACCTCCCCTCCCACAAACACATTTAAAAATACATAGAATAGTAATCAGCCAAAGGCCTGGTTAAAGAGAAACATTTTCACCCAGTGCCTAAAGATATATACTGAAGGTGTCAAGTGAGCCTCACTGGGGAGAGTATTCCACAAAGGGGAGCCACTGCAGAAAAGGCCTGTTCTCATGCTGCCACCCTCCAGACCTCTCACTGGGGGCTCACATGAAGCAATTATTGCAGGGTCTGGGATGGCTTATATGAGGAGACATGATCCTTAAGGTATTGCAGTCCTGAGCCACTTACATGGCTCTCCCTTCCCCTTTTATCCTCACAACAGCTCTGTGAAGAAGGATAGATGGGATAAGGTGTCTGGTCCCAGGGGTGGATCTTGGTAATATGCCACCCTATTTGAGGCCTTCCCACAGCCTTTACAGCATCGGCTTAAGTAGGGCTTTGGGAAAGAGGTACAAGGCTCTGGCAGAGTCCTAGAGCCTTCCTATCTCCTTCTCAAAACTTGGTAAGTGCTTGCCTGGCTTTGTAAAGGAGGCAGGAAGACTCTAGAATCCCGTCAGAGCTCTTACACCTCCTTCCTGAAGCTGGGCATGTGCTTACCAGGCTTTGAGAAGGCATCCTCTTTCTCAAGCAGCGACTGCACCACTTGCACTGCCTAAATCCACCTTTGCTGGCCCAAGGTCACCCAGTGAGTTTGCATTTTCCTGTTGCTTTGATTCATGTTCTAATTCTAAAGCTAATTTTAAATCTTGATGCGAGTCTCCTCTGGACCGTTGATCTGCTTCATTTACATAGGGATGCCTCACCCTATGTGCATCAATCGCCAGAAACAGAATTCAGGAATTCAGATTTTCAATGACTGTGCATGGGAAGATGTTGGCTACTGCACACCGTCAACATAATTTGTGTCATCATGCATTCAGGTGAACAACTGAGTAGGGCTACAGCAAAAGCTTGTTTTGCGATAGCTTAATGATTGTGATAGCATATCTTGTGTCCTTAGATATGTGTGTGGTCAGGTTTGGCAGAGTTTGGGGCCATTACATTCCTACAGATGACTGCCATGATATAGGAATGATCTAGTTGCCAATGCAACAAGTCTTAGTCCTGGTCAATTCCCAAGTTCAAAAATCCGTTGTAAACTTTTGGAATTAGTAGACTGCAGAAATGTTCGTTAAAGTGTGTCATTTGCTCACTTGTCCTCATTTGCCCTCTCTTCCTCTGAATTGCAGGGTTTTCTACTGAGACGTTTGCAAAGAAGCGCTTTCTTGATTAAGAGAACTTATCGTATAAGCCGCAATCCAAAGGGAATTTTCATCCCTGAGTTAAAACCCCTGTAAATGCTGTTTTAGAATGGAAAGACAGCTCTAATCTATAGAGTCACAAACTCAGAGCCATATAATACTCCTATCATCACCTTGCAAATTATGTCACGTAAATATGTCAAGATACTTGTCATGTTGTGAATGGTTGGAAGAATCAAATGGAACAAAATTTACATAAATACCAAGAGACTTGATTCTGGAAGCCAAGCATACACTCTGAGGCCAAAGAATTTATGGTGCTGAATTTAATAACATAATGGGGTTTCTGGATGCATAATTTGGCCCAGTTTACCTTTGTGGAGCCATTTGCCAAAGTTCTGGAAATCTCCCAGGTCATTTGTGTAAATTACGTTGCATTGTACATCTGTTTGGTCTCTTGATCTGTATTTCAACTGTTCTGGAAATCTGGGATGAAAGTTGTTCCGATCAAAAACATATTCTCTGTTATGTTAATTTATGGCCTAAAAAAACCTACACCGAAAACCAGAAACATGATGAGGCAGAACTTCCTTGATATAAGATGTGCATTTTCAGTAGTATTGTATTACAACTTGCAGTTCTGAAGGCCAACAGTTTCTACTGAAGGCCAAGAGTAGTTAATGGCCAATGCAATAACCCTGCCTAGGTTTCTGGTTTCCATGTGATTAGAACTGTGTATGGAGAGGAGGGGAACCAGCCTCTCTGTTACTTTCCACATATTGGGTTAGAAGTCTGATGTGGGGAGCTTGATGTTCATTCGTAGGCATTATTTGAACCCAGATTGCACAGAGTTCTTAATCTCATGAGGTGCCTACACATGTAGAGAACTCAGACCTTCCTCACCATTTCAGGTCTTCTCTCCCAAGACATAAATGGCTAGGGCCAGGGAGAGAGAGCAGAGGTTGTGATTGTGGATGCAAGGACAGTGTGTATAGCCTCACTGCCCCCACTCCCAGCGCACAGCCCTAATTCAATGAGGCATAAAGCCTGAAAAAGGCTAATGATGCAAGGGAAACTCAGTTCAGCTTGGCATTCCTGATAAGCAGGTATGATAGTAATAACACAAGCAACTCCCTGTTTGTGTGAGGGTTGCATTTCGTGTCATTGCGTGTGTCCATGGAACATGCGTAAGCCCACCCCACCCCCTTCTGGGGTAAGAAAGGGCACATGTGCCAGTGGTCATGTGCCAATTGAATGCACACAAAATGGTGGATGCCTGTAAAAAAACACTAATAAATATCTTCCTAAATGAGTAATCATAGAACTACAACTGGAACTACATGGTTTTCAAAATTCTCCTCAGAATTCTCTTTTGCAGATGCGAGGCCACTTCTGAATATTCATGTATTCTCCAAATATCTGGCATCTGTATTTCATACCCAATGATAAGGAGTTTCAGTGTATGGTATCCAACAATTAATATTTTGAGGTATCTGACAACTGGCAATAGAATTCAAGACAGGCAGTGGCTCTGTACAGATGTCACACTATACGAGCATTCACGTTTTGTGGAGGTATACAGGTGGTTATATGAATTCTTCTGCAACAGATCAAGCATGAACAAATTTGCTCCAAGCTTGTGAGACTTGCCTCTGTGGTAGGGGTGGGTGGGATCTCATTCAGCTGCCCAGCAGCCAAAGATGGGCTGTGTTGCATCACCTATTTAAGAGTGGTACTGTAGCTATTACGTCTTCACTTCTTACTTAAAAAACAACAACCTAATAACATTACTATAAAATCATAATATTTGCCTGCAAATCTTTCACTGGTCAGCACACCCAGTGAGAAGCCACACACAGTATGAACTTGCAACACCCCTCTTACACTCACTCCATGATCCCATCCCATGCATACAATCATAAATCATGAAGGAAAAGTTCCTGTTTCTAATATAAGGGCTCATCCACACTTACACTAGTTCTGTGATTTCTAGACATGGGTCCGAGAGGATTTTCTTTTGTTCCGTCACTTTCCCTGGGAAAACCTGCTTTTTACTCCTGAATTGGAAAAACATTAAACAGGTTTTCTGCAGTTTGATGTTTGCTCTGAATCAGTCGTAAACAGTGGGTTTTCCCAGGACAAAATAAAAGTGACAGGACAAAATAAAAATTTCTTGTGGACTCATGCCTAGAAATTATGGGACAAACACAACAAAACACGTAAGTGTGGATGAACCCTTGAATAAAAATAGTGTCGTTACCATTCATTTATTATTATTTATTGCATTTATATATCACCATTATTCCTATGGGGGGCATTTGACAGTACTGGATTGATGCCATGCAATAGTTTTCTAATTTTGTTCCTAATTTCTTCATTCAAAAATCAGAATGGGAAAGTTTTGCACATTTTGAGAAAATTCCTTTCAGATCTAAATCTGTCATTTTCTTATAATGGCTAGGATGAATACAGTCCGCAAAAGCATGTGTGGAATGACTGGCTGCTTGTGAATTGGACTTGGGAGCTGTGTGTCCATCTTCCTGCTCAGGCATGAAGCTCACTGGGTAGTTGCCTTGTCTCCTAGCCCTACCCCAACAACACAGGTTTGCTGTTAAGAAAAATGCAGTCCTCCACAAATACATTTCCACAAGCTTCAAGCTTCAAGGATTTAGGGAAGGATACCATTATTAGGAAGGAATGAAACAGCTTTTGTAGAAATGTTGCCTTTGGGACTATACCTTGAATATGAATCCCAACATATACATTAGGGGTTTCCTACTAACTGTTGCCCAATTAGAGCTGTAAAATAAAACTGCCTTGTTTGTGTCTTTCAAATGTACTTTGATTGTTTCAGACCACATTAGAGAGTTTTCAACAACAAAAAAATTAAACCTGAGTGGCATGTTTTAAAGCACTTGGTTAAATGATACGTTGAACTGCTCTGAAAGACTCAATTGGTTGGAATGAGGTGGTGCTGTTAAACTTAGCTGCCTCCCTTTGAGATTGTTGGAGTGAAGTCCTTTCCTTGCGATTTCTTTTTATTAATACGTTGGGTTCTTAGAACTTGGAAGTCTACGTATTTATTTTCGTTATTATTCTAAGGTAAAAAAGTCATGCATGGGGTGTGGGTGCGTAGTATCGGTTTTCTTAACAGCCAAACAATCTGAAGGCAAGTTGCGTTTGAAAGGGAAAATCCTCTTTTTCAGCAAGACTCTGAAATATGACACCTTGATCCCCTCAGGAACATAGGAAGACAGCATTTTTATTTTTTTTTAAACAGCCTTCAGATTCATGTTAAATTCAGATGTTTCCATGCTAGAGACAGCTTTACGGCAGATCAGATTCTACCACTGGCCTGCTGCCTTTTATTAGTTTAAGCTGTCTCTGGCTGCCCAGAATGGAAAAGTCTCCCTGCCGCCAGTGGTTAGGAGTTATTATTAACAGGACAGCCAAAGAGGACTCACATGCCTGAGCAATTTTATTCAAAGATCTTGTTTAAAAATGTGAAGGGCTTTACAGGCCACTCTCAAACACAGCTGTCATTCATTTAAGTGCCACATTCACAGAAAATTGGGCTTATTTCTCGCTGCTTGGTGGGGAACACCATGCAGACAGGTAGGGCCAACTGAACTGTTAGACTGAGTGAGGAAACCACCTCAGGTGGCAAGTGCTGAGGGACTGGGAGTGGTGACAAGGTGTTGGAGGACAGAACTGTGTATGCCCCAAAGCCTGCCCTGTGCTTCAAATCCTCTGCTTTCGAGTGTGATGCAGATTTATGTTCCATCAGTTGAAGTAAGATTCAACTGCCAGTCCATCTAGCTTTTATACATGAAATGACCTCCTTTGGGGGAGATGATTGAAAGTTGTAGTGGAGTAATTGCAGGCCTGGAGGAGACTGATCATCTAGATCCATTTCAGTCTGGGTTCAGGCCTAGCTTCAGGAACAAATTGGCACTGGTCACCCTGGGAGAGTGACAAGGGGAGTGTGATACTATTATTGCTGCTTCATCTTCGAGCAGCTTTTGATGCTGTTGGACCATGTTATTTTGCTGAGATGGGTATTAGACATTGAACCTCAATAGTTTCAGTCCTACTTGCAGGATCATTTTGAGTATTGGATAAGAGATCTTCAGCCTCCTGGCAAGAGTTTGAACTGTGTGATTTACAGACTGGCTTGCTCTGCTACACCATTCCTGGATCATCAGTAGTCTGCATGCAGACCAATGAGCTGAGCATGAGACCTGGCAAGGTAGAGGTGCTATGAGTGAATGGTTCCTATATCTGGGAAACAGGCCAGTTACTTGCTCTAAATAGCACTGCACTCAATCTGAATGAACCAATCCGTAGTCGGGTGAACTCCTAGACCCCTCTTTCACATCTGAGCCCCCCCCCCCGAGGTCTTCAGTGGTTGGATATGTCTTTTACCAGCTTCAGCTGGTAAATAAGATATGACCATTCCAAGGACTGGGACAGATTAACCACTGTTGTTCATACATTGGTAACCTCATGGCTCAATGACCTTACTTGTGCCTTCCCTGCTACGTATGCTGCTTCTTTCAGTGCTGGATTTTTGACATCCAACACATATTTATTCCCACAAGCCTTCCCAAAAGGACAGCCTTGACCCCTGTCGATTTTGGAAGAGTATGATGCTATTTCAATATATCATTATTATATTGTATTGCACCGTGTTTCTGTTCGGTGTGTCATTTTTAATTTCCCTTGCATACAAAGGGGTTATGAAATTTTCTAAATAAATAAGAAGAGGAGGGACACCATCTTGCCTTCGTTTGGGTAATAGGTGTCTTGAACTGGTCTTGCATAGAGTAATAGATAAAGGGGTTAAATGTACCTTCAGAAGACATCTTAAGGTAGCCCTATTCAGGGAAGTTTTTGGGTCTTTGTGGAAGCCGCCCAGAGTGGCTGGGGAAACCCAGCCAGATGGGCGGGGTACAAATAATAAATTATTATTTATTATATACCTACTTTCGGTAACACTTCTCTGGGTACTGTGCTAGCTTGTTGGTGCAGCATACAGAACCATATTATTCATAGTAAGTACTGTGCCCTTCATCCAGTTAATGGTGCCACAAATGCCAAACCATGTCATTTCTGGGGAAAATCTAGTTTATGAGATAGGAATTGATTCTGCAACAGATCAGGCTTTTTTCTTCTTCTTTTGTAGAATGCTGTTATTCTTCTATATTCTGAATACCATAGAATTCAGGCAATCTGATCAAGTTAAGAGTAAAAAAATTGCTTTTAAAAATACAGATATACTACAGTTTGGTTTGATATAGAAAAAGCTATTTCCTGAAATTGGGGGGCGGGGTGGGAATCTTCCCTGTGACATTGCAAACTGTAAACCTCTTTCCCAAGTCACTCTTAGCCCTGAAGTTTAATGGCAGGCAGATTTAAATGCAAAATTACTCCATCTTAGCATAAAGTTAAAAATTCATGAAAAAGAATCATATCGTTATCTGCTCTGTGTCATTAAAAGGTCTTTAGCAAGTTGATGAGGCATATTTTTAACCACATAAGCTCTTATCCCGCAAGCCAGTTAACAGGGCAAGGCGTGGTAATGTGTGGTAATTAATGTGAAAATGCCAAACCCACAACCTCGGCTTAGAGGGAGTACTTGTAAAGGGTTATACAAACAAAGCGTAAAAAATACCATCTGACATCAGCAAGATGAAGTTGAGATGGAACATTAAAGACTGCAGCATCATTTTGCTTCCTATGCATGAATTTTATGTAGATAAAACTATATATGGAAGTAGTTTATTCTAACAATCTATTGAATACAGATATACGGAAAAGTTTTCTTGAACAAAGTTTCTAATGAATTTGAGAGAATAAATGCTCTTTGGGGAGTTGAACTAGAGGACAGATTCATTAAATAAGTAGCTTAAGAGCTCTCGTCAAGCTTTCTGTCATCATATTCCGTTGACATGTGAAAGGGGCTGTTATACGGATGCACGAATTAGCTCTGACCCTGTATCCCCTGGTCACCATTTTGGTTCACCATTGTCATATGGAATGCAGCAGTGGGGTGGGGTAGTGGCACTCACATCACGGCTGTATACCAGGATGGAGAAGGCTAAGGAGGAGGAAGAGGCAAGGTTGGTGCAGTGCACACACGCCGGAAGAACCAATATGGTGCCCCCATGGTGCATTTGCACCTTGCTCACTTTGCTGTCACCTTCCCCTCTCTAACCTAGTCTGTAGTGGTGCTGTGGGTAATTGGAGGTCAGGTGAGCACTGCTGCCTCACCCTACAACCCACTACAGGTTGGAAGCTAAGTGCATGGATGTTTGTAGCGAGGAAGTCGTCTGTTTGTGGAAGCTTCCCATGCATTTTAGAGCCCTTGAAAATTAAAGATCTAAAATGTTTGGGGGAGCCTTGAAGCAGGATCTCTGCTTCACAAGTCTGTCCTCATGAAGGGTAGCAGCAGAGTGATAATGGGTGGAGCCAATGTGCTTATCCCTGTAGCCCCACTTGCATATTAACAGCACACATGGATGGAACGCCTGCAGAGGCCTAAGATGGGTAACAGCAGATGCAGGTAACAGCATTACTGTTTGAAACCTCCACAGCACAGAGGAAAATCTCTGTGTCCCTCTCTTTTACCCTCCAAAAGAAGACAGGGAAGAGGAAGGCAAGTTTCAATGTATGTACAGAACTCAAATGCTTCATATCAGTAGTTAATGGATGTAACTCAGGGCCACAGTAAATGTGATGTGGCAGAGATGGATAAATCTTCCCATATTCATTTCTCTTGGTTTCAAAAAAAATTTAAGGCCACATGTGAATTTGTTTAGCATATTATACTTTTTCCTTTTGGGAACAATGTTCCCCAATACAATGCATTTTTATGTTATGCACATATCCACTAATATATGGATTTTTATACACATTATTTAGTGGGGGAATTGCATCACCAAGCTCAGAGGTGTGAAAGGATAGTAATAGGCAAAGAGGATCTCCTGGCATTTTATATGCACATACACACACATATGAGAGTCCTGATAGTAGTGGAATTGTGGAATGCCACTTGTTTGCCCTTCCATGCAGCTTTGGCACTGGGTATAGGAAAGCTATTTACATTACAAAATTGACAGTGAGAAAATGGTCATACCTCTCCCCCTATGCCAGATCCTTGATCTGAATCCCCTCCCATCCTCATAACACACATTTAAGTGTTTGCGTGCATGCACACACACAGACTACTAGAAAACCCAATTATGGATCTCATACATTACATTTAATTTGACCCTCATCATTCTGCCTTACAGCAATAATGCTGACAATGGTAGGAGGATGGAGTGGGTTTAGCAACCAATATCATTTTTCTTGTTCATCCTTAGGCTATCTGTGATATCTTGGCTCTTGTTGATCACCAGTGGCTATGAAAACTGTATTTCTTCTTCTTCTTCTTCTTCTTCTTCTTCTTCTTCTTCTTCTTCTTCTTCTTCTTCTTCTGAAAAACAGCTACAGCCATAGCATCCAGTTCCTGACTAACCTTATAAATGCAATATCAACCAAGCTAACAGATTCTACCTTAACTTACAGTTTAAGCCAAAGCTACATTTCCCTCCTCCCACACACTTAACTGTTTCTGCTTTATCCATTACCTGCTCTGCCCTTATATTTCAACAATGAAGCCAAGGTGGAGATCATGACAAATCTAGCCTAATACATATAGAGTTTTCTTTTGCCATTCAGATCTTAAATGCTGTGTGTAATCTTAGAACTAGCCATACCCTCGGTGCAGAATCCAATAATCTCTAAGCGAATTTACAGTCTGAAAGTAGCATAATATGTGTATATAATAATTTTTTATATCAGTATCTTGTTCTGTTTTACTTGCGCTCTGAACACTTTGGCCTGATAAAAGGTATTATTTCACCCATTTCAATCCAAGCTGGTAATAAACTGGGACACATTGCAGGAAACAATAAATATCTCAACAGTTGGCCTATAATAATGCAACAGACAACCCTCTAACCTACTTCCTCCACTTCAAAAGATAAGAAATAAACAAACAAAAACAAAGTTAGCTTTAAAAACCAAAATACAATGGGGAAAACTGGGTGAAAAGTTTGAATAAAAACTTTTAGAAAAAGATATAAAATAAGGATGTTAGATGTAGTTTCTTTTTCATTGAATTGTTACCTGGGTGGCTCGGGACCTTCCATAGAGACTGCAGGCTTGCTTTCCAGGGAGGTCACTTGTAATATCTCTTGTAAATTAACCATGTTAGTTGAAACAATAAAACTTGATTAAAATATCTGCCTATTGATTCAGCCCCCAGGAACCTGATTTGTTAGATATTTTTATCCTGCTACAAGCTTTATGACCCCTGAAGATTTGTAAAGACCATTTCCAGAAATGTGGATGTTGAATTTTGTTCTACAGCATTGTGCTTTGAGGGTGTACTCAATATGAGGAGTCAGCATATTATTTAATGTGCAGCCTCATCTTGTGCACACGATTTTCTCCCTAGTATGTTTGGCTTGTTCTAATGGTTGAATGTGTCTAGTTTTTCAATCAGGCTTCCACTGCAGAGTCAGAAAGAGGCCTGGCTTGATTGTGAAGCACAATCTGCCTTCATGCAAGTAGGAAGCGATATAACTGGCAGAATGAAAAACAGATTAAGGTGGCGGCTGATAAGGAAACTACTGTGGGACAAGCACAACTGGGCTGTAAAAGTTCATTAAGAGACAAAGTGCTGATTGACAGATAGCGTGCAACGTTTGGAATATAGTTTAAAAATAAAATTCGCTCTTTCTCACCCAATCTTCTTTCTCACTTCATTCTTACTGTGTGTATTTAAAGGTCACAGTGAAAGCACACAATACATTTAAAGCACATCAAACACAAGCTTCCCCCAAGAATCATGGGAGCTGTAGCTTACCGCTCACAATTCCCAGCACCCTTAACAAACTAAAGTTCCCAGGATTATTTGGGGGAAGTCATGGGCTTTAAATATATGGTGCATATGCAGCCATAAACTGAGGGAGCTTTCTTTTGACATACACCTTTCCAGCCACAACAGAGATCTAGAGGAGACTTAATTTGAATTCACACCTTAAATCAATCGAGTGTCATCTTTGCTACAGTTTAAGAATATATTTTTGCAGAAATAAAAGTTATTAAATATACAACTACGAATGAAAGTCAAGAAACCTGTGGCTGTCAACAAAGGATTAAGACCAGAACGGTTGTTATTGGATTAATTAAGATTATGAAAGCAGGAAGAAATAATAACTTTGTAACCTGAAATCCAGTACACCGGAAGTCATATCAGATTGATTAATTTGGTTTTTGAATAATTGGCTCTCTCTCTTTTAATTGGATTGTAATTTGGTAATGTGACAATGTGGCTTTTATTGGAATCGTATTAAAATGAATAGAAATTATTATAATAAAAAAGAATATAATGGTACCTCAGGTTAAGGACTTAATTCGTTCTGGAGGTCAGTTCTTAACCTGAAACTGATCTTAATCTGAGGTACCACTTTAGCTAATGGGGCCTCCTGCTGCCATTGCGCTGCCTGAGCACAATTTTTGTTCTCATCCTGAAGCAAAGTTCTTAACCCGAGGTACTACTTTCCGGGTTAGCGGAGTCTGTAACCTGAAGCGTCTGTAACCCGAGGTACCACTGTACATTCTTACAGCAGCTTTCTATGTCTGTCTTTTTAGGATTTTTTCAATGTAGCTTACTTCCAGGAAAAGTAAAACTTCTGTCTAAAAAGTTATTACGTTTACATTAAGATTTGAGCCTGACTTTATTCGATGGGTTGGATTCAGATGTAAACTTTCATGAACAGAAAGGCTCCATCTACCCACAGAAGGTTTTTGATCCCATGGAGGAGTTTTAAGTAGTGCAAAAGGGAGGAGTCTGTTTTTGCTGACTTTCTCCTCCTCCAGCAGCTTCGCCTCGCTGGTTTCAATCGGTCTCCCAGTCCTTCGGAAGAGATTTTCAGAGGATGCAAGCAAGCGTCTGTAGGGAAAATTGGCAAAAGTACACATACCATTTCAAAGTTAGCTGAAAAGACTTTAACACATTTCTGTATCTATATTTATAACATTTTGTGAAAATTGCAACCACCAATGATATTTTTTTTAAGAACAGGAAGTACAAAGTCTTGGGAGAACAGCAATCTGCATACACAAGTTCAAATGCTTAAAACATTCCATCAAGTAACAATAAGCTCCATCTATGAGAGGGAAACTCTCCACAAGGATCTTTGAGAAACTGGCGGCTGGATATCTCTTAACCTTGGATTAATACATAGAGATAAATATCACTCTTCCACAATTTCCTCTCTTGCCAATTTCCATTTTTGCTAGTTTTCCAACAAAGGCAATTTTCCAGACCCTGTCATACCATTGCCTCAATGAAAAACCCACTTTGGTTTCTTTCAAACAGCTAAAGATACCAAGAAAAATGCTTATTAAACCCCCCTCCCCGCCAAAAAAAAGAGCAAATTAAAATAGTCTTTACAGTGCTTTATTAATACACTGCTCTAAAATAAGGCAGCACACACTCGTATAAATACATTCAGCCTTCTATAATGTAAATCCCAACACTACAGATCTAGTGTGAGGTGAGCACAGCCGGTGTGGCCTGCTTCCATGTGACATCCCACACCCCTTGGCCTGTAGCGACAGTGTAGTATGTAGGATTATCCTACAAAGCATGGGGGCATTTTCAATAGGCATGTTCCTAAAACTCCTTATATTGTATGGGAAACCCTTCCTAAGGCCTATGGAAAATATCGCCCTTGTGATGCAGAGCTCACTGTTACACTGCTATTTCAACTATAGACTGTGAATCATGCTGCTGTTCTAGACTCCTTTTTTCACCAATGTTGGCCGGGCTTCTTCTTTGAAATAACCAAACATTCTCCTACAGCTACTTCAATTTCACTGACCCATGTTCCTTGTGTCCCACATAGCGCAACACACTAAACTAGTTCCAGGCCCTCGATGCCAAGCATTCCAGGAAACCTACATTTGGACGTTTCCTTAGAAAGCAGGAGGGACACGGGTGGTGCTGTGGGTTAAACCACAGAGCCTAGGACTTGCTGATCAGAAGGTCGGTGGTTCGAATCCCCGCGACGGGGTGAGCTCCCATTGCTTGGTTCCTGCTCCTGCCAACCTAGCAGTTCAAAAGCACGTCAAAGTGCAAGTAGATAAATAGGTACCGCTCCAGCGGGAAGGTAAACGGCGTTTCCGTGTGTTGCTCTGGTTCGTCAGAAGCGGCTTAGTCATGCTGGCCACATGACCTGGAAGCTGTACGCCGGCTCCCTCAGCCAATAAAGCGAGATGAGCGCCTTAACCCCAGAGTCGGCCATGACTGGACCTAATGGTCAGGGGTCCCTTTACCTTTACCTTTAGAAAGCAGGAGTCTGAGGGTGCCATGCTTTGTAGAATAACACAGTATGCCTCCTTGTGGGCACATGCCAAGACCCAAGACCCTGAAACGTGGTGTGTTTTCTTCTGTGCACACTCACAGATTGGGGCATGGCAACTGCAATTCCCTGTAGCTACAGATGCAAGCGTGCACAGTTCTTTCGCATTCATTGTTGGGTTTGAAAAATGGAGAACACTCAGAATGTATCCTCCCCAAGACAGTGAAAACGCTGCTGATTTAATTGTAACGCAGGACACGATGCAAGCTCTTACCTGTCTTAAACATCCCAGATGCTCATGTGTTTAAATACGCCTACCATGGATGCTGGCCCAGAAGCAGCAAGAGCATGTCTGTGATCAGCTTCCCTCATGGCCTGCGTTCAGCTGGACCTGAGAAATGATTTATAGCAGGATTGTGTAACTTGTAACAATATATGGAAAACGTGGGTTGGAGTATATTGACCAGACCACAGAGCACAAGACACCAGCATTCCAGGGACATGACTGTTAAAGATGGACAAATCCTTGGGTTTTGGCAGCCGTTATCTCAGCTACATTTTTGTTTCAATATACTGGCAGAACTTGAACTTTCTGTATCACGCTTTAGCAGATACGCATTCGTCCTTTCACAGGAGTTGTAATCATTTATGCATATAGCCAAACATGTTGTTTGCTTGTATACATTAAGTAGTTACTCGGAAACTTTCACTTCCTTTCTGTCGTTTTACCAGGGCTTTCTCCTTCTTCACAAGCCTTAATGCAGAAATCACAAACTGAAGTGTCCACATTCCCATAAGTGAAATATGTAAAGGCATGTGTCAGCGAGCAACTTAGAAAACCCCCAAACTTTTTCTAGTTAAATTCAGCCATTCATGGCCAGAACCAGCAACTTGGTCACCAGCACCCAAAATCCCCTTATGGCTGGGGCTGATGGGAGTTGTGGTCCAAAAATTCTGATGGGCGCCACTTTGGCAAAGACTGCCTTTTAGTGAATTACAATATAAATAATAATAATTTATACAGTATATTTCAGGCAATCAAATTGTTTCACATACATTAGTGTGTTAATAAATTGTTACCTTTGAGCAATTTATTTATTATAGACTTGATTTATTTCTTTGCATTAAGAACTGAAGTTCTAATTGTATGGCTATTTACCCTTTGGTACCTGGTCTTTCCCACAACCAAGAGAAACTAATATATGTCTACTCCCTATATTAAATGCGGGGCCCTTTTTGTTTAGTATGCGTTGCTTTTGGGAAAGTATGAGTTATATTAACCCAGCTTGCTAAGCAAAATGCCCTCTTGGCTATCAGCCCAGAACAGCAACTATAAACATATGTTTAGGTTTCAAGCTGCATTATTCTCCAGATAGTTTATCATTTCCTCACTGAAGTCGTTTGATTTCACGCCATTCATCAGACCTGTGCAAATAAATCACATCCTACAGGCCTTTAACAGCTTCCCCAGGAGAGCCAGAGTGCCCATCTTTTCTCTATTTGGAAGCAAGACCTCAAAGGATAACTTAGCAGGCATTTGAAATGCTTACTTGGCTTCCCACAGCTTTCGACTGCATTTGTCTTACCTCTTTACACCCTATAACTGCACTCCAAGATGTAAGTTATATTGGACTCAGGGGAGCCCAATTTCCAGGAAAACATTTTTAGGATTATTAGTATGTTAGATATTGAATCAGCTGAATTTATCAATAAATAGTAGAATTCCTCTTCAGAGGCTAGAGAGCAGAAGGCGATGCTAATAAAATTAGGAGAGAAAATATAATCAATGTTCTGGTTAATCGTATTAAGAAAAATGTCTTGAAGGCACCTGTTGCAGTGCAGACTGAACACTTGATCAAAGCGCTTGGCCCCCTGCTCATTGCATAGATCATAGCTTACCCAACATGGTGCCCTTTGGATGTTGCTGGACTACAACTCCCATCAACCCTTACCATTGGCCATTCAAGCTAGGGCTGATGGGAATTGTAGTCAGGAACATATGGAGAACACCCCGGCTCGGATGGAAAGCCAATTGGGACCATAGACAAGGTTGTCGGAAACCCAAAGCACGTGGACACCTGTCAGTGCTCATATGCATCAGCTGAGGCATAAGGACACTATTTCATACAAATGGCTGGGTAGAAAACACAGACAATGCATGAAGTGGGGCCAAAATCAAATATTTGCTTCATTCTGAGGCCATTTCAGATGTGGCTTCCAAGCATTGATTGAATAATTGGGGAACAGGTTTGTGCTTGCAGTCCTGTTCCACTTTCCAAAACCTCTGTACATTCAACAATGGTGCAAAAAGGGGTTCCTATATGCAGATAATTTTACCCAAGTAAGATCTCCCCCAGGGCTGGATAAGGAGAACACGAGGGCTGCATCTGGTCCTTAGGCCTGAGGTTCCCATGCCAGTTTATAGCATCCTAATTCATTATTATTAATAGTCTTAGTATTATTTTGCTACTGTTTGAATCACTACTCACATATGCCTCAAGATGGTTTACAGCCATGCAATTACAGCCATGCAATTAAAAACAACTAAAGATAGGTTTTTAAACAATACAAAACCCCAACTAAAGATAGGTTGTGACAGTGTGCCAGAACCATTGTCTTCCTTCATGGAAAGAGACAGCTACTCTGTTCTTTTGCCAAATGCACAAACATCTTCAGAAGATCCCTGATTGAGCAGACCTGCAAAGTCCATGTACACTCCAACATTTCTCTGAGGAAAATGGGGACATTCTATTTAACAACAACAACAACAACAACAACAACAACAACAACAACAACAACATTTATATCCCACCAATCTGACTGGGTTGCCCAGTCATTTTGGGCAGCTTCCAACATACATAAAAAAGCATTAAAAAAATTAAACATTTTAAAAAACTCTATACAGGGCTGCCTTCAGGTGCCTTCTAAAGGTTGTATCTTATCTCCCTGGCTTGGGGGTCGCATAAATCTATAACCTCCAGCATTTCTCCAATGAAAATAGAGATGTCCTAAGGAAAAGCAGAACATTATGGGATCAAATCAGAAACTGAGATGGCTTCTGTAAATCTGGGACTGTCCCTGGAAATAGGGACACCTGGAGGGTTTGCATCCAGCCAGGCCCAAATTTGATACTGCATGAAGCTTTCAAGCTGAGGACTCAGGCATCATCTCTCTTGTTCCACAGACTGCAGGCTTAAATCAATTCTACGTGAGCCTCCCATATTAAAAAAATAATAATACACCAATACAAACACAATAGAGAGCACGTAAACAAGCAACTAGGCTTAACAGTTCACAATGACTGAGGGGCAGCTTTGCATCAGACAATGAGACCTGCATTCTGTGTGCAGATTTTTTTTTCTGTTTTCACCACTGTTTTTGTCTTCTGTGTCAGCACGCTGCCTGGTCTTAGCAAGTCTGACATAAACTGTAAAAACAAGTTACACAATGTTCTTCATCAGAAGACCTCATCATTATTTTATTTTATTTCTGCCCTGAACATGCCCCAAAGCATGACTGAAATCCAAACCAGATCCCTTTTTTGTGATGGAGCTGTTACCTTTCCTCTCTATTCTTACTGACTGAATTTCCATGTATATTTTCTACTGGTTTTCTACTGGTATGGTTTCCCCATTTTATTCTTTATCAATCTAATGGAAATCCAGTTGTCAGATATGCTCACTGTATCTCAAAACTGGGCCTGAACTCAGACTGGGATGAGTCAAGTTTGATCCAAGAGAACCTGCAGTTGAGCCAATGACCCTAGCCCCAAAAAAGGTGTACTGGTGGCAGCATGGTAGTTGGCATAAATCTCTGGGTTCAGGTTGTTTCTTTCCAGGTGTGGCCACATCTCAACCTCCAAGTATCACCTCATCATGCAACAATGTGTTCCCCATACCGTGGTTCCCCCCAGTGAACCCTCCTTGCATGAACCAGCCAGGATGGGCAAAGGTCAATAAAGGATGTAACAGGCTGGAAGTATATCGTCCAAAGTTGTGACCCAGGAGTCAGCAACCTTTTTCAGCCATGGGCCGCTCCACTGTCCCTCGCACCTTGTGGGGGGCCAGACTATATTTTGAAAAAAATAATGAACGAATTCCTATGCCCCACAAATAACCCAGAGATGCATTTTAAATAAAAGGACACATTCTACTCATGTAAAAACACGCTGATTCCCGGACCATCTGTGGACCATAATAATAATAATAATAATTTATTATTTATTATTTATTATTTATACCGCACCCATCTGGCTGAGTCTCCCCAGCCACTCTGGGCAGCTCCCAATCAAATGTTAAAAACAATACAGCATTAAATATTAAAAACTGCCTTCAGATGTCTTTTAAAGATAGGATAACTGCTTATTTCCTTCAAATCTGAAGGCGATTGGGCCGGGGCCGGCCTCTGGGCCTTAGTTTGCCTATCCATGTTGTGACTCAAATAATGTTTCATGCAACCAAATAACCACATCAATAAATATTGCAACCCTGCCTGCTCTAACAGCATGCAGAAGGTAGGAAAAAGGTGTTCCCCTTGTGCTGAATGTGAGAATAACACACACTCAGCCTAATGGACAACTGGTGAATCCCATAGGGAGGGTGGGCAAGTCTTGACATGCTTGTCTTTCTGGATCCAAAGAGACCACGGGCGGAGGGCACTCTACCTGCCAACTAGTTGTCTATCCTTGCACTGGCCCTGCATGGTGTCATCCTGGCCCCAACCTAAACCAGAGTAGCAACATTACTCAAAAATGTTCACCCATCAGACATCACTGCAAACAATTTTTACCACTAACTTAATAGTCACTCGCAATACCTTCTCTTCCATAAATACATCTGAATTGGGAGACATTGCAATCTTTTCTAGG
This sequence comes from Podarcis tiliguerta, assembly GCF_965153285.1. Lineage (NCBI taxonomy): Eukaryota > Metazoa > Chordata > Lepidosauria > Squamata > Lacertidae > Podarcis > Podarcis tiliguerta. The sequence goes on along the minus strand of NC_139536.1, from coordinate 68,452,694 downwards.
CTACGTGGGTTTTTCATTAGAAGTATAAATGCTGGAGCTGAAAAGAAACCTATTTCACCTTGTGAGGGATTTGCATGTCCTTAAACTAAAGTTGGGATCACGTCAGGTTAAAGTCCAATTTATTTACTGGGCGGGGGGGGGGGCACCCTAAGTTTCATTATGAATACAAAATATTGAGAAGACGAAAAGTGGAACTATGTACACAGCTTCTAACAGAGCTACAAATTGCCTGTTAAGCGTCAGTTGACCCACACAATGTCAAATACACATTTGAAAGCATATAACTAGGGACCTTGATTTATACCTTTCAGAAGCATATTACATTTTACTCCCTACAGTCCTTAGAGACCCATTGGTTAAATGCAGCAAGTTTACTCTAAAATACTGCCAGGCTATTTTAGCACTGCATTCAGGAATTAAGCCCATGCTGCGGTTCATATTACTTTGAAGCCATTAACAAGAAAATACATTGCAGTAAAGAGTTTCCACCAGAGCAGTCTCTCTTGTATTAAGGCATAAAAAAGGGCTTACTGATGTATTGAAATGAAGAATTTATTAACGATAGGTAGCTTCTTGGGCTTCTCTCTGTTTAGTGGGTGAAGGAGCAGAATGTTCCACAGGGTATGGGAGGAAATGGATGAAAATTGGTAAACAAGAACAAAAATACATGCTACAAATGGCTTAGGGAGGCAAGAATGTAAACAATCCACATTTCCCATCAAAACTGATAGCCTTCCACAAAAGAAGAAGAGAACTATGGATATTCTCAGTATGCTATAATCTGACATTTGCTTCACAATATATGATATAGTATACCATTTTATTTTAGGAATATTTCATAATCATGAAATTTACAGGAATAAACATTTTTTTTTTAAAATGGGGAAACAAGAAGTAACAAATTAGAATCCAAGGCTGACCTCTATAAGCACTCCTTAAGCAAAGTTATTTATGTGTTGTTCTGTCGCTCCATGCATTATAAATAGGCTGTGAGAATGGAGGGTTGAGGAAATCAATTTCTAAAATAAAAATAAAAATATATAACATACATGTATAAAACAATAGAAATAAAAATAGGAAACCAGCTACAGACAGCAGCCTTTAAGAGTCTTTGCAGCAGAAAAGAGAAATATAACAGCTGGTTTTGATATTAATTAACTGTATCAGGCAATAAGAAAGCCAAATATCACTGATGCATAAGAAAAGCATGCTAGATCAGACCAAAGGCCCATCTACTGCAGCATCCTGTTCTCACAGTGGCCAACAAGATGCCTGTGGGAAGCCCACAAACAAAACCAGAGTGCAACAGCCATCTTCCTCACATGGGATTCTCAGCAACTGATACTTTGTGGCATACTATATTTGACAGGTGGCGCTGTGGTCTAAACCACTGAGCCTCTTGGGCTTGCTGATCAGAAGGTCGGTGGTTCGAATCCCTGCAACGGGGTGAGCTCCCGTTGCTTAGTCCCAGCTCCTGCCAACCTAGCAGTTTGAAAGCACGTCAAAGTGCAAGTAGATGAATAGGTACCACTCCAGCAGGAAGGTAAACGGTGTTTCCGTGTGCTGCTCTGGTTTCACCAGAAGCGGCTTAGTCATGCTGGCCACATGACTTGGAAAAACTGTCTGCGGACAAATATCGGCTCCCTCGGCCAGTAAAGCGAGATGAGCACCACAACCCCAGAGTCGTCTGCGGCTGGACTTAACTGTCAGGGGTCCTTTACTTTTACCTTTTATATTTGACAGAGGAGGCAGAACACAGCATGGGTGGCTACTACCCATCAATAACACTGATGTTGGGATTGTGCAGAAGTTCTGGCAGGAGCGCCAGTTTGCCTCCTCTGATGCATCCATACAGACCCAACTTTTCTGCTGCTTTGGCTTGGCCCAGCACTTGTTCAGGTAAGATGCAGAAGCAGCGGTATTGACAGGTCATCTTGCAGTCTCTGTTTCTGCAGATTTGCTGGATTTCTGGGTTTCTAGAGTTCTTGCTTAATCTTTAGAAGTCTTGAGCAACTGCCTCGAAATAACATCAGCTGGATGGAGCAGAAATATATCAGAATCCACATCTTTAGTTATTTTCTGTACTTCTCTAATCCATTTTGATATCTTATGGTTATGAAGGAAACTTGCCTAGAAAAACCAGACCTGTAACAAACACAACATTAATATTATGATCATGAATGGATTTAATGCCCCTCTCTTTAAATGCATCCCCCCCCCCATTTTTTGAGTTGTAAAAATGCAGTTTAATTCATTATGCATGCTGTATCGAATAAGAAAAATGGGATTATTCTCACTAAGCTAGGCATTGATCACATCCCTGATAAATCTCTGGTTTATCTGCAATGAGAAGCAAATGGACTTCTGTTCATTCTCCATTGCATTTTTCAATGGCCTTCCATCAAGTACAAAGAGGCCACTGTAATCCTACAAAGCCCTTATGTTCAATTCACCATTGAATTCCAAACATTTTTTCTTGTTAAAAATAGATGGTCTTTATTCCATTTTTTAATGCATAGCAATATAGATCTGAAGAAACTTTCGATAATGAGTACCAGTTCACTGTTTGACCAGAGGAAGAATGGAAGCCAACAAATGCCTTGTTGAATTTTGTCTTGCCTGCAGTGACATGATCTCTGGCCTTGAACTCAGTTGTTTGACTTACCTTGTGTTCTCTTTCAAAACATTAAGACAAAGTAGCTATTTCTCTCTCTTTTTATGCTAACCTATGGTTTTCTCTTGTCTATGCAAGGAATAGAAGCTATACCTAGAGATGAACTCAAGGACAAAATTAGTTTCAGGCCAGTTCATCACATGACAGGACTACAGTCCATCCATTTTCTGTGTGGGTTTTAGAGAACAAATATGTATATACTATATCCATAAAAATCTATGCAGGGTTTTATAATGTAAAAAATAGAGGAGGTAGAGCAGTTCCCCTTTCTCTCTTTCATCCAATAGCATTTCTACGTTTTCCCCATGCAGAGGACCTACTACTTGCTTGTTCTTCCTCTTGCTTCAAGCATAGCCAAAGAAACCTTGATGTTTTGCAAGAGGGCGGTATAAAAATACTTTTAAAAATAGCTAAATGACAAAACAAGTGGGTCTAGCAGGGTTTGAATATCTTCAAAATAGCAGACGTTTGAATACTTTTTGCAAGTATTTTTTACATTGTTGCTAAACAACAATAAAGCTCTCCAGTGTGTTTTTATAGGGGAAAAAATACCTGATACCCAAACATGCTAGGTTGTTCTATTTTTCAGTTAAGATTATGATGGTGAATGTTAAAGTGAAAAGAGTGCATTTGTAGATAGTGTATGGTATAAAACACCCTTCCACGATATTTTGGTGTCTCTGATGACGCTCCTTCAGAAGTTACAAAAGACCAAACGTGGAACTAAACATGGAAGCATTATAAAACAATATTTGTGTTGTATATAATTTAATATAGGAGTGCCTTTTTCAAAACAGTATGCTACAGGCCTGTTGCAGAATACACTAGATTGCTTTGCTCTGATTCAACATTACTGAAAAGGCTTCTCTAAAGTACTGTAAGGAAATAAATGGGCACATGTACAATAATGGCACAAACACAAAGGAATTAAGAAGGAAGCATAGATGGAAATATGATAGGCTTCTGCTCCAACCTGTATTTCCCCTCCAAAAAAATTATTAACATATTTATCTGAGTCGTATTTTGACTTGAATTTATTAGCTGAAGTACCGTATCTATCAGGATGATGCTTAATACTTTTGATATTACAAGTAAACTGTCTCTGCAGGAAATTTCTAGAAAGCTCTGTCTGGTGATCTATATGAAGCCAAGATGTTTACTAATTCTACACTTCTCCCTTTCTCTTAAACACACAAAGTTCTAGCACCTTCTAGGTATTCTGGATTGACCACTCCTGCCTCCTTAACACCAGAGGGCATAAACTGTTGACTAAGTCTGTGATTCCCAAGTTCTTTGAAACCATTAGCCTGTACAATCAAAATTTGTAAGGCTGAGGCCTGAGAGTTCATGCCAGAAACATCTGTCGTCTAAACCATACAATGTCTGTGCAGAATATAACCTTTAAACCATTAAAAGGAAAATGGGAATCTTTAAATAACTTGAGCCAGAGAATAAAGGGAGCTATCTGACTTGAACTCAGAGGAGTCACAGTCTTGAATACAGATTTGGCTCCTTAAGATTGGGATTGAACTGAAGCTGGAATGAAATAAACAGTGGAGTCTCAGAAGTTTAAAGCTTAAAGGAAGTCATTCATCATAGGGAAAGAATGTTTGATCTGACACGCAGTAGTATAGCTCACAAACTTTATCTCTACAGCATTTATCTCTAGTCTTCTTGCAAATTCCAATAATAGGAGAAGGCATTCGCTGAAAAAATTCAATAGGTTTCAATAACTGTGAACAGAAGTCTACATGGAATGTATAAGACAGTGGACATTGGCAACAATATAATTTTTACTTCACTACATATGGATTGATTTTGGATCTCTATTTTACATCAATTTGATTACAGGAAATATAATTTCTCAGTGCTTTCTTCAGAGATCTTCATATTTATCTTGAAAACTCCAAATAGCTGGCTGCGTTGGTCTGTTGTAGCAAAAGCAGCAAAAACTGTTCTGGCACCGCAAAGAAGTAGTGACGAAGCTGTGGCCCTATAGATGTCTCTGGACTACAAGTCTCATCATCCCTGACCACTGATCATGCTAGCTGGAGCTGATGGATTCCAAAAACATCTGGAAAGCCACAGGATACTCACTGCTGCAGTAAGCACTAATTGCTTACAGCACAGGCCTATACATGTCTCTTCGGAAGTAAGGGCCTCTAAGTTCCACAGTGAGGCCCTTTTCAAAGGTCAGATGATGGGCCTGGCCACAAAACATCTGTGCAGGTTAGTTGCTTGGTTTGGTGATTTATCTTGGATTGGAGGAATTATTAACGAGAAGCCAAGTCCCCGCTGGGTGCTCCACAGCTAGAAGGTGCTACCTTGTTCTTAGAAGTTCAGGCAAGCAGCAGCCGTGAGTGGCCAAAGCAGTGATCAGAACTGATCTTCAGTTTGTTGGCTCTCATCCAGTCCATCACCGAGGCCAGACAATGGTCCAGCACCGTCACACCTGCAGATTTAAAGCAGAAGTAGAGCTGTGGGTCATCAGCATATTGGACACCTCTCTGTTTTTTTAGGCCATTATTAAACAACCTTAGGGGCTTCATGGAATCATAGAAACAATACTGGGCCCTGCTTAGCTTTGCAAATGTGCTAGCAGTTTTATTGCACCAGTATGATCAAACAGTTCCTATTTGTCAACAAAGTACATAGTCAATATGAATTGTGGCTAATGTTATCTACCTTTCTGTTTATCTCTGATACCTGCATATGTAAATGTATCACAGATGATTTTTGTTTAGCTGCTCTGCCATCGCTCAGCACAGAACACATGATCTGCAGGTATAAAGGTTCAGGTCGAGTCCCCCGCATTACCCCCGGCAGTAGATTCTGGGAAATATCTCTTTTTGATACTTTGCAGAAGCATTGCCAGCTGCTGTAGATAGTAGTGGGCAAGATGGACCACTGGCCCAATATTAGACAACTTCAGCCCTTCAAAATAAAGATGTCGAGTGGATTCCCCAAGGCATTTGTGAGGTTACTATCCAACTGCCCCGGGAATAGGGAAATGGCTTGGTTCTTTTCAAGTGCTTCCACTAGGAAATGAAGCAGCTGTTAGTTCAAATTGAAAAACAATTTTTTCCAGACCTTTATTCAGGATTTCTTTTTAAACTAGCCTCTAATGTGGGTTCACATGACATTTCTCATTGTGATGCTACATGGTGCATTTCAATGGTCTCCTCATGCAGTTCAGAAGTGCAAAGCTGGCTGGGAGTGTTAAAGCCCATCTACCAGGTGGTGTGTGGTTAGGTGTTCTACATCCTGAAAAATATATAGTGTCTCCTTTGAGATGCATACTGCTGGGGAATTGTCTAAATTGTTGAGGGCTGATCAAATGGGGTTGGGCATGTCCACTTACTGAAAGATGTTTAAAATAATGAATGATAATGACAAAATAATATCAGTGCCTAGAAATGTTTCTTTTAGTTTACCTCATAATTTTTCATTCAGCAGTTTTATTATCCATTAAGCTGTCAGTTTTGAAAGCAAATTTTCAATGGTTGTACCCTAATCTCTTAAATGCTGTTGTTGTGATACTCTTTAGGATTGTATGTTAGCTTGATACTTGCTATTCAGATTTCTAGGATAAAATATGTCCTTTCTTTATATTAAGTACCTTTTGTTTGAAATTATGCACTTATTAGTTTTTGAAGAGCAAGATAATATTTATCCAAGAGTTTGCTATAAAAAGTAGTGCACCCCACTTACACACAAAGCTCTTGAAATAATTGCAGAGTTTGAATGTTTTAATTTCTTTTATTTAGCCATGCAACTCACTAGAGCATTCTCAATGGTGAGAGCTCTGTTGATGCTGTTGCAATTTCATCCTAGTTCACTTTTGCTGCTATATTTTACCTACAGTGCATCTATGTTTTCTGCACAACATCCCTAAAAGGTAAAGGTTACAGTTTACCTGACAGTTAAGTCCAGTTGCGAACACCTCTGGGGTTGCGGCGCTCATCTTGCTTTACTGGCTGAGGGAGCCGGTGTTTGTCTGCAGACAGCTTCCAGGTCATGTGGCCAGCATGACGAAGCCACTTCTGGCGAAACCAGAGCAGCGCATGGAAACACCATTTACCTTCCCGCCACAGTGGTACCTATTTAACTACTTGCACTTTGATGTGCTTTCGAACTGCTAGGTTGGCAGGAGCTGGGACCGAGCAACGGGAGCTCACCCTGTACCAACACACATAAGTGCTTGTACCATTTCTGGTGCACTGAAAAGAAGATAGAAGAAGCTGGTCTGAATTCGCCTTTAGAGGAAATATTTTGGGGTGACACTAAAAATATATATGAAACTAAAAATAATAATGAAAACATGGTGCACATTCACATGCGAACTTTATATAAAGAAAACTTTTCTCAGTAGTTTGGTGAAGTACATCTGCTCCCACTTCTGTCTCTTCTGCAAATGCATTAGATGATCTTACTTTTTGAATGAACCATAGCTAAAATACTCCACTGACACAGATTCCCATACACAGCATATAATCACCAAATTTTCCTTAGCCTGTGTTGTACAGGCTCCTGAGCTTCAAGCACGCCTTGACACATGCTGCATGCATTGTGGGTCACCTGGTTGTTCTTTTTACTAAGACCCACACCTATCTTATCAGAAAGCACTTTCTGTGTGTAACAAACGCCTAGAAGCTGTTTCACAGACATTCCAGTTACCCAAGATTATATTCAAGAGAGGGGTTTTTTTTGGGGGGGGGGGCTGTCTGCTAACCTTTTGAAATTTAAAATCATTCTCCAACCATTTTCTACCTTGAAGCACAGAGAAATATGGAATCACAATTTGTATGATACATAATGCTGGGTCTCTAAACCATCATAGGTTTGAAATGTGTTCTCAGTATTCAGCAGAAAGAGATGAAGGCTATCAGGAATAGATCACTGGGAATAGCAGCTCAGTGCCCTGTACAAATGCAAATTGAAAACAGACTGTGAGGAGTGGTGAGGAAAGGGAAGAAATCTGGAGATGCCACATGTTTTCACAGCTTAAGTTAAAACGAATATCAGTGCCAGAAAGGTTTAGGCAATGGAGTGAGTCAAGGCACTGATGAATCCAGGGGTTTTGCAGAATGCAAAGATCCCTGTGATTCTCTGGTAGTAATCTGCAGCTTCAGTACTAGTGAAAGTTAATGCTAGCAGTGATACCTGACTAGGCACAGCATTGGTACAACAAAAGTAGTGTTTCTGCCAAAGCTACAGTATGGGAAGATATAAGGGTTTTGTGGAAAGCAGGAAAGTGGATGGGCATAAGCCCTAATTTATATGTCACAGCAGCACTAGTCATTACCTAGATCGAGATCTCCAGCCTCTGACTAGTGAAGTGGCAAGCAATTTTTTAAAAAAGTGACATTGTTCTCTTCCAGAGCTCCACACAGTCCCCAGACTTGCAATGGAATGTATCATTGGAATCTTGCAATATACCAGTGGAAGTAAGTGATTGGGCGAATATTGCACAGGAAATGGAAATGTACACAAACACACCCACACATCTCTGCTGAAGGCCCTCCAGGACTAGCTGCATCTGTAGCAACTATCCAAAACACTTGTGAACCATATACTGTACAGAGACTCTTTTTACCAGCCAACCAGTAAAATAAAAGGTTAGCAGCAAGAGCAAAGGTTGCTTAGCACAACAGAGTCTGTTTGTTTTATATTTTTGTGGAGATGGTTTCATTATTAATATATGAATAATGAACAAAGAAGATAATGTTGGGACCATTATTCCAGGAACTGACAAACAGAGCAGGAAACTTTCCCAACAATTGTTATTAACACTGATGTATACTACATCCTGTGTAAGTTGATGTACTGTCTTGTTGCACACTGCCTCAGTCTCTGCTTACAGGCCCTTATCCAGGGTTTGTGTTTCTTTTGGCACAGTGGAGACTGAGGTGTCTTTGTGATATATGGTTTATTTACAAATAGATATTATCTGAGTCTGCGATGGAGAGATTGACAGCATCAACACACCATAGCTGCAGTCTTGGATTCAAACAGGAATCAAGCATCGCTCTGACCAGAGGCACCATCTTGTAAGGGAGATTGAGGAAGGCAACACCATCACTTCAGGAAGTTGGAGGTGCCAGGAACACAGTGGCAGTGCAGATTAAATGGCCACCAGGGGCTCCTCCTGCTGCTGCTGCTGCTGCTGCTGCTACCACCATCCAGGGGCAGGAGGAGGACAAGGAATCAGCCACCGAAGCCACACCCCTCTATGGTGACTCATTTACCAGAAGTAAAGCATTTAGCATTAATTCTAGGACATCAGGAGGCTAAGTTTGGTCAGAATTGTGAATATACTTCCAGAGTTAACATTAAATACATTACTTATGCTTTTTAGACATCATCTACCCATGTATGGAACCAAAAGGGTGCATTGGTTGCCAGATGTGATTTTCCCCCAGCTCTCTTAACCCACTATAATGGCCCATTATCCCAATAGGAAGCTAGGCTGGCTATTCCAGGAATTTGAATCCTGGATGATATGCATGCTGGGCTAAAGAGGGTCTCAGCATACAGCCTATTCCCCCTCAACTCGTTGCAGTATCATAGGATTAGGAGGCAGGTTGTCATCATGCTGCAAGAGTCTATTCACTGCTCCAGAGCTGCACCTAAGCCCCAGTGGTAGCGCAAAAGCTGCATGGCAGCCCCAGCTGATGCAAAGCATCCATTGATGCAACATAGTCACCAGTGCCCTGTGAATTAATCAATGGACAAATGACGGGTAATATTGGCTCTATCTGAAAGTCAGTCCACTGGAAGATGAGACACAGGTGAAAGGATCCTTTTCACAGAGCCTCCAACTTGTCAGTTACCTATGTGTAGTCCGTGGTAGGAAGAGTTTGTCGAGCGTAAAAAAACAAGCACAGTAGAGCAGACTGTCTTAGCCCCATTCCCATTCAACCTGCACCTATAGCTGCCCAACTGCAAATCAGTGTACACAGTTAATTATACATAACTTCCATTGACTTCAATAGGTTTTAATGTGTGCTGGGTTTGAGCCTTTGTCTTCACCACTCCCCACCCCACCACATTTGCTGTCTATATTTCAAAACAAACGCAAAAATAAACAAAACCCAACAGCACCACAAACATAATCTCTCTTATATTGGGCTTGGAATACTAAAATACTCAAACTACTTCCTTTGATGGCATTTTGTGAATTTCAAAGAAACCATGTCAGAGCGTGTAATTTGAGGGCTGTAGTTAAAGTGTAATGTACACATAATTAGGATTTATTTTCCTTCTGCTACTCATCCCAACTCATATTGTCCTTTCACTAAAGAGCTGATTAGGATTGATAGCATTACTACAGCAGTGTCAGAGTTTGCATTAAGAAAATAACTGCATGGGGTTCATGCATACCAATGCCCACCCCAATCCAATCCTTATAAACCTCTTGCACGTGCTTCAGATTTCTGGATCTGACATTTCAAGAGCTCAGCTAGATTTTGAAAATGGGCATAATTGTCAGTAATTCCTGGTTAATAAGTAAAAAACTTTTGGCACAACACAGATGCTAACATCATCATTCTGCACAGCCACATCTAGTAAGTTCTTTGGAAAAAAAGAAAAGAAAAGCCATTTTGCAGAAGAGATTTTTATGAGTGTGTTTTTTAAACAAAAACTTATTTTCTTTTCTTTTCTCAGAACAGAAGGCTATCAGTTACAAAAAAGAGCTTTGTAAGCAATAGGCTTTTTCTGTTTTCTGTTTTTTTGCCTAAAGGAATATTTTCATGAGGCCTTGAGATTCAAGAAGGAATTTTTAAACAACTGCTTTTCATATTAATGTAGATTTAAGAATGCCGAAACTTCTTGAAAGTTTTATAAAGAACAAAACTCCTATTCCTATGGCTTTATGGGGCTCTCCCTAGATTACTTCTTAAGAAAAATAAAAAATAAGAGGGGCAAAGGTTCAAAACACTTTACAAACATCAGCCTGGAGTGAGGAATGACATTTATGGTCTTTCCCACCATATTGGCAGCTAGACATATTTCATTTAAGAAGGAAATGGATCCTAAATCATAGAAGAAAAAAATCGCAAATGAATATGTTTTACAAACATTGGAGTGGAAAAGAGCTGTCAGTGAATGGCCCTGAAAAAACTTTCTAATTAGCTATTATTCACAGGAACATATTAACCCTATCAAGAAAAGCATGTCTGCATGGGGTTTTGTTTGGGCTCAGGAGCATTGAAGAAATAAGTGGAAACCCTTTTAAACCAGGGTTTAGAAGGAACTGGTAAAAGGCAGAAGAGGAAATTTTTGCAGCATTAAAATTTATTATTGTTAATGTATAGGGTTTGCCATATATATGTGTGTATTCTTCTGCACACACATAAGGTATATAATTGTTTGTTAAATTAAAGAATTAAAGTATATTCCACAAAAAAGACAACAGCCTGTAGGGAACCATTGAAGCACAGGTGGCCCATGAATTTGATGAGCTGAAGCTATTTGCTTCGGGCAGTGGACCCTCTCCCCTCCCCACCACTGCACTGCCGACACAGCCAACACCATTGCCCTCACCACGGCCACTGCACCCTCACCACTGTGCCTTCAGCCACTGCTGCTACATCATGGCAGCAGTGTGAGAAAAGCCACAGGTGAGGGTACAATTGCAGTGATGGGGTTGGCAACAGCAAGGGTGCAGACTTTATTTTGGGGGTGAGGATCATGTTCCCTCCTCTAGGTTTTTTTTTTTGTGTGTGCTGAAAGTTTGAACAAATAAGTCCAGGAGCTATTGTGCTGGGTGAGAAAAAACTGGACAAGTCACATTTTTCTCTCATTGCCTGGCAATATCTTCTGTGAAGAAATATATATATATATAGAGAGAGAGAGAGAGAGAGAGTTTATTTGTTAGAAAAAAAGAATGACTGAGTAAGAAGCAGGCCACCCCAGTAGTCTTACTCTATGGCTTACGCCCTGTTCTCTCAGCCAAACCTCAACATGCTTCCTTCAAAATCCCTTCGAAAACAACCATTGTGATTGGAGTGCAGTGGGAAATAATTCACTGTGATTAAAATCCAGACATGTCCATCAAAGCTCAATATCCCCCTTCTGCTTCAACTCTACCTCTCCATCACATCCCTTCTCAAGTTCCGGGTGTTTCCCCAGTTAGTTTGGGGAAACGCCAGAAAAAAGAAAAGGGGAAAGAGAAATGGCCGCACATTTAACTCTCTCAAAAACCCAAGGCAACTCAGAAGTTAGGCACTCTCCCACCTGCCTCAACTCCTTGTTAACAGCTCAATCTGATGTGGTAACTTGAAAGACCACCTTGAATCAACCAGATCCATTGTGTTATCTGGGGTAGGCACAGAGCCAATGCACACACCTTTTAAGGACTGCAGCCATAGAAATCCCTCTTAGAAAGATGGACGTTTACTGGCCATGCCCTGTAGTTGTCAATCCTCTGTTTATGTTTTTGACAGTAGAATGTGACAGTGGAATTCCTTCTATATTTACATTTTGCCATTCTTATATTTTTGAAAGTTCAAGCAATCTTTTGTGAAAGATCTTTCTGTCACTCTGCACTTTGCATACCAGTAATAGCCATCCCCCTGAGTCTACACTGGTTTAGAGGGTTTTGTCACTGCTGCTGAGAATAAATGTTCACCGTGCAAAAATGGCAGGCAAAAAGTCACACCAGGGTGATATCACATCATCAAAATGAATATGAGAAGTGGGCCTTGGAGGAATAGCTGAGACAAATCATAAACACGTACATTTTCCTGCGTTGCCAATAGGAATAGATGTTATTTTCTCTCAGTTTCTTGTTACTCCAATTTTAAGTTCACTTAATTTCCACACAATTTTCTTTAAAGTCCATGTGAACATTTATATGCCTTTTTCATGTGCATTTCTCCCAATATATGCGTTTTTGTACATGGTGTTGCCTATTAGCACATTTTGGAAGCAACGTGCTCTAATATAACGATTTAGGTAATCAGCTGTATTTGGGTTAGCAGGGGTCAGCAAACTTTTTCAGCAGGAGGCCGGTCCACTGTCCCTCAGACCTTGTGGGGGGCCAGACAATTTTTTGGGGGGGGGGGGACGAATTCCTATACCCCACAAATAACCCAGAAATGCATTTTAAATAAAAGCACACATTCTACTAATGTAAAAATACCAGGCAGGCCCCACAAATAACCCAGAGAAGCCTTTTAAATAAAAGCACACATTCTACTCATATAAAAACACCAGGCAGGGCCCACAAATAACCCAGAGATGCATTTTAAATAAAAGGACACATTCTACTCATGTAAAAACACGCTGGTTTCTGGAGCATCCGTAGGCCAGATTTAGAAGGCGATTGGGCCGGATCCGGCCTTTGGGCCTTAGTTTGCCTACCCATGGGTTAGCATATTGGTTCAGGAAGTGAGAATAAAGAAAGGTTTGCATAAAATGCAAACTGAATGAATTTCTTCCACATCCCTTCTTCCAAATTGCATATGAGTGCATCATGTTGTTTTATTTCCTTGGGATGGAAAAATGAATGCCCCGACTATGTGGAGTTAATGTTAGATCTAATTTTTAAATAGCAAAGGAAGGAAGGAATATTGAAAGGAGTTTCAATAAGATGTGTATTTTCGATGGACCAGGAAATGGCAAGGTCCGTTGTCTAAATGTCAAGTGGATTTGCAAACCTGGAGTATATTTGCTAATAGGCTTTTGTTATCTCTGCCTCCTTATGGATGTGCTGTAATGGAGGAGAAATGTGTACAAACAAAAATGAAGTATTTTTGTACGCACTGTCAGAGAACAGTGGCTGATCATTTCAGTGGGTAGCACTCTTAGCAGGGTTGCCTAGCAACACCAACTCATCATTGATGCTACTCTGAAGGTCTTGTAGGTAGAAGGAATCTTTGCTTGTTTGTGTTACTGAAAAAGATAGGACTAATTCCAGATGTCTAGAAATGCAAGCAACTTTGAACTGGTAAATGACCTTTCAGAATATTTCTACTTGTTAGTCATCCAGTTTTAATTTATAATAATATGAATTTTCACAGGGTGTGTGAGATATATTTTTATCTCTTCTCCCTGGGCCAGGGTGTCCCGAAGAATACTATCTTGGTAATCAAACATTAACGTAGCATTCATAGATCTCCTACAAACCATCAGGAATGCTATCCCATGAGGAACATATACCACTACACATCACTCAGCTTTTCCACTTACTTATCTCACACATTATTTAAGATTTTGGGACATCTTGTATTTTCAGATCACTGGCATTGGCAACTTGTTTCCATGATATGACAGCACATTTATGATTGCCTTAAAGCAATGCATCTTCAGCTCTTGCCCCAGAAGTCCCACATCTTGCTGAGAATGTCATCACCTGGACCCAATCATTCAACTTATGCTTGGACTAGTTCAACCACAGCTCAATATTTGGAATATTATTTCCACTCCAGAAAATAATTATCTCCCTTAGGTGTTAAGCTAGCATGGCAAGAAAAATGGGATCACCATTAATGACTGCTGTAGCAGGGTAAGACTGATAAATTATAAACACCATCCTGAAATTGAGGAGAAATAAATAACTCAAGATCATCATTCATGGAAAACTATGCTAAAATAAAACCATATAACCTAATGTTTTGACTCCACAGTTTTAACTGCTGATACACTTCAAATTGAGTAAATTATATAAAACAGAAGCATTACAGATCATTGTACATTTATGGTGTCCAGGTCTAGGTCCAGTGGTTGGCCAGATCAGGTACTGGTTGAGGGCCCAGGGATTGGGGGCGGGGCTCAGCATTCCAAAGCGGCTGTGCCACCAATCACTTCCCCTCCTTGTCAGGCCCCCAGATAGTGTTTTTAGCAGTGGATGGGCACAGCACCACTTCTGAATGGCACACAAGCTTACATTCTCAGTGGCTGATCATCAGTTTTAAGTTAAGTTACTTTGGCCCATAGATCTATGAAATGATTGATTTCACTGATAGATCTATGAGATCTGGAGTAAATTAAGAAGGTTGGTGGCCAGTGCAGATGGGAGGCAACTTTGGCTCCCATCAGAAGTAGTACTTAAGATACTTCCAGGGAGCCTAGTCAAGACCCAGCAGGGAAGGTGACGAGAAGTGTTGCTCTTACTCTTGTGGCAGTTGCATGTGAAGACCCCCAAAACCATCCCCAAATGAAGACACAATAGACACAGATTTTAGTTTAAGGTTTTAGGCATTAAATTTTGGCCACAACTTTATTAATTACAGCATGTGAGTGGTTGCTTAGGCATTGGTTCCAGACTACCTGAACCTGCATGGTGGCAGGAACAGGACTTACACTGGGCACCACCATATGTCAGTAAGGGAAAGCATCCTGGGGGAGCGAGAACTCCTTCGATCTCACAGCTCACCCCAGATGCTCCCAGGGGCTCTGGCGTGGCCCTAGCCCCTTGGATTCCTTTAACGGAATTCCCTAGCAGCAGCAATGGAGGGACAGGCATAGCCAACGACGTCCCCTCCCCAAAACATTGAACCAAATGCCTAACTACCAACCTTACAAAGTTGTGACGATTTGCTACACGGTAGGCAAAAACCTACCATGACAGCAGCCGCAAAATGACAAACCTAGACAGCATCTTAAAAAGTAGAGACATCATCTTGCCAACAAAGGTCTGTATAGTAAAAGCTATGGTTTTCCCAGTAGTGATGTACGGAAGTGAGAGCTGGACCATAAAGAAGGCTGATCACCGAAGAATTGATGCTTTTGAATTATGATGCTGGAGGAGACTCTTGAGAGTCCCATGGACTGCAAGAAGATCAAACCTATCCATTCTCACGGAAATCAGCCCTGAATGCTCACTGGAAGGACAGATCGTGAAGCTGAGGCTCCAATACTTTGGCCACCTCATGAGAAGAGAAGACTCCCTGGAAAAGACCCTGATGTTGGGAAAGATGGAAGGCACAAGGAGAAGGGGACGACAGAGGGCGAGATGGCTGGATAGTGTTCTTGAAGCTACCAGCATGAGTTTGACCAAATTGTGGGAGGCAGTGGAAGACAGGAGTGTCTGGCGTGCTCTGGTCCATGGGGTCATGAAGAGTCGGACACGACTAAACGACTAAACAACAACAAGGCAAAACCAAGTGGCACCGGCCAATCAGCCAAATGGAAAAATTCCTACCGGGCCCCTGCTCCAAAACAGACGACCCCTAGACAGGCATAGCAAGGCCATAAGAACAACCCTAAATATAGGGAGAGGAGGGCGGGTGATCCGCTGTGCGTTGCAAGAAAGTGAAACTCTCCAGCTAGGTGCAGCAGATTAAGTAGCCCCTCAGCAGTGAATAGCCAACGCAACTGACCAAATTTCTGCCCCAGCAACAGAGGGGCAACCAATGGGGTGTTGTGGCCATTCAAACGGTCCTGTCCTGAACAGGGAGGCAGTTTCTGGTGATCTCACAGCAACACGTGCTCTCTGACGTGAAAGAGCAGAAAATATCCTTCCTGGCTGCATTGTAAGTGTGTGGGGGATGGGGTGGAGTGTATATTGGGTCCATGGGCCAAGTGGACGGTCCCCTGAAGTCTGACCCTGGCGCTGCTTATCTCCACATGAAATGGAGAGAACTTCAGTGTGACAAACTTCATTTGGATTGCACCGTGATTATTGATCCTTCACTGTGTTTTGAGATGATTCAATTATTCTATTCTTCCCAGTATAACTCTGTAGATCAAAACTACTCAGTCTAATCCAGAACACACTGCCTTTGTTCACACTGAACATGTTGCTACATAATTATTTCTTCCATACTTTAATGAAATGCAACAGATGCATTGCCTTTGAGTATACCAAAATATTTTCGTCAGCGCTCTAAAATCTGCAGCAGAAAGATAAGCTTTAAACCAAGTCCCACTCTTCAATTTCTGTTTCTTAATTATAATGTAGCATAGGGCTGAGCATTATTAATGAACTTTTGTATTAATCACTGTTTTTATCCATGTCTTTGAATACAGCTCCTTTTCTCCTCAGCCATTGTTTATATTTTATACTCTAGAGTTAAAAACTGAAGCAGTTTCCTGTGTTTCTTAAAAGGGGTGACTTCCTTGACCACTAACCACTTGTCAGCTGAGCACTGATTAAAAAGTGACATAGGATATAAAAGCCTAGTCTGTTTTATGTTTGATTCAAGCGCGGCAAATTAAAGGATTTTCCTCTTATCCATTTCCCAATATCCCTTCTTACAAAAGATACCAACAGATAAACTAGAAGTGTCAGATTCATTAAAATTTAACTTACAGTGCTCCTAGTGCCATAGATTAGTTTTATTCCACAAATACATTTTGTCAGATACGACTAAAATAGTTACATTTGCACCTTCTATGAAACTATTTATCTAGTCAATTTTTGGTGTTGCTGGAGGTACAGATTAAAGCAGCATTACTTCAGGCCTGGAGGAGCAGCTGAAACGTATAACTGCAATCACGTTAAAATATTTTTTGGCTGGAAATCATGCCCTTTATTATAATAACAGGACCTCTTTCATTTCCACAAATGGTACAAAGATCAAGAGAGGAAGAGGCAGTTCTAGCTTCTCTGCAACTTGATCCCATTCATGGTTGCTGATCTGAAGAATTTTTTTTTTTTTGCAAATGAGCGAGACGATGTGTTCTTATAGCTGTGTGAAGGGAAGATGTGTGCTTATAGCCACATGGGCTGCAAAGAATGTTTGAACAGCAATGTTGATTTAACAAAATGCCAACTATTGCGCATGTGGGACAATTGCCAGGAGTTCTGGTCTGAGAGGGAAGGGCCAAGTGGTGAGCTAGCTCCTGGATGTCCCTCCACTTCGGTTTCTGTTATTGTTGTGGGAAGAAGGAGGGAGGAAGGAAGCACCACCGACAAAGCCAGGACTGGGGAGGAAAGCCATAGCACAACCAAGTCTGAGAGAAGAAACACTAGGGTTGAAGAGGCACAAAACTAAGCTTTGTTCAGACAATCCACAAAACCCATGGGAAATAATCAGAGTGAAATAACTCTTGGAATAGCAGATGTCCAATGAAAATAATGTTAGAAGCCAAATAATAGCAATTATGCAAATTGCTTTTCTTGATGTATGCAAAACCACACACCAAAATACTTGCAATGAAACTTCTTTAGCACAGCAGTCTGCATCAAAAGTAATAAAGTGGTACCTTGGTTTACGAACTTAATCCGTTCCAGAAGTCCGTTCTTAAACCAAAGTGTTCTTAAACCAAGGCATTCCCATAGCAGCGGGGGACTCAGTTTACAAATGGAACACACTCAACAGGAAGTGAAACATGTTCTGCTTCCAAGGCAAAGTTCACAAACCAAAACACCTGCTTCTGGGTTTGCAGCATTCTTAATCCAAGTTGTTCATAAACTAAGCTGTTCTTAAACCAAGGTACCACTGTACATGCAAAAGCAAACTATTATAAAACAAATGGTGGCAGGAATTCTAACTCTTTTACATCTATGATATCAACTGATTTCTTTTTCTTCAAAGACTACAACCAAAGTGTAGGACTGAACAAAGAGGGGAAAGATGCCTGTAGCTTGGAAATATGCTTCCTTGCCACTAGACTGTGAGAGTGGAAACCTCTGAGCAAAAGCATGCATCAGTTCAGAATCTCAGAGTTGAAGATAATGACAAAGGATTCTGATGAAGTCCGAAGAAAAGGAGTCTTCGGATAATGTGACAAAGTGTGTTTGTTTCAATTTCCCCCTGATAGTTAACACAAATTTAAGGTATTTTGCAATCAAGTGGTATTTAAATTGTATGAAAGAATAAATAAATAAATTTCAATTTCTCCATAAATGCAGCCTAGGTAAAGGTAAAGGTACCCCTGCCCGTACGGGCCAGTCTTGACAGACTCTAGGGTTGTGCGCCCATCTCACTCAAAGAGGCCGGGGGCCAGCGCTGTCCGAAGACACTTCCGGGTCACGTGGCCAGTGTGACATCGCTGCTCTGGCGAGCCAGAGCCGCACATGGAAACGCCGTTTACCTTCCCGCTGGTAAGCGGTCCCTATTTATCTACTTGCACGCGAAAGTGCTTTCGAACTGCTAGGTTGGCAGGCGCTGGGACCGAACAACGGGAGCGCACCCCGCCGCGGGGATTCAAACCGCCGACCTTTCGATCGGCAAGCCCTAAGCGCTGAGGCTTTAACCCACAGCGCCACCCGCGTCCCTAAATGCAGCCTAATTAGGGCTATAAACACTTCTAATAAAAATGTAACTGCTGCTTTGTTTGAAAAAAACACCACAACCTCTGTAGTTCCACAGTCATTATTGAGGACAGGCTCAGTTTGTAATGCCTGTTAGAGGACACTCACTCCTAACAAAAAGCAAACACTGGGAAAGCTAAACTGCTAATTATTATTATTATATATTATTATTATTTAAATGTAGAAGTGAGAATGCAACCCTCTTGGCCACCTCTTCATGATTTTAAGTTAAGAAACAGCAAGCAACAAAGCCATGATCTTCCAACTGATAATATGAAACTAATATTATTAAGTTGGCTTAATAAAGGTATTGCTGCAATATATCTTATGATGGAAAGAGCACCCCTTTTACTTTCCCCAAAGGTCCCTAGACCTCCAGTCCATGAAAATTTCATCTGTTTCTGCCTGAAGGTAAAAAGAAAAGAAAAGGTTGAGTTCTTTTTAAGGATCCTTCATAATAGTGACTCTCAAGAGCACAGAGCTTTGTTTTATATAGAGTAGCTCAGGACCTTAATCAGACCAAAGCAAACAGATCAGAATTTTTAAAGCACAGAGACCCAAGGCAAACCCTGCACATCTCTACAAAATACCACCTATATGTCAGTCATCACAGCAACATCGTGATGCCATTGAACAGAATACTAGAAGAGCAGGCAAGCCATCTTAATAGGAATTCAATATAGCCAGTGCGTTACCAGGATACCCTGTAAGGGGGAACTGATGATTATTACTGAAATGTAGATATACTGGGGTTTTGCAAGGTCCAAGTTTCTACGCTCTTGCTACAAAAATGAGGTTAAAAAAGCAGTTTCAAGACAATAAGTAATCTTTCTGTGTCAGGATCCCAGTGAGTACATTAAGAGGCTTGGTTTTCTGTATGCAAACGAAAATATGTTTCTGAGCCCGAGCTGAGCATGACCTGGATTTAAAATATCTTATAAAAGCAGCAAATCATCTTTAATTTAGATCCTCCATGCTGTAATTTATATATCCTCAGTGAATTTTAATGATACAATATATTTAATTTATTCAATTTGGGCCCAGTATTAGACAAGAAGTCACTCAATCAATAAGCCTTAAAAAAAGACCTTTGAAAAAGCTTTAGAAAACAATCATAATAAAGTATCTGTCTAGGAAGATTTAGATAAAAAGAACACCAATAGTATATAAGTAGAAAGAGAGCTTCAAGTGACTCTGTTTTGATTTTAGCAAAGCCTTCAAGCATCATAATTTGCTTTAATGTTAACAATTCTGAACGTTGGGTTTGGTTTGAGGGCCAGTGGGATTAAGGTTTATTGGCTTTCTCTGCTCAAGTATCTTGGACACATTCCATAGCTAACCCTACAAGGACTTTTGCTTAGATCTTTCTATTAGCCATATGATCCCTTCATCATATCCTATATTATCAATATGAGTTGCCAGCATGTAGATTAGCATAGGTAGGAAGTTGGGGAGAAAGACAGGGCAGGTGTGGATCCATACCAATGTCAGGAACTCCCAAGGTATTGAGGAAAACATTTGTTAATATGATCCCCTTCTCCATCCTCCCAAGAAGAAAAAATAGGCAAGCAGTAGGGGCACTCCATGCAACACCTTTGAGTCCTAGGGAATGCTCAACCTGGATAGTATCTCACAGGCAAAATCCTTCAGGCAGTCAACATAGAGGTTGGGTGACCATTCTCTGGGTGAAATGAGAAAAAGGAACTGCCATTGGAGAATGACTCTCAAGCATTCCCTAAGGCCCATTCCCACCCCTTGGGCTTTCTCCCTTTAATTTCCCAGTCCCGTGTTGGAAGCTGAATGGGACAGAGAATAAGTTCCTGCCACTGTGGGACCATGGGTAACCTGAGCTCAGCAAGCCCCAAGAGAACATATGATGAGGCAGTTATAATGATCCAAATAAACTAAAAATATATAGTAAGATCCCAATTAAGAGCAAGATTCCGCAAGCCTCACTGCTGAAGCAGGGGTTGTGGGGAGTCAAATTCACATATGTCCATGTTTCAGTTAAGGAATCAGTTGCTGGAGTAGGAAGCAAATGGCTAGAGGAAGGAACCAATGCAGGTGTCCTGGTACTGTGGTTCATGTGGCAAGTTGTGAGAAGAATCACTACCACAACTTTTCTGCTTGAGCTGTATAAACAGAGTGAATGTTTAGCTTTCATTTTGATCAATAGTCATTGTTCCAAAGCCATTTTCATTTTGGAGTACAGCGGTACCTCAGGTTACCGCTCCTCCTGGAGGTCTGTTCTTAACCTGAAACTGTTCTTAACCTGAGGTACTGCTTTAGCTAATGTTGCCTCCCGCTGCTGCCACGCTATTTCTGTTCTCATCCTGAGGTTAAGTTCTTAACCCGAGGTACTATTTCTGGGTTAGCGGAGTCTGTAACCTGAAGCATCTGTAACCTGAAGCGTCTGTAACCCGAGGTACCACTGTATATGGTTATAAGGTCTCTCCTCCACCCCCCCGCCCTTATAAAGACCTAAAACAACATTCTAAAGAACATCTTAACTGTTTTATAGAAAATTGTTTGGTTAGATCATCAAGAAATCACTCAACAATTATTTCTGAGATCCCCTTACCTATTTGACTGTTTAAGAGGCAATAAAGCACTTTATCTGAATCTGCTTAATGAATTAAGCACACAAAAGCTCTCACAGTAAGCAAACACATTAGCTGAGGTTTGGCTTCTCCTTGCCAGCACCACAGGATGCCTCTAAAATTCTCTGTTGTATTCAAGCACAGTGAAAAAAACTCTGCATGATAACTCTTGTGCCCGAGTTGGAGGCTGCAGGTCATGCAGAGGGACACCCAGTTTTACACATGTTACACAAGTGTTGAAAGACCTGTGTTGGCTGCCTATTAGCCAGGTGCAAAGTTTTGTTGTTGATATTTAAAGCTTTGAACAACTTGGGACCTGGATACATCACAGATTATTTCTCCTAGTACAGGCCAATAAATTTTTAAGTCTTTTTGAAGAGAACCTGTTGGTCATTCCACAACCAGCGATTGTCGTGTTGTGACAACAGGGAAGCAGGTCTTATAAGCAACAGCACCTGCCCTCTGGCGTGCTGTCCGAGGGGTAAATTATGAGAGAAAGGCAGCGATGAACTTTAAAGCATGTAGGTAGTCTGACTCCTGAAATTTTAAATTTTTATTTTGTACATTGCTAAGTTTTATTTGTTATATACAGTTGTGTTGTTGTTGTTCCATATTTTGTTGCTTAAACTGCTTTTTTATTTTGTACGGGAAACACAGAGTACAAGTTTTACCATAGCTGAGATATATATATATATCTGCTCTGTTCCAGTAACAAGAAGCCGAAAGCACCAGCCTGAAGATGACGAGTGAGACCTCGTCGAAACGTCGCCTAGACACCCCAACTTTTACACGGGAAGACACCCGAGGACACCAAAACCTGCATTCCTGTACCCGTGAAAATCTACGAAAGCATATATATATATATATATATATATATATATATATATATAAAACTTTCATAGATTTTGGCTGCCTAGCAGCCATCAGGCTATTCCCCCACCCCCTCTGCAAAAGAAATTACAAGTGAAATTTAGAAATAATGACAGATGTGATCCTAGGTGTGTGTCCTTTAAAAAGTGCACCACATATCATTCGGTGCTATTTTCCTTCCTGGGTCTGCTGTGCCTTTGCCAAGCTAGGGCAAAGCCAAGGCAGCACTTACTTCCCTGCTTTTAATGCTCTTTGCAAGCCTCTTCCTTGCCTCATTGGAGGCTTTCAGGCTGGTGATGAAAAGCTGAACTGACAGGGCGGAAGAGCAAGTCCCTGGTAGTTTTTTCACATAGACAACACTACATGATTTTAACTGATCATTTTCCTTCAGCTTCTGACTTTTTGCAAAATTAATGATTTTGTGTCTTGAAATATTAAAATCTCCTACCAGCCCAGTGCATTTCAAATGCCCTTCCCACAGCCTGCCATGGTGCAAGGACAAAGGCTGTGGAGAGAAGAAGAAGAACGAACATGGGAAGCCCTGAGTGTGCTGCTCTGTACATGCGCCGCTCAGAAGTATGCCCCACTGAGTTCTGTGGGGCTTACTTCCCAGGTAAGCGGGCATAGGATTGCAGCATTTATCTGTTTCTAAAGCATGCTTTTTATGTTTATTAGATTGCTGAAAAATTAATAGCAAACGTAGAATCGGGCAAAGAAAATGCAAACTGCCTGTATATATTTAGATATAGCAACATCCAACATAGCACAGATACTGCAAGGGCTAGAAAGTAGCCAACTTAACATCATTTTTTTAAAAGGGTGATGCAGAAAATCACAGGCCTGTTAGCCTAATATCTCTCCCAGGTAAATTATGATGCTCCTGTAGTCTAATTTGAGTATTGGATTTGTGTCTCCCTAACCCCACCCCTCCTACTCATTTGGGCTGGAATAATGACATGGGAGGTCATCTGACATCTCAATGATAGTTAACTCAGCTAGGATGGTATAGAGGCATCTCTTTGACCCAGTTCTGCCTACTCCCTGGTCTCTTTCCTTCTGGGCTAACTTCCTTCTTGAGCAATTGTGTGGCTTTCAGTCCCTTATGGGGCCGAGTAAGAGATTTTTTTGTGGGCACGCCTTCTTTTGTCTACAATTCTATTGCTATAAATGCTAGATCAGACAAGGATAAAGCATCAAATAAAAACATTGGATTAAAAATATTGGGGCTTCTGCTCTTTTTTGCCTCCACTCCTGCAGCTGCTGCTTCTACTTGTGGTGGCTCTATGTTATTCCATTATTTCAGATTGTATAGAAAGCAGATGTGATAGCAACAGCCAATCAGGGTGTCCTTTGATAAATGGTGTTTTGGTACACAGGGTAGAAAAAGAGAACAATATTATGCAACTCCTAGATATGGACAGATCAAAATACTTCTCTCCCTTGTGAGTTCCAATTTCTCCCATTTGTGAGCAGATTCTTTAGGAAAAATTCTGAAAATAAATATGCCACGTTTTGCACACACAGACACAGAAAAAAAGGTACTTACAAGAAGTAAGTTGCCTCTTTCTATACATCGTAACTAAAAAAAGTATGCAAAGTGGCATACATAAGGCAGTTAAAGATCACCCCCCAAAATCAACCAATATTAACTTCACAAAGAATTAAACAGTAGACAAATTTGTTTATAATAGGAAGTAATTATCTAGTGTATTTCAATGATAATAATTACATTCAATTATTTATAATGATATTAAAAGATAATATCATCTACAAATCTTCCTCTATGAATTTTGGCTTTGTTGTAAATGTTTCAGAATTAGGTTTGGCTATCATTTTAATTAAATAGGGTGCTTAATAGTCTAATACATTATTTGGCACAATGTCTCTGTTTTCAAGGTATGCTTTAGTTTCCTTGCCTTGTCTGCTGTGGCAAGTTCCAAACATTGTGAAAACAAGGACATTGTGCCAAATAATGTATGACTCGTGTCTTTTTCTAAGCACATTCACCACACAATTCTATACATGCCTATTCATAAATAAGTCCCATTGAGTGTGGTGGATTGCAGCCGTTTATTGCTATGGACTTGCATGTAGGATTTGTGCCACTTTACAGATATGGAGAGGGTTGCAGTCATATTACTACTATTCATCTGTTAGTTCACCAATTTTTCTAGTGTAAGGTATTTCAGAGAGGAAGGAGAAGCTTATTCTTTCCCCATTAATAAAATTCACAAATTCACAATACGTAAGGACATGACTCGACTGCTTTGATACCTCTGATTAAATGAAGTAATGCATGAAATCTCATCAGAGCAGAAACTCATGGAGCATTTTGGTTGATAAACACAACACCAGCATGAGTACTCAGTGGTCACAGGCAGCAGCATTTTAAGAGATGATCTATCATTTTCTTGGAAATAAAATATTCATGGAAATTAACATGGTCATTTTGTTTTGTCTTTTATCTTGTGTGTTTTGTCATGCTTCCATGAGGTCAGACACCCTGATCAATCTTGAGTCTCCTCTGCTATTCTGAATGCTTTCCCTTCATTAACCTCTATTAAATATGGAAGAGGTTTCAATGAAGTAGCCACTCTTCATGCCTACTCTGGTTGGGACCAGATTTTATGTACTCCATAGACTATAGCTAAGATTCAGAAAATCTTGGCATTCATGAAACAAGGGCAAAAACCGATAGCCCTTCTGTGCCTGTGTGTGTATGTTTTGATATAACTTATACAATTTAATAACAATGTATAGATGCTAGCAATTCAGAATCAAAGCACCTTAACCTTCCCCTGTGTAAATCAATACTCGTAATGAATAATTAAACCCAAGTCAGCAAGAAATGGCTTTAAAAATGGAATGGGTTCAAGGTCCTGTTTTGTATATTTCTAGGAGATATGTAAAGGTTTGGTTAAGTGCCCCACTCCATAGCTCAGCCCAATTGATACAGACCTTTGGAGAACATACATATTCAAAACCCAACTAAAATACTCTGAAACATTTCGTGAAACAGCCAAGATGATTGCTTGCAAACGCACCCTTAAGTTGTGTAGCTTTTACTGGATTCCTCCTCAGGTTGTTGTTCTTGATACTACACTGTTGCATATACAAATGTCAGGAGTCCAGGTTCCCAGCTTGATAACACAGTAAGCGTAGATAATTAAAAAGGAAGATTTATTGCAAAAACAGATAACTCTGGACGGCTCTAACAAAGCCTCCAGGATCATTACTCAAAATGATCCTTCTGAAGACTTCTTCCGGCGTTGTCAGAAAATATTGAACTTAAGACCCTTATGTCTCTTGTTTTGCTTCCTTTCTAGTAGCCCTCCCATTCGCTGACTCTTTGGACTTAGTGGATCAGCTCCCACCTCTTCCTGTTCTGAGAGGCTGTCTCTGAGTTTGTTCACACCTATTTGTGCTTCTTGCGAGCTTTGACTGTGTTCTAGCCTGCTCTCAGCTTCTGCCTTATCAGCCAGCCCATCAAGGTCAGAATGAGCCAAAGTCTGCTGCTGCCAACTCTCTCCTGCCTGACTAACATCTAAGCCTTTCTGTTCCTGGCTGCTTTCTGCAGTTGGCTGTAAACCTTCGCTTGGAGCTGGCTCATTCCTGACAACAAAGGTATCATTCATTCATATGAATTACTAATAAATATGAACCAATATCAATTCTTTCTCCTTCTGATACACCTCCTCTTTCAGTCTCCTGGCTCTCACCCATCCACCCTGGCTTTCACCCAAGGGACAGATAAGCTCCAGGTCACCCACAAAATCTCACAAAGAGGGTTCCTGGACTGTGCTGACATCACCCAAGTCTCTCCCTCTAGGCTTTTTTTTATGGGCAGGCATCAAGGTAGATGGAGTTTCCTCAGGCTGCCCACACAGCTGTGTCCCTTGAGCAGGCACAGCAGACAACCAATTCTAGGTTACAGCACGGTTGGTGGGTTTTCCTGGAGGTCCCAATGATGGCAGACAAGACACTCCTCCACTCACAGTTCTTTCTCTGGCCTCTGCACACTTCTCCTCTAGCTACTGCACTGTTCCATGGCAGTGCTTGCTTTCATGGGCAGGTACCAAAGTTGATGGAGATGCTTCCAACTGCCCACAGCTGTATCCCATTCAGCTGTTCTCCACACACCCTGTTGGCAGATAGGACCATTCTCCATTCACAGTTCTGGCCTCTGCATACCAGCTGCTCCAGTATGTGGTAGCAGGCTCTTTTCAGACCTTACAATGAGCATGGATAGGTTGGAAGTGAAGCAAATATACACACCAACAAACATTCAATGTACATTCATTGAACACATGAATAATGTTTAAGGATATAAGGTAGTATTGTAAGAACAAATACAAACAATATCAGAACTAAAAAAAAAACAGCAATACACTTGATATTAAAATATTTTACTTGGCAGGTGAAATCTTTGAAACAACCACCAGTTGCTTGTTTTGTTGTTGTTGTTTAGTCATTTAGTCGTGTCCGACTCTTCGTGACCCCATGGACCATAGCACGCCAAGCACTCCTGTCTTCCACTGCCTCCTGAAGTCTGGTCAAACTCATGCTGGAAGCTTCGAAAACACTGTCCAATCATCTCGTCCTCTGTCATCCCCTTCTCCTTGTGCCCTCCATCTTTCCCAACATCAGGGTCTTTTCCAGGAAGTCTTCTCTTCTTATGAGGTGGCCAAAGTATTGGAGCCTCAGCTTCACAATCTGTCCTTCCAGTGAGCACTCAGGGCTGATTTCCTTAAGAATGGAAAGGTTCCATGGGACTCTCAAGAGTCTCCTCCAGCACCATAATTCAAAAGCATGAATTCTTCGGTGACCAGCCTTCTTTATGGTCCAGCTCCCACTTCTATACATCACTACTGGGAAAACCATAGCTTTAACTATATGGACCTTTGCTGGCAAGGTGATGTCTCTGCTTTGCATTTCAACTGCTTTCCATATTTGATTTCCATGTGTATAAGAGCTTCAACCGAGGGCCAAGAACATTCTGAAAACCTGTGCATTATGGACACGTAAAACAAGTGTACATAATACACAGGTTTTCAGAATATTCTTGGCCCTCAGTTGAAGCTCTTATACACACGGAAATCAAATATGGAAAGCAGTTGAAATGCAATTCACCATAGACGTACCATAATTAGAACGTATTTTCCACTCTAAACTAAACAGCAAGATCCCAAAGAGTAATTGGTCTTAATCACATAGGTACAGAATAGGATTATAAACACAATGTAATAATTTATCTTAGAATATGTCACAAAGTTATCTCCTGGAACAAAAAGCCAATAAATCCATCTGTCTACCATTTAAGCATCTCCCTGAGGTGACTGATCTCTTGTATCGCCTATTGCAGTGGAGAGTTGACACATGGGACCTCGTCAGACTTAAAAGCAACAAAGCTATCATCCTTCAAGCCCCGAAGATGGCTAGCATCAAGGTCATGAGCTAATAGAACCAGGATTCGTGAGCTAAAGCCTCCAAGGAATAGCCTATTTGAACTGTAGCTCCACCAAATGAAATCACATTGCACTCAACCAGAGAAGGCTGTTAGCCTAATATTAAGAAAACACAGAAACAGAAAAAGATAAATGACACCCTGTACAGCCCTTTAATCACCACAATCTGCTAGTCTTGGACAGCCATTCAGTTTTTGAATTGGTTAGCTGCCAATTTAAAAAGACAAAAAATGAGAAAATTCTGGGCAAGGCTCAGGGTATTTGCGTTTGAGGTTAGGTAATGATTGTTCAGATCCATTTGTTATTCAAATTTAAATGGCTCTAACTTCATTCAGTAAAGAAAGCACGTTCCATAGCTCAATTTTTTCTTGCTTATGTACAAGATACATGTGTGTGTGTGTGTGTGTGCGCGCACACACACACACACACACACAGGAAAAGGTAAGTGAAGGAGAAAACAGAATAATCATATATTCAAAATAAGAAAACTGCCAAAGGCTCAGAGCATGTTAAAGCAACAAGAGCAAACAGTATAAATATATATAATTTCTAAACTTGTCATAAAAAGGGGCTTTGGAAAGTACAATCCATTATTAAATAGAAAGGAAGACTGCCTGGAGGAAGCTGCAATGAGGAAAACTATATCCTGGACCATGTTGGTGTAATTCACATCTACACAGTGAAAGATTATCCTGCTGCTAAATTATAACCATTTCATTATAAGCTGTGTGATTTAGAACACTGTTTACATTTTAAAATTAATATAAGTATGTGTGTCTCTACCTCCCAGCCTTCCCTAATAGCTCAGAGATGAATAAAGCAGCTTGGTTCTGATTCCAAAGGTTTTGGTGGAATTAAGGATGGATTGATTCATTCTGCTCTACTAACATTCCAGAATGGATTGTGGAATTGGAAACTGCTTCATACTGGTTCATACTATTTGCCTAGTATTGTTAGTTCCAGGCATGGGGAAACTCAGGCCAAGGAGGCTAAATGTAGGTTTCCCAGGCTTCTTTGTCTGGCCCTCAGGTCTGTCCACAAGCCACCTCTCTCAGCGGCCTTGCTCTGTACTCCCTGCAATAATGCCATAAGAGACTGGCCTGCCATAATGTCTCTTAATTGTTTGCCTGGCTGGTGGATGGAGAGAAAAGTACTGTATGTTTACAGTAGTGATGTACATGTGTGTGTAGAAACCTCTGGATTTTGTGTGGTTGGCGTGTACGACACTGTACAAAGAGTCACCTCAGTTGCTCCACCAACCACTGTCATGTGACTCCCTAGAATGTCCATGAGCAAATGTGTTCCACAGGCTGAAAAATATTTCCTCTTCCCCAGCCTTATTCTGACCAGAAGCAGCTGTCTGGCAGAAGTCTTTCCCGTCATCTCTTACCCAAGCAATGCTCGGGGTTGAACCTTGGATCTTCTACATATAAAGCATATGTTCTACCACTGAGTCACAACTTCTCCTCTAAAAATGGCCTTTCCTTCTGCAATCAGCCTTGGGCATATGCAAATATTATGAAGCACAATCCATCCCCATTCCATCAGACTGTGCTAGACCTATTTTCATACTATTTCTGGAGCAAATGTGGAACTCACAGGAATGTGGCAAATCCATTCTGGAAACCATTCTACCCTAGCTGCAATACAAATTTCTGGACCAGATTTCAATTGAAATAGAATCTTCTACTGTGTGTGTGTGTCAATCATTTACGCCAGGCTTCCTCAAACTTGGCCCTCCAGATGTTTTGAGACTACAATTCCCATCATCCATGACCACTGGTCCTGCTAGCTAGGGATTATTTGGAGGGCTGAGTTTGAGGAAGCCTGATTTACGCTAATCCTCAGTAACTCCAAGATGATTCTCTAATCCTCATAATATATTCTGTTTCTATATTTTATGGGAGATTGCTGACCCATAATATGAAGACTGCTCAGAAAAGGAACAAAGTGGCAGACTCAGAGGGAGCTTTGAGGTTGTATGAAGTACAAAAAATCTTAAGAAAAAACTGACACTCCCCATAATGCACGTTATCATTCACTGAGCCTGTGGAAGTGCTGCAGTGTAATGGGAAAGACAAATGTATGTGTTGCTTTTCTCTTGCCTGCCAACGTCAGAAGGAGGCTGGATTGCCAGCAGGCCAAAAAAGCAACTGGGCCTATGACTTTGCCTTAAAACAGAAATAAACCGTTAAAGCTTTTCACGGCATGTGGAGGCACATTATCACCTGCTAATGTCTGAGGAGAAAGTTGCTGTCAAAAGCACAGAAAACCAGGGCTGGTTAAAACGCTGGCATTGGGTATTGCGAGATGGCTGGGACATGAGAGAATTGAATTCAAGTTCGAGCTTTGTCATAAAGTCCTGTGGGTGTGGCAGGCAAATCATTCTCAACTTCAGTTTCCCATCTAATAATAGTGGGGAAAGTCTATCTTGGAGGTTTTTTAGGAGGGCAAAGGAAATAACAATAGTACAAAACCTTGAAAATTAACTTTTTAATATATAAAAGTTAGCAATACAGCATGTCACGCTCCAGCCCTACTTCACATTACTACAGCAGCTTCCCTCTCAACATTCTATGTCTACAGTGATATCTGATTTGTTTCTTATCTCCCCATACTTTCTTTTTCTTTTTCTCCTTATCACCATGCCATCCACATCTTTATGCTTCTAAATTGGCTCTTTGCACTAGGAGGATAAGCACAGAAATCGGTATATTCCCCACATTGTTTGTGTGTGTCAAATAAGCTGAACAAACAACCTAACAAACTTAACAAACCCCCACTCCCATCCACCCTTGACCATTTCTCTAGGTAGATAGTTACCAGATATTTTTTTCTTGCCTTGTGGAAATATTAATTTCATAAATTTTAGTGTAAGGGTGGAAACATTCAGATCTTCTTCTACCATGTACTCATCTTTGCCATAGCAAAGTCATTTCCATAATACATAGCTGCATTTTTGACTGTAACTCAATTCTCAATTTGCTTTTCTGAAATGAAATGGTTTTTATTTCTCATGGGAGTGGTTTTACACATTTGAGAAAGAGAATATTTTTTCTTTAAACATCCACATTCTTTTCATTCCATGACATATCACTACACTTTCAGGAACAATAAATCACCATCTCAAAAAGTTGCATGACTATGTTTTGTATAATGCATGACTTAAAACCATCACAATAATATGAAGGTAACAGGAATTGATGTGCCACTCTCTAATAGTGAAGTGATTGAGTTCCTTTCAGTTTGGAGGAGAAAACGTGCTGCTGCCACCCCTCCCAAAATAATGGAAAGATTTCATGGGGCTTTCATGCACAAAAGTAAATAACCTTGTAAATTTATATATATCAGTAGCTCTTTTAGGCATTTGAACACACCTATACATACAATGGTCAAGTGATTTTCTGGGAGCTCTAAGCTTTCAGAACCTCAACAGAAGGCTGAGAGTATAGAGAATTTTTTTAAAGAGTAACTCACTAATTGTCTAGAAAGGGATATTCTGGATTCACATTCATCCAGGGCCATGGAAAATGGATGCCAAGAAACTGGACATTCAGTAGAGTTTATGAGTGAAATTTAGCCTATGTCAGAGGACAGTTGAGTCATGCAGTGTTAAAGGTATCAGTTAAAAATGGGACGATGCAGGAGAAGGCATGAGGACCTGTTTCAGCTCCAATAGCTCTTACACTGTCCTGGAGGCAAGCAAGTGGCTAAGAGGAATGCATTCAATGAAGAATCAAAACAAATCAAAATGTTAAGCTATGTGGAAAACATATGAGGGCATGTCTTCCTCAAGGAGGTTATGCATGTAGTGCACCTGAATGTCTTCCACCTCAGCAGTGGATAGGATCTAAACATATTTGCATGCTCAATAACTTATCTTGTCCTGTCCATGAATGAGGCCCACATTCTTGGCCAACAGACCCAATCATATGGACCAGATGGAATGATATTAGATAGTCCACCCACAAAGCAGGTAAGATTGGGCAAGAGCTACAGAAGCTTGGATGGTTACAATGTGGAATCCATTGTGCTCAGAGCTGGATTGAAACCTTATAATAAGCCTGTTTAGCTTCTGAATATTCAGCTGGGTCCTATGTCCTCAGATTAGGAGTGCATCAGATTTTATGTTAAAATCAGAAGAGCCCTACTGCATTATACCAATAGCCGATATAGTCTAATCTCCTGTTTCCTGCACTGGCCAGTCAGATGCCCATAGAAAACCTACAAACAAGACATGTGTGCAATAGCACTCTTCTAGTGTTCTTCTCTAGCAACTGGTATTTAGAAGCAAGCTGTCTCAGAACCTGGATATAGCATATAATCCTCAAAACTACCAGTCATGAATAGCTCTATTCTCCATTAATTTGTCTTTGAACTATCCATTATGGTGCTCACCACTGCTTCTTGTAGAAACAAATTCAAGAGTGTAACTATGCATGGTGTGCAGAAGGACTTTATTTGTTCTGTCCTGAATCTCTCGCAGTTCCGTTTCCCTGGATGACCCCTGGTGCTAGAATTATCCACTTTTCACCACACCATGAATAATTTTATACAGTGTTATCACATTTGCTAAAGAGCTATGAGAGAACTATGAACCCAGCCTTCAAAGTCGGCATGAGAGTCATCAGAGTTTGCACATCTCTGACTAAAAAGTTTCACGGACAATTCATTTTATACCTCACTTTACGCTGTCAGTTCTTGTTAAACACTATGAGAAGTTTCAGGCCTTACCATTAGTTCTCTGCAACACCAAAAGTAGGCCCGAGCCATCAGTCTCTTTCCCTGTTATGTAATGGTAAGTACCAAGCAGTCGAAGGTCATGGTTTTATGCATGCACTCCACCATGGTGTGGTTGTTATAAATTTATTTAACTGAAGTTATATTTACATATCCTTTTACCTGTAGTATGGCCAGGGAGAGCCGCTTACTCTTTTGATAGTAATTATCCCCATCATATTGCTATGAGATGCTGTTGCTGAAACAGAATATAGCACATAGCGTCCATTATGTATTACCCTGAAACAGCAATTTAAATAATTGAAAGGCACTCTCTTCTTTTCCTGTTCCTTTTTTTTCCAGGGCACTGTAATTACCTGAGTACATACTAGATATAGCTCTGTTGCAATCCCAATTTTTACATCAGCAACTTGGAGATTCTCAGCATATTATAAGGATCTCATGGTCCGAATCAATTGATCTGGGTGTACTGACTAGAAACAGTGTGAAACCTTCCCAATGTGCTTTCCACACCCTGTATCAGAACAGACAAAAAACTGGGTTAGAAATACAGATTAAACGTAAGAACAAATTTCCTTCCTGATACAGATAAAGCTGTAAGATGTTAATGAATAGACACATATTTTCTTGCATGGGCAAAACAATTTGCAGAGATGCGAGTGTGAGATTTGGCTCAGGAAAATGGGACAGGAGGAAAGGATTAATCCCTCTCTCTAAGTGCTGCCACAGTCCCAATCTGAATCTGGCTCCCAGCACCTGCATTTAGCACCTTTAAAAGCAAACAAACCCACAACTGACCAGATTATGGATCAGCACAAACCTGTTGTATTTCTATCCCTCCCCCTCAATTTGCCAGAGAGAAATTCCAGTATTACATGGGCATGCTTGTGTGATTTCTGTGGAGCTAGATAAATGGGAAAATATTACACAGCTGAAGATCTACTTTGATCCCCCCCCCGAGAAAATCCATACAGAAAGGAGAATCCTGTCAGCTTCTGTTCACAAATTCTTTGTTGAAAATTCCACACAGATTTGATTTTTAATGTAATGTTCTTCCAAGAGAATGTTCCAATTAACTAACTAGGATATAAATGATTCAAGTGAATTTATTATGCCACAATAAATTTGCTAGCCTTTAAGGTGCTAAGGGCTCTTTATTGTTTTCCATTGAGCTGTTAGAACAAAGAAATCACATAATTTATTGCATCTTGTATGCCTGATAGGATTACAAAATCCAGCTTGTTAGCTCAGATCTAAGGTCCTCTGAGACCTTGCAAGACTTTAGAGCTGCTCTAGTGAATTTGCTCTAGCACTTGAATCTTGCTTGCAGGCTTCCCATAGGCATCTGGTTAGCCACGGTGAGAACAGGATGCTGGACTATATGGTCCTCTGATGTGATCCAGCAGGCTCTTCTAGTCTTATGTAGATTTGAGCTGCTTAGTTATTCAGCTTTAAGAGAATTAATTAATTGACTCCTCTTTTTCATTTATTTTTTCACAAACAAGAATAACATGAAACATCCCTATTCATATTTGCAGAGTGGCAGTGAACTGCAAATTATGGCTGGGCTTGATGAGCAAGCATGTTAAAAACCCATCTATTCGCAACTGCCTTTTATGTTATAAAAGAGCTCTGTTTCAGTTGTTTTAGTCTTTGTAATTGATTTTTAATAGTTGTTAATGCAACTGCTTTTGTTCATTTTGGTTATTTTAGATCATTGTACCGGTATATCATTTCCCAGAATGCTTTTAGAACCTTACAGGTCCACCACATATGATAGAAGGTGCCTTCCTTTTGCTTACATTTCCAGCAGATATTTGCACTTGTCTTACACATTTTTGCAAGCTTACTAGGAGTCAAATACCACTGGTACATAATTTCCATATAATTTTCTTTCAGCATATAACATGCTGAGACTTTCACCACCGCCCAAGCCTCCCTTACCTGGATTGTGCAGCGGTGCCTGGCAGCAACAATGGCAGATTCTGGTGAGATCTTGTGAGATCTCACTAAGCTCTTGCAAGATCTCACAAAGCTCTTGTGAGGTTTCAGGAAGATCTCACAAGATCTTGCTAGCCTAATACTGCTATTAAACCAACTAGATTTGGCTGTGACTCCTAAAGGTTCTAAAGGTAAAGCTTACAACTTTAGGGTCCCCCCCAAAAAAGGTCAACATCTCTGGGCAACCCCGGTGCAAAAATCCTGAGGATCCATGTGGATCCGTGCTTTGCAACCATGTTTTTGCGCCATTGCAGCCCCACGAAACAGTGGGTGCATTTTTTTTGGGGGGGGGTGCAGGCTGTAGCCATGGACATGCTATGTGATCTGATGGTGAATTTGGGGTGACCCAGTGCAAAAATCCTGAGGAACCATGTGCTTTTACCTCCCCCCTCCCAGGCAGCCTCCTTTATCGCTAGCATCCCTTATCTCCCTCCCGATCCCTTGCCGATCAGTTGCTCAGCGGCTTTGTTTCAACACCCCCTTCCCTCTTGTTTGCCTTAGTATCTTTTCCTTAGCTGGAGCAGTTTGTTGCTCTTCCTTTTCTTCTAATTTCTCTCCTCATTGCTTTAATCTTCCTGTCTCCTCTCCTTGCAAGTTCACTGTCTTTAGCTCCCCCCTCCTAGGCAGCCTCCTTTATCACTAGAGTCCCTTATCTCCCCTCCCGATCCCTTGCTGA
The DNA here is from genome assembly GCF_965153285.1 of Podarcis tiliguerta. Lineage (NCBI taxonomy): Eukaryota > Metazoa > Chordata > Lepidosauria > Squamata > Lacertidae > Podarcis > Podarcis tiliguerta. Next base: position 68,417,461 of record NC_139536.1, on the reverse strand, counting down.
TCAGCTGTTCAGCGGCTTTGTTTCAACACCCCCTTCCCTCTTTCTAAAAAAAAAAAAAAAAAAAAAAAGCAAAAAAGCATGATGTGCTTTTTGCCCCTGGGCAATTCAGCTCCAGGGACCATGCAGTCACTCCATAAGATGCACAGACATTTCCCCCTACCTTCTAGGAAGAAAAAAGTGTGTCTTATGGAGTGAAAAATACGGTATTTTTGTGGTTTTATTGCAGTGTGAGCCACCATGGGTAGGCTATGCCTCTCAAAGTAGCTGCACTCCTACTTACCTGAGAGTAAGCTCCCCTGGATTCATTGATGTTTGCTGTCAAGTGCATAGGGTTGACTTGTACTGTAAAACACTGAGGTGTAACAATGTATTCTGCAGTCAATTGAAACAATACCATTAAAACTACTCACCTGAAGAAGAAATACTATCATTTAGAAGAAACGCTTCCTGTTCTCTCAGGAACTGCAAGGATTGCAAACTGGAAAAGCATATAAAGGTTAATCTACTATTCCCTCAGCTTTGTTTTTAATCTGTGCTCTCCACTTGTTCCAATTGATTAGTATTGATAAGACAATTGAACAAGCATTGTCCCACTGTCACAAACAGTAGTAAAACCTGAAGGCCTTGTTGTCACCTTCTCCCTAGAGGAGGAAGGGCCAGTCTGCATAACTACCATGATGAATGGCTTCATTGAAGCCTGCATTCACTTCTCTCATGAAGGCCTAAAGATTGGCAATGTGAAGCATCTTGAATGCCTTTGGCTTGAGAAAATATTTAGGAAATAATTGTGAAAGATGAAATTTCAATATTGGCCCTCACTTTCTTGACATTGCTTTCATTTTAGCTGAAGTTATGGGCACAAGGGTGTAGGACCTTCAAGATCAAGAGGAGTGGCCTAAGTCAAAAGATGGCAGAAATGCTAACATATGTTGTCTGGAAGATATAGACTAAACACAGGATTCTTCCATTTCTCTCTGTCAAATAATGGTTGTAATGTGGAAGAGGCAGAAAGAAGGAGGGGAAGCCCACAACTCCCTCAGCTCTCTTTTCCATACTCATATTTCTCCTACATAGAAACCCAAGGAGGAAATAAAGTCAGATATATGTGGGCCAATGCATTGTTTCAAAATAACAGCTGTCACAAACTGAGCAAGAGCTTAATTTCAACCACGTATTTTAATCCTCCAGTGAACACTATAGTTTTTAAAGTGTCAGTAGCAGGGTCTAAACATCTATCGAAAACATTATGGAAAGGAAATAGCAGTTGGGGTCATTCTTGTCTATCAACATGTTACATTCCTTTCTTGTCAAGCTTTCCCAGTGAAAAGTTTGCCAAAACACATTAAAATGTAAAATACCGAGTATATATATATATATATATATATATATATATATATATATATATGCTACATAATTTCTCTCGGAAGAGACATAAGAGCTATGATGGATCAAACCAAAGGCCTATCAGTGTCCAGTTCTCACACTGGCCTATCAGATGCCCACAAGTTGGACGTGGGTCCAATGTACTTTCCACACTTGTGTTCCCCAAAAACTGATATTCAGAGGTATTCATGGTCATATTCCCAAGATCTAAGCCTGCTCATTAAGAGGGAGTACAATTCTAGTTTTAGATGAAATGTTATCTCTGTGCTAGTGGTGTTGTTCTTTAGTCATTTAGTCGTGTCTGACTCTTCGTGACCCCATAGACCAGAGCATGCCAGGCACTGCTGTTTTCCACTGCCTCCCGCAGTTTGGTCAAACTCATGTTGGTAGCTTCGAGAACACTATCCAACCATCTCGTCCTCTGTCGTCCCCTTCTCCTTGTGCCCTTAATCTTTCCCAACATTCTTTCCAGGGAGTCTTCTGTGCTAGTACCTCAGTGCTATTTTTCTAGAAAAAAAGGTGCCAGAATGCACCATTAACACCTCCCTTGTTCTCTTAGAATGGCAATGGCACCCGCTTGAGAGGTGCCAGAACTGAGTTCCAGTGAGTTATGGCTAAAAAACACCCCCTGTAGTACCTGATATCCATTTGCTACCAGCAGTTACCACTAGCAATACTGAAGGTTATTGTCTGAGCTGGAGAAGTAAAAGTGAGGGCTCAGGTGTGTTAGATACAAAAGAATACATCAGTGCAACAAAAGATTGTACAATTCTCTTTCTGTCTCATAACCTTTCTATAGATAGCTGTGCTTTATCTAGGGTGTGCAGAAACAGGAATAAAATCAATATGTGGAAACTAAGATGGGCGTAATCTTATTTTTCTTCATTGAACAACTACAGATACATCTACAAAAGCAGCCAGTGTGCGCTTTGAGTTTCCGTGCTCATGTCTAATGTGCCAGTCCTAAGGATTCAAGAACTCACTTTTCTGCTTTAGAGCCCAAGATTCTGGAAGGCTCTTCTTGTGCTTCCATGCCAAGATAAGACTATTTTGAAGTCGTCTGTCAGTTCTGAAAGTAGTAAAAAAGCTTCTGATACATCCAAAAGTTGCCTTGCTGACTTTACATTTTAATTTGGCAGAGGAACAAATTGTGATAGATTTGATGACAATGTGATAAAGGGAAGGTCTCTCGTTGTTTTAAGAAACATGGAAGTATGCATAAACCATCAATGCCAGTAAAAATGCCTTATTGCTCTATTCCAAAGAACTGTCTACTACATCAGTTGAGAGGCAGTATTGCCTGCAGGTCTTACCTGTTCTTCACAAATAAGATACAAAAGAGTGTATCTGATATGAGCATCTCCTGAAGTAAGGACATGTTACTGGTTGCAGGCAGAGAAAACAGGATCACAAAGCAGACAAAAAACGAATGGAAGGTATAAAAATATTTTGTATTTCAGGCACTGATTTTGCAAGCTGATGGTGATGCTTGTATAGCAATCCTCAGTGTTCAAAGGGATTGTGGGAGGGATGGATAGTGGGTTCACCCCCCCCCCCCAGCCCCAGCCCCACTGTTGTATCCTCATCTACGCTGCCCTTCTCATGCATGAAACATTTGAAGTGAAGAGCCTGGTCTACATGTGAAAGTTCCCTATGGAATTCAGAACCTTGGGTCATGTAGGACTCTTTTTAAGAAGCTTTATAATGACATTTTTCCAACACAATTTTTCACCTTGCATATCACACCGATGTGCAAACCCTTTGCTGCAGCAGACTGAATGGAATGAAGATTAAAATTAAGTGCCCGGAAAAGCTCTCACTGCTGAAAGAATATCCAGTACATGGTCAGAAATATTCTCACTCTTAGCCTTAGTTTATGTATTCCAAGGGTCAGCCCTGATATTGCAAACTGGTTCTATGCTCTGTCCTGTCTGTGCCGCAAAATATTCTGCACGGAGACTCGTCTCGCCAACATTGCTCCTTGTAGGTTTCAAGGATGATTACAAAGGGAAGCACAGATAAAAAAGTAGCCAAATCCCAAATTCTTTCAAGTCTCTTATCTTGCTACAAGGAGTCCAGCAAATTAATCTGCTGCCCTTTCCTTTATCACCAAAATAGGTATTTCTTCCCTTTCCTCTGAAGTTAGTTTTCCATCTTCAATCCATGTACGGTTTGTGCTTCAGAAAACTTTGCTGAAATTTAATTCCATGTCTTGCTTGCACACTCTTTTTTACTTTGACTTTTAAGAATCAGGCCTTTCATCAAACAGTTTTCAGCTATTAATAGGTAGTTAGCAGCTACACATGAGAAATCTTCCATATAAATTATTGATTTCACAGTGGGAGGAGAGACACAAAACAGCACGAGTAACTTTTAAAAGACCAAGATATCCCCGTCACTCAAATTCTGGGGCAGTTTTTTGAAATCTTGTGATAAGTACTCTAAACTCTTTAGTTCAACCACACATCTGCCAAATACAGTGGCAGCTAGTGCCTACTTTTTATTTATTTATTAGATTTGTATACCACTCTTTATCCACAGATCCACAACACAAAAATACAAGATAAAACTTATAAAATACATTATAAAAACAGAAACAAACCAATAACACCCCTCCCCATCACCTGCTTCCACAACACATTTAAAAGGGCATCAGCCCAAAACCTGGTTGAAGAGCAATGTTTTCACCTGGTGCCAGGTGAAAGGTGTATAATGAAGGTGCCAACCGAACCTCCCAGATGAGGGCATTCCAAAAGGGAATACTAGACCTGCTAGGGTGGTTAGGAGCTCAAGGGACAATGGGCTCATGGGGGCATAACAAAGCTGGTTTTCTCCTGACCTTCCTTTCTTGCAAAAATGCTGTGAACATTACTTAGTACCTTAAAAAAAAACCCCTATGTGCTGTGACAATAGTTATGAGATTTTAAAAAATCTGCACATACACTTAGGGTGGTATTCAAGTAAATTTTGCTCAAAGCAGACCCTCTTGTGGTTTCCAGCAACTGGTATTCAGAAGCATCACTGCCAACCATGGAGGCAGAGCATCGTCATTGTGTATAGTGGAAATCGATTTACTTAAGAGAGCCAGTGTGGTGTAGTGGTTAAGAGTGGTAGTCTCGTAATCTGGGGAACCGGGTTCGCATCTCCGCTCCTCCACATGCAGCTGCTGGGTGACCTTGGGCCAGTCACACTTCTGTGAAGTCTCTCAGTCCCACTCACCTCACAGAGTGTTTGTTGTGGGGGAGGAAGGGAAAGGAGAATGTTAGCCGCTTTGAGACTCCTGAAGGGGAGTGAAAGGCGGGATATCAAATCCAAACTCTTCTTCTCTTTATCACTACCCGAAGGCTAAAGCAGGATATCAAAGTTTTATTCAAAGCAGAACCATATTAAATCAGCGAACATGACCAGGTTAGGTCCATTAATTTCAATAGGTCTGCTCTGACTAAAACTTAGTTGAACACTGCCCAGTAATTTAATGGGTCCCCACCCCTCAGAAAGTTACCCACCTTTGCCCAGCACTGGGCAGTTCCTCCTTGTAGTCCATGGGGTAGAGAAACAGCAGGAAATTGTGTCTTGTATGGTTCACTGTGTACAACACTTACTTTAATTGTACATTTGCTGTGGTAATGCAAGTGACATTGGCACTTTTATGAAAAGAGAATGGAGGAAAGAAATGCTGGGTGGTTTGTTGAAGACTGAGAGAATATATTTCTTTAGGAGTAGGGATAGATAGCAGTGTCATTGATATGCCAGAGGAGAAGTCACATCTTTTTACATGAATCAATGGTTAGCATGTTTAGATATTTCTTCTGCTGTGAAGGCGACTTGTTCACTTAGTCACAAAACACCAGTGTGCCTGGATGACAAAATAAAAACTCATTGCACAGTATATAAGCACAAGTACAATTTACCTTATCTGGAGAGTGCAGGGAACTTCAAACATTTAATGTATCACATTTTTGGGGGGTCAAAAATAGATGTGAAGACATTTTAAAGAACATTTTTTATCTGTTATAGTATATGTATTTTTTTTAATACTGATTGTAAGCTACCTAGATATATACATATTTTAAGTAAACAAATTAATTATTATTATTATTATTATACCCCACTTATCTGGCTGGGTTTCCCTAGCCACTCTGGACGGCTCCCAACAAAACACTAAAAACAGAATAAAACTTCAAACATTAATAACTTCCCTAAACAGGGCTGCCTTCAGATGTCTTCTAAAAGTCAGATAGTTGTTTATTTCCTTGACATCTGATGGGAGGGTGTTCCACAGGGCAGGCGCCACTACTAATATCAATCAGGGCAAATAAGACTGAAATACCCTCAATGAGTTTATATCCTGGTTTATTCTGTATATGTATTAATCACATTGTCATGTTTATGGTACCTATATTTTAATTTTAAAATGGAGTAGAAGAAAACACAGGTCACTGTACTTTAAAACAGGAGTTATGTAGATAAACTTGTTTATGTAGAAAAACTTAAATCTGCATAGTCACATTGTGATGTTATGTTAAAAGTAATTACGTAGATAAACTTGTCTCACAAGAATGTAGTATTGAGCTGGCAGGTTACAGGCTGGAGAAATGAGAGAAGAATCAGCTCATACACTCTTCCATCTCTTCTGCCTCTTCTCCTGTAGCTGCTGTAGCAAAGAGTCCAGGTACGCCACAAGCTGGTAAGTGGAGAGGGCAAAAAACAAGACTGGAAACAGATTTAGTCTATTGTGTTGGGAAATTTTAAGCTACCCACGTTTCTCATGTTCTCTGGGTTGCGACCTGGTAACCTTGTACTGAAAGGCTATACACGCCTCCTTCAATACATGCCTTGTTCAATGGGAATTATGCCCAGATGAGTGTGTATAATATTGCAGTGTTAATGAACTAGTCTAATGTTCTAATGCAAACTAGTTTAATGTGTTACTCAACTGGGTTGCTTATTTAAAGATGGTCTTAAATACATGAGAAAGCCACAGAAAGGTCAAAGATGTGAATGATATCACATCTAGTTTGGCCTTATAAGTGAAAACATGAGAGTGATTCTAGACAAGACAGGTGCATTGCTTCCAAATCTCCAGGATGACTCACAAAGTCCAAGGTCTTGTTGCTAACATATAAAGTCCTGAACAACTTGGGACCAAGTTACCTGAAAAACTGCCTGTCCCACCTGTAGATCACATCAGGAAAATTTACTTGTGGCACTGCACCCTTCAAAATATCACAGGGCAGTGACACCAAAATGGGCAGTTTCCACCAGTGTCTGTTCTCTGGAATGCCCTTCTCTCTACCATATGGAGAACTTAGCAATGGGTGGCAATGAGAGCTGCCAACTTGGATGGCTTTAAAAGAGGACTGGACAAATTTATGGAGGATGAGGCTATTAGTGGCTATGTTTTGCTTCCATAGTTGGAGGCTGTAATGCTTCTGAGAACCACCTCATGAGAAGAGAAGACTCCCTGGAAAAGACCCTGATGTTGGGAAATATTGAGGGCACAAGGAGAAGGGGATGACAGAGGACGAGATAGTTGGACAGTGTTCTCGAAGCTACCAGCATGAGTCTGACCAAACGGCGGGAGGCAGTGGATGACAGGAGTGCCTGGCGTGCTCTGGTCCATGGGGTCACAAAGAGTCAGACATGACTAAACGACTAAACAACAACAAATGCTTCTGAATACCAGTTGCTAGAAGCCATCTAGGAGAAGGAAAACTGTGATCCTAAACCTCCATTGCCTTGCAGGATATTTTTAGGAGAGGAAAAGGCTAAGGAGTAAATCCAGAGTAGAGTCCCTAAGACAGTTGGATGGCACCCTTCTGGAAACTCCTTCAGCCAAGCTGATGACAAATGCAATGCTCTGCTTTCCTTTGGACCACATCAGCAAGACTAAGAAATGAGTCTTGTTGTCTGGGCAGCCCAGGACCTTCATACACACTGCCAGGCTTGGACACTGTAGAGATAACTTCAGTGCTGCTAATGCAGCAAAAATAACTCCAGAGGTTATGAGTTACCAGTCTCTGCAGCCATAGCAGGCATTGTGATTCTCCAGTGGTTTGACTTCACTGCTTAGAGAGTTTAAAAAAAATAAAATATCTGGTTAGTGTATCTTTTTAAATAAGATAGCAAAATTAACAGAACGCTATCTGTGCTCACAAATGGAAATCCATACTGAATGGAAAGAGAATTTGTACAAGTTGAACAGCTGTACACAGCTGGACTGTGGGAAGGGCTGAAACAGCTTTCTCAAGCCATCAGATGGGAATCATCTGGACAAGACTGTATTTGTTTTCCTTTTTTCTTGAAGGACCAGCCCTCCCATGAGTAGAGATTCCTAGCCCCAGGAGGTGGGGATAGGCTAGAACAGGCATGGGGAACATTTGGCCCTCAAGAATTTGATTCCCGGCAGCTCCCATCTTCCCTAGCCATTGGCCGTGCTTGCTAAAGCTGATGGTAACTGGAGTTCAGCAACCTTTGGGGAACCAAAGGTTCCCCACTCCTGGACTAAAGGAAGACAGGACCTGGTGTCCAAACGTTGGCGCAAATGTTTTCTGGGGGTGCTTCAGCACTAGCATCTCATCTCTATTGCAGCTGCATGAACAGGGCCTGATGAGCAGAGGCAGTTTAAGGAAGAGAGAGAGAGAGAGAGAAATCAATGCCTTAAAAAAAAAAATGTAGGTACATCAGCACTGACTTAACAGCTGTGCATGCTATGGCTCTGTGCCTTTAAATTTAGCAAAAGGAAAATAAGAACAGCTTGACAGAGACCAGCAGAGAACAGGCTCCAAAGATCCATTCTTTCAAAGTCCATTTGGCAGGGAGGCTGTGGAAACATGCGACCTTTTACATACTTATAGTGAGAAAGATGAGTTCCTAGGGAGGAAGAAAAAGTGCTCAATGAGATTAGCAGGGGATATCTTCGCTGCTGGGAATCCCACCACAATGTTTGCTCATCTGGAAGGAATCTAGCCCTGCTGTTTATATTTGATTAATAGCATTTTAACATACATCACAAAACTTAATGCTCATTCTGTGGGAGAGGGCAGTTATTTTGCAACTTGCAAAAAAGAAAGAAAGAAAATTTCTTCTGTAAAATGGGCCAAGTACAGCCAGGGGAACGTTGCCCAGATTTTTCCATTAATATTAATTCATTTCTGTAGTGAATTCACACCAGTGAGATTTGCCAGGCCTATTTGTGTTTGCAGTTTGTTTTATGGCCAACTGTCTCCTTGCTACATCAGCTAATTTGGTAGAATTACTCCTGCCGTGAATTTGGCCCCTTTGTACGTACTGTGGAGTTTCCAAAATGGGTAGCAGGAGCTCCTGATGAAACAGCAACTGCTTTGAAAGGCTAAGTGGTGTCACACTGAATAACATCATCTGTTCAAACGAGGCATAATCAAAAAGGAAGAAGAAGAAATAGTAAGAATGTTGTTAAAGGATGATGTTACCATCTGTTTAATTGATATAATATGAAAATATTCCCTAGGTAAGATGCACTTAGTGTTTCTAAAGGCTATGCAGAACAGCTGATCATGCGGTATCACTGCTTTTGGGTTGTACCACATTAAATTGGAGGTGAGAAAGATCACACTATTCAATGTTCCCCTACATTTCTTTAAAGAAAACAACTCCCTTCAAATGTCAGCAGAAAAAGTTCTGGTCTAGTGGCAACCCATGCATAAGATTTTAGTCTGCACTTCTGTACACACATACTTTAGAGTTAACACCAATGAACTCAATGGAACTTACTTTTGAACAGACTTGTAGAGGGTCGCACCATTCACTTGGACACTCACAAATATTGCTAATATTGTAGATTCACACATAACCAGAGTCTCTTTCTGTGGGTAATTTTTTCCATGTATCTGTCACCTATATGTTCCTCCATTCACATATTTAATGGATGTATATACTACTTTTCAGGTGTATCTCACAATGCAGTTGAGAAAAGATTATGAAACTAAGCACTGATAAAAAAGAGCTGCAATAGCATTGAAAGGTAACTTTGTTTAGAAGAAGCTGTAGCTGCTGCTTCTCAGTTCCTCTTAGGGCATGATGGTTCTTCAGATGCCTCTGTGGTGGCAGCTGTTCAAAGGAGGGACCACACTTAGAGCTGGGTGGCTCTACACCCTTGTGCGAATTAATCGAAACAAAGCATGTTTTCTATCTTACTCGTAATCCTGTACTCAAAGCAAACACAAAAAGTCAGTTTGATCATTTTTTATGTCTTAATGATGCAATAATTCTGTCAGCAGCTACTGTATTGCATCAGATTGCAGAATCCTGCCCGACCACCGTAGTGTATGATGCAATCATTACATCAGCAGCTACAGTATTTCATCAGCTTTTGATTCGACCACCGTTCGAGATGGATGTGGCACCTAGGAAACGTATGAAGATCGTAACTCTGCATGAAGACACAGCTAAGCCGTATCGAGAGATTGCTTCAGTGGTTGGTGTGAGTTTAGCAGCTGTCAGTAGTGCCATCAAGTTGAAGCAGGAAACTGGATCGTTTTCTCCTAAACATAAAGGAAAGTGTGGTTGTAAGAAGAAAACAACTCCTAGAGATGATACTTTCTTGCTTTGACAAAGCAAAAAGGATCCCCGCAAGATGAGTGATGCATTGAATACAGATTTGAAGGAGAAAGGAATCCAAATCAGTTCCTCTACAGTTCGCAGGCGCCTTATTGTGGTCAGACAAAAAGGCAGAATACCTGTCAATGAACAGCTTTTAACCCCAAAAATGAAATAAAAGGGGTATAAATGGGCAAAAAAGTACAAGGAGTGGGTGAAGGACCAGTGGAGAAAAGAATTTGTGGGCTATATACAAAAGTCACTTCCGTGCTGTAGACTGTACGACTATGGAGAAGCTCATTCAGGCGCTGATTCAAGTGTGGTACAGGTATCCGAAAATCAACAGTGAATGTCTGAAACTAGTAGACTCCATGCCAAACCGTGTTCAAATGCTGCTTAAAAATAGCGGTGGTCATATCCGTTACTAATGTACATGTATGTGAGTTTTGTACAATAAACTACTAAATTCATTGTTTGTTTCAATTAATTCGCACAAGGCCGTAATTCTCCAGGCTGTTTTTCCTTTCTTCTCTGGTCTCCTCAGGCAAGGATGGTTTTCAGAAGCACCCGTGGTGGCAGTTGGTGCCACACACCTATCATTTTTGTAAGATTTATACACACACTAAAAGATATGCATCACTGAAACAATGTGGCCTATTCCATTTCCTACTGTACGCCTTTCCAGCGGCGGCCCCACCTGTCCACATGTCACACTGAGTGCTGCCAATTTGAACCCCTGAACAGGAATGGCTAGTTGGGTTGATCATGGCAATTCCAGAACACCTCAAGAGATGGAGCCAATATGGAGAGTTCAATAGTCTATGTTCAACAAAATAAAGTTAGAATTCTTGCAGCTAATAGCTTGGAAAGTTCCAGTCCTCTCTTTCTGAGTTTCTATATTGGGGTAGTGGAGGAAAACGAGTGTTTCCCTGCAATTGTATGTGATCTGTGCTTATATATATACACTAGTCATCCTCAGTGACTATAGGAGACACTTCAGGAGTTTGTCCAAAACTGATTTTGACCCCTCCGATGGGTATACAAATTTTATTGTTAAAACCACTCTAGCAGTAAAAGAGGAAAAAAGAAATAAAGCAGGTAAGGAATTTAAGAGATAGAATCCAAACTCTGATATTAGTACCTGATCTTGGTGCATTCTAAAATCCTGGAAAGTCACAAGTATACTCTCCCAATAGCCATCCTGGGCAGCCCAGAAGCTGAGTTCTATGGCAGGATATTCGGCTATTGAAGGCTGCTGTCACAGGTGGCCAGCACTGCAGCTGCAAAGAGCTTCCTGCCAAGGGGGCAGAGCGGGTCCACAGGAAGAAATGTTCCTTTCCTCTTTCAATCTGTTTTCAACTATAAAGGAAGACACGGCCTACACGCCTACACAATATCTGCCTGCACAGCATTTTTCTCCCTGCCGTAGTAAAAACCCAGAGTAACATTTGGAACAATACATGTCACAGGAGGATCACATCGTTCACATGGTTCTAAAGAACAGGAGGCCCTGGGCTCAGCCACAATGCTGCCCTTGAAAAACTGTACAGTGTTACAGTGCTGCTATTTTTTTGTCTTTTTATCCTGACAGAAAGCATGCTCAAGAGCAGTTAGGGCTCTGTGTAAAGGCATGCATGTAAGATTTTGGGCTTCAGAATATGTGAAAAACGGGGCCTCCCTACTTCTGCATATTAGAATTTGTTATTATTGCAATGGATAGTCTGAAGCAGATGGATAGATGAGATGACAGAACAAAGATTAATGCAGTATTTTTTCATGTGCATAAATTTCAGCCAGCCCATGGGTGTGCAGGGATAAGGACTGATATCTGAACAAAAGCCCAGTGATGTCAACAGAAAAGAATTTATTTTATTCACTTCTCTTTGGGCTACAGTCAAGACTTATGACTCAATATTTGGGTGGAGATCCCATGACTTCCATTTCCCCCCAGCTTAGATCTGCCTTTTAATATATCCATTGGGATATGTGCTTCATGTACACTGTAGCACAGTCACGTTACTTTTGAATTCATTTAATTTACAAATGTATGAGCCCCATCTGTCTTGGAGTTTTTAGTAATATGTGTTACTCAGCCAAAAGCTTGTGTAAATACTTGAAATAGAGAACCTATGTTGTGTAGTGAAGGGAGCACTGACTTTGACTGAAAGTGAGGCCTGAGTTCCATATAAAGGAAGTGTGACCAGTGCAATGTGTTGCTGTCTGCTACAATACTGGGCTTAGATAGAGGAGAAGGACTAACCTTGAGTCTCTTGAGCAAGCTTCCATCTCTCAGACTAAGTTACCTCACAGTGTTGGTATAAAATAGGATATGCCAGCCCCAAGCTCCATGGAGAAAAAGTATGCTTTCAATGTGATCAATCAATAAACCTTATTCATTTATATTGTTCACAGTAGGCTGTTAGGGACCGTGCTGAGGAGGGCTGCACTAAGGAAGAATGGTGGGAGCCACTCCCTCTCTCTGATCCTAATCCTGAATCTTCCCAGGAGCAGGAGAACAGTATAGATTTGGAAGAGTGGCTTGTAGAGGGGCATAGTTCAGAAGGCAGAAGCTGGGAAATACTGGATGGGGAACAGCTAGGAGAAGAAACACTGGAAGAGAGAGGGTTAACAGATTCACAGTCTCTGGACACCATTCACCCCCACTTCCCCCCAAACACGGAAAGCTCAGAAAGTGTTAGAGCAGAAAGTGCAGGGCGTACAAGCTCAGATTACAAGACATCCGAGTGACGTGGATTAATATGGGGGAGGGGGAGCGAGCCTTAATTGGGAGCACCACCATTGCTAGGGAGACATGTTCTTTTCTCTCTCACTGTGATTATTAAAGAATCTAACTGGTAAGATGTTCCTTTCATTTGATCTTCTTATTTACTGCCATGGGGGAGGAAGCCAATTCCAAGCCTGAGATAGGCTATAAACCAGTGCTGGGGAACTGGTTTTGTCCATACTCCCTGGGCCATTTTTGACAAGTGGCCGGTCTTACCCACAAGGCCATCACATGGCATCATGGTGCCCCACCCACCGGCTAGGACCAATGCTTCAGAAAGTCTCCCTGCTTCATTCAGACATCAGTTCCAACCTTCATTGTCCACCAACTCATGCTGCTACCTGAAGCTGAAGCAGCAAAGCTAACCTTCTCATTGTACCCCTAAAACAGTAGTAGGCGGCATGGTGGGACAGAGGTCCTTACTGACCTCCTGCCAGGTGAGTTACTGCTGCTTACCAGGAAAGCGAGGGGCAGTGCAGCAGCAGTGGCAAGCAGCAGTGACTAAACTGATGGGAGGCCAGGTGAGTGCCTCCACCATACCACACTGTCTGCTAGTCACTGCCCTAGTCACTGAAGAACTAACACGACTCAGATTCCTTTCAATAACACAAGTAAGTTTACAAAGGCATCCTTTTCCATGCTCCTTTGTACATTGATCATGGGGAAGTAAGGTAAATGTTGAAATTACCACAGCTACTAAACAATCAACACAGTGTAAATTGCAAGCAGCTCCCTTGAGTAAACTATAAATAAACAAACCTGCTGATCCAGAAATATTGTAATATTCTCCCATGCTTTGTCCATTCCCTAGCAAAGTTTCCCCCAGTTAACCAATTTCTAATTTAAAGTTCCTTGTTTCCCCCCTCTAATTTATACTCCCACTTCCTTTAGAGAACACATCTAAATTATCACCTTTCCTTTTTCAATATCCCGCTATTAAGGGACCTAGTTCTAGGTCTTATCTTGTCAGATACAAATTAATGCCTAATAGCCCAACAATTCACAAGATTACCTTTTCACTTTGGTAATTTCCAGTCTCGAAAAAGTATTGAGACAAATTGCATCCACCGGGGAATATTTTATGCTCCTTACTTAGCTGAGTGGCATGAAGTTTTAGGGCAGCTTTTTACAAAAAGGAAAAGTGTGTGTGAAGAAAGAGCATTGCAACCTTATGGTTTGGCTGGAGGGAGTAGTTTCTATATGATTAGTTCACTTTTTAAATGTTAAACAAGATTATCTAGTTTGCTAGTAGTTTTGCTGGAGACCAAAGCCCTATTCGGGCATTCAAAATAAGGTAAAAGTGCATGAGCTAGGTAGGATGCATGGGTGCATGTGCGCCATTCACACCAGGTCTCTTTTCACCCAGTCCCTGACCTTCAGAAGTTGATAGAGGTGGGGAAGGATTTTGACTGCATTCCCATTTAAATACAATTCACATACAAACAATACTTGAACCAAACACACAACGATCCTTTGAAGTTCACGCTTCTGTGAACTTTGCAATGCAGTTCTCCAAATAGGTAAAATGTACAAACGTGCATTTCCCTGGGCAAAATGGGCACAGAAATGCATATATTAGTGAAAATAAAATACAAAATGGTATTATATTAGGGAATGTTGTCTTTTAAAAAATGTGTATATGGGGAGAAAGTGCATTCAGACATGGGTATATTGGGAGTAAAATGTGTAGTAAAATGCAGGTGAATTTTCATGAGGATTTTAAAAAAAGAACGAAAACCATAACGAAAATGTGGAGAAATGAACTTTGGATTGTAAAAAGGAGAAATTGGGGGAAACCAAAATTGTCACATTTATACATCCCAAGTTGTTGAATGGGAAGGTTGAAAGCAGGATTTTAAGCATGTACAGCTGAATGCACATGACATTTTCCTTGAGATCAGAAACTATGACTGTGCAGTGTTCCTGATCTCATGTTCAAAGCATGTTTAGCCGAATGCAGTCAGAATCTTCCATTAGACCTTTGTACTCAGTCCATGAAGGTTGGAAGTGGATGGGGGTGGGCCCAGTCCTGCAACCTCTACACCAGGAATAGCCAACACAGTGTTCTTCAGATATTGCTGAGCTACAACTCCCATCAGCTCAAGCAAGCATGACCAGTGGTCAGGGATGATGAGATTTGCAGTCCCAACAACATTTGAAGGACTCTCTGTTGGTTACTCCTACTCTACACAGTTTGTGTCTTCACACATTCCTGTGAACACCTGAATAGGGGCTGACTTATACCAGAGTGCTAGTTTCAACTGCTGTGTTACTGATTATATGTTGAGTAGTTTCACCTCAGAGAACGTGGATAGTTGAAATGAATCGGGACTATTGAAAGTAGATTTATATAAATTACCTCATCTACAACTCTATAAGGTAGATCTATGCTGCTGCCTTTAGTTAAACAGAATCCTTTCAAAATTGTAATATCATCTCACCAGAAACCACATTACCCATCATGCCATGTGTAATCATCTGTATTACCTCCCTTCTTCCTGCCATGTCCCCAAAATTGGCTCTCAGGGCATCAGGAGAACCCCTGCGGGGAGGGGGGAGGGATTGTTTGGTCTGGCAAGCCAAAATGCTTGTCCTGACAGAACAATTGCCTAAGTGCAACACTGAATTACTCCCTCTACTTTGTACTATAGAAATGAAGAGTCATTTGAGTTAATATATACTTATCTCAAGTTTCCCTAAATTGTTTTAAATATACATTCTTTCATAAAACTTTACTTCTCGTGCTGTGTTATGAAGAGACAATCATTTTAGGTCATTATAGCACTCTCTTTCTCTCTCTTTCCCAAATTGTTCATTTAATATACAGTTGCGATCACAAGTTAACTTTAAAAAGTGAGTGACTTTGATAGTCTTTATCCTATGAAACTGCTGCAGATGTTTCTTATACTTAAGTAACAATGGCTGCAATCAAAATATATTTCCATCATTGTTTATTGCAATCATCACCAGCTCTGCTGAGGTTTTAGTTCTTCAAGATATAATGTTAAACAAGCACCACTGAAATACATGCTATTAAATAAGTCTACACCAGTGGAAGATTTGACCCTTAAATCGAATTCTGGTGCTGTTCCTATTGAGTCAACAATGTGCATTCATTTCAGACAAAATAGCAGAAGACAATGTACTAGCAAAGTCCATATTCATGAAATCACTCATCTTGGTCTCATCCTAAATGATTACTGAAATAAATCTTTTTCGAATGCTTGTTCCTCTAAACAATATGGGGCTGAGTTTATTTTGTTTAGACTGTACTCCTATACATACCAGTGAAGTCCCACTGCATTCAGTGAGACTTATTCCAGAGTAAGCATATATAGGATTGCACTGTAACTCTTTTGTTAAATTTAGAAGCTGCCCCTTCTCCCAAAGGTAATTAATGATTAACCCATAACAAATTCTGTTGTTGAATCCTGGTTCTGAAAAACAACAACAAAAAACACCTGAATTGAATAATCCAAGCTTCTACTGAGAGTAACACTGAAGTAATAAAAGCTATGTCATATAGCACAGTTCTCTTCATCCTTTCACTTAAATTCCTGTTTAGAAAAAATGTGATGTTGTCCATTGCTAGCAGGATGTTGCTACTATGTTGACTTTACAGAATGAGATGCACAACTATTCTGAATGACAAATTTCCTATGGACGTTAGCCACTTCCCCCTTTATAGCTCTCTTCAAGATCTCAACCTGTCCCATTATATCACACACTTAAGCAAGGGTTGGGGAACTGGAATTGTCTGTTGGGCTAGATCCATCCTCTTTGGGCCACTTCTGATTGCTGGGTATGGGACATCCATCTGTCTGTCTCCTGACATCATATGATGTCCAGGCAGTTCAACTTCAAAGAGAATTAAGAGTGTCTTTAAGTTCGCTCTGGATTTTTCTTTCTTTCTTTGCAGGTCCAGCTTGAATTCAAACTGCAGCTGCAACTCTTCCTGCCAAAAGCAGGCTTGCATTCGGGACCAATGGCAGAGATCAGTTCCATCTCTACTTGCAGAGGAACAATTTGTGGTGCACCTGAAGGCTCCTAAGTGGTCCTCTGAGGCCATGTCATGACCTGCCCCACACCTGGCATTGTATGTGCAGTGTCCCTCCAAGTGTCCCTATTTTCCAGGGGTGTCCCAGATTTACAGAAGCCATCCCAGTTTCTGATTTGATCTTAAAATGTCCTGCTTTTTCTTAGGACACCCCTATTTTCATCAGAGAAATGTTGGAGGGTATGTATGTGTTTAGGTGTGTGGCAGATGGGCACAGCTGAGGGGAAATGGCCTTGTATGCCAAATTAGGACCACGGTGGGCCTAACTGGGTTCCCCATGTCTGGCTTAAGTCCTTAGGTTTTACTTGGTAGCTTAAACAAACCCAAGCATGATAGTCATTCCCTGTTACAATCAAAGGCTTTTTATGCTAAGGGAAGGGAAGGTGATCTTCACTAATTCCGCATTTTACCCTGAAGCCCTCTGCAACACCTTCAGCACTGTTTAGAGGGTTCCCCAATAATGTTTTAGGGGTGAAAACTGCTACTCCCCACTAAAAGGCCTTCTCTGAATGGAAGGGCACCACTGGAGTCAATTCTTCATGATTGACCAAAATCTTCATTTCTGTGTGCGTGGTTAAATAAGAGTAATAATTTATTCGTGGTTGAAAGCTGAATCAAAAGACCTCACATGTGCGGAACCATGTGTAGGAGAAAGTCTAGTTGAATGCACAAAGCTCTTTTCTACATACAGGAAAGAACATGGAAGTTTTGGTGCTCATACAAGTCTATACGCACCAGAGCACTGAATCATATTCATTCTGTGCTCTTTATTCTATGGGCCCAGCTCAGCAGTAAAACAGGGACGCTATCTGAATAGTAAGTAACCCACACATTTTATGATGAGATTTCAAGAGATGATTTTTCTTCTACCTCTTATTATTTAATTTCTTCAAATGAAGAAGTGGCCATTAAAAAGCATTTATTAATGAATTATGCCCTGCAGGAATATAATTTCTGGGCAAGAAAAGAATACGATCATATATTATACGGCTAGCCTTTACTTCTGGGAAAGACTGCACAGCATTTTTATGTGTTTTAATAGTCTTGGAAATGTAAACTCAAGATTACCCTTTTGAAATAACACATTGAAAAGAAATTAAAATGGTTAACAGTGTTTAATTAATTTATTCTCCTGAGTTTTGTTTGTCTCTTACATTTCCTTTAACTGATCCACAAATATAACTATTACAAACTTTCCTGTGAGTCTTGGGGAGTTTATCTTTCATCATTGCCATAATCATATAATTACATCACTATTGATGAATTGCATGAACGAGAGTTCAATATAGAAAAAGCAACATATCAGGCACGCACCATTTCCAGAAATCATATGGCAATGATGTATAAAAGATCAACTATAAATCTGTGCTGTATTTGCAGATCACTTTGAGCTTACAGATCGAGTGAGAAGGGTAAGTCAATTCTCCCTCTGAGAGCCAGACAAAAATGTTAAGTGAGGAAGTGTTATAATAAAGTGGTAATAGATTCCTGCAAAGGACATGTAAGAAAGTTCTTTATAGCTGTAGAGGTGCAGGAAACCAGGCTTAATTGTGGAACCCAATTGATGAGCAGTCCAAAAGTAATAGAGGAAGC
The DNA here is from genome assembly GCF_965153285.1 of Podarcis tiliguerta. Classification (NCBI taxonomy): domain Eukaryota; kingdom Metazoa; phylum Chordata; class Lepidosauria; order Squamata; family Lacertidae; genus Podarcis; species Podarcis tiliguerta. Next base: position 68,399,066 of record NC_139536.1, on the reverse strand, counting down.
CTCCCCCCACCATGTTCATAACACAGGCATTCCATCCAGTGCCCGGAAACTACCATTCTCAATCTATGCTGACTTCCACATGGTGAAGCAGTCACGATAATACAAATGGTAACTTCTGACCTTACTGTCAGGATATGCCTTTCTGTACATAAAGCCAATTCTCACTGAGTTCAGTCCATGATGTCAGCATCCCATGGCCACCTTCTGCATGTGGCAGAGCAAAGGAGAAAAGGCCATGGCTCTGAAAGTCACAGGTTCAAACCCCCATGCCTCATGTCCCCTACCTAAAAGGGGACATGAGGAGGGTTGACTTTGAGGGATGAATTTCAAAACTGCACTGATTTGGGGGTTTCTTGAAATTCCCAACATCCGGAGCACGAAGCTTTCAATAATTTAAATATTTAACCACATGGAGAACTAACCAGTGTTTGATGACAAAAATGCAGGCGTTTGCAAATGATATTCTCTGGAGTTGCTGTGTCAGCTCTAGCATTAATTCTAATTGGATCATAACCAAACATGAGGAAAGGCAATGGTGACAATGATCTGTAATGTATTGTTTCTACAAAAATAAATCCATTTTTAAGAGCTATTAAACAGCTATTAACAATGTGGAGCACATACTATTTTGTATGACCTCATGAAAAAGAAAGATTAATTTCATATGGAACTCTGCTAATGCACCTAGAATTCCTTATCGACGCTCATCAGTAAAGGAAGTGTCCACATTTTTTGTTTCAAGAGAAACAAATATGGCCTGTTTTCACAGCCCTGACCTGTATCTTTCTGTGTGTTTTTCATACTTCTCCCTAGATTCCAAAGCAGATGTGAAGCAACTGGAACCTGCACTTTGGTTGAGATACAAGCTGCCATTAAAAGTGTCATCAGGATAGAGGCTGTTGGTCACTGCTGAACATTTGCCAAGGACGTTTGGTGCCAAATGCATTGACCTGGCCACCCTCTGTGAGTGCCTGTGAACAAACGGGATTCCTGCACGGATGGAGTTTCCTGCTCCCTTCAATGAAAGGGAAGCTCGGCATGCGCAAAGGAATGCCTGCTTCTTTCCTTGACGAGAATAGGAAAGCCACTGTAGAAGAGCTCTATGACTACCCAGAAGGCTCCACATGCACAAAGAAATCATAGAACTGTAACTTCATTGAAGAGTTGATTTGAACAGTGTCTTTTCTTTTCAATTGTAGCAATGTACACAGGGGTAGCCGCCTTGGTCTGTGTCTTGCAGCAAGAGCAGCAAAGGTTCTCGTGCAGCAAAGGTTCACATTTAACAAATCTATTGTGGGGTGTGTTTGTGTGGACTCTAAATGTCATTTTTCTCTTCCAGATGCAATGAACACTGCAGAGAATGGGGGAATTCCACCAGGCCCCTTTCTGTGAAGATTCTTAACAGCCATCAACCCAACAGAAAAACTGGGCAGCAGGACAGGAGCTACTCAGGGCCCTCCTGGCCTGGACATTGTCACCTGCTCTGCTCCTGGATCTGATCTGTGAGGATGACTGTGTTTCCATTCACATAGAATCGTAGAACCGTAAAGTTGGAAGGAATCATAAGGGTCATCTAGTCCAATCCCAACTCGGCACGGGGTGACTTTGCCTGTCAACATGTGGCCTGGAAAGTGTTGATGGGTTGTAGAGTTCCACCTTCACATCGGGTTTTTACGAGATACAGTGGGAGAGTCTTGTAAAATGGTCTTGTAAAAGGCGGGGAGGCCTCACCCTTAAGGCTTCAGGACCATTTTGCCGCACATGCTTCCCATCCTTCTGTCCTTGGGTTAGAGCCTCCATTGAACTATTTCGGTTGCTGGTCATAGCTGTCAACTTTTCCCTTTTTTAAAGGGAATTTCCCTTATTCTGAATAGGATTCCTCGCAAGAAAAGGGAAAAGTTCACAGCTATGTTGCTGGTTGTTGACACCAGAAATGTCCCTCCCCCCCAAAAAAAACCCTTAATTGGCCCTTGGTTGTTTTCACCTTTCCCTCAGTGAAATTATGGCCTAGTTTTGTTAGGCATTTAGTAGTATTTGTTAAGTATAGGGGTGTAAATAGCATTGGGCAGGATCAATATAGTGAAGGGGACCCCCATAAGTAGTCTGAGGGGAGAATTAGCTATGCCATGCTCGAAGCTTGGGTTGGGGTCTCTCCCTGGCTGGAAACCTCATCCTGATCACTCAGCGAGACCTAGAATACTCGGTTTGCACCACATCGGGGTTTCAATGCTGGGTGACTCCTGTGGAAGTACCGTAGCTTGGCACTCCTCAACTCCCAATGGATTCTACTACATCAGCAAGGGCTGAGTGGAATGAGAAACTGATTCTTGCCCTACTGCCATTCTAACCCTACTTTTCCTGTTGCAAATGATAAATAATGGCTTGATTTTTAACCCAGACTTGGTGCCCTGTTATTTCACTGCTTTTTGGGGCCACAGAATCTGGCTGTCAGGGTATTATCTGTAACGCCAGCCTATCTGATACAATGTCAGATGGGAAGCAAAATAAGAACAGGAAGTACAGTATTCACAGTATGGTGAGAGAGTCTTTGAGTTGCACAGAACTATGGACTGATGTTGAAACGTATAAAAAAAGAGGAATGGATATTTCTAGAAGAGGGCATTGTGCAAACCCTTGTCTGTGATTTGTTTCGGTCTAAAGAAAATAATGGAGGAAGCACTTTATAAACTACTGAAGTTGGAACAGTGCATTGTGCAAAATATCTGAGGTTGCAAAGAGGAATGCTTGAAGAGAAAAGTAGGAGGCTTTCTCTTTGAAAGTATAAAAGAAAGCGGTTAGCTTTATATCTGGGGCTGATTCCACATGTATCCCATTATGAAGTTTATATATGTATGTGTACACACTGATATACTCACACACACATGCAGAGAGAGAGAGAGAGAGAGAGAGAGAGAGAGAGAGAGAGTAATCTCCATAAAATAGGAAATGTTTGTCTAAGAAGTCCACCCTTTCCAAGACTTATGTGGGGAATTTAAAATGTGTTTTGTTTTATAAGGCTGGAAATTGAAACTACCTTTTATCAGTCATACTGTTGGGTAATTACACTAGAATTACAGCAGTCAATCTTTGCAGAAAGTGCTCCAACCGCATATCATGCCAGTTTTCAGAAACAGGCCAAGCTGAAAGGTAAAAAGGTTTCTTGTGTTGAACAGCTTGAGCTCCATGAATTTGATCTCTGAGTAAAAAATTCTCAAAAACCTTTAGAGTGCTGACCTGTTGGTTCAGATTGTTGCAAATACCACAGTCCCTGAATTGATTGAAGCTGTACACAGAGTGGTATGGCAGACTGGTCTGCACACCACTGCATATTATATATGTGGTATTAAAAGACATCCAAATAATGCTTGTGGATTGTGTTATTTTTATGTGCTTAGGCTGAATAAAATCTAAACTGTTATTCCCTGGGAGACCAATAAGTAGTGATTTTTGAAAAACAAAAACAAATAACCCCCCCCAAAAATGATGCAGAAGGTAAAAATCAAGTTTTCCATCTAAGTGACTGCTTGACCTTTAAGAAACCAGTAAGAACAATTACACTTCAGTTTCGGAACAATTCTACACTGAGAATAATTGGTATTTTATTCTACTCTCACAAACCACCATTCCTCCTGCCAAAGAAACAGGTAGTGATGGACGAGCTCTCCAGCTCCAAACTGGATTAACTTAGAAATTATCCAAGCCATTTCGCACCCCCACTCCTAAATCAAACTGCCCTTATTTTCTATACCATTGATGGCAGGACCCATCACAAACAATTTCTCTCACACAAACAGATACACCTAGCCACACCGAATGAGCACAACAGCAACTGGTATTCAGGGCAATGTTGCCTCTGATGCTGGTGACCATATAATGATCATGACTATTGTAGCTCCTCTTCATCTCTTTTGATGTTAGCAAACTTGGCCATTTTACTGCTTAGCTCTGACTCCAGATTATTTGTGAGCAAGTTAAAAAGCACTAATCCTAATTCTAACACAAAATCATGTTTACTACTAATCCTCAACAAATTATCTTGAGGATTATGTTTCAGCAGGTGCACACACATGCTCATTTTCTGTCTAAAATATATATTGCTGAAACAAACTGTGGCATTACAAAAAAGAAACTTACATAAATGGTATTAGAGTGCCTGTAAAATGTTTAATATGCTCACAGGAATTCATATAACACAGGACAAAAAGCTCAAAATATCAAAAGGGTGCCAAACTGCCCTTCTCTGATGCCTGAGAAAGGAACTGAGAAATGATTTCTGCATTGCAGGGGTTGGACTAAATGACCCTCTGGTCACTTCTGACTCTACAATTTTATGATCCTATGATTCTATACTGAATTGCAAAATCAAGATAGCAAGGCTGCAATCCTATCCCCATTTATGTGGCAGGAAGCCCAACTGAATTCAGTAGGAGTTGCTTCTGAGTAGATGGACGATTAACCATTTAATTAGCTTTGTCTTTAAGATATCACAAGACATTTGGTTTGTTTTGCGCAAAAGACTAACAGGGCTATCTGGGAATTCTTAACTTTGAAAAGGAATACCCAGGGAAGGTAATTAATTTGTAAATATTTGCTGATGGCCAAAACACATGCGCATTGTGTCCTAGGCTATATATGTAAAATAATAGGAATGTCTCCACATCAGCAGATGATGAAGTGGAAGAAAGACCTGTGCAAAATATACCGACACCAGATGGAAGTGCTAATGAATGTTGGAACACATTGAGCATGTTCATAAATCCCTAAGTCAGAACAGAGACATTGTACATTATGCATTGTGAACAAGGTCGTGCAGGGTTTGGGGACTTCCTGAATATGATCTACCCCTTCCCAGGATATATCTTTTTTCTTCATGAAGAAATACACGTCATAGTTTCCAATGCTGGGCCAAGACATTTTTTTATAGCACTGTAGAGTTGGAAGGGACCCTGAGGATCATCTAGTCCAACCCCCTGCAATGCAGGAATATGCAGCTGGTCCATACAGGGATCGAACCTGCAACCTTGGCGTTATCAGCACCATGGTCTAACCAACTGAGCAATCGGCCCATACCTGGGAACAAAACCATACCATTTTGTTGCCTGAAGTGGAGGTCAAATGGAACCCAACCCCTGGCCAGAGCCAATACTGCACAAATCATTGCTGCATCATTCAGACACCATTTCCTGCCTTCGTCTGCCCCAATCTCACTGTGCCACATAAGCATGGCATTTGACCCTGCTTCACAGCAGGGAAAGCCCTGAGAATTTCACATATCCACTGAGGGTGCTTTCAGGTGTCTCATCTGTCAAGGGTCTGTTTCAGGACTTTGTTCACGGTGCCATACGCACACATGTGTACGCCATGGGAGAGCTCCCTGATTAGACTGTGACCCTCTTGAGAAAGTGTCTTGTATTCCAGCAGCTGCCCGATCACCTCCTTATTGAGTTAGGTGTATTTGCGATGCTCGCTGACCTCCTGCATGAAGATGTCAGTACCTTCCTGCAGCTACTTAACTAGAACAGAAAAGACTCACTGGAGCACAAAGAAGTACTTATGCACCTAAGCTTTAAAACAACCATTTTTCTAAGGCAAGATATAAAAAGAAATGGGGGGGGGGGGACACAATTTATGGGTTACTTAGTTTTTGACACATTCTCTTTTAATAAGAGGCAACACAGTTATACTAAAGAACCAACAGACTGAGAGCATACTCAGGGGTAGGCAACCTAAGGCCCGGGGGCCAAATGCGGCCCAATAGCCTTTTCAATCTGGCCCATGGATGGTCCGGAAATCAGTGTATTTTTACATGAGTAGTGTGATGGCCTGGGAATCCGATTCAGAGGCTGAACCGGAGGAATCCCAGCCTGCGCAGGAGTCCCCGCCTCCAGGGCCGGCTGAGCTGGGGCAGGGCCTTGATTCTGAAGCGCCTGCACCTGTGCTGGATCCTCAGGAGCAGGCACCAGGTGAATCCACTCTGGCTCCGGAGGTGATTGAGGACCCATTGCCTACAGGTGCGCCTCTCCCAGCCCTGTCAGGGGAAGGTGAGTCTCCCCCTGGGTCCAGTAACCCTCCAGCCTCTCCTGAGCTGCAGAGGCTCAGGGCAGAGAGGTGGAGGGAACTGGTTTCTCCCAGGAGGAGTGCTCGCCTTAAGGCCAGGAGAGGCGGGTCACCTGGGGACCAGGACTGTCCCTGGCCTCAGAGAAGATAAAGGCCAGTCAGCCCGGTCCCAGGTTGCGGGAGCAACGTCGTTGAAGAGCTGTTTTGGCCAGCACCCAGACCTGTTCTTCCAGAGTTCCCGTCCTTGCCCGGCTCGTTGCTTTGGGCCCCGCTTCGCCTGTGGAGGACAGTCTACAGACCCTCGACCCAGGTCCCTGACCTTGCCTCACGGTAACCTTTCCCCCCGGGACCAGCACAAGTAGAATGTGTCCTTTTATTTAAAATGCATCTCTGAGTTATTTGTGGGGCCTGCCTGGTGTTTTTACACGAGTAGAATGTATGCTTTTTATTAAAAATGCATCTCTGGGTTATTTGTGGGGCATAATAATTCTTTCATCCCCCCAAAAAATATAGTCTGGCCCACCACATAGTCTGAGGGACGGTGGACTGGCCCATGGCTGAGAAAGGTTGCTGACCCCTGGCATACATTCAGGCAATCACTGAGGCTTCCATACCCACATATGGGAAGGCAAGAGGTGATTTAAGAACATAAGAAGAGCCTGAAGGATCAGGCCAATGGCGCATCTTGTCCAGCATCCTGTTCCCACAGTGGTCCACCAGATGGCTGTGGGAAATCCAGAGGCAGGAATCAAGCATAAGGGCATTCACCCCTCCTGTGCTTCCCAGCAATTGGTGCATCTGACTGTAGCGGCAGAGCATAGTCATCATGACTAGTAGCCATTGATAGTTTTCTCTGCCATGAATTTTCAGGGGCGAACTTGGGGGTTGCTTTTTCCCTTCTTCCACCCACCAAGTCACTCCTGCAGACCCTGTTTTCCTCATGTTTTTCTGTGTGGGTGCTTTGAGATCAGAGTGAAGCCCAATGGTCTCCTGGGGGGCTTTAGAGGAAAAATAACTGGGTGAGGAAAGGGCTAAGAATGTCTTTCTCTATCTGCCAATTCTGCCTTGCAAATGTCTTCCTGCCTTTGCATTCACCTTTCCTCAGCAAACACAGGTTTGGGAATGCATGTTTTGGGCTACGTTTCTCAAACTTGGGTTTCCAGCTGAGTATAACTCCCATCATCCCTAGCTATCTGTACCAGTGGTCAGGGATGGTGAGAGTTGTAGTCCAAGAACAGCTGGAGACTCAAAGTTTGAGAAACACTGAGCTATGGTATAATTTTTCAGCTGGGATGTGTAATCTTTTTATTAAGTGTTTCTTATATTGCAGAAGTCTAGATCAGCAAACGTGAACGATGTTGCATTCATGCACAAATAATTTTATTTTTTCATATGGATTATAAACCTATAATTAGTTGAAATTGTTGTTTCTAGTGACTGAATCATTCTCTTAGGCTCATTTTTCCTTTAAGCCTCCTGTAGGAAATAATACTGAAATACTCTTACAATTCTAGCTCAAACTCTTCCAAGCTCCTGCTATATTACCCGAAATAAAAAGCATTCATGTTAATTTCCCATCAGTATTCTATGAGAATCAAGAGGATTAGGATTACTTTGCAACCTCTAGTTAATGGACTAGATCTAGATGCAAAAGCAATCCTGGCTGTAAATGAACTGAGCCAACTCCAACTAAGTCCTATTCAGTGTAGACCCACCGAGAGTCATGGCTGTGACTAAATGATGTCCACTAGTTTCAATGAGTATGATCTGAATATGGCAATCCAATGTGTATTTTTGGATATGCCACCGTTCTTCCCTAGGCTGAGTCAGCTAACTGCCTGTATCATGGAGTTCTCTGTCATCACATGAAAGCCAAAGTGGTTTACAAACTGGGATAAAACAGTGTTCTCATCACCTTTGTAAGGGGTTAGCCCAAGGCATTTACTTTCTGAAGTGGAAGAACAAATGGTCCCGCTATCACTCAAGGTGCATTGTACACCCAGGGCCAATTCAGTTATTTGGGCACTAAGGAAAGAAAATCCCATAAGTGCCTCTCTCCATTACAGTGAGGGGGGTGGGAATGTAACAGCAATAAAATTAAATGACAAAAAACTTCCATGACGCTCAAAACCAGCTGCCCAAAGTGGCTACCTCACTCTGCCGAATGAAGGACTGGCCCCACTGCTTTTCTCCCTGAAACAACCTCAAGCATTGACTCCTCTAATTGTGAGCAGGGTGAGTGGGTTTTTACTGACTATTTTTTGTGGGTAGCTGACACCTTAGAATATGCCTTCAGTCCTGGATTGATCCATTGTGTGTTCACTGGCTGCATTTCTGCAAGGGGAAGCAGTTCAGAAGTGAATGGTTTTTATAGCAGTGAGTGTTTATGTCCTTTTCCTCTCCTCAGTGGATAAATTGGGATATTACCATGTGAATTAATTTGGTATCACGCAATAAGGTAGTGGTGAGGTGTTATATTCTTTTCACTTGAGGAGGAAAGCCTTTTTGACCATTTCTCCAGGGGAAGAACAAAGTGAGACACATTGTTTGTTTTGAGGAAAGCTACAGGGATAAAGAAGTGCCAGAGCAGGTTTAAAGTCTCTGGTCTCAGTTTCAAAGTCTGGAGGGATTTGTGGCCAAAGCAGAGATTAATGTGACTTCCCGTGCTGAAGCTAATAGTTATGGCTGGCTTCCAGTGAGGGCCAAAGGACTATAAAACAATTAATATCCACTGTTAAGCTGACTTACTTTATTAGGAAAATGCTGATATAATGTTTCAATTACACTTCATCTTTCTGTAAATTTTATATGCATATTGTAATGTAAGAAATTGTGATAATAAAGGGCCCTTGTGCATAATTTAAGTTATAAATGACTTTAGCTGGTAACTCAGAAAGACAAAGAAAAACCATATTGCTTTCCCCGGGAGATTGATATATTTCCATAGACTTCAGTGACAGAACCATAGCCTAATAATTTAATGCTACACAGTAGAAAATTCTCCCCATAGACACACACAGCATTGCTGACACTATAGTTTACACCAGAGGCATTCTTCATGTGTTATTGGACTCCAGTTCCCGGCAGCCCCAGCCAGCACAACCAATGGCTTGTGATGATGAGAGTTCTCATCCAACAACATCTGGAGGGCCACAGTTTCCCCACCTCCTGTTTGCACAGCATATTGAACTCAAAGATGTTTTGGATATTATATTACTTCCTTTCTTCTTGCTTTCAGATCCATCTCCAATACCCAGCACCAGCTAATCCTAGTCCTGACATTGACCATCTATATCAACTGGAACCAAAGTCAGCCTCAGGAGCCTGAGAAATGGGAGCTGGGGAAGATGTTGAACCCTTTGCCCTTCAATCCTATTCATACAGTACTCTACAGGGCAAGTACACCCTCCAGTCACCACGCAATCGCCTTGTAGGCAAGTAGCATGTTTTGCTAAGAATCACTCCCTCCAGCTTTTTCACGGGTAGGGGAAAAGATCTGGGAAACTCTCTTCCTTGTTCCTCTGGTTTTTTTTTTAATGGTTGTTAGTTTTTTGATATGCTTTTAATGCTTTGTTGTTTGACATGCTAGTTGCTTTGAAAGGATTTCACCCTAAAAGGCAGGACACAAGGACACTACTGCCTCTTGTGTTGTTTCTGCTGCATTTGCAGCACCAAAGTGCAAGCCTGGGCAGTGTGTATGGAGGTCCAGGGCTGCCCAGATGACTAGACTCCCCCTCTCGGCATCAATAATATGGTCCGAAGGAAAGGACGGCAATATATTTGGCACCAGCGTGGCTGCAGGAGTTGCCAGAAGGAGGCCTACAAGATGGCATCCAACTGCCTTAGGGATTCCACTCCAGATTTGTGTAGGGTGAATGGGGTTTAGGGGAGATGCAATATCTCTGGTGGGGGGACATGTCAAGCTCCTTCTGGGTAGTTCATCCACTATTGGCTTCCACCCTGCACCCAGCTCTCACCTGTGGCTCCTAGAAGCTGTCCCCAGGCAACAGCGGCCACACCCCAGGAATGGCTTTGACTGGCCAGCTAAATCAGGTGATGCCTCTCAAACCTTGGTGAGTTAGGGACTTCCCCTGCATGTAAAGGCAGGCTCTGGTGGATTAAGGGGAGAAGACCAATGGTCAGGAAGGCAGTTTTTGTATGAGCTGTAGAGGGAAGTAAGGGGCAGGTGGGACTCAATCAACCCCTCTAGGAGAAGGAAAACTCTGATCCTAAACATCCACTGCCTTGCACGAGAAAGGCTTCAGGATTAAACCCTGAGAAACAATCTGTACCCACTGCCTTGTGGGAGAAGAAAAGGCGAAGTAGTAAACCTTACTCCAATATGTTAAATAAATTAAAGAACCCAAAATGTTCATGTTGAAATTGTGACCTTCATTCTATTTGTGTAGAATACACAAGCATGAATAAGTCCCCCTCTTTATCAAGTCGTCACTCTTGATTTAAACCTTTATGCAAAACAATCGTACAAAGCTAGGGAATGGTAAGAAATGGATTCAATCTGTTGACTTTATTGTGTTTTTAAAACACTACATGATTTATTGTTTCAAAAGCTCTACACCACATATGATTGCCATATTTTAGGAAATTCACTTCTTCTAAATAGCTCTGTAATTCTACCTGTTCCTCTGGACTAGATGAATAAGCGGCCATTATGTGTTCTTTTGCTGAAGCCAAAATATGTGAAATAACAGCCTATCAGTGCCATAGACAACAAAATCTACTGTGTCAATCCATCTGAATGTTTGATTTCATTCTGTTCCAAGCTTCAGTGAGGAACACCCATCTATTCCAGGGTTTACGCTTTTAAAAACACAGAATAAAAATATTCTCCTCCCAATTTTTTTCATGCTTATACATGACGCTTGCTGAACTCTTAATATTTGAAATATATAGGGAACACCCTCTCTTCTGAAATCTAATATTCCCTCCATCAACAGGACCCAAACCAGAAATAGGTCACACCCTTCAGACAAATCAACATAGGCTTTTAAAACAGAGTGCTAGTGATCATATTCAGATTCAAACAGGGCCAGATGGTTTATAGGAAACACGAACCCTCTGAATTCATACAGCCCCCCCCCCCCCCGCATTAAAAATACCTCATATTCAGAGAAAATCAGTAAAGTCAAATGCTGACCTAAGAAGAGAATTGGCCACTGTGAGGCTGATTGTGCAACTTGGGCATACCCTGAAGTTGTGCGTAGTGTGTTATGTAGAAATATAGAAATAAACACATAGAAAAATTCATCAAACACTGTACACCAAATATAATTGTTAGGGGAGTAGCTCAACAAGTTATTTAAAGGTGTTAATGCTTAGTTGCGTTTACATAATTGTATATAAATTATATAATTTTTCCTTGTGGATGTTGATTAGCCCTGTGCAGTTTATTTTGAAAGACTTGCACAATTATAGAGACATATATTTAAATGTATTTATTTATCTCCCTCCAAGCAAGCAGCACTGAGTGATGTGCTGCTGCCCCTGAATACAGTATGAAGATTCAATTTTGCTACCACAGCTAATAGCCACGGACAAGTGGGAAGCGGCAAGTTTTTTTATTTTATTTTATTTCAAAACCAAAAAGAAACAATGTACAAGCATCAAATTCAAAATCCATATTCGTATTCTAACATAAGCCTATTGCATAGATTACCTAAATTAAAATATACATAATTACTCTAGGCTTCCTTTTGCTATATGCAAATACAACACAGTTAGAAAATTTATATTATAAATAATATTATAAATTCCCACATTCCCCCACTCCCCTTCACCTATGTGTGATCTCAGTATTTTACTTCTTTCATCTTGTTTAATTATTTGTTTAATTAATTAATTGTTAATTAATTATAGTTTAATAATTATTCAATTAATTCTATTATTCTTTTCTTGCTTACCCCTGCACGTTTTACCCATTATCTATTAATATTTCAATTCCGGAACAATATTTTTTCATGTATTCCTTCACACCATCCCACTCTTTGATTATTCTTTTATTTGAGTGGCCTCTAATAATTGCCCTCAATTTTGCCATTTCTACAAACTCGTAGAGTATGTTTGGCCATTCTAATAATGATGGGATTTTCTCCCCCTTCCAGTTATTTGCGATCAGTATTCTGGCCGCTGCTGTTCCGTAAAGGAATACATTTTTCTTATCTCTGGGGATGTCATTAGATATTAGGCCTAACGAAAAAGCCTCTGGCTTTTTGGTAAACGAAATCTTAAATAATTTTTTCAGCTCCTCATATACCTCATTTCAGAATCATTTTACTATTTTACATCCCCACCATGTATGGTAAAAAGTTCCTACCTCCCTCTTGCATCTCCAGCATAGATTTGATTGCTTTTTATAAATCTTAGCCAGTTTTTCCGGGGTGAGATACCAACGGTAAAACATCTTCATCATGTTCTCTTTTATCATGTAACAGGCTGTGAAGTTCATATCAACCTTCCACAACCTTTCCCAGCTTTCCAGTTGAATTGTATGGCCAAAGTCCTTTGCCCACTTTATCATTACTTCTTTGATTGTTTCATCTTCAGTTCCCACTCTAACAGCAGATTGTACATCCTAGAGATGGTCTTCTCCCCCCCCCCCATTTTTTAAAATTAATTTTCACAAAACTATAAACAAACAAACAAATCATAACCTTATTAAAGTTATTAACATTGTTAAGTGACTTCCTCACTTCCTCTTGGTTGAATTTCAATGTATATCCTTTTAATGGTTTTCCAAATCAGAGTTCTTATAAACGTAACTTAATTGTTTAACATCCTTATATCTTTTCAATTTGAAATTAAACATATCAATTCAACACTTAACTTATATACAATCCTAAGCCAATCTAATACCTGCAAGCTGTTTCCAATTAATTTAACTTAACAAATTTAACTAAATAATCATTACATTTTGTCCATTCTTCCTGGTACTCCTCCTCCTTCTGGTCGCGGACTCTTCTGGTTAGGTCGGCTAGCTCCGAAAAATCCATCATCTTCATCAGAGATGGTCTTCTTTTTAGGTTGTATTAATTCACTTTGTAGTTTTGACACTTTTTGCTCAAAACCTTTGTTTTTATCCTGATTAAATCTGTGTACTACATGATGATATTATAACCAGCTATTCCAATAATTGCTAATCTCCTCACAGAGTTTTAATCTTATATCACCATCTCCTTCTGTTAATAATTGTTGGTAGATGGGCCATACTGTTTCTGTGTTCCTTTTTTTCCACTGCCATAACCTCCATGGGTGACACCCACCGAGGTATCTTTGGTTCGAAGAGCCATCTATATTTTGTCCATATTTTGTATAATGACTTCCTGACTATATGATTCAGGAAATCTTTATGCACAGTCACTTTCTCGTACACTAAGTATGCGTGCCATCCGGAGCGGTTATTCCAACCTTCCAGATCTAAGATTTCTAAATTATGTAGAGTACAATGGTACCTCGGGTTAAGTACTTAATTCGTTCTGGAGGTCTGTTCTTAACCCGAAACTGTTCTTAACCTGAAGCACCACTTTAGCTAATGGGGCCTCCTTCTGCTGCTGCGCCACCAGAGCACAATTTCTGTTCTCATCCTGAAGCAAAGTTCTTAACCTGAAGTACTATTTCTGGGTTAGCGGAGTCTGTAACCTGAAGTGTATGTAACCTGAAGCGTATGTAACCCGAGGTACCACTGTAATCCAATCTTTAATCCATTCAAAGCAAGCTGCTTCATAATACAATCTCAGGTCCGGGAGACCAACTCCTCCTCTTTGAATTTTATCCGTTAAGAACTTAAATTTTATCCGTGGCTTCTTCTTTTGCCATATGAATCTCAATATGTCTCTTCTCCATTTCTCAAAGCAATCAACTTTACCTATTATCGGTAACATTTGAAAAAAGAAACATTAACTTTGGCAGGATATTCCTTTTAATCACCAAAATTCACCCCCATCTTGATAACCTTAGCCTTTGCCAAATCTCTAATTAATTTTTTTAATTCTTTCCAGGTTTTATTATAATTATCTTCAAATAAATTTATATTCTTCATTCTCAAATTTATCCCTAGATATTTTGCTTTTTGTACAATTTGTAATCCTGTTTCTTGCTCCAATTTCTTTTTGCTCTGTTCATCCGAATTCTTAACCATCACCTTAGTTTTTCCTTTATTTATTCTAAATCCTGCCACCTTGCCGAATTCCTCCATCTTTCTCAGCAACTTGCTTATACTTCCTATTGGTTCTTCTACCATTACAATCATATCATTCGCAAATGCTCTTATTTTATATTTGACTCTTCCTAGTGTTACACCTCTAATCTCCTCCTCCGACCTGATAACTTGATTTAGTACCGTGGGAGGTGGGAAGTTATGGGCAGTGTGTTCCCAGCCTCTAAGAGGAGTGCTCCTCCTTTTTGGAATGAATACTCTTGAGGAAATTCAGAAACCATTATTTCCCCAGTATCTTCACCTTAAAATTTAAAAAAATTAAACCTCCTTTTAAAAAAGAATCATTCTGACCGTAAGAGCTGTTCGACAATGGAACGGTCTCCCTTGGAGGGTGGCAGACTCTCCATCCTTGGAGGTTTTTAAGCAGAGGTTGGTCATCTGTTGAGGATGCTTTAGTTGAGATTCCTGCATTGCAGGGGGTTGGACTAAAAGGGGGGTTCAGTATTCCCTTGTTTACTTCTCAGCAAGGATGGATGTTCTACCAATAGTACCCAAGCTTTGGTCATAATGAAAGATGAGTAAGAAAAGTGTTCCTGAATAATTTTTTCAGGCCCAGAAATTTTTTAATTCCAGTTTGATTCATACACGGGTAAGGAACCTATGGCCCTCCAGATGTTGTTGGAATCCAACCTGTGTGCTCTGCCCCCACTCAACAACTGGAGGGCCACATGTTCCCCATCCCTGACTTAAGATGAATTTGAAAGACAGAAAGCAAAAGAAAAAGAAAATGCAATGCTAACCACTTAGGGAAATGCCGTAGCTCAGAGACCTGTGCCCTTTCCTCCAGTTGGCACCTCTGCACAATCCATTTTCAATTCCACGCCCACTGGCAACCCCCCCCCCACTTCCATAGATGATCACATGGAAGTCACCAAGCACCTTTTCCAGGATACAGATGTATGTTGCAATAAATGAATAAATTAAAAGAATGCTGATTTCCAAATCTATAATTTAATCAACTCTATGAACCTTCTGACTACATTAACAAAGAATGCTAACCTACATTCTTCTTGTACACTTTAAAGTCTTATTTAAAGCAATGGGCTTCGAGTAATGGGACACTAGAGCATAGCCAATCAATGTTTATCATCTATCTCAGTTTGCTGCAGAGGCAAAGGTCATTCTAAGGCCCCAGTACTAATTTTATTGTTGGTAGCTGAATGGATCATCTTTTTACAAAAGCAAACCCAAAGCTTTATTTGGGAGTAATTTTTTCTCAGCTCGCAGCCTCGGTGTGTTCATGCATACGACTGGGAACCTTTATGCTCAATGAGAGAGAGAGGTGGTTTTTTTCCTTTTGGTTTGTTAAACAGTTTGTTTTAATGAAGGAAATGAAGGGGACATTAATGGCAGGATTTTATGGTGCTTTCCAAATGGCTTTGAAGAAACTATTAAATGTGATTCCAGGACCAGGAATGTGATCTATTGCTTCATAAAGGATTGCAGTTCCACAAGGGAGCCATACAACTACTTAAGCATGAAAGATGACACCAAATAAATACCATTACTGGCATTTGCTTCTGGAACTTTACTGCTTATTTTGCTTATACCACAGATAAATAGGAATGGATACTGGCATTCTGCTAAAATCTAATCCTACAAAATTCAGCAACTGTTTACAGCCTTATGAGTTAGTCCACGTATCTCCTTCATGATGTCGGAAGGCAGAACTTTTTTTAACACCCAAATGCTTTGGTTTTAAGCACCGCCATGCCCCTCAGTTCTTTGCTTGATCATAGCACAGCATAGAATTCACCCTCTAGTAAATTCTGATCCATTTTTCTCCGAAGCACATTGATTTTGATGGAGTCATATTTCAAGTAAGCAGGGTTAGGACTGGAGCCTCATTTTTATTTCCAGCTTATGATTTAGTTATGATCTGTTTGTGAAAAATGCCTTTCCGTCATGTAACCACATGGGTCAAGCAAGGTAGGGCAAGTGCAGAGGGAGCTTATGTAAGGCCCTATGGATTACGGCCACATGACAGCTACTCATATGTGAGTGTGTACACACTTAGGAAAACATTTCCATCCACATGGGTGAAACAGGTTGTGTAGAGCTTTTCCATGGAATCATCACCCACTTCCTGATACTTGGTTTTCTCCAGCTGGAGTAAATTCTAGTTGTGGGGGCACTGTGTGTGTGTGTGTGTGTGAGAGAGAGAGAGAGAGAGGGGGGGGGGGACCAAAGGGCTAAAGCCACCCTATCCCCACAAAGTTCCCAGACAAGTCCAGACCACACTCCTCCCCACAGGCCCCTTGTGCTGGTTATTCTGCACACAAAAAATCCTGCATTCACGGGAAAATAATGTTATTTGTATAATGTACACTTTGACCCTTTGGGCTTCTGTTAAAAGCACAAGAGCAGGCCAGAAAAATGGTCAGCTGACAACTTCTAGATAAAGAATGGACCATTTGATTTCATTTTTAAAGAACATACTATTGGCTCATTTGACTAGTTTCATGAACAACTTTGGATGGGTGTCTCAGGAATGGCACTGCCTCTTCTCACACGGAGAGAAACTCCTTGTTTAGATAGTTATAAGGTACCTGGAAAAGACCCTGATGTTGGGAAACAAGGAGAAGGGGACAACAGAGGATGAGATGGTTGTATAGTGTTCTCGAAGCTTCCAGCATGAGTTTGACCTAACTGCGGAAGGCAGTGGAAGACAGAGGTGCCTGGTGTGCTCTGGTCCATGGGGTCACGAAGAATCGGACATGACTGAACAACTAAACAACAACACCTTTTGTTATACAGGATTCCCCACTAGACGTTAAAAAAAACTCCTCAGTGGGTTGACTCTATTGTGGACCTCCTATGGATAGAAGGGCCCCTTCAATTCATGGAAGGGACTGAGATCCAGTGGAGGGTGGGAGAGGATTTCTACCACTCCCTGCTTCTTCCTGTATCCCCTGGTGCCATGTCCCACAATGTTGCCTAACCCCATATCAGCTTTTCAGGGAACTGCAAGGGAAAGTGGCACACATTGTGTCTTCCATTCCTTTTCACCAGAGGAAGTGTCCTGTGAGTAGAGTTCCACTCATAGAACTTCTGGATCCAGCTCATCGTGGTCTTGGCTGATTTCCTTTCCTTTTGCTGTCAGCTAAGTGGTTTTGTTCTGCCTTTCGCCCAAGGGACCATCATAGCAAACTCACTTTCCTCTCAGTTATGCTTAGTTAGCATGTTCAGTAATGTCAGGTGCTAAAGCACACAGAAAAGGGTCGTTTATAAGCCTCATTAAATGCTGCCTTTTTAAGAGCTGAAATGTTTGACTGTGCAGAGTTAATTAGAAGCGAGATGAGAAAAATAGATCTGTAGCAATCCTAGCTCCCTGAAAGAAATTGTGCTGCTTCTTTCCTTAAAAGCCTAAACTAGGCCTTTTTGTCCCACTGATTTCAATGGGACAGTTAGGCAACTCCTGTCCAGAATAAATGGAATTTAGCTTTACTTTGGCAGAATTATGTAAGACTTTAGCTTAATTTTGTCTAGGTCGCACTCAACATGTTTGTGTGTGTGTGTGTGCGTGTGTGCGTGCCATTATCATTATTATTGTATCATTCTTACTCCTATGGACATCAGTGGCTAAACTCCAAATGGCCATAGCAGATCAGGGAATTAAGCACGCTCAACCTAATTGAAACTAATGGGCTAAAACATGCATCGCTCTGTATTGGATTGTGGGATTTGGCCATGATGTTGGTCTAGTCATCCACAGCAGTGAGTCCTCAATTTATGCTGAGGCCCTGCCAGGGCCGACCCATCCATGAAGGCAACTGCCTCAGCTGGTAGGATCCACAGTGGCAGCAACAGCTGTGGTGTGGTCCTTGGAGGCTGCATCTGCTGCCTATTCCTCAGCAACACCCCTGCCGCCTCTGCAGCAGTCTCTTGGCAAATAGGAGGAACTGCTGGTCTCCTAGAGAGGAAATGGCAGAGGTTGCCTTCTATGGTCTCCTGGGCTCTGTACTCACCCAGCGTGATTCAGAGCAGGCTCCTTCCCCTGCTCTGCAATGCCCTTTGAGTCCCTCTTCAGCTGTGGAGTATAGTTGATTTGATTTCCCTGTCTTGTTCCTGATGTAGATCTTCACCCTCCCCTTGCTCCCAATGTAGATCTTTATTTTCCACCCCTTTGTTCCTGATGTAGATCTTCACTCACCCTTTCTTCCCAGGCAGGGGTGACAACATTTTGTGATTTGCCTCAGATACCAAAATGTCTTGGGCTGGCCCTGGACCCTACTTAAAGCCCACCCCATTTAAGAAGATGGCGCACTTAATCAGCAGCCCAACCAATCAGGAGCTAGAGATGGATGCAAACATTAAACACCTTTCCCTGACTGGTCTTCTTCACCTCCTTGCCTCCTAACTGTGAGATTTGTTTCCACTTACTGCCTCATCACCGTGGTGGTAAACTTGATTTCGGAGCAAATACAGTGGTACCTCGGGTTAAGAACTTACTTTGTTCTGGAGGTCTGTTCTTAACCTGAAACTGTTCTTAACCTGAAGCACCACTTTAGCTAATGGGGCCTCCTGCTGCCCCCGCGCTGCTGCTGCACGATTTCTGTTCTCATCCTGAAGCAAAGTTCTTAACCTGAAGCACTGTTTCTGGGTTAGCGGAGTCTGTAACCTGAAGCGTATGTAACCTGAAGTGTATGTAACCCGAGGTACCACTGTATTGTGATAACCATTCATCAAACTGAAAGTGCTGCAGATCTTTACAGAAGCTGGATTTCCACCCCCCAAAACCAAAAACTTTTGGTTTTTTAAAGGTAATTACTATCTTACATTTATTAATGCTCCCTCTCTCCCAAGTGCAATAATTCATTAGCTTGATGACTCTGGGTACAGTTTACTGAATCAATACTACAACTTTAACAGGAACAGAGAATCAGACAATTGCATAATGAAGCTGTCTGTCTTTATTTACACAATGTATTTTTGTACTCACAGGCCAGAAAGAACAGTTCTGTGTAGCAGCTGTCATTGTGTTCCCCGCCCCTTATCTGTGTCCTGTCTGCCAATTTTATAATTCACCAGCTGACACCCGCCTTGGCAAAGACCAAGTGGAGTTCTTCATTGCCAAAGCAACAACAACACTCTGAACTATGACACAATGCTTCTTGGTTCTAGTTAACAACGGTGGTTTCTTTTTGGCTTTCTCGCTGTTCTGTTGATACACTTCACTGCTGTGGGGGTACAGTCCCAATTAGTGCCAAGAAACAGATACAGCTCTGTTACGCACCATGGATAGAGGCCATAGGGAGGGAAGACAGGACCAGCTGGGGAAGAGAATGGGGATGGGTGACCTAGAGAATAAACTAAAGCTTTTAAACAACAACAGCAAAAACAGCAATGCATAATTGGAAGGTTATGAGCAACTGAACAGTATTTTTCAGCATGCTTTCAGTTGAATGTTTTGAAAAACTGCCACTACCTCATCCACTTGTTCTCACTCAATCAAAACCTTTCCCACCTAAAATCAGCACGTGATTTGACTGCATTTGGGGAGTTTTGCCCCTAATGCAGTCACTGCCATAATACTTAACTATGACTAAATGCATCTAGACTGGCAGTGCAGTCTTATACAGTGGTACCTCAAACGTCTCCATTGACAAACATTTCAGTTTTCAAATCTCGTAAACCCGGAAGTAAATGCTTCGGTTTTTGAACATGCCTCGGAAGTTGAACATGCCACATAGCTTCCACTGAGTTCAAGATCCTGAGGCCTAGCTGTTGGCTATTGAGTTTCTGTTTTCAAACATTTCAGAACTCAAACAGTCTTCTGGCATGGATTACATTCGAAAACTGAGGTACCACTGTACTCAGAAAGTAAGCCCTATTAAACTCAACAGGACTTACTTTGGTAAGTGTGTTGAGAATTACAGTCTGAGGCTGCAATCCTATACACATATGCCTGGGAATAAGTCTCACTGAACTTAATAAGATAAACTTTCAACTGTGAGTGACCTTTCAGTTCTCAAAGTGTGCTCATTTTTTGATCTCCCCCATGTTGAAACATTCAGTCTCCCCTCTACGTTGTAGACAAAAGAGCAAAGTGGTTCAAACCAGCTCCATTAAGAAGCACCATTGAAGAAATGTGAATTATGTGAGTTAATGGATTGTGCCTCCAGGGAAACAGGGAATGTGCTGTGTTTTCCTGGACAACATCACATGTGAAGCAATCAGTGAAGCAAGATATTACAGGAGACAGGCTACACATATGAGTGGAAACATATCCCCCGAATAAGCTTCTGCGTGAACAGAAAGAAGGTCCTTCTAGTAGATAAAGGATGGTGTTGCTCTTTGGCTGACTCTGTGTGTGGTAGGCTGCATGTGCAAGGATGGAGAAAAATGTACAGTGGGATTATTTTTTCCTGACATACTGAACTAATTTTCATTGGAATTCAGTTTGCATAATGACTCAGATTTACCACATAGTGTGTTGTGACATGTAGCCAGGGAACAACTTAAAAAATGACTAGTTTATGTAAGAACAAGGTGGTGCAGGTCACCCTTAATAATACAGGTAACAGGGTGTTTCTTTTTTACTTAGCTAAGTAGCCCCAATTGGGGTTGCTGCTCAGGGTGGATTTATTTATTGAACTTACAAAGGCTCCCATCCAACATATATTACCTGTGCAGCTGAAGTTCCTCTGGAAGGTACAGCTTGAGAAGGCTGAATGCTTTCCTTTGGCTGGTGATTGTTCCTTTCCTTCCTACTTTTAGCAGCAAGAACTGTTATAAACTCATTAGTTCTCTTCCAAATTATCACTAGTCAACTAAGAGCATTTCCCCCCATTTCTGAACCACTACAGGCATGTTCTGTTGCTCTCATTAAGTGGCAATAGCCCTGAATCAGGAAGCACAACAGCAACTGCCTCTAGAAGAGCCAGTAGCCCTCCAGATAGTATTGGACTTCAACTCCCTCAACATGACCAATATTTGTTTCTTTGATGGCTTTATATCCTGCCCTTCCTTCAAGACAGAGCACAGGGTGGCCTACAACAATGATAATAAAATACCATAATCCGAATAAGACATTTTAAAAAGTGGTAACAATAACCACTCAACACACAATGAACAATGGCTATAAAGCACATCTGGGGGACACTTTCTGGAGGACCATCCCTGCTCCAGAGAAAGTGTTTCCCATTGCAGAGATCTAGTGTTGCCTTTGCTGGTTTTGGCATGATAATGGTTTTGCTACCTCCTCAGCAAAACACCATCTCTGGAAGTGTCCTTTTTACCTGGAGATGCCAGAAGCAGAAAAACAGGGTCTCGGGTATTCAAAGCCCATGCTCACAGTGCCTCCCTCATTATGTTGTGGACGAAGCAAAAATGGAATGAAGTTAAAAGGAAGTTGTTACTTGGCTTAGTTTTAAAATTACATTGCTCAGGACAGCTATTTGGGTAAAAATCGTTGGCATGTAGCTGTCCACTGAGAAGGGGAAAATCTGTGCTCCACAAAAGAGCAGTATATCAAGCAAACATGACAACAGAGGAACTAAAAAGAAAAACCTAGAATTTAGACACCCGATCTCTGGAGATTCATAAACTTGTACAATAAAATGTTGACATTCACAAAACCCTAATGAACGTGTGTTTCGTAAACTGCCTCATCCCTGGATAGCAGCTAAGAGACATTATGGCTCATCATTTCTCACTTATTCTCAGAAGGGGGGGGGGGTTAATTTTATTAGCTATAAAGACCTACTTGTACATCTTTTATCCGGTTACATCCCATTTACTTTGGTAAGAAAGTGCAACTTCCAGAACTTCTACTCTAGAGTGATTTGCTGCACTGAAATAGTAAGTTATTTCAGGACCAAGGTTTCATTTATTTAGTCATTCAGTCATTCAGTATCATCACAGGTCCTTACACTTTACAGAGTGTCATAACAGACCCTCCAAGTGTCCCTATTTTCCAGGGATGTCCTTGATTTAGAGAAGCTATCCCGGTTTCTGATTTGATCCTGAAATGTCCCACTTTTCCTTAGGACATACCTATTTTCATTGGAGAAATGTTGGAGGGTATGGTAGGATGTCCCTATTTTCACTGGAGAAATAGGTATGGAGTTATCCCACCCCCTAGCCATATGAATCCTATATACGGAAGGTTTTTTTTAAAAAAATGTTTAATGTTATTATATAGTCAAGAGCCCTACTGACCCACTCAGTGCAGGTCAGATTTTATTTTTATTTTACCATGGGTTGTGTTGAGGGAATGGTGGGACTTGGGAGCCACTGGATCCAAAGCTATCCCAAACATAGGCTGAAATGCTCAGGTTTGGTCCTCAATGCCAGGAGGAAGGTCTATGCATGCGAAGCTTTCTATGAATTGGGCCTTCAAGGCAGATAGCAGAGCTTTCCACTGGTTCTAGCCCATCCTAACCTCCATCATCCAGCCTTTGGCAGTGATTAGGATTGCTCAGTAAGTCAAACTTTTGCTTCAGGACCAAAACTCTATTTGGAGCAATACAAGTCAAAGAGATGTCTGAAAACAGACATTAAAAATAATGGCAAATGTTTCCCCAGAAGAAATAAATGCAACTGCAAAGTAACACCATACTATTTTGTTTTGCTCCATTTCCCCCCTCCTACCACTTTTCTCAATGTGGGAGATTTGGTTGTATCTCTCCCCATACAGAGAATTTAGTGAATCTTTTAAATGCCAAGCTTTGCTAAATCTGATGGGTTTAAAAATTGCAACTCTCTCATACATTTCATCTCAGCCTTTCCTCTTTTTCAAAGTCACATTTTAAATTAAAGGCTTTTAAAAAATAAAGAAAGAAAGAAATACACAAATGTTATCCTTCCCATCAAGCAACTCTTTACAAATTATATTTCGAAGAGATATCCAATAAACAATCTTGGCGCAATGGTGTGGTTTTCAGTTTCCGACTATCCAAACATATTATATTTTATTATGCACTGCCAGCTGGTCATGTTAAGAATTACAAAGATTCACAGGGCACAGTGAGTGTGTGGTAGGTAATAAATCTGCCAAAGATTATGGAGGTTTATATATTTTAACATACTGTGATGTGACCTTAATCTCCATAAGTCTAAAGAAAAAGAAATTCTGCCTCTTTATAAAAGATCCATTATCTACTTGTAGATAATGCTGTTTGCAAATTAATTCTGATGTTGAATTTTATTTTTTCCTGATGCGTATTTGGCACATAATGCAAAAAGATGCAACATGATTATATGCTGTGTATTCTTCTTTTTTTAAAAAAAAACCCAACAACCAGAGAATCATATTTTTGTATGATGAGAGAATATTGCATTTTGTCTCAAGAGATATTCAGTTTTAGAAAAGAAGCTGAGTTTCACATTTGATGATAGTGTATAAATGAGTAGAGAAAGTGTAATTTACAAAATTACAAGCACATGAAAGTATTGGGGAAAGTCTGTCTTGTTTGTTTGGATTGCTTTCTGAAGGGAATTCAGTTATAGATTATTTCTGGTATTCGGGTTCCAGACATAAAAGTAAATAAGTACCACAATGTGACATTGAATAATGGAAACCTGATACTGCAACATTTTGTGAAATAATATACAACTTTAGAAAGCAGGCTGCGGATGAGAGCAACCATTGTGAAAGCTGAGTGAAATGCAGAGTGGGTTTTTTTTCTTTTTTAAAGAGGACATGGAAAGGGCAGATAATTGAAAACTGCATCTGTGCCCCAATCCAGTTAGGGGTCCATACATATGGGGAATCAGACTTCTGCTGTGCATATCCCAAGCTGGGTGAGCAACTCAAATAGGGGCTTCCCCAGGCCATCCTACAAACACCATAGTGTCAATCAAAAAGAGATAAGCAGTTGAGGCCTTCTCTGCCTGCCAAGCAGCTCATGAGTACAATTGTCATTGTGTGGCATGAGTGCTCAGGTGGATCCTGATAACTGTAAGCACGCCTTGCACACATGAACATGTATCTGTGTTCAGATCATTCTGTATCCTGAGAAAGATCATCTGAAGTTTGTTCTAAACAAGAGGCAGCATAGCTGCACCAGCTATGGTCAGCCACACACTTTTTCTTTCCATTTCTGCTTGCATTCTGATTTTCCATCCATGCTTGGGTTCCCCTTTGTGCTACCCCTGTAAATCCTGCAGGAGCACAGGAGCCAACTCCTAGGGGCCAAGGTCCCTTCTTCCCCCCAATAAAATATTTGAGGGGGACGGGGCCCCTCCAAAGTGGATGGGCATTGCCATTCAAATGGTGTGCCATTCCATGCCATGTGATTGATTATGTGAAGTGGGGCTTACCCCCCATATTTTATTCAAGTTGGCACCCCTTTTTGCATTAAACAAAGACACAGTATATAATAATAATAATAATAATAATAATAATAATAATAATAATAATGATGTTTTATTTGTATTCCGCCCTCCCCTGCCGAGGCCGGGCTCAGAGTGGCTAACATCATAAAAACAACATAATATGCATAAAAACAGACATCAATTAATTGAAATACATCTTAAAATTAATTTAGACAAGTTAAAATCTGGGCTGGTTGGAAATGAGAGTGGTTAATACTTGCCAGGACCAGCTGTTTCCACTGATCATACAAGGACCTGTGAGCGGGTTGGGGGCCTACTTCGGGCTTGTTTTATACAATTCATTAGCAGGTGAATGTGTGCCCTACAGATCTCATGAAGTCATGCATTAAAAAGAATAGAAATACAATTTCAAAGAAAAATTATTAATCATAGCATTTCTATCAGGGCATCCCATAAGGGTTCTTCTCCTAGGAAGCTTAATGGTAGTTTAGAAACATACCAGAAAAGTGATGTGATACATCTCATACTATTCTTCCACATAGATTGTTGCCCAAATTATTAGACCTGGGACTTCCACCATGTTTGTGCAGGTAGATATTAGATTTTCTATCAAACCATTCCCAAAGGGTCAGGTTGGGTTCCCACGTCTCTGTGGATCTCATACGAATAAGGGGACGCTGCAGGGGTGTGTGTTGAGCCTGCTTTTATATACGCTCTATACAACTGTCTGTGCCCCCAAATACCCCAGTAATAAGATCATTAAGTTCGCAGTTGATACAACGGTGGTTGGTTTAATCACGGCTGGAGAGGGGGAGGCGGCCTATAGGAAGGAAGTTGAGCAGTTGGGGGAGTGGTGCAGGAAAAACAACTTACTCCTTAACTTAAAGAAAACAAAAGAGATCATTGTGGAAATGTAAATTGAATATTCAGCCACTTATTATTGAGGGGAAGTGCGTGGAACAGGTCTCAGTGTTTCGATTTCTGGGAATGGAAAAACAATCTCTCAAAGGACCTGTTAATGGCATTTTACCATTGCACTGTGGAGAGCGTACTAACTTATGGTCTGTGTGTGTGGTTTGGGAGCTGCACGGCCAGGGAAAAAACAATGCTATCCAGGGTTGTAAAGACTGCAGAGAGAATAATTGGGTGCACTCTTCCCACCTTAGATCAAATCTATGCTGCCAGGTGTCATAAGAAAGTGGCAGAGATAGCACAGGATAGTACGCACCCCGGAAATGATCTCTTTCAGCTTCTGCCTTCTGGAAGAAGGTATAGGGTTATAAAGGCCACGACTAGCCGCCTTAGAAACAGTTTCTATGCAAATGCAATTCTGGTTCAAAACGCAGCATAAGGGGTCTTTATAGTATAGTGTATTTTAAAATGGGGTTTTAGAGTTTTTAGGGGTTTTAAAATGTTTTATGTAGTTTTGCAGTAGTTTTATGTAGTTATATGTAGTTTTGTGGTATTTTTATGTAGTTTTATGTAGTTTTTCAATTTCATTGTTCCGCATGGGACAATGACAATAAAGATATCGTTATTGTTATCGTTATCTCAGTGACAAAACCCATGGCACCTCCAATTGACTGAGAGCCATAGAAAAAATATCCACTGGGAAGTTTTATGACATATTTATACTCAACTCTTTGGCCATGTCAAATGTTAAATGACTAAGTACAGGAACATGTGTGCAATGTAGCTTAGGTTTCTCATATATTTGTTCTCTGGGAAGTTCACACTTGGTTAGTTTTTCATTATCACCACATAATCAAGGTGAAAGCCAAGTTTTGGAAACCACCCAAACTATTTGCTGTAGATAGATGATTAATCGGGGAAGCTTAGTGTGCCAGAGTTTCTAGGAATTAAATTTCACATGATGATTGGTAGTATACAGTTTCCCCCAGATTTTTTCTTTATTTTGTTTTTTTTAAAAAAATAATGTGCATTCATGAGGAGATTTTTTAAAACCCCCTGGCAGCTTTCTAACTACATGTTCCATGATTCTCAGCAGGAAATTATCCTCTGTACATCAATTTCAGCTAACAGGAAGCCTTGCATTGTCTCTCATATGAGGAAATGAGCCCTTTACCCCATTACCTCTTCCTATTTCCTTAATTAAGAGAAATCTCCCCTGCCCTTAAGAGAGAACCAGGATAGTAGCAAATGCAGGGTGTGGATGCCATTTGAACTTGGACCCAGCTCAAAGGGGACTGGGCCCTCTTAAAAAAGGGCCAGGCATTTCAAGTGAAAAGAGAGTTTGCATTTCCAGCTCTTCCCTTAAAAGTCATTCCTTCATAACATTACTCATAGTGGGTGCTCTTGAGAAGGTTTGAGACGGGTCGAGATTGCAACTAAGCGGATCTTGACTCACTTCACACTTTGAGAATCTCATAGAATGAGATGACCCAAGATCTCAACACATGGTAGAGCATTCACAGAATAAATTGCCATATTGCAAAAACGTGAAAAGGAAATTTCAGGAGATGCCTAGCATAGCAGAAATGTGTCTTTTGCTTGCCACAGACTTTCCCAAAAGGTTTCCATTATTTCTTAGATAGGAATGGATAGATAAGTCTTTTTCTTTTTTGCTTTTATTCTGTGAACCACCCTGAGACCTGCAGGTATAGGGTGATATATAAATTCTATTATTATTATTATTATTATTATTATTATTATTATTATTACTACGTTTCATGGCACTTTTGTAACTTTTCAGTTCTGAGTCTCTTTCATCCCATTATGGCACATGCTAGTTTTGTGTGTGTGTGTGTGTGTGTGTGTGTAATGTGCTTGAAGTGGTCAGGAAGCACGCAGCTCCTGCTGTGCACTGTGAAAATATAGCCACAATTCCACTCCTTCTGGCCATGAGATGCTGTGTCTCAGAAGCACCATTGGCAGCCTAAGGAGAGGTGAAATGCTGTGATCCTGGACTTGCCTGTGCAAGGCAGCATTGCGGAGTGAGACATGTCCACAGGGCCTCTTTCCCCTTCTTGGTACCTGCCCAGCTCATCCTCTTTTCTAATGACAAATTTCTAGTGACTTCAAGACTGAGCGGGATTTTTCTGCCTATACAACAAATTGATCAAGTTAGGCAGGTTTCACCCCCCAAACGTGTACTGGAGACTGGGGTGGTATCCTATTAAATAGGCTAACTGGGCACGTTGTTTGCCAGAAAGATGCAGGAAATATTAAGGGGAAATAAGGACACAGGTGAGCACCTGAACTCCTTTTTAAGGTGAAGTGTTTTGTTTTGATAGGCCAGCTATTCTGAGTTGCGGGGCCCTTAGCCTGTATATGGAATGTTCTTGAGGTTTCTGTATTCTGAAGTAATGTGCATTATGATCTAATATGGCCCCATCATAAAACCATTAAGTCCGGAATCTAAAATTACCTTACTGCACTGAGGAAGATTATTTTTGGAACATGTTTTCTGCACTCTTCAAATAATACTCAATTGCTCTTCTCAAGCATCAGACTGAGCCTGGCTCCCTGTTTGTTTGTTTTCTTCCTTGTTGCCTCAGAGGACTGACACCTTCCCCCCTTCCCTTCCGGTCCTGTTTAGCTATAGCTAAGCCCTGTAGCCATGATATGGCGGGGGAGCATATAGATTTATGGGAAGCAATTGCTCTGTTTGTTTGTGCAGCCTTGTATAATGACCATGCTCTGTGTTTTCTTTGCCCCAAACTTTGGAGAATGTGTCCTTTTCCAGTTTCTAAACCAAACTCTATTTTCATATATGTATGCCCAGATTAAAACTTTTGGGTTCTCTAAAAACAGTTTGATATCTTCTCCTGGCTCAGTGTGGTAACAACACAGCCGTTCAGAAGCAAACTCTGTACAGACAGAAAGAAATCCAGATAGGATGCCATTGTTTAAGCTTTGCAAGGAGACTGTTTTTTCCAGTCAAGGCTGGCACCATGGCCGGTAAAGATGTAGTCTGTTTTTGGCCACCAGGGCAACTGAGGTGAGTGGCATCCAGATTCTCACTTGAGGGATATTTTTATTTATCTATTTGAGTCCATGTATTAATCGCTTCCCACAAAATATGTCAAACTGGTTTCACAGCAAAAACATAAACAATTAAAAACAATTCCATATGTACAAATGATTTTAAATCCAATACAGATGCAGAGTAGGATAAAGATGTGGGGTTACTATATGTATTCATTTACGCTCCTTTTTAAAAAATGGGATTTGAAGGAGTCCTCTATTTGAAGGACTGTCCATTCCAAATCCAGTTATTTTTTAAAAAGAAGCATCAGAAGGTAGAGTGGGAGCCTTGAAACTGTCTATCAGTAGTTAGAAACTGGGCTGTAGACTTAGCTGACCACACAGGTCTTCCTCTACTGTGAGATGAATTAGAAATTATAGTTATTATTTCTAAATTTGTATCTCTACATATAAACTAGCATATGCACATTTTATGCAAACTGGTGTCCTCTTTCCTGGGTGAAGCACTTCTTCTTTTGTGGTGATGTACCGTAGATTCCCCCCTTCATGGATCACTGCCTTGCCGTGGCGAAGGGGCTTGAAGAACTCAGAGAAGCTATGAACTATGCCGAGCAGGGCACCCAAGATGAACAGGTCATAGTGGAGAGTTTTGACCAAATGTGATCCACCTGGAGTAGGAATCGGCAAGCCACTCCAGTATCCCTGCCAAGAAAACTCCATGGACAAAGACAACAGGTATATAAAAGTTATGACGCTGGAAGATGAGCCCCTCAGGTCGGAAGGCGTCCAACATGCTACTGGGGAAGAGCGGAGGACAAGTACAAGTAGATCCAGAGCTGATGAAGCGGCTGGGCCAAAGCCGAAAGGACGCTCAGTTGCGGATATGCATGGAAGCGAAAGGAAAGTCCAATGCTGTAAAGAAAAATATTGCATAGGAACCTGGAATGTAAGAACCATGAACCTGGGTAAGTTGGATGTGGTCAAAAATGAGATGGCAAGAATAAACATTGACATCTTGGGCATCAGTGAACTAAAATGGACGGGAATGGGCGAATTCAGTTCGGATGACTATCATATCTACTACTGTGGGCAAGAAACCCGTAAAAGAAATGGAGTGGCCCTCATAGTCAACAAAAGAGTGGCAAAAGCTGTACTGGGATGCAATCTCAAAAATGATAGAATGATCTCGATACGAATCCAAGGCAGACCTTTTAACATCACAGTAATCCAAGTTTATGCACCAACTACCGGTGCTGAAGAAACTGAAATTGACCAATTCTATGAAGACTTACAACAGCTTATAGAAGTGACACCAAAGAAGGATGTTCTTCTCATTATAGGGGATTGGAATGCTAAAGTAGGGAATCAAGAGATAAAAGGAACAACTGGCAAATTTGGTCTTGGAATTCAAAACGAAGCAGGGCAAAGGCTAATAGAGTTCTGTCAAGAGAACAAGCTGGTCATCACAAACACTCTTTTCCAACAACACAAGAGACGACTCTACACATGGACATCACCAGATGGGCAGCATCGAAATCAGATTGATTATATTCTCTGCAGCCAAAGATGGAGAAGCTCTATACAGTCAGCAAAAACAAGACCTGGAGCTGACTGTGGCTCAGATCATCAGCTTCTTATAGCAAAATTCAAGCTTAAACTGAAGAAAGTAGGAAAAACCACTGGGCCGGTAAGATACAATCTAAACCAAATCCCTTATGAATACACAGTGGAAGTGAGGAACAGGTTTAAGGATTTAGATTTGGTGGACAGAGTGCCTGAAGAACTATGGATGGAGGCTCGAAACATTATACAGGAGGCAGCAACGAAAACCATCCCAATGAAAAGGAAATGCAAGAAAGCAAAGTGGCTGTCCAATGAGGCCTTACAAATAGCGGAGGAGAGAAGGCAAGCAAAATGCGAGGGAGATAGAGAAAGATACAGGAAATTGAATGCAGAATTCCAAAAAATAGCAAGGAGAGACAAGAAGGCCTTCTTAAATGAGCAATGCAAAGAAATAGAGGAAAACAACAGAATGGGAAGAACCAGAGATCTGTTCAAGAAAATTGGAGATATGAAAGGAACATTTCGTTCAAAGATTACCATAATAAAGGACAAAAGTGGTAAGGACCTAACAGAAGCAGAAGACATCAAGAAGAGGTGGCAAGAATACACAGAGGAATTATACCAGAAAGATATGGATGTCTCGTACACCCCAGGTAGTGTGGTTGCTGACCTTGAGCCAGACATCCTGGAGAGTGAAGTCAAATGGGCCTTAGAAAGCATTGCAAATAACAAGGCCAGTGGAAGTGATGGTATTCCAGCTGAACTATTTAAAATTTTAAAAGATGATGCTGTTAAGGTGCTACACTCAATATGCCAGCAAGTTTGGAAAACTCAGCAGTGGCCAGAAGATTGGAGAAGGTCAGTCTACATCCCAATCCCAAAGAAGGGCAGTGCTAAAGAATGCTCCAACTACCGCACAATTGCACTCATTTCACACGCTAGCAAGGTTATGCTTAAAATTCTTCAAGGAAGGCTCAAGCAGTATGTGGACCGAGAACTCCCAGAAGTGCAAGCTGGATTTAGAAGAGGCAGGGGAACCAGAGACCAAATTGCAAACATGCGCTGGATTATGGAGAAAGCTAGAGAGTTCCAGAAAGACATCTACTTCTGCTTCATTGACTATGCAAAAGCCTTGACTGTGTCGATCACAGCAAACTATGGCAAGTTCTTAAAGAAATGGGAGTGCCTGATCACCTCATCTGTCTCCTGAGAAATCTCTATGTGGGACAAGAAGCTACAGTTAGAACTGGATATGGAACAACTGATTGGTTCAAAATTGGGAAAGGAGTACGACAAGGCTGTATTTTGTCTCCCTGCTTATTTAACTTATATGCAGAATTCATCATGCGAAAGGCTGGGCTGGATGAATCCCTAGCTGGAATTAAGATTGCTGGAAGAAATATCAACAACCTCAGATATGCAGATGACACAACCTTGATGGCAGAAAGTGAGGAGGAATTAAAAAACCTTTTATTGAGGGTGAAAGAGGAGAGCACAAAATATGGTCTGAAGCTCAACATCAAAAAAACGAAGATCATGGCCACTGGTCCCATCACCTCCTGGCAAATAGAAGGGGAGGAAATGGAAGCAGTGAGAGATTTTACTTTCTTGGGTTCCATGATCACTGCAGATGGTGACAGCAGCCACGAAATTAAGAGACGCCTGCTTCTAGGGAGGAAAGCAATGGCAAACCTAGATAGCATTCTAAAAAGTAGAGACATCACCTTGCCAACAAAGGTCCGTATAGTAAAAGCTATGGTTTTCCCAGTAGTGATGTATGGAAGTGAGAGCTGGACCATAAAGAAGGCTGATCGCCGAAGAATTGACGCTTTTGAATTATGGTGCTGGAGGAGACTCTTGAGAGTCCCATGGACTGCAAGAAGATCAAACGCATCCATTCTTAAGGAAATCAGCCCTGAGTGCTCACTGGAAGGACAGATCGTGAAGCTGAGGCTCCAATACTTTGGCCACCTCATGAGAAGAGAAGACTCACTGGAAAAGACCCTGATGTTGGGAAAGATGGAGGGCACAAGGAGAAGGGGACGACAGAGGACGAGATGGTTAGACAGTGTTCTCGA
The DNA here is from genome assembly GCF_965153285.1 of Podarcis tiliguerta. Classification (NCBI taxonomy): domain Eukaryota; kingdom Metazoa; phylum Chordata; class Lepidosauria; order Squamata; family Lacertidae; genus Podarcis; species Podarcis tiliguerta. Next base: position 68,366,906 of record NC_139536.1, on the reverse strand, counting down.
AGCTACAAACATGAATCTGACCAAACTGCGGGTGGCAGTGGAAGACAGAAGTGCCTGGCGTGCTCTGGTCCATGGGGTCACGAAGAGTCGGACACGACTGAACGACTAAACAACAAACAACAACACCGTAGATTCCGGCGTATTAGGCGACTGGGCGTATTAGTTGTTGTTTAGTCGTTTAGTCATGTCCGACTCTTCGTGACCCCATGGACCAGAGCACCCCAGGCACTCCTGTCTTCCACTGCCTCCCGCAGTTTGGTCAAACTCATGCTGGTAGCTTCGAGAACACTGTCCATCCATCTCGTCCTCTGTCGTCCCCTTCTCCTTGTGCCCTCCATCTTTCCCAACATCAGGGTCTTTTCCAGTGAGTCTTCTCTTCTCATGAGGTGGCCAAAGTATTGGAGACTCAGCTTCATGATCTGTCCTTCCAGTGAGCACTCAGGGCTGATTTCCTTCAGAATGGAGAGGTTTGATCTTGCAGTCCATGGGACTCTCAAGAGTCTCCTCCAACACCATAATTCAAAAGCATCAATTCTTCAGTGACCAGCCTTCTTTATGTTCCAGCTCTCACTTCCATACATGTGGAGAGTTTTGACCAAACGTGATCCACCTGGAGCAGGAACCGGCAAACCACTCCAGTATCCCTGCCAAGAAAATTCCATAGACAAAGACAATGGGCATATTAGACGACCCCCCAAATTAGCAGCTGCAATTGGGGGATTTGTCTTATAAACCCAGTCACCTAATACGCTGAGCCTGCCACTCGTTGATGCTGCTGCTTCCGAAGCAGCAACGGGTGGGAGGGCTCCGCATCAGGCGGCTTTCTCCTGGTGCGGAGCTGAGCCCGCCACCCGCTGCTTTGGAGCCACCACCGCAGCAGCAGGGGGTGGGGGTGGGCTCTGTTCCGCGCTACCCATACCTGCCGTATAAGGCGACCCCTGACTTTTTAACCCCTTTTCTGGGGTTAAAAAGTCGCCTTATACGCCGGAATCTACGGTATATATGACCATCCCGGGGAGCTGTGAGGTGGCGATTGATACATAGGGCAGGTAATTTAGCACTGGGCAAGTCTATAGCAAAAGACTGGGCAGATGATCTCTGGGTGGCCTGCTGACATGAGCACATGATGTGGCTGCAGCTACTTACCCCTTCGCTGCTTTTCGTACCTTCCTCAGGTAAAGGCATGGGGTTGGACCCAATGCCAGTCCTACTCAGAGCAGACTCATTTCACTTAACAGGCATGACTAACTGAGGCATTATTTTTGATGCGTGTAACTTAGTTGCATACAACCTATCAGCTCCTGCTTAGTGCTGGTGGTGGCTGAGTTCTGCCTCCAATCCCATCATGCACCACCAGCTACAGTGGCAGCTTTAAAGAGATGAACAGCACCTCAGCTGCCAATCTGGCGACTTTTATTTACAATTAGTCTGAATGCTTTTGTTTTAATAGGAATTGTTCTGTGTTAAATAGCATTCCAGATGCTCTTGTTTCATTATGTTAATAGCCAGGAGTCTGTCTTCCCTCTCATTTATAGATGTGAACATACAGACCCGCAGTGTAAAGATAGGCTCCGAGGAGTGTATAGAAATCACAGAAAAGGAAAAGCTGCCCAGCTGAGCAATGCATTAATAGGAGATCAAAAGACTGAAATTATAGACTCACAGTGAGAGCCCTATTGTGCTGTAATGAAGTGAAATTAGGTACTCAGAAAAAGTGGAAATAAATTAGATTTCTACCCAGCCAACAAGAGGAAACACAATGCTTCTGCAACCGTATTCCATTATAAATCTAGAAATAAAGCTACTATGTATGTTTCAACAAAAGAAATGCTTTTACCATTTCCAGTATTCCCACTTTTTAAAATGTCCAGTGCATTATCAGAAGCATATCAATAAAGATAAATATCTCCAAAATAGAAAGATGATATTGTAAGTCACCTAGAGGCATGTTGCATTTGGTGACAAATAAATTTAATAACCAGTATAATATCATTTTACCCTTGTCCCGTTAAAATTGAATGCTTTGAATTCTAATGTTGTTTGTGAGTGGCATTGTGATTGCTAAGAAGAATTCCTGTGAGACACTTTGCAATACTATATATAGATGCAACTATAGATACAAAAAAGTACTTACCTTAAACACTTTACAAGTGAAAACGAGAACACTTCCAGATAGGTCAAGGAGATGGAAATTGGTAGGCAAAACAAACATAAATCAAAGTAAAATTGTGACACAGAGAGATAGCGGGAACTAGCAATTTATTTTTGATCCATTTTTAAAAATATACACCACACTTTCTCACTTTACAAAAGGTGGGGGTTGCTCAAAGTGGCTTACAAATAAAAATCAAACAGAAAAAACATAGTTATCCAACCATTAAAGCACAGGTTATCAAGTTAGAAATGCATACAGACCAAAAAACCTCTAGGTGATAAAATCAGGTCACTGTACGGCAGTGGTTTTCAACCAGTGTTCCGTGGCACCCTGGGGTGCCTTGAATGATGATCTGGGGTGCCGCAGGCAAGACTTGCCTCTGTCTCTCTTTCCTTCCCTCCCTCCTCTGATGCCCTCTTGTGTCTCTGCCTCCCAAAGGCTTGAACAGCTTTTTGTTGCAGAAGCCCTGGCTACAAGCTCCCCAGGTGAATTGTGCCCAGGGGGTTCTGCTTGCCAGGAGCTGAGGTGGCCTTGGAGTAAGCAAGCAAGCAGGTGAGGGAGCCCAGTCAGCCAGTCCACCAGTCCTTGCTGTTGGAAATGGACAGACTAGTGGGAGGCTGGGCATGCAAGGCACTGTGCTGGCCTTTCTTGTGCTTGCTTTGTGCAAGGCTTGCCTGGGAGCTGAGTGCCTGGTGCTGAAGGGGAGCCTTTCCACCATGCAGGCCTGGCAGTGCCTGCTGCTGCCACTGCTGCTTCCCAAAGCCCAATCTCCATTGGGCCACTAATGCTGGGGGTATCCTTTTCCCAGGCCCTTGTGGGACAGTGTGAGGAGGCACCTCTCTTTGGGGTGGGGGGCAGCTCAGAGACCAGGGGCAGCAGCAGTGGCTGCCCACAGTGGTGGAGGAACCCTCTCCAGCACCCGAGGCGAGACACCAAGGGACAGGGTGAACCGCCTGGTGATGCATGCACAACATCTGTACGGACTGTGCATGTGCGGCATCCCATACGGAGTGTGCATGCCCAGCGACCATATGGGCTGCCGTGCATGCGCACTCCATACGGGATGCCGCTCGCACATGGCGATCATACAGGCTGCCACTTGCATGGCATCCGTACGGGCTGCCGCGTGAATGGCATCCTGTATGGACTGTGCATGTGTGGCATCCTGTACGGAGTGTGCATGCGTGACAGCCCATATGGTCACCGTGCGAGAAGCAGCCCGTACAGGCGCCCATATGGACAGCGCACGAGAGTGGCAGCCCGTATGGATGCTGTGTGAGCAGTGCCCATATGGAATGTGTGTGCCCTCGGCCGCTCTACAGCTCTACATCTTGTCACCCCCCCCCCCCCAGAGTGGCACCCAGGTCAGATCGCCCCCTCCGCCCCCCACTTTGTATGCCCCTGGCTTCCCAGAGGACTCTCAAGGAGACGGCAGAGAAGAGGAGGCTGAGGGAACACTCCATAAGGGAGGGTGCTTGAAAAAGAGTGAGAGGCTGCCAGCTCTGTAACTGGCTGCTGAGTCCCACAGGGGTGCCGCAGAAAGAATGTCATGGACTCAAAAAGGTTTAAAACCTCTACCGTATGGTAACCATACTCAATAAGGCAATGCAATGAAATAGCACACATATACGCAATAAACTCTTAAGAAATTAACCATTTATACCATTTAGAAGATATTCTGGGTTTATGGGACATTCTAGAAGTGTCATGAGCCATAGCTTAATTTCCTGACCACCATATGTGAAAGCATGCATAAAACATGTCGAATTCTGTCATTTTGCTCAAATGTGTGAAAATAGAAAAAGAAAATGTCAAGGCAAAGAAATGTCAAGGAAGAAGACAGATAAGAGCCCACTGGCGCACTGAAATCTTCAGCTCCTGAAGATAAGTAGTTGCCTTGAGACGTAATTAGCATCTTTATATGCTATACTACTAAACAGAATGCCACTGGTCAGCATGCAAAATGTTACGGAGGATGTGGAGAGTGTGAGAGCCAGTGTGGTGTAGTGGTTAAGAGCGGTAGTCTCGTAATCTGGTGAACCAGGTTCGCTTCCCCGCTCCTCCACATGCAGCTGCTGGGTGACCTTGGGCTAGTCACACTTCTCTGAAGTCTCTCAGCCCCACTTACCTCACAGAGTGTTTGTTGTGGGGGAGGAAGGGAAAGGAGAATGTTAGCCGCTTTGAGACTCCTTAAAGGGAGTGAAAGGCGGGATATCAAATCCAAACTCTTCTTCTTCCTGTGAGGGTACATATCGTTCATGAAAGAGATCACAACTAGTGAATAAATATTGATGTTGCATTCTGATTGATTTTCATTGTGAGTCGTTTGGGGAGCCTATCCTGGCTGAAAAGTGGGGCATAAATAATATAAGCAACCAACAAATGTCTCTGATTAATTCTTTGGAAGGCAGGTGAAGGCAAGGGGGGTCACAGACATTCTCAGTAGCTTGCAGTGGCGCCAACTTGAATAAAATATTGGGGAGACCCCTCCCCCTGCCAGAAGGTCACCAAAAAGTTGGACTGAGGGAGAGAGGAAGGCCAGAGCCAAGCGAGCCCAGCCCAAGATGAGGCCCCACAGCCTGGAGGAGGCTGTGTTTCCTCCCTCTCTAACCTTCTGCTTCTGAGGTCCAGGCGGCACTGCAGGCACTGGGGATGGTACTGAGAGGCTGAGCCAGGAGGCTTGAAGACAGGCCCAGCCTATGCCCACTCCTTTCTGCACCCAGACATCAAAGGTGGCAGCCAAGTCTCCTCCATTACAGAGGGTTTCCTGGGCACTGGGTTAGGCCAAGGAGGGGAGGGGAGGAGGTTGGGTGCCCTGAGAGAAAGGGATGTGGGTGCGCAATTGGGCATATTTTCTGGATTCAAATGCTTTGGGTTGTAGGGTTTTACTTCTGGTCTTATCTGACTGGCAGTGTAGGAAACAAGACTTTTGTGCTTTGGGTATGGTTCCGTTTCAATCGGATTAAAATATCCTTTAAACAGCCATCAGAGACAGCTCAAGGCCTTTTACCGCCTGAAGAAAAGAACAAGATGGTTGCTTGTTGAATCTTACTTAAAGGTAAATAAGACAGTGTCTTTCACCATAGCTGAGGGAAGCAAGCTAGCTTAGGGGGTGAGGGCAGGCACACACACACACACACCTTTGCCCACTAAGGCCTCAACACTGGGCTCCCATCACTCAGCATGCACCCCACCCTGCTGTCAGGAAGCTGCCTCACTCTGCCTAGGACCATTCCTACACATCTTTCAATGTTTCGAAGCTTAAAGTATGAATGGATTAATTGTCAAAGAATCCGAAGAATCACTTTCAGGATTCCATTCCTGCCTGCTAAGGTTCTTAAACTTGGTGGGTATATGGCCTGCCTTACTCACCCAAGACTGTTCCATAGCAGGCAGTGATGCACTCAAGCCTCCATCAGCAAACTTGTAATCATAATCACCAACAACACATTTTTTTTATAATTAAACAAACATAAAAGCATAATGTTGTACAAAACATACACTTGCACACCTGTTAAATATCACAAAAACTAACTTCTTTAAAAAAAGATTTCTTGCTTCTAATAGAAAAATTAAATTAAACACATAAAACTATTGTATAAATCACTTATACCTATATCATGCATAATTTATTTTATTGCTGGATTCCTCTTTTCTAATGGTAAAATGTTATATTTTTATATTGATCTTTGTAATGCAAGTAACTTACCCATTTAATTAATCCCCCTTTAATGAATTCTATCCTGCTAGGCTTGTTATTATTCTCAGAAGTGTCAATGAATGAAATTATTTCACCCATCACTATATACAAAACAGGTTCCTCATTATCCGGTGAAATAACTGCTTTTACATAATTTGATATACAGGCTCTTGTTCAATATTTAATTGAAATATTTCATTTATTATCCCAATTTCCCTATTCCAAAACTGATTTGATAGACTTTCCCATACTAGAAACGAACAAAATAATATTTTGCATCTTGGCAAGCGCAGTACTTTCCTTCTCCTGTTTCATATCTTTTATCAACTTTTCAGGCTGTCAAGGTCCCCAACATGACTCTCTTGTAACAGTTTTCTCTATAATGTACAAAAGCCTTTTAAGATAGATCAATATATTGATAGATAGATAGATAAATGTCATGCCTCTTCATCAATTATCCTTTGGATAGCTCTACTCCCACAAGGTAGAGAGAGCTCATAGAAATGTGGTTGATTCCCATAGATGTTTGATTTTGTTTGAATATTAAATGCAATCACTTAATCATAACCTCAGCCTTGTTCACGCAACACCTGGTTGTGAAGGTGTCCCACTCTAGTGAAGCTCTTGCTTGTGCTCTTCCCTCTACAAACTTGCGCCCTTTGCCCAAGGAACGAAGGAATGCAACTCTATGCTCTTCTCTTTCTCAAAATCCCTTTCACAATTGATAATACATATTTTGTTTCCATCTGAGTGAGAAAGATTTGTTTTGGATATATTAGCGGTGGCTAAGCAGTCACAAAATTAAAGGACACCTGGTTCTTGGGAGAAAAGCAATGACAAACCTAGATAGCATCTTAAAAAGCAGAGACATCACCTTGCCAACAAAGGTCTGTATAGTTAAAGCTATGGCTTTCCCAGTAGTGATGCATGGAAGTGAGAGCTGGACCATAAAGAAGGCTGGTCGCCAAAGAATTGATGCTTTTGAATTATGGTGCTGGAGGAGACTCTTGAGAGTCCCATGGACTGCAAGAAGATCAAACCTATCCATTCTTAAGGAAATCAGCCCTGAGTACTCACTGGAAGGACAGATCATGAAGCTGAGGCTCCAATACTTTGGCCACCTCATGAGAAGAGAAGACTCCCTGGAAAAGACCCTGATATTGGGAAAGATGGAGGGCACAAGGAGAAGGGGACGACAGAGGACGAGATGGTTGGACAGTGTTCTCGAAGCTACCAGCATGAGTTTGACCAAACTGCGGGAGGCAGTGGAAGACAGGAGTGCCTGGCGTGCTCTGGTCCATGGGGTCATGAAGAGTCGGACACGACTAAACAACTAAACAACAACAACAATCTTTTTTTTTGGCATGTGCAGATGATCAAATGAGCAGTCCGAGGAGTGGATGTTCTGCACCCTCCTCAGGATGCTGGGCTGAGGGAAGGTGATTAAATCTCTCTGTCCACTCAACTGCTGTTACATATACATTCTCACATATACATTTTGCCACAAAAATTAGCAGGCTTGGCAGTGGGATCAAAATAGCTGCTTGGGGGTCTGGATTAGACCTCTGAACTGGTGCACTCCTGCATTAATAGTAAACTGTGACCCTTCAAAAGAGGGGTTGGGAGAGAGGGCACTATATTCTGTGTAGCACTGAGGCCAAGGTTCTATCAGCACAATATGCTATTATTATTTTTTGCACATTGGAACCTTCTTCCCCCACATGCCATCTAAATGTGTTCTATCTTTCTCTGGACCTCCAGAGCAGGCTTGGTGACATCATGGGATTTCAATGGGTGGAGTAGGGGAGAAGACCCATTGCCCTAGCGTTGCGCCTTGTGCTAACTTTGGCTAGCACAACTTTAACTGAAAACAGCCCCAAGAATTTTATTCACCCTTATTATTGTGTCTTATGGCTAATGAAAAGTTTAACTCAATAGTGGTTCTGGAGTGTAATTGGCTCCCTCTCATCGAAGCAACTAAATTCCTGCAAAACACTTAAAGCCTGTATTAGCAGCAAAGAACATTTCAGAGCAGATCAACTTTTACAGTGATTATGTTTTACCTCTATTCTGGGATACTTTTATGTCCCTTATTTAAAGGGCACTGTTGAAACAAACCAACTAAAAAGAAAAGAAAAGTTAGGAAAAACTCAAAAGAGCCAATCCAATGGCATTAAAGTACTAATGTTAGCCTGCCATCTAAGATAGCACCCTCAATTTGATATCCCGCCTTTCACTCCCCTTCAGGAGTCTCAAAGCAGCTCACAATCTCCTTTCCCTTCCTCCCCCACAACAAACACTCTGTGAGGTGAGTGGGGCTGAGAGACTTCAAAGAAGTGTGACTAGCCCAAGGTCACCCAGCAGCTGCATGTGGAGGAGCGGAGATGCGAACCCAGTTCCCCAGATTACGAGACTACCGCTCTTAACCACTACACCACGCTGGCTCTCCTGATGTGAAGGAGATAAGACATTCCTTGGTTGCAACTTCATAGAAAAGACCTATAAAAATGCCAGCAAAGGGAGACAGGAGCATCTTGTCTAATGATCTCCACAGGGAGAAAACAAAGACAGCAGCTGGGTAAGCTGAATGGCACCGTGAAGTGATTCATTCCTAAATGTGTGTGTGTGTGTTTTTCTGCCAGAAGGAGGAATCATAGCCAATTACAGCCATCCTACATGGACGTGATAGCAAACCTTTAGGTTGATCAAGCCATTCCCCGTTGGGAGAGAAGTTACCATTCTGAAGGATCGATCAGCACTGTGTTGCAGCGGGCCCAATTGCCTGAGGTTCAGAAAAAGAGCAGCTGAACTAAGAGACAAATGTGTAGCAAGCATTTTGGCTTTGTTCCTTCTTCTGGCACTTGGTATAAAAATGAACGTGAGAGGGCCTTTATCAGTACTTGTCAAAGAGCCTGAGGCAGTCGGGCCCATCATTTACTACCATACGTCAACTTTCATGTTACTTTACACAACAAGAGCTCAGAGGCTGGTGACTAATCATCATTTCTGGTCGGCCTTATTATGCTCACTCACATGCAGAGCAATGATACAATTACTTCTGAGAAAATATCAAAGGTTATTTTAGTCAGTGCAGTCACACAGAGATGGGGCAAGCTTAATAAACAAAGAGAGACAGTTCAGGGCTAGGATCTAGGCACTGCTCTGAGCCACCCTCTGGGGATGGGGCACCTGAGTGGTGACAACATTTATTTTATTTCTGTCATTCAGTTTATGAATCACCTCTTATAAAATAGCTCAAAGTGATTTAACAATAACTTAGAAGTACAACAGCAGGGATCATTTGGTTAGTAACCAAGGGGTTAATTCTCCTTACAGTTAATCAGCCAACCAAGAGGATTATGGCGGTGGAGCAACCAGTCAGAATAGCATGATTCTTGTTGAGTAACTTGTGCTCTGATTGACTATGTAGTCCTGAGGGAGTTCTCCCATGTTTTGTAGTTTACTATCTCCCTTCTACGGTCTACGCCTGAGCCCTGTAAGAAAGACAAAACTTCTCTCTTCCTTTCTCCTAAAGTTATGCAATGTTTTTGTTCAGTTTATCCAGCAAAGTTTTATCAGCATTTTCATTTTTCTCTGGGCTCCCTCTGCACTTCCTCTGCACTATTTGAGTGACTTTGCGAACAATCACAACCATTGCATAAATTTTATATAGTAAAAATTAAAACAATGTCACATACAGAGACTGTTAAAAAACTGTTGAATGAACTTTCTCTCTCTCTCTCTCTCTCTCTCTCTTTCACCATATCCATTTACAAACTTAGACTTTCACTGAGTGGAATGTAATGAGCCTGGCTGGAATTTTGCCAGAGCCCTGGGGTTAATACACAAGCTCTCAGAGGTTGGGGGACTCAGACAATCTTAATTACCACAAGTGGTCAAGACTGGGATTTAGTTTGAGTGATGACACTTCTGACAATGAGCAACACCTTCCTAATCATACTGCAAACTGGTACTCTAGTATTGTCATATATGCCAGGACACACTCCAAAAAATCTCATGTTGACTCCAAACAGAGCTCAATCACACATCCGCCTAAATGTTCTGCTTTGAAAAACAATATTGACTCAATGCAAGTGATAGCAAGGACAAAACAATCTGTTCCAATTGATTTGCAACATTATTCCACAAAGGATTTATTATCATCTGTTTGAGCCATGGGAAGCGTGAGAGTTCAAAAAGATTGGCCAGTTTAAGTTCATTGATGTTTCCAGTGCTATTGTTTTATTTCATATAGTAGATAAGAGCACCATTGTTAACTGTATGAAATTTAGTGGGACATTAAATAGTTGCTCTAATCAATACATACAAATAACGCTTAAACAGATTGTTTTTCAAGAAAAAAGAATTTACTTTTCTCTTGATTCATATAAGTCATGTGTGTGTCAAGAAGGAAGAATTTCAGGGAAAGTGGCAAATTTACCTGGTGTGTTTAAAAGGATGGCTGGTGGAAAGCAGGTGTCTTGTTGCTCCCTCCTCCTCCTCCTCCTCCTCCTTCTCCTCCTCTTCTTGCAGTGGTAGAAGCAAAGCTGACATTTATTTTACCAGCCTCCCTTGTACATAGTATTGTTGCAGGTAGAAAATAATGTAGCTGCCATTTATTTTCCGTAGAATACCATGGAACAACCCTGTGTCTGGGGCATTCTGAGGTAATAGCACGATCCCTGTCAGCTGATAGCCACCTAGACAAGATCTGCTGCCACTAGTAACTTTGTGGTTGCCTGCCTAAACAAAATAGTTTTCAAAAGGTGTTTCAAGGAAGGTAAAATTCTTACTAAGACTCTACAGCTAGATTGTTCCACAGGGCTGCCACACTATAGGCTCAATCCCCTGTGAAGGCCAGCTGAACCTCAGGGGCATGGGAAACCACTAGAAATGTCCCTTCAGAGGAGTTCAGTGTTTGAGCTGCAGCACCAGATGTTCCTTAAACTACTTTGGGACCATGTTGTTTAGGGCTTTGTGAATGAACACAAGTACCTTGAATCAGGTCCAGTAGCCAATTGGCAAGCAGAACAACTCTCTCAGCAGAGCAACAGCATGTTGCCAGTAAACTGGTCCTGTGAGCAGTCCAGCTCCTACAGTAGTTGAATAATTATCTGGTTCAGAAGCTTTGTTTTATAAAAGTTATACACCTCTTGCTTGTGAAAAACCTCAAAGCAGTTAAAGACTGCCAATGCCATCAGGCTATTGCAGTCTAGGAATGGTCATAGATGGCAAAGCAGCTGAAGCTGGTGAAAAGCCCTCTTAGCCGCAGAGGTAACTTGGGCCTCTTATGACAGAGATGGATTATACAGTTCCCTCAGATTGCATGCCTGCTCCTTCAACAAGAGTGCAACGCTGTCCACAGCAGACATTTGACCCATCTTCCTATCTTTTTAATCCCTGGGTTACATGTGGGGCAAGCAGTAAGCTCCAGCACATATCTAAGGACTGTTTCATGTATTCAGAGGAGTTACTCTTGCTTCCTTTTTCCTTACTTCTACAGTAAGACTTGCAGATTTTCCCCGTAGGGAGCCTCTGTGAAGAAATGTAGCTGTTTAAAGCTGCAGCCCAGTGTATGGTTGAAGTCAATGGAACATCATTGTGTACACAGTTGCATAGCTCTAGTTGTGAATAACTACAATCAGCAACCATTTTGTGCAAAGGTTCCATGCCTGGTCCCCATGCATGTTGGTGGAGTGCATCTAAGTGCACTCCAGCCCACCCCATTCACTTCAGCTCCAGCCCTGCCCCATTCCACCCCTGTTCCACTCTCTTCTGGGTCCAAAAGGACTGACGCATCAGTGAAAGTGCATCAGTTGGACGCGCCTAAAATGGTTGCTGCCCGAAGTAGCGTTGGATGAGAATGTCTCCATCCAAAGACATACATAGCCTGTCTAATGGGGCCCAGATTAGCACTACAATATGGATTTGCATCTGCACCCCCATTACATTGGTTATGCAGGCAGAAGACTGCCTGCCAAGATGTGCCTCAATGGAGATTATTCAGGACATGATGGCCGAGCAGCGAAAAAAATATTTTGCCATCTACATTCATAACCATAAAGTAAGCACACTAAGAAAGAGTTTAGGTACATATATGTGTAGGTGTGCATTGGAATACAAACTATGCTTAAAAGGAAAGAATGAAAGCTACCAACCTTGTAAAAAATTCTGATCAATATTTTAAATGTGTTCAGGAGCATCAAAAATCAAAACTAAACAATTGCTGAATACCAAAGGAATGCATGGGTTTTTTTTTTCAGGGAGAGAACTACTTAGAATCTGTAGCCTGTCTAGCCTGCTCCTAGACCCCTTACGACTCCCTTTTCACATGACAAGGGAACAATGTTAAAATGTGAAGAAATATAATACAGCATGGCAATGTAGGCTGTATATTCACTGGAGCTATCCGGCAAGAAAACAAATCTCTCTATAGAAATAAGGAGACATGCAGACCCCCCTGTGTATGTTAAGTCAGTGTTGTGCTTTATAAAATATTATGCAAGATGAGTGAAATGGGGGCAAGTGGTTGAAATCTTATGAGACAGGGGGGAAATCTCTCAGCTGAGATAGTGACTTTGGAAATAAATACTCAGAAGGTACCATTCAAGTGGAAGGTCTGAGCTGGTGTAGCCAACATATAGCCCACAATATCTGGAGGGAACTGACTCTCCAAGCATGGTCAATTGTCAGGGATAATGGGAATTGTAGTTATGTGACAATCAAAGGGAGCCATGTTGGCTACCCCTAAATAGTTTCTATTCATCCTGACTAAAGTAAAGCTATTTGGAATCTGGAAGGTTCTGGCTGCCCTGAAGACTTTGCTGACAGTACAGGCCATGTTTTATGCTTACACATGTTGAGCACATACTGTATGTGTGTTAATATTGGAGATTATCTAGTCTTCTAGATAAATCTTCATAACTAGTGCAAGGGATTGTTTTTCAAATTATATACGCAAACAAACAAAAATCAGTATTGTGCTTTTTGCCTCTTTGTAGCCTCTTATAGCACCTAAGATGTTCTATTCTCAATTTGCAAGTGCAAATAAACATTGTGAAGGCTGTGCACTCCTAAGATGGAGAGTAAAAGCACCGGATATATAAAATTCACTGAATTATTTCAGGGTCTGGTCTGGATACAAAGTTGGACACATCAATAGGGGAAAGAATCATCTATTGTCTTTATTGGGCTTTGAGGAAAGGCTCTGCATCTTTGCAAGTCTCCAGAACAAATACTTCAAAACTTCACAAAGTTCACAAAGATAGCTGCATTTATATCTGGAAAATAGGCAACTCTGTGGTGAAAAGGCAGGAAAATGGGATTAAGCGCAAGATGAAAGAAGGAGAACGAGGCATGCAATGCCAGATGGCCTTAGCCATTCCAAAAATGTCTCCTGTTCTTATCTCTCAATGGTTGTCTTTGCTTTAAAAGCATGTAAGTATATCAACAATGATCCCAGGCATGAGGAAGGCAGAAACAAAACTAAATGTATCCTGGAAAAGGGCAGGTGCTGCTTATTTTATTTTTTTGTTTCAATTTGGATGCTTTATTTTTGTCAGGATATGTAACATTCAACTTTAGAAATTATGTTTCTTTCCATTTAAACACTTCCCAAAGTAATAAAGAAAGAGCATTAAAATCTTGCCGCAGAAGTAGGTGATGAATATTGACAAGATTTGAATTTTGTCATTGGAGACCTATATGTATATGTTGGCATTTTTGTTGTAAAAGGAAAAAAATATTTGTCATAAGGATCCCAGTGGAGTCTAGGAGCTACAATGTGTTTCAAGTTGGTTCCCATTCAGATGTTGCTTTTCCTTTATTCATTTAGAAAGTCAACCACACAGGTTGCAGAGTTCATGTGGCAAGTCTTTTCACCTGTACCATTGCTCCACGTGTGCCCTATAGCACATACAGTCCAGTATATTGGGTAACCAATATAGGAAGCATTAAACATCTGGCAACATGTGGGTCCTATTAACTGCATGGGAAATCTGAATGAGTTATTCAGAGTTTCCACAAGCGTAATATTTCCTGTGACAATGGGGGAGAAGGGCAGAGGTGCATTAGTTTGAGGGTGTATATGGCTACATTTTAAAGTCAACACCTGTTTGTCCAACAAGGTATATGAAGTGCTGAAGAGAGCCAAATGCCAGGAGTGTGCATGGGCCTCAATTTTTGCCTTATATCTGTATTCATGCTTTTAAAAAATAAATAAAAATAAAAATCCAATTTGTTACTGAGTTGCTCTGAACATTTTGATTTGTGACTTGGATTCTTAGCTGCTCTGTATAAAACAATGCTCTGTGTTCTTCATTCCTTCTAATGGGGAATTTGAAAATGGCTGTAACATTTTCCCTTTGGACAGGAACATATGAAATTTGCATGCACAGGAGCCAAAATTGCAGGCAAATGGATCGAGAGGCATTTGTGGGTGAAGTAAAAGAGATTTGTTTTTCTCCTTTATATTTTGGCAATGTTTGCCCCTTTCTTCCATTTGGTACATAGTCTGGAACACAAGAAACTTGCACTGAAACAAAGGCTGGATTGGGGTTATGGATGCTATAGCAATACCTCCAGTTCTCTGTAATAACCTTTCACCCTGCCCTATGTGTTAACAGTATGAGTGAGGGAACCTAAGGTAAGGAAGTGGAACCTCAATATGTAGCCTGTCCACAAGAGTCTATGGTAGGTGAGGTTGCGCCTGTATATATTTTTAATGGTGGTGCTGTGAAATCAGTACTGCATAACTTACCTAACATCTCTAATATCTGTTTTGAAACTCAGTATTCTCAACTCTTACACAAAGCTAGTGGAAGTGTTAAAAACATATACCGTAGGTGATATGAGAACAGGAAATTCCTCACCACCGAAATATCAAACAGAAATGGACCTAATTGACATTAGTTCCAAAGGCAAACAAAGTGGGCTGTTTTTTGTTTGTTTGTTTTTTGGAAAGAGGTAAAGTTACCTTCTGGAACCATGTTTTCTCATGAATGTGACTGAGATAAATGAAAACATGCTCTTAAATGCCTCCTAAAATATGTTTGACCCAATTATGGCTCATCAAGAAGGTTAAATAGCTAGTTTTTTTGTTTTGAAATTGGTTTCAAAGAGGGACAAATCTCCCCTGGTTCATATGAGCAAAGCTTCCTAGAAAGGAGTTGTACAGTATCGCTATATTGACCCAGCTGTGACAGACTATTTGCTGTAGAGAAGATTAAAGAAATAGAAATGAGCACAAAATACTTAAAAGCTGGTAACTGTCTGGCCTGTAATAAAATTGGCACCACAGGGGCCATCAACCATTTGTTGTTGCAAGTACCATCTTTCATTACTTAGTGTATAAGAAAATACTTAGACCTCTGATGTCCCCTCCTGAATTTTAGGATGGATTCTGGTGTCATAGTCAAAGGAGGAGCCATACAGTGTCCTGAGCACACCCAGCCCAAGCAGGACAAATAACTGGTAGTTTAATTCTTTATTGACAAAGCACATGTGTATTTTGTGTGCACAGAACATGCACACACACCTTTGGTGAATAAGTAGCTGGCATCTCATTCCCAGGCTTGTGCTCTGAGCTGAACTGTTGGAGCAATAGATGTGCATCCATTTTTTCTTAGATTTCCAAATGCGCCAATTGGCTCAAAAAGGACCCCTTGCTAAGCTATCATCTCCATGTAAGTTGGCACTCAGTCTCTTGTCATAAATTGTCATGAAACGTATTTCTACTTCACTCTACAGAGAACTTTTTTACTTTTTTCTTCTCTTTCTTAAAAAATGGAGGCTGCACGTTTTACCCTCTCATAAACTGTAGTGCATATCTAGCTAAAATATATTTTTTTAAAAAAAAAGAAGAAGAAAAAGAAATAGAGAACAAGCTCATTGCCATATCGTCACAACAAACCCATGTGCTGACAGACTAGTGTATTGTTTTTATTGAAAAGCAACTTCCAGGAATATTGCTTAAAGGCTGGAATAAGATTGGGACAGGCTTTGACTAACTGATTATATAGAGGAGCCTTAGATTACCAGTACCATGGTTATTTATTTAGTTAAAAGATCCACAGACTAAAACAATAAAATACAGACAAAACACATACACAATAAACTAAACACTCAAATGAAAAACAGCAGAATTAGATATTAAATTGGAAAACTGACAGTACAATGCTGTACATGTCCACTCAGAATAAGCCCTATTGAGTTCACTGGTACATACTCCCAGGAAAGTGAGAATAGAACTGTGCTGTATTCTCTTTATGGAGAATAAAAAGGGGGTTCACTGGCACCTAAAGGATAACAAGCTGGGAGGATTTCCATAAAGCAGGTGCCATAACAACCTTGCACAATAGGTAGGGATGTGAAATTTGCCAATTTCAGTTCCGTCAGTTTCCATTTTTCTAAACTTACAGTTATTTGCATCACTTTGCAGGGTGGGAAATTAAACTCCTCATGAAAATTCATCAGCACTTTAGTATGAATTTATCCTAATATTTCTATGCATTTTTACCTAGTATATTTGTGAAGCAATTTCTCCTGCTAGAATGCATTTGTGTATGCTATTTTGACTTATAGATGCATTTCTATGCATTTATGTAGACAATACTTCACTGGAGAACTGCACCATAAAATTCAGAGATGGGCGTATTTAGAATGAGGACTTTGTTTCAGTTTGCATCTTCTTTCAGAAAGTGTGAATCAGCTAAATTCAGCTTTAAATGTGAAGTAAATCAGATTTTCCCCCATTCCTAAAGGTAGTCAACTATTATTATCCTGTATTACAGATAGGGACCTGAAGCCAGACTAAGGGACTTCCCTAATGCTACCTGGTAATCTCATGTCTGGTAATCTCATAGTGACACTTGATCCAGGGTAGTCTTGATCCAACCCTGTTAGCTGCTGCGTGACATTAGATAGAGAGAGTAATTTGTTCATTTCATTGTCTACAAATTACACTGTGTCGGGATATTTCAACACGTACAGCCATAAAAATCCTGTTGATACTGTCAGGTTCTCATCTGGTTGTGCATCTATCAGCCTGCCCTTTAACAAGCCACATTGCAACAACATCTGAGAGCCAGGCTTAAAGCTCATCTTGGTGCCGGAGCCATGGGACACTGCATTCACCTCTCTGTCTCTCACACAAACTGAATGCACACACACATAAACACACTTTAGCTGTAATTCAGTGCTTTAAAAATTGGAAGCAGTTTGTGTAAATGTCCCTGATTCCTGGCAGTGCCACAAGTCAGCTGTGATCTCCAAGTATAATAAGTGCCTTGCTTCAGATTCCTCCTCTCTGCTGTGTGTGAAGTTTGTCTGCAGCTCGTTAAAATGCTAAAGGCTCTATCCAGAGTCCAGATGTGCTTTCAAATGGAGGAACAACTGGATGTAGTGGGGAATCTTTCCTGTTTTTAGCAGTTTCCATTTCACAACCAAACACATCACTATAAAATTACTACAGCCTTCAGCGATTGTTTTCCCAAGGACGTAATGACCAGCAACTAAAGTTCATGGCATTTAAGAAACAAAACACCAGCGTTTGGCATCCAGCAATCTGAAAATTAGCATTCTGTAAAGGTACACTCTGAGACCAGCATATTTATGTGAAATCCCTAACTGTAGAAAATACAGTAAGCATGGCTGGACCACAGGCTTGGGCAAGAGTCTTTAGGTGAAGAGGAGTTTGTTGCTGAAAAGCAGTAGGCAGGAGGAGGGTGCTTAACCCTTTCCCACACTCTGTTTTCTTCTTCTAATCCTCTGACTCCATCTGCAGCTGTTTCCCCCTATGTTTGACGCAGCAAACATACATTTGAAAGCATAAGTCCATCAGATAGCTCTGACTTCCATTCCAGGGTTGGTGAAATTTCTTTTTTCTTGAGGTTGTCACAGTGGCTCTATGTCAAAGCAGTAGAGTTGGCAACAGCCGTATGTAGTGATGGCATAAAGGCTTTCTTCCTAAAATGCTCTGTTGCTTCAATGAAATGAAATCAACTCCTTCCCTTGAACTTTGGCTAGCTTTCACTTAGTACGTCTGTTCCTTGGGAAATTTAGCACAATAATCCTTTGGAACTATGCTTTCCCTTTAAAAAAACAACAACATTCCTCATTGCAATTGAAAGAGAAGCATTTAGTGAGATGAAAGGCCTGTGAAGATTGCAGTCCCACCATAGCAGGAGCCGTGAAATTCCGACAGATGTGCCACAACTTGTTCTGCATAAAGTACAATTGTGAAAATGCATTAAATGAACAATGCTCAATGTATAACTATGAAATGGAACTGGCTTTGGGGGTAGGCATTGTTGGGCACCTGCCAGGATGCACAGCCCTGCAAGGGGCCCACTGGCAATGCTTGGAAACCCCTCACTATGCTGACCTGGAGGTAGCAAGCCCTAATTCTTCATTTGTGTTCACCAAACCCAGCAGGTTCTTAAAGATTTCAGTGGATTCTTAATGCATTAGATTTCACTGTACATGTAGAGCGGTTTCTGCCCATACCTGTAGAATGGTACAATACCATTAACTCTCCACATTCATACAGAAGGCCTTTGCACAAGTCCAGCAAGGTGTTTAGCATTGCGGACGTTTCTAGAACCAGGAAAGTAGTGCACCAGTTTTTAGCCCATTCCCGTGCACTTTGCTGTGGGTGGAGTGGGAAATTTGCTATCAACTTTCACCTGTGGGTGTACAGGTGATATTGCTGGACTATAACACTCATCCTGACCATTGGCCATGCTGGCTGGAGCTCATGGAACTTCAACATATATGCATCCTATATGCTACAGAGTTTAATTTAATGACTTGGTATCCAATATCTGAAGGAACATGTCTGTCCGTACTATTTTACCTGGATGATAACACCTGCTGGGAGACCCTTCTTGTTTGTTTACTCACTGGATGAAATCCATTATTCAGTCACCTGGCAGAGGAGACATTTCAGTGGAGGCACTCTGGATTTTGAATACTTTCCCCCTCAAATACAATTGACGCTAACTCTGTTCAGTTTTAGAGGCCAGTTAAAAGCCTACCTTTTCATCCAGGACTTTGGTAGGAAGCATTCATGAGGGGTTGAGGTTAGTGGTAGCGTATTGTTACAAGTGCAGATTATATAGCAAACTTATGTTTGCTATATAAGAGTTGTTAGTGTATGTTGTGGTTATTACATTAACGTGCCCTGGGGTCTCTGTGTGATACAAGCAAACACACATATTAAATAACACCTTGGGGTCCCCAATCCCTTCTATACACATACAGCTGTACATACATAGGCACCTCTTTCTGACTCTATGGATGAGGCAGACTGGGGATGAGGCAAATTTCCCTTCAATGCATTGGGTATATATGCATGGGGGCAGCATCCCAAGAGCCCTCATGTGTCACCTGTTACAATAGAATACACAGTCACACAATGCCAAGACCCTTTAGGCTGCAATCCTTTACATATGTATTTGGAAGTAAGTTCCATTGAATAAAAAGAGATTTGCTTCCAAGTAAACATGCACAGGATTGCGCCACTACTCACAAGTAATATGTCCCCATATTTTGGCAGGAGATAGGAGCAACTCTGTTCTCCACCCCAGCCTTATTAGGAAGTCGACTTGGGGTCAAGGTCAAAGAGCTTTAGAACTCTCTCTGTTCTCACAGGGTTCAAAAGCTTTAGTCCTTGGATTAGTCAGGTGACAGCTTGAACTGCCTGACTTTCAAACCCATTTGCCTGAACTGAATGGTCCTTCCTCATGAATTTACAAATTATACAAGTTCTCACACACTTGTGCCTTTGGGTAGTGTGACATAACTTCTCTGGCTCTCTTTTAAATTGGTTGGCTGCATATCATTCCATTATTAGTTGTCATGAGAATTTTGAAGAAAATGACAGGCTATAAAACCAGAAACTGAGCAATTTATGACTAAGGTTGCAAGAATCTTACTTTCGGGAATATGTAGCTTGCCTCGGAGAAAACATGTATAGGACTGGGCTGCGTGTCAACAAATGTTCAAATTATTTTGCAGTACGAGCGAATGCAGGAGTTGCACACATCTGCTGAGCAAAGAAAATTGAAGTACATGGATCTTCATATTTCAGTTCTTTCATTCTTACTTTCTCATACACACACCCCGTTTATGTATATGTATATGTATATGTATATGTATATGTATATGTATATGTATATGTATATAACACTTATGATGGACTTGTTTGGAAGCCAATGTTGGTATAACCACTGTTGCCTCCCTAAGCTGACCTTTGAGTCTCGAAGTGGTGGCTCCACATTTTTCCCCTTTCTCAAAATGAATTCTTCCCTGTCTATTTTAAAGCTAATGTGTCCTGTAAAACTTGCTTATAGATCTAACTAGCTTTGTAATAGATCAGCATGTTAGCTTCTCCAGATCCCATAAAGCTAAGATGCCTGTGATTGAATTAGGAGCTTAACTATACTTCACTCTCGGACCCTAAAGCCCCACTCCATTTCAAAGAATAGCCAATGCCAGCTGATCAGGCTAATTCTGATCTGATCTTCTACAAAAGAGATGGGCATTATTGTTAATGTAGGTATTCTAAATGTATTGTTTGTTTTAATACTTATATATTGCCTTTCCAGGATGGTTTACAATAGATCGATCGATAGATATAACACAATAATTCATAACATGAATACAACAGGCAACTGTAGAAAATATTTTTTTTTAATGTACTACTAAAAGCTAGGTATTAAAATCAAGAAATGCTTGATATAAAGATTACTATTTAACCAACACCCACACACAATTAAGGTTGGTGCCAATCACTATCCACATTGATTTTTTTTATGTAGAAAGGAACTAAAATAGAGACAACCAAACAATAAAATAAACTAAAATTCAATATTTAGTCTGCATCACTGGGTAGAAGTGAGTCCCCAAATACTCAACTCAGTAAAAAAAACAACCCAGAGAAGGTGAGGACATAACAGAAATGGAGAAAGAAAAGGGAAAATATAGTACATGTAGTTATGTACTTCTAAAATATGAATGCTAAGAGAAAATACATCTGTTTTTTTGTTTTATTGCAATATTTCATCGGGGGTAAGCTTACAGGACAATCCAAACCCTGGCCAGGCAGTGATGGGGTATGACAGAACAGCATCACTGCAGTCCCATCATGCACACTGAGCAGTGAGTTATGGGGCAGGCATATTGCTGTACCAACCTGTCTAGCAGAGCCAGGGTAAGGAACCTGCTCCAGCCTGTGGGCCACATTTCCTTCGGAATAACCTTCTGGGCCAGAACCAGATAAAGAGACCTGGAAGGTAACATGTGGACCCAGGGTCTAGGGATCTCCATCAGAGGTAGAGAAAGCCCTTATTTTGCCTCCAAAGTGATGTTTTTGGTACAGAAGCACTACAGGGCAGCAAGGAATAGACAGGTACCAGAATACACTCTGTTTCCTGTGTCTTTCACAGGAAAATAAGGAGCAGAAAGTTTCACATAAAAGAAGGAGGATTTTCATTTTAAAAACAAAAATAAAAAAGGTGAAGCAACAGACTAAGAATTTTGGTTGATTTTTTTTAATTGTTGGGATCTTCCAAATTTGTTAACTTTGCCAAATAGTTCAAAAAGTTGGATTCAGTAGGAGCTTCTTTTCCTGCCTTTAAGGTCTTCAGCTTCTCCCTCAACTATTTGGACCAGGGTAGATGAGAAACGCTGGCATTCATGCAGATCCTCTATGTAAACATACTTTAAAACTAAAAACGTGCATATGATAATGTTTCATTGCTGAATAGTAGAAGATCAGGTTTCTCCTGCTGAATTATTTTTTCCTGGATTCCCCCCCCCCCCCCGCCCCGTGGAGAGTGAAAGCTATTGAAGGCATTCAAACAGCACTAGCAAACACCCCAGCTGACGATCTGGCTCTGGAGGAATACTAAAAGGTTAATGGTTTAGGGGGAAATTGCTCCAGGCTTAGCATTAATTGACTTTTAGCTGGTCTCAGATCATCTATGATCAGATCAGAAGCCAGGCTGCATCAGTTTCATTTCCTTTCTGTCCTTTCCAATTTCTTCCTGAACCTCTTTTGCTATTACCAAACTTGCAGACAGACAGATGGGGCATCTCCAGGGGGGGAGAAAAGACAAGAAACCTCAGTGAGATCTCAAAGTCCCAGAAGTGATGGCTTAAACCTGACTCCTTGCACAGATGGCAAGGGATGGGGGCAAGCGATCTGATTTCTTAACTCTAATTCCTGGGGTTTCTTTGGAACCTTAATGGACAGCAGGTAGCACAGCTTACTGTATGGTTTTCTTCTCCTTCAGACGCTTTGCTTCCAACAGACTATGATGCTCCAACTAAACCATTTAGGAAAGGCCTAAAACAGACAAGTAGCTCTTTGTCTGTGGCTCTGTGTGAAGAATCTTAGCCTTGTTATTAGTATATTGATACTGATGGCAGTCAAGCCACCACTCTGTGGAAGGATCCATTGGCTTAGTAGCAATTAGCATCATTTAGGAAGGAACAACCCACTGGGAACAACTTGCAGGTGCAGGATTCTTATTCTAGTGGCCTTTCACTCCCAGAGAACATACTGATGACAAGGTTAGGAAGCAGTCAGGAGGTTCATGCCTGCTCAACTTCCTTAAGCATTATCAGGTAGCATAGCTATTCATGGTGACTCCCGATTCCAAGAAAAGAGATCAACAACAGGAAGAGTGTTGCATTCAGGATGCTTATTTTCATCACACACGTGTTTATTCCCTTTTGTTTCAGGATAGAAGCATCAAGGCAAAAATCAAGCTCATAATGTTATCTGTGAATGAAAAGACATACATAGTAACAGATGCTGAATGGACTGAGTGTCGGCCAATGCCATCCTTATATAACACACTTTCTGAGAATGCGGTGTTTCCAGATATTGTTTTTTTCAGGAGCAAATGTGATCCTGGGGCCTATTTGAGTTTGAATGGGTGCTGATTAGCAGTTGTCATGAAGTCAGACTGTGCAATGCTAGAGATCTTTCAAATGGCACACAGAGCGGGCAGGTGTTTCCTTGTAACAGCGAGTAGATCTGATGAAGAGCCTGACAGCTGTTTTAGTGGGAGGAAAGCTGAGTCTGAGAAATACAACCAGACCAAAACACAAGAAAGAAAGAAAGAAAGAAAGAAAGAAAGAAAGAAAGAAAGAAAGAAAGAGGAGGGGGGAAGCCCCCAACAACTTAAATATTAATTTGCCTAATAATCAAATGATAGGGTGCTGGTGATAAATCCATTTCACAGAACACTGTCATGAGAGCTGTGGAAATGTTGATAAGCCTTCCTGCAATTACAGAACACTATTCTGCATTAGAAGAAGAGGAAATTTAGACCTAAACTTATTAGCAACCTTCAGTGCTTTTTTTCTGGGGGTACACAGGGTTACGCATGCCCCTAAACATTTTGTGAATCTAAGTTTGGCCTCATTGAGGGGCAGTGTTTCAATGTGAGTAGGAAAATGAGAGTATTTCTAAACATTTTTTTAAAGAAAAAAAGCACTGGCAACCTTAGCAATTAGCGTTTGGTTTGGAGTTAAGAGATCTCCACCCCTGATGTCGTATGATATCTGTTGAATGACGTGTGCATGGTCTTCCCAATATAGCCTCATCGGCCATATTCAGAGGCCTGGCAGGCCTAATTAGGCCCATGGGCTGGCGGTTTCCCACTGCTGTTGCCAACCGTCTAGCCCAACCTCCTCGCTCAATCTATATTAAGAATGTCAATAAAAAGCTACATGTGCTTTTCTTACCATTGCCAGACTGAAAAATGATGCTGTGCAATGAAGATAATGAAAAAGGAAGGTGAAGAGGAAAGCATTTCAGCCTAGCATTTGTTTGCTCTAGCAAGTGAAAGAGAAGGTGTGGTGTGGGAGCAATTGCAGGTAGACTTCCATCCACAATGACAAAGCTGTTATAAA
Source organism: Podarcis tiliguerta (assembly GCF_965153285.1). Classification (NCBI taxonomy): domain Eukaryota; kingdom Metazoa; phylum Chordata; class Lepidosauria; order Squamata; family Lacertidae; genus Podarcis; species Podarcis tiliguerta. The sequence goes on along the minus strand of NC_139536.1, from coordinate 68,343,126 downwards.
GTCACAGGTAAAGGTAAAGGAAAAGGGACCCCTGACCGTTAGGTCCAGTCGCAGACAACTCTGGGGTTGCGGCGCTCATCTCGCTCTATAGGTCGAGGGAGCCGGCGTACAGCTTCTGGGTCATGTGGCCAGCATGACTAAGCCGCTTCTGGCGAACCAGAGCAGTGCACGGAAACGCCGTTTACCTTTCCGCCAGAGCAGTACCTATTTATCTACTTGCACTTTGACGTGCTTTCGAACTGCTAGGTTGGCAGGAGCAGGGACCGAGCAACGGGAGCTCACCCCGTCACGGGGATTCGAACCGCTGACCTTCTGATCAGCAAGTCCTAGGCTCTGTGGTTTAACCCACAGTGCCACCCGTGTCCCTTGCGCCACCCATGTCCCTTAAAGTCACAGGTAGGGTCTCTGATTTGCAGCCTAGTAATCCTACCGTTGGACCCAGTACAGCAGCACAAAATCTGATAAGTCTTTTGTAAAGACGTTATGCCTACACTGAGTAGGGCAAAAGCTGGATTGCCGCTATTAAAATGCAAACAGTATATAAAGGTTAAAGCTCACTCATGATGAAACTAATTATATTCTAATAGTATTGCTCCAGAATCTTTGGATTACAACCAGTGAACAATAACCTGAATATTTTCACTAGTTTTCTTCTGCAATATCGAATTTCTTTCATTCTCAGGAAATATATTAGTTTTAAAAAACCTTTTAAATTCATAAGGCGTTCACAGAGGAACAAAAACTTGTTGTGGAATTACAGTTCAAAGGAAACAGAGGGGAGCTGAATGAGACTGAAAATCCTGTAATTTTATCAACGCGCGAATAAAAGCACCACTTTTTGTGTGTGTGGATTTAATCACCTCAGAGAATGAAAGTGGAAAACAAGTTCTTGATAGGAAACTTGAAACAATTCAGTGCCGGCCATTGTGGGCAGGCATTCCATTGGCTCAATGAACACAATTGCCTAGACATGCTAGAAGTGCTACGTGACTAACTTCAGCATCTGTGTGTGATGATGGGAACTATGTATGTACACCTGAGAGTTTAGAACTCAAAAGTTCACAATCATCACAAACATGAGCTGGGGACTGCTTCTTCAGCATTAGCAATGATCACTGGACAATTCCAATTCTAAGCTAGTTCTTTTCCAACTGAGTTGATCCAGATAGCCCAAGAATTAATGAAGTTTTTCCACTTGTTTATTTCAAAAATTGACTTTTCAATTAGAAGCTATCCCTTTTCAGCATTTTAAACATTAAAATGTTCTATTTGTTAAGGTACGTGTCCTGTCTTAAAACCCCTACAAGCTGGCACAACTTCCCTTTAGGTTATTAAAGAGGTCTGAGTTTGAGCAAGTTTTAATTGCAACACCTGAAGATATCAGTTTAACTCCTATTGGTGTTCTGCTTTTCACATCGGAAGAGAAAAGGAAACCTAAACCCGACAGATATTCTTCCTAATCCAGCTGGTTTAAGATTGTGAAAAAGACCATTGTATTAAAGTTGTATAGGCCACACCCCCAAAAAGATTTTGGAAGGGTGGCACAGGTTATTCACAATTTACAGAGGAGTTCCAGTCTAGCTCCTTTGAGTTCACATTGTAGTATTTATATCTTATTTGTAATTCAGTTTTATCAGCTTTAACCATTTCTTCCCCATGACCAAATGAGTTCATGAACATTATTCACCATCCAGAACCTGCATCCTCAATTATAAAACGTTTTTCCTGACATCCTGCAGACTATAGCTCTTTGCATTTGTTATATGTTAAAAGGAAGAGTCTAGCTGTAATGGTTTTCAAGCAGTTTCTGTAATGCTACCTTTCCATGCTGAGTATAGGGCTAGCAATAATCACAGCTACTCTCCAAGATCCTTTCTGACATGTTGTGACTGCATACTAAATTTAGTCACTCTGTGGTATTAATTATCTTCTGCAGCAAAGTGGAGAGACAATATAATTTATTATTATTGCTTCCTTTGTTGTTGCGTAACTGGCTTGAAGGGGGACCTTTTGGAGCAAATTTTGAGGGGTTCTGCAAGGGAAGGAATGCTTGGGGAATTCCAATTATGTGTGTTGAAGTTCATTTGTGTGACATTACTTTTCTCCCTTTCCATTTTTTCTTCAAATGTTCAAGTTCTCACTTTGAGGGGTATTTTGGTTAAAGAAATGTAAACTGTTTATTTTGTTGATTTAGCTAAGGCAAGAATGTTACATATCAGCTTGTTAAATTCTGTGCGTTAACATCTTTTTTTGCCCCTAAGAATGGCATTTATTATTGGAAAAGTTGGTATGGTTGTTCAAATCTTGAAATCAGGTGTCTCAAATTTTATTCAAGCAAATTGAAACTTGGAAAATATGCCAAAGAATCCTAATGTTCATTTCAGATCTCCATGCTGCTGTAATGTCAATTATCGTGAAGATGTTAATATTTTAGATACAGTGGCACAATTAAGCATCTTGTGCTGGAACACTTTATAGCAGTGGTTTTTAACCAGTGTGCCGTGGCACCCTGGGGTGCCTTGAACGATGGTCTGGGGTGCCTCTGTCCCTCTGTCCTTCCCTCCCTGTTCTGATGCATCTCTGCCTCCCAAAGACTTGAACAGCTTTTTGTTGCAGCAACAAAAGCTCTGCAGGTGAAAGGTGCCTCTGGAGCTGGCCAGAGAGTTCTGGTTGCCAGGAGCTGAGGTGGCCTTGGAGCAATCAAGGCAAGGGAGCCCAGTCAGCCAGTCCACCAGCCCTTGCTGTTGGGAATGGACAGACAAGTGGGAGGCTGGGCAGGCAAGGCGCTGCGCTGGCCTTTCTTGTGCTTGCTTTGTGCAAGGCTTGTCTGGGAGCTGAGTGCCTGGTGCTGAAGGGGAGCCTTTCCACCATGCAGGCCTGGTGGCACCTTCTGCCACCACTGCTGCCTCCCAAGGTGAGTAAGATGGTGGCCTGACGCTCACCTTTGGCCAGACTTGGTTGAGTCACTAAGACTGGGGGCATCCTCTTCCCAGGCCCCTAGGGAGCAGTGTGAGGAGGCACCTCTCTTTGGGGCCGGGGGGGGGGCAGCTCAGAGACCAGGGGCGGCAGCAGTGGCTACCTGGAGGACTCCCAAGGAGAGGGGAGAGGAGAGGAGGCTGAGTGAAAACTCCCCAAGGGAGGGTGTTTGAAAAAGGGTGAGAGGTTGCCAGCTCTGCAGTCAAGGGGTAACATAACTGGGCTCCTGAGTCCCACAGGGGTGCCGCAGAAAGAATGTAGTTGGTCAAGGGAGCCATGGACTCAAAAAGGTTGAAAACCTCTGCTTTATAGCATGGGCATGCAAGTTTCCTTCTAGCAGAAATGGGGAAGGAAAGGGTTTTGCCCTTTCAGCAATTGCTGGAGATATTTTAAACTGTCACTATGCTGACAATTTCCCCCTTCTGCAATGTCATCTGCTTAAGGACTGATTTTTTAAAACCCCAATTAATCTGGTGAGGCAAGCCTAGAAATTGTGTGTTTCAATTTGAAGGTCAGAAATGAAAAACCTCTTTGTTTCCACTTTTTCTTAGGATGTCCCTATTTTCACTGGAGAAATGTTGGAGGGTATGGAGTTATCCTACCCCCAAGCCATCTGAAGACTATTCTATATAGGGAAGGGTTTTTCCCCAAAAAAGTTTAATTTTTTATTATGTTTTTATATATGTTGGATGCTGGCCAGAGTGGTTGGGGCAACCCAGTAAGATGTGTGGGGTATAAATAGTAAAATCATCATTATGGAATGGGACGCCCCTATTTTCATTGGAGAACTGTTGGAGGGTATGCCACCTTTCATCACAAGATCTCAGCGCACTTCACAGAATAAATTTAGAAGTAGCGGCTTAGTAATCCAGGTACAGACTAATGGCAACTAAATAGTTTACTGCTTTATCATTATTTACTTTGTTTGGGTTTTTTTTAATCACAAGTTTGAAAGTTTATGATGTGAGCCATGCCTTGACAGTCATTTGATGCAATAATGTAATATGTATGTTGTGCAGAGCAACCCTAACCATTTTGTAAGCCTCACTCCCCAGTTCAGTTAGCATGTCGATAAAATTGCCACCTTAACTTGTAATTAAATCTAGAGTAGTACATTCCGTATGTATAAGAGCTATCTCACCCAATCTACTTTATGGTACTTTAGAAAAGAAGTGATTACCAGTAGATATTTCTTAGTATTAGGTACATCCAATATAAACCAATTATAATGTACAGGCTTAAAATCTGCACAAAACAGAACCAAAATGTAATGAAGATAGCAGGTGGATGAATGGGTGGCTACCAATGGCTACTAGCCATGATGGTTAGGTTCTCCCTCCACTGTCTCTGACAACCACTTTGTGGGGTTCACAGTTGGGGAGAGTGTTGTTGTGCACAGGCCTTGCTTTGAGGCTTCCACAGGCATCTGTGTGACCAGTGTAAGAACGGTTTACTGGATAAGATGGGCCACTGAGCTGATCCTTCAGGCTCTTCTTATGTTCTTATGAATAGATGTTGGGGAATCCCTTTGCAAAGTCTCAGCTGTTTGGTACATGATTTGTGAATGAAAACAGCACAGTCAAACCCTGAATGGCAGGCTGCCCACACAGGATTGGTCTGGGTTCCAGTTTCAGCTGTGCAAAAGTACCCTCGGTTACAAATTAAGCATTACACAACTGTAACTACGAGGCACAGGTTTCCCACAGATATTGCTATTATGTTGTACTACTCTTGCTAATTTTAGTCTCACATTGTAATTCCTATTATTCTAAAATCATAGCCTACTCTTTCAGGCTACTTAAAGGGAACATTTACTCTACAGTGTATACTTTTAGAATTTCTAATACCTGCTGCGATGCACATGAAATTGCAGGGACTCGTTTTCCTCTCCATTCTGCATATTATTTTCTTGTAAGTAGTAAAGTGAATGGGTTTGGAGACAGCTAGAAAAAGAAAACACACACAAAGCTCAGCTATTACAGACATGTAAGCTTTATTTGGTTTGAAATGCGTCCCATGATTTTATCCTGCTCCATCTATAGTTTTCCTTTATACATGAGAATGGCAAGATAATAGTTACGGCAAGGAAACGTGTGTGGTTGATGAGGTGACATGTGAGAAACAAAGATCAACATCAGAGATTGCTTTTGATGCATGCAACATGCAACATTACTTCCGTTGGTATTTTGGTTGTCCCACGGTCACCCATGTGGCAGAATAATCCCATGGATAAGCAAAGAATGTGAAGCTTCTGGACAGACTTCCTTTCTGGGCAAAGTATTAGCCACAGAATACTTTTAGAGTTTATTTGCAAACTTCAGCTGGATAATTTACAGAAGGGTGACTTTGGGGATGGGCCATATCATGGGCCTGCTATTGCAGCAGCTGTTACTGTCAGTGTAATGTAGACAGGATCCTACTCACCCAAGAACAAAAGTTCACAAAAAAATACCATTTTAAACAATACACATAGCCACACTGACAGACTTTCCCATTGGACACATGGCAATACCACTGACAATAATCTCAGGATGTGGTCTGAAGGCACATGAGATTTTTTGCACTTCTGCAAAACCTTGACGATGCCCAGAGCTTGCTGATAACCCTCCCGCTTGTGTGTGGATGGAGTCGTTTTGACTACATAATGATCCACAAGTTATTTGAAAGATCACATGTACCCACACCACGCTGCTCACACATTAAGATCAACAACGCCCTTGCTGTTTACCCACCACCAAAATCAGCGAGGTGTGAGGAAGAAGGCTTTTCTGTGGTTGGCCCCACAGCTCTGGAACTCACATCCAACTGACCTCTGTAATGTCACTGCACTTCAGATTTTCCAAATGGCCTTGCAAACCTTCATGCTCTCAGTGACTTTCTCATGACTGATGTTCCATCTTATAATAGTGTTCCTTTCGGCTGATCCATTTGTTTAAAATGGTTTGTTTCTGGGGTAGTTATAGTCTTACTATTGTTTGTTTTATTAATGTTGTGATTATATTGGAAGAACTGCATTTTATAGTTTTATTGTATTATGTAAGTTGTTATTTTAATTGTGTGTAAACCACCTTGAGAAACTTCTGCACAAAAAGGCAGCCTATAAATAAATAAATAAATAAATAAATAAATAAATGATGGAACGATACACACAGTTGCCCATGTAAACAGCTTCCATTGCCCCTTTCAGATCCATGGCATCTGGTACAACTTACTAGGATGCTTACAGTAGTGTCATGGTACTCTAGACTTTCCCAGTCCCATGCCATACCATTGATTGCTACTGGTGGAAGCCAGGGAAACCCACACACAGAGGAAAAGTCTCGTCTGCAAAGTAAATGGTCTGTGTAAATGATACGTGGAAGTGATGGTGGTACTTTGGCTGAACCTTTGTGTTCTTACGTTGTCCCAGGAATTTGCCAGGAAATGATTCAAAGGAAAGCCCTCCAAAAGGTCAAATGGAATGTGTCTGTGCCAAGCATTCATATTTACAAACCGAAACAACTCTCTTCATTCTCAAAATAACTAATATTCTCGTCTAGAGCTGCACCCTCCACTATACTCCAGAACACTGAGCTGCTTACAAACAGAGAAAAAAAAATCTACAGAGATCTTTTGTCTGCAATGCTGAAGACTTCCTGCAGCCAAACCTTAAAACTTGGCTTTCCCTTTTTCAGGTCCTCACCTCTGCACATGCCAGAAAGCTCACATATGTTGACATAGAGCCATTCGGAAACTGCCAAGTTCAAGTTTGTGAGTGCTCAGAGACAACAGCTGCGGTCTTTGCCAGAATTCAGACAGCGAATCCAGGGGGAAATGTCAGTATTTCCATCAACAAATGTAGATATTCACTATAAAAGTAATGATGGAACTCAAAAATGTGGTTTTCATACGAACGAGTCCCAGATTAGGTATTTCTGAGGAAGTGAAAGAGTTTGCAGAGGGTGGGATTTTAATTGACCATAGGCAGGAATGGGAAAAAGCTGTTTCTGCAAAGCAGATGTGCCCTCTTTTCTCATGGGTGAGTGGAAGTGAAAATTTTATGATGCAGCTTCAGGAGTGATCCACTGCCACGTAGACTTTGCAAAAAAGGAGTGTCATTTAAAAAATGAAGGGCATGAGGCAGTCAGGAGTAAGCATGTTTATGTCCCGTGGATATATCCTGTGTGTCAGTACAGTGGTGCCTCGCAATACGGAATTAATTCATTCTGCGAGTTTTTTCGTCTTGTGAATTTTTCGTCTTGCGAAGCACGGTTTCCCATAGGAAATGCATTGACAGTTTCCCATAGGAATGCATTGACGGTTTTAAGAAAAAGGCGCAAGACATTTTCGTCTTGCGAAGCAAGCCCATAGGGAAATTCGTCTTGCGAAGCAACTCAAAAAACAAAAAACTCTTTCATCTTGCGAGTTTTTCGTCTTGCAAGGCATTCGTCTTGCGAGGTACCACTGTATCTCACACTGAATTCAATGTGATTTTAAAATTGTTTAACTTAAGAGTCTGCCTAGTGCAGGTGAGGTGTTTTGAATCAATGTAAACCCCATGTTAAACAGCTTTCTCTTTCATCAGGCTCATATTAAACCATAAATAGGGAGTGTCCTCTTGTATATAGTTTCAGCTGCTACCACAGAAGAGGTGCATACATTTTCTTGTGAACCCATCTTGATCTTGGTTTTAAATGTGGCATTGTGGGTCTTAATTTGAATTGCAATGTCTTTTTTATCACCTTACGTTGAAAGCTGCTTTAGGGCCCCATTCTAGAGCCATATAAATAAATCATATAAATTAACATGCAAGGCTACTGGGCAATTATTGTATAGCACACTTATGTCAGAGTATATGAACCAGATATCTGACTGTGCCAAAGCTAATGTACAGTGGTACCTTGGGTTACAAACACCTCGGGTTAAAAACACTTCGGGTTACAGAATCGGCTAACCTGGAAGTAGTACCTCGGGTTAAGAACTTTACCTCAGGATGAGAATAGAAATCGCGCACCGGCGGCAGCGGGAGACCCCATTAGCTAAAGTGGTACCTCAGGTTAAGAACGGTTTCAGGTTAAGAATGGACCTCCAGTTCGAATTAAGTTCGGAACCAGAGGTACCACTGTATTTGAATGTCTTCAGCTAAAATATCTCACAGAAGGACCTGTTTATCAAGGGTACCATCTTTACAGGCAATTTAAGGTTGTATCATCAAGAAGTAGAATGGCATTCCTTCAGATCACTCCAGTTGATGTGAGACTATATGGTTGGATGGTGTGTTTTTGTGTGAGACAAGGCATGGAATATCTATTGATGAACCAGGCTCAATCTTCTCCTTGAATAAATCATAGTGGCTATGTTATACCTCTACTGTCAGAGGCAGTAGACCTCTGAATACCAGTTGTTGGAAATCATGAATGGGACAAGTGATGTTGCATTCAGGTCCTACTCCTGGGCTTCCTTCAGGCACCTAGTTGGACACAGTGAGAAGAAGATGGACCTTTGGCCTGATCCAACATGGCTCTTCTTATATTCTTCATTTCCATTACCATACATTTATTGAAACAGTAAAAGAACGTATTTTGAATTGACAGGTTATCTATATCACCATTTCCCCTAAATGCCTTACATGTGCATTGGCAACAGAAGTGGAAGACCAAGGCCTTTGATAGCCACTGGTCAAATTTTAGCTCTGACTGCTGACATGGTTTAATGCTCCTATTTCTATAACCTAATTCCTAGCAGATGTAGAATATTTTCACCCTTTCTTAATTTTCAATAAAATGTGAACCAATGGTTTCAGAGGAGACCACAGTATTATCTTCTATTTTAAAGCAAATATAGCCCACCCATTTAGTCTTTGAATTCCTGAGTCTGACAGCTTACTTCATTTGTAATGTCATGTATGCAGAGGCCATAGAGAAACATTTCCACATGGGTCATAAAGTATGTAAGTGGGTCACTACATGTATCAATTGCCTGGATTCATAGAGAGTCTCTAGGATTAGTATGGATATTCCCTCCACAGAGAGCCAATAATCCTGATCCACATGTTGCCCCTCTAACAGAAATCATGACTGTTTTGTGGAGACACCAACATTCAGGACCATTTCTTAGCAATCTTCACTTGTCTATCATAATGTATTATCACGATCCCGTTCTATCAATTTTGCCATCTTGGACTCATTCAGGAGGAAGGATGGGATATAAATAATAAATTAAATTAATGGAAATTTTGGTTAATTTTATTCAATTGTATGACTTCATTTTATGTAGATTCCACCTATGCCGTTTGAATTGAGTGTCGTTATTAAATTCCCACAATGTCTGTTTTTAACTATCCTAAAGCTAAGTTATTTGAAAGCTACTTTGTCCATGAAGAAAGCTTGTTTTAGAGTTGAAGGCATGTTAAGTCAAAAAGATACAAAGAGGCTTATATTGAGAAGAATTTGGTGTTATCTATTGACATTCCATGGATAGGCAAAAGAATCTAAGTACTCAGGAAATGGTAAGTAATGAAAGCAGCCTGTATTTTATGAAAATATGTTGTATCATAACCACTTCTTCCATTCACGGTTCTTTCCCCCCTTTTCCTCCATCAATGAACTTTCAACATCATTAATATGGCAAGATAATCTCTACCACTTATTAGTGCCTTGAATCAATTACAATATAGAATTAAGGTTTTGTGTAACTTAACTGAAATAGAATTGTTCATAGGATAAATCTGATCCAGGGTATGTATCAAGTAGCCAAGGAACATTGATTATTATATGCTTTATCTTCATATTTCCTTTTATAGGGACATTTGATCTCAACAGTAGTGCAATGTACTCAGGCCTCATTAATTTTGCTCTCTGAGTTACCATACGTTAATATTTTAGTGAATTTAGTAAACATTCCAAGAGCCACATTGCACTGGTCCAGGAGAAGAAAGGCAAAAGTATTTCATTTTTATTTCATTTCACTTTAAATTTGTATACCACCTTTTTATATGCACAGGCCTTTTTTTCAACTGGAGCTCACAGGAGCTCAGCTGTGGCACATCTCAGGTGGAAAGCAAGGAAGAAGTTTGTGGTGAGCTCTGGTGAGCTCTGGCACCTTTGGGTCTAGAAAAATAGCACTGGCTATATACATGGCAGTTTACAAGCCAAAGAAACAACAAAATATGCAGCAAAGATCACACATTCTGTAACAGTCCAATCCAATGTAATGTCATAAAATATAACTTAAAATAAGCAACTTACAGTGGTACCTCGGCTTAAGTACTTAATTCGTTCCAGAGGTCCGTTCTTAACCTGAAATTGTTCTTAACCTGAAGCACCACTTTAGCTAATGGGGCCTCCTGCTGCCGCCGCGCCGCCGGAGCCCGATTTCTGTTCTTATCCTGAAGCAAAGTTCTTAACCTGAAGCACTATTTCTGGGTTAGCTGAGTCTGTAACCTGAAGTGTATGTAACCTGAGGTACCGCTGTATATCAATTAAATACTATTCAACAATCCATTATAATCACATTATAAAATTAACTCCCAAAATATCAGCAAATAATAATTAAACAAGAGAAATTAACTCTTGGCAATTACAATAAATCATATAACAATAAAAATAACAGCAAAGTAACAATACATAAAATACCACAATATGTAAAAGACATGTAAAAAGATGGAACTGAGCAATGAAGTCACACAAACTTACAAAAATCACAAAATGCACTAACAGAAATGGTGCAATAGGTGTGGGGAATTTTCCAGGGGGTCCCAAGAGTGGAAAATTGACACTCCTCCACTTTCTCTAGCCACTGCCCCCTTTTTCTCCCCAAATAGGCAAGAAAACCATTTTTTTTTTACCTTTGCACAGTAGACAATTTTCTATATATACACACACATCCTCATATCAAAGATCAAGGACACATTCAAGTCAGGCAAAAACAGCCAAGGAAGGGTGTGAAACAGGGCTAGTGAGGGAAGGAAGTTGTGGCCTTGAGGGCCAGATGGCGAGATCTGAAGGGCCAAATTTATAACCTCAGTCCTCAGGTTCCCCCTCCCCCTGCCAAATGGTATAATTTTGTATTGAAATAGAGCAAAACACATTTAATAATTTTCCTTACACATTTTTTTTTTTGGGGGGGGGGGGGGAGGAAATTCCCTCTATTGGCTTTATTTGCTTAATGTATTTTTTTAACCTTTTTGCAGCATGAAGATGTGAATGATGATCTCACCCAGATCTGAGTGTAATTACCTGAAGGCTGCTTACAGCCGTTCAGCGTGAACCAGGCATTTCCGTACTAGATTTCAACATTCTTGAAGCAAGGGGGCTTCTAAACTTACTTTCTGCCCAAGAGCAAGAAGAATAAGGGGAGGAGGAAGGAGGGGAAAACCCTTTCCCTAATTAGCCAGGCTTTTAGGTTAACTGCTCTGTGAAATGGCATGAAACGCTTATTATTTTTATAGCTTGCTTTTTATCTAAGGGAAAGGAAAGTCAAAGCACATTGTGAGAAATGGTCACCCTGGCCTCAAGGGAAACACAGAAGAAAGATGGTCATGTGTTTAAATTTCCATGCTGTCTCAATGGAAGGTCAAAAGTCATTATTTATTTTGAGACAAGAAACTTATGGGGAGGTGAATAAATGATTATGTTACTTTCTTTCTTTCTTTACTCTAATTTCCTGTTCTGGAATGTAGGCAGCTCACCCACAGCAACCCACAGTAGAATTGACACCAGAACATTCGTCTCAGTGGGATGAGCAATTTATGTTTACCCAGAAATGTGATGTTTATTTAACTCGGACACAGTTGCATGACCTTCAGATGCCAGTGGCTGGGCCAGGCTCTGAAGAAAAGGACAGAAATAACTCGGTGGAGACATGTAGAAAAAGTACATGCTGAAAGCAAATATCAGTTTTTAGCAGTGTATTTCAACACTGAATCTCAGCTAGAGTTGGAGCAAGGGTTAAAGTACTAAAGGCAGTGAAAATAGATGCCAAACTCTTTGGGTTGGTTTCTTAGGAACATAAGGATATTTTCATTTTTAGACTAATCTGCATGCTACATTTTCTGAATTGGCATGTTTCTTCTCAATCACTTCCTTATTTCTGATTTGGCATGCTCCTAAGCACTCTTTCTCTCTCTTTCTCTCTCTCTCTCTGTGTGTGCTATTTAAAAAAGAACAACAATGGGTTATACCTTGTCCTGACTGTTGATAATTTCCAAATAATTTTATTGCAGCATTTGAATGAGTAGGGTGAAAAGGCATGGATTTTGTTATTTCAGGTATAGATCTCAAGCAGTAGTCTTGCACTTAGTTATTTGGGGTTCAGCCTCAATTTAAGGATGACGCTATAGCAGTCATACCTGGTTCAAGACAGTGCCCATGTCATCATTAGTGGTAAGCTGTACAACCCCTAACCCTTATCCATTTTCTCTGACTTTTAGTTTTGTTCTATTTTTTAAAAGATCAAAAACTGCAGTTGAAACTCAAACACACACACACACACACACACACACACACACAGAGCTGCATGGCTTATCTCTAATGGTCACACACACACAGCATCTGTGCCTCTTCCGCAATGATACTCCTGCTGTCATTTCAGACCATCCCCTGTCCCTCCTTCCCTCTCTTTAATACAGTGGTACCTCGGGTTACAAACGCTTCGGGTTACAAACGCTTCGGGTTACAAACTCCGCTAACTCGGAAGTAGTACCTCGGGTTACAAACTTTGCCCCCGGATGAGAACGGAAATTGTGTGGCGGCGGTGCGGCGGCAGCGGGAGGCCCCACTATCATAGTTTAGCATTGCCAGTGGAGGCTGGTGTTTTGGGGCGAATGGGACACTGCCCCACTAACCTGAGTCTTGATTCTTCTAAGTCCAGTCACCATCTTACTTTCAGCCAGGCCAGGTGTCTGCTGCCTCCTCTTTAATCTCAGTTTTGCCTTGTAGAACTCTCACGATTCAGTCATTTAAGGGAACCATATTTTGTTTAATCCAAGATATGTGCCTTGCCTCATTATTCTTGGGTGTGGGTGCATGTGTGATGCCTACTAGTCAATGCCAGACTAAACTGCATGGTAAGATTTAGAGCAAGCTGTTAAAACAAGCCTAATTATGAGAGCCCCTAATAATGTACGTAATTCAATTATGGGCCATGAGATTTCTGTCTTAAAATGTGCAGAGTTCTAGAGGTTGTAGATTTGCACTTTCCAAAAAACGTTCAGGAAAGTATTAGTAATTTAAGAAAACTAAGAGTTGCTAATGATTATAATTATCTTAAAGTGCAATGTTTTGGTGCTTATCCATTGTACACAATTAGATACCCTTGGCACACAGCCAGTCAGTCTGACACACAAAAGCTAAGTGTACACATGGTGTACCACTGCAGTTTGCCAAGAGAGCCTGAGCGGAACATTGTTTAAAAGAGGTGCCTAGCCAAGCCTGTGTTTAGGAGAGGGGGGAGGGGGGATATATGACTGAGAATTAGAGAGAGGTGTGGGAATAAGTGGCAATAACAAAACAAACAAAAACAAACAAACAAACAAACAAACAAACAAAAAACACCATGGGTTTGTGAATCATCATTCTGGCAACTGAAAACCACCCTGAATTACCTCTCAGGTCAACAAGTTATTTCAAGCTCAGATATGGTCAGCAGTGCATTTGTGAATTGTATCCTGAAGATGCAATCCCTTAAATCACTTCAGCGGATGTGTTCACCTCTTCCGTGCATTTATTCAAGTGGGTTACATTGGGGCTCTTTCCTTTCTCTCATTTCCTTTTCCAGTACCTGATGGACAGGTACCTCATGTATTGGATCTCAGTGTGTGGAAAAACTATGGGGATCTATTCATAGGGGATATCCAATATGGGAACGAACTCAGGATGCTATGTGAAATAAATTAAAAAATTGTCTGGTAGCACCATAGAGACCAAGTAAGTTTGTTCTGGGTATAAGCTTTCGTGCGCATGCACACTTCTTCAGATACTTCAGATAATTTAAGTATATTTGATGCTGCCAGTATGCATTCAGCAGAACGTCTCACAGGTTCTGCTGGCACTCATCCCATCTAACAGTCTCTTAAGGAGGGATCAGCCATAATAATAATCATAGTCAATAGACAGATTGATGAGAGATTGATGATTGATGATTGATGACAGATTGATGATGAGAGTTGGAGTTCCACAACATCTGCAAGGCCACAGATTCCCCATGCCTGTTCTTATGGGCACAGTGGTGCTATATACAAAATGTGCAAAATGCCAGCCTTCTGCAAGTTTCCCATTCACTTTAGCTGCCCTGGGAATGCCAATTGTCCATTGAAGAGCAGGATATAAATTTTAGAAATGAAAGGGGGGAAAGGCCATGTGCACTGAAATGTATGTACCAGTAATTGCATTGGTTTATCATTTCCATAGGAGTGAATGGATTGAGATATTTTGTGTTGCTTCCCTCTGTTTTCCTGAATAGAAATTAGCTATTGATGTGTGTGGCATACATGACAGATTGCATTTTAATATGAAAGCAGACTGGGTTTTATGCACTGTTTTAATTACAGTGACATAGATTTTATTGTTCAATCACTGTGTACATCACTCCAGAGGTATTTTTGAAGTAGAAAATGTTATTCATCAATTTTAATTATAAATATAGACCTCCGCCTTTCCCCTTGATGCACACACTTGCAGGCGTTGGGGTGGAAGACCTGCGCACCCCTCCTGTGTTCCCACTCTGCTTTGTTTGCTATTGGTAAAGGAATGTGATCTCAAAACTTGCATTCTTTGATTGGAAGGAGAGCCCAGTGCAGATGTGGAGGAACTATGTACAGTATGTCAACATGCATCAGTAGCCACACCCCAGGAACAGCTCCAACTGGCCAGCTAAAGTAGGAGAGGGCAGCCAATAGGTCTCAAGACCTCTGTGAGTTAGGAAATTCCCCTGCATGTGAAGACAGGCTCCAGAAGATGGAGCAAATGAGACCTATAGTGGGTCCAATGGTCAAGAAGGCAGTTTCTGCACACGCTGTAGGCGAAGTGAGGGGCAGATGAGGCTCATCAACCTGGGAAGGTAGACTATCTAGAAGGAAAACTCTGATCCTAAACCTCCACTGCCTTGTGGGATATCTTTGGGGGGAAAGGTTAAGAAGTAAACCCCACTAATCCAGAGTGGAGTCCCTAAGATGACTGGATGCTGCCTTGTACACTTCTTTCCAGCAACTCCTGCAGCCAAGCTGGTGCCAAATGTATTGCTCTGCTTTCCCTTGAACCACATCAGCAAGGCCAAGAGGGGGTCTTGTCATCAGGTCAGCCCAGGACCTCCATACACATTGCCCAGGCTTGCGCCCCAGGGAGATCACTCGGTGCTACTAATGCAGCAGTTTGACTTCACCCCCAGAGGCGCACTCCATTGTCTCTTGACACTGATGGATGCCAACCATACGAAGGATGGATGAACCTGCCAATTTTGATTCCTTTCAGTTTCTCATTTACCCACACATATTTTTCTTTTCTTTTAAAAAAAGCCTAATATACACATTTTTGCAAATAAATCTCCTCTGATATGAGTCACTTTTGTATGTTATTTTCACTAATATGTACATTTCTATGCACATTCTGCTCTGGGGCATACATTTTTGTGCATATCCAATGCATGGCTGGAGAACCGCATTGCAAAATTCAAAGAAGTGTGAAGTTTAAATGATGGCCATGTTTTCGTTGGCTCATTGCTTCAGAAAGTCTGTAGTATGCAGGGCTGCCTTTAAATATGAACTGAATGGAATCCCTCCCCCATCCCTACATACTATGAGCATCTTCAGAGCCAGTAGAACAAGGTAGCTGGAATGAAAGTGAGCACTAAATGCTTAGTTTAACATGGTTCTTTACTGACCCCTTTTCAAAATTAGCTATGGCTCCAATCCAATACCTGTTATACTGTTATACCTTTACTTCAATGGGCCTTCCTTCTGAGTAGACAAGGGCAGGAGTCTACTCTTAAGAGTTTAAGGCTGGATAAAAAAAAAAATACTACATATATACTTTTTCCAGCATAAGTCACAGAATAATTTTATGTAGGGTGGACGAAACATAGCTTAGGTTAGGCTGATTAAGGTTTAATCAAAACTGCAAGTGACACATAGCTGTGGATTAGGGGAAGATCTCTTTTATTGGCCAAGCTGTACTCTCGGCAGAGAAATGCATCATCAGCATACACTCCTATTGTCAGAAATTATGAACCTGGAGTTCTTGAAATCTAATTACACTTGACACAGGCTGTGCAATCACTAACCAGCGCCAGTAATGAGAACACTTATTCCTATCGGAAATTTATGTCTCTCCTCTGCAGCAGAGAAGAGGGGAGAGAGACTTGGGAGAAAATTAACTGGAAACAGAACCAGAACTAATCTGTTTATCTAATTTTTACCAGATGTGGTAAAGTAATCTTGCAGAAGGAATAAAATGAAAATCTGAGGCCAAGCACAATTAGCATGTGCCAAACTTTTTGAGCATGAGTGAGCACAGGATTGTCCAAAAGACAAAATAGAGGGGTTGTGCGTCACAGTATCCAGTGCCAGCAAATTAGTGAATCGGGATTGCTGCTAGATCCTATTATTATTATTGCTGCTGCTGTTATTATTAATCATTGTGCCCTCCCTTTTTTTTACCTACTTGACTCCTTGAAGCATGCGATATAGATTCAGACGCAGTGTTTGGTGCTGTGTGGCACAATTTGCTGGATGCCTGATGTATAGTTGTACATATTGGAATAGGAAATGATGTATGAAATAAAATATTACAGCTCAGTGCACAGATAGCACAGCAGACCGCGCACAATGCCTGCCAGTGGTGCTGATAGAATAAAGGACTTGCTTGGTGCAGCTTAGATTGAACATGTCTCTTTCCTCACACAAATAACTGTAGAACACTCCTCAAACTTCCTATTTCTATATACAGATAGAAGGAGCTGCTTATAACTAGGTCAGGGCATTACTATTGGTTCATTTAGTCCTGACTGGCAACTGTTATCCAAGGTCAACTAGCAACCCTAGATGGAAGGAGCAATCTAGATTGGAAACCCCAGTATGTGAGTGTAATGCATTATTTCTGTGCAGAAATTTCTGGCGCCGTCATGATATTTTGGTTGGTGAATGTCAGAAGCAAAGCTCAGGACTATCCTCTCCATTCTCTGCCAATTACATTATTTTAACTTTCCTTTTGATAAAGTATTAAACTTGCTTTCTAACCTTGGTGACTCCAGTCATCGAGAAACAAATCTGCTGTCTCCCTGCATACTCCTAGCCTGATTTTCTGCTTCTTTCCTGGGTACTCTTTTATAGGGAGACATGTGTGCATGCATGTAGTAAACTTTTTAAAAATGAAAGTGCTTTTGCAGATCTACTTTATCATGACTTACTTTTTCACAGTGCATATGAGAAATATTTGTCTTATTTTTAATTCCACTGAGAAGATCCTCAATTATTGGTTTGGCTGCTTTCTTTAGATAAAATTAAGATGTGTGTAGGCCACATCTAAATAAGCATGAATATATTAGAATAGTTCTCTTTATTGATTCATCTCCACAAGAGCAGGAGACAGAAAGGTATCAGTGCAGAATTTGGAATATGGGCAGTGCATGCTACAACTTCAGGATCCACAAAAGAGGCTGGATAACACGATTTTCCTGGGGTTGTGGGGAAAGGCTTTAGGGTTCTGTGGAGGTTCTTGTCCCTTCCTGTAACCAAACTATGCAAAAACAGAATCAAAATGATGCAAAACAGAGGGGAAATGCAGAATAAGTTGGCAAAGTAAGAGAGAGAATGCATGTTAAGAAAACATTTCCATAATCTATACAGGTTGTAGAAGTCAGTTTTTTCTTGCTGTGGAATTTGAATCTTCTTTTAAGCAGAGAAGGAGCAAATGCTCTTATTGCAGGTGCCTGGAATATGCAGCTACTTTCAGATCCTACTCAAGTGGAAGCATAAGAGACCTCTCAAGTCTAATACAGCACATTAGGAGAGTTGGCAAAGCATGTTGATGTGGATCATCTAATAATGGAAGCTGGAAGTCTCTTAATGAGGGTCAATTTCCTTCAGCAGCTTTCCAAAAAGCCTATTATGATTTTAATTATAACAATCCTAGAATGAGTGCAAATGTTCTTTGATGAATTATTTAATGAGTGAACAAAATGGTAGCTTCTCATTGAAACACTGAACAAAAATGTTTGTAGTTAACACTACCGGGGGCAGGGCGGGGGGGGGGGGGGGAGCTGAACTGCCATAAACTGAGCACACAGACCTTATCTATTTTACTCGAGTTATTGCTGCAAATTTAATTGATCTGAGAACTGTGCATGTTTGCTCTGAGCATGTTTACTCTGAAATAATCCCCATTGAGTCCAATGCAGTTCATTTCCTAATAAGTGTCGCTCAACATCTGCCACCTTGGTAAACATGTAAAGCTTATGTCAGTGAAAGGGCATCCTTTCCATGGGATCATGGGTAGTTATGTGCAGTCCACACCCTTAAAACTTTGCTTCAATACCCAGTTTAATAGAGGCCAAGAGAAGTAGATGAGCCCTGATGAGCTCTCCAACCCTCATGGCCGGATCTTATGATGGCTATGAAGTTTCCCCACCACCCTCACCACCCTGCTCCAGCTTGCAGAGGGAGAAACAGAATAGAAGACATCTGACCTTCGTTTCTTTGATTTTCACCCCTGGGTAGTTATGTGGTAGGATGTTTTCATGACTGGATGTCCACATCTGTCAGGGACAGGGCAGAGGAGAAATGGTGGAGACTGCCTCCCCATCCTGACCCTTTCAGGGAGGAGGAAGAGGAAGACAATATAGATTTACAACAGGGGTTTGAGGAAGTGGGAGCTCAGAGGTAGATGAGGGGGAAAGTTGGGAAATAATGGGAGAGCCAGAGCAGCTGACTGACACGTTGTCGTTAGAAAGCATTCCAGAACCACCATCTCTCAGAACCTGGTGGGCCTTAAAAGTAGGAGAGCAAAGAGCTCAAAGACAGAGGGCACTTAGCAGCACCCATAGAGGAGATGATGAGAATGATGAATGAGGAAGTGGGAGAGAAGGGGGTGGAGATTCCCTCAGGACAACACCATTATCCAAGAGGCTGGGTTCTATAGCCTCTCTCTGTGAAAAGTGAAATAAAAAAGGACTGTAAGAAGCTTTTCCTTGTCTTTATACTTTCCTGGGCAACCAGCCGGGAGCCTCTTACAGAATCCTGACAACATCTGCTATTGGTGATGTGGCCAGCATGACAAAAGGTCAAGGATCTTCATGTTCTAACAAATGAATGAACCAAGACTATCCATTTTTGCTGTTGATGCCTAAATTATTTTGGGTATCCAAGGTTTCAGCTCTGATATCCCAATGGGTTGTCCATGTCTGCAATGGAATATTTTCTTCCTGTTCTCTCCAGACCTGTCTGCAATGCTGTGCAACTGTAGCTTTTGGGGGCTGCTCATATAATTCAGCAGTGGGGAACCCCAAGCCCAAGGGCCAAATGTGGCCCTCTAACCTCTCTGTCTGTCCTTGAACTCTCCCTGGACCACACGCCCTCCTTAGGTACTCCTTCCCCCCTTCTCCTCAGATCTACTCTGTGCCCTCCTCAAATTCTGCTGTTGCTTGGCTGGAATGTGTCCTTGAATGGTGCTTGTTCCTCTTGCTATGCTTGCATGGATGACAGAGGTATGTGTATGTGGGTAGAAACCTCTTACTGGAATGCAGCCTACTGTAGAAGGATAAGAGTCAGGCCTGTCGCACCACCCTCTTTACCTCTTTACCTCTGGCCCTGCCCACCACTAATCTGCAACCCCCTACAAGGTTGTTCACAAGGGAATGCGACTGACAAAGGCTCCCTCTTATATCCACATTCCCCTCTTCATCTTTAGTTTTCCCTGGGATAGTATCTGAATGGAGTGAAGCTGCACGTCCCACTGAAATACAGATATCTTGTTCCCAACCCACCCACGCATCTGGAACAGTATCGAGATCATTTTCTCATTTCACACTGAGTCCAGAAATGTTTTGGACACTTAATTCCAAAATAATATATGGAGCTAGGGAAATTAGTTTAAATCATGGAGGTTTGCAATTGCCAAGAGCAGAAGAGAAAGGTTTACTGTTCTAAAGGACATTGGTTATACGACAGTAATTAAACCCTGATGAGCTTTCAGCGTTTGCTCTCACTTGTTAATTCACTAATTCAAGCTTGTTTGGTGACAGTGTAAGGCTGTAGCTTGTTATTAAGTAACCACACCTTGCTTTGAAACTCATTAAAGGACTAATAATTCAGTTTGCCTTTAGAATGTATATATTTTCAGAGGGAATTTCTCAAGGAACACTTGAAATGAACATACTTTAACTAAAAACAAATGTAGCAGTTCAGGTTGGTATGTTTAAGCAGCAGTAATGAAAGCTGTGCTGAAAAATATATCCCACCCTGACTTCAGGTGTCCATCAACTTCTCCCATGGGACTTCTGCAGATCAGCAAGTATAGGTAGGCAGGAAGGCTGCAATCCCTGGAGATCTGCTTAATAGAAAGAAGACTCACATACTGTATCTCCTCCAGCCTATTGCAGTGATATGCTCAACCTCACACCCACTGTAATTTTACAAGGAAGGTTTATATACTTCTAAGCAGGTACATAGTTTGGAGCCAACATTTTCAATTGAAGTTAAATCATTTTCCCATCAACTTCCCTCCACTCTGCTCCCATAAACTAACAAACCACACTATAGGGCATGTCCCTCTTCTTACTAGATTTGTCAGTTTAAATACATCTATTTTGGGTGAGGGGGAGGACATGAAATATTATTTCCTGGCAGCTTCCTTAAAGTTGGTATTATAGTCAGCATTTGCATCAAGCCAACGGAAAAGGTAGTTAGAAGACTAACTGTTCCAGGGAAAGATGCATATTGTGAATAGTTTAAAAGCAAGTCTATTTAAGGTGAAAAATTGCATCATGCAGAACCCTCTTTAAATACCAGAGCTAACAAGCAATAATAATTTTAAAAAGCAGAGTGCCTGCTCAGTGTCTTATTCTCACTATGGGCAGTCACTTCACAGACTTTGAAAAACATAGGCACACACCTAAATGGATCAATAATGTTTCTCCTACATCATGAGGTCACATGTTGACCCCATTTACACTCTGCGTATAGACTTCAGCAAAGCAGGCCAAATATACTTTGCTTCCCAGAATGAAAGACAGGATAGTGACACACACAAGACCCGGCACACACATTCCTCATACAGAAGCTGGCTAGGCTGGTAGTGAAATGTTACTTCAACAGTGGCAACAGGACAGCACCCTCCAGGGTGCAGGGCAGAAGCATGGCACACACACAGCTCTATTCTCCAATAGAGGGGGACAGCCAAGTAGAAATGGTTGGAGAAGGGCTGCCACCACTGCCACATCCACACCCCACGCTTCAGCACCCTGAACTAAGTTTCTCACTATGCCTAGTGCAGTGCTGGCTTTAAGTCAGCCACTGCTAAAAAGGACATGATAATACAAACATAAGCAGTGACTCCTGCATCGCCAGGAGCTGGACTTGATGGTCCATGGGGTTTTTCTATAGTGTTTTTCTATAGTGATTAATTCATGTAATGTAAGCCCATGGAATTTGTAACCCACCAAAGAGAAGATAGCCCACCAGCCATGTATTATAGCCTTCACAAGACTGCCTTGTTTGCACAGTCCCTGACAGATGGGCCACCAGTTTTGCAGACCCGATGCAGTATGTGAAAGAGCCACACGCCCAGACAGGGTGGAAGTCCTTCTAAGACCAAGGAGAATGAATTTTGTAAAGGTTTTGGCTACTAGCATCACTCAGTACAGACTCTGTGCATGGCAGTAACATTTCCTGTTTGTCTGTTTCCAGATTTGCATTCTGAACATTTTTATGAACCGGATCTGAAGCACATATGTGACCCTTTGAGCAGATTGCAGCCCACAAAGCATTTGTGGTGGATCACCAGAGACCGGCTGAATCAGTCTCTTTGTTTTTTGTTTCCTTGCCTGCCGGAAACTGCAGATCAAGGAGGAGAGGATGAGAAGCACCTGGAAGGCCACAATGGGTGGTAGATTCCTCCAGCTTGGTAGGTCACATGCCATGCAGGGCTGGTGTTGTTGTTGTTTTTTAAAAAAACCAACACACTATTGTAAAAGGGAACTTGATGTAAGGAGTTAGATGTCTTTTGGGTGTATGAAAGCAAAAACATACAAACTTACAAAGAAATATTATTATTATCACCCTATCGCCACCTGGTGTGCCTTGCACTTTTGATGTTACCGAATTCTGTTCTTGGTGTGGTACCTACTCTTTTGGCATGGATTGTTTCGCAATTACTTTTCATGACTTTAAATTGAAAGCAATACCCAAAGGGGCAAATATTTTCCCAGAAGCATTTATTTCCTGATGCTTGATTGCATGCCTCTGAAAGATTCAATTATTTCTTCAATAAATGCATTTCACCTGACATCAGACAACCTAAAGAAATGTTAAGTTGCAGCTATTATTCCTGTAGAATTTTCCATTCACGGAGGGCTATGTGCGCTTATTCTGCCCCTTGTGTTAACTTCAAACCAGAGATGACCTCTGAAAAAATGTTGCTCATTTTTGTTTGGGGATTAATCTGGTATCATTTCATTTTCCTCCTGAAATGCACATTGGCCCAGTTCTCCGGGCTACATATATGATAGGGGTGGTTCACATTTTAAAGTGAAATATGTTTTCAGTCTTCCAAAGGTCTGTGTTTTCTGGCAATGCAACATTTCTGTGAAGATGCTCTCACAGAAACGTTCAAGCACAATGACTAAGTTGCCACAAAAACAACATTGATTTAATGACAGCAATTGATTTAGTATTCAAACTGCTTGGGAGAACCAGTATTGATCATGTATAAGCTAGTAGGAGCAAACCGTTATTGTGACAAATCATCATTAGTATTCTTATTTCCTAAAGTAATTTCTATTTAGGGATCACATTTTATTTCATCAGTATACTTGGGAGATGAACTCAATATTTACAGCAAAATCTATTGTGTGCAGTTTAGCTGAGCTGAATGACTAGACTCTTAACAATATAATAGATTGCTGTGGAAGAAGGGCCATTAATATTTGCAGTACCACAGACCTTTCTGTATTCCTGAACTTTAAACAAAAAAGAGGACAACTGATTAATTCTCATTATCACTTAAGCTCCCGTCCAGGGTCCTCTCTGTGCATTCAGAAATTGCAAAAAAAGAAAATTGACTATGCTTGCTTCCCCCCATATCCCATTATACTCTGTGGACCCCCTCCAGCCAAGTTCATTGGGAGAGCATCTGCTTTGCATGCAAAAGGTCCCATGTTCAATCCCTGGCATCTACAGGTAGGGATGGGAGCATCCCCAGTCTGAAATGCTGGAGAGCCATGGCCAGACAATATTGAACTTGATGGACAAATCATCTGACTTAGTATAAGTCAGTTTCCTGTGTTTCTATCCCTGCTTCTCTGAAAACGCCCCAAGTATTTCCCTCCACCTTTTCAGTTTTCAGATCTCAGCTGGGTAAAAATAAATTAAACTTGTATTGATAGGTACCACCCTCTATTTTACATGCATGTATGCATGTATGCACGTGCGCATGTGCGTGTGCACACACAAACATTTGGAAGTCATTGTAGCTAAGTCATCCTCAGAGCAGAACCACCAAAATCAATGGATTCCAGTGACTTGATTTCAATGGGTCAATGGGATTTCAATAGGCCTGATCAGCAATATACATTTAAAGCAGTATCATACCACTTTAATCAATCATGGCTTCCCCCAAAGAATCCTGGGAACTAAGAGTTATGAGGAGACCCATATTCCTTTCACACAGCTACAATTCCCAGAATGGTTTAACCATCAAGCAGGGAACTCTTAAGAACTGTAGCTCTGTGAAGAGAAAAGGGATCCAGGTATAACACCACGTGGGAATTCTAGAAACGTAGAATGCTGTCTTACATTAAGTCATACAATTGGTCCATCAAGCTGGCACTTCTGCAGTGTCTTGGACAGGAGCTTTTCCTAATCCAACCTGGAAATGCTTGGAACTGGAACTGAACCGTTCTACAGCAAATAATGCGAACAATCACTGAGTTATGGCTTTCTCTCCTTGTTCTAAATTAAGATATGCCCAAGTTACAGCCATGCAATTGTGTACATTAGCGATTATGCAATCTCTTGGGAAGGGGATTCAGGAACTATCAATACTTGTTGTTTTTCCTTAACAGGTGAATTTGTGAGTTGCTTCTTCATTCCAAAACAGACATTTTAATATGTGCACTGAAACCCCTCTTTTAATGTTTCTTGCTGGCTCAGAGGACTGTCTCTGGAAACAGAATCCAGTAAACCTGATTGTCCATCATCCAATAGCATTTTTTATTTAACAAATAGTATTTAATTGTAAGTGAATGTGAGTACAGCAAGGCAGTAATAAAATGAAAGCCAGGACTTATAGGTTTCAAGTTAATGACTATTTCACTTTTTCACAAGTGGTGAGAATTTTTAAAGTATATATTTGAGATGTTAATCACCCCATAACTGTTTAAATTAGACATGGAACATAATTGCAAGAGCCATTTTCTACCAAATTCCAGAAGTACAGTAAAAAAAAAAAAAAATCTGTTGAACAACAGCTTTCCTTCCACATTATATTCCATGAAGTTTTACAGCCCTGGTTAGCCAAGTTATATTTTCAGACACACCACAAAAGCCACCGTTTTCAATTACCATTGGTTTTAGACATATAAAGAAACACGTGGTGAAATAATTAATACCATTGTAATTCCAGAAGTTTCTTTGAACAGAGAAGCTCACTTATACTAAGTTAGACCACTGGTCCATCTAGCTCACTGTTGCATGCACTAGCCTTCCTCAGCCTGGTATTCTCTGAGTGTTTTGAATTCCAACTCCCATCAGTCCCAGACAGCATTGCGAACAGTCAAAGATGATGAAAGCATAGTTGGTACTGACTATAGAGTTCTGGTTCTGAACTTCCTCTTCCCTCCTCATTCATTTCCCCTTGTGTGTTGTGTGTGAGTGTTTTAGATTGTAAGCCTACGGGTAGGGAGTGTCTTGTTTTGATTTTATATAAGCTGCTTGGAGAGCCTTTTAGGCTGAAGAGTGGGGCACAAATGCTATAAATAAAATTAATAAAACCAAGTTCAGCATTTTGTGAAAATGCACAGGATATAATAGAAGTCAACAAGTAGTAGAAGATAGGGCCGAGACTCGAATGTAACTAATAAACAGTTTTCTTTGGAAGAAAAAGCTTCTCTAGAACAATTATAGGATGAAAGGACTGCAAATAAATGTTTGGTGACAGAATGAATATTTTCACAAAGTTACAACATAACACTTGGGCTTCCAGTATCCCAATTATAATACAGTGGCACACAGTTAGTTCTAGTTAGGATAATTAATAAAGAGCCTAGCATTGGAGAAAGTTACAAAGGAATATGCAGAAAGTTACGAAGGAATACGTTAGGGTTACAGGCTTCCCTTTTCTCTTTTATTGAAGAAGAACAGGGTATTTTAATGCCACCTTCAACACAGAGGTGTCTGTGAAGGGAATATATTCATTGAAAATGTATTGTATTGTAACTGTAGTGTATTGTAATTTTTGAATATTTTTTTCCCCCAAAAGAAGGGCAGTTTACAGGTTAAAATCATCTGTAGCAACTGCTTGTGAGTGGAGGGAAAAGGTGGGCTGTTGTTGGGTTTATGATGGTCTGCTGAACCATAATCACAAAGGTGTTGTTTTCATATTTCACAGCACTGATGAGATCCATGTAGGACATGGTTGGGTGGTATATCGAATGGTAATTTCACTGGCACTATGTTTTAAAATATCCATTGACTAAGGGACAAAGCTGATGAGATGTTACTCATTCAATTAACAGAAATGGCCTTTTCAAAGTAATCAGTAGGCACAGGGGTATCTAGATCTGCAGTGGGGAATGATGTGTTAAAGTCCCCTATACACCACACCAGGGTCTTGATCCAGATCAGGGCACATGCACTTACTAAAAAAGAAGAAGAAAGCAATTCCCCAATTGTTATTTGTGTAAATGGTGTCTTATTCATTTTGGTGCTCCATGTCTTTCCCTGATTTCTTAGTGTATCTCTTATAGGCAAATGAAAATAAAGGCAAAGATAGCACAGAAAGACATCCAAATCCATCTCCGAGTTTGGTGGCTCTCCGAATTTGCACTGGATAATAGATAAAGCTTTCTTGCACCTAAAATGATGGTAGCAGCAATGTATCAATAATTCATTTCAACATATCAGCATCAATTTTCAGTGTCCAAAACCAAGAAAATGGAGGGTCAGCATCAAAATGAGAAAAAAACTCCCCAAACACACCAAAAATTCAAAGCCTCAAAACAGATACTGTGAAGGAAGAAAGTGCATTCTACATGATATTTCCAATGTGTTATGGGGTTGTTTTTTTTTGTCTTCTTTGGGGCAAGAAGATCTGATTTCATTATCTTGCTTCACTATCTTGTAGAAGCAGAACATTCAGGACCCTCCTTTCCAAACTACCCATGACCTTTTCAGCACATCTCCAACAGAGAACACTTTCCAGTTGAGAATTTGTAAGTTAGACTGCTCAACCACTAAATTGTTGGCTGGACTGACCTAAGCAAGGGGTGTTCCCAGCCTTGGGGTGTGATTTCTTCTAACCTCAAAAGAATAATAAACTTTCCAAAACACAGCTGTATGCAATATTCCCGCAAAGGAGGAACTGAAAGGGAGCATCTGTTGTGTCCTCTTCACCCAGGGTGACAAAACAAGCAAAGAATGTGCATTAGAAACAATTTATTCCAGTTTTTCTGAACTCTTAAAGTTAAAAAACAAATTCACCTTTTCCCTGCTGCAAAGCAACACACTCCTTGCCTGCCAGCAATTTGTTTAGTGAACTGTAAAAGTTGCTTATGACATGGACTGGCAGAATCTAACACAGTGGTTCCTAAACCATTTCCTCCCTACTTTAAAATTGCTGGTAGTCATGGCAAACACTTAAAGGTTTTTTTCCCTGCCTTTTAATGCACTGTGTTAGATGTTGTATGATTATTTTGTTGTTGCTGTTGCTTCCTTTATTTTTTTGTATTATATTATATTTTATTACAATTTGAGTGAAGCTAACAGACCGCTGGTGGTCCATGGACCAGAGTTTGGAAACCTCTGTTCTAGCAAGTTACTTGTAATGCTTATTACAATGAATAATGATGGTTAATTGTGCAAATCAAGCAATTTTGTTCACAGATATGAAGAGTAAACAAAAACAGAGAAAAGAATCCAAACCTGTAGTGGCATGAAGAAAACTGCTCAGTTAATGTGAGCTAGCTGGTGCTCAAGAAATCACCAACCACAGGGAAGGATTTCAGTGGTCTCAAGTCAGACATATCTTGTATAGTCATCTTAAGATCCACTCATTTCAGTGGAATTTGCTTCTAAGTTGCTACCATTAGCAGCACAGCCTAAGTGATATTAATCAGATATCCCTGAGAAATTTGATAACCAGAGGTAAATATGTTGTGTCTCCTACAAAAGATAGCATCTCCAGCAGTAACTCAATAGAAGAATTAAACCATCAAAGTAATTTCCTGCACTGATCTGCGTTGATGGATGAAATTCTAGCCCTGCCTAATATCACTTGTTTACTTTTAGGATTTGGGGTGATATTTATTACATTCTCAGTTTTGCTCTTTTCCATTTATCAGTTTCCTCATGAAGAAATGAGATGTTAAAAATTATCCCCAAAGTTTTATAACTTGCCTTAGATCAAAAAGTGAGGCAAACGGCGCTGAGAAATTAAACACAGATTTCCTGAGCTCATTCTATGGTTTCAAAAAAGAATCACACACAGCCCTTAAGAGGATAGCTTGCTATTTTGTTAAGCCTTGATGGTATGTACGCTACTGAATTAGACACAGGCAGCCTCATACTCACAGAGGAAATGGATGAGACTTTATTTGCTGAGGGAAAACAATTCAAGAATCCAGACTTAAAGAATCAAATTGCTGATTTTATTAACAACCTCCAAAACAGCAGAAAACAAATGTGTTCCAGTTGATAGAGTTGGCCTAGTAAGTAGAGCTTGATCACCAAGGTCTCATTAGCAGCTTCATCCAATAGCATCCAAGACATAAAGTGTTGGATCATCACAACGGCTGCATACCAGCAATACACACAAACACACACCTGTTGGATCCTGCCTGGAACTCTGTTATTGTCTTTTCAACTATACTACCTGCTTCAAGGCTACCTGTTCAATCTGCACTACAAATGAACAGGAACTAATTCCAGGAGGTTTGTTCTAGTGCTGTGCCAAATGCTGTCCGGGAATTTCTCAAAAGATTTCTTTCCCTACAAAAGTCTCCTATATTTCTCCCTTATTCTCATGGACTTTTGAATTTCTTTCACATTTCTCCAGAATTTTGGTGAGCGCAGGGTTGAGCTTCCTTCATCATTGTGAGGTGGTCAGGGCTGATGTCTGTGTGTGTTTTTCCAGCATCGTGTTGCCACCCTGGCTGCCTGTGAAAAAGCCCCATGCGAGAATTGTTTCATGATGTCTTTCTCTGAGCTTTAATTGAAGCACAGGAAACCAAAGCTGGCTACCAAATGTCTGTTATGGTTCCCCAATTTTGTTTAAAGAAAGTTCTCCCTTTTCCCTTTAAAAAATATATACCCCTTTCTTTAAAAGCAAAACAAGAGAGTCACTTAAAAATAACGCATACCTGTCCGTTTCCCTGTGCTTACGGAAAAGCCCAGCTGAGGATGTCATAGGTTTTTCAGGAAAGATGGGAACTGAGGCAGGCTACAGAGTTCAGACCACTGCAGAGATAATTGGTTGAATGAAAGAAAGGACGCTTGTGAACAACACTCCAACACCTTGAAAGGAAGGTGAGTGCAACGAGAAGCCCACATCCCAGAGGTCTCTTCCATATTTCTTTAGTCTTCAAGACAGCTTTGCCCTGTGGATGCCTGTGGGAGCAGACCTCTCCAGCTGTAGTGGTGGTGGTGGGGGAATCCTCTTTTTAAAAAGTCAAGTTAGATGGCATGATTTGACTACGGATGTGACAAAAATGCTCTTTCTATAAAATTCAGCAGAACCTTATTCTTAAGCATTTTTTTTGGAGTTACCTATTTGCTTATTTTTGCGTACCCCACACCTTATCTGGCACCAAATCAATTAACTCAGTTCATTGTTGATTTGGATTCCATTTAAAAGATTGTGACATCATTCCTCAAAGTGTTCCTTTATAATTAACCTGGCTCATCACTGTGATAACTCATCCTCCCCACTGCCCCAGCATATGATGCTACCTAAGGAGGAATAGAACACACTCTACAGACCAAAACGCAGCATCTTGATTGACCATAAGCTTTTGCAGTAAGGTGCTTCTTTAGTTCATGCCATCCCATCCAAACCTCCAGGCCTGATTCTAATCACTGTGATAGGAAGTGGCTGTTTTCCATGGAGAATGGTGATAGCCTAAAGATAAGAACAACAACAAAAATGCAAAGAATGTATGGAAACAAAAAAAAATGGCTTCCCTTTTTACCTCTTTTTATCTATGCTTAATGCAGCTAGAGTGTGGGAACAGAAAAAGCATGCAGGCAATTTTTTTAAAGCAGGAAATTCCATCTTTAATAAATCTCATTTAAGGATTTGATGGACACATAATTCTTTTTGTAAGCATGTGATAGTGCTACTATAATGTCAAAGGAGAGCGCTGAGCTTTTACCAGAGATCTAAGGTCAATCTGCTTGCTGTCTTTCCATGTGTCTCTCCAACACTCAATCATAAAGCCAAAATGTTTATATTTAAACAAGAATTCCTAGAGCAGGATATTGAGGTCACAAGACTAAGGAGAGATTGACAAGACTTTGTGTAACAAAGAAATGAAATTCTCACCAGTAATGTGCTTAAGTGCATTGGGATTCCTGTTGCCCCTCAGTTCCTCAAACAAAAAGTGCAGCAGAGAAATGGGCCAATCCTGAAGAGGTTCTCGCCTTCTCAGTGGGGAATGTTCCTAAGGTAAATTGACTTTTGCACATTAGAACAAATTGAGTTGCTCCAAAGTTAATGAAATTAATTAGCCATTTGTTTTGAACAAGTAAGTAAAAAACAAAAACCCAACCTGGATGGCCTCTTTTGATAAGCATAGTAACCAGCCCTGTCCCCAGCACCAGAAAGCAAAGTTCAAAACTGACCCTACTCTGGTATTAATGGGCGATTGCCCCAGCATGTCCTACAGATGCACTGGAATTGATGTTTAGGATCACGGGTATAAACCTTCTGACCCTAAAATATTTCCTCACAAAATGTAGCAGAGTTGGATTATTGGTTATTATTACATTACTACTTAGTAATAAAATTTAAACTTATTGTTAAGAGCAGTGTAAATTCCATGTAAAGTATTAAAACAAGGTGGGCGGGTGAGAGAAAGAATCTAACCTACCTCACAGGATTGTTGTGAGGATTAAATAAGGAGAACTATGCATACCCCCTTGAGTTCCTCAGAGAAAAAGGTGAAATATAAAATGCTATGTGTACACACACACACACACACACACACACACACTGTTTTGGGTTACCGAAAGGCCAGTTTAGCAGAATCCTATTGTGACTTTCAGGAATATCTTTTGCCTCTTTGCCTCTTTCAACCTTCATGTGTGCAGTGCCTTTTTGCCAGCACCGCAAGACTGAATAATTGAAGAGCTCAGTGCTACCTGTCATCCCATAATTGTGAAAACATGTCACCAGGTGATCCATGCATAATTTGAATGGCCACCTTTTGTGTTAATACAACTTGTGATGCATTTATTCTGCCTCCAAGTTTGGGTGTTCACTAGTAACTGGGCGGAAGGGTGAAATCCATCCATTCCCAGTGATCTGCTGTGGAGTGGTAGGACTGCCTGCTGAGCCCATAAAAGAGACAGCAGTGACAATGACAACGCAGCTCTGATTTATCCTAATCCTTTAGAAGGCTCTTGCTGGGGAGTAGGGGGAGACAGTTGACCTTCAAAGCTTTGTTTCCAAAGAGCCCTCTTTTGTTTTGTTTTTTTAATGGCTGTGACTGATGGTATTGGCCATTTCTTCCCCAACATATCAAATTCTGAAGATGCCCATCTTCATCAGTGCTCCATTTCAGAGATGTGACACAGAACTCTGAAATAGTCCTGGGATTAATTTTGGGATTATAATCACACAGGAAACTCAGTCCCAGTAGCTCTATTTGGACATGCTGTGAATTAGATGATGGAGAAGAGTTGGGCCACAGTTGCTCATCTTACCTCTGCTGTTGTGTCCCCACAATGCTATCCACGGATTGAGAGGGTGCCTGTAACAGGACAGCCTCCTATATACACATAGGTTGTCCTTGTAAACTACAGCCATGGTTGATCAGTGTTTGCTCGTGAAGACAGCCTATGCTTGTTTGACAGACTGTTCCACTACATACATGCCCTAAACTCCTAGACTAGGCAGTATTAGAAAGGGGTCGGGGCACTGAGGCAAGCCTTGCTCCCGTCACATTATTGTTGCTTAGTTTTGAACACCTGAATATGACTGGCGTCAGTGTGACAAGGGGCACATTCAGATGTGGGGATTATTATTCATATATATATATATATGTGTGTGTGTGTGTGTGTGTGTGTGTGTGTGTATGTGTATATATGTCTATATATATATATATATATATATATATATATATATATATTTGCTTTCGTAGATTTTCACGGGTACAGGAATGCAGGTTTTGGTGTCCTCGGGTGTCTTCCCGTGTAAAAGTTGGGGTGTCTAGGCGACGTTTCGACGAGGTCTCACTCGTCATCTTCAGGCTGGTGCTTTCGGCTTCTTGTTACTGGAACAGAGCAGGATCTCAGTGTTTCTTAATTACAAGAAATCACTCAAGATATCCCTCAAGTAATTAAGGAACAAAAGAAGAAAAGGCACACTAGCCTGGGAACCTCCTCTCTGCCCAGAACTTTGGAGGCTATACACCACACCTCCTCAACAGTATTTATAGGAACTCAAACACTGAGATCCTGCTCTGTTCCAGTAACAAGAAGCCGAAAGCACCAGCCTGAAGATGACGAGTGAGACCTCGTCGAAACGTCGCCTAGACACCCCAACTTTTACACGGGAAGACACCCGAGGACACCAAAACCTGCATATATATATATATATATATCCAAAGATTAATCAAGCAATTTCTTTACTTGGTTTACAGCTCTTCTACTAATGTGATTTATAGAAATAAATGTGCCCTTTATTGGTATCCTCAGATACCAGAATGTTGGAAGATTCAGAATAGACCCAAGAAAGAACTTCTTCACACAGCACATAGTTAAACCATGGAATTTGGCCCTACAAGAGGTTGTGATGACCACCAACCTGAATGGCTTTAAAGGAGGATCAGACAAATTCATGGAAGATGTGGCTCCTAGCCACAATGGCTATCAGAGGCAAGATGCCTCTGAGTCCCACTTGCTGGCAATGACAGTTGTGGAGAGTGCTGTTGCTTCCAACAAGGTGTCTAGTTGGCCACTATAAACAGAATGTTGGACTAGATGGGCCTTTGGCCTGACTTAGCACTGATCTCCTCCTCCTTTTAGAATGTTTTTATTTCAATATCAGTGCAGAATACAATATATACAGAGCAGTCATACAATTCAGACCCAAGCAATGTCCTTCTTATGTTCTTAACGCATGTGCTGATACCCAGATGCTTTTAAAACTGAGGTAGTTTAAAGGGGAATTGAGGTATTGGGGGGTGGGATGAGTTGAAGGGGAAACTCTCAAATTAATTCAGAACTTGTGTTTGTGTGTGTGCAAGCACACACCTATGGATCATGCCTGATGCGATCTAGGTTCTTTAGCCTACAGCTCTGATTGTGAAAATCCCCCAGTTGTGATGATAAAGTAAATGTGCCTTCCCTCAGTATTCACAGGTTCCTATGACAACCGGAGTTAGCCAGCAGTGGCCTGGCAGTGAATCCTACTGACTGAATGCCAGATTTTCAAGTTCCATCTCTCCCTACTGCTATGTTGACGTCCCAAGTAACTCCCAAGTATTCAGAATATGACAATACTGGATAAAAGTGAGCTAAAGGGTAGTACAAATAAATTATTCGGGGGAAATGTATGCATAATACACCCATCTGCATCTGCTGAAATTCTCACTTAGCTTACTGATAGATCACAATTACTTAAGTACTTGTCAATTACACAAATCCTCAGGGAGATGAGCCAAATCTCTACCATAGAAGGAATGAATATGCAGCACATTATTTTTTAAAGGAACAGAGACTTCAGTACTGCACTTGTCAAACCTGACCATTTTCCTCCAGACCAGAAAGCAGCAATCAATAACAGCAAATGACAATGACTTCATCTGCAAGGCATATGGCCAAAGGCAGGCATGGCGAGGTTATGATGCACTCTTCACTGTGACACCATTTCAAAACGGTGCTTTCAGTTTCTCCAGATCACTTATTTTGTGTAGAGATTCTTCAGGCTGCTTTTCTCCTTCCTGTCACAGAGACATTCTTTTATGCATAGGCGGAAATATCAAAAGGACTGCTTATAATTTCAGTTAAAAATAGATCCTTTAAATATTGTGGCTGATGAGAAGGTTGAAAGAATGTAGCAGGAAAATGAAATTAGCTCAGCACATAAACCATATTCTCATGCCGTGGCTTTTTGAGCAGTGACTTTTTTGGAGTGGCAGCAAATGCCTGTAATATTTTCCAGTTCTGAGTGTTCCCCTCTCTGGGGCCACCTGGGATCAAAGCAATTCTTCCCCCTCCTGCGGTCTCAGCTAACTCCATTAACTCTAATTACAAACACTTCTGTTATACTAACCAGATTTTATGGCTTCCAAAGGTTGAGCCTCATAGGGAGCGAGAAAGTACACACGGTCTGGATGGTTCCTTCATTATGATGGCCATACTGTACATTAACCTTTCTAAAAAATAGGTAGCTCTGAACTGGAATCACTTTGTTTTTAACTGATGCAATAAAACGACACTTTAATTTTAACCTGAAGTGCCCAGCATCAAATGTGTGCTTGGGATATTCAGTGAGGTGAATTTGAGAGTGACGGAGAACATTTTGCCATTAGCCAGAAGGTTAAAAAAACAAAATGAAAAAGTGGGTCTCGCTACTTATTCATGCTGCTGACATGCAGCTCTTGAAATACAATGACATCAAGTGTGCCCCCTGTACGTACACTCTATCAAAGAAAAGGCACTGAGTGCTCCCCACTCATGATGTTGCCATTGTTTCAGGCTTCTTAGCAACCTGCCACCTCTCTTTAGGTGTTGCACCTGAGCAGGGAATTCCCAACACGAGTAGGGGGTGTCATGGGACACATGTGACCCTTGCCACCAATGTCCCTGCATGCACCACACGTCCCATGAAGGATTTGAAACATGTTCACTCAAATGCTCCCTTCACATGTTCCCCTACACACCTATCAGGTGGAGCTGGTTCATGGGGCTAGCAAGCCACCACCAAGCATTTGACATTCCAAGGAAGTTCTAAGTAATTGTGTTCCTTTCCCTCCCCTACAATACAGCAGTGATTGAGCTGCTTTGCACACAGCTGCCAGGGGAGAGATGAGTGGCAGCTGGCAACTGGCAAGGGCAGTGAGGGCAGTAAAGGAAGACAGTTGCAAAGAGCCCTGAGGCGCCACTTAGCTCTCTGGATCCGCACTGGAACTCAGTAGAGCTGCATGTGCATACACAACTGTTGTCGAGGTAGACTGCATTATTTAACAGACACTGTTACAATATGGAGATCCTCAGTCACTTTGGTGTTGTGATGCACATGTTTATTTCAAAGCTGCAAAATAGCATGAGATTTATAACTGAGCAGAAACTTAAAAAGTCTGGGCAGGAAATGGAACACTATAACTTTTGAAGAGATCTTGAGACAGACCTTTCCAAACTTTACATGCTGGTGACACACTTTTTAGAAATGCATCATTTCGCGACACAGGAATTAGGAGGAGTTAGGAGGTTAAACTAACCCCCTTCCAGCCCCGGAAAGATTGTGTGGAATGTTAGCGTGAAACACCTATTCACTGCAGCCGACACACTAATGTGCGGCAACACACAGTTTGGAAAGCTCTGTCATAGGACATGGTTTGGGTTAAAACACCACAAGAATGTGAGTGGTCTGCTACAAAACAAATACAGTGGTACCTTGGTTCCCAAAGTTAATCCGTTCTGGAAGTCTATTCCAAAACCAAAGGGTTCTAAAACCTAGGCATGCTTTCCCATAGAAAGTAATGTAAAATGGATTAATCCATTCCAGACTTTTAAAAACAACCCCTAAAACAGCAATTTAACATGCATTTTACTATCTAATGAGACAATTGATCCATAAATGAAAGCAATAATCAATGTACTGTACTATAAAATAAACAAGACAGTATTGTATATGATAAAAATTAAAATCATTATTTTTTCCTACATGCACTGATGATAGTCATTGTTTGGATGGGGGGCTTTTAACTATTTCTGCAGTCACACAGTCACTCAATAAGTAGCTGAACTGTTTTCCACACAGTCACAAAAACGAAGTCACAAGCCACAGTCACAAAAACGAAGTCACAAGCCACAGTCACAAGTCAGTCTCATAAAATGAAGAACAAGTTGCGGTCAAAAAAACAAAAAAGCCACATAAAAAACAACAACACAAAAAATAGCAAAAACAAAAGCTCCAAATATCACCTCTGGGTTGTGTGGGTGCTTGGGACAGCTGACAGACTCAACAGGAAGCCTCTGATTAGCAACGGGGGACTCAATTTACAAACAGAACACACTCAACAGGAAGCAGAACATGTTCAGCTTTCAAGGCAAAGTTCACAAACTGGAACACCTACTTCTGGGTTTGCAGCATTCTGTTTCCAAGTTGTTCATAAACTATGCTGTTCTAAAACCAAGGTACCACTGTAGTAGGGTAGTGGTGAGGGTGGTGGTTATTATGACATTTATATGCCACCTTTTCTCCAAGAAGCTTCTCTCTCTCTCCTTCTCTTCCCCTCAACAACCCTGTGAGGTAGGTTGGACTCAGAAGTAGAGACTAGCCCAAGGTCACCCAGCCAGCTTAATGGTCTCTGAGGTCATAGTCCATCAAGTTACACTGCTCTGTTGTTTCTGAAATGCCTGATTTTGATCTTACATTGCTGCTGAGAAGTGGGTAACTGTATTCTGCATGAGCTATTGTTAGTTTCTGAGGACTATATCTCAGTTTAGCCTATATGAGAGGTAGCCCCCCCCCCCCAATTCTGGTGCTGATATATAGGCCATGAAGAGGAGCCAAAAGCATGGCAGATTTGGATATGACCTCCAGAATTCTTAGGATAAGATTATGTATTATTGAAACTACAATATTCAATCCACATTCCACTTTTTGCTGGAGGAGAGAAGGCAATTTCTAAAGTATTCATGCCAGCTTAATCAAGAATATTTTCATTATGGCCACCTATGTATCAAGCATGTGTAGTTAGGCATTCTCAGAGGCTCTCCTCCATAAGTAAAAGGCTGTCATTTGTTCTCCTGAAAATGCTGTTGCATTGAGGACAAGACTCATCACAGAAACATCAGTCCTAGCCTGGGAACTGTCCACTACTAGATTCATGCAACTACTTGCTGAACGACAAAAATAGTGACTTTATTTGTATGTAACTCTGTAGAGAAACACCAGACACCTCCTTGAAGTCATAAAGTTCGTTCATGTATAATCGATGATGGACAACAGCCTTCTGCTTGGGGAGTTCTGCTCCTCCACTCATTTGAACGAAGAGGTACATCCCTGCAAGAATTCTGCCATATGGGTCTGCTGTTTATATATAGCTGGATCCAAGTTTGCACTTGCAAGTTCTGCATTGAATTCCAGTGCTCAACGGACAGCATTTTCAAGCGCAATCTCTGCTTTCGGTGTGATGTAATTTGAAGAGTGGAAATATTGTTGTTGTTTAGTCGTTTACTCGTGTCCGACTCTTTGTGACCCCATGGACCAGAGCACGCCAGGCACTCCTGTCTTCCACTGCCTCCCCCAGTTTGGTCAGACTCATGTTTGTAGCTTTGAGAACACTGTCCAACCATCTCGTCCTCTGTCATCCCCTTCTCCTAGTGCCCTCAATCTTTCCCAACATCAGGGTCATTTCCAGGGAGAAATATTACATACCATTTGTATAATGGCCAACTCAGTTTTGTAACTTATGTCAAGAAACTTTGGAAAATTTGGTGATTTGTTTGTTTGTTTGGCACTCCTCCCTTTTGGTAGGTTTGCCTTTCATCTGTAATATGAAACATTTCCTGGCATTGGTTCATGCATTGTCCTACTGGTGGATTTCAGCATTACTGTAAGACACAACTGCTCTCGCTTTTCATTTAGCTATGGCAAGAATTGTCCTCTGCAGCTAACTTGGTGGAATGTTGACTGTCTGAACCCTTGCCAAAGAGTACAGATAAATGGTGTGGTGGCTGAAAAACAAGGCATAATATATTTTGCATAGTGTCAAGAAAATTAACAGGATGTCCCTGGCTGGCTCGTTTGTAAAGACTGAGACAATCCCTGCTGACAAGCTTGATCGGTTACTCATCCAAAACTATGCCATTTGTTGGTTCATTCTCTCTCTCAGACTTGAAAGCACAAGTGAAAAGATACTCCAAGAATAATAGTAACTCAGATGCATCCCTTTTCACTATGAAACCAGTCCAGCAAGGTTTTAAGACTAAGCATAAAATGGAAGAATGTGTTCAGTAGCCTTTAAACAAAACCAAAACCCATCAATTTCTATTTATTGATCATATTTGCATCCTGTCCTTCCTCCAAGAAGCCGAGGGTGAACAGGGCCATCATTTTTATACCCATGACCATTCTGTTAAGCTTAGGCCAAGCGCCAGTGACTTGTCCAAAAATACCCTGTGTGCTTTCTTAGAGCTGGCCCAAGACGTTTTCCAACCTGAGGCAAAGTAGCAAATGGCATCTCCCATCCCATGTCAAAACACAGAGTACCCAAGCCCACCTCTAGTTATTTTGGCACCTGAGGCAGAAAAGCCCATGAGCACCTAGTCCTTGGACTAAAAGTGTCATGACTCCCAATACCTACTGGCACAGCTGTAAGTTCTGTGACTGAGCAAGATTTTGAATCCTGGGTCATATCTGCACCATACATAAGTATTCATATACCACTTTAACAATCACTTTAACAGGCATGACTTCCAGGGAGTCCTGGAAACAGTTTGATAAGGGCAGTGAGAGTTTTTAGGAGACCCTTCATAGAACTAAAATTACACAGAGTTCCCCTAGAATAGAGATTTATTATTAAGACACTTTGGATTTATAGCTGTATGAGGGGAATAGATGTCTCCTAACAACTATCAGCACTCTTAATAATTACACTTCCCAGAATACTTTGGGGGAAGCCATGACAGTTAAAATGGTATTTAAGAGCTCTTTAAATGTATGGTGCAGAGGTCGTCCATGTCTGTTTAGTCCACAAAAGTAAACTATATCCATTCCACACAGGAACAGAACTTTAGCGAAGCAGAAAAGACAAGCAAAAGCACAAATAAAAAAAAATGTGAATTGTCCTTAAAAGCTAGTTAATAAGGGTTGTTTTATCATGCATTTCAAGAGACATAGTATTTTGAATGAAAGAATGCTATTAATCAAACAGAGAAGCAACAGAAAAAAATAGTCTTTATTGTGCTATTTAGTCTCTGAAACTGGGACTAGTTAAAATTCCTGTAAGTCGAATAGGAACATGCAAACTGGTTGTGCAAAGTAATAAAGAGGCTATTCAAAATCCTGGGGCATTATGCTCTAGTGCCCTTATGCATGGAGTGGCTTTGCCTGGTGGTACCAGGCACAAAATCCTTGTTGGTGTTGGTAGCGGAACCAACAGACCTGCCATTTCTCGGTTT
This sequence comes from Podarcis tiliguerta, assembly GCF_965153285.1. NCBI lineage: Eukaryota > Metazoa > Chordata > Lepidosauria > Squamata > Lacertidae > Podarcis > Podarcis tiliguerta. The sequence goes on along the minus strand of NC_139536.1, from coordinate 68,304,176 downwards.
CAGTCCCCATGGGTCATGTTGTGGGTTACCTTGGGTTCTATACTAGGAGAAGGGTGGGATATTAACTCTTATCCCTGATGTTGAAGAAACAGAGAAGGTAGCGACAGACCCACATATCTGAGCACAAATTCTAAATGCACTATTGACCTTTATGTGAGCAGGTGTAATCTTAACTTATTCCTTAGCACTTAAGGAAACTGTCCTAGTTAATTGCAACTTGTGTGGGTGGGGGACTCAGAAGAATCAGAAGAATAAAACATTCTGCCAGATTGGCACTTAAATTTGTTGTGATATGTTTGCAGCGGGTGAAAGTCACCAGAACAATTTTCTCCTCCAAAGGTCATAGGATAAGGCAAATATCACACGTTATCTGCTAGCGAAGTCTCAGAAACAGGCATATTGATTAAACTATCTGGATTCCTTACAAAGTGTAATTGGCTCTTCAGAGGCTTTATTGCCTTGATTACCTGTGACATCATTATATTCAGAGTAAAAACATTCCCTTATAGTTGGATTTTTTTTATTTTTTTATTTTTAAAAAAGAATTCCAGGTTTTGGCAACAAGGATCCTTGATACAATTAACATAACACTGGCAACAACTCCAGAGGACTGTCAGGATGCTGTCAGTGGCTCTCAGCTGGTTGCCCAGGAAAGTATAAAGACAAGGAAAAGTTTCTTGAAGTCCTTTTTTATTTCAATCTTTACAGAGAGAGGCTGTAGAACCCAGCCTCTTGGATAATGGCGTTGTCCCAAGTGAATCTCCACCTCCTGTCTCTCCCACTTCTTCATTTGTCATCACCTCCTCTATGGGTGCTGCTAAGTGCCCTCTGTCTTTGAGCTCTTTCCTCTCCTACTTTAAATGCTCTCTGGGTTCTGGGAGATGGTGGTTCTGGAATGCTTTCTAATGACAACGTGTCAGTCAGCTGCTCTGGCTCTCCCATGATTTCCCAACTTTCCACCTCATCTACCTCTGAGCTGTGACCTCCCTCAAACCCCTGTTGTAAATCTATACTGTCTTCCTCTTCCTCCTCCCTGAAAGAGTCAGGATGCAGAGGCGGTATCCACCATTCCTGCTCTGCCCAGTCCCTGACAGGGATCCTGGGTGCCCAGGCGCCCATAATTTTTTTGCTGTGGGTGCCCGGCCTCTGCGCCTCCCCCACCTTACCTCTGGTGCTCCAGCACTGCGTCAGTGACAGGGGTCTTTGGGGACCTGCTGTGGCCATGGCCATGCTTCCAGGGCACGCATTCTGTGCATCCACAGTCTGGTGCCCAGGTTGGCACCACTGTTACATAGCACTCTTTTTCAGCATTTGCCTCTACCAACCCCTTGCTTACTTTAAAAAAATGCAAACTGCCCAGCTAGTGATATGAAGGTGTATTCAAAAATGAAAAACAAAGAATAGAATCAGTTCATGCAGACTGTAAGTATGTCTCATTGTTCCTGAAGAATAAGTAACGACACTTGGCAAAGAGTCACTGGGTAGGAAAGCTTCCACTGTGTTCCTGCCCCGTGTTATTCATTCTAGGAAGCGATGGGTGAATATCAGTTGTCACTGTGATTTTTTACCCATCCAGACTGCATGCAGCAGTTGTGTAGGTAGGTGCCAGATATAATCTTGCTGTAAAAATGTTATACATCTCCACTGGGAGGCTGGCTTTACCCTTTCACAACTGTGGCATTAGGACCATCATAATTCCCCACACAACTCTCTAGACTAGTTAACAGAGCAGATATTTTTCTCAGCTGTTGCAAGCATTTTGTCCCAGGCAAACATCCTGTTAGCAGTTTGTGCAACCACTTTCTAGCTTTATTGGTGCATTTATGTTACAAATCATAATGTTCAAGTCAGATTTTAGCCAGCAGGAAGTTGGGGAGCAGTTTTCAAAATTCACAGAAATGACATCAATTGGGGAACCGCTCAATGCTAAAGCATTTTCAGAACTAAAAGTAATGTTTTCTGGGGTTTTACTTAGCAGCATAAAAGTTAATCAGAAGTTGTTGACTAGACTCTTCAGAATTCTGTTTTGTTGGCCGATGCTAATGAGAAAAACATTTGGGAATGGAGGTCATTCTAATTTGACATGTTCTCATATTCCTTAAGAATTTTTATTTCACATACATTAGCAGGCCTGTGTAGCAGCTGGATTAGTACAATACGCTGGTGTCAGTGTGAGCTACAAAGTCAAGAATTTGTAAACTATGAGAGATTTACATAATAGGCCATATTGCTTGTCTCCCAGCCATTTTAACACACTGAGTAAATATCACACACAGGTCATAAATTCTGGACACATAAGAAACACTTATTTACTTGATAAACAATAACTGGCCCTAAGACAACAATTTATATGCCATTGAGACTAGAAGATAAAGAGACATGGTGAGTTGGAATTGGAGTGATAGTGGAACATTTTAATTCTTTAATACCCCATTTCTCTGACAAGTGATAAGACATCTGTCAAGCAAAGGCATGAAAAGTACCATGTTTATTTGGCAAGTGAAAGAGGGCAATTTAGCAGGAGTAATGTCTGCAGAAGTCAATTATTTGCTTCATCCTGTTGGAGGCTAAAGTCAATGTTGGATTTTTATTTCTGCTTTTGGCTTTGTCAGTTGGTTTCAGACCCTGAAGATGACTCAGTTGCCAAGTTTTCCTAGATACTTCTCATGTTTCCACTTACTGCTAAACAAGGTAGGTTTTGGCACTTATGTGCTTCCGTATGCTTAGTTTTGATTTCAAATATCCTGCCTAGTCAGGTCTCTGAAAAGAATGATTCTAGCATTCATACACATCCCGCATCCCAGGAGAGAAAATGATCAGGACAGCGGTAAATCTCATACACTGTTTCTTGCCATCACATTCTGGCATATGTAGTTGAAACATGCAAATATGTGGTTCACAGAAATGCATCCAGCTTGCAGTAGTTTATCCACTGCCCACCCCCTTACTTGTTTATGCTCCATTTGTCTGAGACAGATTCAGTACTCATGTCTGGCCTAGTTCTCAGAAACAACAGATGAGGGTGCTAACTTGTGCCTAGGCTGTACCACTTCATAGTGCAGGTGGGAATACTCCAGGGATGTTTGAGATTTATTTTGGTCCACATTTATTTTGGTCCACCAACCTGATTCACACTTCCCATAACAATACATGGATCAAAGCACAGTTATCCTTCAGGTTTCACACGGGCTCAAATTTTCTGATATGATTCTCAGCCCCTGAAACATGTCAAAATGCATATAAAAACGTGTACAGAAATGTGCATTTTATAATACAACACATACAAGAAATGTGCATCTTGAGGTAAAATGCATACAGAAAAGGCATGTTTTAAGATTATATATGTACAAAAATGCAAAATTTCAAACATCAAAAAAAGGATTTTGAAACAGATGCAGAGTGGAACTGACATATGAATGAGCACTTAAAAAGCTGATTCAGACTAGAAATGGACTGCTCATCCCCAGCCTGCTCAGATAATATATTTATCCCCCTCTCCTGTCCTCTCCCTTTCTCTCTCTCTTTCAAAACTGAAGAAGTTCTGCTGGCTTGCTTATTATTCAGACTCCCTACAACCCAATACCAGCTTTATACAGGGTTCTTTTTTACACTCTTTGAATTATTAGAAGCAACCATGAGTGAAGGAAATCGTCGTCATTGTCATTATATCCTAAATTTCCAACAAGACTATAATATGGGATTCCTGCCACCGTACTATAAACTTCAGCATATCTTTTTCTATCATACACGTACACACACTTTTTTGTACTGTAGGGAATTTATTTTTATTTATTTATTTGTATTGGGGGGGGGGGATTGCAGACCTGCAGTCTGCAATGAATTGCAACACAGGAATAGGGAAAGCAAGGCACCCAAACGATTTCTTACCGTGCGGAGATTCTAGGCCACATTTCCCTACACGTTTGACACCATTTGGCAATCTTTCCAACACAACAGGGATAGGCTACTGCTGTCTTACCTACTACTGTACTTACCTACAGAAGGAGAGGCAGCAGGGTTTCAGCTAGACTAGGACATAAAAGAGTGAGATAAAAGAGTGAGACCTCAGGGGAAGGAAACAAGAGGCAAGTCCCCTGCTTCTGGACTAATAGTTTCTCCTCACACACCCTTTCAATACTGTCTTACTGCAACACCATAGAGCTTTCCAAATCAATTGTTTTATTATGTGCCACTGTCCCATTCTTTGTTGTTGTTGTGGTTGCTTGTTTCCTTTCACTATTGCGTACTATCTTTTTTAGGGATCGGCATTTGTTATTTTAGCCACTTGGATTTCTTTCTGAAGATAAAGTAGGATTTTTAAAAATCGAATAAATTTTTACGACCACATTTCCGTACACATTCCTATCATTTCGTAAATACTTATGTGTTAAGGAGAATTGATTCACTCCCCCCCCCCTTTTTTTTGCAAGAAGACTTTTTGTTTTCTTGAGTGATCTTGAAACTTCAAAAACATATAGTCTGTCTAGTGGTAAATCTGGCCTTGGCACACAAAAGCCCACTTCTGAATAACTGTAGAAGTCCCAGTGACAGAAAGAAGTGATCTCTTAAGATATTCAGCGCCCATCATACATACAAACCAGGCCTTTCCATCTGCACAAAAGAAGGAAATATCCTCACACATAGGAAAATCCTGAGGTTTGCAGAAGTACAGAGAAATCTTTGGGTGGGAGGAGAACCTTCACTTTCCAACATTGTGTTATATGCTCCACTTGTATTCGAAAGCTATAATAAACCTGTGCGCAGTGCAATGAAAAGCAAGAAGCTTGAAAGATGTGAGTAAATGAAAGGCTTTTAAAAAGGATCTTCTTTCCTCGGGACTCTAGCTATTAAGCACAGGGAGTGTGGAGGCCACCCAAAACTGAAAGCTGCGTATCCAGAAACATCAAAGTCCCATACAAAACTCTATAAAAGTTTCAGTTTTGAATTCAAAGGCCACTCTTTTGGATTTCAAAAAGTCTATGCCTAGAAATCCTGTTAAAGTTAACAGGCCTTATGATGGGGAACCTTCATATGTGAACCTCTCACCTGGCAACCAGCCACCCATAAAGTTTCCTGTGGCTTCCCGTTGAACCACGGCTGCTCAGGAGCACTGGCAGAAGATACATTTCTGATGGAATACTTCCATTGGATGTACTCTGTTTCCTATCAGGTTTCCTTTGGCCCTCTGCATGCTGCTGAACTACAACTTCCCTTGTCCCTGGCCATTGGCCATGCTTGCCGGGGCTGCAATGTGGGTTTTCCCAGAAAACAATTGAATTCAAAATATTCTGATGCCCAAAATCAACTGACATCTCTTTCAGGATGTCTATATGAGTTATATTTAGTAAACACAATTTAAAAGAAGTATGGCATGCTAATTTTATATGCCATGTAAATATCTCAAAAGTTTTTTAATAGGAAAAAAATAGTAAAACTGAAATATTAGATTAGAAAAACAAAACCTAGTAAAGCTCATCTGGTGTGGTTTAGATGTTATATTCAAAAAATGCAAGGCTTTACTTTGAAATTATTTTTGCTGGAGCATTTGTAAATTTTAAGAAAAAAAATGAAGACATTGAAAGTCTAAATGCAGTAATTTCAGCTTGCATGGAGAACCCTCTAGGGATACTCATCTCTAAAAGGATAATTATAACTTTCATTTTAGGTTTGGCTGGTAATAGCTTCCTTTACACATAATGCAAAACTATGGTTTCACATTATGTGAACAAGCCTCTCTCCTCTTTTCTTCTTGCATGGCTGTGAAAATATAGGAAGCTTTCACTTCCTTTTAAACAGCTACTCATTACACCCCGGCCCAAACAAAGGGCTATTCTTAATTGTGGTTTAGGATAGGGAACCTGTGGCCCTCCAGATGTTGCTGGACTACAACTCCCATAATCCTTTATCATGATGGCTGTCAACAACATCTGGAGGGCCACAGGTTGCCCAGTTCTCATTGATTTATGTTATTGTTCTGGGGTCAGTCACAAGAATATATCACAGTTATTGGGAAATAGCAATGAACCCTTCTGAAAACCTCTTCACAGAAGGAGAGGGGAGCAGAAGAACCTGATTGACTGTTAAACAATCATTTTATATTACATGCCAATCAGATCATTGTATCTACTCTAATTTCCCAATCTGACTTGTTCATTCACCATGTTATTAATTAATTTTATGAAATGATAATATTTGAAAATGGAAAATTTTCCATCTGCAGATGTTGCAGTAGAAAAGCTTCTGGAAAAGTTCCACTTTCAGGGCAGTGGAATGACAGGGAAAAAAATCAGCCTACTATCTCTGGTTGTAGACATTATCCCCATTCAAGAATGCTTAGGCCTGAAGCATGGTTTCAATTTTTTTTTTTTACTTCCCAGTTAAATTTATTATGGATTACAGAGTTATGGATAATAGTTTAATGAGTACAACACAAAGTATATATGAAATAGGGACACTTTGTGTGCCCCTCTAAACAAATGAAAGTTGTATGCTCACTCACAGAGATTCTAGCAGTTGAATTCCAGTTCATTGACAAAATCTACGTAACCCTATCAAATGCTTTTTTAGCACTGAGAAATAAGAGGGCCTCTCATGCCCTGATCCCTTTAAAAAATATTTGTAACAAGTTGTGTTTTGATGAACTATATATGCTCCTAATCAACATACATATTATTTACAAAATTTAACCAAGTGTAAAGACCACATTTTAAATTTCTGATTTAACTTGGAAATGGCTTAATAAAATTCGGTCAAAAGCAGGTCAACAAAATCAAGCTTAAAAAGGAGTCTTATTATTTTCATATTATGAGTAGCTCATGTCATATCTTCCTTCGTGACAGGTCCTGCCAGAGTTCAACATCTTCTGACAAAAGCCTGGCACTAAGTGATGATCTTTAAAACTGTTTAAATATAATTCACATTTGACTTGTCTGGTTTTTTAAATGCCTTACTTCACAAATCCCTGGTGATTTCTTTTATACAAGTTGCACAACTACCTGACCTTTTCCTTTCCTTTCCTCTTCTTTGTTTCAGCATATTGGCTGGAAAATGACCTGTCTTATTGACCTTTCAAATTTAAAAGATCCATTGTCTCAGGTATCTCAAAGGTTTTCCCATTTTATGTCTTCCAACTTACATAGCTGCTTCCTTCCTTTTTAAAATGGATTGCACACTCTAGCTGAAGTGGTTTTCTTATGTTAGTCCATGAATATGCTGAACATTTTAACATTCACCTGTTGGTGAGCACACTATGAAATGTTTAGCTATTGAGTATCCAACTAGATCATATTCAGAGTAAACTCACTGAAGTCAGTGGACCTACTCTATGTATTACTTAGTTGGATTCAAGTCATTGTCTTACAAGAGATCAATTATTTAGTATTGTTTGATTTTCTGATTGGATAATAACAATCCTGCATAGGTGAAAGGCAAAAAAATGGGCCACACAGTCATCATACAGAATCGGCTATTTTGTTCAATGGCAACTTTTATGTCATTTTGGTCCACTTGGCTTAGGACCAAACACATGGTCACAATATAAAGCTAAGCCTGCAATAAGCCATTGGAAACAAGGATTTTAGCATATGTAAATTTGTATTGGATATAATCTATTAACAGACCATAGTCATATATTTGCTTGGAACAAACAAAATCACTATTTTAGAAGTGACAGCAAATAGAATAAGGCAACACTTTCATTTGAAAAAATGACTGCTTCTCAATCTACCTTGTAAAAAATAAATAAAATCCAATAACATGAGAAAATCAGGTTATATATGCATTGAAGGGCCAGGTCAGTTGCAGGATCTAACATGCATTGCTCTAGACCTCAGGAACTTGTATATCATTTTCCCTTTCCAATTGTGAAGCTAATGAAGCACTTGAAATTACAATCATTTGGTATTGTTCATTTTCTTTCCTTTCTTCTATTTAAACACAGTATTTATAATGCTGAGCTGCCCATTGCATTAGCATTTCTGCCAAGTTTAACAACCCTGTTTTTCTGATTTCTGTTTATTGACTGAGCAGAAGCAATGCTGTTAAATCATGCTTTTAAAAACACAGAGACATACACTCTCACACACATGCACTGTTATGTATACAACGAAATGCTAACTGGCACCCATCCATACTGGCAAGAATTGTGATGTGCTCAGCAGTTTGGCTGATTTGTACCATTGCCAGTTGCCAAAATTTTGCCATTTGGTTTAATATAGCATTTGTCCCTTTAATATTTTTCCCCTCTTCCATAAAAAGATTTTTTTTTATTTTGCTCAGTAAGACTATAATTCGAAGGTATAATTAGCATCTTGTTAATTGTCAATAATTAAACATGTCATTCAAAGAGCTCTTGCAAAGGGCATGCAATTCATTTAACAGAAGTTCCTCAGGCTTGTGTTATAAAGCCCCTAATGAACAGAGAAAGGAGCAGGAATGGATGTAATGATATGAATTAAAAATGGGAACGCCGATAAACAATCTAAATATAAATCAACTAGGCCAATTGCTAAGAAGCGGACAAAAATATAAGCCATGATCAGTGTTATAAACGCTCTTTCATCACACACAAAAACCTAACATCCTCAGGACTCAATATGAATGCCTGTTTTGGCCTCCAAAAAGAGAAAGCTTTGGGCCTCCATTTGAGACACAAGACATAGATGCAATATGTAAAGGCAGAATTGCACCCAGTCTTATTGTGAGAAAAGAGTTTACTCCTGCCTTCCACTGATATAGCTGGTGATGGAAGGAGTGATACACATAGATATAGGAGAATAATGGACAGAAATAAATTCTAAATATTGGACTTTCTGGTTCCTAAATAAAAAAGAGGATTTTAGCAGAATTGTGATGAGGTGGTAACAATTAAAATTAATCATAAAAACAGAAAGACCTCAGTGATCAGACAGGGATATAAGGAATCAGGCAGTCTATAAGTATCCTAGACCCAAGTTGTTAAGAACTTTGAACCTGGCTTGATAATAACATACGAGTCTGGCAACACTTTATTTTTTTCTAAGAGGGGTACAATGAGGTTGCAAGCTTGTTTTTTAACCTCTGGTTTTATTGCTATTTTTAATGTATACTTTATATTGTTTTATGTAAACCACTTAGAGGCCTTGATGATTAAGTTGTATAAAATCCTGCTAAATAAATAAAGAAAAGATATACAAAAGATAAAATCGGTTAGAGTTAAACATAAAATCACACGCACATTAATCAATTACAGCTCTGTTGGCTGCACTCTTGGCCCTTGTTACAGCTTTTCAAGGGTATGGCATGATGAGAAACAATGCTTAAGTCCATGTATTCAGCCATGGTGGTGTTGTACTGTTATGTACTAAGCTTGGATCAATAGCAAGTAGGATCCTAGAATGCAACAACTGATTGGTCTGCAGGAAAAGACCAATCAGGCTCCAGGAGGGAAGCAGAATCAGCCAATCAGACAGGACTCATTGTGAAAATAATGCATATAAAAGCCTGAGGTTTAGGGGGCAATTAAATCACTGTTTCATAAGCTGCAATAAAGAGCATGAAATCACTACAGGACTCCGAGTATATTTCATGTACGATGGTTGAAGCTAAAGCCCTCCTCTTCACCAGGCAGCCTCCATTGAAAGCCAGGCTCTCCACATGAGTTCTTGGTTATGCAGAACTCCATCCATCACATGATGAATTTTCTCTCAAGAAATTGGGAGAAGAGGGGCCACAGTTCAGTGGTAGAGCACATGATGCGCATCCAGAAGTGCATAGCTTCCGTCCCCAAACTCTCCAGATATCTGGCAGTAGAAAATATCTCTGCCTTCCACCATGATTCCTCCATATCGCCATGTTCTGCCTCCACAGTTGGATAAAGCATGCCTCTGAATGTCAGTTGCTGTGCTCAGGTCCAGCTTGCTTTCTTGCCATAAGCACCTGGTTGGTGACTGTAATAGCAGGATGCTGGGCTAGACGGACTACTGGCTCTTCTTATAGTAGGGCTAAAGGAACAAGTAGTATGACCTATAGAGAAAGAAGTTCAATATGTTCTGTGTTTCACATGAACTGTGGCTTTGAGTGGCCATGTACTCATGAGGAAAGCCTTGTTCACACTGAGGGCTATGTGTGCTTGGTGGAAGGAAGACACTTGCGCTCCTCTCCCATTGTACTGCTCTGGCTGAATACAGTGGTACCTCAGGTTACATACACTTCAGGTTACAGACTCCACTAACCCAGAAATAGTGCTTCAGGTTAAGAACTTTGCTTCAGGATGAGAACAGAAATCATGCTCCGACAGTGCGGCAGCAACAGGAGGCCCCATTAGCTAAAGTGGTGCTTCAGGTTAAGAACAGTTTCAGGTTAAGAACGGACCTCTGGAACGAATTAAGTACTTAACCCGAGGTACCACTGTACATGGATGAATGCATACCATTGTACAATGTTATGTCACTTATCTTAGGATCCACACCAATAATATTTCTTTGCACCCAACTGTGCCTCCCACCCCAAGAAGAAGAAGAAGTGTTTGGATTTGATATCCCGCTTTATCACTACCCAAAAGAGTCTCAAAGCGGCTATCTCCTTTCCCTTCCTCCCCCACAACACACACTCTGTGAGGTGAGTGGGGCTGAGAGACTTCAGAGAAGTGTGACTGGCCCAAGGTCACCCAGCAGCTGCATGTGGAGGAGCGGAGACCCGAACCCGGTTCACCAGATTATGAGTCTACCGTTCTTAACCACTACACCACACTGGCTCTCCAGTCTTGAAGGCAAGGGGCCCTCCTCAACAATGTGAGGTGTGGTCTGGGTTTGGCTGGGTGACAGAGGAATCACTGACAACTGGGTGAGGTTCTACCCAGTTTGGGGCAATCCCTTCCTTCCCAAGCAGCCTTCCACACCTGATCCCATCTTGTTCATGGAGCCCCCCTTAACCTTCTAGAAGAGCTTTTGGGGAGACATAGGAGGGTGCAGGGAGGGGGAGGAGGGTGAAACCTTTGATCCATGTATTCCCTTCTGTTCTCTTAGGATCCAGCTGTTGTCTGTAACAGCTTAACATTTAGGGTGCTGCATGGAAGTGTGCAGTTGTCGCTTTTATTGACCTTGAACTGAACTGGAACTGGAAAATGAGCCGATATAATGTTTGCATTCTCGCTAAAAGCACAAATTTAATTAGCACTGCAACTAAAAGACAAAGGAAGAGGATCCAAAAAAGACCCTTAGCCAAGTTGTTTTGGTTCTTCACGGCACTCACTAGGGTTATTAACAAAGTTGCAACATTCATTGGCCCTGTACAATGACAGATGATTCCCTTGTCCTTTGCAACATTTAGCCCATCTGCTAATTATTCGGGCAGTGTGCGTGTCAGATTAAAATCAAGTTGCTTATTTCACATAATAAGAACATACGAAAATTAATCCATGGAAATCACTGAGCCATTCAGTGGTACAAAGTAAGATACCAATTTCGGATGCCCTTTACATTCCAGAATATTGAGGACAGCTACAACAAAGGACAGAGGGTTGAATACAAATAAGTCATACTCTGAGTAGACCCATTGAAATAAGCAGATATAATTAACTGAAGTCTATTGATTTCAGTGGGTCTCCTCTAAGTATGGCTTAGTTGAATTCAACCCAGAAAATGATTGAAATGAAAGTTATGAATCAATTGGACAAAACCCATAAAATAAGGAAATAACTGTGATTAAACAAACCAACAACTTGGATATAAAATAAATTACTAATCTAATAGCGAGCTCCCCTGTTCACTAATAAGGTTTTAAATCTCTGGGATGGTACTTGTCAAGTGAGTATATCCTATGTTATTGATCCCTTGCAATATGATTGCTGTGTTTACACATGTATGCTTACCCACAAGTCAGATATTATCAAGTAGAAACCTCTCCCAGGATCTGCTTGGCATGGAGGTAAAGAGATCCTTAATATACCATGCTCAGAATGAAAGTGGGAAGAAAGGGTTGCCCTGTTATAGGCCAACTTTTACTAGTAAATGATGGTTTTAAAGGCAAAAATCAGTATTTTGGATACCCAGAATGTGGACACTCTTAGACTATGGTGATTCTTCTGTGCACAGGCACTGTGAACATGTATGAAGAAGGTTTGTGCCCTTGCTATTTCTTGTGAGGTACCAGTAAAATAGCAGAAATCTTTCTGCTAAATTAGGTGGGCTTGCTTCAGACAGACTTGGGACTTGTCCAAGCCAAAGCAGAATCTCTCCTACGTACCCTGAAGCAAGGCACTTCCAAGATTTGGAGATTTTGCTGGTAAAAAAACCCAAAAACCCTCTGCAAACAGGACGTCTGCAAGAAATAAAACCTTTCTCCTTGCATTTGCCATATAAGAAAATGCCTGGAGGAGGAGAGAGGGGGAGGAAGAGCTCTTTTGTGACTGACAGTGTAGCTTCTAATCAAAGAGAATGATTTTTCCCCAGGCCCTCCAATCACAGTGCTTTGGGGAAGAGATACTGAAGCAATGTATCGGCTTGTTCTTGTCTGTGCTGTGCTCTTTGCTGGTTCCGTTAGTGCTGCTTGTTCCAGTCCTTCTGCCTCTGTGCCACATGCCCACCCAGCCTCACCTGTCAAATCAGTTTTGCACATAGTTTCTGTGACTTTTCATGCCAACTGAGCAGAACACAAGCCTGAAGCTGGTTGGTTTTTTTTAAACAACAACAACAAATCACCATAACTCTTCATTCCAGCCCCCAAGCTTCTAAAAACCTGCAGTTTACTTTCTTAAGAAAACCTTTACAATGTCATTTTCATTTTTAAAAAATCATTTCCCACAAAACCACAGAGAGGGAAGCAATTTCCATTTACTTGTTGCACCCCAAAATTAACTAACACAAAACCCCCAAACTGATTTGTCTGTAATTTGGCAAGTTTCTTTGTCTAGGGGCACCTCACTCATGTATGCTATATCATACAGATTGCCCACAAAATTACAGGAAATGGTAAGTGAATACTTCTTTAACCACCTCAAAACTGAAACGACTGCCCTTGCAGGAGAACTTCTATAGCCTTCCTTCTGGCATTTGGCAGGATTCATCCTCTCAGAAGGGGGAAAACATTAGGTCCTTCAGGAAAAACTTTTAATGTGCTCAGCACAAAAAGACCTAGACATATTAGTCTATGATTCGTAAAGCTTTATCTGCTCTAGTGGAGCTACTACACCTGCAAATCTCACCCACTTCTTTGAATTAGCTTCTTAAAATGCATGTCCTCATAATAGGAAATGGGAATGGTATGAGGCTTCATTTTTCTAAATCAGGAATCGGGCCTGAAGCAAACTGGGGAAGCCTCTGAAGAATTTTGGCCAATATTGGGTTGTTTTCTGGATCTGAACTGAAAATTATGTTTGGTCCACACCGCAAATAAGTATGATCATTTACTGGTAAAATGGTGCAAATGAGCTGTGCCCATTTAGTGCAGGCATTTAATCGGCCTTGAGATAACTAGTATGTCAGAAAATGTCCATTACAGCCCTGTTCTTGATTCCCATTCCTTAAAAAGGCCAAAATGAATTGTGTTAATAGTAGATTATGGGCATTAGTGGAGGGGAGAGGAAGTGGGCAAGGGGGAATTGTGGCACACATGCACCAGCAGGAACACCAGACTGGCTCAACTGGTGCATTTGCACTGCACCAACCTTATTGCCACCTTGCCCAATAAGGTTGGTGCAGTGCAAAATTATATCTATTTAAATAATTTTGTATACCGATGGATATCATAGTATCTAAGAGGTGTACAGGAGGGATTCAGAATGCACCATAAGATCAGTTACAAAGAAGAGAAATACCTCACTTAAAATGTCTCCGAAATTACAAAAAGTCTTCACCAAGACACCAGAACATCATCAGGCCTGATATCAGCTGGGAGGGAAGTCCAAAGACGGAGTTTTGTATGTACAAGGTTTTGAAAAGAATGGAGTCTTTGTGCTTGATACAGGTCAAAAAAGTGAATGTGATCAAGAAGAATTCAAGTGCAACCTGTGTTCATCTGTGGCACAAAAAGTTGAACATAGAGACTTCAGGATTATAGCAGACCTGCCAAAGAAAGGTTTGGTGAGAGGAATGGAAATTAAACCTTGTAAAGTTGACCTGAATAGTGAAATATGTGAAAGCTGGAGCCTCAGGTGGGACTCACTAGTTTGGGGAGCAGGTGTGGGATTCCTCAGCTGGAGTAAACTCAGGTGAGGGTCAGATAACTCATCAAGTCTAGATGGTGTCACAGGCCTGTGACTTGGCCAGGCCTGCAGTGTTGCATGTCTGCTGATTGTCCCACCATAAAGGAAAGGAACAAAGGCAAGCAGCTAGGCTGGGTGGCCTATGGCTGGGATTGATGGCGGTATATGGAGTTATTGTGGTGGCTGGGATTGGTTATGACTTTTGAACAATGATAATGGATTAGTGCAGGTAATTAATTGAAATAGAATTGATTTTGGATCTGCATAGGGAATTAACTAAGTATAAATTAATTAAAAAGAACTACTTATCTGGAGTGATTTGGTGGTCTGATAAAATTTAGAGAAAAATAATTGGGGGGAATTATTTGGATGGGAAATTAATTGGCCTTCCATCTGTGAAATTTAAATAAATTGTAGTCAGTATTTTTAAATCTTCAAGTATAGATAGAATTTGGCACATGCAAATGTGTGCCATCTTTCATCTATTTTTTTTGGGTGGAGGGTAGTTTTTTTTTTGGCAATGAATACATGTCACCCTACATAAAGGACAAGTTGGATCATTAGAGTGTCACACAATTTGTATGCAGCTGACTCTGGTGAAAATGGAAATGTTGCTGCCTCTTTGAGAGTTTCTTTTCCAATGTTTTGGAACCTATTGATTTCCTTCTCTTTTTTTGCCCTGGAAATGCACAATTCTTGACATCCTGTGCTCAGTAATACCCATGTTATTACCTGGGGAAATGTGGAATTGAGGTTTAAGCACATACCTTTGGCTTGGCTCACATGTGAGTTCACATACCACATTCATCCCAAAGGTAAGGGTTGTTTTCCTTAACTATTCCTGTTAGTCCCTTCATAGGTTTCTATAATGATTTCCCCAGGCGATTAAAAACCACAAGGATGAATATAAACAACAACTGCCATTTTTGGTTCCATTTTTCACTTTGTTTGCCTTTGTTACTGGAGTTAAAATGAAATGCAATTCACCACTACCCACTTCAGCCATGGCATGTAGTTCTTTCTCACTTCCCTCTTCAGAGTTCATTTGTCAGTCACCCCAACAGCTTTTACTTCAATAAAAATTTTCCCCTGGCTTCTCCTGGGGCCCAGCTTTTAGTTTTCCAGGAGCACCATCATCCTTACAGCCACTGTGAAGACTTAGGCACCAATTGCTCCTCACTTCAAGAGACAAGGACTATGACCATAAACGATGGCACAGCCACAGTCTACGGAAACTATTCTATTGTTGCACGCAATCCCAATCTCTAAGTGGTGCGAGATTCCAGGAATTCCAGGCAGTTACCCACTGTTTGGTTTCCTTGGATGAGGGACAGCAGAGACTGTGGTGTCTTTATGATATATGGTTTATTTACACATATATACAATCTGAGCCTACGATGGAGGGGCTCACATCATTAACACTCCAAGAAGATCTTGCTTCTCCCACAGCCTTGGATTCAAGCAGAAAGCAAGCATGGCTCTGTCTCTCTGGCATCTGCCTGCTTCTAGCTCACACACTCCCTGATCAAATCTGATTTCCCACTGGTACACTTGAAGTCCCCGTCATCTTCTTTCGTCTTTCTGCCCCTGGACCAGTCCACTCCATCCCCTGCCCCAAATTGCAAAACAAAGTTATGCCACAAGTCTTTATCGAGGGGCACCTTCTTCTAGATAAGTTAACCCAGTCCACCCAAAATGGTGGCCAGGATGTCCACTCTCTGCCTACTCTCAAACAGCTTCATGGGCCCAAACAAAGGCAAGTAACCTTTCCAGTGGTTTTTGGCCCCAAAGCTCATGGGACTGTGGGTAACCCTGGCTGCTGGGGACTACTTAAGGGCAGCACCCTGTACAATGAATTGTCCCCATGCTGCAAAGCTATCTTGGAGCACCCAAGGGGTAAAGTCATTGGAGGGTTTTATCTCAGTCAATTCAGCAGGTGCTGCTGGTACATGCACACAGGTCTCCAACTTTTCCTGCATGTTTTCTTCCACTGTCACTTCCTCAGGTGCTTGGCTCCTCCTCCTGCACATTCACACACACCTCCAATTCCTCCTGCTCATGCATGGACACCTCTTGCATTCTAATCCTGCACCACTGGTACACATGGAGTGAAGAGATCTATAAGGAACAGCTCTTCACCTCCATCTCGGAGTTCACTCTCCTCTGAGGTACTTTCTTCCTGCATCTTCTCTTCTACAACAGGCTCCCAGGGAGTGCAGAAATGCAAAAGTGACTATTCTGGAAAATAAGTAACAGTAATTCCTTTCTGGCATTAGTGTGCAACACACACAAGCAGCAAAAGCATACCAATTTGTTCTTGGACAACTGAGGGGAAAATTATTTTCCTTATGCCATGCAACAGGAACAAGTGTTTGTTTGTTTTTAAATCAATTTATTTCTTATCAAATAAAATGGAACCTCTTCCAATTGTTCAGAAACCATATAAGACCACCTCTTTAAAAGCCAGAAAAAATAAGGAGGTAATAAACCAGGTAGAAGGAGCTCTTAAAGGAGTGGAAGAACAGGGGAGCTTTTATCCTAAGTTGTGGAACTTACTCCGCGTTGGTGTATGTGTGGAATCTTCATTATATGCCTCTCTGCAAATGCTGAAGATACATCCCTTTACCCTGGCTTTTGACACGAGCTGTATTTTTAGGGTCCACTCTATTTCTGTGCTTATTAGTTATTTTTACCTGTTTTTACTATTATGTTGTAACCTGTCCTGGGACTTTAGGATGTAGGCTGGGTAATAAATAAATTAAATGGTGGCAGGACTGCAAAAAATGAAACTGAGAGCTCATGTGGTCTCTGGGCCACAGATTGCCCACCAGTAACCAGCCCAATACTAGCTATATCTTTGCAGGGGAACTCCTATTCCTTGCAATCCTTTGTTGAGACGGAAGCTGGCGTTTTTTTTTTCATTTAAAAGGCATGTGTGTTACTATCTATGTCTGGTGCCTTCTAAATTTTAAGGAAACATTTCTGTTTTGACAGGAACTTAGGGGTTAAGTCTGATATCTGATGCTGTGTATATGGTGATTAGGGGACTAATGACAGGCCTTGTGGTTTTAATATTAGACTTGTTGCCTAGTTGCTTCTGTCTCATTTGTTTGATGACAGATTTTATTGCTGATGGTTTGTTTTTAATGACTGTGCATCACTTTCTTTGCCTGCTTATGGAAGAGCAGTATATTAGAGTAGTTGAGCTTTGTTTTAGGCAGACCCCAAAATTGTTGAGCCTTTTTAAAGGAAACCACCAAAATTGTTGACAACCCCCCCCCAAAAAAAAAATGTACAGGAAAATCTTAAGTCAGGCACCCCCAAACTCGGCCCTCCAGATAGTTTTCGGACTACAGTTCCCATCATCCCTGACCACTGGTCCTGTTAGCTAGGGACGATGGGAGTTGTAGTCCCAAAACATCTGGAGGGCTGAGTCTGGGGATGCCTGTCTTAAGTATATGTATATTTAAAATATAGGTGCTCACCCGTAGCCTCCTCTCACAACAAAACAGAGCAAGGATCAAGTGAGCAATCTATAGCACTCCAAGCTGGGCCTCAAAGCCACAGGAGCTGCTAAGGAAGGGAAATGGGGTCACTTTGCATGCACAAGGTCCCAGGTTCAATCCCAGGCATGCACAAGTAGGACTGGGGAAGATTTCCTGCCTAAAACCCTGAAGAGCTGCTGCCAGTTGATGTAGACAATAGTGGTCCCCACTCTGCCTGGTGCCTGCTCAAATAAATGCTGCAGTGATGCCAGAGCATAGTGCCTGCTGGAATGCATAGCCTGGCCTGACTGCCTCTCTGACTGCTTGTTCCAGCAGAGACCCTTCCCAGCTGTCCTGCTGTGAGGAGAAGGCACTGGGAGGAACAGTCTAAGCCCGAAGAAGGAAGCACCACTGCCACTGAGGCACCAGCTCAGAAGAATACAAATAGCTAGTAGGCTCAAGACATCTCCTCATACTCTTAATAACGGTTGGCATCGTGGGGTGGTAACTCAGCTGTAGCACTAGCATGAGGTTCACTGCCAACCTCCAGATCAGATGGCCCTGCTGTTCTCACTTCCTGTTTACCTGCAGGAGTTGCAGGAGCAAGGAAAAAGAAGAGCTTCCACTAGGCTTTTCTTCTAGGCAGAGATGAAAATTGGGCTCAGAAGAAGAAGGTGAATGGGCACAGATACTAGGGTGGCCAGATGCCCTCTCTTAGACTGGGTAGTCCTCTTTTGAGGGACCAGCCCAGTGCCTTTACTTGTCCTCTACAAATCCGTTATTCTGGATGCTGTGTGGTTTTGATTTCCCCCCTTAAACCCCTTGTTTTGTTCTGCTAAGCTGCTGGGCCATGGCAGTGTGGCCAGCTTTGTTCCTGGTGGCAGCAGCTGTGCACGCCATCAGAGCTGGAGGGGAGGAAGAAGAGAAATGGGTGTAGGAAGAGTGAGCAAGTGGGTACTTCTTGGCACACACAGCAAGCTTCGAAAGAGCAAGAGAATAGGGCATCGTCTCGGAGTGAGATGTGGCTGATTTAGCCAACATTTATTCTCTTTGGCGCACACAGCACAGCAGCAGCCCCTTCCCTTGCCAGGCTTTCTTGCTTCTGTACTACAAGATCCAAATCAGCACAAAGAAAGGCAGCAGTTGGTGTGGCTGCTGAAAGCGAGTCCTAATTAGTCCGCCAGTGGCATGGGGGAATCTTAAGAGCAAAAGATGGCTCCTTGACTGAATACACCCTCTCTTGGTTGCTTCTGCTGCCGCCCTGTTTGTATTTCTCATTGGAAAACCACAGAGGGCAGCTGTGGCACATGACACTGAGGGTCATCATTACTCAGGATAGCTGGATTTGTCCATTACACCTCCTGTCAGTTTTCCCCTTTTTCCAATCTCAAGTTCAGTTTTCTCTTCACATTTGCATATCAGTTTGAGTCTTCATGGAAATTCACAGGCATGCAGGTCATGTAGTCACAGCCTTCCCCACAACCGTATTGCGCAATTTTATTTACTATAGTTTCATACTGTATTGTGCTATTTTAATTATAGTAATTATTCCTAACTTTGCATCTATAAATATAAATAAACAAGCAAGTTTTATGCAAATTGGCATCCTCTTGTGTTTTCTCTTTTTGCGAGGCATATCCTATCTGTTTGTTTTTGGCAACATATAAACGGCTACCCTACCAGCAACAGGAGTGAAGAGAAAGCCTGGCCTCAGTGCTTTAGGTAACATTTTTGTTGTTTAGTCGTGTCCGACTCTTCATGACCCCATGGACCAGAGCACGCCAGACACTCCTGTCTTCCACTGCCTCCTGCAGTTTCGTCAAACTCATGTTGGTAGCTTCGAGAACACTGTCCAACCATCTTGTCCTCTGTTGTCCCCTTCTCCTTGTGCCCTCAATCTTTTCCAACATCAGGGTCTTTCCCAGGGAGTCTTCTCTTCTCATGAGGTGGCCAAAGTATTGGAGCCTCAGCTTCAGGATCTGTCTTTCCAGTGAGCACTCAGGGCTGGTTTCCTTAAGAATGGATAGGTTTGATCCTCTTGCAGTCCATGGGACTCTCAAGAGTCTCCTCCAGCACCAAACCCTAGTTTGCCCCTAAATGTTCACTCAGCAGAGATCAACACTAAAACCCAGTATCTTGCCAAGGCTCTTCACACAATCAGGTGTGTTGTGTACAAATGGCATATTAGAGAGGGAAGGGCTTGGCAGTGTATTCCTACTTCTGCTCACATTTTTCTTTACCTATCAGGAGTCTGAATGCCTGGATAAGTCTATTGTTTATGTGTATATGTAAAGTACCTGAATAAAGCTGTTAGGGGGTTGATAAAGTCCTCACTGGGTCCACCAATCCTCACAACTCCCCTGTGGACAGGGGGAGGTTGAGTCGTTCTATGGGATAACGCCTGCATCATGTATGGACAGCAGAGATTAAGTGTGCCCTAATGCAGCTAGTCCCCCAGAATAAGTCAAGCACAGACATGCCATTAGGATACATAGAAACAGTAACAATAATGCATTCTGAATGGTTAGCTGCTGCAAGCACCAGAGCATCTGCTTGGGGCCTGATTATCCCCCACGCAGGGCAATCCTTATACAAACACTTCTGCAGATCTAATTGTAAAGTAAATTTTGAAATACTTCTTCATGGAACTCTCCACCCCCGTTCTGTCCACACCAAACCATAGGGGGAAAGCAAAATGGTGAAGAAATCACTTTTGTGTGTGCAATGTTTATTGAACTAAGAGAGGCAAGTTGTCCAGTGTGATGAGAAACAAATGTAAAAATCCCTGGCTTCGCAATTCTTTTGCAGCACACAGAGGGTTTAACTAGCAAGCAGCACTTTCTATTTCCAAAGAAGCGAAACTTTGATGGGTTGCTAGCACTTCCTAGAACAAAGGCCTGCAAATAATTAAAAAGAGGAAATGCAAGGGAGAGAAGGACTCTAAGAGTTGCCTACAGAGGCAGCTTTGGGGTTGAAGAGTTGCTTGTTTGTTGTTTGTATCTTTGCTTAGTGCTTTGCACTTCCTTAATTGTCTGAAGGATCTGAAAATAAGGAAAACGAAACAAGAAAGGCATTTTGGAGTGATCCTGGCATGCCCTCCAACAGTTCTCTGATGAAAATAAAGGTAAAGGTAAAGGTACCCCTGCCCGTCTGGGCCAGTCTTGCCAGACTCTAGGGTTGTGCGCCCATCTCACTCAAGAGGCCGGGGGCCAGCGCTGTCCGCAGACACTTCCGGGTCACGTGGCCAGCGTGACAAGCTGCATCTGGCGAGCCATAGGGCGTCTTATTCCATAAAAAAAAAAAAAAATTTATTATTTATACCCCGCTCATCTGACTGGGCTGCCCCAGCCACTCTGGGGAGCATCTAACATATATAAAAACATCCTAAAACATTAAACATAAAAAACTTCTGTATGCAGTGCTGCCTTCAGATGTCTTCTTAAGGTTGTACAGTTACTTGTCTCTTTGGCTCAGGGGTTGCATAACTCCCTATCCTCCAACATTTCTCTGATGAAAATAGGAACATCCTACCACATGCTCCAATGCAGAACATTCTGGGACCGTGCAGAAACCGGTGTGGCTTTTGTAAATCTGGGACATCCCTGGTCTGTCCTGGATTGATATAATTTTGAGAAACATCATGCAAATAACCAATGCAATGTTAGTCATGCTCAGATGTTGAAATTGATGGACGTAGGGTTGCCATATGTTCGGAATTTCCTGGACACATACGGAAAATCCGGATGTATGGCAAGCCATATTGACAGTGTCATTTTTGCTAAATTTTAATTAGCAATAGCTAATTAGCTCTAAAGCAACAAATTTGGTTTTGCAGAAAACGTTCAACTTTGGTCAAAAAGGGTGGGGGGGGGAACCGTCTCAACAACTTTTGTGTCTAGATTTTCACTTTTTGAAATATGGCAACCCTATACTAAATTAGTTTCATAAGTTTCACTGAGTCTATTCTAAGTAACACTAAGTTGTATGTAGCCCAAAGAGTGAGATCCCAATTTCCTCATCTCATGGCAACTCTAAAATATGTTCCTGGCAAAGCTGGTATTTTCACTGGAGAAAGGGTGGCTTCAATTTCATCATCACTTTCCTCCTTCTTTTTAAATGGGAAAATATTATTATTTCACTGTTTTAAAAAATGCAAGGAAACCAGTACAGTGGTACCTCGAGTTACATACGCGTCAGGTTACAGACTCCGCTAACCCAGAAATAGTACCTCGGGTTAAGCACTTTGCTTCAGGATGAGAACAGAAATTGTGCTCCGGCGGTGCGGCAGCAGCAGGAGGCCCCATTAGCTAAAGTGGTGCTTCAGGTTAAGAACAGTTTCAGGTTAAGAACGGACCTCCGGAATGAATTAAGTACTTAACCTGAGGTACCCCTGTAAATACAGTGACTCCATGCTGCAGGAACAGCAACTGACACTCGGGCAATTAAAAGGGGTTATGAAAGGTGCTGGTGGTGAGAGGGGATTCATTCATTACTTGTCCCCCAGCTGTAATCAACAGGTAGTAATAAAATAGGCAAGGCATGCAAACAGAAAACTCTTAATTAACATAGGAGAAGAACTTTGATGAACTGAACCTACTTGTTAGAAACACAATAAAAGTATATTGGCTTTGGAGAAGGCATCCCTGCCTTATATTGCACTATATTAAATATGTTGTGTGAAATCTGTTTTAATTCAACTTCCTGCTAATATGGAAAAGCAATGCATCAGCAGTGCAAAGGCTCTGGTGTGGAAGCAATGACTGTGTTTGTGCAAAGAGTGCCTACGATGTTACCACTGTGCTTCTGGATACAATCATGAAGAAATCAGAAACTGTACCACATATGCAATGCATCAATTAATCCCAACATCCGCTTATCAGCCATTCTTCTGTCTGAATAAATATCATCTTATCTTTGAGCAAAAATAATGGTGGCTTGAGTATGCTCAAGTGTTAGCAGATACAGATCCATCTGTTTTAATGACTTATATCTGCTAATGCAGCAAATGGGCTTGAATTTCCTATCCCAATTCAAATCCAAGTTTAATCATAATGATGTAATAATTGCTATGTGATCACTGCAATCACACTTTCCATTCTAAAACACTCCACCCTTTCCGCTTAAACTGCAGGTTTCAATGCAAAAAAGTGCAAACAAAAACACCTCCTTTCTTTTTCTTTTCTCTTTTCTGCTATTCTGATGTGCGCACAAAGTCTGTAGCCTCATTGATGCCACACTGCTGCACAAAAATGCTCTCGCTTACAAGCCAGCGCTCAGCGTAGAGTCACATCATGCTTTTAGAATCAATTGTTGCTTGACTGTGTTTTCAGTGTGGGAAAGGAACATTTTCAAAGTTAGCTTTTATTTAGAACAAATGACATCTTAGAAATGCTTTTAGAGTCCCGAAAATAAAAACAAAGCACTTTTTTCAAGCGACATTTCACTGTGGCTGCAGTTATTTTTCAAATCCAATTTCATTTGTCTACACATTTCAGTGCGGATGACATGCCGCTCACATCAACGTGAACATATCCTGCTATGAAATCTTCTTTTATTTATTGTGGTGTAACACTTATCCAAGTAATACAATGATTTCCATTCATAGGGGAGTTGTGTGCAGATAACTCCCGTCATAAAATTGAGAATGTGGGAAGAATTTATGCCTATCTTCCACTTCCAAGTCAGACATGGATATTGCAAGCCACTCCCAGTTTTGGCATTCCTGTCTATGGTGGCCCCAGCCAACGTTATCTTTAATCACATGGGAGCTATTTCTGGGACAAGTCCAGAGAACACCACTCAGTAATGGCAGAAGTTTGAAATAACATGGAACAAACTCACAGTAAAGCTTCTTTGCTATTACAATGTGCCTCAAATCACACTTCTCTCCCACATTTCCAGGGGAAGGGATTTTATGCTCAAGTGTTCAGGCTATATTCAGCCCACCCTTTAGGAAAGCAGTATCGGCATGCCTATTAAAGGCAGATGTGCCTTCCTTTAGTGGATTACTGTAGAAACCCACCCTCCCATCTATATTTTAAGGAGCATAAGATTAGCCAGTGGCCCTAGGGATCCACTAGCAATGGTTGGGCTCATATTCCTATCAGAATGGATGGGCTTGGATGTCAGGTTTGTTGTTTAGTCATTTAGTTGTGTCCGACTCTTCGTGACCCCATGGACCAGAGCACGCCAGGCACTCCTGTCCTCCACTGCCTACCACAGTTTGGTCAAACTCACGCTGGTAACTTCAATAACACTGTCCAACCATCTTGTCCTCTGTCGTCCCCTTCTCCTTGTGCCCTCCATCTTTCCCAACATCAGGGTCTTTTCCAGGAAGTCTTCTCTTCTCATGAGGTGGCCAAAGTATTGGAGCCCCAGCTTCAGGATCTGTCCTTCCAGTGAGCACTCAGGGCTGATTTCCTTAAGAATGGATGTGTTTGATCTTCTTGCAGTCCATGGGACTCTCAAGAGTCTCCTCCAGCACCATAATTCAAAAGCATCAATTCTTCGGCGATCAGCCTTCTTTATGGTCCAGCTCTCAAGTTTAATTGGCCAAGGCTGGAGGGAAGGAGGGATATGAGGGGCAGTGGCTATCCTTCCAGGGTTCCCTACCCTTGCATTAGAACAACCAGAGCTGTTTCAGTCCAAATATAGGCTGGGAACCAGCATGGAATTTAGGAGTAGCCAACGAGAACCATGTACACCACCTTGTACTCAGTGGAAGATAAAGGTGGTATATAAATAAAATGAAATAAATAAATAAATAAACAACCTGCCCTCAAAATGTTCTGAACTACAGTTCCCATCATCTGCAGGACCAAGAAGAAGGGAGTTATAGTCCATAACAACTGGAGGACACCGTGTTGTTCACCCCTGGACTAGATAATCGATGCCATACAAAAGTGATAGCACAGACTGAACTACCAAATACCAAATTCAGAGTGAAAAGCAGCCCATATCTTCAGCGGTACAAAACAGCAAACAGGGTTCTGGCTGCTCAGGCAGCAATCCCTCCCGTGCACATGCCATGGCCGTCATCATTAAAAGCCTGGCTAATAGCTTCATTTCCTCACCCTTACTATGCCAGTGCTGCTGAAGAGGCCAGAAGCCATCTTGGCTGTGAGTCCTGGAAGACCTGCTCCCTGCCTTGCAGGTCTTTCCCACCTGGCCTGGGAGGGCAGGTCCCTGGCCGCCTCCAGCTAGAAAAGTGAAGGCTGCTGAGCAAACTCTTGGGCGGAGCTCCTGTTTAGATGGTGTTGTTTGTCAGGAAGTATTGCTGCTGTTATTGATTTTACATTTTTTGTATCTTTATTTTAGATGCCATTATGATTTATGTGGAAATTGTTTCAATTCAGTTGTACACTTTTGGCTGTTTTATTTATTGTTCACGACTGCTTTGGTTGTGTATGTAATTTTTGTATTTTTTCATGTTGTAAGCTGCCTTGAGCCCAGTTTTAACTATAGAAAGGCAGCATTCAATAAAATTATGTCTGTCTGTCTGGACTCACTGGTCTCTGGATATAGTCTGAAGGCATATGAGGGAACTGCCTTGCTTAAGCCAAAGCAGCTCCGGGTCTGGGAATCACATGTACATTGCTTGGGATCCATGATGGAAGAAAGGTGGAGGAAATAAATAAGAAAATAAATAAATAAATCTGTGAAATGTATCTCATTATGATTTCCCTGTGTTACATAACGGAGGCAGTAAACCCTTGTGAATCAGGCTCTTTCTGATTTGGAGTTAAAATGATTCCGTTGCCATTGTTCATTGGCATTCAAGCAAATGCCACAACATGATATTCAAATCTCCATGTGTTTATTTCACTCAGCACTAATTGCCTTGCTGACAGCCACAACACTACCTCTGCAAAGAGCAGTGTGCATTGTTGTGGACACCCTGCATACTCAGCACTCCTGCCTGCTCTGGGTGCTCTAACCTTCCCGGCAGAACAACAAATCTTTTGATTTTCTTTTTTCCCTTTTTAACCAGCTTTGCTTGAATATAAAAAAACAATTCACTCAACACTTTCCTACATGATTAAAAGAACACAATTTAGTCCTTTCAACAGAATGTGGTGTGTGGCGTCCCCCGAATGCTTCAAAGTCCCTTGACGCATGACTCACCACATCCTGATTCAGCCCAAGATACACGTCAAACCATTCACAATATCATTTAAAAGCACACCAGCATAATACGGAAGGCAGTTTGTGTTTGTTTCACTGCATGGCTCTTTGAATTGGCACCAACGTTGCCCCTTCAGCGTTGGTGTTATGTACTGAAGTTCTCACCCTAGGCCAGCATGGGGGATACTGTAGATAGTTTTCACTCAGGTCCACATATGCAAATAAGGGATTGAAAGTAATGTTCAGTGATTGGATAGTTACAGAAAATGGTTACTGTTGTGTTCTAGTGGAGCTCTATATAAGCAGGCTGGCTGAACCCTTCAGTTCAGTTCTGGCCTGTGAATAAACAAGAGCTGTTTGAAGAATCGCTTTGTCGTCTGATATGTTCACCCACAACCTAACAGTTGGTGCCCCAACTGCACCCATTTGGAGGAAGATCAGAACTTGCCGTGGTGACACAAGTCTTGAGTGCATTAAGATGGGCTAATGCAATGCGCTCTACATGGCGCTGCCTTTGAAGAGTCTCCAGAAAATCCACTTGGTTCAGAATCTAGCAATGGTGCTCTCAGGAACATGGATACATAGCATATTATGCCAGGTTTAGAACAGCTGCATTGTTTACCAATATGTTTCCAGGCCCAATACAAGGTACTGGTTATAAAGCCCTAAGAGGCTTGACTTCTGGGTTCCTAAAGAGCTGTGTCCTCTCATACCATCCTGCCCACAACCTAATATCTGGTGGAGAGACGCATCTCTACTTCCTAACACAGGCTATGGCAATCCTGGTCAGGAGGCATGAGGGGTTCATTGGCTGCACCACAGGTGTGGAATTCTCTTCATGCATCATTTTCTTTGTGATTACTACTGCCTGGTTCAGATGGGTTTGCCTAGCTTAATGTGGCTGGTCTTTCATACTTTCTACATTCTCTGTTAGCTTATATAGAGACTCTGGTTTTCAACATGTTGCACTGTCTCTTTTATAACTTTCCTGATTTTATGTTGCTCTTTGTATTTTTAATTGTGCTTCCCCCCCTAGATGTTAGCCATCTTTGTATATCTATCTCTCCATACTAAAATGTGATGTATACTGTATCTTAAATGACCAGATTGTATCTGAGCATTTCTTGTGAAAGCACTTTGCCTTTGGCTCTTTGCCCTCTTGTGTGTATTTATGAGTCTGCACCCTGATGACTTGTGTGTGCCCCACAGGTACCCCATAGCAGGCAGTATACTGCCACTGGCAAAGGCAGAGAAAGCACACAGCACCATAACTTCACAATTCAACAGTGCTTTCCCCCCTAAAATAAATATGTTTAGGGGTACTATCATCCTCAGTGTTGTTTTCATGGGATTGTTTCATTCTGTGTTTTAATCATGGGTGTTTTTAGTTAAATGTTTGTGTAACTGGTTTCTACACCTTGTAAACCTATTTTGGCAATAAGTAGTATATAAAGTCAACTAAAGACAACTTACCATGCCCTGCCCCCCAACCTCTCTCACTGCCAAGGAAAAGCAATAAATGAATAGAAAGATAACCTACCCAAGTGATGCTGACACAAAACCCCTACACATGCACTATGTAAAAGAAGTTTATCACCCCCACCCCTTGCCCTTCGCTTCCCTTCCAACCTTATACTGTATACAATATAAATGTCTCACACTAAACGTAACAGATCAGTAGAAATGATTCTATGACCTGAAAAAGAGACAACGCACGTACTTTTGTAACCTCCAAAAAATCCTTAATAAATATTATTTTTAAAAGAATCTCCCATGTGATTATTTCTCAAAAAAGAAAGGAAGGAAGAAATTTGTTCCATTTTCCAAGAACAGCTATCAGAGCTGTACCCCACTATCCATATTAGTCCTGAATGATATTACATTTTATATCCCAACCTTCTTCTACAAAGAAGACATTATACCCACAGGGCTATACCCAGGAATTTCCCCTTCCAAGCACCGACAAACTACAGGCCAGTACAGCTTGAGCGCAGTTGTGGCATCAAGTTCTTCTAGACAATGCATGCACGAACGCTTCTGCTGGTAAGATTGAGATCAAGGGAAGAAAATCACTCCAGTTGGTCAAAAAGGGCAGTGACTGTACAAGGCAAATTGTACACCTGTACAACTCTTCCTACCAATAGCGCCTTGAAAGTATTTCAGCAGAACCTGATGCTACACTGGTAGTGGTTCACAGGGCAGTAGCTTCAAATGTAAATGAGAGCCTGAGACTATGGATGTCCCATTTCCTGGTTTGTATCTCATAAACCTGCCTGGGTGATTTAGTGAAGCTTTGCTGGTATAAATGGTTATTAATAACCCATGCACAACAGTGACAGCTGGTTGTAGTTGCCAAACCAGACAAAAGCAAGCAAGATTTGTGGTCAGCATTCCTCAAACATTTAATGAGAGACAGCTTCCATCCCATAGAGTTTGGCTGCAAGCTGACTCACCCAAAGCTGACTCTCGAGTTTCATCTCTTTCCAAGGGACTCCAATCCCAGTCCCTTAATTTATGACGGGCTTCAGTCTAAGAGCAAAAGTGGTGGCAATATGTAAAAGGAGACAGGAAAGGGGGGGGGGTTATTTTTACTCTCCATACTCCATGGTTGTTGGTTTTTTTTAAAAAAGGAATTTCCTGTTGCTCCATGTGGGTCCATTAACATTTCAGTTAGGAAGCAATGGAATGGCTTATTTGAAAAAGATGTATTTATTTTCCTTCACCACCTGGGGATTTCCAATGTGGAAATGCAGTGCAATTCATGACAGCTGTCATTCCGTTTCACTTCCACTTTTCCTTTTGCTCATTTTGCTTATGTGAGCTACAAATAAAAGGTTTTAAAAACAAAACAACTAGTTGCCTGTAAATGTCTGGTGTGTGTGTGTGTGTGTCTGAGTGGAGGAAATTCCAGACTTGCTTGGACATAGTTTCTCACAGAAATTTCCTTGAAATGCAAAATTTCCTAATACTGAGGCCCATCAGTAAGACGCAGTCCCAGAGCCAACCCTACAAGAAGGAAGAGCAACCAGAACACTGTGAGACTTTAAAAGCTTAAGGTTGTTGGCTGTGACATTTCAGAGATTGTCACAAATGGTTACTAAGGATCTATTTTACTCTAAAAGTGTCATGTCTGAATATTGTGAATGAAACATCCGAATGGAGAGGTGGGGCATCTATTTTGAAATTGATTGTACATTTTTTATAAATGTGGTTTTTGCATTTGAACCCAACATCACTCGTGTCATTGGTGTTAGCATCTCGCTTGTGATGAACAGCCTTCAATGCTTAAGGGTGGCTGATTGAAAGGTGTCAGTGAAAACGCAAGAAGAGCCCTGCTGGATCAGGCCAATGGCTCATCTACTGCAGCATCCTGTTCTCACAGTGGCCAACCAGATGCCTATGTGATACCCGCAAGCAGGACCGAAGCCCAAGGGAAAACCATCCAGAGCAATGTGCGCTGGAGAGATATAAGCATGGCCAAAGGGAACTGCTGAATATCAAGTTAAGCCGTAGCCATAAAGTATTTTATACAAAGTCAGAGAGTTAATCCATCTAGTTCAGTATCGGCTACACTGATAGGCAGCAGTTCTTCAAACAGGAGATTTTTCCAGGTCTTCACGGTAAGGGGCGGAGCAGTAAAATTCTGGACTGTACCATTCAGATTGCAGGTGAATTCTCTCCATGCAAAAAGCTCCTTTCATATGGTTAGCTAGCTATATATGTGGGGTGGGGGTGGGTGGTTAGCTATATGGTTAACTATCACATCATAGAACAAGGCTTAGCCTTCTACATAATATGTTTGTGTAACTGCATGAAATGTGCATTTTAGGTAGATAAATCTTACAAAATAAGAGGCCCTTAGCCTCATAGTCTAATGTGGCACAGTCAAGAATTCAATTGCTTCAGTCCAACCTATTTTGTATAAAATATAGATCAACTCTGAGTGTTATGGTTCCCACAGGGTGGGCTCTGGAGCTGATTGCAACCCCCAACCCCAACCTTTCCTCTTGCCCGAACTCCATTCATATCCATATAGATCATTTCAAAGTATGGCCATTTCAAGTCCTATAAAAACTCAGTGTGAATGCGAATGCACCGTTTGACAGCAAATTGAGTGGTCATCAGAACTTTCCCGCAATGTCTTAAATATTCATAGAGCATGAGGAAGTGCTGTGCAGTCATAAACTCCTTTTGATGTTTACATAAGAGATTGTGAAAGAACTATATATCTCACAGTCACATAGCAAATACCACAGTGCCCAAAGGACTTCAGGCAAGCTGCTTTCCCTTGAATCTAAAGAAAAGTCTGCTAGGACCCAAGAGAAGCAAAAACCCTCACAAATGCTTGCACAGGAAGTTCATCCTAACTTGTACAGAGAGACCTCCAGCAAACTCTTCACAAAGGAGCATGAAAACATTCCCACAGACTAAATAGCAGTGCAACTCTATACATGATACTCAGAGGGACGTCCCACTGAGTTCAATGGTGCATGCTTCCGGGTAAGTGTGTTTCTGGGATGTGCATATAGGATGTCAGTCTTAGTCAAAGGCTCTGCCTTTCCATATACATAGCCTGAGATTTCTATTATGAATGAACAATGAAGACAGATAACAGCATTTAAAACAGTCACAGTAGATTTTTTCAGCCTCTTCTGCCTTCATGAGTTAGGAAGGCTATTTCATGGTACACATATGTTCATTTATGTAAATGTTTGTTCATCACCTTAACAATATGTGGGTGGGTGTTGCACACACACACACACACACATATAACTGTTCCAGGCATTGTAGAAGAGGAGTTGGTAATGGGCACTAGCCAGTCTGCACCTGCCACAGCTGGATTTGCTTCATTCAAACTGTATCTAAATCTGTGGGAGACAGAGAGAGAGAGACTGGATAATGTAGTGAGAGATGTTAGGTAAATGAGGAAAGAAGAGTACTTGCATACAATCACTTTAACTCCCAATTTGCTGCTGCTCCCTCCTGTGGTTGGCCTACTTTGGGTGTCCTGCATGGCAAGAACCCAGGAGGCAGTGGCTATCTGCCTTGCTGGCCTGGCCTCAGAAGATTCCCTGCGTGTTCCCCAACTATAAAAGGTGGTCCTGGCAGCAAGGCCAGGCTTGCTTGGAACATGGCTTCCCCACCCACCCTTTCTCAAGATGAGGTCTTCTGTTGAGAACATGGGTTGCTGTTGCCTGACAGAGCCAGAAACAATTTTAGCTCACACCTAATTGGCCCTTGGTGGTGAGGATTTTGCCTTCCACCCAATAAAAGCTGTCCCAATAAAAGCTGTTTGCATTGTTAGGCATATTTACCGGTAATACATATTTCTGTCACAGCTCCAGTGGGAAAAGGCACTAGGCAAGATCTGGACCTTAAGTGAGAGCCCCACATGGGGTCTTGGGGACAATGTGTTAGTCCTTGGTCTTTGCCCTGGTTTGGGTGGGGGAGCTTTTGCCTCACAGCCCACATTTCCAGCTGGAACCATGATGCATGGCCTGCACCACAGTAGGGTTAGGCTGGCAACACCCAGCAAACAGGTTGAGGGTAGGATCAGACAGTAGGCTGCACAACCATTGAGCCTTGCCCCATGCTGAGCTAACCCCATGTACTTCTGAAATCAATGGAACCGTGGCCTATTTTTGTCTATATTTGGTCTGATTTACTCTCATTCTGCTCCTGGAGGCAAGGCATCCGTGCATATGGTGCACAGCAGTAAGTATTCACAACATACTATTCAAGAACTGGATATGATTTCCCATTTACTATGGGTGCACTCAAAGAGCCCCTGAATATTATGGCCCTGTTCACTGGCTGCAAATTTGGGGGCCCATTTCTCTGACTTGCAGGAGGGTGGAATGTGCCTCTTGCCTTTAGCAATGATGGCATGTGTGGCTTCTTCTACTTTTATCTTAACTTTATTTCGCTATCAGGACCTCCAGGTACCCATTGGCTCATGCCATGTTTGTGCTGCTGTGTCCTGGATGACAGGCAGGCGATGGGAGAGGAAGAAGAGCTCTCTCTATAAAGTGCTTCTACCACTGCTGAAGTTTTCAAACAAGGAAATAAATTCTGTCTTCGCTTACCTGACCTGACTATTTCTCTTTTCAGCTTCGTGGCAAGCTACAGAAGAATGATGGTGGCACGATAAGACTGGACCATGATCCTCACTTGCACATTTTTCTGTAATTCTCCCCTCACTATGGTGGCTAATGCTCATTGGGAGTGGTAGAATAGAAGGGAGAGGGGCCAACAATAGGTGGAGACAGAGTCTATGCCAAGTGGAGCCAATTTATTTTAGTTTTGCTCTCTTTGTCCTCCTTGTTGAGTCCTACCAAGGCAATGCTGAGATGGAGGAGGAATAAGCTGACAACCAGCCCCAGTGCCTGGAGTGGACATTAAGGAAACAGGTGGGTGGGGACTCTGAAAACATACTGAGGTTGGTGGAACAGTGCTCCATTTGCCGTACTGGACCAACCTCCACTATCCCCTCAGGGGTTGGATGCTGGAGGAAAAAGAAAGTCAACATTTGCCGAGTGATGCTCTGAACGCTCTGAAGAACTGGCCAAGCTGTTCCATCTTGGCTGGCTACTCAAGTGTATTATTAAAGGATACTGGGATATGTTCTCTGGCACACACTTTCAATTTGCTAAGGAAGCTGGCCAAGGGAGGAGCGGATTTGCCAATCCCCTGAGCACATTGATATTGTAGCATTAACAACATCTAGTTTGAGAAAGGAGGAGTGGAAGAAGGCTAGGTTCTCTCGAATCTTGTTTCACCCCAGGGGCTTTTGGTCACTGATTGTTTCATTTTATAACTGAATAAAATAAAAAGTGAAACTTCCTTCCATAGTAGAGAGAACCTGGCTTGCTTCAATCTATAACAAAAGTAAATAAAATACATTACAAGAGGTTGGTATGCTAATACTTTATTGACGGGCATGCCAGTTAGTTTGAGCTAAAAAAAAACCCCACCCCTGTTCCTAATAAGAAGTTACAGCAGTTTCCCCCACTGGGTTAAAGCAGCTAAAACCTTCAGGATTTCCCTTGTGTTTTGAAGCAATTTACTTCTTGAAAACAAATCCCTCACTTCCTCTTCTAGCAAGGGAAAAATGTTTTATTGCTGCACTGCTTGGTTTTGCAATGGCATGCTGCCACACACACACACACACACACACAAAGTTTCAATAAACACAAAACAAACTGTCAGCATAGTCATATCTGTAAAGTTAAAATGAAAAGCAGAACTTTAGCAGTGACCATTAGCTTTCACCAAGACAGTTTTTTTCAAGATCTTTGTTCATGTTGAGACCACCACTGGTTCTTCACACTAGTCTTTATGGTGAATCTTCACCCATTTCTATTTTCAATTAAAAAACAAACCGTTTGGGGGCAAAATATTGCCTGGAGTATTTGTGGAACGCCTCAGTGGGTCATCTTTCCCCACTCTCTCCACTACTGTGTGTTTGCAGTGCCTCCTCCTCCTTTTTTCTGGTTAGGGTTTCTTTCTCCTTCCCTAGAGTAATCCTTGCCATTCTGAGTCCACACAGTGAAGTGGCGACATCAGGTTTGGCCATATGATGATGTCACTAAGGGGGACTGATGCAAATTTAAATGGAAAGCAATGTTTCCAGAACTGGTCACAAAGATGTTTCCAGACAACTGGGTTGCAGATTTTCTTCATTTTGAATAAATGAACACATTTGTTTTCTTTCACTGTAGTCTCTGAAAAATCCCTGAAAGGTGGTTGTCTGAAGATATCCCCATTCAGCAAGTAGCAGTGATTCACCTGCCAGGCGGTCACGTAAACACCTCTGCCCCAACATGATGTCTACAACTGTGTTTTAGTCTGTAATTCTCTGTTAAACTTTTGTTCTTATTTGTTTATTTTTATTTATACAATTTATACACTTACTTAGTTATATCTAAGCCATGTACAAAAAACTCAACACATTGAAAAGAAAAACCAGTTAAAATTATAAAATTAGAATTCAGTTAAAATGCCTGCTAGAATAATAATAATAATAAAGCCTTTAGTAGATGCCTGTTGTTTAACTGAAAGGGGGGCTTTTTGACCTCAGCTGGAAGAGAGTTCCATAAAACTGGGCCACATGGCTCCTGGTGGATACAAACCATACATCTGAGCTATGGGGGACCACTGACAGTCACACTGCCCCCAGATACCTCCGTGATCAAGCAGGGGATGGATGGTATTCTGGACCCAAGTCATTATAAAGGTAAAGGGACCCCTGACCATTAGGTCCAGTCATGGCTGACTCTGGGGTTGCGGCACTCATCTCACTTTATTGGCCGAGGGAGCTGGTGTACAGCTTCTGGGTTATGTGGCCAGCATGACTAAGCCACTTCTGGCAAACCAGAGCAGTGCACGGAAACACCATTTACCTTCCCACTGGAGCGGTACCTATTTATCTACTTGCACTTTGAGGTGCTTTCGAACTGCTAGGTTGGCAGGAGCAGGGACCAAGCAACAGGAGCTCACCCCATCGCGGGGATTCGAACCGCCGACCTTCTGATCAGTGAGTCCTAGGCTCTGTGGTTTAACCCACAAGAACCTATGCTGTTATCCACTTCAAGAATTACTTTCCAAACTGAAAAGTGGGCTCAAATATATCTTAAGGAAATTAATAACCACATCCAGGAAGGCTTAGCTCATATAAAAGATGAAAGGGAAAATTACGTATTTCAAAAAACCAAATACAGGTCTGCTGATGAAACTTAGTCCCATTTTTTGTGGCAACCCTGTGTTTTTCGTAATATTCTATATGCATGGATTTTGCTAGTTTATTTTTTTCCTTTGAGAACAAATTGTATGTTACCGAAGCCTCTAAACACCAAAGCCAACTTCACCAAATTACTGTACAAAAATATTAGAGATTAATAGAGCTGATGTCTTAAATTTCCACCAAATTGTTTTTGCTCAAATGACATAATTTAACATTATATTTTCAAAACTGCATATTACATAAAAGTCTGAGATATACCTCTGAGAGTAGTTCAGAGCTGCTCAGCTCTAACTGAGGTGGAATTTAATGCATTGTGTTTTCAGTTCAGAGTGGGGCTAGTTCTTTTACCGTTCTAGTTTGTCTGCTCCTAAAAATCACCAGTGAAGAGTTTCACTAACCAAATATTTGTTTGCAGGAAAAAGCTATTTGCTGGCGTTCGCATAATTGACCACAGTAATTATAGAGAAAGCTATTTGTGTGTTATTTATAATTCTGCTGGATAGCTTGTTTTGGCAATATATAAAATCTAAGTCTTTAATCCACAAGAAACATGTTTTCCAAAGCCCTATTTTGAAAATTATGGGGGGGGGGTTGGGGGGAGGGGAGGAACTTGCAGTTCCTCATATATTCCATAAACTATACAGTTCTTTCTTAGTACTTTGAATTTTAAGGAACTAGATAGCTGTGGGTGTTGAATGGCAGTTTATTGAGGCAGCCTATAAACAGGTAATGTGAGCTACCATCACTGTCCAATCAATGTGCCTTAGCAATGACCTGGATGGGCTATATCCAAAGGTGAGAAGGTCATTCAAAATGTCAACAAGGCCAGCTGGAAAGCTTGGATGTAGACAACATCAGCTCATTAATAGACTTAAGGCTATATTCAACAGTCATATGGTAAGAATTTTGGTTACCATACCAACCTAGACCAAATTCAAACCAGTGACCTAGGGCTGAAAGACTCCATATCATATTGCCACCCCCCTGGGCCATTCAGACTTTGCAATTGTAGCTTTTAATGCTTGGTTAGGAATTCATGCAAGAGACTAAGAAAATTAAAGCTGTCTACTTCCCTGGTAGTAAGGAAGCAGACCCCCTCCCCAAAGTAGACTCATTTAGAAAGACATATGGAACTTGTCAAGTTTTTGATATTGCTTTTGCATTTTGCTCTTGAAGATACCTTAAACTCCACTGATCGGAGAGAAGAATAGTATTCTCTCTGTACACCAGTCATTTTGGGAACG
This sequence comes from Podarcis tiliguerta, assembly GCF_965153285.1. Lineage (NCBI taxonomy): Eukaryota > Metazoa > Chordata > Lepidosauria > Squamata > Lacertidae > Podarcis > Podarcis tiliguerta. Next base: position 68,268,401 of record NC_139536.1, on the reverse strand, counting down.
GATTTCATTCTTTCTTTCTGAATTAAAATGAATTACTAATGTTTCAGTAGCCATAAATTAAGACACATAAACCAAAAAGTGCACTCTTATTGAGTAAGTTCCATTGCGTTAAAAGATGCTTACTCCAAGGGAAGGGTGCATAGTTTCAGAAGTCCAAATATGGCAGCTAAGATTCCAAAACACATGGTCCTTTCTTCATAATGCAGCAGGTTTACTCAGATGTCCCATTAACTTCAATGTGCCTCACTCACTAGTAAGTGTGTATAGGAATGCAGCCATAGTCTCTCAGTGGAATCAATATCTTATTTTAATTCCTTCCTGCTCCATGTAGATGCCATTTTATAGCATTTGACAGATATAAAAGATAGAATATATATATGCTAGGCTTCCTCTCTATTTTTATTGTTGTTCTTGTCATTCCCAATTTTTACTTGGGACAGTTGGTCTGAATGGAATTTTATTCTGTTATAATTATTGTTTATTGAATTTATATACTGCCCTATACCCGGAAGTCTCAGGGAAGTCTCACAGCATAAAATCAAAATATAAAACCACCAAATACATAATCAAATTTAAATGTAAAAACGTGAGCAAATCCTGAATTAAGCTCGGGTTGGCTGATATATCACAATCCACTAACCCACCTTTGAAAAGTGACAGTGTCCCACCATTTCTTCTGAATGCCACCGCCACTATTGCCCTCTGTGGCAGGATGTTCCTCTTTGTTGAAGCCCCCTAAGCTTGCTGGCTACCCCCATGTGAGGTGCAGAACACCAGGTAGTTTCTTGTGTAGGACTTCTGCTTGTGCAATGGAATGTTCTCCCCTTCTCCTTCCCCTGTGCACCCCCAAAATCATCTCTAGGGGTTCCCCCAACCCTCTAGAGCAGATTTGGAGAGTGTGCAGGGTGCAGAGAAGTGGAGAAAGTCTTGTTGCACAAGTGAAAATCCTTGTATGTCGGGATGCATTCAGGGCATATTGCCCACTGTCCGATTCCCAGTACTGAAGTATGGTCCAGCTGCTAGTATGTTTGGCTTCTGAACATGGAATGAGTGGGTGTCACCTTTTCCTTCATCTCAAGCAGCAAAATGTCTTGGAACAACCCTGGGTCTCTGGGAAATTCGGGGAGAACCCTGTGTGTTGTATTTTGCCCGTTGCACCAATTCCATCCCCACAGTTCTGCAAGGTGAAGATGGGAAATCGGCATAGCTCATGCAAGTCACCTTGTCCACAGGCCATCGTGATGCTAAGGGTTCAGAAGCATTATGTGTGTACAAGGTCACAACAAAGACCTCAGTAGTTCCAATGTGAGATAAACTGCAGAACTTTCCATTTCTTTGTAGGACAGAAAGGCTTGGCTTCAGGTTGTTTGTTTTAATTTGTTTGTCAGTTAATCTAATTTGCTGATTATTTAAACAGGAATTTAATTCTTACTGATGCATGGGAGCTTGTCTGTTGCAAGAGAAAGTATTTGCAGCTGTCATGCCTGCCAGCTTCTGTTTGGACACTAAAGCAGACTTAACTAATTAGGAGAGCTTTCCATCTGGTAAACTCTGTGTGAGCACAGCTCAGAGCCAAGTTCTGAACCACGGCTGCTGCTGGTCAACCGACATAGGCCAAAAAGAAGCTCCTGTCATTTCTTTCTGATATAAGACCACATGAAGAAATGTGGGAGTTAAATATCGTAAACAGTATACATCCGCAGGATAATAAGTGCTATATCACTTTCACCATATGCAAATCATGCAAAGGATACATCCAGGTTCATTTGTCATTACATGAATCACTATTCTCTCCCTCTAATAGAAAGCTCATGTGCTGTTGACAGGATTGTAGCCAAAGCAGGACCACTGAGGAACAAGAGAGAGATAACAGTGTTCTTGGGTGAACCCCATTTTGGAAGTACTTTTTTAAAAGACACCCAATAGAACAAAGAAGATGAAACAACAGCAGCCCAGTGAGGTCTGAGGATACTCAATAGTCACAGACTATCCGTTGGAAAAGAAACAGCTCCCTGTTTGTGGAATGCTCTTCTCAGGGAGGTTTGCCTGGTGCCTTCATTATACACCTTTAGGCGCCAGGCAAAAATGTTCCTCTTTCTCAAATTTCCAAATGGGGCTGAAGCTAAGTGATAATGATGTATACAATACCACGTAGTGCTCAGAGAAAGCACAGGTAGAACTGCACTGAGCCAGGGCTACATTAGCAGTCCAGGTTAGTGCCTGCATGGTTGATTATCCTGCATATACAAAAATAATAGAAAAATCCTTGCTGTAGAAATGTAGCATGTGGGATGCAGAGCAATCTATTCTAGATGTCTTCCTGGCATACTAGATTTCCACATACAAGGAATTTCCCACAGGGGAAGCATTTCTTTAAGCAAACAAACCTTCTTTGCATGCTGAAGCGGTTTAAGCTCAGGGTGGGGATTTTACTGGTAGTATAGATCAACTTAAATGCTATAATAGTGGACTTCCAGTTTGAAATCTATTTATAGAGCAAACATTAATATGCACTGCCTTCTGTGTTTAGAAAACCAGTATGTCAACGCCAAAACATTTTATTTTAGAATCAGAAGATAAAAGTGCTGATAAACAGTATGCTAATCATATTTGTGGAGAAGTAAACAAGTCAGCTAAAGGGTGACTTCACTCAAAGGGATGTGGTTTGGATACTATATGTAACACACTACATTGAGTAAATAAAAAAGCCCTAATAGCAGGAGTAAGAAATGCCTAACCGCAATTTGCATGTTACCAACAAACGTGATTACACTTGCTGCTTGATCCCGTTCGGAAGAAAGTCCTGATGTGATCAGTTGGATTTAAGGGCAAATAAGAGTAATTAGAAAATAAATAAACTAGTATATAAATAAATCAAAAGTCAAGAGGCTTAAAGCTAGAGTTTATAGAAGGTCCCCAGTTCTCCAAATTCAACATCTAATTTCAAATGCATTTTGCCCTAACTGAAAAGTTTCAAGTCACAACTGAAGGTTTGTCAGGTGAATAATAAGCCATGATGTAGTCATAGAACAGTGGTATCTCTTAGGGATGGGCATTTGTGGCCTTAGTATCGAGACAAATCAAAGTCAAAGTGTGATGTCAAACTCAGGGCCCCTAAAAAGCCACAGTGTTACGTTGTTCTGTTTCTGTGACCCATATGTTAACATAGCTGTACGCCTTCCTATATCTCTTGACTTTAACCAACTAAGTTTTGCTCAAAGTTGGTTCACTGAAATTAATCAACCTAAATTAGTCATCTCCATTCATTTCATTGAGTGTATTCTGAGTATGATTAACAATAGATAGAACACACACTGTTTCCCTAGATCACATCTTATTAGGCAACCAGCGGACATCTTTTAAGTGACTGTCATTAACAGCAGAACAGACTATGCTGTGTGTTGTATTATTTTCTATTCTTATCTCTCATTCATGGGATACAGCTAATCTATTTTCTGTGCAATATTTTAATCTGCCTCTGGCTACCCATAAAACCATTGTTTAAAAAACCCAATAGGCTTCATTTCCTTGCAAAAATTTATTGTAGGAAGAGGAAGACTAATTTATTTTACTAGTGGAAATGGTCACCCTTGTGTCTCCAAAACAATAAAAATCTCATAGAACCATTCCCCTTAAGTAAATGAATAAGGCTGCAATCCTATCCACTCTTTCCCAGGAGTAAGTCCCATTGAATTCATTGGTCTTACTTCTGAGTAGACATACATACATAGGATTCTGCTGTTAAACTATTAGTGATGATGTGCCACTTAATGGTGATATTTTATCCCACTTCAGTGTAATTCCCCAAGGCAACTTTGATATATCTCATCATTCATGGCAATTTGTAAGTGGGAGCTCATTCTCACGATGAAGGATTTCTCCCACTAGTTTATTCATGGTTGTCTTCATTTTTCCGGTATTCTAGTTTTTCCATTGATTAATTAAAATCATTCTCGCTCCACAAACTTAGCTAAAAGAGAGAAAGAGAAAGGAAAGGAAGGGTAAGCATAAATGCCAAAACATATTTTTTCCCAGGGTTTTCACACAGCTCTAATTCACACTGCAGTCACACACCAGGATGTGTCTGAAAGAAGTTTGGCGTTTCCTGCTTATGCGTGCTTGGAATGCCTAACCTCTGAGATGTCAAGAAGTCAAGTGGGTCATGGGTACAAGGCCTGATCCACAGGTTATGTTTTTGTGGTTTGCAGATATGAAGCACGTAAACAGCCCTTTGATGGTTTAGGTTTGATAGATTACACAGTTTAAGGAAACCACCAGATTAGCTTGTGGGTGTTTCTGAAAACGAATGGCGTATTTTGCGTTCCTGACTTCAAGGGAATATTGTAGTTTGTAATGAAAACAAAACAAAAGGCATAAAATAAAAAGGGAGGCATATTGGAGCAGGCATTAGATAACGGAGCAATACCTCATCACAACTACAGTTGAAGAATGGGGTTCTGTTAATCCTTTCACATTTTTATGTGTATTTGAATTCCCCTCTTGTAAAGGTGGCCATCAAAACAGATTCAACATTGCAATGATACATGTCTCAGATATTGTTACACCCAACTGAGACTTTAGGAGCACCCCTTTAGGAGCCTGTGTGTAACTAGCTCTCAATTCATTTCCCTGGGGAAGGAATAAAGCTTGCACATATGAAGGCGAAACAAGAAAGGAGATGCGCACAGGACTGCACCTTCCATTGAAATAAATGAAGAAGCCTCGTTTTGGGGGATTTCATATGCACATTGGGGTTTCTGCACTCTCAAGAGATTGCTGAATCTGAATAGAGATGTTTGATGCAACCATGTGGTTGCATACTGTGGTTTTGGAATTTGTTTGCCTTAAAACGGTGCTCATACATAAAACACCGTGGGAATGAATCTTCAGGGCACTGCCTTTGCTGGATACACACCCACTTCAAGTACTTCTGTCCCATGTCAGTCAGATGATATTTTTCTCATACATCAACTACTGAGAAGTTTGCTTTTTAAAAAAATATTCCATAAAAGAACACTGGGCTGCAGATTACCAGCCTCTATCAAATGCCCATTGCTATTTGTGTGCTATGCACAGTTCTTTCACATACAGACTAAGGGCACATACCATGGGTTGAAGTTGTAAGGACTTTATTGTACTCAATATAACTATCTAATCACAACAAGCAATATATTGATTTGACTGCCCCTGTATTGATCTCCTTTAGGTTATAGATGGAGGAAGGAAAGAGAGGGAGATTGCATACACACTCCCTTTTATGCTTCATCCAGCACATTCCCACCATGGTTTGGGAAATGGTGAACATACTGTTATCCACAATTAATATCTATTTTGTCATTTCTTGTGCTATATGTGTTTTGATGCATTTTTATTTTGAGGATTAACTAAGAGGGACAACCATGAGGTGTTGTTGTTGTTGTTTGGAGAAAAGGTGGGATATAAATGCAATAAAAAATGATAAATAGAGAGTAAATAAGTCCCAATGAAAATCATGCACAAGGCTGGAATGTGAGGGTCTTAGGAGGCCAATGCTTCTTCTGGTTCAGTAATCAGCACTGGTAGGAGCGAAAAGTATTCACTCCAGCCTAGAAATTGTCCATCCTTTACCTCATGCTAAATAAGCCTTATCTCATACCAAAAAACCATGGGAACAAGATGGAGCTCTGACAAAAACATCCATGATAGATGACAAATTTATGAGCCTCTTCTAAAATTACCCCATTACCTGGCCTGTGTTCTGGCTTGCCAAGAAAGGAAAAGCAGCTCTAGCTTTGTGCTCTGAGGTAAGTTCAGCCAGACAACTCATTTCTTGCCTTTTCTGTCAGTCATTGAAGGCCATTCTATACCAGCAGATATCTAAAGCTTTCACTTTAGATAGGGGCATGTTGAGGGCTGGGTTTTTCTTATTCTGAAACACCTGCCTAACTTTATGCTATGAATTTATTTTATTGTGATTTTAATTTATGTCAGCCACACTAAGTGGGGCATAAGCCTCAGAAAAACAGGGTAGAAATCTTGGGAGCAAATAAATAAAATTTACTTCAAGGCTTCAAATACACTCAAGAGCCTCCTGTTTTCTTCCCCAGAAGAGCATAATCAAGTGTCGTTCTTGTTGTTTTTCACATGACTTTTCATGACCTTCTTCACTCTTTCCTGGAACTTGAATAATACTTCTAAATGTTACTTCCCAACATGGTAATTATGATGTCTTATTTGCCTTTGCCTTCGTTTTAATAATACCAATGCTTCATCTTTGTGGGAAGTGCCTTCACATAGCAAAATCTTCACCACTCCTTCAACATACAGAAATCTAATAAGCCTATATAATTTTTTTTTACCATTGAGAACCGAGCTACTCATGATGCTAATCAAAAGGAGCTGGTAGAAATGTGCAGGATGTGTATTTTGTTCCCCGGGAAGTTAAAAAAACAAACAAACACTCCATCTTCATCCTATCACAGAGATCTTCCAGCTGACGTCAATGGGAGTTTCATCACTTTATCACTTGACCAATAATAGGATTAGACCCCTGGGCAGTATGTGGCATAAAAAGGGTTTTGGTCATAGAACTCAAAGTTAGAATAGCATTAGAAACTGTCCTACTGTGTTAGCATCTATCACATCAATACTACACACAAGTCTTTAGTTCCTAAGTAAACATTACTTTTTATCCAGTCAGGTCATATAGATAGTTCCTCTATTTATAGGAGAGCACAGAAGTGTTATTATAGGTCCTTATAAATATTTTAATTATTTATCTTTCATTTTAAAAAGACTTAGGACTTTGAAATTTCAAAAACAGTGGAATCTCGGTTCTTGAACACCTTGGTACTTGAACATTTCAGCTCCTGAATGCCAAAATCCAGAAGTAAGTGTTCCAGTTTTTGAACATTTTTCAGAAGCCAAATGTCTGATGTGGTTGTCGGCTATTGTTTCCAGGGCGTCTGCGCCAATCAGAATCTGCGCCTTGGTTTTCAAACATTTTGGAAGTCAAACGGACTTCCGGAACAGATTATGTTTGAGAACCAAGGTACCACTGCATACAATATACTATGGCAGTCACACTATATGCTCAGTTAGAAACCAGTGGCTTGCTTTGTACACATTAGAAGTGGATTATGCAACATATTTTTACGGGGGGGGGGGGTCTCACTGCAAGGTGGAGTCCCCCCCTTTCTTTATTCACGATTAAAAATGTATAAATGTCACACAGTGGGAAATGGTATATGTGCACTGATGCAACACTGGTATATGTGCCCCTGGATGCAATAATGCTATTTTATTGCAATACACACAAAAAGGGAAACAGAAAGGTCCATGGCTATTACTAGCTCAACTCTTTCCCATATCAGCATTTTATATAATAATGACTTACAGCCTGAAAATCCCACAGACGATAAAAATAACACATGGGTTTGGATCCTAAGCCTTGATTCAATGAATGGAAGGGCTCCTTACATTCAAGGAAGGCTTTCAGTCCATGGTGGATCCAACTGGCAGAAGGATAGAGATTTCCACTCATTCCCCTCTTCCTCTGAAGCATCTCTCCTCCGTTGTTGGTAGAGAGATACTCCCACTGGTGGAAAGAAATCTGAACTCCAAGTGTCGTATTCAACTAAGTTGAGTAGAGCCATTGAAATTACCAGACTTAACTTCATCATTTATCATTAATTAAAATGGGACTACTCTGAGTTAAACTTAGTGGAACCTTCCATGTACTTTAGGAGAAAGCTCCCAAGAGGCATCACCCTAAACGGCAGTGCCTTTGTGAAATCAAATACTAATTTTCACTCTTATAATTACATGCCCAGCATTTTTCATGCCTCGTGCTACAAAAAAGGTGAACACGACCATTCTTGACAGCCTCGGAAGCAAAGGATCAAGAAGCAATATGGACACGAAGAGGTGAGCAACAGCCAGCACAGCCATTTCAATTCAATGTATGTATCACTTCACACTGCCATAAATAGCCCTGAAGCTATTTACAGGGACAACAGCACACAATAATCAATGAAAGTCCATTTACAGTGAAACAAATATACTAAAAGTATTTGTCTGCAAAAATCACCCAACAACATAAATAATCACCCCATCCACATAAGGATGAAAATAACAAAATACGTAATGAAAAGATTGATCATTGACTCTGTCCAAATGATTGGGAGAAGAGAAATATCTTTGCCTGGTGCTGGAAGGATGACAAAGTCAACCTTTGAAATACAATTTTCTTTCAATGGTCTTATATCCTTCTCTTCCTCCTCCTATTATTGTTAGTAATAGTATATTAAACAAGTTATTGGTTTATTATACAAAAAGTTCTTCAAGTGATTTACAACATATTTAAATACAAAAGCATAAGTAACAGTACATTATGATATGAACACATTTACACAAAAGCATGTGCAATTCAGTAAAAGCAATAATACCCCCCTCGCCCCATTGCAGGAGCAGAAAGCTTTAGCAGCACACAAGCTAGGAATGTCATCATTGTCTATCAAAAACCTGAGGGGAAATGTTAAGTGTTTACCTGATGAATATCAGTGGGAGCAGTGAACGGCTAACAATATAAATGAATAAGATGATCATAAATTACAATTAAAATAAATAAAAACATCATTCACACAACCAGAGGAGCCAACTCTTACGGGCTGTGGGGGCTTTCACCACCACAATAAAATATTTGATGGGGCTGGCCCCCCACAAAGTTGATGGGAGTCTCCATCAAATGGTGTTTGTGCACTGCATCATGTGATCGATTATGCAGGGAGGGGCTTACCTGGGCCCCCACAATATTTTATTCAAGTTGGCACCACTGCACAAAATTGTAACAAAACTGCCACAGAGGTGGAAGATTTAGGGTTCATCTATATGTCCACTTGTCTCATACCTAGAAAGCACGGTTTTATACTTGACCCCCCTGATTCTTTCCCAAGGAAAACCTGCTCTTTAGTTCTAAATCGGAGCAAACATCAATCCAGAGAAAACCCAGAGCGATTTTCCCCAGGAGAAAGCAGCTGGACAAAAGGAAGTATGGATGAGCCCTTAATAATTACATTCCAAAGGCCTGGAAAGGTTTTTTAACTGTGCCTATGTATTGCTAACATGTGGGGTAGCCAAACTTGCAATTCCACACCCACAGCGCCTACTGCAAAGGGTGCCACCGCCACGTTGACGAAAAAAGGTTATTTGGGCAACTTCTATTTGTAATGGGAAATCAAATTATTTAGTTTGTTTGTGAGATATACAACTGGCTGGATATTGTTTTTCATTCAGGCTGATGGGAAAGTTTGTGTCACAAAATTAAATTGCAAGAGGCACATGAGGCTTTGGCCTTGAAAAATGTGCTGTCTCCCCAATTGCTTTCCTGAATGTGGCCAAGTATCAAAGAGCAACATCTGCCCTCATTTTAGCTTTAACAGCAAGATGTTGCTTTAGGGTGGTTCTTTAAGATGATCGCTGCCTTCAGGCTTAGTTAAGGCTTTGAACTATGTAGATGCTTGCTGTTCAAAGCCTTTCTTCTCTGCTTCCCCACCCCCTCAGAAAAAGCAGAAGCTAACAGTTGCCATATTTTTCACTTTTACATCCAGATGCACTGCCCCACCTTTCATATCCTCTCTCTCTTCTCTCCTCTTCTCTCTCACCTACCCACCCGGCTTCTGCAACCAGACTCGTAAAACTATCAACCAAACACAACTGAATGTCACATACACACACACACTTAAAAATAACATTGTCACCTTGGCTTCTTTCTTGTTATCTGGTTGACAGGAAGCAGTTAATAGAAACAACGTGCTCTGCCACTTAAAAAGAATTGGGAATTTTAAAAAAAGAAATCTATCAGACGCAAAAATATTTCGTGCTTAACAGAGACATGCATCACACACAGAGAAAGACACACAGACACACACAGAGAGAGAGACATAAAGAGTTTAGATCTGAGTTTTAAGTAGGTGGAAAAGTATATGACATTGTTGCAATAATTTTGCTCCATGCCAGCGGCAGGGGAATGTGATCCACCACTAGGTATGTTTTCACAAAGGGCTTGGAAAATATTTGAGCAGGGCCTCTTGTACAGTATGCCATTTTTACAATCTAAGTTTTTCTTGGAGGCTACTTTCCATGTTGGTGCTACTTAAAATTTTGAGATGTGAAGGTTGGATACAGGAAGTGGGGGTGGTGGGGGCTCTATATTTTCCAAGGCTCAAAAAAGAAAGAGAGAGAGAGAGAGAGAGAGAGAGAGAGAGAGAGAAGGAAGGGGAGACTTATTTTTTAATGGTAGAAAAATTGAGATGATTATTTTGCAGGCAGGGAAATACAGAAGTAAAATAATTTTAAAGACTATATAAAATAATGCTCCTTCCCCTAATAATATGGTTCAGGCTCCCATTCCTGCCAGAACACAGTTGAGTGGGGCCCTGTCAGTGTGCCAGCCAACCTGCAAACTCCAAGCCTACTTCTCTCATCCCTAGGTATGGACTGGATGGATCTTGATGCCTCCTCACCCCCCAGTTACATGCCATATTTGGACTTCCCCTGAAGACACGGGGTGTAAACACAGGGCCTAGGTACATTGTCTGCTTTTCAGATCTTTGCATGATTAGTGTCAAGGTCTGGAAAGAGTTTTTGGGAATTTGGTTGAATAAAATTAGAAACTCCATGACTGAGAATTCTGAGAGAGATTTTCAAGTGTGTTCTCCTGAAGGTGCTTTAAAACCTTATTCAGAGCTTTTCCTAATTACACACAGGTCTCAAAAGCAGTCAATAAGCCTAGGGATGTTGTGTGGAGGACTTGCATGCTTGCTTCCACCACCTCATCTATTTCTTTTACACGTTGTGCATTCTGCTGAATGCCTCAACATGGCTCCTTTCCATGCTGCCTTTAGGTTTTGAGATGAGGTCTTTGCAAGGTGTCCTCAGTGGGACCCAGTCCACACCTCCTTTCAGGGGGAGAGGACAAAGTGGGCAAAGAGTGGTGCTCCATAAGTTTTGATTTCACTTTGGAAACCAAAGTGAGTGCTGCTGTTGAGTGCAGACCATTTTCCTTCCCCTCTGCTTTTGCCTTGTCTTACCCTCCACTGCATAGGAACCAGGTGTGATAGGTGAGGAACAGCTGGTTTGCACTGCAGACATGCCAGGGTTGCCCAGATGCTCATTAAGGTGTGGAGAGGCAACCACTGCTCTGCTTTCCTATGGAAGACACCATTGCCTTCTGATTTCAGCTATAGATACACAGTTTCCCCAGTGCTTCCATTTACAGAACTATTTGAAAGCATTTTTTTAAAAAAACAACATATGAGTGTCTCTAGATCCCCTGCAATCTTTACAAGCTGTAAGTTACATTAGCATGAGAATTGGTCATGCTGGGAATTTATGTAGAAAACACAGATCTTGGGCCATACTGACTTGCCAAGTTAAACCTTCATTTGTTTGCAATAACCATGTTGTGTAATTCCAGAAGCATGGAAGAAATATTACCCAGCCTCCAAACCATCTCATTAGCAAATGTGCTAACAGGAAGACTTTTCCACTGGGTTTAACACCTTGCTCCCAACAGCTTTAAACAAGGGAAGTGAGAAGGTGACACACAAAATGACTTACTGGACAAAGGTTAAGATTTGAATGTTCTAGGTTTTGATTACTGAAAGACTATTTCAGCACCTTATCCTTTCAACTAGCCATCTTCAAATATCTAATGGGCTGTAACATGGCAGACGGAGCAGGCTTGTTTTCTCCTGCTCCGGAGGGTAGGACCCAAACCAATGGATTCAAGTTACAAGAAAGAACATTCCAACTAACCATCAGGAAGAGCTTTCTGACAGTAAGAGCTGTTCAACAGTGGAACAGACTCCCACAAGAGGTGGTAGAATCTCCTTCCTTGGAGGCTTTTAAGCAGAGGTTGCCATGGCCATCAGTCATGTGTGATCTAGTTGACATTCCTTCATTGCAGGAGGCTGGACTCGATGACCCTTGGGGTCCCTTCCAACTGTACAATTCTGTGATTCTATGATGATTGACCTATTCAAAAATCCAGTTCCCACACAGAATTGGAATATCATGGGAATGGCTGGCCCTCCCCGTCCAACATGCCCTTCCAGCCAACCTGCTTTCCTCCCCGCATTAGAGAGCAAACATCTGCTCTGGACAGCCTGGTTTACTTCTGGAGGTTGCTCATAATTTTAAACTCTGCTCATGTAGTATAGTTATGGACAATGGGGATGGGTGGTTGGAGCAAGGTGGCTGGATAAATAGACAACTACTTGATCCTCTGCTTGTCCTGTTCTAGAATATGCTAGAAGAGTCTATCCATGGCTTCAGTTTGTTTTGGAGGGAATAAGGTCTACTTCCAATGTAATATATTCTTCCTCAGATATTCTTCTGACACACAAAAAATGGCCCTCGGTTTTTTGTTTATGGTTATAGTTGCCTCACTATACCTAGCTCACTATACCTGCATAGAATTTCAGACTGACTTTTGTGAGAAAGAATGTTGAATGCCATTTTATTATTCCTCAATAATACTTATACCCTACTTAATATGCAAAACCTTAATCTGTCTTGAGGAAAACAAAATAAGATCACTTTTAAAAAATCTATAAGCAATACAAAGAAATACATCAACAAAAAGTTCAATAAACATTCAGCAAAGCATCAAAAAATAATAAAACAGAGCAGTTTGATGAACCTTTAGAAGACACATTTTATAGGTAAATCTAGAGTGGGCCACAAAGAAGCAAAAGAATAGCCAATAATTTATTGGTGGCTTTTTGAAGAAAAGAGAGCAAATACGGCATTCCCATGACTGCAACGGTCCTTGTAAACAGGAACAAGATTTTCATACACTATCTCAGGGAACATATAAATCCATTCCTTTAGAGAACATTAACACGTAAATCACAGTCACGCTCATTTGAGGGTGGAGGTTACTATTTAACCAGAACTCTGTGTGCATCATCATGAACAAGACAGAACGCTGTTTTGGCAAGCAGAAACGCTGCACATGTTGTTTTGAGTCCACAGTGGCTTCCAAAGTGAAGCACAATTCTTTCAATTTTCTGTGGTGGCCGAGTCTGTATTACTAACAGGAGGGCTCATGAAAGGGAGAGGAAACGAAAAGAACAGAAAGAGCTTAACATGACCCAGGCTGGAATTTTAACAGGATGGCCAAACGGTGGGTCTTGTTAGTCAGTGCACAATGTGTTCTATTAATAATGATACACAAACTATCATTTTGGAATGGTGTTAAGTTAGTACTAATAGAGTGAAATGGATACCTGTCCTGGAATCATAGAATTACAGAATTGAAGAGTTGAAGGGACCCTGAGGGTCTCTTGTGGACATCCAAGGAAGCGGAAGATTCAGGAGCCGAAAGAAAATACTTATTCACACAGCAGATAATTAAACTTTTGAATTTGCTCCAGCAGGCAGTGATGGCCACCAACCTGGATAGCCATAAAATACATATTCACTAGCCATGATTGCTATGCTTCTCCTCCACAGATGGTGGCAATTGGCTTCTTAATACCATTGGTGGAAATCATAGGAAGCCACACTCAGGTCCTGCTTGGAGGCTTTCTATAAGCATCTGGTTGATCACCACAAGAACAAGTTGCTAGACTAAATGGGCCATTGGTCCGATCCGGCATGATCTTATTTTGAAGCCTTAGAACTTATCATCATCATCACCATCATCATCAATATAAGATATTTTCTTCTGATGTTTGAAATGTGAGTCCACATTTTTATAAAGCCTTCAGTGAACAGCCAGGAAAGTGGTTCTTCCCAAGAGATATATAGAAGAAAACAAGGGAAAGAAATTGATTGCAACTCACTAACACCTAACACAATGCTGTTTATTTTTATACATTGTTTTTTCATACAAAAGTCTCACAAAATGGTTCAAGTTAATCTATACCCATGCCTGTAGACTATAAGCAAACTATTTCATATGCAGGAAGCATCTGTCGATGCTGGAGGGCAGGGGGTGAAGTGAGAAACAATGGTGCAGTTTAAGGGGGAATGATTGACTGCAGGGAAATCAGGAAGTTCAGGCTGGAGGTGAGATCCACAAGTCCCACTTTAAACATTAATTGCAGGGAATCAGAAGTGTAAGGTACTAGTGCTAATGCAAACTCTACAATTCAAGTAATGTATGAAAAGGCTTTGATTGTTTTTTTAAGAAAAACGAAGAAGCCATGTCTTATTCAATAGTGCTTGCAGTCAGATGGAATTAAGCTCGGTGAGAAAAGCAGGCTGAAGAGGCTATTTCAGCACTGATGAGAGCAGAGAATAAGCACCAGTCTTGGATCATTACAACAGGCAACCCACTGGTGGTGCAACGGCCAAACTACACGTGATGCTTATCTGCACGTACTTTGAGAACAAACTTTTTCTTTCACACAATGTCAGGTCAGGATGCAGGAGTGGCGGGTGAGATCTATGTGAAGACCCTGGAATGGGGTGGGAGGGATTCACTCCTTCCTGCAATGCAAACTGCATGTGGAGGGACTGTTGCAGATTGGTACTATAGCCGGGGACAAAGGTTAAAGCCCCCCACAATCCCCCCCCATACCAGTTTCCCAGTCTGGATCCGGGTCCCCATGCTGCCAATTTGTGATAAACGTGACGTGCAGTTTGGCCCTTAGCAATAGAAGTAGCAGCAGCAGTACAATATTTGCAGAGCTAAAATATTATGTGATTTGACTGCTACTTTGAGAGCCAACAGGCATTTGCATTAATAAGCAACTATGTGCGTTCTACAGCTAAGAATTTAGCTATCATTCCTTTCTGCCTGGATTAAAAGTTATGCGAAACCTGACAGGCTGCAGAGGCTTTAATTTAAAATAGTTCAGTAAAGGACCATATTATTCCACAAATCTGAATTTTTGCTATACAAAAGCATCGCTAAGGGTTTTCACCAGTGAGGCCTAATGAAGTGTGATGTCACAACAGCAGCCTTACTAAAATTTAGGATGAGGCATAGTCTCATGCTTTTTGTTCATGAAAACCTCCTATCTCTTCTCAAAACTATTTTAGGAGAAGAAGAAGAAGCAGAAAAAGCCAGCGAACGCAGAGCCTGTAGGGCTCCAAAGGATGGGGGGGGGGGGGCATGGCTTACTGACATGGCCCATTTCCTTGGAGATAGCTGTGAAGAGTTATTTTATTTTGGCAAGTCAGAAGGGCGAGGGCTCTCTGTCAACATGGGACAGGCAATGAGGCAATTTACCGCCTCGTGAAGCCTGTGTAGAATAATGCACTGAAGTCAGAGTCAGTTTTTTATGGAATGTATGACTGGAACAAGAGGCCAGACTATATACGACCCATTAATTTCCCCGCCATCAGTGATATGATGCAATTAGGAATACACCCACAGCACCTGCGTGCATTGTAGCACAGCAGGGCACCTCTGTCAATGACCTTTTCATAGCTCTACACTGTATTTACACAGTCACTAACCAGATTAGGGTTGCTGTGCAGCTGTTTTCGTTCTATTGTTCATGGGTGGCTTTCAAATACTAGCCTTGCCAGGATCCTTGAAACAACAACAGGATGAATCTCCTTCAGGGATACTTCCAGCCACATTCTTTCAGTGAAAGGAAGCGGTGTTTTCTGTCTTGCCGTCCTTGAACTCTCAGGCTTTTTATGTCCCCGACTTACTGTAAAATGAAACAGATCAATCATATAATAATATAATATAATATAATATAATATAATATAATATAATATAATATAATATAATATAATATAATATAATATAATATATAATTAATATAATATATTGGTCTGCCCCTCCCTTTTAATGCACCCACCTTAAGATACAACAAAGACATTTCAGATCACCAAGAAAACTGGCAAATCTAGAAACAAGCAAAGCCTCTTTTACTTAAAAGCTGAAAGTTTGGGCCAGTGTAATGCCTGCACTCTCTTGGGAACAAAAAATTGTTGTGCCCCGAATGGAAAACGAAAGTTTTGCCCATGCAGTTTCCCAGCAAAGAGGGGATATAGTGAGCTAAGCTGTGCAGATGTCATCAGTCATGAACCCATCTGAGAATGACTGCTGCTGAAGCAACATCTGAGGTTGGATCTCACAAAGTATGCAATCTGGGCCCTACATGGCCCCGTCCAGGGTACCCTGGCCTTGCCTCTGCTGAAGTCAGTGATCACAACAGAACACACAGAGAGACCTTCATCCTCCATCTAGGCAAGCAAGAGGCATGGCCATGAGGACACGTTCCAGCCAGGTGAAGGTACTCAAGGAGAGTGCAGAGCAGGGCCAGTGAGGAATGCCACCTGGAGGGTCGGACAAAGAGAGCTGAAAGGCTACATTTGGACCCTAGAACTGAGGGTCTGTACCTCTGCTGTATATGTTTCCCACTATGTTCAATGGTTCTGACTCCAAGGTAAGCGCCATAGGATTTCGGCCTTGATAAATCAATAGGTTTGATTAATTGGTTAATCCTGCCTATCAAAATGCTGCCCTCACATTTCCTGGCTGGCGTGGCTAATTTACTTCTATTCTTCCTTGCCTTCATAGTTTTTCTTACAGTATCTGACTTTTCTGACATAGGAAATAAAACTGCACAGAAGACATATACTGTATATTATTTCAAGATGTCAGTTCTGCTCCTTGCGAATGATCCAGCATTCCAGGCCACACAATGGCTGGCATTGTTATGACTTCATATTCATATTGTTGGGGTGTTAATGCATTGTTGTACGTTTGGCCATCTTGATTACTAGGAACAAGGCGAGAGGGGGAAACATGGCAGAGCAGATCCCTGACAGCCAAAAGTTTTACATCAAATAATTTACTAAGAAGCCATGTACCTTTTAGAAATTATTCTGAATAATATAAAAAAACTGTAATACTGGGTTTTAATTTTTGGTAAGAAAGAAAGAAAGAAAGAAAGAAAGAAAGAAAGAAAGAAAATGATTTTTACCTCTGAAATGATTAGAGGCACTCTCTAATGACTGTACTTAAAAACATGCAACACAAGACTTTTTTTTTTTTTAAAAAAAGATTCCCCTGCAATAGGATCTCTGAGCCAGAAAATCTTGGGCTAGATTCCCATGCTGAGTGTACACATTTCCTCTTTGGCAACAGGCAGTGCATCTTAACCTGTCTTGATTGCTTTAATGTCCTGAGGGAGCGCTTCTTATTTAATTAAGAATTAATTTCCTCTATTTAGCCATTTTGGGGCCAGTTCATATGCAATCAAATAGCATAAGATCTACAGTCTGATAAATCACAGCTCTCAGGTAGGGCCCCAAGAGTTCAGATGTTTATCAATACACTGCAACCCTGTAAAATATGACTGGAAACCAGGCCAAAATCAGACTTGCTGATGAAATTTCCAGTGTTTCCTATTTTGGTTAAGAATCTTAAATGTCATTCAGACTGTTCCCTATTCTTCCAAGGACATGGCAATTTGTTTTTTCAACTGACACCCTGATTGTAACACTTGATTGAAAACAAAGACTCATTGACTTCTATGAAACATATAGGCAAATGGAGGACTACATATGGAGAAGTGAAAGCGGATTATCAGGTATTGATGTCTCAGGGAGATCAAATTTTTCTTCAAATTTTATCTTAGTCATCAATTATTTGGTGGTAGCAGGATATGTGTACAGAAAGATGCTGACTTTCCAACTCAGTGTGCGCAAATGAAGGGTTTTATCTAAAGTAGATCAGCAGTGAAGAGCTGGTTGAAGAGAATTGGTATATCTGGTATAATAATCAGAAAAGACTTTGAAGCAATGTGCAAGGCAAAAGTAACATGCCTTAGGCATGGGGTGAATGAATCCATACTGTAGGAGTTCATAAAATGTTTATCAGGCAGCTTCAAGGCAGTGGCGGAGCTTCATGCTCTGGCACCAGTGGCAGAGAGCAGGCAGGGGAGGGACTGGTGTGCGTACCAGGGGCTGGGCGCACTGCCCACAGGGGTGTAGCACGCATCCTGGGGATGAGGGGAGGCACCGCCTGCAGGGGCAGGGGGGGCAGCTGCGATGGCAGCCTGGGGATCGCACTGCTGGGGGTGGGGCACTCCCCCACACTCCTCTTCCTGTGCCAGTGCTTCAAGGTAACTCCAGCTCAAAACTCAACCTCCATTTCACACACCAGTGCCTCTCCTTTCCTGAGCTTGTGGAATAGGAGCCGCCGTGATGCTTTGAACCCCTCCATTGTAGGCTGAGGTATAAATGTGTAAATAACCATATATTGTAAAGACACCACAGTCTCCACTGTGCCTCATTTCCAAGGGAAACACAAACCCTGGTTAAGCGCCTGGAACCCCTGGAATCTTGTACTGCTCAGAGATTGGGATAGTGTGCAACAATATGTTGTGCTCCAAACTCCCATGAGCCCCAGCCAGCATGGCAAATGGTCAGAAGTGATGGGAGTCAAAGTCCAACACCATCCAGAGACCTCCGTGTTGGCTATGAATGATTTTAAAAGACTCACAAAAAGAAAGGGCACAAAAAGAAACCACACTCAACTGATTTTGTGAAGAGACTAACTCAGAGGAGGTATTCTCAGCTGAAATAAGTGCCTGCTGTACAAAGGGGGGGGGGATTTTACCTTCCCATTGGCTCATCTTCTCCATTCCCAGCATTGTGCTGACCTCCGCACTGTGTCACAAATCCGTCCCACAAGGCACAACACAGCTGCAACAGCAGCAACAGCTTAAAGGTTTGCAAGGCAGGAGGCAAACATCTAATTGGGTTTTCTAAAGCTTTGGAGTGAAGCTCCCACTGTACACATCCAATGGTCATTGTTATCCAGGTGTTATTCTCATAACCAAAACCATTCCAAGTATTGATTTCGAAAAGACTCACTATGCCAATGAAGGGCGGGGAGAGGAATCACATCATGATCAACCTAAATTCAATAATATTCCATATTTATGTTGAAAGTCATAATTAGGCCCCTTTTCTCCATCCTTATTTGTTCAGCTGTCACAGGGGTCAAGAGGCATTTGATGCCATCAGGAAAATAACAGAAAGAGGAATCTTGGAGTTACAGATGTAATGCAGCCCCTAGCTACTAAAGAAAATAAATGAAGGCTGGAATTTAACATCCTCTTTGTTGGCTTGAAGTAATTGTAGAAGGTTCTTGGAAAGGTCATTTCACTTAAAGGAAAAAAACCCCATTTCAGAACCATTTTTCCCTCCAGAAATTCCAGTTATCTTTGTAAACACCATCAGTCTTCTCCCACAAAGGGTTCATTCCCAGTTTTGGCTTATCTCTGCAATCCACCACTCAGGTGAAGTGTGTATACTCTACAGGCACTCAGTAGTAATTGATTCTTGCGCCTTTTCAATCCAGACATCTTAAATGGGAGTAAAACTCAACCATTACAAGAACCCATGTTTTTTGTAGTATGGCTATAAAAATGCTGCTGATTGCTTTTGCTCCCCCTGTATTTTAAAGATCAAGCTGCAAGTGTGATTTTTGTACACCTAGGCTATAAAACCTTGTCACATCAGAGTCAAAGGTTCAGCATAGTCCTCTCCTTGCTATTTTAGTTGCTACCTGGAGAGAATTCTCCATGCATAGGAGCATTCAAAATTGTTTTCAAAGTGGTACATTTAATTTTAGTAACTCCAAACACTTCCACCTCAATCTGATGCATGTGTAAATTCAGCTGAACTGTTGAAAAGGCTACTATGATAAAGATCAGCAAAATGCATTGGGAAATAGTAAATAAATATGGAACCTTATTAGTTTTGCTATTGCATTTTTATTTTCCCCTCTTTGTCTGGTCACCTGTATGCAATCCCAGCACATTATTGCTCGTGCTGTGATATTACACATCCTTAAATTGTCTCTTGAAACATGTCATGAAGGAGTAACTTTGATCCAATGCCGTGGCAACAACCTAAATCATTAAACTTGGCCAGATCACAAAATCTAGACCTGTTTGACTACTTGGCCTACAAAGTGGAATTTTTATTCAAAGGCCACTTTGATGAAGTGAGCTCCATCAGCCATGTTCCCATGACACGGAATGTCTGATATAATGAAATACAGTTGAATACAAAGTTCAGTTGAGCCTGCCTCTAGCATCCCATGGTTTGGCTTTGTGGAAAGCAGAAAGTGGGTGGCATTCCACTAAGCTTTACTCAGAGTAGCCTAAGGTTAATTAATTTCAGTAGGTCTACCTTAAGTCAAACTTAGCTTAGTACAACCCAGAATGTCTGGTAGCCTGGAAAGCTCAGTTCTGCTGCCTCTGGAAACCCCTCTCTTTGCCTGCTTGGCACCAAGATGTTCAAAATGCAGGGAAAGGAGGATAATTCACCCACCTTCCTAGCAGTTCTGGGTAGAGTGCAAGGACACACTCTAAAATGTATATACCCAAGCACAGTGCACACATCAAAACACTACCATTCCCAAGCTTTTTTTATGCCTGTATGGTTTGTGGTGAAGTTTTACAGCTGCAAATGCAGTACAGTGTAGATGGTCTGTTCCTCTTTGTAATGTGGGTTTTCATCTCACCTTCCAGCCCACCTGGGTCCTCCTGATGACTAACAGTATAAGAACGTAAAAGATGACAGTCACATTGAAAAAAATAACACCAAATAAAATAGTATGAAACTTTTTTAAAAGAATAATAATATGCATATAAAACTCTCTGAATCCCAATGATAAAACACATTTTGAAAAATGAAGCTACAATGAGAAGTTATCTGAAGAAAACTTCAGCGCTCACTGAAACACATTGCCAGCCCAAGAGATGCAAAACAAATCAAGTTATCAAGAGCACTAAATAAAACCTGACAATCCATCAAGGGACTGGGAAGTAAACCTTCAGCTGACATATTTCCTCTGCTTTTCTGCTTTGAGGGAGACCAAATGAAGTTCCTTCCAGTCCATTAAACTCTGCTTGCTAAGAACATTGTCTTGGTTGGTTTGTTGAATCTATTGATTGGCTTCCTACAACTCATCAGGAAAAAAACAACTCTCTGACCTAAAATAACTTTGCATTTTAGGATCTTCTTTGCTAGAGACACTGCTAGCTGTAGCTCTATCACCAGTGTCATCTTCCTTCTGGTAGCAGTGCTGGACCTCAAAGGAAAGGGTCTTGCAGAACACTCACATGTAAAGTGACTGAGGACAGCCAGAAAGAAAAGAAGCCCGAAAGTGGCCATAGTTGTCATGCAGTAATTTTGACATAGTGTTTCTAAGGTGGTTCCCCCATGCTCTCAGAAGGCTTGAGGGGGATTTTGAGGCTCCATACATTGGCCTTGCTGGAATTACCTGCAGTTCAGCTCTTCCCCTTACAGACCAGACTCCACACGACTTGCTTTTCCAACTTGCAGCTGTCAACTCCTTCTCTGACCAGCCTGCACGCCTATATGCTGACATACATTTCATGTTTCATCATCTTTATTCTAGTTTATGCAATGTGATGATGGAAATGTTTCTCTCCTTCCTTTTGTTTTCACAGCTTTCGTTCAAATTGGAAGACATTCTTAAACTTCTTCCAGCAAAGAAGCTCTTTGACACCTAGTCTCCTCCTACTCTCTCTGCGCGAAAGCTTTCTGCGCAAGGAGGGCGTGGGCAACGGAGGACCCCTACTTTCCCCGCTGGTCCCAGGCAAGGAGTCATGGGACCGCCTCGCCGCTTCCCCCATCTGCCCCCCTTCTCCACTGGTGCTACGCTGATTCTCTTCCCCAGAAGATGGGCTGCTTCTCCCAATCCCTGGATGCTCTCTGGAATCCCTCTGGCTTTTGCTCTCTCCCTCCGGCACTGATGGCAGTTCTTTGACACGTACCTTTCCAACAGTGTCCCTGTAGCTTATTCTTCTTGCATGCCAAGAAGCTTTTGGTCTTTTACATTTAATAACAGCCCAAGAAGAAGCAGCACAAATTGCTTCTGAAACTCTCCTGAGTTTTATTTTTTAAGTTTGCCATGTAGCATGGGGAGCTGCCTTTCAACAACACAAGGGAAAACTCCTTTTGGAAGCATAGAATTACTTTCACAGTTTTTTGGTTCTGGACAATGGAGGAGGTCACTGTTCCCCACCCCGGTGTCTTAAGAAGAATATTTTGGTAGAAAGCTATCAAAATACCATTGCATATGACCATCCACATTCAGTGCCAGCAGGCCCTGCTCCAGATGTTGGGGTGGTGGATGCTGGGGGTCCTGCCAGGGTGTATTTACCCCAGCAAATGTCCCAGGATGCCAGGGGCTTATGCTAGACTTGGGTGTCAGCTTCCCTGCAATGAATGAGAGCTATGTAAGAGCACTGCACCGATATTAATCTAACTGATTTGCAAGATTTTCTATGCTGCCAACATAAGAAAAAAATACAATGTTGGTAAATAGCAACCGTGAAATCACATTTATAAAACAAGTACAAATGAGTACACCATGAACCAGTGAAGACATCATCATAGCTGGATCATCCCTCAAGGAAAGCCTCGTCAGTCAGCGAAGACTTTAAAAGGAAATGAAAGAGATTTTCAATTCTGTACAAAGCTTATCTGTAGTTTTGAAGCCTCCACAAAGTTGCCTGGGCTTATGCAATGGCAAAGGGAGAGAGGGAGATGTTTGTATTGTTGCTTCTGGAAGAGGCAGGGGAGTTGTCAGTTCTGCTGTGATTAAAACTCACAGGGGGCACAGCTGAAGGCTAGGAAGAGGTTTTTAGGAGATGGGGAATTTCCTTTTCCCCACTCCCTGCACTACAATGCAATAGACCAGGGGTGTTCAACTTCCAAGAGACTGTGATCTACTCCCACTATAAATAAACTGGCAGTGATCTACTCATTGGATTGACCAGAAATGTTGAGCTTTGGGGGGGTAGGGTCACTGGAGATCACACGATCAACCGGGATCGACCAGGGACAGCCCACAATTGACAGGTAGATCTCAATCGACTGGCAAATCTAAAAAAACGCAGTATAAGGATGTAAAATTGGGAAACACTGGCCTGCGAGTGCTCCAATTGGAGACCAGCCTTTGCCAAAGGTGCCCTGGACTTTGAAGAAGCACGAACTCAGAATGAAAGGCAGAAACGAGTGAAGAGGAAAGCACGTTTGGCAAATCCTCACCATGATCAACTCCTGCCAGAAAACCTATGTCCCCACTGTGGAAAGATGTGTGGATCCAGAATTGGCTTCCACAGTCACTTACGGACACACCATTAAGACTGTGTTCATGGAAGACAATCTTACTCGGCCACAAGTGATCACCAAAGAAGAAGATTATCAGCAATTGGAAGACTGAATTGTAAGTCTTGCACAGTTCTCCAGGGGTGTTTGTCTGCCTTTTTAAAATTAAAAATGTCATGTGGCTATTTAGGATTGTATCCAATGTCATCATAACATTAGCAGATATTACTGCAGGCTTCCAACTGCACAACATCAGCTCCTAAGAAGAGCCTGCACAATCAGTGGCCCATCTCGTCTAGCATCCTATTCTCACACCCCTATAGTCAGTGCTTTTTTCCCTGGGGGTTCACAGGGGTACGCATACCCCTAAACATTTTGTGAATCTAAGTTTGGCCTCATTGAGGGGCAGTATTTCAATACAAGTAGGAAAATAAGAGTACCCCAAAACATTGTTTTTAGGGGGAAAAAGCACCGCCTATAGCACCCACTAAAATATGCTCCAGAGAGTTGGGGAAACCTCCAGAGCAGATCTGAGTGGGACACATGCTGGGGAATGCCAGGCGGAAGTCCTGCAAAGTCATGGGCATGTTGCCTCCTTACAAAACTTTTGAAAGTGAGTTTTAAAAGATTTTGAGGTGACTGAAATGATGTTGAGGGAAAAGAGAGGTGGTGGAGAAGTTGCTCAGAACAAAGTGGGCCAAAATCATCAGTAATTTGAAAAACAGGAACATGAGGTAACAATCATGGCCGGAAAAGTGTAGAGTAAGGATGAGCAAAAGCAATGCATAGAACCTGAAGACAGAAACTATTGCGTGCTTGGCAGAAAAGGAGGCAACAGGTAAGGAAGGGTTAGAACAGAGTCTGACTGCAGAATCCTGCCAACTGCTGCACAGCAAGCCAAAAGGATTAAGCCAGAGCAATAAAGGTGACCTGACTTCACATATTAATTTGAATTACCAACTATATAACCAATCTGGCTGCAAACTTCTAGCACTCATTGTTGTCATTAGCATATCTTTGCATGACAAATAATATTAATAACTTTAACTTTTTTGTTTATGCTTTCTTCTATAGTTTGTCTTTTCAAATGTAAAGTGTGTTGTTGTTGTTATAACAAATGGATAATTGAGCAGTTCAATTAATAGTAAAATCCCAATTGTACAATGGATGTCTAGAGTTGTTTCACTCTGTAAATTCACACAAGCAAATTGATATATGTTTAAGTGGCCAAGGCTACAAATATGATATAAAATATCATTATAATTCTCCAGTTTCTTAATTTGAAGCTCCCAAAACCCAGTGAAAATGGAATATACCCAGTTTTGCACATTGGACTGTTTTCATGTTTACCAGTATAGATTCTATACATTGCTTAGGGAAACACAATGTATAGCAGTGTTTGGTCTCATTTCATGTCAGAATTGTCAACAATCTTGAAAATATGGGCAGTAGAGCTAATAAATAATTAGAATGAATTTGCTACTATGAAAGCACAAAATATGTTGTTTATATGCTTGTGAAAAACTAGAAATGTGTTTTTATTGACAGAATGAATTATATCAATATTAGAACTTCCAAAGCTTCTGCTGTACCACATGCTTGTTTGTGCTTGATAGAAAGAGAAAAATAATTTGCTAGTTATCACACTGTTAAATACATGAGCATAGTTAGCAGCTCATGATGTACATTGCAACATTCAGTAAGACAGTAGGATTGTGTTGGCATATTTTTTATATATAAATATGTACAGCTTGAGGATACTGTATGGGCAAGATTTCTGGAGGTGTGTGGCCCACCACATGCATTCTCAATCCGTGCCCTTTCTGGCTTATTTTGTCAGTTAGATCTAAACTTGGTCACTGAGGTAATAAGGAAAGGTGAAGTCGTGGCAACTTTGAAACAGGTCACAGCAAAACTTCTTCTTTAATAAACCCTGGTGTCATACTTCATTTGTGTGCTGGAGCCAACAATGTCTACCTTTTAAAAACAGGGGATATAGAAGTGCAGCAGGTATATAGAACACAGCCAGTCTTGGCTCATTAGAGAGACTGGATATCATATTATTTGCCTTTTGGAAAATTAGCATAAATGGATGGAGTGCAGTAAAGCCACTTCAGACAGATTGTTTGGGAAAGCCACCAGAAAAGAAAGCAAACATTTTGAATTCGCACAATCTAACTTTAAAATACGGCTTTTAAGGAGATAGCAGTCTATAAATTTTCACTTGTGCTTAAATTATGATACTTTTTTACCCTGTGCAGAAGAGAAGAGACACGACAGAAACACAGCAATTCACATTACCAAAAAATATCCACTTGGCACCAACGAGAGGTTCCCCACCCCCTTATTAATTGCTATGTGTGGAAGCAGGCGATTTTACTTGAGATCACGCCTGGTGTGGGAAGGGTTAAACCTCGTCTCCTCACACATCATGGTGCCAATGATAATTGCTCCCTTGCCCGGAATGCACCTAGTGTTTAAATAATAATAATAGTAGCACAATGCGGGTTGCCATATGTCCTCTTTTTCCAGGACATGTCCTCTTTTTCATGGGTATGTAAAATGAGAGTTGTCTTAGTGATCCATAGTTAAAAGTAGAAGTCAGCAAATTGTCCTCTGTTTGGCTCTTCAAAATATGGCAATTAGACCTTCAATGGTCTTATGGGAGGCCCTCTTTAGATGGCAACAGCAATTATTGAAATTATAGTGATACCTCGGGTTACATATGCTTCAGGTTACATACGCTTCAGGTTACATATGCTTCAGGTTACAGACTCCGCTAACCCAGAAATAGTACCTCGGTATAAGAACTTTGCATCAGGATGAGAACAGAAATCGTGCAGCGGCTGCGCAGCGGCAGCAGGAGGCCCCATTAGCTAAAGTGGTGCTTCAGGTTAAGAACAGTTTCAGGTTAAGAACGTACCTCCGGAACGAATTAAGTACTTAACCCGAGGTACCACTGTACTTCAAAATATGGTAGGCCATATTTTGGTGCCTGTATGATCACTGCAGATGGTGACAGCAGCCACAAAATTAAAAGATGCCTGCTTCTTGGGAGAAAAGCAATGACAAACCTAGACAGCATCTTAAAAAGCAGAGACATCACCTTGCCAACAAAGGTCCGTATAGTTAAAGCTATGGTTTTACCAGTAGTGATGTATGGAAGTGAGAGCTGGACCATAAAGAAGGCTGATCGCCAAAGAATTGATGCTTTTGAATTATGGTGCTGGAGGAGACTCTTCAGAATCCCATGGACTGCGAGAAGATCAAACCTCTCCATTCCTAAGGAAATCAGCCCTGAGTGCTCACTGGAAGGACAGATCGTGAAGCTGAGGCTCCAATACTTTGGCCACCTCATGAGAAGAAAAGACTCCTTGGGAAAGACCCTGATGTTGGGAAAGATGGAGGGCACAAGGAGAAGGGGACGACAAAGGACGAGATGGTTGGATAGTGTTCTCGAAGCTACCAGCATGAGTTTGACCAAACTGCGGGAGGCAGTGGAAGACAAGTGCCTGGCGTGCTCTGGTCCATGGGGTCACGAAGAGTCGGACACGACTAAACAACAAAAATGGCACCACTTGATAAAAGATGAAATTAAGGAAGTCTATGGGCCTATTCAGGCATTCAGACCTCTTGCATTGTGAATTTTGTGAGGAGGAAAGTGGGGCCATGCTGATTGCAGCCCACCTGCATCTGTGTGCCGCAGCTGAGTGGGAGATCTGAAGCAAGGTGCCTTCTCCACTTGTGTGCAGAACTCTAAACCAGGCAGTGAGCTTCAGACCTTTCCTCACCAGGCATGTGGATAGTTCAGCATGTGCGGGGGGGGGGGGACGGGGAGCAGAACCATCAGGGATATTTCTGTGGGGATGAGGGCAGTGAGCATGGCCCCTCTGCTCCCTTCATAGGGATCGTAACTTATTGCTATAAAATATTAGCACATAATTGTGCTTTAAAAAGGCTATGTAAGCAGCTGTCTTCATTCTATTGCTTTCAACACCTCCTGAAACAAACCAACCCAGACTTGAATGCAAGTTTGTTCATATTTTCCAAACAGTTGATTTCATCTATATTTTGATAATTTGATTGTCTGCCCTTTTATCATCATTTTGAACGACTGTTTTGCACTATTATGTAAACTCCTTAGATATTGTTTTGTTAAATGGTATATAAATCTTGCTGAATAAATCTGTATGACACATTGTGGTGGTGGTGTTCTTACCAGCAATTTAAAAATACAATATTAAATCGGTTTAAAACAAACAATAGTATTCTTTACATAACTCACCTTGATTTATGTCACCATCACTTAGTCTTGAAAGGCTTCCCTCCATAATTTTCTGTACCATGTTTGAATGCCTGATATTAAGAAATGAGGGGTAAAATTTGGGATCAAAGTTAAATTGGTTTTGTGACATTAGTTCACTTTTACTGGTAAATAGGCATCATTATGGAGATTTTGCCCTGCAGACTTTCAGCAACTAATTTCTGTTTCTTTTCTTTTTTCTTTTAGGGCAGCTGGCAAATAATATGCCAAAAAAGAGCAGTGTTCCCAAGACTTCAGAAAGGGAATTTCCATCCCGTGGTAACAAAAATGATGTAAACTGCAGTTCTTAAGAAATATATTAAGACTAATGCTTTCAAAAATGGGGACACGTCATTTTTAATCATTTGGGCATTATTGCAGTTCAGCTTTCTATCTTGACTTATGGGCAAGTTCTCAGGGTGAAAAGCCTCATAGTATGCAATTCCATTGGAATCCTGTTTAATGAAAGCTTCAGTGTTCATTCAAACAGAGGAACACTGATACAGTCATCATGACACCATTTTTAGCAGAGCCACTCATTTACTAAAAGAGGTTATTTTTAAGAAAAATGTACCAAATGTACCAAAATGCTTATAGGAAGAGAGAGCAGTTTGTTGTTTGAAACTGACTTAGAAATACAATGTTAAAAAAATTAAAATTAAAATGGTGTCTAAAAGCAATAAAATCCAGTAGCAATAAAAGAAAAGAAAACGGTAAAAAAAATCAAATTAATGTGCAGTCAAAAATCTATCCCAACATCTTGCTGGAAAAGGGTTACCTTGGCCAGGCACCTGAAAGTCATCAAGAAATGAACAAAGACATCCCTTGGGAGGACGTTCCATTGCTATGGTACCATCACAGAGGAAGAAGCCTTTTCCTGCATCTCTTAACATTGTGACTTCAAATGCAGAGTGGGCACCATTTACTTCAGTGAGGAAAGAACTAAGCATGAGCATAGCTCTGCCACCTAAATAAATTTGGTTGAAAATTACCGTATTTTTTGCTCTATAAGACTCACTTTTTCCCTCCTAAAAAGTAAGGGGAAATGTGTGTGCGTCTTATGGAGCGAATGCAGGCTGCGTGGCTATCACAGAAGCCAGAACAACAAGAGGGATTGCTGCTTTCACTGCACAGCGATCCCTCTTGCTGTTCTGGCTTCTGAGATTCAGAATATTTTTTTTTCTTGTTTTCCTCCTCCAAAAACTAGGTGCGTCTTGTGATCTGGTGCGTCTTATAGAGCGAAAAATACGGTGTGCTTCACTTGGGATGGATGGATCATGCATGCCTATACTTTGTATTGTCTTGAAACTGGTTATATACAAAACAAGAGAATGAGGAATTGTTACAGTATGGCCTCCTACAAAAAGAAAAGTCTAGTGCACGGGTGTCAGACTCAAGGCCCGCGGGCCAGATCCGGCCCGGCAGAGCTCCTCATGCGGCCCGCGTAGCTGCTGCCGGCCGCCAGCGCTTTTTTTTTTTTAAGGAGAAAGCTTGTGTGTATTCATTGAGGGAAAGACCGGGGCGGGGAGGCGGGGTGGCAGCACCGCACATTCAGAGAAAAGGAGGACGGCCCCGGGGGCGGGCTGATGCTTTTACGTGACTGACTGGCTCGAGGTTGTGCAAACAAGGCTGGCCTTTCCCTCCGCACGAGCAGCAAAGCGGGAAAGGAGGCACGCGCCGTCCCACCTCTTTCTCCCCCCCCCCAGGAGAGAAAAATGCCAGACAAGCCAAAGTACGTTCCTAAAGGAGGGCTCTCCCCTCCACGCTGCCCAATAGCAAGCCACAACCATTCCTGCTAGCCAATGGCGAGACGACAGAGGACTTTCCCTTTTCGGGCGGTGGAGTTTTGGCGCGCCAGCCGAGCTCGGGGGATCAGAGCGCCGGATTCACGCCTGCTTAGCGGCTCGCTCTGCAGAGCTTTCTCCGAAAAGCAGTTGTTGCGGAGAAAGAGATATCAAGTTATAGGTTCCTCTCTCCGCGCCTCCCTGGTTGGCACCAGCAGCAACCACACGAAAAAGCGTGCTGGTTTCTAAAGAAATCTCGTTCCTCCCAAGGCACGTGTTCACTTTTTGCAGAGAGGCAGTTGCAAGGCGAGGAAAGCTCCTGGTAATCATAAAAATCCCATAAGGATAATTAAATTGGGATGGGGAAAGTAGCTGGGAATTGCATTAGGGCCACGATCCGCAAACCGCTTCCTCCGGAGCAAACACTTAAATAAATCCCAGTGGAACTTCGACCTTGCTTGTCAACATAATAGAGTGGTTACTCCTGTCGCAGGGTCTATTGTTCAAGAAGTGGCAGTTTAAACTATTTGCAGGCTACCGATCCACATCAGCCGCTAACGCAACATAAGGAGTTTGTGGATTGGTTTGAACGTGACCATTTGTGCTCTGCGAGCAACCCCTCGCTGGGGAGAGGCTGTTTAGCGCGGGAAAGACTCTTGCCTTAACCCTTGCAGAGCCGCTGCTAGTCAGCCGTACTCAACCCTCACTGTCGCCAGATATGGCTGGGAAAGACTCTTGCCTTAACCCTTGCAGAGCTGCTGCTAGTCAGTGCCTGGCAGTGCCGGGCTAGATGGACCAATGGTCCGAATCGAATTGTTACAATACTGATGAGACAAATACACCAGTCGATGGCAAACCTTTATTCTGAATGCGGGGGGGGGGTGATTTGGAATCACTACCCTGCTCCAGTTTCACCTTGTCAGTCACTAATGCAGATTAAAATGCCACCCACACAAGCGAAAGCACATATTGGAAATCAGGCTTTGGTAGTTACAGCACGTTAACCAGTCTTGAGTAAGGTACCAGTACTTACTGCCTGGAATAAAATTGGCGTGATGCATGTGGGTACTGGGAAGACAAAAGCAAAATACTGCTAGATACAGGACTCACGGGATAAATAATAATAATAATAATAATAATAATAATAATAATAATAATAATAATAATTTATTTATACCCCGCCCATCTGGCTGGGCTTCCCCAGCCACTCTGGGCGGCTTCCAAAAGAATATTAAAATACATCAAACATTAAAAGCTTCCCTAAACAGGGCTGCCTTCAGATGTCTTCTAAAAGCCTGGGAGTTGTTGTTCTCTTTGACATCTGGTGGGAGGGTGTTCCACAGGGAAGGCACCACTACCGAGAAGGCCCTCTGCCTGGTTCCCTGTAGCTTTGCTTCTCGCAGTGAGGGAACCGCCAGAAGGCCCTCAGTGCTGGACCTCAGTGTCCAGGTAGAATGATGGGGGTGGAGACGCTCCTTCAGATATACTGGACTAGGGCCGTTTAGGGCTTTAAAGGTCAGCACCAACACTTTGAACTGTGCTCGGAAACGTACTGGGAGCCAATGTAGGTCTTTCAAGACCGGTGTTATGTGGTCTCTGCGGCCGCTCCCAGTCACCAGTCTAGCTGCAGCATTCTGGATTAGTTGTAGTTTCCGGGTCACCTTCAAAGGTAGCCCCACATAGAGCACATTGCAGTAATCCAAGCGGGAGATAACCAGAGCATGCACCACTCTGGCAAGACAGTCCGCAGGCAGATAGGGTCTCAGCCTGCGTACCAGATGGAGCTGGTAAACAGCTGCCCTGGATACAGATTTGACCTGTGCCTCCATGGACAGCTGTGAGTCCAAAATGACTCCCAGGCTACGCACCTGGTCCTTCAGGGGCACAGTTACCCCATTCAGGACCAGGGAATCCTCCACTCCTGCCCACCTCCTGTCCCCCCAAAACAGTACTTCTGTCTTGTCAGGATTCAACCTCAATCTGTTAGCCGCCATCCAACCGTGTATAATTCCCGTGTATAAAGCCGTGTATAATTCCCTGAAGCAACAATACCTAAGGCACGGGTGTCAAACACAAGTCATGTGGCTTATTAGGGAGGGTCTGCTTATTATTCTGCTTAAAAGTCTGAGCGGTAAACTTTGGATATACTGACCACTTCCATGTCCCTTTACAGTGGTATAGGGACCATAAACTACAATCAAATAACCCAAAAATGTCCAAGAAAAGAAAAGTTGATGCAGAGGGAAGGCAATTTCAGGAGAGATGGGAAAGTGAATACATGTTTGTGATTAATGGAGACAAGCCGGTATGTCTTATTTGCTATGAGGCAGTGGCAGTGATGAAGGAATACAATTTACGCCGGCACTTTGAGACCAAACATGGAGCCAAATTTGCTAACCTTAGCCACCAGGAAAAGCAACAAAAGGTCCAAGAATTAAAAGGTAGCCTGTATTCACAACGGAATATTTTTGCAAAAATGACAGCAAAAAATGATGCAGCAGTGAAAGCCAGCTATCTTGTGGCTGAAGAAATTGCGCGAGCTTCAAAGTGCTTTTCAGAAGGTGCATTTGTAAAGCAGTGTATGCTGAAGGTATGTGAACAGGTGTGCCCTGAGCAGAGACAGGCTTTTAACAATGTCAGCTTGTCAAGAAACACCATCACAGACCGAGTCAGGGACCTAGCCTGTAATCTTAAAACAAAGTTGGCTGAAGAGGCATGCAGTTATCTGGCATTTTCATTAGCTGTTGATGAAAGCACTGATAATACTGATACAGCTCATCTAGCTATTTTTGTAAGAGGTGTGAAGGAAGACTTGTCGGTCAGTGAGGAGCTCTTGGATGTGGTCGCCATGTATGGGACAACAACTGGGAGGGACATCTTCAATGCAGTGGAGGAATCCGTAAATAAAATGAAATTACCTTGGGAAAAGTTGGTGGGACTTACTACTGATGGCGCTCCAGCAATGTGTGGGGAGAGAAATGGCTTGGTTGGACTGTTAAAGGAGAAAATGAAAAAAAGTAATTGCCACACGCCGCTGATAACTTATCACTGCATTATCCACCAAGAAGCTCTGTGTGGCAAGGTTCTGCAACTGGATAACATAATGTCCACAGTCACAAAAACAGTGAATTTTCTACGTGCACGGGGTCTGAATCATCGTCAGTTCCAACAATTTTTGAAGGAGGTGGACATGGAACATACAGATGTGCCATACCATACAGAAATAAGGTGGCTGAGTAGGAGCACAGTT
This sequence comes from Podarcis tiliguerta, assembly GCF_965153285.1. NCBI lineage: Eukaryota > Metazoa > Chordata > Lepidosauria > Squamata > Lacertidae > Podarcis > Podarcis tiliguerta. The sequence goes on along the minus strand of NC_139536.1, from coordinate 68,235,952 downwards.
CTCAAGAGATTTTTTGAGCTTTTGGAAGAAATTACTCTTTTTATGCAAAGTAAAGGGAAGCCCTTGTCAGAACTGTCAGATCCAAACTGGCTGTGCGATTTTGCCATGTTGTGTGACATAACAGAGCATCTCGCCCAACTGAATCTGAGGCTGCAGGGCCGCAAACAAGTCATAACCTCAATGTATGAGGCAATAACAGCTTTCCAGGAGAAACTGCGCCTATGGAAGTCACAGCTTGAAAAAGACAGTCTTGCCCACTTTCCTATCTGCCAGAGCATCTCAACCTCATTCCCAGGTACTTTTTCATGTGCTCGATTGGGTACCAAAGTGAATCGGCTGATTGATGAATTCAATCGACGCTTTTCTGACTTTAAAGAACAAAACTTAACCTTTACCAGCTTTGCCAATCCCTTCAACATCGATGTTGACAGTGCACCACATCACCTTCAAATGGAATTAATAGAACTTCAGTGCAACAGCAGCCTGAAAGCGAAGTTCCAGGATGCGACAGTCGACGACTTTTACCGTCTCCTCCCCCCTGCTTTGATGCCACAGCTCCGACTTCAAGCTGCACGTGTTCTGTCCATGTTTGGGAGCACCTATCTATGTGAACAGATGTTTTCAGTCATGAATCTGAACAAGACCAAGCTCAGATCACGCATCACTGATGATAACCTCCATGCTGTTTTGCGGATTGCTACAGCACAAGACCTAACGCCAGACATCGATGGACTGACCTCAGGAAAACGATGTCAGCCATCTAGTCAGAAAAGTTAAAAAAAAGTTAATGCCTTGTGTTTGCCATATGTGTAATAAACAGTGTTTGGCAATATACAACCGGCCCTTTGAGGGTGACCAAACTGCTGATGCGGCCCCCGATGAATTTGAGTTTGACACCCCTGGTCTAGTGGTTCTGTTCTTTAGAAGTCAGGAATTTCCCCTTCTCCCCCTCTTGTTTTCTAGGAATCATAAGACTTTGGGTTGTGGTTTTTAGGAGGAGGAAGCAATCCTAGCAAGACAGCTGCCTGTTTCATGACTCTGATGCACGCCACTAGATCATGTGCTGCTTGAACCTATTTCTACAGTGCCCCACATTAAAATTTTAATATCCTGTGCCAAAAATTAAAAATGCTTGAAAATGAATAGTATTTAGGTCAATTAGAAACAACTTTTCCCCAAAACCAAACAAACCACAAACAAAGAAACAGTGTATGTACACTGTACTCCAAATGCATTGATGTGAATTCATTTTCCTCGGCCAACCACATATTAGAGCCTGCTGAATAAGCAGTAGACTTTTATCATTGCCTCCTATGGATGGAACTAAGCATTACACTTAAATGCATAGAACAAAATCTGCATGGCAACGTTTGTTCAAGAAAGGGAGGCTGGGGAAGATACCTCACTTTGAGGGACTTTTCGATTGAAAGGTGGTCTGGAAGTGACCTAAGTAAAGAAATAAGATTTGGAACTGGGAATGTGTGTATATGTTTCTCCATCTGCTACTTCCTTCTGTCTTCCCCACCCCGTGCTATATCAACAAACAGGTCACAGCCAGAAGTTTGTGAACTGGAACATCTCTCTAGAATTATATGGGAGGTTGGAGAAGACTTGATGGGTGGGGAAGGGTTAAGTACCCCCCCCCACGCACACTTATTTTCTCCAAAATTAAGAAGGAGGGAGAAAACAGCCTTTTTCTAACAAAAGCGGTGATTCAAGTTTTGATACCTACCTTTGCAAGTAATGTTTAGTTCTGACTCAAGCAAGGCTCAAAAAACTGTTACTGCTTTTTGCCTAGAACGAGCAACTGTTTACATTCTGGAGCAGGCTGAAGAGAAGGAAGCAGAGTCTGTCCATGAGACCAAGAGCCTTAGAGCCAAATCATATATTTCTAATTATACCCTCCGAGATGAATTTAATAATGAGGAAGGCTGGAGGTCATTTTGGCTACAAACTACTCAGAGTTAGACATACTTAAGCTCATTGAACTCAGAATAGGGCATGCTTAACTATGTGAAGGATGGTGGCCATGACATTGGTTTTCCAGCTTTGGATGATTTCCACAAATGACAAACTGCCTGCCTTCAGAGAATGCGTCTGTGTAGCATGCACAAATACGAAGATGAAACAGAAGCGGAAGAAGAAGTTCCTGAGACTGAAGGCCACCACCTCCCCACAGCTGCCTAAATCCTTCCTCTCCAGGGTTTCCCCCAAAAAATCCACCAATCTCTTCTCCTCCCTTTTCAAGCCTCTTATGGATCTGGGAGACAACCAGGAGGAGAGCTTGTCACAAAAGGAGGGGGAGCCACCCATGACTCTTCACCAGCTTCATCCCATTCTCCTGCTTCAGCTTCTGCCTCTGATTCTAGACTTCTCTCTGCCACAAACTCTCCCAGCTCACTATGCTCTGTTACCTTTTCTGCTTCCAACACCTCCGCCTCCCAGTCTGCTCCCTCCTCCCTCTTCATTGTCCCACCACCAATCTGCGGGGTCTGAGCCTTCTTCCCTTGGGGGTTCCCCACCTGGTTCTTCCCACCATTCTGCTTCCGACCATTCCATGGTGCAGTCCTATCCTTTCCCCTTTTCCACATCAGATATACAATTCCTTCCCTTTAAAACTCTCCATGGCCTTGTCCCTCTTAGCCTTTCTGCCCTTGGCTTCCAATATATTCATTTCTGTGATTCTGGTATCCTTCAGCATTAACTGTCCTCAGACCCACTGCTCTCAAAATCTCCCCTGCTGTTCTCTAGTCACAACCCAACTTCAAATTGTAAGCACGTTGGGGCAGAGACCTTACAAATTGTAAGCACTTTGGAACCACTTTGGTCTTTGAGACAGAAACATTTCCATAATGGACTGCTAGTGGATTGATGGCACTATTTAAATAAACAGTGCTATCGTATGCTGTAATAATTGCTCCAACAGGGCATGCTGGTGTAATCTGTCCCTATGGTGCAGGACGCATTTAAATGGATGGTACAGAAGAGCATAGCTGGGCAGATTTGAAAGCTAAAGCTGGGAACTGCATTAATTACATACTGTCTCTGCTTGAGTTAAATCAGTGCCTTTGCTAGCCTATCATCAGGCACTTTTTACATCTAGAAGGCGAGACTTGCCGTTATTCCTGCAGATGCTCTGAATGTGCACTGATCCTCTTCTGCTACAGCTTTTGTTTTCAGACCCCCCCCCCCCTTTTCTTTTTCAATGGTTGCCATAGAATCTCTCAATTATCATATGAAAGGCACGCGCACGCACACACACACACAATCCCACAAAAGCCTGTTGCCAAAGCCTCGGACAATTTTATTGTATTATTTTCATGTAGAAAGAGGAGGGGCCCCTGAAGGAAAATAATTGGTGAGGCTGATGCTAATTCTCCACCTAACTTAGAAGATTGTGATGATGTTGATTACTATTATTTATTCTTTTAAATGTGTGAATTCAATTCTTACTTGATTCCTCCTGATCAGCTGTGTCATAGCTATTATGGGAAATTAATTCACTGAAATACATTTTAATTGCTCTGTGAGTCATGGGACAGACATGCATTTTTCTCACTTTAATGCATTATGCACACAGCTCCAGTTAAAGCTTGCCTGATTTTCACTGAATGTTTCAATTATCAGTTCCCATACCCTCTTGGCAATTGGGGAGGGGGGCACACAGCCAGGAAATGGTTAATAAAAGTCCTCTTTGGTATTATTGTTTCAGGACAACTGGCTGCTATCATTTAGGAGTAGTGGCTGTACAATATTGGGGGGGGGGGAGAGAAAATATTCAGAGAGTCCAAAAAGCAATTGAACTTTCTTTTTCCTATATAAGTAAGAGGAGTTCCTGTGCCCAGTAAGTTGTGTGTTGTTTTTTTTAATGGATTGGCTCTTGATGTTTCTTTTGAAATAACACAGAATCATCAACATCATCATTGCTGGTCAAGGTCCACCTTAAGCACTTTTAAGTTGAATCTATCCATCCATTTTAAAGGCTACCTTTCAGGCAACATATGAAACAGGGTAATGCTGTAAGAAAATCAAACTATTGTAAAGCCACTATAAAACAGCAACCGGAACTTTTCCATCAAAGTTTACATGAAACATTTTCAAACAGCTCTGAAATCTGAAAACAAAAAGTCAAGCAAAAACCTCACTAGCTACATGGGCCCAAGGAAAGGTGAGTTCTAAGACTCACTTAAAAGCCTGTATCATAGAGGCCATTTGTCATTGGGTTTGAAGGGTGCTTCTTAACAGGGAGGCCACCTCGTTATTTTAATAATATCCTTTTATATTGTCACTACTGAGACTTGCAATAGGAGAAGATTCTAAGCATGCAAAGGTTTACAGAGGAGCCTGTGCTTCTGGGGACATTGGACGTATAGACATGTCCTTGCCCTTATCCTCAGCTTAATTCCACATGTGCTCAGGCAAGCTCCTTAACAGGGCTATACTTGTTGCTTGTTTGTTGTGCAGAAAGCACCTCATCACATTGTGGGTCTTTCCAGCTATCCCCACCCCCAGCCCTTGCCTTTGGAAGCCTGCTAAGAAGCAGCTGCAGCAGAGAAACTGTGAGCAACATGGGACAGCTGTTTCTAGGACTAAGAGTGGCTGGGGCAACTCAGCCAGATGTATGTATGTATGTATGTATGTATGTATAAATAAATGAGTGAAACAATGAGGCTCCCTTGTTATTTTTGCTACATGATGCGGCATGTTGTCTAAGTACCGTATTTTTCGCTCCATAAGACACACTTTTTTCCTCTTAAAATCTAAGGGGAAATGTCTGTGCGTCTTATGGAGTGAATGTGTGGTCCCTGGGGTTGGGGGACCCGGGCTTCCCTCGCCAGCCCCGACAAGCTCTGGGAGCAGCGGGAAGGCAGCTCTGGGGTAGCCCGTGAAGCCTCCGCAGGGCAGCAGGGAGCCTTCATCCCGCTGCCCTGGGGAGGCTTCACGCGGCTATCCCTGGCTTTTGCGGGAGGTGGGGGAAGGGACAGAGCGAGGCTCTCTCACTTGCCCCACCTCTGCAAAAGCCCCCAAGAGCCGCATATTTTTTTCCCTTGAATCCCCCCACCCCACCCAAAAAAAGTAGGTGCACCTTATGGGGTGAAAAATATGGTAATATTGTTATATTTATAGTATTGAAATGTGATGTTTTGTATGTTATTATATTTTTATTTTACTACATTATTGTTGTTTTGTAGTGCTTGCTTTGAATGCATCCCTATTTTTTTGTCATAAGCTGCTTACAGCATGCTTTGTTGTGCAAAAGCCGCTTACAAATTAAATGAATGAATGAATGCTAGGGGTATCTGATTTTCTCAATAACTCATTCTTCGGGTATTCCAGCTCCCATGTGAAGCACCAAGGGAGTGGCAGCACCACACCTGATATTTAATGTATTAATAAATTCCTTCCTCCAACATCTACACATCCAACCCTGCTCCCATGTTGCTCTATATGTGAGTTAGAAGTTTTTAGTAGAATACTCATTGAGATTCAGGGTGACACGTCTACCAGTCTATTGATTGGATCTAACGGACTCTCACTCATCGTAGCACCAAATCTGAAGCCAGTGAATTAACCTGAATATTTTCCCTATCCTGCAAATGGTGACAGCAGCCATCGTGTACACTTGAAGCTTTCATTGTCTCAGCACTTGCAAACGTAAACATCACTTGAGAACTTCTCTATGAAGATATGTACAAGAGTGAGTGACACATGGCAAATGTCCAGGGTATGGACATTTCTTTTGTTGCCCTGATTGTGTGCATCCATAGGAAATCTGACTGGGTGCTGTGGATACAAAATGCTGGACTGGATGGGCCTGGCAGCAAGGCAAAAATGTATGTGTTTATGAACCAAATGAAGTCTGAAGAGGCTGAACGCTCTTAACTGCTGGAACGCCAAGCAGCCCTTAAAGCAGCTATGCCTGGTGGCATTTATGACCTAGGCTACAAAAGCAGGAAAGGAGTTGCATTCTTTGATAAATGAGTGGACTGCCAAAGTTAAGCATTCATAGGTCCCATTGGTTTGAACAGTGAACTTATGCAGGCTGAATATGTTCTGCTTTGGCTGGATTGTGTTTCTGTAGTCACTATATTCCATTTTTACTGTGATGCTAGGAATTATCTATGTAGGAAAGAAAGCATGCCTTGAATTTTCCATGGAGATAGGGAGACAAAAACATGGACAGGCAGAGTGACTTCAGATAAGAAATCTTTACCAGACCAAGGCTGTTAAATGGTTTCTGTCATAAACATGGCCATCAAAGAAACGAAACCAGCTGAATTTCTCATTATTCATTCCAAGTGCCTCATCTATGGTCCACCCTTACAGAATATGTACATTTTTCCATATATTGTGAAATATCTTGGCTGCTTCTTAAGCATGACACTTACGCTAGCAATGCAGCTGGCGAATCACATCAAGTGATTGCGTTTGAGAGTTAATCCTATGCATCTCTACTCAGAGTCTTTTTTTAGTTTTAAATTGTTTCCCAATCTTCTTCGTTATGTGAAGGAAACATTTGTTTTTACTGAGCCTGAAGAGTTCTACTTTCCTTCCCTCTATGTATCATCCCACCTTATCTGAACACAAATGACAAACAGTGGCATGGAGGAAATATTACACTCTCCCCACCAGTGTGGACTTCAGGCCAGGTGTGCTGGAATGTACTTATCCATCCCAAGTAGGCTGAGGCGCTTCTGCACCCCACGCCTCAGGTGTGCATGCTATTCCTAGCAGAAGCAAAGGTGATGTACAAGGAGGTTCAGAGAACAATGGACTTCAGGATGAATATGAATGTGTCATTGGCGTATCTAGAATGGCTAGACCAGAGGTAGCCAAAATGGGGGCCTGTAGATGTTTTGGGTTTCAACTCTTATCACCCCTGGATATTAGCAGTGCTGGCCAGGTCTGATGAGAGCAGTAATCTACAGTGTCTGGAGGACACCAGGTTGGCTAAAATTAAGAAAAAATGGCCACTTGAAACATTCAAGAAGCCAGACAACTATATCAACATTCAGATGGTTTTGTCCATCTGTCAAATGCAAATGAAGGCAGGGAATACAAATCTAATCTGAGTCCTCTTTAAAGATATATCTTTCCTATCTCCCAGGACTTCTTTCAAGTCTTCTGTAGTGATAATGGAAAATTTTGGAATGGAAGGGTGAATCAGGAACAATCTCCTGCAGTTGAGAATTCCCGGGTTGCGTCTAAATTGCTTCCAAAATTCCATAATAGCCCATAAGGGATTCAACCCCAGTGCTCCTCTTTAGCAGCCCTCCCTTTTCCCAAGGAAATGTATCATTGCAAAGGGAAAACCCCCCAGGAAAAAGGGTCAACTAATGCTTTTGAATTCTGGTGCTGGAGGAGACTCTTGAGAATCCTATGGACTGCAAGAAGATCAAACCTCTCCATTCTTAAGGAAATCAGCCCTGAGTGCTCACTGGAAGGACAGATTGTGAAGCTGAGGCTCCAATACTTTGGCCGCCTCATGAGAAGAGAAGACTCCCTGGAAAAGACCCTGATGCTGGGAAAGATTGAGGGCACAAGGAGAAGGGGACGACAGAGGAAGAGATGGTTGGATAGTGTTCTCGAGGCTACCAGCATGAGTTTGATCAGGCTGCGGGGGGCGGTGGAGGACAGGGGTGCCTGGCGTGCTCTGGTCCATGGGGTCACGAAGAGTCGGACATGACTAAATGACTAAAGAACAACAACAACAAGGAATAAAGAAGACTTGTAGGGGCAACATCCCTAAGGCCCAGATACACCATAGCCTGTTCATCAGTGTTTCTTGCTATGTGGATGCATGTGAATTGTAGTTTCCAATGTTAACAGGGGTGGGAGAGAAATCCACTCAGTTCACATTTTAATGTCTACCTAGTTAGCAATTCCAGAACCAGTATGTGAACTGAAACACAGCTACCAGCTGAAATTTGCACTTCTCTGAATTTGGTGATACATTTCTCCAACCGAATAGCATAATTGTGGGAAAGTGTGCACAAAAATCCATATACCGGTATTAAAATGCAGTACTTTAGGGGACGTTGTTGGCAAAAAGGTGTATATTAGGAGAAACTCACATGAAATGCTGAATTTTCATGTTCATTTGATATTTTTTTTTGGATTTTTTTTTTTTTTGCAAACTGATGCGGAAGTAGGGTTAATTGAATTTCAGACTGGGGGGAAATCAGAAATGAATTAAACTGAGATTGACATATTGATCCATCCCTACCTCCAACTTTAATAAATTGAGCTAGGAGGCATTTAAAATTATAGTTCCTATGCATCACAGCAGCAAAGGATGCTCCTGAGAATACCAGGCCTTAAAGATGACGTTCATGAAACCTCTGCTGCCTCCGTCCAGCACTCCTTAGTCACCATTGCCCCCACATACAAACTTTGTGAGCATAAGGACATAGGAAGAGCCTTTTGGATCAGACCAAAGGCCAACCAGATGTCTATGTGATGCCCTCAAGCAGACATGAGCACAACAGTGCTTTCCCCAGCAACTGGCATTCAGAGGCATACTGCCTCCAAAACAGCATAGGTAGAACATAGTCATAGCGGTTATTATGAGCTTGCTTGGCTAACAAAAATAAACTTTGTGGCTAGTGAGAATAAGTTTGCTTGGAATGGGGATGGGGGTAATCACTTGGAGACTTGATCTTTCAAAGCTTTTCAGAGAACCCTCAGAAAGACCCTGAGTATTTTCCAGGAATTTTCTGTGACATCTTAGAAATACCAAGCTAATTATGAGGAGAGCTAGAGGGAGCTTTCCCATCCACTGTGTGAGGTTTTAACCCCAGCCAAACCAATGAAAATTTCCCCTTCCTTTGCAGAAGCTGGTCTGCAAACTGCTTTGTTCCCGGAGCAACTGAACATTCCAAGCCATTACACTGGTTCAGCCAGTCGACCAATACAATACAGATGTCATCTTTTGGGCACATCAGTCAGCAGTATTTTTGTAAATCTGTGATTGGGGAAGACAAGCATTTCATTGTGTCTTTGTGAGACATTTTTATTTTTAAAAAGGTCTTATCCATTGCCTGCCATTTAAGCATAACAGAAAGATGCTTGAAATTAAGCATGTTTGCCAAAATTGTTTTTAACCACACAGAAACATTTTGCAGCCTCCAAGAGTTTGGGGTTGTTCTTCCTGTGATGTGCAGCTGGAAATCAGAGTTTGCACGAAGGTGGCAAATCACATTGGAAATTCAACGCTGCAGAGAGGAATGCTTAAAGAGCAGGGAAATGGACTTGAAAACTGGTGATCTGTATATGCCATGATCTTAGAACCGGCACTTCTGTGAGGTGAATGTGATAAAATGCCATAATGTTAGTTGCTTGCCTCACCTGTCACAGAATACCAAGCAACATCCCTCTTAAAGAGCACTGTCCAAGTGACAGGGCCAGCCCAAGACATTTTGGCAACTGAGGCGAACCACAGAATGGTGCCCCCTTCCCTGCTAGGGAAGAAGGGGTGAGTGAGGATCTACATCAGGAACAAGTGGGACATCAGGAACTAGTACGCATGCATAAGATTGCACCCTTACTTTCGAGTAAGTGTTTGTAGAATTTCAGACTAAGACTTGGCTAACTGAACTTCCATACAGCACACCCATTGCTTGCATATGGCCACCAGAGAGTGAATGCATCCCTTGGGCCAAAAAACCCGCCCCATCCCCAGTCTAAAAAGGTCAAGTACTGAACAGAGCACATTGTTCTAGGAGGAAAGGTGGGATAAGAATGTAATAGAACAAAAAGCCCTGAGTAACTAGACCTTCACTATGTTGTCTAAAATATTTTAGTTGACTTCTGAGTCTCTTGGGCTTGCCACTCAAAAAGTCGGTGGTTTGAATCAGGACAATGGGGTGAGCTCCCGTTGCTCTGTCCCAGCTTCTGCAGTTTGAAAGCATACCAGTGCAAGTAGATTAATAGGTACTGCTGTGGCAGGAAGGTAAATGGCAATTCTGTGTGCTCTGGTTTCCATCAGGGTGTTCAGTTGCTTCTGTTTAGTCATGCTGGCCACATGACCTGGAAAGCTGTCTATGGACAAATGCTGGTTCCCTTGGCCTGAAGCAAGATGAGTGCTACAACTCATAGTCGCCTTGACTGGACTTAACTGTCCAGGATTCCCTTACCTTACCTTTACCTTCCTTACTCCTAGAACATAACATTTTCCCCTTCCCGAAAGCCAAAGATGACTTAACACAAAGTGGGCTAAACTGGCCCATGTTTAAACGGCCATCTGCTGAAGCTGTGTAATTGCAGCAAGCACAACTCCACATTTACTATATAATACTAGAAGCATGGGGACACGGGTGGCGCTGTGGGTAAAAGCCTCAGCGCCTAGGGCTTGCCGATCGAAAGGTCAGCGGTTCGAATCCCCGCGGCGGGGTGCGCTCCCGTTGCTCGGTCCCAGCGCCTGCCAACCTAGCAGTTCAAAAGCACCTCCAGGTGCAAGTAGATAAATAGGGACCGCTTACTGGCGGGAAGGTAAACGGCGTTTCCGTGTGCTGCGCTGGCTCGCCAGATGCGGCTTTGTCACGCTGGCCACGTGACCCGGAAGTGTCTCCGGACAGCGCTGGCCCTCGGCCTCTTAAGTGAGATGGGTGCACAACCCTAGAGTCTGTCAAGACTGGCCCGTATGGGCAGGGGTACCTTTACCTTTTTACTAGAAGCATACAAAATTTGGAACACTCTAGACTGCACATGTGGGTTCAAATTCAGACATTGTGTGTGTTTTCATAGTCATAGGGAAGCTAACTGGTCTCTTCTAAGTTTTCATTTTGCACTCTCGTGGATTTTACACTCTCCAGGGTATGTTGCCCAGCTCTGTAACCCTATTTCATTTCTGCACTCATTGCCATTTAGAAGAGATGGACATTAATTCAGCCCATTTGGTGAGGGAGGGTGGTCAGCTGACCCTGCTCCCCCCTTTTCTACTGCAACTCCTCTTCAGGCACTAGTTTCCCATTTTGTCCCCATTAACATTTTGCAGCTGCCTGTCCTTTTTCTTTTAATGGCAATAAATTTTAGACATTTCAGTGCCAAATCCTGGCTCATTACAGGTGATCGATCTGCATTAAGTGAGTGCGAAAAGAGAAATGAATCCTAAATACATGTGAAACTGCTATCGAGGGAAGAGACTTTTGTCACCAGTTAGGCAACGAGCACAGAAACACTCTGAGGCCTCTGAGTGGGTACATGCATCCGCTTTGTAAGCAGGTTGTCTGCAGGTTGTCACCCTGCCAAAAGGCAATGAGGATTTGATGCAAGAATTTGTTGCAATGAGTAGCCATTAATTTGTCCTACACTGCACTGCTTTTGCAGGTATTTGGAGATGAAACATTTGATCTCACTGCCAGCATGTGAGGTTAATTCCGATTATGGTAGGTGGGCGTGAAATGACAGTAAAATTACAGTGGTACCTGGGGTTACAGACACTTCAGGTTACAGACGCTTCAGGTTACAGACTCCGCTAACCCAGAAATAGTACCTCGGGTTAAGAACTTTGCTTCAGGATGAGCACAGAAATCGTGCAGCGGCGGCACAGCAGCAGCAGGAGGCCCCATTAGCTAAAGTGGTGCTTCAGGTTAAGAACAGGAGAATGCAATTCTGGAAGCACTCCAATCTCAAGCCATTCAGGGCTTTTAAGGTAAGGACCAACACCTTAGATAGTGCTCTTAAACAGATGGTAGCCAATGAAGCTTTTAAAGACTGCCATGATGTGATCCATTTGAGCAGTACCAGTTAAGTTGATCAGGTGCAAAAGCAAGCAGGGCTCCTGCGCCTTTAAGGTTTCACAGAAGGGGAAAATTTCAGTGAGCATTGTTTGCATGATAAGCTACATCTGCGGAAATGACCTCCTCTACATTACTATGAAAGGTTCAATAGCCCTGCCCCACATTCGCACCGGACCACCCTAGTTCCAATGAGTAATTGTGCCACTGTACTTTCTCCTAATTGAAGCTTATGAACAATCTTCAAGGGCAGCCCTGTACAGCAACACATTACAGTAGTCCACAGTTGCCACAGCATACCATCCGATGCCTTGATGTAGCTTGAGCTTTCATAGACAAGATGCTTGAAGTAGATACTGACTGCGATAAAGATATGGACACACTTGCAAGATATGTGTCATTTGGGAGTGGGAATCTGTTCGATGAGATGACATTAAAAGAAAGGGACGCGTCCAGAAAGCAAAGCCTGTGTGGCATTTGTCCTTAGAGAGAACTGGACTCAGAATTGCTTCCTCCTGTTTCTAATCCTCCACCACCACCCTTCTGTTATAGTGTAACAGAGACAGACTGTAGCTAATGTGTGAAGGCAGAAATGATTTTCCATCTGAGCGCCTCCCCTCACATGTGATGGGGAAAGCAGCGATCGACGCGTTGTAATGTATATTTATGAAGTTGTGTTGAGTTGACGAGGGAAGTGGAGATGAGGGGGCTGGCAGAAGGAAAACCAATTGTCAAATTTACCAAAGCCGATGTGCGAAAAGGATTTTTTATATAGATATATAAAAAAAGAGCAAGCACAGAAACATTGATTTAAAGGTACATTTGTATACCTGGGCTAAATATATTCCCGACTTCCGTATCTATTAGGTAGTGTCATGTCTGCTCTGAATGTCTGCTAAGTATATTGCAGAGGGGGGGGGGGAGGGCTTCCTATAAAAAGCAGCAAGTGTGCTTAATCTTGGAATCCTCTAGGAGTGCTTCTTCTTGGGCTCTGGTACAGCAAATCGGGTTGCCATGGTAAAATGGGTCAGCACAGCGAGCAAGTCAGTATGAGCAACTGAAATCAGGCTCACAATGCTGAGATAGCAGCACAGGCCCGAGCAGACAGTAATCTAGTGGAGAATCTAGGTCACTGGGATTCTTTGAAGCTGCAGCTGTCCGTGTCGGACCACTCGCTCTCAGTCAGGGCTCACAAAAGAGTCAGGGCGGCTGGGCTTCTGATTAACGGTTACAATGCACGGGTTACAACGCACGGCCCCGGTTGCACGCTTTGTCTTCGGCGGGAACAATTCGCTATTTCAGATTTCGTTTTACGATTGCGTATGTGTGGCGTGTGTGCGCGCACATACACATCCAGAAAGGGTATGCAGAGGTGACACATCTCCGTTCCCACAGATACGCACCTCTTTATTATGCATTTGCATGACAGTACAAATCAGAGCTTTCTTTTCTTAAGGATAATACATTGAATTGTTTACTTCACTCCAAAGCAGAGACAAACATTCATCTGCAAGCAAGATACCACGTTCTTCCATCCTTCCCTTTCCAGACTACATGCAGCCACATTGCTAAGCCAAACACTTATCAAAATGGAGGCAGGGGGAATTAAGTTGCTTCACAAAATTGACAGACCTCTGTATGTTGCCACATCTTCATTTCCATCCCTAACTTCTCCATCACCATCTCCAGTACTATACACACATACATCCACTGGCATCTAATCAGAGGAAGAACCTTTTTCTTAAAAACCTGTTCAATAATTACATTGGATAAATTGTGGACTAATTTGGACTTAATTTTACTCCAAATATACCCACTGAAATTATCAGGCCTAACGTAGTCATATTCATTCATTCCAGTAGGTCTACACTAGGTGAAACTTGGTTGAATACCACCCATCATCGGGGGGGGGGGGGCTGTCAAACCCTGGTCTGTTCAGCAAACCCTTTTACACATTTTGAGAGTGTTTCCCATGCATAGCTAACTTTTACGTTTTTAATTGTTATTATTTATCCATCATATCCTATTATTTAGAAGTGGCCCCTTTTAAGCAACAGTTTCACAGAAGTATGCTGGAAACTGCTTGTGAAAGTAAGAATCGTCTTGCTTGCTTCTCTGGATGGTGGCCAATGTGGAGAAGACTCGTGTATTAGCAGATGAGCAGCCCGCCTTGTAACATCATTATTACACAATAAAATACATATGGATGTTAAGAAGAATGAAATTGTGGGAAGGATTTAATGAAGTTTCTCAAGCATCAATAACACAAAGGAAAAAGTTATTGTTTTCAAAAAATCATTGCTATATCAATATATGCATACACAGAGATTGAACACAATTTTGGAGCTCTTTCAAAGCTCCAAACTTGGTTCCAAACTATTCAAACATCTATTCAAACATCTAAAGTTATGATTAAGGAATGCATTAATTGCACTAATTAAACAATTAACATTTTGTGGTTCAAGTGCTATGGAATATTTATGAGAGACCAAAAATAGACTAGAGCACAGAACGTTAGTGGGTAAAAACAAACAAAAACAAACAAACAAACAAAGCTGGGCACTGCCCTGTCCCCCAGCTTGCCTCCTGGCATTCGGTGCCATTTCCAGCTGCATCTGAGCCAGGTCAGGCAGGTGGGTGGGTGGGTGGGCAAGCAGGCTGGTAGCAGGCAGCAGTTGGAGGCAGGGGCAGGAAGTGGGTGAGCGGGCAGAAACGTATCATGCATGGGGGGGATGAGAGGCGAGGGATAAAGGTGCACTCTGGAGAAGTGCAAAGAGGAGGGAGAAGTGTGGAGAGGGGCAACAAGGGCAAGCAGATATATGCCTACCTCTCACTTGCTTGCTTTTAAAGATGATTAAGGATTTAAACCACAGAGCATAGGACTTGCCAATCAGAAGGTTGGCAGTTCGAATTCCCGCGACGGGGTGAGCTCCAGTTGCTCGGTCCCTGCTCCTGCCAACCTAGCAGTTCAAAAACACGTCAAAGTGCAAGTAGATAAATAGGTACCACCCCGGCGGGAAGGTAAACGGTGTTTCTGTGCACTGCTCTGGTTCGCCAGAAGCGGCTTAGTCATACTGGCCAAATGACCTGGAAGCTGTATGCCGGCTCCCTCGGCCAGTAGAGTGAGATGAGCGCCGCAACCCCAGAGTTGGTCATGACTGGACCTAATGGTCAGGGGTCCCTTTACCTTTAAGGACTTACCTGGATTACTTTGTAAGAGATACCCCAACAGTAATTCTGTCTCAAGTCTAGCTTCTCAGAAATTAGCACCCTTACAACCCCGTCCACAATGTCCTATGCCACTAGCCATGTCCCAAACACCTGTCTGTTGACCACAGGCATCTAAAAAAGGAATCCCATGTGCCTTCAGCTCTCTCTCTCTCTCTCTCTCTCTCTCTCTCTGTGTGTGTGTGTGTGTGTGTGTGTATGTGTAGGCTTCCACGCAACTTGAGGAATCCCAATCTTGCAATGCTCCCAGTTGCACTGAAGCCTATACTCATACAGTTAGGCTTCCCTTTTTTGGTTGTTTGTGTTCAATGTTTGGCTCAATGTTGAGGTGGGCCAAGTGGTTGTGATGTCCTGCTCTGCCTCCACACATTTTGCCTTCATGTTGAGGCTTGTAGCCTCAGAGTGCTCTAAACTCCCTGCTCAACTAGTATCATGAGAAAGTAAATCAAAGTGGAAAGACATGGAGAGAAACCCCAAAGGACGCTTCTCAGAAGTAGGTATCAGTGTGTTCAATAGAATTTACACCCTATAAGACTAGTTTAGCCTAAAGATTACTACTTTATAAATCAAGTTTTATGTAAATTGCAGCACTGCTGTGGGTAATTCACCTTCCATAAACAAATATAACAAGTTTCAGTCCACATGCCTAAGGAGAACCTGCAGTGAATGATACCAAATTACTGTTACCATTCTACGGAAAGCGTGATTATCATTATATACAATTGAATGGACCAGTATTTTAGGTAATTTTGCCAAAGGCACAAATCCATTCCCTTAAAAATAAAGGGTGGTGGCTTGACTTGTATAAATAACACTGCTGTTGTTAGTGACCAGAATTAATTGTAGTTTAACAAACCAAAAAGTCATCTGGTTGCACAAAGAGTATATGGAAGTATACATACAAATATAAGACCGGAATATGTCGGCTGGTCTTGTGTGCGCATTTGAATGTGCACACGCACATATAGACATATTTGATTCTCATCATTCTTGTGTTTCAACAATGAGAAAAATACAAGAGTATTCCTTTCTGCAGACTTTATCTTCAACATGTTTTCGTAAGATAAGATCCATATACTTTGGGCTTAAGTCCCTCAATTATTTTGTCATTCTAAATGGCCTTTAGAATCAATATGAAGCAACATAAATGACTGAAATATTTGCTCAGGCAGGCTTCTTCTTGCAAAATCAACAAACTCTACTTGGTTCAAAAGAGTCTGCAATTGAGGTCAACAGCCTATTGGTACAGAGCATAGCTCAACACGGGCCTGTAGCTCAGAGGAGCACACACCTCCTTAGGTATCTGTAGATGTGTGTTAAAAGATCTCCTGTGATGCTGATAAAATTCTTTCCATTCTTTAAACGCCTAGATAAACAACACTGAAGCATCACAGATACGGCTTGCCTTCCAGACCATCCTACCTGTGGCTGGTATTCTGGCATGACATTCCATTTGTATTTTTGATGTGGCAATATTGCAAGGCAAGCGTGGAGCCCAGTGTACATTTTGAAGGAAATGCCAAGCCCCTCTGTCTGTGGGATTCCCATACATCATCCAAATGAGAGCTGCCCCCAACACTGAAATGAATGAATGAAGAACCTATTGCCCTGAATGTACATATCGCTGATCATTGGATAGGCAGTAGAATCAGCAATACGTTGAGCAAGATGTATGCATTGAGCAACCATATGTCAGGAGTGCTCTGATGGTGTTTCCTGCTTGGCAGGGGGTTGGACTCGATGGCCCTTGAGGTCTCTTCCAACTCTATGATTCTATGACGTCAGTGTGAAAACTGTGGATAGCTCAGTCATTAGTGTGTGAGACTCTTACTCTCGGAGTCCTGGGTTCGAGCCCCCCCATTGGGCAAAGGATTTCCTGTATTGCAGGGGCTTGTACTAGATGACCGCCTGAGCACCTCCCAACTCTACAATTCTAATATTCAATTAACTCTTTTAAGATAAACCGGATAGACAAAATGGGAGAGACAACCCAAAAGAAGAGTAAGAGGAAAAATAAGTAATAAATGTAAACAAGAGAGGGAGAATGAACATACAACTCACATATATTGCTAATTTGTGTTCAGCTTTATTGCCCAGAAATGGTAATCTGGGGATTGCATACCATTTGATGAAGAAACCTCTATGACAAAATTCCAGGGAGAGCTGTGTTAATCCATGGAAGGAAAATTGCTAGATAAATTCAGGGTTAGGTCACATTCCATTATTAAAGAGCTAAGAGTTTAAGATGTCATATCTTCCTCTCTGGTCAAACACCTCTTGAAAAAAATAACACAAAGGAGCAATTCATTCTTTATTTGCAATTTTGTGACAATTCTGTATAATCAGGATGCAGCAGATGTTTAATATAAGGGGAATGATTTTTCTCAGATGCAAAATATCCCAAAGGATACTTGCTGAGTTTTCACTCTCTTTCTTTCTTGATCTCTCCAGGGAACTACCAAGAGGTCAACTTCTAGGAGGAGTGGACACCCCCCCCCAAAAAAAAATATCTGACAAGCCAAGAAAAAAACTGAGTTGGGAGGGGACGATAGGATTTTTTTGTTGCTTTGTGAAACCCAGAAAGCGGGAATTTCTACAGAAGTCACTTTAGCCCAGGTCTGCAATAAGTTGTGATCCACAAAGTGGAATACAGCCTTCCCAAGCCATACATGGCCAATCCACCTGGGGTTTGGAAAAGATCATATTTGTTTGCTGCCTGCCTGTCTGCTACTGCAAATAAAATAAATGAGGATGGCATCCAGAAGGACAGAACAGGGGGCTGGTATGGGCTGCATGTGGCTTGATGAATCACAAGTTGTGCCTGCCTGCTTTAACCTTGAAGGCACCCAATCACTCTTCTGTTACTGATAGCTTCACCCCTATTGAGTGACATGTTTCTTTAACAATTATCCCGCATGCAAGCTGTCTGATTTTAGGCATTCCCCTCTCAAGTAGCCTATTTTCTCAGAAGGGCAATCTCTTCTAGAATTGTACGTATTCACAAGGTACCTCTTAACTGTGGTTTGCATTTCTTTCCTCTCCAAATATTTAAGAGGCATATCTTAAGGAACATATCTGTCATATATAGCCCTCCCTGGAATATTCTTAGGAAAGGTTAGCACTCTGGCTAGGAGAAATATTTATATTCCATTTTACAACATAACATCTCTTTTCGAATGAACAGGGATCAAAATGGACATGAATCCCCTTTTGGATAATTGGCTGCTTTTGCATTCATTATTCTTGTCACTGCGCTAAGTACAATACCAGACAAGGAAATCTTATGAATGTGCTAATATGGCAAAAAAATAAATAAATCGATGATTGTGACAAAACTGCAAAGTTCATAAAGGTGATTTAAGTTAGTTCACCCACTGATTTCAGTGGCTGTACATTAAGCATGACTGAAGCTTGAGTTCGGCATGGCTAGGGTTGTGCTGTTAGTTGGCTTCACCCCAGAGAATGCTGGAAGGCAGCCACAAAGGCTTAAAGAATAGGATTGCTAATGGCGTACTTAAATTTAAATGAAGAGTTTGGCTAGAATCAGTGACAGAAATTTTCCCATGTCATCAGTGTAGACACATTAGGCTATTATTAAAACAAAACAAACTTCCTTGGCCACTCATTGAGCAAACTGGGTTACAAATATTTCTGCCATGGTTAATTTGTTTTCAGCTACACTTTAGATTCTAAAGTTTAGAAAGTTCTTCCAAGGCAGTTACATTATACTGCTAGCTGTCAAATACCAATTTTGTAGAAAGCAAGCGTCACCACTGTGCCAGAAGTGGATTTTATTAAGATCACATTACAGTGGGATCCTATGAAATGATAATGAATGCCAAAACAAAGTTCACCAGTAGTTTCCCAGTTGGAGATAACAAGAAACAACAAAGCTACAATCCTAATTACATCGTCTTGGAAACAAGCCCCATCTGTTTCACTGGACCTTCCTTCCATCCCGAGCAAGTCTGCCTGAGTTCCCACCCTAATAATATTACACTTTCAGCCAATTACCAATTACCCAAACTGCCTCATGCCACCATGATTGTAATCCTCAGCAGAGTTCTGTTCCACAAAAGAACTTGGGAAATATTGTTATTCCTTGTCCTAAGCTATTCGCAGCTGTGCCCAAGTGTGGGGAAGCAAGCAGAGTGTTGCTCTTGGAGCAGGGAGAGCTGAGTTCAATTCAGCCAGCCATAAGGCTCCCTGTATAGCACTGGTCTTGTCAGTAACGGCAATGAGCTGCTCCACACACTCATCTGACTGAGGGTTGAGGTTTAAAGGCATACATAAGCCATTGTGTGCAAGATAAATGCCATATTGCAATAGAGCAAGAATGTTATTGAAAAGCTGTCTTTCTTTTTAAAACAAATGTTTTTACACCTGCAAGCGGGGGGAGTTTGGATACTGAGTCGTCCATATTGATTTCCCACTTACATCGACTGAGCTGCCAATAGCTGTGAATGTGTAAAGTGACACAAATAAGCCTGGTGGCTGTGGGGTTTTTTCTGTGAGATCAGCAAAGAATTTTACTTGTGTATTTGTTTTTCGAAAACAACATCATTTCACACCATGTTGTGTGACTCCACACCCTTTTGGAACGTGGATGTCTGTGAAATTGATATTCTTGCCCCATATTGAATTTCATTATGGTTTGTGTAGTTTATTTAGCCTGCAAGCCTATACAGTGGTACCTCGGGTTACAGACGCTTCTGGTTACATACGCTTCAGGTTACAGACTCCACTAACCCAGCAGAAATAGTACCTCGGGTTAAGAACTTTGCTTCAGGATGAGAACAGAAATCGCGCGGCAGCGATGGGAGGCCCCGTTAGCTAAAGTGGTACCTCAGGTAAAGAACAGTTTCAGGTTAAGAACGGACCTCCGGAACGAATTAAGTTCTTAACCCGAGGTACCACTGTACAAACCTACCTGAAAGTAAGTCCAATTGCAAACTACAGAGCTTACGCCTGAGTATACATGTATAGTATTTCACCATTAGTTTTGTATTTTGTCCAGAAGGGTCTCATTTAAATTCTTAACTGGGCAGACATCAATCCTTTCACTATGCATTATCATGTTTTCACTTGGAAAACTTGCTTTTCACACACTGAGCAATTTTTATCTAGTCGAGCACCTTCCTCTCATTGATCATTGACTCCATTTTTATGCCAGTCATGTCACAGATAACATAGTTCAGTTTAACTGGCACATAATCTAACCTTAGCATTTTAAGTTAGAACTTCAGTTCTGAAGCCAGTAACTAAAAATTAGCCCCACTGACTACAGCAAGACTATCAGGAGTAACAGGCTTCCCGACAACCTAGATCTTTAAATCATAATATATTCTTTTAAAAATTAATATTTAGACTTCAGCTTTAGTGAGCAGTCTGATAGTAGTGGAGCTAGTGGCAGAGGCTGCCACCCAATAAACATCCCAAGCAGTTGCTCATGAGACGCTGTTCTGGAAATGTCACAACAACTTTTGAAATATGCAGAGATAGCCAGACTGTCAGGATGCTGTCAGTGGCTCCCGGCTGGTTGCCCAGGAATGTATAAAGACGAGGAAAAGTTTCTTAGAATCCTTTTTTATTTCACTCTTTACAGAGATAGGCTATAAAACCCACCCTCTTGGATAATGGCGTTGTCCCAGGGTGAATCTCCACACCCCCCCCCCATCTCTCCCACTTCCTCATTCATCATCAATATCACCTCCTCTATGGGTGCTGCTAAGTGCCCTCTGTCTTTGAGCTCTTTGCTCTCCTACTTTTAAGGCTTGCCAGGTTCTGGGAGATGGTGGGTCTGGAATGCTTTCTAATGACAACGTGTAAGCCAGATGCTGCTCAGGCTCGGCCTGCTGCTCCTCTCCCATTATTTCCCAACTTTTCCACTCATCTGCCTCTGAGCTGTGACCTCCCGCACACCACTGTTGTAAATCTATACTGTCTTCCTCTTCCTCCTCCCTGGAAGAGTCAGGATGGCGAGGTGGTCTCCACCATTCCTGCTCCTCTGCCCAGCCCCTGACACAGACAATTTGCACCTTGTGATCTTTTTCTATGCTGGCTCTTGAACAAAGACATGAACATGTACTCTGCTTTTTGTGGGATCTCGGTAAAAGTCAGAATTAAAGTAGAATTAAAATTAATCCTCATGAATTTTCATGATTTTACATACTGCTCCCCCCACCCCACACACACACCCGAACCATCAAATTGAAACTTACAGTGATAAAATCACAGGTCTCCTTTTTGGCAGCAATACAAAAACATTGATCCAAGGTAAGTCCACATGGATATTCATGATTTCACCCGCATAGGATAGCAACAAAACCACCAACAAATCACATTGAATATCTGTGGCCATAGAGCTGTGTTGGGATGGGGTGGGAAATTTATTCAATTCACATTTAAAGATGACTCCATCAAATCTGCATTTTTTGGAATCAATATGAGAACCTAAACATAATCATCCTTCAAAATTCGTACTTCTCCAAATTTTGTGATGTAGTTCACCGAACAATAAATGTTTCTAAAAATACATATACTCAAAAAAGTGTGCATTAAAAGGAATATATCACCAAAAGCAACATACAAAATGGCTTTATTTAAAAAGAATTTTTTTGCAAAGATATACTCATTATTTAAAGCTACATACAAAAATACATTTATTAGGGGAAACTTGAAGGAACTTGCTGAATGAATTGCTGCTGAAATGCGGAGGGCAGAATTTAAGATTGGAAAAATATGAAACTGAGAGGAGCAACATTGACAGATCCTTCCACACTTATAGGTGACGGGTTGATCTGATGGTGGGTTTGAGTGGATCGCTCATAAAACAAATAATTATAAGAATCCACATGTCTTCTTTGTGCCACGGCAGTGCTAGAAAACACCAGACCCATGATTTTTCCTGTTCATTTGATGGTGCATATTGGGAAACAAAAGTTATTCAGTTTCAATGGTATCCATTTTACTCATCTGATGTAGTCGTCTAGGTGCCTGCACACCTCTTGCTCTCTCCAACCAGCAAGGCCAATGGACAGGAAAGGTGGGGGTTCTATTCCAGCAATATCTGAGGGGCCACATGGCACAGGCAACTCCCCACTCTGTAGCTAAAGTAACATTAAAACATTTGCTTTAGCAAATTTCAAAATCTCTCTAGAGTATAAGAAAATTATAAAGAGGGGTCAGAAGTGCAGAGCTGGCATCAGTGCGAGCAAGGTAGATGAGGCAGGAGCAAAAGAGCCTGAGATGCAGCAGTCAGAAAAGACTCTTCTCTTACGCATTGCGGGGTTTGGGCCTTGCTCCAGGCTCTTTCCTGTAACATTCCATCATCACTCGCCTGCTCTGAAGTTAGCATCCAGGCTGCTTAGTGTCCCAGCCACAGCTTGGGTGAGGAAAAGGGCAAAGCCAAAGGGAGAAAAAAGAAGCTTTTGTGACTTTCTCTTTTTGAACTTTGTTGGCAACTGAGACTGAGCTTTGTCACAGCCTATTGGCCTGTGACAGAGGTTTGGGGAGATGGGCATTCTTTGAGATACAGAGCACAAAGGGAGAAAATGAAAGGAGAACTGTAGTTGAGCTGATTGGGAAATTAAATGTGTGCCTACGCAGAAGTATAAAAAAAAGACCAGGGGAAATATATCCATTTTAATTGGGGTTGCCACCTGCTTTCATTTCAAGGGTTCTTCTCATCTGAGTGCAATACTTTCTTCCTTCATGAAACACTTGTGAGAGCTTAAGGTCTTCTTCAAAAGCCATTGTTAATGTCCACCACCTATTTATTTAAGTAGCCTCTCGTTATCTGAAAGTATCACATCAGTGTATGGATAAACCAAGGCTGATAACTCAAAAAATATTCCTGATTGCTAGAAGTATCTCATATCAGTAGACTTCCAGGCCCAATGACACCTTTGGCCCTGCACTCTAGGCTGGTACCTGAATGAGCTCCCCCTCACACAGCCCTTTTTTCACTTCTAACATAGAATGAAACTCTCCAAATTTTTATGAATGGTGTCACAGTCTGTTTTTAGAACCAAAGGTACAATGCCATTCAGGGTTTGGGAGAGCTGCTGTGACTCAGAATCTCCGAAATGAGAGGGGCACTAAGAATAGGTGGGTAGCAGCAGCCTTCAGGTCCCATATTAATTGGCAGAAAGGGAAGGAAGATTTTATGAGGGTTGGATATAATGACATTAAATTATATTGTGCCATGGATGGTCACAGAACAATGACACATAGTCCTCTTGTTTAACTTGAGAGACACAGACAAAGGTTTCAGGACCACAATGTAATGAAAAGCTACACTGAGCTTGATTTGTTAGTATATTGTATGTGTGTGTGTGTGTGCGCGCATGCATGTGTGTGTGAAAGAGAGAGAATTTGGAGTAGATGTCACATTAATGTACCAAGTGCTTATTTCTTTACAAAAATTTTGACACTAAAGCAAATGAGATGCAGCAGATTGGCTTTGAAGTTTGGAGTCTGTTTTCCCACTTCCCAAAAACTCAAAAGTAGGATAGGAATCAAAAGCAATCAAATATAAAGGAAGCATTCACCGAAAAACAAACAAAACAAAAACTACTTCATGAAGGAAGACCACAAATCACAGAGTTTAGATACAGTTTCCTGATGCTGTCACTGTGCCCCAGATGTAAAACTCTGCAACAAGCTTGCTCTATATTCTTGGTAAAAGAAGAGCAAAATATATCAGTCTGGCAGATACCACACCATGTGCTGAGTAGAACACACTGGTGTTCTGCTTTTTTGTGTGGTCCCCACTCAATGTGGGTCATTCTGAGGAACATCAGATGTGACTGAATGATTCGGTGATTTCATTTGGTAACCAGAGGTGCACCAGAATTATGGTGAGGGACCATAGCTCAGTGGCAGAGCGCATTCTTTGCTGGCATCTTCAACTAAGTCTGGGAAAGACTTCTATATGAGATCCTGGGCAGCCACTGAGCTTAGATGGACCTATGACCTGCCTTGGTATAAGGTAGCTTCCTATGTACCTACCCTCAGAGGATGCCTGTTCAGAGCAGTGACTCACAGAGAACCAATGTTCTCTTTTTACACTTGTTAAAGCACCTCTAATTTTAACTAGGAGGTGGATAGTATGTCTCAGAAATCAAAAGTATCAAACACACTGGATGAAGAATCTAATCACCACGGCCTCCCAGAAGTTTATACTTCCCATATTAGAATAGCCAATAACTTCAGGTTGAAATAATAATTCCAGCATCCCTACATGTGCATGTAAATGTGTGTCTAAATGTGCACTGGACAACTCCCATCAAGTAAAGCAGGTCAAGAACTGTCATGCTGAGTGCTGGGAGAGCCAATCAGAGCCCTGGGAAGCTGCAAGCCAGAGTGAACCAGAGAGGCACCTCAGTGGCAGCAGCAAGCGACAAGGAAGCACTGCTCTGCCAACTGCTCAGCTCTCCCACTGCCCTCAACCCACCTTCCCCACCAGTTACCTGTGGAAGTAGTGGCCCAAATCATGCCACCCAGGAGCTAGCAAACCAGGGGTGCCAACCAGTGGAATGATTTTTGCACCTCTCCTCAGGCCTGCATGCCTCTGAACACACCTTTCTCCTCTCTTGTCTCCTCCACACTGCATTGTCATCATAGATCAGGACTAGATATTCTTTGCTGTCTACCCAACCTGCCTACTGGAGCACATGCCGCATTCCCTCTCCCCAGATCTGGGCCTGCACTAGATGCAGGAGTATCCAGCAATTTGTAATCCTCACATCCTCACTGGACTCCTCATCAGTAGTGCCCAATACAGCTATGGACACAGAAGACCCTTCCATGGCATTGTAGCATCAGAATGTGAATTTCCTTTTTCTTCTGTGGAGAAGCCATGTCTTGAGAGTCCTGCGGTTGACAGTAAAATGCCTTCAAGAAGTTGCCAGGCCACCCCTCCATTGGACAGGGTAAGTCAGCCACCTCAGGTGGCTAACGTGAGGTGTCATGAAGAGGAGGAAAACTAATAGCTATTTAATTTAATATGATTATACTGTACTTGCTACTGCCAAGGAAGGAGGGAGGCACCTGTGGGATTTGTTGCCTTGAGTGACAAAATAACTCAGGTAGCCTTGGGAAGTTTGTGCCTTGAGAGTTGCCATTTCTGCTCTGCCCTGGCAGCAAATCATCTTAGGCCAGTCCTGCCTTAAACGTACATGCCAGGCAGGCACTATAGCCTAACTTGTATTGTAGCAATCAAAAATCTTCAGCTGTTCCTTCAACCCTAGGCAAAGCTGTCACTGCACACAACCATAGGCGCTTCTGCACGAGGCCTGGAGAAGCCAAAATACAGCTCCCCTGCTGTGTACTTATTTATTTGTATGGAAACAAACTGTCTTTTGTAGGACTGACAGAGAATTCTTACAACCAGCTTCGCCTGATCTAATGGCTGAAGCATGAAAGAATTTGAAAGGGGCCACCCCAAAATACCAGGGAGACTTCTGGGCATAAATATTCACAATGATGTACAGTAAGCAAGTGATGAAGCGTGCACAGAATGAAGCTTGTTTCATGGCACTATATAAAGATGTCTCATAAGCACTTTGTCTCTTTTATGCTTCTCTCTCTCCCTGCCCCCAACCTTGGTCATAGCCAGTAAAACACCCAAACCAAATTTAACTGTGTTATAATACTGGGCATCATTCATTTGCTGTTTGTGCCATACTTTTTTTAAGGCAAATGAACGAATGTTCGTATCAGTAGGGATGGGGGACAAATTTGGCTTCCAAAACAGACTTACCTGCTGGACTTCCCAGCAGGTAAAGGGACCCCTGACCATTAGGTCCAGTCGTGACCAACTCTGGGGTTGCACGCTCATCTCGCTCTATAGGCCGAGGGAACCGCCATTTGTCCGCAGACAGCTTCCAGGTCATGTGGCCAGCATGACTAAGCCGCTTCTGGCGAACCAGCGCAGCACACGGAAACACCGTTTACCGTATTTTTCGCCCCATAGGGTGCACCGACCCATAGGGTGCACCTAGTTTTGGGGGGGAAATAAAGAAAAAAAATATTTTCCCCCCAGCCCCCAGAACAGGCTGCTATCCGCTAGCTTTGGGAGCCCTGCGGGAACTCCAGTGGGCTCCCAAGGCTTGCGGATAGCTTCCTGAAGCCTGGAGAGCGAGAGGGGTTGGTGCGCACCGACCCCTCTCGCTCTCCAGGCTTCAGCGAAAGCCTGCATTCGCCCCATAGGATGCACACACATTTCCCCTTCATTTTTGGAGGGGAAAAATTGCCTCCTATAGGGCGAAAAATACGGTACCTTCCCGCCAGAGTGGTACCTATTTATCTACTTACACTTTGATATCCTTTCGAACTGCTAGGTTGGCAGGAGCAGGGACCAAACAACGGGAGCTCTCCCCGTCGTGGGGATTCGAACCACCGACCTTCTGATCGGCAAGTCCTAGGCTCTGTGGTTTAACCCACAGCTCCACCCACATTCCTTAGGGAGAGGAATAGGGGCCTTCTAAAAACTCTCAGGACCCTGAATAAACCACAGCTCCCAGAATTCTATGGGGGAAGCCATTACTGTTTAAAATGGTACCGTAGTGTTTTAAATATATTGTGTGAACAAGGCCTTGGTCAAATCTGGACATATCATGACCCTGAACAGGGCAGTTTAGAATCCACAGTCCAGCAAATTCCTTTAAGAGTTAATCTGATGACTGCAGCACAGCCTGTGTTTGTGTGTGATCCTTTTAAAAAGTTCCAGAGAAGTATTCCAGTCTGAGAAGGTATCACATGGGGTTTCTTGCTGCTACATTTTCCAAATAGAGTAGAGGAGCATGTCCTGCTTGGAGCAATGGGGACTTCCTGATGTACAGTCAAAGGGGATTTTTTTAAAAATGGCTGCCCTCAGGTAAACACTTGCCAGGTCAATTCAAAACATTCATATGTATTACTAGTACTACTCCCTCTTCTGCTACCAGTGCCATCATGATACTTGGTATTCACACAGGACTTGAGGATGTTCAGATTGCCTCACATACATTAGTCCAAAAGAAAACCAGGAGCAGAGTTGGCTAGAAACCTGTGGGCTACTGAAAGACATGCCACCACCCTTCCTCATTTTCGAGCAGTTCAAAGCTGCCAGGGTTTTCGCTAATGCACATGTATCCTTCCAGAACTGTTGGATATTGTCCTGCCAGAGAACTCATCATTTGCAAGAAGGTGGGGTTTTCTAAATTGGTAGCTGTGAGTTCCTAACTCATCAGCAATTGGAAAGAGAATAGAAAAGAAAGACTCATATGGTGGATTTTTACTGAAACTAAGCTGGAAAACATGAAGTAAATTATAGACTCTGTGGTGTTTTTTTCATAACAGTAGAGATATATGGTGGGGTGGTTTTGGTACTACTTTCATTCCCATAATTCCTGGAATGCCACTTTTATTAGAACCCTGAAATTCCTGGACACTGTCTTCTCTTGGTGTAGTTAGGAGGAATATGTCATTCTGTCTATAAACAGCTTCAAAGTATGAAAGATAATGTGTTGGTAAACTAAAATACGGCTAGCTGGAACTGCACAAACATGTTGGCTCCTAGATTGGAATTTACATCTGCATACCAAAATTAACAAGAAGTCTGAAAAATTGCCCTGAGATAGATAGGACATGCCAGCAGGAGAGCCATCATCACATTCCACATGTTGTTGTCCTTGTTGTTTTCAAAAAGTGAATGCAGCCATTGGGATTATATTGTTAGAGAAGCGGCGATAACTCTTCTCTCTGGCCCTTGTCCCAGTTTAAAACCCATCTTGCTCAATACTGCATTTTTATTTTTATTTTGCGCTAGGGAGGGTTACAGATAACTCGCATGTTTTACCCCACATGGCAAACAGTAGATTTGATGGGACAAGTTAAACCAGAGGAAATTACACAAGGGAGCCATATTAATCTCTCCTCTCCAGCTCCACATAACAGTTTCAAATTGTCCTCTTGCTGCATTTACCTTGCTTAAAAACAACACAGGAGAACTGATCATGGATCCCCCAACTTCACATCCAGTTTGCACCTCTGTGTACAAATGCATGTGCCTATGTGTTATTTTGTAATCACTTGCTGCTGTTCTATGCTCATTGCCTCACCAGTCACACAAACACTTAACCACGTCTTGCTTCCCTAATCAGATGGAGTTTCAGGATTCAATGAAAAACAAGGAGGAGTGGATGTGATCCAAGCTGAGTAATCATTTACACTAATGTTTCAGAAACAGCCTTTTGTTGCCAAGCCACCTACCCCTTTTAATCATTGTGTTAGGGACAAAGGATTCACATTGGATATTCACTGTGAGCCAATAATAGGCCGGCTTTACCTCAGAGAGACATTGCTGTATGTTCCACCTATGATGCTGTGGTTGCTATGGTATGTCCTTGTTCTTTTTGCTGAATGGCACAGCAGAAGATCACGTACAATTCTGCTTACATGAGCAATCCACCAAGTACACTGGGCCAGACTGTAACATGCAGACAAGCCACATCCCTGTGGTAAACTTACTGCTTTCCCCCAGTCTCCATGAAATGCAGGGCAAGTCTGCAGCAAGGAACCATTTCAAGTTTCTAAAAAGATTGGAATGGGATGAAGCTTACCTTCCACATAACCATCATTTGCCATCTTAAACTACTGTGACAAAGTCACAACTGATTAAATGACCCCTTTGCTCCTGGCAGCCATGACACCGTCTGGCTTAGTGCCCTGCTTGTGGGAAAGAAGGTCAACTGATTCATTCAGTTTGAAGCACAGTCTGCCAGTTTTTGCACTCCATTGGCGCAGTGGCACTTTTGTGTTGACAGCAAATCATAGAATCATAGAGTTGGAAGAGACCATAAGAGCCATCGAGTCCAACCCCCGGATCGTGCATTCTGGGGAGAGGGCTCCTCCCATCCCACTCTTATTTTATCCTCACAGCCACCATGTGAGAGAAAGTGACTGGCCCAAGATCACTAGACTGCATGGATTTTGCCATTCTCACTCCTGCATGGACTGCCAGTGGCTGGTATCTCGCTGACCACAAAGCTGACCATCATGTGCAAGCAGAAGAAACTGGCACGGTAATCAAACAGAGACAGACAGACAGTAAAAAGGCCTCTTGAGCTTTTCTGTCAAGCAGGAGCAGTCAAAGCCAATATCCTAAGGCTCAGGCAGTGGATCCTAGGAACTCAAGGATGGGACTTGTCAATGCAGAAGAAAGAGATTATAATATATTGAATCTGAAGGAAACATACTGAACAAACAAAGCATATTCTTGCATTTGAGAACTGGGGAGAAGCAGGAACCTGTGGAAAACAGCTTGGTTGCCCTGCTTGTCTCAGGACCTTGAAACTTCAGGTCAAACACTCAGGGCCAAGAGGCACATTAGGTCATTCACACTTTGTTTTTTAAAAGTGTGCTTAAATGAGCCTCTTTTATTCTGAAGAAAATGCAGCTGCAGGGCACAGGTCTGTAATGGAATGGAATGGAAGTTGCTCAAACCACACAAGGTTAATGCCACACAAAATGTGGGGAATTACTCAAGACAGATTCTAAAAAATGAAAATATTGCAGAGCTATTCCTGATCTTATAAAACATCAGATTTTTATTTTTTATTTTTGCATTAGAAGAAAAAAAAATAGTTTGATGATATTATATGGAATCAAGCAGCAACGACACAAATGTCTTCCATTGCTATCGTGCCACAAATGGAAGTGCATACCTGTAAGGACCCTTGCTATGGTCCCTCACAATCTCCTACTGCCCCCACAAGTCCTCCAGTATGTTTGATGTGGTATGTTGCTCTTGAATGTCTAGTGCAGATGAAATGAAAAGTGGCTGCACTTGGATCATCATATATGACTTAACTGTGATTCCTGCATCGCAAGGGCTTGGACTTGAAGGCCCTAGAGGTCCCTTCCAACGCTACTGTTCTGTGATTCTATGATTTGTCTGTGACAACTTATTGACAAAGTAGAATCGCACAATACAGCTCTGACTTAATGCACTCTCTCTCTCTCTCTTTAATCACTTATACATTTAAGAGAAACCCATGTATCTACAAGTTGCATGACAGAAAGAAAACTTGTGCAGAACACATTTCCTTTGTGTGCTAATGTTTATATGCATAAAAGTTATTTTCCCTCCACGGGGAAATGTTCTGAGTATACTCCGAATATACATTCTGAGAAAAATTGTACCACAAGATTCTGCGACATTTGTAGCATGCCTGCAAAAAAGTATGCAGTGACCTCAGAGCCAGCCTTCAGTCAGAAGTCCCTTGGTCCCTCGTAAAATTACAATTCCCAGGGGGGCCTTCACAGTTAAACCATAGTTACCCTGCGCTGTAGCAGAGACAAGCTCTTGCATCAGCCAAGCACATCAATATGTGCAACTAAAACTTATGTCCATTCTTATATGAGCTTGTTTATATCTTTAAAATGAAAAGGTTTTAATGTTGCTTAAAAAACTAGTGAGAAAATGCAATTTCAGCATTCCTTCAGAGATGATGGAAAATGTGCACTTGTTTTGCCAAGACTCTGAATTGTTATTGACTATAAGACCAACAAATCAATACTGCGTTAGAGAGAAGGGGGGGGGGGATGCTGTATGGGTATATGTTTGAAAGGCTTCAAACTTTTTTTTTAGCATAAACTTTGATGTGTGTTGTGCTTCCATTTTTTTTAATCCTAACTGCAGCCACTGTCTTACTCAGACAAGAGGATGCTTAAGATTATATGAAGGAAATGATTTGTTTTGCAATTCCCACAGCTGTTGCAATTTACTTTCCCAAGAGTTCACCAGATGAAAATATAATTCAGTCTGTCCACTTATATACTAGACATGGTTCCTGTGGATAACAGCTTTTTCTGGATAATAAATACATAAGTTGCTACAGATGACAATAGATGCGGCTATTACCCAAATTGTTCATGTACAGTGCAAAAGCTGTTTATGTCATATTGTCCGGTAGAAGATGATTGCTTCCTTAGAGCTCCACTAGACGGGACGTGGAAGGATCTTGCCTGGCTGACTTCCTATAGCAAGGCCACATTCCCTTTGTGGGGTGGGGGGCACATACTCACACGCCCCTCTTGGGCTACAAACTTGATTCAACACCTGGTCTCCCACCATCATGTCTAGTTCAGCCCTTTGCTGCCTTCTGGATCAAAAGCGGCTGCTTCCCCAAAGTTGGTAAACTGTGAGTTAGACAAGATAACTGTTAGATGGATTTGTTCCTGGTTGACTAACAGAACCCAATAGTGGTTATTAATGGCTCCTCGTCATCCTGGAAAAAAGGGACAAATGAGGTGCCACAGGGTTCTGTCCTGGGCCTTTGTTGTTCAACATATTTATAAATGACTTGGATGAAGGTATTGAGGGGATGCTCACCAAATTTGCAGCGCTCTGCTGGATCAAGCCAATGGCCCACATAGTCCAGCACCCTGTGGTCACTATGGCCAATCAAATACCCATGGGAAGCCAGCAAGCAGGACCCTCTCTAACTGCAACTCCAAGGAACTGGTATTCAGAAGCACACTGCTATTGACAAATAAGTCCATTGGGTTTCCAGGATTGAGTTTGCAGAATTACAGACCTACTTCTTTCCCCCTCTGATGTGGCAAATAGCAGCCTAAGGAGGTGAGCGTAATCAGGAAAATAACCCAAAGGAAGGGGTATTAAAACAGTCTCTCCAGCCCTCTTCTGCTTCAGTCAGTTGGCATAACTACTCATATGCATGGCTGCATTTCAGTTAAGGAAAAGAAAAGAAAAGAAAATGCTTGAGGATGGCAGCCATTGTACCTCCTTTTTTCCTGGGTGTCTTCCAGCTGCTTCCACTTCCTTCCGAAATGTTGTGTGGGGAGCTAATTGCAGCGTCTCACTTGAGGCAGACGACTGTTCCCAAGCACGTGGTTTACATGCCAAAAACACACCCACCCACCCACTTGTAACCCCAACATGTTTTCAGGAACTTTTGAAGACGGCCATAGCAAACAAATATGGCATCATTCTGATTTTACGAAGCGTAACGTAATTGTGTAATATATAGATTGGGCCTAGCAGGCAGTACCAATGTGTGGAACAGGCTCTGGGAACTTTAAGAGGAGCCACAACAGCTCACTGATTTGTGACACCCACTTTCTGCATAACCACAGAAACATTTTGTGCACATATGTAAGTTTGTTTTGATCTTTTGCAGGTTTTGTCTTCTGGTCCTTCACTTTGTGCAGCTTCTAGCAGACACTGACCTGTTGCCTGCCTTGCCCGGCTCCTGAACATGCACCAGCAAAAAGAGTGCCCTGTCTTAGCTGCAGAAGGACAAATGTGTTTTGAAAGACCAGTCTCTGAAGCACAGATGTTTGTTGCTTTGTATGCAAATATCCTGCGAGCTCTGGTTTAAATTTAGTCCTCTGTAACTATTGGCTGATGATACCTCCCAGTTTTAGATGCTTGACTTAAACACAAGAGACAAAGAGAAAAATTCACAGAAACCCTGCAAGATGTTAGCACCATTCTTTTTTTAAGACTATGTGTGAGGAACGTGACATCCTTCCGTCCCCCCAGACATATTTTAGATGATACAAATCAGCAGTATTCTGTTACACTGATACTGCCGAGATGGCTGTGTTGAATGACAAGCAAGAGAAAATGTATTTAAGGGCTAACTAAACTCAAAATTGTTCTGCCGTTTCAAAATGCCTGCATGGTCTTTGGCTGGGCTCACTCACAGCAATACTCAAGGCTCATTGTTTGTTCTTGAAAACTGATTACATTTGGTAATAGCCAGTGTTAATTTGGCAGTTCACCGATGCTTTAACTTACTTTGAGTGGCAGTACAAAGGAACCCTGGTTTTATGATCTTTTTAGCAGCGCATTCTGGAATGTCAAAAAATAATGTTTACTCTGCAACAAATTAATTCACAGCCATTAATTTTATCTGTGTCGGGCTTATTAAAAATCCTCAACTTGTGAAGGCATCTGTACACATGAAATATTTGGAACACAGGAGGCTGTCCTGTACCAGGACAGGCAATTTGCCCATTTAGCCCAGTCTTGTTTCTGATTCAGAGTCACTGTTATGCCATCCTGTATAAGTGGAAATGCCAGGGGTTGAACTTGGGACTTTTTGCATGCAAACCATGTGCTTTACCCTGAACTATTTGGTGGTATTCACAGTGAAGATTAATATTTCAGACCAAGGCTGCATACACGTGACATTTTATTCTGGAATCAGTGGAGACTGAGCACTTCTATTCCTACATAGTTTGCATGTAATCGACATCTATTGCACATTTTCTACAGCTGAAAAGTGCTTATTGAAAAACGATTTCATTCTGAAAATAAATGGTCATTTTGCAGCGTCTGCATTACTCCATAGTGTTTCCATTTGAAAACAGATGTAGGCTATTGCAGAATCAATAAAGTTTCCTACCCCTGCACAACTTAAGCCCTAGATATGTGAAAGACAGCTTGCTTTCCTAGAGACCATCTCAGGTGTTAGATTACCAGAGGGAACCCTCTTCACAGTCCCACCACCCTGAGAAGTTTGGGGTGGAAGCCACTTAGGAGAGGGCATTTTTTGTGGCACTTTCTGTCTTTGCTAAACACATAACTCATTACCTGGCCTTTGACATCTGAGGTGTTTTTTTAGGGTCCACTTTTTCCTATCTACTGTAATTTGTTTTATACAGTTTTTGCCTTGTGGTGAAGGGGGGAGGGGGGAGAGATGAAATAATAACAACAACAGTAATAGCTTCTGAATGAGTTGTTTGCCATAAACAGAACCTTCAAGAAGTGTGTGGCCGATGGGAAGGTGGTTTTTTCAGCAGGATTTTCAGCACCAGAGGTTTGGTTCCTCCCATGACTGCTTTTCCTTTGAAAGCAAAGTGACCATGATTTTTTCCAAACATGAATAAAGTAGCAATAGCTTGGGCCTAAACAAAATCTAACATAAAAACAGCAACATTTAGTAAACAGTGGGGGGATTTTTTAATCTCCCAGCCCAGCCTTCCACCAAAAAGTCACTCTTCTTCAACCTAATCTGCTTTCACACTGAAAGTCAGCATATTTTATTTATAGGTATTCCTTTGCAGCTGTTCCATGAGGGGAAATCTTAATGTTGCAAACAGGTGGATGAGCCCCTGCAATTGTCAGGCACTAGAAAAGGACATGATATTGTCACTTAGGGAATGGTATTAATCATCTGGTAACCTTCTAACTGCAGGTTAATTCTTTCTCATCTGTGAGGGAGTGAAGTACTTTTGCTCCAGCCTTGGAAGCAATTTTCCCTTGTGGCATTATTGATAACCCCTGCATATCAAAGCACCAATTAATTACCAGAAGTATATTTTTGCTAACTCCTTATTTGTTTCCCTGCTTAAAGCACATTATCTATCTGAAACAAAGGGAATTAATTTGGGATCAGGCTGAATATATTTACTGAGTTTGGAACTTGGCCAAACCATAGAGTTAAGAACATTTGACTCTTCTGAAAACAACCTCCCTACCAGTCTTATTTTGCAAACCAATGATGTTGCAGGTCTTTTATTATCTAAGGTTGAAGACGGATATAATCATCAAACAGTGAAGACAGCATTGTGGTAGCAGTATTTAAATGTTAGAGCTGTATACCAAAAACAAAATTTGAATCCCACTGGACTTTTATGTAGTTGGGAATGAAGGCTGGAGGTAAGAAAGGGCTTCACCAAAAAGATGGATTGTCCATAGTTGGTCCTATTCCTTAGCCCATTGAAATTTTCTTGGTTCTTTCCTTTTTATAGCATTTTTCTATTGTCTTTTTTAAAAAAGTGTTTGTTCCTGGTGATGGAAGGAAGGAAGGAAGGAAGGAAGGAAGGAAGGAAGGAAGGAACATAGGGAACTGCCTTAAACCAAGTCAGAACATTGTTCTATCCAACTCAGTATTGTCTTCACTGATTTGCAGTAGCTCTCCATTTTTCAGAATTTCCAGTATTTCCCAGTCCCACCTGCAGATGCCAGGGGGTAAATCTGGCACTTTCTTCATGCAAAAGCATCTTCTCTACCCTTGAGCTATGGCCCTTCCATCAGTATGGCACATAAAGTCTGGTTTGTCTGCTTATGAATGAAGATTGTGTGGGCTGAATATCTGAAATTGACATTATGATGATGATGATGATGATTATTACTATTTTCAAACTGGTCAATAATGAAATTGTGAGTTCCACTACTATTCATGCTGTTGTCATCTCTGCCTCTCTGCAGTCTACAGTACTTCCAACTAAAAAAGGATTTCTCATGCCCACCCCCTATGTACACACATTCAAATTACTTTCTGGAGATCTAAAAAACTTCCTTTGCTGAAATCTTCCTTTGTATTAAACAGAACAGCTGCTTTTTGCCTCAGGTAAGCAGAACCCAACAAACAGATGTAATACAAAAAGCCATCTCAGAAAAGTCATCACAGTTCAACAACCATGCTAGTTGCCTTGCAGTGTTGAATCTGCTATAATCCGAAACCAGGAATTTAGTTTATCAATGCTGAGCTGCAACACACATTCACCAGTACTGTGCACTTTTGAGGCTTCACTTCTATGCAGATACACTTACCAGGATTAAGCCTGAATGAACTCAGAGGAACTTAACAGAGCAATCCAAACTATAGGAAGCTGATTTAATATACAGCAGGATAAATCATACTGGTGTAATTTGCCCCTGTTCCAAACTCTGTTCAGGAGCAAGGCTGAGTGAACTAGCCCAAACCTGGAAGAGGGGAAACAAGCCTTAAAAAAAGAAGAGAGAGTTTGACTTACACCACATTTTTTTGACAGTGTAACTTCTGCTGGGTTGCTAGGTCAAGTTTGGAATAGGAGCAAGTCTCAAGCCATCTTGCCCTGGTGAGCTGCCAAATTCTACACCAGCTGGTTCCCAAACTGTCTTCAGAGGCAGCCCCATGTAGAATGTGTTGCAGTAATCTAACCTAGAGGTTCCCAGAGCATAAAATTACAGAAGTTAAACTATCCCTGTCCAGATAGGGGCACAGCTGGGCCGATGGAAGTTCCTCTGGGCCACTGAGGCCACCTGAGCCTCAAACGGCAGCAATGGCTCCAGAAGTACCCCAAAGCTGTGTACCTGCTCCTTCAGAAGGAGTGTAACCCCATCAAGAGGAGGCCACCTCCCAGCCAGCCAGTCTAGGGAACCACCCACTAACAGTGTGTCAGTCTCATCTGGATTGAGCTTCAGTTTGTTGATTCTCATCCAGTCAATTACTGAGCTGAGACAATGGTTCAGCACATCTACTGCCACACCTGAAGATATAAAGGAGAAGTAGAGCTGAAATAGGAATGGATATATGTACATTACTGTAATTTGCATGCATAAATGTGGTCACCTGTCCTCCTCCCTAGACTGACAGGGGCACAGGCCCATGGCCCAAATGTTATTAAAGTTTGCATATGCAAATCTATATGTATTTAAGTCAACTTTCTGATGGAAAAAAACAAATCTAGTTCATGCTAACAGGGAAAACTCTGAGCTATGATGTACCAACATGATTTTCTGGGCCCAGTACATTACATATGCCCCCACAATCTACTGGCAACAAATTCTGCTTATGTACATAAAAATGTCTTGTTCAGCATCTAACATGACTTATTCCCCCCAGTTTATATTCCTCTTTCTCTTCCTCACACACAATTTTCCTTCCCCACCCTGTCCAGCGATTGTATGTACTTAAAAGCGCTGAAGCTTTGTAACAGTGGGAAAGCAGAAAGAGGTGAAGGCACAGTTGTGCTAATACACTGATTAAGTCTCTCATTAGCTGATAGGGAAGTTTTTCTAATGAGCCATAATAATAAGCACCAAATGAGACAGTTCTTTCTTTTTTGAGTCACCCAGCGACTGTGTTTACTTAGCCAGTGCACAGAGCTTGAAGCTACTGTCATTTATAGTTTATATTGATCTATCTGCATCGCCAATGTTTTGCCTGTTAGGAACCTAGATAATAGCTTCACACACTTTACATTTCATTGGATGAAGAGGTCTCTTCAGCTGAAGTATTGACATATAGAATACAGCAAAGAAAATGAATCTATTTTATTATTATTTAAGACAATGACAATTAACTGTTCTTCCTTATTATTTAGAGTTTAGCCCTTTTCACGTGTTAGGGTTCCAGAGCGACCTCTGTGGTCCTCCAGTTGTTCCTGGACTTCAACTCCCATCAGCCCCAATCAGCATGGCCAATAGTCAAGGATGTTGGGAGCTGTAGTTCATCAACACCTGAATGACCATAGGTTACCCCATCCCTAGTTAACA
Organism: Podarcis tiliguerta; assembly: GCF_965153285.1. Lineage (NCBI taxonomy): Eukaryota > Metazoa > Chordata > Lepidosauria > Squamata > Lacertidae > Podarcis > Podarcis tiliguerta. Next base: position 68,198,704 of record NC_139536.1, on the reverse strand, counting down.
CTAGTGAGCACTAGTTCCACCTCTGCTCACCATCCAGTTTGTGGAGGGCAACATTGTCAAAAGGGCTTGTCTTGTATTCTTTGCATGTGTCTGCATTGATTTTCCATTTTTCAAGCTTATGTTCCCACATCTAAAATTGACCAGTATCTTCAAGAGATATACATACTTAGCATATCCCATAGCTTCTCTCTCCTGACCAATGGCTGCTTAGAGTTTAGCCATTAAAAAATGAGGTCCATGCACACCATACCATCTGTTGACTCAGAAAAGGTTCTCCACACACAACAGCTAGTTCTCTATCTAGCTAGGGATACTATTTATAGTGTCCTGAGATTATCACTACATTAGGACCAAAAAAAAGTGCAGGAAAATGTTTCATGAAATCTAGTGTGAATAATGGTTCTTGAAACAGATTAAGGGCTTGGCTAATAGTCAGCCATTGTGCGGTTCCAACCTTACATTTTTCTGCACTTTTTTGGTCCTAGCGCTTCAGCAATCCATATTACACGCTCCATATGATAAAGATATGCTTCAACAAGTATTCTTGCTGAATAGTGCAGCTTCTCGGTTAAGGCAAAAATGAGCCATTCTTCAGAAGTTCGCCGGCATGTTCTGTGTTATTATAATAAATCATGTACAAACAATCTAAATATGGGGGTGGGGGGACATGGATTGGAACAAGCAAATTATATTCCCTGTGGTTAAATATTTTGAACCTCTAGAGCCACAGGTCAAAGCCTGCTCAAGGCACATTCTTAATAGATTCTGTAGTATTATAAACAGTACTATAAAAGCCACAAAGGCATATGAAGTGTGTCAGAAGCATAGCTGCAGGTCTCATAGTTGTACATTGATCATACAATTATAAGTGGTAATAAATAGCAATTTCATTTCACAACCATCCAAATTCCTAAATATTTTAATCTGAATCACATTGGTAGCATTTGATTCTGCAAAACCTATGCAATATGATGAACCAAAGAGTTGTTTAAGGATTTGCCTTTATTTTTTAGGGCTGAGAATCTTTTAAATATACAAAATCTAAAAGTCTGTAAGATGAAATACCCAACTTATGCCCTCCCCAAATGCAAATAATGGAGTGGAGTGCAAGGAATAATTAAAAACTGGGCTATTTCTTTTTATGAATCATAGGCCTTTGTCTTTGAAATGGAATTGTATTCATTTAGTTCACTCACTTGCCATTCACAATGCTTTGCAGTGGCTTTTGCACTAATTAGAATGGATTAGTGAAGTTACTATATCCCACTAGCCTGAGATCAAATGCTGGCACCAGAATGGTGGCCTTAGGCCAGTCACTTAGGTCCTTGTGCCCCCCACCCCCCACCCCTGCCTGCCTGGGCAGAAAAATCTCCCAACTGTGTAGATTTGGATGCCCAGCATAAGATACCTCAGCCCTGGTTTCCAGCTACTGAATATGCTTGGCAATCTCATTGAAAAGCAAGCCTAAACTATGCAGAGCTGGGCACTCCAATAATAAAGTTTTTGAAATCAGCAGGAAGTGTTGGCCAACTTTCCCTTGCTTGCAGAATGAGGTAATAACAAAAGAGTAATTAAAGCAATTCATGTCTATAAAGCTCTTTGAAAAAACAAAAAAGGAGGGAGATACAAAAGAAAAAGAAACCAGGGTCTACTTACATTACTCATGTTGTAACTACAGTCCACTTGCAGTTAACGTAATGGACAAGTTTGCCCACATTGGGGGCATTTTTGTCAGTAAAGGTCATATTCAATTGGAATTCAATTGTAAAACCCGCATCAGTTCACCATAACATTTGCAAGTGACGTATTTCTGATCACTAGGAATGATCAGTCTTATTTGTCGGCAAGAAAAAGTACATGACTATTGAAATATAGGAAGGAAACTACAGTTCACCTCCGCTCTTGCCATCTCATTTCCACAAAGCTGGATGTTGGAGGGACAGTGAAGGAAGCACAATGCTACTTCGTTCCCCATTGGGGAGAGACCAGTGCAGGTCTAGTTGTGAGGTAAATTTGAGCACTTGTCTCAGGCAGCAAGCTCATGGGCATCTGGCAAATTGACACACAACCTCTCCTGCCATTGACTCTAAGAAAAGGGCCAGCAGGGCCATTCTTCAGAGCAAAGTATTTTCAGCAAGACAGCCAGGAAAAAGCTTGTGCTACCGTCACTTTGTTACAACAGCTAGAAGTTCTGTTTAAACTTAGATAAAAATTGCACTCACAGGGAGAGAGAACAGAGCAACTATCCACCCCACCTCAGCCAAGAGAAGGACAGCTGCTTGCTACCTCCCCTCCTTGGGGATGAAGACAACACCCCTGCAATAACCTCCCCTTCCAAGATGGTCCTTTTATTCTAAGCATGAGGGAGACAGTTTAATGCCTACTGTACAGAATAAAAGGGCCAATAGGGCAGGGGGTGGAGAAGCTGTATGGTGGACATTCAAAATTTGCTTAAATGTAAGGGTTGCTGACCCTTCAATTCTAGGAGTTCGAGTTCTGTGAGGGAGCAAACTAAAACTAAAAATTAAAATTCAATTATCTTCCAGAAGCTACAATAGCCAGGCCAGTCTCACAGTAATTAAAATTTATAACAGAATGTGTCCCTACAGAGTACTAATCTGATAAAATGTGAGAAGATGATAGACAAAAGATAATATATGTGCAATGTACACATAAATACTACTGTGAGCACTGGTAATACCATTTCATTTTTGCTTTTTTAAAAAAAGTAATTACCATTAAATTCAATAGGTAAGTTATTCAGTTTATGGTACTAAAATTTGCACAAAATTGTTACCAGACAAATATAAAGAACAGAGTGCTAATAAATATCTTACCAGCCAGGCTTCCTTAAATTTTTGCTTCCCTCCCCTCCTCCCCTCCTGCGTTCACACACACTCACAGTTACAGAAGTGTTAATGTTTGTTGTTATTTACTATGATAGAAGAATACAAATAAAAAGCAGACATTAGAAATAGCATATATGGATTACATGAGAAAGTTTTGCAAATCCCTGTAGGGAAACCTTGGCCAGCCTGCTTTGAGAGATAGTTTGGAAGATAAGGCTGAAAATTGCTAATGCTTGCTGAACAGATGGAGAGGATAAGTGAAATAATAGGTATTCAACATAGCTGGGGCTAAAGTAAACAACTAATCACTGAGGAGCAGGACCATATAAAAGCCAAGGAGGAGGGGGGGGGTGGGAGAAAGAAAACAATGCCAGGATGAAAAGGTTAAAGACAAGTAGTGTTGCAGCTCCTTGGGGCCTAGTTGGTTTATTAAAACCATAAAAAGTCCAGTAGCACCTTAAAAACTAGAAACAAAACTTTGTGGCATAAGCCTGCATGGAATGAGATGAAAAGTTTGTTGGTTGAGCAAAGCAAGTTTGAATGTGTTCCAGAATCCTTTGCTATGGGACCTCTGCATACTGCAAAGTTTTCTGGGACACATTCTAAGATGCCCTTAGTTCACATGCATACTTTCCCCAACATTTCAAAAAGACACTTATGCTAAAGTTTGGGTAACATAAGATGTACAATTATTCAAATTTAATTGATTAATTTCCTTTAAAAAGGAGATGTGTAATCAACCCAAATTCTTTAATTGGTTGACAACAGAACCCTCACTATTGATGATGGATAGAACATCTTTGAATGAATAAAGTTGCCCTGGATTGCCTCCATCCTGCCATATAATGAATGAAACCATTCCCATCTTGATTTAAAAAGCAGAAAAGAAAGTACGTAAAATGAGGGAAAAAGTTAAAGCAAAACAAATCAATTTCATCTTGTCCATTAAGTGTGGTTTTCTCTCCTGTTAATAGTTATTCTATACATTTGCATGTGTAATAAATATTTACTATGGTATAGGAACTCAGTGATAGCTGACAGATAAATGTCATATATAAATCAGAAATTACGGCCTTGGACATGTGCTTTTCACATCACTGTGGCCTAATTTTCCCATACTTCTGGGTACTTGCCTAAACCTACATGCCATTCCTTAGCAGTCTAACCTCCTAATCTAACAGGTAATAAAATAAAATGTGTAGGAGCATGACTTCAAGAAAGCTGGCTAAGAACATTTCATATTTCTTAATATTACTACCACCTCGGTTACTTAGACCTTCTGCCAAGTAGAATATCACCCTGACCCCAAAAAGATATGTGTTAGTCTAACTGTGCAATAGTGTAACACTACTTTAAAATAATGCTACGCCTTCTCGGGCATTTTACATGAAAACCACTATTTCATCACTAGTTTAACATGCTTCAAAATTTAAAGCATAAGTTAAACTAGTGATGAAGCAGTGGTTTCAATAAATGTACACAAGTGGACATAAAAATATAATATAGTGATTTTCCTAAGAGATAGCCCAGGTCTTCAGCTCACGTATATAATATCCCCATGCTCTAGCAGAATAATGGAAAAATGTGTTTGGTTTAGGCCCCATCTGTGCTATACATTTAAAGCAGTATTATACCACTGTAAACACTCATGGCTTCAGCCAAAGAATTTTGGAAACTGAAGTTTCCTAAGGATTCTGAGAATTGTTAGATGGCTCCTGTTTCCCCTCACAGAGCTACGATTCCCAGAGTGGTGTAGCAATCAATCCCTCTTCTCAGGGAACTCTGTGTAACTTTCTGAGGAGAATAAGAATCTCCTAAGAACTCACAGCACGCTTAAGTTAAACAAAAAACCCGAAAACCCTACAATTCCTAGGATGGGCATTTTCAAGACTCCTGTGGTTTGGGACTTATATTTTAATTGTCTGGTCCATCTCACCACACTCTGGTGCACAACTGCACTTGGTTATTATTAGCATATCACACCAGCCCTGACTGTTGTTATTTTTTCCACTGCCACTGCAAAGGAAGGGAAATTGCTGTATGCACATCTAGTATCTCCTTTGTGTTCTTCTTGGCGTTATGCAAGGCATCACACAGAAAGAAAATAAGTCCCCAAAACTACAGGTGCCCAGGTGCACAATAAGCTAACATTAGATCATCAGATGCTGTGCTCTCTTCAATCCTAATACACAAAATGATTATGCGCATTGGAAGAAGTGTATGTTTCCTCAAACAAGTGATACACTCTGAACTGAGTCATATTCAGGTGTTCAGTCAGTGCTTGGAAGGGGATGATTGAAGACAGGCCCACTCATTCCAACTTGAGTCCTTCAAAGTCCATCACCTCCAGCGTGTATTGCCAATTATGAAGTCCACAACATGTAGAGGGCACCTGTTGGAGGAAGGTTGCTCTATGCATTTAAAGACCCAAAGTAAGTAAAGGTAAAGGTAAAGGTACCCCTGCCCATACGGGCCAGTCTTGACAGACTCTAGGGTTGTGCGCTCATCTCACTCTAGAGGCCAGGAGCCAGCGCTGTCTGAAGACACTTCCGGGTCACGTGGCCAGCGTGACAAGCTGCATCTGGCAAGCCAGCGCAGCACACGGAACGCCGTTTACCTTCCTGCTGGTAAGCGGTCCCTATTTATCTACTTGCACCCGGGAGTGCTTTCGAACTGCTAGGTTGGCAGGCGCTGGGACCGAACGACAGGAGCGCACCCCGCCACGGGGATTCGAACCCCCGACCTTTCGATCAGCAAGCCCTAGGCGCTGAGGCTTTTACCCACAGCGCCACCCGCGTCCCAAGACCCAAAGTACATGGAGTCTATGTGTTTACACACACTGATGGGAGCTGAATTCCAAAACATATGAAATGTGCCAGTTTGGGGGGAAGTTCTTTACTGCATGGAAGTTGCTAGCAGGCATAATCTCAATCACATCCTTCCCCACATTCTTTCCTCTCTCTCAAATCACTGAATAGCACAAAGTAGGTTGTTTACTTCAGTCATTCCCAACCAACTGACTTCCAGATGTTGTTAGACTGACCACTGGCCTTCTGACTGGTCTGATTGGAGTTGTAGTCCCAAACATCTGCAGGAAACCAGACTGGTTAACATAAATATGTATTATACTAGAATGGGTTATAAACATTACCAATGTTGCAATTCACATCTGATGCAAGTTTTCATATATAATGAAGATAACCATAGGGACATGCACACTTCTTGGCTGTGGAGAACACAACTTTCCATATCACTAGATATGTGGTCTGGTAGAAAATACAATGGAAAGGAATATGGTTCTTACAGGCAGAGAAGCACTCATTCAATATTTCAACAGTACCACATCACTCACTGTCGGAGAAGGAAGTAGGTTTTTGGGTGTGTGGGTGTGTTTCTACCTCCAAGCTGCAATCTTTTAGCAATCAACTTGGAACTTTAGTGGGTAAACAATGGCCCCTGATAGGGTATAGAATTGCATGCAGACTTTACTAGTCATGTGAAAAAGTGCCTAGTGAATACTATGACTGATGTCAAAATCAAACATGCCCTTGTGTTTTATTTCACTGTCATAAACCAATGTTTGCCTAGAGAAGAAACCCCCCAGGCTAATGAGGCAGGGGAGACTGCAGTAGCCTGAAAAGCCATTTCATTTTTCAAAGACATTTTTGCTAGGCCCATCCTTCCTATTCATTCTCTTCTCCTTTATCCTTCCTGCCACAAACATCTGTACTTGCATGTTAGGTTTTAAATTGTGAATTTATGGGGAACTGTTTGATCTGTAGAGCTATGGTTTTTTGTTGTTGTTTTTTCAAAGGACATTCCATTGTTCTAGAGAGATTTATAATTAGGCAACGGAGGCAGTACAATTCAGTAAAGTAAACATCACAGGGTAGAAGAATTTCCCATGCTTGGGTGTGGTGTTGAATGGCATTGACTGGGTGTATCCAGGTAAGAATTCACCAAAAGACAAAAAGAAAATAAAATTTAAACCAGCATTTCCAAAGAACTAGAGCTAGACTTGACTATAATTCGTACTACAGTATGCATGTACAGATGCATTTTTTATTTATGCTACAATAATTTATATATTGTACATTTCAAAATCAACAAAACCCACTTTCAAAGCCTTCTGGAAATTTTATTTTTTCATAAAATGTATATACCGTTTGATTGTAAAAAAGCACCAACAACCTCAAAGCAGTTTACAAAAATATAAATCCATAAAATAAAGAAAAAATGCAATACTTTAAAACACGCAGATTAAAACAGATGAAAATCATCTCAGCTTTCTAAGCATCTGGCCAGCAACTTATAATATTATTGAGTCCTAAAATCAATTCATACATCATTTGAATGTGTGTCAGCCTTAGGCTCAAGTCATATGTTACACTGGTGCAGGTACTGGAAAAGTGTGTTTCTTTGCTGAAAGACCCATGTGAAACACACAGGAGGGAAATGGCAAGGAGGTGTCCACTGAAGAGATGCAGAGGACATCTGTCAGCTCCAGATCACCAAAATTACCAGATTTCTATAAAAAACAAACAACAGCATTTGAAATCATAAGGAGAAACCAAATGAATGGAGTATGGTGTTTTATGAATTCCTTTTAAACACATCCATTTTGATTTGGACAGGACTACTATGTACTTCCAGCTGCCTCAAGTGGAGAGTGATAGACAGTATGATAGACACACTTCATTGAACAGCCCCAAAAGCTACTGCTCATTTGTACATAGCAATTCTTAACTAGGATTGCCTAATTGTTGAGCTTTTTTTCCCTTCCAAAAATAGTTCTGAACTATTTTTAAGGAAATCTACACTTCCGACATGGGTTGCCATACTTCTGGATTTTTGCAGACATTTCAATGATTTTTGCCCAGGCACTGTTTACGAGTGCCAAATCCCTGCTAAGTCTGGACATATGGTAGCTCTATAACACTGACATACCATGTCACAAATACAGTGGTACCTCGGGTAAAGAACTTAATTCGTTCTGGAGGTCCATTCTTAACCTGAAACTGTTCTTAACCTGAGGTACCACTTTAGCTAATGGGGCCTCCTGCTGCCACCACGCCGCCACTGCAAGAGTTTTCTTCTCAACCTGAAGTAAAGTTCTTAACCCAAGGTACTATTTCTGGGTTAACGGAGTCTGTAACCTGAAGCATCTGTAACCCAAGGTACCACTGAACTAACTCACTGATGCAGAGTAGACCAGTATTACTAGTTCCGTATTGCACATGGTGAGTGGAACAATGCTGAGTTAGTGGTTCACTTTGGCCCTGTATACCCGAAGGAGCGTTTCCACCCTCATCATCCAGCCTAAATGCTGAGGTCCAGTTCCACGTGCCTTCTGGTGCTTCCCTCATTGTGAAAGGTGAGGTTACAGGGAGCCAGGCAGAGGGCCTTTTCAGTAGTGCCCCCCCCCCCGTGGAATGCCCTCCCTCTCATCAGATGTTCTGTGTGTCAGAATAATTGCTTCTGAACTCATATTCAAGCCCAACTGATTGATTTACTAAAACTCAAATGACGAATTTGTGACAATTTATTTAACCATATGATAGTCCTAAGCGTTTTGCCTCTGCTTCTTGAGAAACACATGCACAGTCTCCCTTGACCCATGCATTGCTGAGACACTTCTGTCTTGGAATGTGTTGGTTCCCCCAACAGTAGCTAAAAGCGTTTTTTCCTATGTACCATTGGCAGCAACCTACTGCCATATGGAGTATTTAACTGTATTTGCATTATGCTTTGAAGCTTGATGAGGCAGTCGCATAACTACAGCCTACTGAGTGTATTATATTTTATTATGGACAAGATATATGTAATATTTTCCTTGAGATCAGTTCTGGATATGAAACATCTTATGCAGGATATTTCATGAGATTTTCCTCTGTTTTAGTACATGGTGAACAGAAGTTGAAGATGCATATATCTCTAATCTAGCAACTACTGGAGATGGTGGTGTGCATTATACTTATGAAGTATGGATGGGATAGTACCATCACATCCAACCAGCCGGCAGTTCTCTTCCCTACAATGCCAAATAGCCTTGGATAAAATATTAGTGGCGGGAGCAATGGAGATCCTGCCTGACATCTAACTGTGGGAGACCTAATTACTGGATAACAAAGGACCCAATTACAGGAGAATGTGCTTTGCTTATGTGGGTGTAAAGGACAATGAGTGTGTCTCTGTTCTACATCCACACCAGCCAATAAAGACACTGTGAACAAGGATGGCACATTCTTTTGCCAAGTGACTAAACCACTAATGCAGAACATTTCTTCTTGAGGAATTTTTACATGAGTCAATTAGGACTGCTTTGTGGCCAGCGTCCATGATTTTCTTGCTTAAAAAACACACCCACCAAAAAAACTACTCTGGAATGATGACACAAGTCTGGTCTGGTAACATTCTTGGTTTCTCAACGTTATCTTTCAGAACCTGTGAGAATTCCCATGGTTCATGACTGTGAGGCCTAGACACATCATGTTTTGAGTCTGCACCATAGTCATGAATGAATGCTCCCTTATTAGAAAGGAGGAAAAACAACCCTGAAGGATGCTGTCATAACCTGGCCCCTGACTCTGTGCCCTCACAGTGACCTTTATCCAGCTTAGAAGGGCTCAACCCACAAGTCCTGCAGCTCCCAAATCTGCCTTAGACAAACTCTGAGAATGTACTCCCTGAAAACCTCTTGCCAGGAAGAGGAGGTTGTCCATCACTGAACCTAGTAATAGTGGCTCATAAATCACCTAAGGCTACCCAAGATCCCTAGCTGTGGAAACACGTAGCTAATTTCAGCTGTACCTTTTCTCAAAGCAAGCATTGCTACAGTCAGAGTTGTTTTCAGTACTGCAGCCTTTGTTACTGTTATACTACCTTGCTGTCTTGCAAGTAAGTAACCTTAAATGGTTAATAAAATGTTTGACAAATAATCAATGAACATATAACAGAGCAAAAGTTTTGCAAAGATGCAGCCAGGTCCTAAATGTCCCTGACTGGAACTGTCATACTTGGTTCAGTGAGACTGATATCAAGATAATGTGCAGAGTATATCAGCTTTATAATAGTTTTATAGAACATTGGCCTTGAGTCAGTAGGCCATAACCTGACTGGTGCTGAGTAACAACAAGTGCACTACCATTAGGCACCCCATCTTCAATATGGAAGACAATAATATCACTACAGTACAGGGCTGTTATAAGAATTACAACTAGCTAATGTGCATGGAGTGCTTTGAACACACAGATTCCAGGAGCTGTAGCTCTGTGAGGGGTAAACTACCATTCCCATAATTCTCAAGGGAAGCCATGTAGGATGTTGATGTTTGCAGTATTGCTGTTTTCCATTTGCAGTCAGAGTATCGAACCAACATGTGAACAGTGAATTGTTGTTTTGAGATTGCATGGTTTAATTGCTTGTGATTATTTTTCTATACATCTTATGTGAATAAATTATTATTATTATTATTATTATTATTATTATTATTATTATTATCCTTTTTAGTAGAAGAATTGTGTTAATAAAAGGGTTAAGGGAAAGTATACAAAATGCATCTGGTGTATTCTGAAGTAACAGAATCCACATCCAATCAGTTTAAACTGACAAATATAATGCAAAGCTCTCTTCATATGTCAGTGGTGACAATAATGATGATTAGGAAATTTTAAAACATAAGGAGGAAAGGTCAAGCCCATCTATTTTCTGAGCAAAATCATCAACACCTGTCTAATGTCATAAACAGTAAAAGAAAAAGAAAAAGAGAGAGAATCTGTTGGAGAAAAAGCAGCCCTGAAGCTGCTTCTAAATGCCAATGTAGAATGGATAATACTCTTCAAAATGTAGCAGTGACTGATTTTTGTGACAAGGCTTCACCTGGGAAAGCAAATGAATAGTGATAGACATCGTGCCCTTCTATACACAGCATGCTTGAGTGGATCACGTAATCAGATATGAATTAACTATCTCTGTTTTGTTAAAAATTGAAGTTATTGAACACAGTTTATTTTCAAAGACCAACAAAGCAAGCTTAAATATTGATGGGGAAGAGAGTCTTTTTGGTGCAATGTCCGTGGTACAACACAGACCATGTCACAATTCAGATGTGGTGCCCTTTGGTTGAAAAGCTAGACTAAGCAGGATATACACTCAGGTTGCCACCATTTTTTTTGTCAGTGCACATTCGCCTTCAACACCGATATGAGTGAGTAAAATTCAGCTGCTGACTTTTTCCACAGTATGGAGATGCAGCGATGCAAGCTTAATTCTGGAAGTTCTTCTAGTGTTGAAGACACAGGAGCCTTCCCAGAAAACAAACAGTAAGAAGGGGAGCTTGAGACAGGCTTCTAAGAAGGGATCTGTGATCTTGGGGAGCCTTTAACCGTCAGGAGACAAGAGTTAGAGCCAACAAAAGCTGCAGGACTGGAGAGTGAAGAACAGGCACAGGAGAAAGGAGAAGCAGGTCAGGCTGATGGAGAGTCAAGGGCCCCTGCCTCTCCTGCTCCACTGTCTTCCAGGACCAGGAGAGGGAAGAACAGAAGCAGCTTACAAGCACATGCAGTCTTTGCCTGCTTGCACACAGCTCAGGTGAGGAAAATACACAAGCTGAGGTCGGGGGCAGGGCCTCTGCGGTGCTGCAACTGCCTTATTGGGTGCACATCTAGGAGTGGCTGAGAGACATAGGACCGATGGACATGCTTTTTCCTAACTTGTAAGTGACAATAAAAGAGTTAGTTCCTCATTTTGGACATTCCTTGCCTGACGGTGCCGTGACAGTGAATGTCTGTGGGGATGGGAGCTTTGAGTGTGCATATAGAACCCTAAATGACTGGTGATGTATCTGCATATATCAGGTGATGAGCACATGACATTGAGGGCATGGCTATTCACCATTGTTCCTATTCCTTGCTCCCATGTTGTTGAACACAAGACCGAATAAGCCTTCTGTTGACATTGCATGTTGCAACAAATTCCAGCAGAAATATTCAGGAGTCCAGTCTGTACTTGTTTCTAATACTAACTCCTTCCAACTGGTCATTAGAGTCCATTAAAAGATAACTGTTGCTACTCTTTTCCTTCAGGCTCTGCAGGTCTTCCTTGCCTTGAACTGATTAGCTTTTGGTAGAGTGGTTTTCCTTTTCCTTCTTAATCAGAGGCAGTCCTAAGTGGATTGAGTGATTCCATTATGCAATCAAGCCCATTACATTTAAAGTGCCTTTAGTGTGAAGCAACCATTTGTATATAAGTGAACGCTATTTATTAGATGCACAAATTAAAAGCATCATTACAAATCCGTTTGCAAAACATGATTCACTGCCAGCCTGTCAGAGATATTGTATATATTGCACTTTAATAGAGTTAAAAAGCCAGGCCTTATTTTCATTTGAGTGTAAATGTTTTCTTTAGATATTCACACTCTAAAATAGATTTCCATCTTTTGTAAACTCTTAAGTGATGCTTTGCAGTTGACAGAAAATACATAAACTGAGAGAAGTGTATATAGATTCTGCGTGAAAGCCATGTGGTGTCATCTGACAATCCTACCAGTGAAAGAGTGAGATCTAATAAAAAATAAAACTGGTGCAAGAATGGGATCTTACATCATATTCACACAGACGACCACCTAAGATTATGCTTCCACTAAGGAAACATTTCCACTAAGGAAACATGCAGGTGGTACTGTGGGTTAAACCACAGAGCCTAGGACTTGTCAATCAGAAGGTTGGCGGTTCGAATCCCCGTGACGGGGTGAGCTCCCATTGCTTGGTCCCTGCTCCTGCCAACCTAGCAGTTTGAAAGCACGTCAAAGTGCAAGTAGATAAATAGGTACCGCTCTGGCGGGAAGGTAAATGGCGTTTCCGTGAGCTGCTCTGGTTCGCCAGAAGCGGATTAGTCATGCTGGCCACATGACCCGGAAGCTGTACGCCGGCTCCCTCGGCCAATGTAGTGAGATGAGGGCCGCAACCCCAGAGTCGGTCACGACTGGATCTAATGGTCAGGGGTCCCTTTACCTTTACCTTTTAAGGAAACATTGCCATAGAATGTGCTTTACATATTGTACCTCGATATATAGGAACAATAGAGCATCCATTAAGTGACCCATAATGGCAATGTGTGTGTGTGTGTGTGTGTGTGTTTAAGGCACTGTATATATGGGTCCTAACCTCCATTGTCTTTCCATGTCAGCCTGCTGAAGTGGATTAGGCTGACCAACAGGAACTGGTTCAAGGTAATCCAATGAGCTCCATGGTCGTGGGTGAATAAAGATTCACCAAGTGGTTCTCACAACAGTGCAGGACATAGTATGCGCCATGGAGGATGAATGCACATCATGGCCTGTCTGATGTGCATCAAATGCCAGATTTGAGAAGCAAAAAAGACGTGCCCTGCCAGTCCTGAAATCACTAAATGCCACCTCTCAACAATGGAATGAAAACACAGCTGTCGGGAAGTGTTTCTGATACAATTGCAAAGCAAACCCTCTTTCTGTCAGACTGACACATGTTCTATTTTCCCTGTCTTTTCCCATTCCTCGAAGAATCAATTCTCTGAAACAAACTGGTAAAATTACAACTCCTGACATCCTCAATATTATCCTAATATAGGGGAGGGCAAAACCTGATTAGAATGACTCCATAATAATTTCCCTCCATTTTGCTGACATGGCTGACACTCCTGAGTTATTCATTGGAATCACAAGCAGCCTTTTCTGCTAAGTGTGCCGCTATCTCAGAGCCAAACTGCTGAAACTTGGAACCGGAGTTACTGCAGAAATTCAAAGATCCAAAGAGATGGTCCACATGTTCCATTGGGGGAAGTGACCTAACCAGCCACCATGAGCCATATGTACTGAACACCCATGGCACAAGCTAGCAATATTTAAGAGGATTGGTTGGTGGCTGACAGGACTGGGGAAGAAGGTCTGTAGAAATTCAGGAAGACAACAACATTGTCAAGCGTGTGCTCTTAACTGTAATGGATGGGCTGTGAAGCCTAAACCACTCCCTGGACCCAGTCAGGGAACCCCCTCATGGCTTGCTCTAAGAAGCCAAGATGGGCTAGGGTCTTTCAGCAGTTATTGTAAGACATTTCATTTGTCCCGATTGATTTTTTTTTTAAGTGAGTTGATCCTGGGGTGGGAGAAGTCCAGATCCCAGGCCTCTCCTTTCAACTGAAGAGGCCAAGGTTTAAGTTGGAAATGTTGACAAAGGCAACACATGGTAAACATTCAACTTTGTCTCTCTTAACACTTTATCTATAAATCGATAGCATAGCACTGAATTCTTCTGGAGGATGTGGAGTATGTTCCTGAATGTAAGCTTCCATCGTATAACATATTTATTGCCTCGTAAAGCTGGCGGAGAACTCTGCAAAGATCAAATGTAAACGTAAATCAAGGGCAGACCCTGTGCCATACCAGCAGTTCCCGTGCGAAAGCCTTAAATTCCAGAGCCACCTTTTATTTGGGTCGTGTGGGGAGCGAGCGCTGCTGCAGCACTGGGGTGGGGTGGGTACTCCCAGCCATAGTTCTTCTTCCACACATGAAGCTAGCAGTAAATAAGAGTGTTGATTGTGTCCCACAGAGGAAAGCCTTGGGTCTTAGGAAAGAAGCTATTGACTTTACCTTTATGTGAGCCCTTCCCCCTGGGCTATCTGTGAAAAGGGCCTTCATGGTGAATTATGGGAAAGATTAATGTTTCAGCCTACCAGCTGGAGAAGGCCAACAGGGTGCTAGAAACCCGAGGGAGGGGGGGTTAGCTAGCTCCCCGGACTGACAAGGACAAACTCTCAAGCAGAGTTGTAACAAATTTAACGAAAATGTGCTTTAGAAAAATGTATTTAACACAATTGCAGCAATGCCTCAGCTTCTGCATCATCATTATTATTTTTTGGTCTTCTTAACTGTGCTATGTTGCCATGCGCCAGGAGGCCCAGATAAAAATGGAGACCGTATGCCAGTAGGCTAATGCATTCTGATGTGGCAGCTAACTTGCAACACAAAGCAGGGAGAAACAAAGGGCAAAAGAAAAGGGAATTTCAGAAAGGGACAGCAGTCCCTAGAACCTGAAAGGGGGATTAACTCAATCTCCTGGGTGTGATTTGCCATGCTGATATGAACAACTAAAAGGACTCGGGACTTGGATGGCTGGCAAAGTACTAAACCCCAAGGAAGCCTGCATTGACAAATAGCTCAGCCTATCCTGAATTACTTGCTCCATCTGTATCTGTTTGCATCACAAATGACAGCTGCCAGCCATCTTTGGCAAGGAGTAGATGAAATTTGAAACTGCAGCGAGATGTGTACTTTGCATGTGTGTATATGCAGTGCTATTTTTCTAGAAAAAGAGGTGATAATAATAATAATAATAATAATAATAATAATAATAATAATAAATTTTATTTATATCCCGCCTTCCCCAGCCGAAGCCGGGCTCAGGGCGGCTAACAACAATAAAACAGTACAAAAGTACAGCACAAACAACACTCTAAAATCATTCATTATAAAATTAATTAATTCAAGCCACTGGCAACCATTGGGCCAGAGCTCCGCGAAGATTGCCGAGGGAGGGAGTCAGGCTGTGCCCTGGCCAAAGGCCTGGTGGAACAGCTCTGTCTTGCAGGCCCTGCGGAAAGATGTCAAGTCCCGCAGGGCCCTGGTCTCTTGTGACAAAGTGTTCCACCAGATCGGAGCCACGGCCAAAAAAGCCCTGGCTCTAGTTGAGGCCAGCCTAACTTCTCTGTGGCCTGGGACCTTCAAGATGTTTTTATTTGAAGACTGTAAGTTTCTCTGTGGGCCATACCAGGAGAGGCGGTCCCGTAGGTACGAGGGTCCTAGTTCATATAGGGCTTTAAAGGTTAAAACCAGCACCTTAAACCTGATCCTGTACTCCACCGGGAGCCAGTGCAGCTGGTGTAGTACCGGATGAATGTGATCTCGTAGCGAAGACCCCGTAAGGAGTCTCGCTGCAGCATTCTGCACCCGCTGGAGTTTCTGGGTCAGTCTCAAGGGCAGCCCCACGTAGAGCGAGTTACAATAATCCAGTCTGGAGGTGACCGTTGCGTGGATCACAGTGGCTAGGTCAGGGCGAGAGAGGTAAGGAACTCACCTCCCTTGTTCTCTTATAATTGCAATGGCACTCACCTGAGAGGTGCCAGAACTGAGTTCCTGTAAGTTCAGGCTGGGCGGGGAAGTGTGTGTACAAACACACACACACACCAAACAGTTCTACTAATAGAGATGTTCATTGGCAATCGTAAACACATTGAATGCCTCTTCATCTATAGCAAAATTGTAGTTTCATTCATGTGGCTCGGCCCGGCCTCCATGGCATTGCATTTATTGAATAGATATCAATTCAGAAAAGTTAATGTCAAGTTCAGAAGACTTCCATATTCATGAGCTTTCCATTGATGAGTGCAACTGTAGAGGATACATTTTTTTTAAAAGGGGGAGGATAGAAATTTAGCATTATCTGGCAGCTAGTTTCACTTTTTAGTAAGATAATATCTGAACCTTCAAGAATTAATGAGATGCAAAAGATTGCCATCTTTATGTTTGAGTAACAGGGAAACTAATTACATTTTTCTATCTATAAGAAAATTGCAAGTGCACATGGAGCGATTAATTTGAGATAATCCCTGTCCTGGCTACAGGTGTTGAGCAACCTTCATGCCCATCACATAATCAAAATATAGGAAATTTTCTGGCATGCCCTGCATCAGAAGGTTTTTAATGTTTGATGTTTTAATATGTTTTAATATGTGTTGGATGCTGCCCAGAGTGTCTGGGGCAACCCAGCCAGATGGGTGGGGTATAAATAATAAAATTATTGTTATTATTACAGATGGAACTAGCAAAGATTGTGGCACACAGAAGAACATGAAGAGTTAACACACAGCAGATTGCCATTGTTATGAGTTTGTGGGTGCCAGACTCCTCTAAATTATTGTACCCAGCAAGGGTTAAAATCTAAGCAAGGTCAGCTTCCTCATGAGTAATCACCTGGGAGATGAGCCATTAAGAAAACAAAGGCAAGGTAATGGGCCATTAAGAAAGCCAAGGAGAAGGGGCTCTGTTCAGTTGGGAGAGGCCTCTCCCCTACCTCATGGTTAGATAGAAGACAAAGCTAGAATTTAGAGTTGAGTTGACTGTGATGTAAGACCTGGTTGGGGGAGGTTGTAGACTGGAAAATATCGCAGAGCACAATGCTTTAATTTTGAATCCAAGGCTATGGCTATGGAAGAAACAAAATCTCCTTGGAGTGTTCATGTTATGAACTCCTCCATCAAAGGCTCAGGCTGTATATATGTGTAAATAAACCATATATCATAAAGACACCACAGTCTCCACTGTGTCTCAGTTCCAAAAGGAAACACGAACCCAGGGTAAGCTCACCTGGAAACCCTGGAATTCTGCATTGCTTGGAGATATGAGGTGGCGCGCAACATTATTATTGTATTTTTGGCAGGTACCATAATGTGGCATCTGGCTTGACTTTACTCTTGTGGAATTTCTGTTAACAAGAGCCTTCTAATGCAATTTAAATATAATACTCTGTGGATTTTGATCTATGATAAGAAACTGTCCACAGTCAGAGCACATGGAAGGACATATGGCACTTTAAAAATAAATTCCAAAATAATAATCATAATGAAATCCTATCTATTTTGAAGGGTAAAAAAAATCCTATAATAACTGAAGCAAAAAACAACAACGTGAAACTTTTGCTGCGAATTATCAGTAATGGTACGATTAGGCAGGCACATAAAGTTTATGTTCTACAGAGACAGTGGTTGTTTCTTTTGAATATTTTATTCTTCAGGCATAGGTAAACTCGGCCCTCCAGATGTTTTGGGACTACAACTCCCATCATCCCTGACCACTGGTCCTGTTAGCTAGGGATGATGGGAGTTGTAGTCCTAAAACATCTGGAGGGCCGAGTTTGCCTATGCCTGGCCTAAGGCATACTGTATTTGGGAAATCCTGCAGCTCGTGACCTCCATCTGTATCCCCTGTGATTTGACATGCCATGACAGGATCTGCCATAGTTTTCCTAAACCAAACCCTCTCCACTATCTCTCAGATCATTGGGCAGCTATTCACTGAGGGCCTTGTGGAGCAATCCAAACCCAAATAACACTGGAATGAGCGGGAGGGGGGTTGGAATAGTTGGATCTCTGGCTGATCCTGTACTACCCCAACTTAAGTCTTCTATCCTGGCTCAGTCAAGGCTGGGGTAAGTTTTAAAAATGGGGGCTTCTATTCTTGTGGTGAGGGCAGAATGGAGAAGGGGAGACCCATCCATATTCTGAACTCCTTTCAGCTTGGTCACATAAACTAACAACCCAACAGAAGTTACACTGGCTAAAAGGGTGTTTTAAGTCACACTCTGTTTTAAAGGCTTGTTTCTCTTCTGCTAAGCTGGCATTAACCTCGCTCCTGAACATAGTTTGGAATGGGGTAAATTACACCAGCCTGGTTATAATGGCTTCAATAGTTTGGATTGCTCTGCTAGTTAGAATGTTTCACTTAATCCTTTCCCTCCAAGTCAAAGGGACTCTTTATTCCTTTCTCCTACAATTGCCTCAGCTTGTGTATTCCATCGTTTGCTAGATTTCATTCATCCTGGAATTATATTCAAAACTGTTCATATTTTCCCCCCTTCCTTTTCAAAGAACAAAGCGTTCATTACACTGTAATCTAAAAGGCCACCACCAGGCTTTGAAAAGGGGGAAGGGGGAGGGGAGTTGTTACAGAACAGGTTCAGAACATCCCCGTCTCTCCTAAAGAAAATTCATTTAGATATTATCAATTTATTTAAATAAATGCAAATTCCAAATTGTCCACTGCATTGAGGCAATGCTATTTAAAACAAAAATCAAAATGGGGAAATACAATAGTCTGATTGGTTTGAGGCTGCTTAGGAAGCGGTCTAGTTGCAAGTTTTGGAGTCACATAAAGGTTCAAATTCTAATTTATATATTAAAAAACCATGGGAACTATAATAATGTTTCCAAACTATAAGGGGGAAGAATATGACTGTGATCCTATATACTTAATTGGGGATACGTCCCACTAAACTCAACTCAGTAGGGTTTATTCCTGAGTAAATATATGTAGGATTCCATTGTATTTTGCATATTAATTGGCAGATGGAAAATCTCTGGGGGCGGAGGCGGGGGGGGGAGGGAATTAAAATAAAATGCTAGTAGCCAGAGAAATGTCTTCAGGCAATAAACTCCTGTATGTGATGTATGAAGAATTATTTCTTTTCAAGCCCCAAAGTTACTGCCTATTAATTACAGGATAGCTCCTAGTTTTTATGTGAGAATACTTTTCTCTGTTCATTCATTCCCTCAAGCCCTACATTATCTTATAAACCTGTCATGTCATTACTCAGTTGTGTCTTTTTCCAGTTACAAGGCCCAATTGCTCTACTAGAATGCAGCCAACCAGTTATTAACTAGTGCTGGTCGTAGGGACACATTGCTCCAGTCCTGGGCCAGTTACACTGGCTTTCAGTTTGATACCTTGCTAAATAGAGAGCTGTAGAAAAGAGCCTGGGGCTCAAATGAAGGTGGTAGAATTCATTGAGGATGTGGCGACTGGCACATTTCTTCTCTGAGCTCTGGGAATTAAAAACTCCAAAAATTATTGGTGCCTGTAACCCGCTGGGTGGAGCTTGTGATTTACAGTGGCAGGTAGGCAGAAACTATTTCTAGGAGTAGCTAGCTTTGGGGCAAGAGATTCAAAGTGGAACTCTGGAGACAACAAAAGTTTGCATGCCTGGGAGGGAGATAGCAAAAAATCATACACCTGCAACCTTAGGGAATGTAACTAGGGAAAGAAAATGGATTTGCATTTAGCACATGGTTCTTTTCATTTTTTGGTGGAAATCCTACAGCCAATCGGAAGCCGCAGAAGCCGCGTTGGACGTTCAGGTTCCAAAGAACGTTCACAAACCAGAACACTTACTTCCAGGTTTGTGGCATTCAGGAACCAAAACGTTCGAGTCACAAGGTGTTTTGGATCCAAGGTATGACTATTTGTTCTTCTCTATCTGATGAGAGAAGACATACAGTGGTACCTTGGGTTACATACGCTTCAGGTTACATACGCTTCAGGTTACAGACTCTGCTAACCTAGAAATAGTACCTCGGGTTAAGAACTTTGCTTCAGGATGAGAACAGAAATCGTGCGGCGGTGGAGCAGCGGCAGCCAGAGGCCCAATTAGCTAAAGTGATGCTTCAGGTTAAGAACAGACCTCCGGAACGAATTAAGTTCTTAAC
Source organism: Podarcis tiliguerta (assembly GCF_965153285.1). NCBI lineage: Eukaryota > Metazoa > Chordata > Lepidosauria > Squamata > Lacertidae > Podarcis > Podarcis tiliguerta. Next base: position 68,178,563 of record NC_139536.1, on the reverse strand, counting down.
CCAAGGTACCACTGTAGTAGCAAAGTAGGAACATTGATCCAAGTTCTCTTCCTTGAATCACTGCATCCACTTCAGACCCCATCAATATAGACATACAGAAAGAAACAAAGATATGCAAATGAGGAAGAAAATAAGGTGAGTCATATTAAATGCTTCTCCAATCCCCAAAATCATACAGTGGGAATGGCATTTGATGGAGATAAGCCACATTTTTTTGATATCTTTTGGAAAATCTGATTTGGAAAAAGTGTGTAATCAGCATTTGCAATTTCCTATGACATATGGGGCCATGTTGGTCCATTGTGAATATTCTATGTTAGATTATAATATATCCGCAGTATGTTTTATGTACTGCTTATTAATAAAACATACTTAGTTTCATGCAGTTCAACAGAAGTTCACTGCCGCTACATGCAGCCTTTAGAAGATGCTATATTATTTATTTATCTGTGAACTAAACAGCAGCAACAACAAAATATCCAGCCATCATATACTCTCTCTGAATGCTCAAAACCCTTAAAACAATCTACAGTTAATTGATCAAATGTCAGCTTACATTGAATCCTGTTTCCTGAATACCGCCTCATACTGAACATTGTAAGTTCTTATGGTTGGGTCCCTAAGGCAAAAGGCTGAATAAATTGATTGACCTTTCTACAGTGCCTTGAAGGTCAACCTATGCTCTGTCAAGCCGACTGATGATGTAAGTTTCAGGAACAAGGATCTTCCTCTGTATTCCACTTTAGACATCGTTTCCACCTGCTTATTCATGCTGTAAACGGAAGCATAGGAGGTCAATTGTTACTACTACTGGCACTTAAGGAGGCCCTTCTATGGAAGCATCATGAGTCTCTTTCAGAAGGGGGCATATGCCATGGAAAAGGAGGTTGTTTCTGAGAGATCCTTCACTTCATTCTGCATTAATGACCTCAGTCTCAGAGTGAGAGAGCAAAAAGCATTTGTGTATATAATTTATGTGGTGCAACACATTAACTTCTGAAAAATGTCTCAACGGCTATAGCCGTACTTGTCATGTAGCATGCTTTGCATTAGCTTATCGTAAACAGAACAATGGAGGGGGAGGGATACCCTCTCCATGTAACCCTTGGGTACTATGTTGGATGCATAAACCAGAGTTCTGATTTCTTCTCAGATACAATCTACTTGTGAGCCCTTTTTGTGTTTCAGGAACCATGGGACAAGTAGTTGTGCACCACGCACACTTGTCTGATGATATTGCAGTGCAGGATTAGCCAGTATGACAGCGCCCTCCAGGCTAAGGCTGATGGAAGTTGCAGTCCAGCAACATTGGGAGGATGCCATGGTGGCTGTTCCTGCAAAGTATAATAACCCTTGGCATCGGCCATCCCCTTCTTCAATACTGATCTGCATAGGAGCCAACTCCAGGGGGCCGTGGGTGCTTGGGAACCCCCAATAATATAATTGTGGGGGGTCATGCACCCACAAAGTCAATGAGAAAGCCTGGGAGGTGGCAGAAGCACTCCCTTCAAAAGAGAAGCAGTTCAGGTCTGGCCTCCGCAGCCAGCCAGCGAGGCGCCCTTTTCTGGGGGGAAGGGCTTGGACCCAGAGGCAGAGTCTCTCTGCCTCTGAGTCTGACCCCCTCCCCATGGAAAAGGGTGCCTTGCTGGCTGCAGAGAGGAGAAGAAAGAGGAGCCACCAGCAGCAGCAGCCTGTGCGATGTGGATGTGTGAGGTCACATGCCCACGTCTGTGGTGGGCACCCACAATCCTGAGGGCGAGATGGCACACCTGCTGAACAGCCACCTAAGTACACCACCCACATGAGTAGGTATATCAGCATATTAAAAGAGGGGAAACAATTGTAACTCCAGTTCACAATGAATTGGAACTGGTTCATTATAGATGGCTTATCAGGAGATGGTTTCATTATCTGTTCCTTAACAATATACGGTGCACGATGACTTCGCTGCAACCAGGGTAAGTGCAGGGTTCATGCAGGCAGTGTACGAGCTGGAAATATAATCTAGTTGGGAGTGGGTGGAAAGTGGATAATAAATCTTTGCAGTCTAGTTTGGGTGAGCTGGAGGAGCCAAAAGAGAAGAATGCAGATGATCACAGGTAACCATTTGTCAGGCTGATGCTAGGAATTCCTGTCTGGTTGCCCAGAAATGTACAAAGTCAAGGAAATGTTTCTTAATGTCGACTTTTTATTCAGTATTTACAGAGAGAGGCTATAGAACCTCTTGGATGATGGCATTGTCCCGAGTGACTCTCCACCACCACCCCATCTCTCCCACTTCCTCATTCATCATTCACATCATCTCTCCTCTTTCAAGGCTCGCCAGGTTCTGGGAGAGGATGGGTCTGGAATGCTTTCTAAAGACACTGTGTCAGCTGCCCCCCCCCCGGTGTTTCCCCTTCCTCCTCTCCCATTATTTCCCAACTTTTCCCCTCATCTGCCTCTGAGCTGTGACCTCCCTCAAGAACCCCGGTTGTAAATCTAAACTGTCTTCCTCTTCCTCCTCCCTGGAAGGGTCAAGCTGGGGAGGCAGTCTTCACCATTCCTCCTCTGCCCAGTCCCTGACACCATTGAAAATTAGTGATATGTATAATTATCATTTTCTAATATGACTTAAAATGGTAGCTTTGTTGAAATCAGGGTTGTTTTGTTACGGCCAGGCCATTGTTTACCCAGGGCAGCCACATGGTTGCCATACAATTCCCTCTGAGGGCGATGGGCCATTATCCAGTCCCATCGTTCCCAGGGGGACCTGCTCCTATACTCTATCCAAAGTGCCCTGTGCCAACAAACTGTCTCTCCCACACTCTCCAAGCTGCAGGTGGATTGAAAACCTCTGGAGTTTTGCTTTTTAAAAGAGTAAACAGGGACAGAGACAGATCTGCGCCTTCAGATTACTCCATAAAGGAATCTGTTTGATGGCAGATTCTAAAGTGTACTCATGACTCAACCTGGGTCATGATCCACCTGGACTGAATCAGGTGAGAGCACTTTGGAATCTGAGTTCTGCAGATTTCTATCCCATCGCTAGTGATGACCACCAACTTTGATGGCTTTAAAATGGGATTAGATCAACTCATGGAGGATACGACTAGCACAATGGCTACTAGACCTGATAGTTATATGCTACCTCCAGAGTCAGAGAGAACATGCCCTTCAATGCTGTTGCTGGCAAACAACAGCTGGGCAAGGCTATTGTCTTCATGTTCCGCTTGTGAATTTCCAAGAGGAATCTGTCTGGGCACTGTAGGAAACAGGAGCTGGACTGGATTGACTGGCTGGTCTGATCTAGCAGGACTCATGATCCCTGTAGCAAGGATTCTTTTTTTTTATCTGAATTGTTTCTGATTCAATGATCATCCAAGTCTGATTCCTATAAATATTGTGAATGAGTTAGTCAAGTTTAAGAGCAGCCTAGTTTAAGTCCCACTGATTTCAAATGAAGAGTTAGACACATGATTGATCTTTTGCAGGAAAGTAAATGGGGAAAGTGCTTAACACTGGCCAAACTGTGGCTTTTCTTTTCACTTAATAAGAGCCCAGTGGTTTGAGTTGACTGATGACCGTCCAATATGAAACTGACAAATGCAAACTTAAAATGATAATTCAAATATTTAGTGGGCAATCCTTAAATTTATGATACAGCAAAATCTTATAAGGCTACGCAACCTAAAAAAATTCAAGTCTTCCTGTTGTGACTCTGTTATCTGATTTGGTTTTGGGTTACCGTATGTCTAATAGAGAAATTTCACATTTGGGTGAGAAAAAACAAGGATACATTTCCCTGGTGAATTGGTTTGAGTTTTAGTGACAGCTGTTCTGAGACTGCTCAGAGGATTGGAATGTTATCCTAATTTCCCTCCCAGTTAGATCAGCAGGCACAGTGCAGGTGAGGCAATCAAAGGTACATGAAAAATGGCATTTTATCCGCAATGGTGTCATCACCCCCATCTGTGGCCAGCCGCAAATATGTCAGAGATGGGAACAGAGCAAGTTTCCAAGGACAAGCATGCTTAGCCTTCAGGAGCAGTGAATGGAATCTCTAAATCCAAAAGGATGTGAGCAAACATTACATCTGACTGCCTTCCTTACATACTTGCGTAGTCACTGTGCAATGTACATACAGCAGATATTTCTCAAAAGGATTTTCTCTCACACGTACTGCAGACTAAACACACAGAAATCTTGTCAGCGTAACTGGAATCACCCTAGTGAGCTAGCAATGAATCCAATTGTTAGTCCAGTTTCCATGTCAGCAGAAAAACAGATGTATGATACAACTGAGGAGGAGAGAGTTGCTTTCTGCTTGTGGAGCAGGTGCCTGCATTAGCAATTGCAAGGAGCTTTCACCAGTGGCTTTCGATCCAGTTGAATAGGAGCCAACTGTAAAGCTTCCATTTCATACTCTGGAAATCCAGCTGTTCTGCTGCTTTTATGCAAAGGCTCCCCAAAACAGCTGAAGCATTGGAGATATGGGCACATTCACATTTTGCCATCAGTGTTACCCCCACCCCTAAAGGAACAAACCTCTGCCTATATAATCTAATTACCCAGCTGCTAGATATGTTTATCAAGAAATCAGGGATGGAGTCACAATCCAGGATGATATCAAGTTTCCACACACACCCTCCTGATGATTATTGTATCTAACACCTCAAAGGATTAGAAATATGTCTTCCTGCACACGTGCAAAAAGAACCTTGGGAAAGATCAGTGGATGGTCCAATTACAGGCCCAGTTATAAGATTATGATTTGGACTGCCAAATAATTTAATTCCAGCTGGAAACAAAAATCTGCATTTAATCATTATGAATTGGAAACATAAGCAGTGAAGTAAACTATTCTCAAAATGTGTTACACCAAGGGCCTGTTCTCACAATCATATCAGTGCATGGCTGTAAACGCTCAAGCTCTGCCAAAATCCAATCCCAGCTGCTCCCACCCAGCTGAGTGCATCATCCATTATCATATACTGTATTCGTCTTTGGAAAGTCACCACCAAGCCTTTCCCAATGCAATCATATGCATGTTATTCCAAAGTAGCTACAACTGGATTCCATGGGACTCATTCAAAAGTGTGTGTGGGTTTGTGGCCTTATGATTTGTATTGGAGTTTCAGAAGCATTATAGATAAAACCTGAACACCTTATGCACACAGGCTAGCTATTGTATAGTAAGTTAACCACTGATACAGTGCAGCTCTCTCTTATACGCACACACACACTCTCTCTCAAACACACACACACTCAAGGAGATTTAAAGATTTAACAGAAGAACAAAGAGGAAATCCTGGGTCATTGGGATAGCTCAGTTGGTAGAGCATGAGATTCTTAATTTTGCTGTGTTGGGCAAAAGTTTCCTGCATTGCAGCGGGTTGTACTAGATGACCCTTGTGGTTCCTTCCAGCTCTATGATTCTGTTATTGTGGCACACAACATCAACACATCTTAGTGCACCAGACTGAGAGCAACAATTGCTGTGACACCAAGTGGAATATCCCATTTCTCAAACAATAATAAAATACTCCTTAGGCCAGATTCTTACTTTTTGTATCCTGATTGAAGAGGTGTGAGTTATAGAAACAGACTCAGAAATACCACCCCGAATGCCATTTCTGATTTATTTATTTTTTAAACAGAAAAGTGCTTAATTCTGAAATTGTGTGTCCCTCACACTTGCTAGGGTAAGTGTGCAATTTTTACTTAAGCATGTATTGCAAAATACAAAAACCAAAAGCTGAGAAAATGTAAGAGTCATGGGATATTTTTTCCTTTTTTGCTGCAGCTCTCTAACACTGGTACTCGTTGCCGGTACAGTACTGAAAGTTTTCAAATTGTCAGTTAATAAGATAATGGCACCCTTTAGAAACAAGTCTATATTAATAAAGTTACTTTCCATCCTATGCCTTATGAACCATGCTATCCTGCTGTGCTTGGTTGAGTTCACACTTCATTATTTTAAGTGCTGCTGTGAAAATCATAGCAAAATCATGAGGATGGAGAATGATGATAGGTCTGTTTTGTGTCCCACCTTTCCGAGTTGAAAAAGGTCAGCCTACTGCTCTCTGCTTACACAGAAGGAGCTGCACACCTAAATTCTGGAACTCTGAAAATGGCCACCGGGCTTGACTTTCACATGTATTTTAAGGTATGTCAAATGGCTCAACTTCTTGTGACAACTAAATAATGTGTGACTCAATATTTCGTAAGCATTGTCAGACAAATTCAGAGCATTGCTTGGTAAAAACCCTCCAGCACAGCAAAACAATTAAAAAGAACTTTCATCTTATCCTAAGCAGTTCACACACATGACTCCACCTAAAAACTGCTTTTGATGCCCATAGTTTAAGACACACTGGGACTTATCATTGACCTTGCTATTGACCTCGCTTGCATGTCATGATAAGTCTCAGTTTGTCTTAAACCATGGTTTGATGGTGAGCACGGTCATGCAGCACCTCAAACAAACATCTGAACCTGGAATGTAGTTTCTTTGTTTCAACAAACAATGAATGGTATGCCAGAAACAAACCACAGTCTGGATTCAGATGACACAGCAAGCCATAGTATGGCTTGTTTGAGTCAAACGGACAGCACACTGGGTGAAGGCTGGGGAAGACAAGTCATACGGGGCCCTGCATGACTGTGGCTTATCACAACCTGCAGACCTGCTGTTGACAAGTAATGTCACTTTTGTGCCCTAAGCACGAGTTTGGTAAAGGGGAATTTAAGGCATAAATTCCAAGTTAAGCATGATTTAAATTATGTTTGGATGAATTTGGGAATTCTGCACAGCACAGCCATCTAAATCCACAGAAACACAGTGGAATTATCCATTTTCTGAGACTGTAAACCTTGATCATATCCTGAGATCTATATATGGCAAGCAGAGAAATAAATTTCCTTAGTGAAAGAGCAATTTCAGGCTTTGATACAGCCCTCCCATCTTTGCAGACCTTGTTTGATGGAATGTACAGGATTCATGCAGCGTTGGGTGTGGTGTCCCAGGGTCTCAGAGGGATGAAATGAGGGCACGGGCATTATTCAAATCCTTTCAAGATGAATCATGTGGAATGGATATTCCCTAACAAGATATGTAACTAATAAAATGTCAGAATGGTGAGTCAGGAAACCCTGACAAAGCAACAGGCTATCTATCCAAGTCACCCTGAAGCAAATGCAATTCAATTGGTCTCAGCAATGATAACACAACTTCCATTCTGTGATAGAGGAAAATCTGTTCTTCCTAGAACCTACATGATGCTAACTATATTTCCTCTAGTCCCTCATCAAGCCCCACAGTAAAGCCTTTGCTTCATTCCCCCAAATCTCATGATTTCTAGCCCTAACAAGGTCTAGAGTAGATGTGACTTCATTTGCTCATCCCTTAGCTTTGGCTTCCTCGCCCTTCCTCTTCCTTTATTGCAGGCATGAGGAATCTCAGGCCTGCAAATGGCCAAATGGAACCTCCCAGATCTCTCTGCCTGACCCTCAATATGTCCCCTCCCACAACCCGTCTTCCCAGGTTACCAGCCCTGCTTTGTAGCTTCCTGGAATGCTTTTGCTTGGCTGGATTTTGTTCTTGAACTCGGCTCATGCTTGGCAGGAGAGGGGAGTGTGAGTGTGTGTAGAAGCCAGCCTACTGCACAAAGGCAAAATGTGCACTTTGTCAGAATGTGGCCCCAGAATGTTCACCCAGAAGGAAATATGGCCCTCAAGCTGCTTTATTCTAACCTGTCAAACGTTTAGATTGTAATGAAACTTGAGCAGGGGTGTGTGTGTTATGCTCTGAAGCTAAACACCCACCCTATCCAAAAGAGTGCCTGCCATTTTAAATGCCGGGAAAACAGAGGAGAGACAGACAGACACACACACACACACACAGAGAGAGAGAGAGAGAGAGAGAGAGAGAGAGAGAGAGAGAGAACGCTCTGGGAAGACCACCATTGCCCATTGAGTCCAGATGTATCAATAAGACAGAAAATGGTTCTAATTGTGGTGCATGATTGGTGCTGCAAACATTATACACTCTCCCAGCTGATGAGTGCAAAGTGCTTTTAAAGTGGTTTCTCTCATTTCAGGGTGCCTGCATTTCTGATAGTGTGGGTTGGCTTGGGGCATCTTTTGTGTCAGCAATATTTTCTGCCAACAACAAAAAATAAATAATCCATTTTGAAAACACTGAAAACTGTACTCTCCTAATGAGGACATTTCAAAGGACTTTTTCTCTCTCTTCGCATTACAGAAATAATGCTTTCCATCCCAAGCAGCTGTACTCTTGAGGTTACAGTCAAATAGTTTGTATCTTTTCTAATCCAGACGTCTGTGGAAACTGGCCCTTTCCAGCCATGGGACACATATTCCAGGGCTCCCCCTGACATAATCTTGCCTTCTTTGCCAGGGTTCTGAAGTCAGGCCAACTGCACAAAATGTGGCTCAGGAATGCAGAATGAAAGATGTAGCACTCACTCACCATAACAGAAGGCTCTTACTCAGCCAAAGGGCAGGATGAAAGAATGTAGTTGGGTACAGTTTTCCTTTTTCTCTCTTATGTAAGTAAAAATAAATAAATAAGGTTGTCAACCAACCATAGTGTTTCCATTCAATAATCCAGCTTGATCTGAATGGGCTAATTGATTAATTAACTGACAGTCACACTAAAAAGCACTATGTCCATTTGATTTATAGGCTGATTCATGCATTAAGACTCCAAAACATTGTGACTCCATTTGGAGGCCGTAAGATTTGGAAGCTGCTTATCATTTTGATTAGGCCAACAGCATGGGGCGTTTCCACAGCCATGTCAGGGGTCACCAGAATTACGCAACATGGAGAAAAGGGCTGATTTATATCTAAGCAGCCTGTAAATCTCATGGCCCCAAGGGAAGTGGAGAGGTTTACTTGCTGCTCCTTAAATCCTGCTACTTGTAGTATGCTAGGTACTGTACAGAACACAGAAGCAGTGATGAATATCTATGCAAGGTTCTTCCACAGTTATTACTGAATGGTGTCACCATTATAGAATGCGCTTAGTAGCCCTGTGGTAACCCTGCCCTAAAGCTAAAAGGATCTCTGTCATTTGCTCCTTTATTTTCATTATTCTTTAGTGGGCAATGAGGAAGTCCAAGCAGCATAAGACAGAAGAATAAAAAGCTGTTTGTGTTTTAAAATATGATTGCAGTCATTTACATTTGCTTTAGTATGGCTAATTAAAAATAGGTTCTGTGTCAATGCAGCTGTGTTTTCTTCGTTGACTTCCAAAGACAGTGCACACCTGGCAGTTTCCTTCTCTTCCTCCTCTTTATTGCTGTTTTTTGGTGCAAACCTTCCTAAAAAGGAGATCTTATTAAGGAAGTGTTCAGAGACAACACTGGCATCAACTACCATCTCAGTACAGGGAAAACAATGCTGACTGATTGCAAGTTCAATATTAATTCCATTGATAAGATTTATGTATTTATTTGCAACACCGTGGCTTTCCAGATTTTTCTGTATGGTATGATGCAACGTGTGCACCGTTCTGCCTAGTATGAAGCAGGTTATCCATGTACTAACAGGAGTGGGGTCTCAAGGAAGAACAGCAGCATATGCTGAGTGATGTTCTGGGCCATAGAGCTAGGCATATTAGAGTGACCCACAGCTTTCACTTCCAAGCATAGGAACATAAGAACCTGCCTTCTGCCAAGTCAGACCTTTGGTACATCTAGTTCAGGATGGTGTACACTGACTGGCAGTAGTTCTCCACCATTTCAAGCAAACTTCTCTCTCAGTACTATCTGGAGATAGCAGGGGTTGAAGTTAGGACCTTCTACATGCAGAGTAGATAAATCTACCCAGGGAAGGATTTAGGTTTGATGAGGCCCTAAGCTACTGAAGGTAATGGGGCCCTTTATATGTCCAGCTGTCCTTTGTCAACAACAAATTGTCACTGTTTTTTGTGCTGAATATATGCTATATGGTAATTTATGGACCTAATAGGTATCTTGGGACACGGGTCTCGCTGTGGTCTAAACTTCTGAGCCTTGGGCTTGTCGATCAAAAGGTCGGCAATTCGAATCCCCGCGACGGGGTGAGCTTCCGTTGCTCGGTCCCAGCTCCTGCCAACCTAAGCAGTTTGAAAGCACGCCCAAAAAAGTGCAAATAGATTAATAGGTAAACAGTGAAAAGGTAAATGGTGTTTCTGTGCACTGCTCTGGTGTCGGTGTTCTGTTGCCCCAGAAGTGGCTTAGTCATGCTGGCCACATGACCTGGAAAAACTGTCTGCGGAGTGGACAAACACCAGCTTCCTCGGCCTGTAAGGTGAGATGAGCGCCACACCATCAGAGTTGTTCACGACTGGACTTAACTGTCAGGGGTCCCTTTACCTTTACCTTTAATAGGTATCTATAGCCATTTGCCTAATAAGTATCTAAAGTCTACACAACACAAAATACTGTTGCTGAATGTAGGTTTTGTTTTATTTGTTTTTTATCTTTTATTTTGGAAATGTACATCCAGGTTTTTTTTCTTTAATGTTTTTGGGGGCCCCCAAGAGAGTGGGGCCCTAGGCTATAGCTTGTTTAGCTCATATGTAAATCCGGCACTGACTCTACCACTGAGCTATGGCCTTTTCCCATTTAAAAAGTGCCATTTAGGAGTGAAGAGCAACACAGGTAGGTCCAGTCAACAGCATCTTTTCAGGGAAAGCTCTATTTGCTGTGGCCTTTGTCCAATGTCAATCAAACTGCATGGTTGTAGTGCTATCCAACTATATATTATTTAAAATACTTAGAAACCTATTTAATATTTTAAAATTCAAAACAGCATATAAAAGAATAGAAAACATACAGTAAGTAATAAAACAGTATAAAAACAGAATCAAATTCAATTTCACAGCTTCACAGTGACCAGTAATATGTGTGACTAATATGGCTCTTCTGAAAATGCTTGTGTGAACAAATACATTTTTAGCATATGTTGAAAACATAAAATTGCCATTGTTTGCCTGATTTCCAAGTGGAGTGTTCCCTACAGTCGGTGCCACCACACTATATCCTTGGGCATTAGAAACAAGAAGGGCGAACCCTTGATCTTTCCCACAGTCGTAGAACAATTGTCACTACAACTGCAATATTGTGGAGAGACTAAAGCTCAGACACGAGCATAATTCAGAACGGCAAAATGTCAGGTGTTAAGTGGGAGATGGTTTTAGCTGATTGTTCAGGCCAGTTTTGCTCTGTATTAAGGCCAAGGCCAAACATGCGCTTTCAGGGATCTTTAAGGAAAAATAAAAGCCAGCAACCTTGTCGGAACATAAGCCTCAGCTGGGTGATGCAGAATAAATTGTTTCCATCTAATGTGCTTTAGGTTAAGGCAGAATCTCAGTTTGTTCCATAGCAACATAGGATTTTCCCAAACACATGATTAGCAGCTATGGCGGAGCTGACAGCGAGGAGCAGGTGATGTCAAATCCATTTTCAGCGCTTTCACCCTTTGCTGCGCCTTTTTGCTGCTCACTCCCACCCAAATGTGTAGAACGTGACACATCTTTTCCTTTTTATTAAATGTTAAAAGATGCCAGTTTTGCACACTCACTCTGGGCATGCTGCTCCCAGGCAACGTGCTTCTATCAAGTGAAAACTCAAAATAACCATTAGTGGATGATGCATAAACGCAGAAAGTGAGATACAAAGCATGTTTCTCCCTCCACCCCTCCCCTCCTTTCCCCCACTCTATCTCTTGTGTTTCCTACCTACCCACTCACCCCCAAAATAATAATTGATCTGGACAGGGATTGGGATATAAAAGGAGAAGATACAGAGCCAGGGTGGTACAGTAATTACAGTGTCAGATTATGTAGTTCACTGAGTGACCTTGGATCAACCATTTTCTCCCTCCCTATTCCCTGTAGCAAAACTGTGCCTCACTAGTAAATATCAATTTCCAGAAGGGTTACTCTCTTGCAACAAAACCAACAAAGAGTCCTGTGGCACCTCACACAAATTTTATAATGGCATGTGCTTTTGAGGACCAGTCAACAGAGGACTTCATACATCTGACGAAGTGGACTCTAGTCATCAGAATGCTTTTTACAGCATCACCAAACTCTACTTTTTGCAGCCAAATTTCTCTGTTGTTTTCATTAACTATTACCACATATAAGGGCTAAGGTGATTGCAGCATCAAGTTCTTTTGTTTTTTAAAGGCTAATTGGAACAATTCAAACAGTAGTATTTGAATTACGTAGTCTACCAAACATTCCACCAATGTTAGGAAAGCCTCTGAGAAACGTTTCAGATCCTTGATGTCCTATCAACCTTTAAATGTATTTGGGGAACACACACTTCCTTTTCGTCTGGAATGCGGACTCCTGATTTTATTGTTGACTCATAACTATGTGCTACTTAAGGTGGAAAGATCTGGTATTCTATTGCTCCATTTTGGGTTTTTATCTGCCTCAGGTTACTATCACAAACTGATATGAAGATAGGATTGTCTCTTCACTGTTGCTGCAATTTCAGGCACCTTTGTCATTTGCAAGCCATAGGCATGTTCTGTTGCCTGACCTGGAATTTCTATTGTATTAAGACTCCATACTCCCAGTATGGCTCCCAGTACGTTTCCGAGCACAATTCAAAGTGTTGGTGCTGACCTTTAAAGCCCTAAACGGTCTCGGTCCAGTATAGCTGAAGGAGCGTCTCCACCTCCATCGTTCTGCCTGAGGTCCAGCACCTCAGGTCCAGTGCCGAGGGCCTTCTGGCGGTTCCCTCGCCGCAAGAAGCCAAGTTACAGGGAACCAGGCAGAGGGCCTTCTCGGTAGTGGCGCCCGCCCTGTGGAACGCCCTCCCACCAGTTGTCAAAGAGAAAAATAGCTACCAAACTTTTAGAAGGCATCTAAAGGCAGCCCTGTTTAGGGAAGCTTTTAATGTTTAATAGGTTATTGTATTTTAGTGTTTTGTTGGAAGCAGCCCAGAATGGCTGGGGGGACCCAGCCAGATGGGCGGGGTATAAATAACAAATTATTTATTACTATTATTATTATTATTATTATTATTATTATTATTATTATTCTGAAGTGATTCCATATACTTTAATGCTTAATGGATACTTAACCATTAAAATGGAGTAATGACTGCAATAATCACACTCAGGGAATTCGGACAACCAGTGTCCTTATAGTTTAAGAAGGTATTAAGCCATAAACTTTAATGTACCATCTTCCACAAGACTTAAATATGGGATACAACATCTTTGGCTGTTTAGTCTCCATCTCTTATTACCCTCAGCCATTCAGGCCAATGGTCAGGAATGATGGAAAGTGAAGTCCAGCAACATCTGGAGGACCTCGGGTTCCTCACCCCTAATTGAAAAGGAATATTACGCAACAATTAGCTGCAGCATAGCATAATGGTTTGCAATGTCTCCACAATAACTTCATTTCCCTTGCACCTCTATGTATAGAAATATTCAAAGTGTCTTTTCCAACTTTTGAATTGCACTCTAACCATATTCTAGCCATGTAAATGCTAATGATGCTTCCTTTGTTATCACTGTTATTTCACAGATAATTGATCTCCATATTACCTTTTTTTAAAAAAGAATAGCAAGCAAAACTTCTTGAACAAAGGAATAGCCAAAATGGAAATGGTGACACAGCTGTTTTCCTAGCATGTCCAAGCCTATAAAGTTCCTGTTAACATCAAATAAATGGATACAGCATATAATTTGTTTCTTTTGAGGCTTGGTTCCCATGAAACTCTTTCGGCTACTGAGAAACAAATCCTGCTGGATGTTATTCTTATGAACAAGCGTTGTGGTTAATGCTCAGAAAACTTTTCTTCCTTCTTTTTGAGTATGATAGTAGTACCGTATATTGTTTCCAGCAGAAAATGCCTCCCGAGCAATTTACTTGTATCTGTGTATGAAAAGGGAAGATGGCATATTAACACAACACACAGGTGGGCAACCTTTGTTCCAGAAGCTGCATGCAGCCCATGACCTCATTTTATTGTCTCCCCCAGACACACACACACAAAAACCACCTTCTGCAGCTTCCCCATCCTTCTAACACCTTCAGAGTTCCTTCCTCCCTGTTTGTTTTCTCCTTATTTTTCTTGGCTTTTGTGTGTGTGTGTGTGCGTGTGTGTGCGTGCGCACGTGCTGTTTGGTTCTGTATCATTTCAGAACAATTGGAAGGGACAGTATTTTATTGGAGAAAAGTAACATGGTTGTTACTGCATGGTTTATGCTGGTTCTTAGTTTACAATCTGCTTTTTTTTTTTTTTTTTGAAAAGCAGTCTATGAGTCATTACATAAATAAGCATAAAAATTTTAAAAAAAACTTTTCCCTGGTTGTATGGCAAGGGAAAAAGGTTTTCCTCCACAGCTGTCTGAGAACAAATTGGTAGTTTCTGCTCTGTATGTGTGTGTGTGGTCGTGTATCAGACTAGTCAGAAAGGAAATCATCGTAATCCTCTGTAGACTTATTTGAGTGTACAGTAACTCTACCTCTACCAAATCCTGTGGTGCTTACTTCTGAGTAGACCTATATAGGATTGAGAATTTTACTTTGAGGTGGCTATAGTAAAAACTGAAGAAAAGTGGTCTTTCATCCAGATTTGTGAATCCAAACATCTTTATAGCTAGCTCACCCCATCATCAGCTCCACACATATGGCAATGGCCATTAGTACGTAGATTGTGCAACAGGGCCTTCTTTTTCTTCCCTCCCCCGGCACATGTCACTTCCCAAGACCACAGAACGGATATAGGGGTTGCATGGGGAGAGGAACACTAGCTGAAATCCTTGCCCTGACAGAAGTCTGTGCTACATCGGAGATAACCCATACAGCCCCTGGCAAAGACAGGTTACTCCCCACCCGAGGAATACAGCCAACAACAGCAAAAAGTTTGCCCACTCCAGCTTTAACAAATTATTTCAGATGGATGCAGGGAAGACTGGAGGAGTGAAGGTGTGTGTGATGTCAGCAGGGCCTGGTCTTGAATGGTGGCAACCTATCAGATTGGGATCTGAGTTTGGTCCAATGAAAGGGATCTTAACCTGGGTGAATATGCTCAGAGACTGTGGGTATGTACACATTAGTAGCTTAAAATGAAATGAGGTCCTTCCCCCATCACTGTGTGGTGTTCCATGTCACATTTGCATGATGTTATATACATCAGACAAGGGAGCCTTCACCTTAAGCACATGCCCAGTTTTGTTTCCCTGCCCCTGCAACCCACCCACCCTGGAACTCATATTCATGAAGCTGTCGTCTTACGCATGTGCTCATATGCAATGGCTGTCTCAAATGTACACACTTGGCTTAAGTACAGAGTCAATACAGCTTAAGTTTTCTAGGCAGACTGAAGCTGCTTTGAGGAGGGGAAATGCATCAATAGTATTTCTCAAGAAACCACAGGATCCATATGGAGTTTAGATAACATCATGGGCATGAAACTTCCGAATCTAGCAGCGTGGGAGCACCAGATGTGGAGAAAGCAATAATGTGTTCATACCTTTGGGGGTTGTGTGTACACATGCATGCACATGCACAACTGCAGTCCGTTATGTGTTTCACAGACCTACCAGGCTGCTGCTCATCAGTAGAGCACAAAATTTGCATGCACAAGGTCCCAGGTACCTGACATCTCTAGGTAGGGTTGAAATCCTTGCCAAAAATCCTGGAAAACCACTACCTCTCAGTGTAGAAGATGGTAGTGAGCAGATGGACCAATGGTCCAAATGCCACTTCCTGGATTCTTTCACTATGGAAAAGAAGAAGAAGAAGAAGAGTTTGGATTTGATATCCCGCCTTTCACTCCCTTTTTAAGGAGTCTCAAAGTGGCTAACATTCTCCTTTCCCTTCCTCCCCCACAACAAACACTCTGTGAGGTGAGTGGGGCTGAGAGACTTCAGAGAAGTGTGACTGGCCCAAGGTCACCCAGCAGCTGCATGTGGTGGAGCGGAGACGCGAACCCGGTTCCCCAGATTACGAGACTACCGCTCTTAACCACTACACCACACTGGCGCTCACTGGCTTTGGTCCCTATCAACTTGTTCATGATCACAAGAACTTGGCTGTTCTACCGAAGGCATGTTCAATTGAGGAAAAGAAGAAGCAGCAACTATCATTATGGTATAATGTGCCAGTGAAAGGAGCTATGAGGAGGTGAATGGCGGCTGGCAGTCTGTTCCAGCTGGTGGAGTTTTGTCATATGGACTGAGAGCGGAATGGCAGAGAACTTGAAGGAGATATTTAATGAAGCTTATATGCCTTTGAAATGCAAATCGTGCTAAAGGGAACTGTTTGCTTTTAAAAGAAAAGGACCTCATTAGCTGGCCAGCAATCACTGCTGCAATGGCAGCACTTTAGATTGCACCAGTAGAGTCATCACTCCTTGGAGAACGACTCACATCTGTGTGTCATTTGCCGGGGCTCTCCAACTGCACGCCTTTGAAACCTGTTGCGAATATGCAAGACTGTTTCAAGTGGCACGGCAATTAGTCAATGAGGAACACGTTGTGTTTTGATGTAGCTAATTGTTGCCAGACTATCAGGGTCTAGATTTGTTTGGTGAGCTGACTGGCATGAACAGAATGCAAGCAGAATAAAGATCACACAGCCCTAAATTACACCACTTCTCAAGTCCCCCCCCCCCAGTATACAAACTGCATTATTAGATTGCATAGCTGTGTGATTTAAAAGAGCTTCTAGCCTGATTCCCTCCATCTATAACACTTTCGGTATCACTACTTGCATTGCAAATTTATGTTGTGGTTGCAGTGGAAAAAATCAAGGCTGTGAATGTGGCTACATGTTCCTGCTGTCACTTTGCTGTATTTTCCTGCACTAGCTACATGAGATTGGAGGAGGGGAGAAAGTGCTGGCCTTTTCTCTCCCTTCACTTCATAACGCACCATGAACTGGTTCAGATATAATCCTAAACCATAGTTTAGTTTCATTTAGTTCAGCATTATGAGAATTTCCCTAGGAGAACCTCAGGTTTGGGACAAATTTATATATATAAAAGTGTGTGTGTGTGGCCAAAGTCACCGGTGCTCACTTTAATCATAGCTAATAATGAAAATCTCTTAAATTATATTGAAGAATCAGACTGCAATCCTGGAAGTAAGACTGTTAAAAACACTGGGACTCACTTATGAGCATGCATGCATAGGGTTGCACTATTGTACTTTTACTATTCCTAATAAAAATGAAACAAATGGGATTTTAAAGTTCTTAATGTCAGCAGATCAGGCCCATTAAGATGATAATTTTGGGATACTATGTACAAGATCTAAAGGAAATATAGAATGTGCTGATATCTTGCATTAGATCAGTGCGAATGAGGCACAGCAAAGCAATAATGTTAAGAATTTATTTGTACTTTTTCTTTTTTTTTTTTATAAATTTTTTTATTGCGTTTCTTTCCATAATTTTATAGGTTTATAAACAAATAAAGTAGTTACAAGAAACAAATTTTCTCTTTTTTAACAACAAAAACAAAATAAAACTTGGACTTCCCCACCCCTTCCGATTCTGCGTTCTTTGCATTAACAATGTCAGCATTTTGTTACCTTATTTCATACCTTGTTGTAACTTTCGAATGTTATGTATCCAAATACAATATATTATATCTCAATTTCAATACCTTTAAAATAAACATAACATATTCAATTTAAATTGTCTCCTTTTCTCTTTTGTCACTAATTTTACCATTTACTTAATCATATTCGCAGAAGCTTAACGTTTCCTAATCATGCACTTTCTTAGGATTCATACAGCTTATAATATTTTTTCAGATAATCTTTAAATTTTCCCCAGTCCTCCTCAATTGTTTCTTTATCCAAATCTCGGATTCTGCCGGTCAGTTCAGCTATCTCCATGTAGTCCATCAACTGCGTCTGCCAGTCCTCCAGCGTGGGCAAATCTTGTGTCTTCCAACTCTTTGCAATGAGTATTCTTGCTGCTGTGCTAGCGTACATAAACAAAGTTCTATCTTTCTTTGACATTTTCTGGTCCACCATGCCCAACAGGAAGGCCTCTGGTTTCTTAGGAAAGGTATACCTAAATACCTTTTTCAATTCATTATAAATCATTTCCCAGAAGGCCTTCACTTTTGGGCAGGTCCACCAGAGATGGAAGAAAGTCCCCTCTGCTTCCTTACACTTCCAACATTTGTTGTCAGACAGGTGATGCATCTTGGCTAGCCTGACTGGGGTCATGTACCACCGGTATATCATTTTCATAATGTTTTCCTTCAAGGCACTAGATGCCGTGAATTTCATTCCGGTGTTCCATAACCTTTCCCAGTCTTCAAACATAATATTATGTCCAACATCCTGTGCCCATTTTATCATAGCGGATTTAACTGTCTCATCCTGTGTGTTCCACATAAGCAGCAAGTTATACATTCTAGATAAAAGCATAGCTGTGTGATTTAAAAGAGCTTCTAGCCTGATTCCCTCCATCTATAACACTTTCGGTATCACTACTTGCATTGCAAATTTATGTTGTGGTTGCAGTGGAAAAAATCAAGGCTGTGAATGTGGCTACATGTTCCTGCTGTCACTTTGCTGTATTTTCCTGCACTAGCTACATGAGATTGGAGGAGGGGAGAAAGTGCTGGCCTTTTCTCTCCCTTCACTTCATAACGCACCATGAACTGGTTCAGATATAATCCTAAACCATAGTTTAGTTTCATTTAGTTCAGCATTATGAGAATTTCCCTAGGAGAACCTCAGGTTTGGGACAAATTTATATATATAAAAGTGTGTGTGTGTGGCCAAAGTCACCGGTGCTCACTTTAATCATAGCTAATAATGAAAATCTCTTAAATTATATTGAAGAATCAGACTGCAATCCTGGAAGTAAGACTGTTAAAAACACTGGGACTCACTTATGAGCATGCATGCATAGGGTTGCACTATTGTACTTTTACTATTCCTAATAAAAATGAAACAAATGGGATTTTAAAGTTCTTAATGTCAGCAGATCAGGCCCATTAAGATGATAATTTTGGGATACTATGTACAAGATCTAAAGGAAATATAGAATGTGCTGATATCTTGCATTAGATCAGTGCGAATGAGGCACAGCAAAGCAATAATGTTAAGAATTTATTTGTACTTTTTCTAGCAGCAGGAGCAAACAGTTTAACACATGGCCACCTGCCCAAGAGAGTATCTGTTTTATGACTCTTATTAGTTTGCACTACTCCACGAAGAATCAAATTTAGCAGAGTCTTTGGTTTTTAGTACTACATAAAACAAGATTCAGCAAATGCCATGGCAGATTTTCAACCATTTAATGTCTGGTTCCCTTATGTTCTTCTTTTTAAAAAAAACAACCTATCTGTCAGTCAATCTGCTTTTAAAATTATGCTACAAGTCCTAATTAAAACTAATATATCTTGTGTTAGCTATTTTGTGGACATATGCACAGAAA
Organism: Podarcis tiliguerta; assembly: GCF_965153285.1. Taxonomy (NCBI): domain Eukaryota; kingdom Metazoa; phylum Chordata; class Lepidosauria; order Squamata; family Lacertidae; genus Podarcis; species Podarcis tiliguerta. The sequence continues at coordinate 68,159,134 of NC_139536.1, read as the reverse complement.
AAGACATTAGCTGATGTCAAAGTTGTGATTAGCAGTGCAATCCTATACAAGTCTGCTCAGAAGCAAGAACTGTAGATTCCTGGTAAAGCATACACGATTGCAGCTGAGGTCTCACTGAAACCAAGAAAGCCCATTTACAACGCCTAATTTCAGCCCCATTGTTTTCAGTAGGACAAGCAGTACAATCATATGTACATTTACTTGGAGGAGATCCACTGTGTTCAATGGAATATACTCCCTGGTGTATGTGTTTATGATTGCAACTTTACGTGTGTGATCTTTGCTGTCTATTTTGTTGTTTCCTCAGCATGTAAACCACTTTGTGTATAGCAATATAGAAAGGCAGTATACCTTCAAAAACAAAAACAAAAAAACTTTGGCAAGATCTAGCTTTAGCTGAATTAGGACCACAATGTTTCACAATGTTTTATTGTTGAAGGGCCATTGTTCTCAGTGATGGGCCATAATTTAGTAGAAGAGCATCTGCTTTGAATGCAGAAGGTCTTGGATTTGGTCGCGACCACCAGGCAGGGCTGGGAGAAGCCCCCATCTGAAGTCCTGGAGGATCAGCACCAATCAGGAGACGGACCAATGATCTGGTTTGGTATAAGACAGCTTCCCATGTTCCCATCTGTTTCAAACAGAATAAATGTATTTGCATTCTGTAATTAAATATGCTCCACCCATAAACCTAACCCCACACCCATTGAAGTTCTAAAAGGCCTTGAGAGCAAGCAGAACAAGCTCTCATTATTTAGACATAGCAAGTCTTAAATTCAGGGGACTCACCAATGAGTAGTTGTACATCTGCAGAGGGAGCTTTTCTTCCATCTTGTACTTTAGCACATGGCTAGATGTACAGGCTTTGTCGGGGGGGGGGGTCTTACAGACTAGTTTTCATACCCACGTTATTCCATCACTGAAGAGGCAAAGAACGATATTCAGTCACAGAAGGGCACCAGGTACTTGTGAGTTTTATAATCAAATTACTCAACTTACCTGGGACTAAGCCCCATTCATTTAATGGGACTAAGTAAACATGTGCAAAATTGGACTGTAAGATCTCAATAACGTCTCTGTAATAAACCTCTCCTGCTTGCCAAAATGTGGTTTCAGGAGGCACATTGTCCGTGTTAGGTTCTGAAGATGGCACCAGATGGGAAGGCTATCCTAAAATAAGTTCTAGAGAAACATTTGATGGTCGGGTAAAAGGATGCCACAATAGTTTCCCATAGAGGTTTGAGCCACGTATATTTTTAAAAATGAAAGCCAAGTTTCTCATGGTTGTAAAAATGGCCTTGCCATAAATCTTTCAGCTGCCTCTGCCAACCAGATGGCTGGATTTATACACGGCTGAGTGAACACATTTCCATTTTTAAGATGTCCCTAACTTTATTTTGTTTTCAGAAGTTGGTAAGAAGATGGAGCAATCCATATTTACAGATGTTTGGAGGAACCTAATACTATTAACCGTCAGAAACATTATGCTGGACTACATGCATGATTCTTAAGGTTGGAAGAGTTGAGAACCTCACCTACTCTGTGTCCCTGCTAGGAGAGATGTCAAACATCTCTCTTTCAGAAGGCAGCAAAATCCATGTGTTTGAACACAGCTTGTGCTTAACAGATATATTGGGAGAGGGAATTTCACTTGGAGAGGGGTGCTGAACCCTTTCTCTGACACATATTACGTCCCTAAAACTGTGTCCCTGCTGCCTCGTTTTTCCCAGTCAAAATTTGGAGATTGGCTGAGGCAAAAAGCAGTTTGAAAAAGATATTTCATGGGGGGAGTTCCAACAAGGAAATAGGTTCCTCGTTGGATGTACCTTTTCACATGCAATGCACAATGCCTTTAACACTTTATACTTGTCCTGTGGTGATCCTTGACTGTATATCCCAAGGATTATGGGGGATGGTGGTATCCAAGTTGAGTCCTGAATGGGGTAACTGTGCCCCTGATGGACCAGGTGAGCAGCCTGGGAGTCATTTTGGACTCACAGCTGTCCATGGAGGCTCAGGTTAATTCTGTGTCCAGGGCGGCTGTCTACCACCTGGTATGCAGGCTAAGACCCTACCTGCCCACAGACTGTCTTGCCAGAGTGGTGCATGCTCTAGTTATCTCCCGCTTGGACTACTGCAATGTACTCTACGTGGGGCTACCTTTGAAGTTGACCCGGAAACTGAAATTAATCCAGAATGCGGCAGCTAGACTGGTGATTGGGAGTGGCCGCTGGGACCACATAACACTGGTCCTGAGAGATCTGCATTGGCTCCCAGTACATTTCCGAGCACAATTCAAAGTGTTGGTGCTGACCTTTAAAGCCCTAAACGGCCTCGGTCCTGTAAACCTGAAGGAGCGTCTCCACCCCAATTGTTCAGCCCAGACACTGATATCCAGCGCCGAGGGCCTTCTGGCGGTTCCCTCATTGTGAGAAGTGAGGTTACAGGGAACCAGACAGAGGGCCTTCTTAGTAGTGGCGCCCACCCTGTGGAACACCCTCCCTTCAGATGTGAAGGAAATAAGCAGCTATTCTATCTTTAAAAGACATCTGAAGGCAGCCCTGTTTAGGGAAGTTTTTAATGCTGTACTGTTTTTAACACTTGATTGGGAGCCGCCCAGAGTGGCTGGGGAAACTCAGCCAGATGGGCGGGGTATAAATAAATAAATTATTATTATTATTATTATTATTATTATTATTATTGGTGTTGAGTGTTATATAAATTCAATAACAGTAAAATAATCATAGCAAAACCTGGAGATGCCAGATATTGAGCATTCATGGCAGATGCTCTACCAATGAGAGACAGCTTTCCCCCACATATTTGTACCTCCCTGGTAAATAATACAAAGATTGATAAAAGCTGTGTCTTATGGCAAAGGAGGGTGAACTTGGTTCCTACTATTGTGGCAAACAGTGACTGCCATTTACAATGATTTCTTACAGCTTTCATATACGCAAGCCCACACATTTAATAGAATAACAGTTGCCTCTGTAGAAGAGGAAGAGGCGATGATGACAGACAGCAGTGTTCGTTCCTCAGACAGCAGCGCTGTAAAATCCAGCACCGAATATAATAGCAGCTGAAAGCCTCATAATGTTAAAAGAGCATACACAACATTATGAATTTAGAGCCGGCAGTAGAAAGGTCCTATAGTATATGTTATTTAGAGCAGCAACAAAACTAAAAAAATAGGGCCATTTTCTCTGATGGAAATGGCCTTAGACTTTGGACTGTCAAGCAATAAGGAGTTTTAAAGCAAAACAAAAAAGTCCGAAGGCCACTTTCACAAGTGGCACTTAAATCTATCTTTGCATTTCCTAGTATTTTCACCTCTCAGATTCAACTATTAAGCCTATATCTTATGAAAATGCTCTGAGTGCCACAAATATGAAGCAGGAGGTAAGAAAGGTGAAGGCAATTGGTTTTATCTCCACAGTACTTAGGCCAGAGGGGGCATGTCTAACCACTCAGTGAAATGACACAATATCCCCCTTAAGCCTTTTGTCACAGTGGAATGGAACTGTGCTGTGATACCAATACAAGTAAATGAGCTTGTTCATATTTGTGGTTTGCCCTTGAGCAGTGGTTTTAGGTGAAGTGTGAACATAGTCACCATGGGTCAACTGGCAGTGGGGAGGCATCAAGTGTAGTGGATATTGTTTCTCAGGGGACATCAAGGCCAAGCAAAGTTTATTGCTTAGAACCAAGCCGGGGGGGGGGCAGGAAAGGCCCTGGGCAAGAGGAAAGGTAGGGGGCTCAGTTTTGGCATCAATGACCCAGCAAAGAGGCATTTACAGAGGACAAATGCCTTCTGTTATCATATTGTTGATAGATTCTAGCTCATTAGCACTTGAATGCAGAAAAAAGTAGCCCATAGGTCACCCATAGCTTGTGATTCATCATTCATGTGCCTACATGTCTTGTAGCCAAGTTCTGAAGTTGCTGTAAAAAAGAATATATATATATTTTTTAAAAAATTAACTATTCAGTGTTGCCAATCAACACCTATAGCTTGGACAAACCAACTGAAATAGGTATGTGAAATCAGAAAACCCTGCAATTTTAAAGAACACCAGCCCATGAAAGAGGGTGAAATCACTGGCTCCTAATTCACGTAAACAGAAATTTGTAGGTGAGGGGGCTGGGGGTGACGCCTTTTCATGGATTGTACCAATTCAGATTGCAAGTGAGGGATCTCTATTTTGTGGGGCTTGGGACGGCGTTCGTATACAAATTCCTTTCCATTTGAGTTCTCTGTAAAATTCTAGCCTTCCTTCTCTGTCACTCTCTGTTCCTGTCACTCTCTCTGGGGGTAGGAGCGGACATCCATGCATATAAAAAGCTAAGATATCAGCATGCTGGGCTAGAACACTTCTCCCTAATCTCTCGCTTTCTGTCTGCAGGAAATGTTGTGTATGAAGCACCAGTCAACCATGCAATTCTTCAACTGCAGTCTCTTGTTTGTGAATGATAACTGTAATAAACTCATGCCTCTAGAGTAGAGTTTGCTGTGAAGACAAAGCTGTAGGCAAACAAAAATTAGAGATAGCTGTGCTAGTTTAATGGTTGCCTTTATTACAACCTGCCCAAATAGAGATAAGCCCACTGGTGTTGTTGGGCTCCAGTTCCCACCAGCCCCGGCCACCACGGCCAATAGTCAGGGATGATGAGACTTGTAGTCCAACAACAGCTGGAAGGACACAGGTTCTTTACTTCTGCACTAACATGTGGCTGCACTGTGACAGTTTTGTTGGTTGCCATATAATAAAATCATCTAAAGTCTGCTGTGGTTTTCCTGTTTTTCTTGAGTTTTCAAAAGATCCATCTTTACATAATTCCCAGTTCCTGAGAACCGATGGTTTTGAACTCAACTGAGAGATGACTGAAAAACACTTGAGAAATGTATGTGCTGTAGTGTGGTGGTTTCCCTTTTCTTATTTGTTAACTTTATATATGAATAAAACATAACTACCACATTTTCATTCACTGTTGAGCCACTAAAATGTCAGTATTACAGAATGCTTTCTCATGTTTGATTTGATTATAGCAAAGGATGTAATGCCAAGAGTAATTAGATGAATAACTAAATTGAGTAATATTCTATTTGGATACATGAGATTGTACTAGTGGACATTAGCATGTAGAAGATGCACCGGGCTGCTAATTAGTTAATTGTTACTTCTTGTAGAAGTTAAATGACTCTTCATGAATATGATATACAATCATATAACATCCTTAAGAGATGGGCTTCTACAAATGGGACACCACCACTGAGAATGCCTTGTCTCATGTCACTACTCCATGGGCTGCACGCATTGACATGACCAAAAGCAAGGTCATCCCAGTGATCTCAAAAGCTGTGCATGGCTTTTTCACTAATCCCAATACCTTAAATTTGATCTGGTAGCTCAGAGGAAGCCAATGCAGTTCTTTAAGGACTTACTACATGTCATCCCATCTTGCTGCCCAGGACAACAATCTGGCATCATCCTGCACCAGTTGCAGCTTCCAGACCATCTTCAGGGGCAGCCCAACACAGAGGGCATCCCAACAGTCCAATTGTGAGTCATTAGAGCATAATTCATAATGTTCTATACATAGTAATACATAAGCCATGGTATCTAGGTCCAGGCATAGAAAGTATCAAGTGATGGCTACATAAGCAAATATAATGTATAGTTAAACTCCTTTTCCCTTCTATCTTTCTTTAACATTTGCTTAGCACAGAAAGCTTAAATTTTGATAGATGTTGACAGAATGGACACAGATTGTACAACACTGGGCAAGTCATTAGCACATCTCATTTTTATAATTGTATTCCAGTGCCATGTGTTTTTCTTGAGATACGGCTTCTCCTAGCCTGAACCACAATACTAACTTTGAGTTATATCTTCTGAGTCTTTTCTGCCAAAGGCTGGTGATGGTGGAATTCCTGTACTTGGAGTAGCTTGGACTAGATGACCTATGAGGTATCTTCAAAAACCCAGAAAATGTGGGAATTCCAGGGAAGGGCTAGTGATGAAGAGCATCTGTGTAGAGCAGCAGGGATGGATCAGTCAGATCCACCAGCCCAGCAGTGCTTCAGGCAGATGTCAGGACCCTTTCCTTGAGCAGAGGAGGAGGAGGAGGAGGAGGAAGACTAGTATTTCACAGAGAATTCAAATGCCCAGAAGTGTAGCCCCTCACTTGAAAATGCAAGCATACAAATTTCATTCAACACAGGATGTTGTTCATATGAAGTTGGTTCAGATATTTATGAGTGGTGTGTGAGTCCAGTATGAGACTTCATTTAACGCATTAGTGAAAAACCTAGGCCATAAGGCTTCCTCCTGATATGATAGCTTTGTATGTGGCAAGAGAATTCAAAAGAAACCCTCACATCAATTAATGAAAGTAATTATTAAACTGAATAACATATTTATTTTAAATAGTGTTTCCATCAAGTTTGTTCTAGAGGTGATATAATCTTAGAAGGACTGTAACATTTGCCTACATTGATGTTTAAATTACCTCATTGAAACAGCTCTCCACACAACTGAAAGAATTGGAACCTCTACTCCTCTTTTTCATGGGGTTGTAGCAAAATGGTTGAAACTATAATCGTATGTGAGGCCACCATATAAACAGCTTTCCACATTAAATAACGTTTCCATATTTCTATTTGCGTTGTCTTGTCTTGTAATGTGTGGATTGGGCCTAAGTAAACCAACAAAACTACAGCTCCCATGGTTCTTAGGAACAATCCATACAGTACTGCCATTTATGTTTATACTGTGGATGTGCCCTATAGTGACTCATTACCAATCCCTTTGTGTAATAACCACTCATTTTTCAACTCTATTAATTTTATTTAATTGCAAAGGGAACAAGGGAAATGTCGATTATCACAACGGGAATGAGAATGATGTGGTTCTGCTGTGAACTGTAATTAACTCTAGGCCCAGTCACAGGCTCAAGTGAGCCCCAGAGCCAGACAAATTTTCCCAACCAAAGTTATAAAGGTAAAAGTTTGACTGAACAGTAATGGAGGGGCATTTTATTTGGGCCTTTCTCAGAATTCAGAGAAGTATGTGAAGTGCCCTGGGCACTCATGGCAGTGGTTGGCAACATGGTACTATGGGGCACACAGGTGTCCACAGATGCTTCCTCTGGCACCCACAGTGTCATCTCTCCTAGGTTGTTAAAGGGCCTGGAAACACAGCCTTATGAGGAGCAGTCAAGGGAGCTGGGAATGTTTAGCCTGGTAAAGAAGAGACTGAGAGGAGATATGATTGTTGTTGTTTAGTTGTTTAGTCGTGTCCAACTCTTCGTGACCCCAATGGACCAGAGCACACCAGGCACTCCTGTCTTCCACTGCCTCCCCTAGTTTGGTCAAACTCACGCTGGTAACTTCGAGAACACTGCCCAACCATCTCGTCCTCTGTCGTCCCCTTCTCCTTGTGCCCTCAATCTTTCCCAACATCAGGGTCTTTTCCAGGGAGTCTTCTCTTCTCATGAGGTTGCCAAAATATTGGAGCCTCAGCTTCACGATCTGTCCTTCCAGTGAGCACTCAGGGCTGATTTCCTTAAGAATGGAGAGGTTTGGTCTTCTTGCAGTCCATGGGACTCTCAAAAGTCTCCTCCAGCACCATAATTCAAAAGCATCAATTCTTCGGCAATCAGCTTTCTTTATGGTCCAGCTCTCACTTCCATACATCACTACTGGGAAAATCATAGCTTTAACAATACGGACCTTTATCGGCAAGGTGATGTCTCTGCTTTTTAAGATGCTTTCTAGGTTTGTCATTGCTTTTCTGGAGATATGATAGTGATCTTCAAATATCTAAAGAGCTATCAAATGGTTTCTCCTGCTCCAGAGAGTAGGATCCAAACCAATGGCTTCAAGTTACAAGAAAGGCAAATCTGACTAAACATCAGGAGAATGTTCTGACAGTAAGAGGTGTTTGACAGTAGAACAGACTCCCTCAGAAGGTGGTGGACTCTCCTTCTTTGGAGGTTTTAAAGCAGAGGTTGGATTGCTGTCATGGATGCTGTAGTTGTGTTTGACAGCTCCTTCAGCAATCCTACCAGTTCTACTATTCTTCTTAGATTAACTGATGCAATTTGTTTTGCTCTTTAAGCTGCTGAGTCTTTCTTAATCGCCATGGATTCATGTGGAATATAGAAAAACTGCGATTATAAAATATTATATACATACACACACACATTAGCTTGCCACATGAAATGATTTTTAACACACATGGATATAAGTTAACAGAAGATATTTTGGTCCTGGCAAAAGGACCAAGTAACTGTAAACCATTTTACCCAGGCAACCTGCAATAGGGTTCTACACGGAAAGTATTCTGCAGCAGCAGACCATTTGTCTGCATTAGCAACAGATTTTTATTTCATCTTCTCTTGACAAAATGTAAATGCTGGACTATGTGGCATGGATTTTCCTTTGTGTCATGGAAATAGAGGTTCTATAAAAATATAGAATTTCAGTGCAGCTGGTATAATACTATGTCAAATGTAAAAGTCAGTGGATTTCAACATCTTTTTTAAAGAAACCAAAAAGCCTTTAAAAATATATTGGTAGCAAATTTATTTCATATACTTGGTGCAATACTGAACAAATGACAGAGTGCAGATTAAGTGTGTTTACTTGGCTCCTTGGTATATGTGGCTCAATACATACATTTATCTTGTGCATATACAATTCCTTGATGTGCCAATAAAATGTTATATATAGGTGACATAGCATGTGAATCATATCTCAGACAGTTTTAGGAGTAATTCCTGCATATGTCTATCCATTTTTCCCCATAATTCATAAAAGTAACTTCCCAAGATTCAGAGATTAAAATAGGGACACTTGTAATAATGCTACACTCTTACCAAAAATCACTACCTGACTGATTTCTGACTCCAAGATACTCCGTCTTAATAGCCTCTCCCACTCCCAAGAAGGCATGCTAGGTAAAAATAATTGCTCTACACTTCTTAATTGTCCCCACCAATGCATGAAGACTATGAAGCATGACTCACTAGGTTTGTCTGCATGCATTTATGACCTGGGTATCAAATCAATGGGCTAATCTCAGCCCAAAGAGCCACTTCTAGTATCCCACTGCCAACATTGGGTTGGGGGAAAATAGTGCCAGAAACAGGAAGGAGCTCTAAGACCTTCTTGTAATGACACAATGCCCTGAGGAAACTTCTCTTCTGATCTCAGCCCTGCAATGCAGAGAAAAAATACTGGGTGTGTTAACAAACTGCATTGATCTAGCCATTGTTCACTTTGGGACATTTCTCCTGTACCATCACCACATGGAAGATTAGGTGGGTTTTGGAGAAGGCCAATTTTCCATAAAATGTGCAAAAAATAATAATTGTGTGGTCAAATATCATTCAGAGCTGATGTGTTGCATTTGTACACTGTGCTTGTATATATATATAACACTGTCATGGAATAAAATTGTATCAATTGCATGTTACCTCTTTTGAGAGTAAGTTATAACTAGACTTGAAAGCAGTCTGATGCCACTGTGTTTCTTAGCTAAAAAGCGAACACATCAAAAAGGGAATGTGATTTCCAGCAAGTGGCCAATACCAAAACAAAAAACCCACACATGAATTGGACCCCCACCCTGACTCCAGACTGCTTTGTTTTAGTCAAATATACTAGAACCTTGATGAAACTGATGTATTTCGTTTCAATGTGCTTGCTGAGAGGAGTTGCACCAGTTCAGCTCAGTTATGTAAATTACTTGGACAAAAAGAGTTGACAAAGCAAAGTTGGGCATCAGTGAACTCAGAGTGACTCTGACAGCTCATCAGCAAAGCTATGTGACAGACCAAGGCTTCGCTCTACAGTTAGAAGCACAATACATGCTGCTTTCAAAGTGAATGCCAGCAAGGAACCAGATGCTTTAAGAAAGATGTCTGAGGCAGAGCTGGAATAAACTTGCTTGCGTAAACTGTCCACTGAATTTTTCTTTGCATATTTGGATGTGGTATTCTGGCTGAACATTCACTAAATCTTTGATACCCAAGTCAACATCTATGATTCAGTTAAGACAAGCCTTACTGGATCAGACAAGTGGCCAATCCGGCCCAGTATCCTGTTTCCCACAGTAGCCAACCAGTTGCCTCTCTGGGAAGCCCATATGCAGGACATGAAGGCAACAGCTTTCTCCTGCTGGGTTTCCCAGAAAGCTGCCTCTAAAATGGACATTCTCTTTGTCAAATTCCCTTTTAAAGTTATCAGCTTTATGTGACGGTAGATAACTAATAGTACTTGAGAGATGATGTGTAATGGTATTTAAAGTTGGTATGCAAGGGTATTTGCTACTCAATTGCCTTTGAGACATACCATGCAATGCTATTTTGTTTTTAGAGGCTGGCAGCTTATGAAAATGTCATGCCTGATGGCCCACAAAATCAAAGGACACCGACATCTAAAATACAAAATATCAATTGTGGCTTAAATTTCACATTTTCAAACTGCAAATGTTTTGCATTAGGAATTTAAATGGTGAACATCTAGAACATCTTCATACATGTGGCATATGTAAATTCTCTTGAATGTACACTCTGTTCTACTAATAATGCTGAATTAGTTGCTTTCTTATCTATATAACAATTTTGTGAAAATTGCTATTTTTTAAAAAAGCACAAATAAATTTCCCATGTCAAGCTGCCCAACCAAAGAGGAAGCAAAAAAAAAAAATCCTTTGCACTTTATTATTTTTGTTTGTTTATTTGTTTATTTTGAGAGCTGTTGAAAGCTACAGGCAAGACCATATTTCCTCTCAGCCTTTTAATAGCTGCCCAATTTGGGTGAAGAGGGAGTTTTTGCACTTGGTTGCGTCTTTAGGCTCTCACACCTGCCTCAGCTATTTCTAGACCTGTCAGAAACTGCTAGGCCCCACCCCAAATCTGCACAAGGTTTCCCCTCAGAGATCGGATATCTTTTTCTTCCCTCAGCCCCTCCCTCCCATCAACTTAATACTAGAGTTTTAGTTTTTAAGAATTCTGCTGCCCTTTTAACACCGACTAAATTCAGACTTGGCAGCTTAACATGTTTATATAGCCCTTCCTAAGAAGGGCCTAGCTACACATGGCATTAAGTGTGCCTCTTGCACTGCCATGTTGTTGTTGTTTATTATGCAATACTAAGCATATGGGCGAAGATCTATTCTAAATTGGGAGTGGTGTGCATAGGAAGGGGAGGTTTAACCATTCCCTCCTTCGCCATGTTTCTGGCAAAATTTCCCCCACTGCACATGCTGCTCTTAGTGATGGGGGAAAGCTCACACTGGCACCAATGAATGTTTTCTTCTGCTGGTATCTGCAGTACCGGGAGGGGGTTGCGTTTTCAGGATTGTGACAGGAAGGGAAAGGGGGTAAACTGACTCTTAACAATGAAAAAAGGGGGGCGCTGAATGTAGGCATAAACCAGAGAAGGGAAAGTTATCAGAGTACTCTGAATACTTTACTGTTGTCTGATGCATTTTAGAAACAAGACATCTCTTCCTCAAGGGCAAATCCCCCTTATCAGCACCCTGTAAATACATACGACAGAAGCAGCTTTCTGTTTTGCCTGGGCCAACCCTGATATCAGGGCTATGTAGCTTCCGTTGCACTGGTCAAATATGGCACAGCTCACTATGCATTGTTCCAGTCAAAGTTAAAATCCAAATAAACTCAACTTTAAAAAGAAAAAGGTAAAGACATTGAGTCTACCCTTACCATGTGGATTTAGGAGTGACCTACTTTAAAGTCTAGCCGAAGTCGTTCCTTCAGAGTTCTAAGCTTTTACTTTTACAACCAATTTATGTTCTTCTCTTCCATTTGCAGAGCGATGATCCGTTTTTTATCACGGGGGAGTCTGTAACCAACTTTAAGTGTCTGATAGTAAATTTAGGGGTAGTTTAATAGGTTAGAACAGGACTACACTGTCTTCTTCAATAACACTTCCCCTTAAGTGTTAGAAATATGGGCACCAAACTCTTCAGCGAATAAAATGCAGTGTCATAAAAATACTTCATCTACCTGGGACAACTGTCATCGCTAGAACACTAATGGTGACAGATTCATTGCTTCCAAATGGAAACAGAAGAAGCATTATGTACTTGGTGAAGCTGGTTCTATTTATGGAGCAACACTGACACAGAAAAAGTAGGTATGGAATATGGTTTAAATAGTCTGTATTTTCTATGGTCTGGTTCAGACAATCATATATTGGCTTAATAAGCACAAGACTTTTGACTACATGCCAAGCCCCTTACCTGCTCCCCTTTGCGGTATCCAGTAGATGTTACCTGGAAATCTTCAGTTAACTATTATTTCATATTTTGTCCAAATCAGAAACAATGGTTAGCAGGTTTGGAACAAGCCAGAATCTTAAACCAACTTGATAAGATTCTGGCCTGATAACCAAAGCTTCCTGATTTGAACAAAGCAGGCAACAGTGGTTCATTGGGGACTAATGGACTTCATTTGTGGTTAATACGGGCCCTAGTAGGTGTTCATAGCCAGCAGTTATGGTAAGTTTAATGCACACCATGAGCAACTATGATGAATTAAGATGACTGTCCTGACTGTATGATTTTTGTTTAAGCTGCCTGGAACTTTATGCAAACTTTTGCTGCTTTAGTTGCTGTTAGATGAGACCTTGGCATTATGATAGGAGTCACAGCAAATGACCACGAAACCATAACAAAAGTGAGAGCGTCATATGTTTTGGCAAGCCAGTGCTAGAAACTTTGTCAAAGTGTTCTGTTTGCAGAACAGCTGATACAGCAGCACTCCCAGCTATTCATTTCCCTGCTCCCAGGTAGATTGTGGTCATTCATGGCCTATGTCTTATGGGGGTCTGCTCACATGAGTAATGAAATTAATGCAAAATTCACCAAAAAAGAATCCAGCCCTATGGTCCCGTTACTGATTGATATTACATGTGTATTCGGGTTTTTCAGTTAGTTCATTGAGGGAGAGGGAGAGGGTTTGAGGGTTTGTCTTTTGTCTTTCTTATGTTTAGCATTTTTATCACGCTCAAGTGTTTTGCAGTATTTAAAGGAATTGTGTGAGGCAGCGAAATATTGTTTCCAGTTTAAGATGTGTAAGACACTGACTTGCCTAAGGCCATTCAGGGAATTCATGCTAGCTATGGAATTTGATCCTGGGTTTAATGGCTTTCCATGGATTTTGGAAGGCCAACTGTTGAACATCATGGGCTAACAAGTGAAAATGAAATATCTGATCCTGTCATAATATGTCAGGACATCCCAAGACCCCAATATCAGCCGAATCTGTCACACTAAAAACAACTACCAGCATGGTTTGAGAAGTGGCCATGGGGGGAAAAATATTCCTTGAGGTCAGTTTTCAGATGACCTGGATATTGTTTTCTACTAAGTAATGAGTGAACTGACAAGGTGCTTGTGAAGGAGATAACTATGAGAGGGGGCCAGGGACCTCAGGGCTTTCACTAAATTGCTTGAGACATCACATTGTGGGCATGTGTTTTATGTTCTGACAGACATTTCATTGGGTGCTCTGTCATCACACCAACTACTTCTGTTTGCTTGCTGCTTGACCACAACCTACCAATTTTGTTTCCATCTGCCCAAAGGGAAAGGATGCCTCCTAGATTAGGGGTGGGGAACTTTTTTTACAACTGAGGGCCACATTTCCTCATAGGCAACCTCAAGGGGGCCAAATGCCATTGGTGGGTGGGAACAGCGGTGTAGTGTGGGGGCTGGGGGGGGGGCATGGCCCCAAGCACAAAATTCTGAGGGGGCACAACCAGTCGCCCACACACAGGTGCCAGCTTCCATAGGGATCCCTGCCCTGCTCAGGCTCACAGTGATCGGGTGTGGATGGAGGGGCGACCTCTGTGGCAAGTGGCACAGCATTCCCCCACTTGACTCAAGTGGGCACTCTGGTGGCATTGGCGGCTTGCCCGCCCTGGGCACCAGCAACCCACGCTACACCACTAGGTGGGAAGAGGCAAAAGTGGGTAGCACAGGCAGTGTGGCCCTTACCTTAGTACTGCGTGTTGTACAGTGTGCTGTATTTCAGCTGTGCAAAAAATCAGAATTTTTACTTATACAGTGGTACCTCGGGTTATGTACTTAATTCATTCCGGAGGTCCATTCTTAACCTGAAACTGTGCTTAACCTGAAACACCACATTAGCTAATGGGGCCTCCTGCTGCTGCTGCGCCGCCAGAACACGATTTCTGTTCTCATCCTGAAGCAAAGTTCTTAACCCGACGTACTATTTCTGGGTTAGCGGAGTCTGTAACCTGAAGCGTATGTAACCCAAGGTACCACTGTACACATATCCCCACCCCATCTGTTCATCCTCCATCCCAGCAAACAGGGGTATTGTGACCACTTTCTGACCAGAGCCATCAGGGAAAACATGAAGCAATGCCACTGAAGATAGAGTATGTGACGTTGCGTGGCCTGAGAAGAGTCCCAAGAGTCAGATAAAAGGGCCATTGGACAGAGTAGGACTTACTTCTGAGTATACATGCATAGGGTTGGGCTGGATTTATGTGGAAAGATGACTAATGCAAACAGAATGAACTCAAATGCGCCTCCTGGTTCTAAACATATTAAGGGGACAATGAAACAAATGGTGGCTTCATTAGTAGTGTAGTATGGAGGTTAAAATGTCATTGGTGTTTAGATCACACCTGTCTTCTAATTGCAAAGCTCTCACTCTTTCACTTTGTCTAATGCAAAGGGAAAGGGGAATTTCCAAATATTTATGAAAGAGGACTTTGCTTACATCGTGGTACAATTTGGCATTGTGGTTCCAATGTCAACAGTCTGCTGCTGAAACTTCCAGTAATTTTTATCCCAGGCACTCAGATGTTGTCACATGGCAGGGTTTTGAGCAGGCGTATGAAACTTGATTAAATGGATTGAGTCGGTGATCTTCTCTTAGTTTATCTTCACGGTTGCCTTCAAAAACCAGAACTTGTGACCATCACCAAAGACAAGCCATGTAGCTCCTGGGAGGCCTTAGGCTCTGGGGGGAGGAGGAAGCTCTAGCAGGACTTTTTTTTTACCCACTTTCTTTTGCTTGCTTGTCTGCCACAAACGTTTTCAGTTACTTCAGAGCTCTATTCAGCTGCAGAAAGAGCCTCAGATTGGGATGGGCAAAAGACATAAACTGGAATTGGGAGGTAGTGCTGGTGTCCCATTGCACAGGGCCCTGCAAATGTATTGAGCAACTCCGGAGTTGCTCAGCACCAGATTTAGAGTAGTGTGGCCAGGTCCTCCACAGAGTGCCGAGCCAAGGGGGCACAAAATAATAACAAAGCAATAACAATAATAGATATTTAAGCTGGTGCCTGCTGAGAAGGTCCATTAAAAAGCAACAGCAACAAAAGGAACTATTGTGAAAATAATAAATGGAGGGGGGGGGATTTTATTCCTACACCAGAGCACAAAATTACCAAAGTCTGCCCCGAGTGTTGCTGTTTCCCTATATTGTTCTGTCTCTATGCATATGCAGACAGCATGGAGAACGTTCTCCTAAATAAGTTCGCGTGTATGCAGATGTGCAGGGTCTATATATGTGGAACCGCACAAATGGTTTCCCACCAACACCCTTGTGATTCTTAACACTACAATGTTTTTGACGCTAACTCTGGCATTGTCTAAGTGGCTGACTTAATAGTGAAAATATGTTCTCTGTACTCTGCAAAAAGTCATGGTCAATCTCATTCTAGCTTACGCATTTTGTTTGAAACTCTGTTTATACATGATAAAATATCTTAATGTACACAAGGCCATTAAGTGTTAGATGTTTGAGTACTTCTTGGCGTATCAGTTACGGTTTATAACAAAGCATTAATTTTCCTAATATATCCTTGAAGTCTCTTTTATGCAGTTCATCCCCTCCCCACCCCAAATTTGCATCAGCATGCCAGCCTTGAAGCATCTTGATAATTAAAATAATGAATCACAGATTTGTGGTGTGTTTTTTGTTTGCCTTTTTACAAGTGTTGGAATTTAAAATAAAAGAGCCAAATGAAATGGACTATGTTTTTAAAGTAACTATTGCATTTCTAATTACATACATTATATTCTGCTTATAAGATCTACAGTTGTGGTCACAATCCTATTCACACTTACATGGGAGTCAGCCCTGTTCAGTCCAGCAAGCCTAACATTTTAGAAAGCTCTACAGAAAAGAAATAACAAAAATTAGAAACTAAAACTAATAATTTCCAATATAAATCTAATTCTAATTTATACTGGAGATGTCTAGATAGTCAGATGAATTTGTGTCATATTCATGGTTGTTTGTCTTCTGATTTTATGCCTGTTTCACCCTGTGGAGGAGTGTTTATAAGATCATAGAGACATTCTCCACAATAAATTTACCCTCATTTCAATTAGCTGTTTATGGGGCTATTTTTACTAACTTCTTAAATAATGAACCATTTCAGATTTTATCTTAGGGCCTTTCCAGATTATTGCTTTTGAATGCAAGAGGGGCACATTGTCATCTCTTTGTTGAGTCCAGTCCACATAACATTCATTCAAAATTATAGTTCTGTTACAGAGGCATCTTGTTTCTATAGTTCTGGGTGTGTTGTATTTATTTGTTTGTTTGTTTGTTTGTTTGTTTGTTTGTTCCTGGAAAAATATTAATGTTCCTTTTGTACATCCTTTGCCATTGCAGTGCAGAATATGATTGCACCCACACAAGTATCAGGGACAGTGATTTAATATGTGAATAGATATGTGTGACAGAATCCTTTCCCCTGCCTATGTATGCACCATTTGGCTAACAACACATTTAGAGGCCAAGTCTTCCTCCAGAATACCATTGCAGGGCAGGAATTCTCACTTAGCCATTAAAAATAAAAAATAAAATGGTTGCACCCCAGACTTCTATCCTGCAGTAATTTCACAGAACTTTTGGGGTGCTTCTGGTAGGGTACTTATTGTGGGATGGATGCTCCTCATGCATGCAAATGTTTTGCAGTGCACACACATCAGTTGTATTAAAATGCCAGCTTCTCTCTCTCTCTCTCTGTCCCTGCAATTTAATTTGGATTTCCCCCACAAAGGTTTAAAACCCTGTTGCCAATGACCTGTTTGAGATATATGAACACCCTACTTACAATTTTAAGCACCTGCCTAGAAGTGCCCCTAGTTGGACTACTTGTGACAGACTTAGCAGAACCAGTTCAGAAGACTGCATCCAAATAAGATTAATAAAAGCCAAAATCTTAGGCTATGAGTTAAGCACACTTTGACTTCAGCCTGGTGTATGCTGACTTGGGAGTAAGCTTTGTTGAGCTTGTAGCCATTCTTTCTGATGACCTGCCTTTGTGCTTCGGAAATAAAAAAAAACCCTATATTGTCAGTGGGCAGTTTTAGGAGTGCTAGCAAGGTAAGCATTTGCCTTTCATACTTTTTTAATGATCTAGTAAAATGCAAAATGTTTCCTAATTTAAAGAAATGAAAGGGCTGGATAAACCAATAAATATTTATAGACTGTTACCAAGAATGCACTTAACAAGTCTTATCTCTGGTGGATAAGATATATGAATAGCACACATAATAGCTCTCTTTGGGCATTCAGAGTCAAAGTGTGAAGGGGGCAGCAAGGTCGTGTGCACAAGCCCTGCTCCCTGATGTGCCTGTCCTGTAAGAGGCTTTTGCACATTGAGTGGGAAGATCTGAAGAGCATTTCTACCCATGTTTAGCTGAAGAGGATTAGAAATCTCTGTATAGTCAGGAACCTTGCATTATAGGCTTCCCAGTGACATGGAGACTTCTAAACACTTTCATCCTTATGTGCTTAGACACCTCCTTTCGACTTCCTTGCTCAACAAATGTGCCCATGCACCCTACACACTTGCCCACATGCTGCTTGAATGTCCAAGCAGTGCTGTTTAGTCCTAGGGTCCTTCCAGGGAGCTCCTAGGCCCTGAGCTATGAGCATCAGTCACCTGAGGCCTGGCAGAAGCAGCTGAACTTGTAGATGCTCATGGAATTGGGCAGGATGGTGCCAGGCCCATAAGAGTACTGGGAGGATGTGACACAGATGTTTGAATGCCAGCTCTTATTTCTGGACCCCAGAAAGACAGAAAAGGAACGAAAGGCAAGTGGCATGGTGTATGAGCTCACCCATGGCATCTCCCTCAAACAAATCTATGAGGAACTGCAATCATTATGGAAGGCAGGATTAAAAGCTCTGCTGACAGATGGGTATGAAAGCAATACAAAGGAATTCAATAAAGACAAATGTCAAACATTCCAAACCGATGTATCAACATCATTTACAAGACGGGGGGGGGGGGGATAGTATTGCTCTACTCAGAATCGACAAGCCTGCACCCAGATTCTTGTCAGGGTACCACACTTAGAAGAGGCATTAAGTGGTTCATAATATCCTGAGGATGTGAATTTGGTGGGGTTTTTGTAACAACATTTATGTACCACCTAATTGTAAAAGAAAACCTTGAAGTGGTTGACCCAAAGAATGAAGCAATAAAATTATCAGTAAAAACTGTTATTGAAACATTCAAAAATAAATCAAATAAACAATGAGCTAAAGCCGGGCCAGCTTTTACATGTCTGGATAGGCCTGCCTAAACAAAATGTTTTGAGCAACTGCTGGAAAAGTACAGTGACGTCATCTGCCTGATAGCAAAAGGCATACTTGTGTGGTGCCACACTATGGAACTCCCTGCTGTTTGATATCGGGCAGGTGCCTTCACTGTACCACAGAGTTTATTTAGAGAAATCACACCACATTCTTAGCCTCATAAATCTGGCATCTGGTTGGCTGCTGTAGGGAGTAGTATTATGTATCCACAGTGCCTTAGTATGGAAAGTAATTGAAAGTCTGCATATGAAAAATATTAGCTGATTAGTGCATAAGAGGATATTATAGATAGATGGATGGATGGATATGCATGATAAATAAGTGATGAGTCATACCCTTTTCATTAAAAAAGGTAGGGTTCATTAATTGTATGTTGTGTATTCGCTCACTGGAAGAGAATTATGCATAGCAAATAAAACACTTGTTTGATACAGTTTCTACAGGCCCCTTGCCCTTCTCCCTTTTTAAGTGCAAAGTAAAATCTTTTTTAAAAAAATTCAGAGAAAGGCTGGAAATGATTGGATGAATTCCCATATCTCTGCGTTAATCCATAACCCATTAATTAAAAATGAAATTAATTAAGGATTACAGCCCCAGAGAACATTTCCAAATGATAGTGTGCTGCTAGCTTGCTTGAGACAAGTTAGCTGAACAGATGGAATTGTCACAGTTTCCAGGGTGTACACATTTTTCAGGAATTCCTTGTGGTGACTGTTATGTAATACATAATAACAAGTGGTGAGAAAAATGCTGGAAGAGAATTCTAAAAATTGACCGGACCCAACCCCTGCCCCTCTCCACCCCATAACAAAACCAAAAAGTTTCATGGCAATATTCAGTCAATAGTAGTAGCATAAACGATCACTTATGCATCAAACTAAACAAGTTGTGCAAGTGCTGTGATTAGAATTCCTAATGTATTTTCCTGCTACACAAAAAGCCAGGTGCCCTGAGCCAGATTAAGACAATGTCATGAACGGACCGGGTGCATTGTATCCCCACTGATATTGTGCCCCATCTCCTGTTTGTCCCTATTGGTGAAATCGATGGGCATACATGGCTGTGCTCACAGGTTTTGACAACTATTAGCTTCAGGTGAAAGTTTTTAGTGGTGAAAACAGCATGGAGGAAAAGTTTAAACTCACTCTGTTCCACACAGCACTCCTGATCAGAATCATTTCCCTCTTGTAAAAGGAAATTATGTTGGGAGTTCCAAGGACAGAATGCTAACACCATGATGCACAAGTATCAACTGATATAAGGTGAATCAGAAGTATTTTAATTAATTAATAAATTCTGAGGAACAAGCAAGTGCAGTGCATCCTGGACTATAGTGTTGGCTTGGATGTGAGTCATCCAAATAACAACAATTATTATTATTATTATTATTATTATTATTATTATTATTATTATCATCATCATTATCATCATGAAATCTTTCAGTCATTTACAGATCTTTTGGATAGTCATGGAGTTTTAAGATCAGTGAAATGTTGGCGCTGTTGTGAGTCCTGCAATATTGATTTTATCTTCCTCTACGCTGCATTCGTTTTTATGTTTCTCATTTTTTGCTGTCATGTCCCTTTTTAAAACTTTAATTCTAAGCTTCCCAGAAAAAACTTGATTATTGGGCAGCATATAAATGTCGCAAATAAATATAATAGATAATAAATATTTCATTTTTATGCACCTATCACCATCAGTGTGCATGGTGCTTTGCAAAGTAAAAGAGGTCGGATCCCTGTCCCAAGGAGCCTACAAATCCAAATCCAAAATGTTCCGCATTTAGCAATAGTCAAAGTGGAGGTCTTCACGAAATTACTCATTCACTCATCCTAACCTTTCCACCTCACAAGGTTGTTGTGAAAATATGCCACAGTTCGGAACCCTGTGGAAATAGGGTAGGACACAAATGAAAGAAGCTTTTAATTACATCATGTTAAAGATGATGGAATAAATAATTGAGCCGCAAAGCAATAGATTTTTCTTTTCTTGCTTTTTGACTTCCAGGTGCTATAGAAGTCTTCCACAGGGCATTCCTATCATGTCTACTCAAAGGTAATTCCCACTATGTTTAATGGTAACAAACCTGTATTAGGATTTCAACAGGGCTCCCTCTCTGAAATTTATAATCGACGTAGGGTAAACATGAACTTTGTCATCAGCCAACCCATAACAAATAGTAAGCTGCAAAGTTTATGCCGAAATCTACACAGAAGTAATGGTGAACCTTGTAAGGGGACTTGGCTTCTTCAGCAGAAGCAGTATGTCTAGCGTCTTGCACGCCATCTGGTAAGAAGAGCACGCAAATTGACTGGAGGGACATGGCCATCTGCTTTTGTCAATAAAGAAGCCACATGGATTGCTTGAGGATTGATGCAAGCCATTTGCAGTCCAGTGGATAAGAAGAAGAGGAGTCTTCCTTTCAGCAGGAGCAAAATATTCTGAGTTTGTAACTATTACATCGGGGGGAGGAGATGGGAGATTCAAATAAACTATTTGGGTTTATGCTTACAGGCGGATGGCAGTATTTCCTGCTACATCCAGTGTTACTTCTTCGATGTGCCACTACACATAATGTTCCACGCCCTTCTGTTGGACCATCTCCCACAGGTGATGCAAGAGCATATTGAGTCTTGCTCTAGATGGCTAGCAAGGACATCTGATGCCCAGATTTGAATGAGAATTTGAGCTTTAGTAGGATTGACACTTTGTAAGCGCTGCCTTAATGAGACCACTTTCTCTGCTAATTGCTGGAAAACCTCTTCCACGGCATCAACAGGGGAACTGAAGAAATGAACATGGTAGCTGTTTTTTGTCATGGTGTCTGAGCACTAAACATTTGGTCATAGTTATGCCCATACATTAAAGAGTCCTCCATGTGTCCCTTATATTGTGCATTCATGATTATTTGTGCACCCAGTGGTATCAGGGCGGTTACACACTATCCTGCTTTCAATACTGTTTGCACATGCAAAGGTTTTGGGGTGGACATCTGGCTTCATTTCCAGTCAGTGCATGTCATATAACTTCCCGTTGAAAACCTAACTGTTTCCACCAAAATGTTCTAGTTTATTTTCTGTCCTGCTTTTATTGCACTACAACATAACAGTATCCCTCCAGAAAGCAATAAGACAATGATAGTGGGGAAACACCACAAATCAAAGTGATGAGTTGATAGTCTGAGATAAATCCACCACTAATGTACTAGTCTTTCATCAATGGCATGTTGAAGAAGACCTCTAGGGGGCAGGACCAATCTAAATGGAGTAAGAGCATGTGCTATTTAACACTTTGACTGCTACCAGGAATATCTTACTTATCAAACCTTTATTAGGCATTATACAAATAAAACCATAAAAGAGAAAATAAGATATAAAAGCCTTGAAATATATATAAAAAGGCAGCAGTTGGCTACATACATATATATATATATGCATATAGAGTCAGTGGTTTTCCTTGTTAACCTGCTCCTTGGAGAACTGCTACCAAAAACTCGGCTACCCCCGCCGTTATCCTTTGGTCAACGTCGGATAGGCAGAATCCCACACATTCACCTTGCTGGGGTTCCAGACCACCCAAAAGAGGGGACAGCACGCGTTGACGGAGCGTACGGTACAATGGGCAATGAAAGAGAATATGCTCTACGGTGTCCGGGACATTCATAGAACATCTGCAGAATCTCTTGTTTCTGGGAATGTTTTGATATCTTCCCCTGACAAATGCTGAGGGAAAAACATTCAAACGGGCCAGCATAAAAGCCCTACGTTGGGCTGGGATTATTAATTTAGTGACGTAATTGGCTCTGCCAGCTAAGATATTTAAACCATAGAATATGGGAGAGCAAATTTTGTTTACAGCTGCCATAATATTTTGCCTCTCGACATCCTTTAGTCTAGTTAGGATATTATGGAAAATGTATTGCTCATTAGAATTGTACAGGGGCTCCAGCTCGATGCCTAAAGATTCAATCTTTTTTTCGAGGTACTGATACCATCTTGATTTGTAGGAGTCTTTGAGCAAATCTGCGAGCAGACTTGATGGAGGGCAGCGAAAATGGCAGCGTAACCAGTACTTTATTGAGGTGGACCAGGCCCAATATTCCATTGTGTGTATGCCTATTTCTGCACACATTGTTTCATATTTGATCGCAGCTGGGAGTCCAAGAATACGTCTCAAAAAGCTGGAGTGAATCTTTTTTAAATCACTATTATATGCTTGGACCCATAGCGGGATTCCATAGAATATCTGGGATTGCACTTTTGCTTGGAATATCTGATTGGCCGCAGGAATAAATTGATTGCCTTTCTGATAATAAAAACGGGCAACTGCTGATGAGGTGCACTTTGCCTGTTTTATGGCATTTGTGCGATGATTTGCCCACCCTAAATTGCTCTGGAATAAGATTCCCAGATACCTATAGATTTTCACTTGTTGGATTTCTTGCCCTCTTATTTTCCATTTCTCTAATTTCCAACCATTCGAGAAGACCAAAATTTTTGTCTTCTCGTAATTTATAGAGAGTTTGTTACATTCGCAGTAAAGGATCAGAGAAGATATAAGACGTTTCAGACCCAAGCTCGTTAATGATAGTAGAACAGCATCGTCTGCGTATAATAACAGAGGAACTGGTTTCTGATTAAGTTTAGGGGCATGTGATTCTATTTTTTGAAGGTGATCTGGCAAGTCTGATAAAAATAAATTAAATAGAAAGGGGGCAAGAATACACCCTTGTTTTACCCCTTTCGAGTTTGGGATGTCTGATGAAAGGTGACCTTTGGTGTTAAGTTTGACTTGACAGATATTGGAAGAGTATAAATTTTGTATTAGAATCAATAAGCGCTGGTCAATTTTTAATTCTGCGAGTTTCCTCCACAGCTTTGGGCGGTCAATTGAGTCGAATGCACCACGAAAATCTACAAAAGCAGCATATATCTTAGATTGCCTTTGAGATCTGTATTTTTCAACCAAATGCATAAGTATAAGGCAGTGGTCTAATGTAGAGCAACCTTTGGAGAAACCTATTTGTTCTTTCCCTGGTAAATTTAGATTTTTCATCCAGGTGAGGAGTTTAGATAAAAGGTGCTTAGCGTAGATTTTCCCTATCACTGATAATAGGCTTATCGGTCTATAATTCCCTGGTTCTTTTGGGTCGCCATTTTTAAAGATTGGGATAATTATTGATCTTAACCATATTTCAGGTATGATCCCATATTTATCTATGAGAGTAAACAAGTGAGCTAAGGGTTCTGCCCACCAATCTATATAGGTCTTAAATAATTCTATTGGTAGACCGTCTGGCCCAGGAGATTTCCCCGATTTGAAATTTTTAACTATCTCTCTAATTTCCTCTTCTTCTACCCTTGGCCACTCCTGGAGTTTATTGATTTTATTTTTAGTGGTTTCATTTCCTTTAAGTTCACTGTGTAGATTGTTAAATACAGATGTAAAATATTGGGACCATTTGGATTCTGCAATTGGTGGTAGAGTTAGTTGATTTTCGGCTTTCAATCCTCCGTACACTAGGTTCCAGAACGCTTTGTTGTTTTTACTCTGAATTGAGTCGAGTAATTGTAGCCATTTTTGGGTTGCATATTTCTGTTTCTTTTCGGCCAGAATGTAATGATATTTTCTTTTTTCATCAAGATAAGAGGGCTCTAGTTTAGTGCGATTATTTTTAAATGTTTGGCGCAGTTTTCTTTTTAGCTGGAAACATTCATCATCAAACCAAGGGCTAGCGCTATGTTTAAGTACCCAAGCTTTAGGTGGAGTACCGAGTTCTACGAACATTTGGAAGATTTCATTATAAATTTTCGGAATATCGCTGTAGGAATTAGCGGTCTTTAAGTTGGATAATACTTGCTTTCTCAGGTTGGCTGTAAGTTTTTGCCCCACTGCTACGCTCATTTCCTGGGACCATTTTAATTGGGTCATTTGTTTGTATTGAGAGGGTTCTATGATATTGTGCTTGGTTATTTTGGTTTCATCCTTTAAGTTAATAGACAACAATAATGGCTGATGGTCGCTTTCAGTACGCGTTCCAATTTTGAGGTCTATGATCGAATTTATAATATTATAAGGGACAAGAATATAGTCGATGACACTGCATCCTCGGGGGGAGAAGTATGTAAACTCCCCGCTTCTATCGCCTTTTGTTGTACCGTTCACAATCTGCAAATTAAAGTTGTTACATAATTCAAGTAGGCATAAGCCTTCGTTGTTTACAACCCTATCTCTGGAGAATCGTCCTATTTTCAGGGCATGTGCGATATCATTATCAGTGTTCCAGTTTAGTTTGCTACATAGTTGTTCATTGTTGGTTCCCACTCTGGCATTAAAATCACCTGCTATTATCAATGAGGCATTTGGGTATTTGTCGGTCAAATTTTCTATATAAAAGGTTAGTTGTGACCAATTATCACTGTTGCTGTTGTTTTTGGATGGGGGGATATAGACATTTACAAGTAGCAGAGTATCGTCTTTTTGGGTTAAAAGTAGAGCTTGTGCAAGTGGTAAGCATTTTTCTAGCTGCTTGATTTCAAACCCTAAGTTATCTTTGATCATACAACAGAACCCTGCTTTCGGCCGGCCCTTCATGTTTGTTTTCAATGCGGGTTTCGTATAGGAGGAGAATCCATTGATTTTAATATCTCTAGTTGACCATGTTTCTTGTAGAAGTATTAATTCAAAATCTTTAAAGAAGTTCATTAGGTCTGGGTCTCCATCTTTGTTTCCCCACCCTGCAATATTCCAGGACAGCAAACGTAGGATCCGTTTTTGAGTTGGTGGCTGGTTGATGGCATTTAGTCATTCTAGTTCTGTTATTGAGTCCAGCGAGGGATTTTGTCTTGTGCCAATACAGCCATTTGTCGTTGCTTTCGGTGGGGGACATAATGGTGGATCTTTTAGATTCTTTTTTGGAGTGCGGGAAATTGAAATTTCCTCCCTTTCTTGATTTTCTTCCTTAGCTGTTCCTTGTTCCTGAGAAATTTCTGTGGTTGATGGACTATTATGGACAGTAGGACTGTTTTCAGTCTCTACTTCCATTTCTTTAGTCTCATTTGATGTTGAGCTCAGTGTGTCAGGTCTGTTGGAGGTCATCTTTTGTTCGGCAATATTAGAATCCTTTGTAGTACTTAAATAAGGGGTACCTATTTCGTTTGGAGCTAGTATTTGATATCTCAGCCAGGAATTTGTAGTCTCATTGCTGGAGTTTTTCCTTGTCATTTCGTATTTTAAAGGAGGCTGGATTTGAAGCTCTGCATCTATGCATCTGAAAGTTCCATTAGTAGCTCTCTTTTTGACTATGCATTTTGGGGAGAGGGCTGGTAAGTGTGGAGTTTGATTGTGTATTGTTTCTACTGCATTTTGTTGACCTTGTTGGTGAATTTCGGTCAATCTGGCCTGTAGTTTCGTCAGTTTACTGAGTATGTTTATTTGTTCTTTATCTGGTAGGTTGGTAAAGTTACTCAGCAGATCTTCTTCTTCTGGGACTGTCCAGTCTGTTGTGTCAAGGGCGAGGCTGTTATTTGATGCTACAATCGCATGGTTTGGGAGCTTGGATTTTTCTTGCGTGATTTCCCGGGTAGCTGGCTGCGGTTTCTCCCATCTACTGGGTTCTTCCACGGGAGTAGGGCAGATATCGGCTTCTGGTGGAATGGCCTTGTTCATCTTGTTCTGTCTTTTGGATGCAATCAATGGTCTGAGTGATGTATCTTCAAAGTGTCGACGTGGAATAATTCCTTTCTGGGCTAGATGAGCCTTTTCCCTTAAGATTTTGGTTGGAATTCTATGACTACCAAATCTTAGTAGTACTTTTTTGGAATATCCATCGTTAGTGAGCCTCTTGACTGCTTTTAAGTCAGTCCTTCCCCCCTCAAGGCCTAGGAGCAGATTTAGATGATGTCTGGCCCAAAAGGATGACTCCCAGTAAGGTAGGGGCCCTCTGTATGGAAAGATGTGGAGAACAATCTCACATGGCCTCAGTATCAGGTTGACTGAGTGAGGGGGGCTTCCTCTGATTTTTGGCTGGTTTAGAGGTATAAATTTGTGTTTATTCTGTTTATCTCCAGGGCTTGTTAAGGATGGCAAAAGGGGAATGAGTTGCCTCCTTTCATCTGGGTTATCCAGCTTCTTGAAGATGTTTTGTAATTGTTCAAAGATTTTTTGAATTGTTTGAGCAGTCAGTAGGCAGCATTCCTCCAGCAGCTCCACCTTTCTATCAATTAGTACTTGTGCCTCGGTTATGGGAGTAGTAGCCTTATCCTCGTTTATTCCTAGGGATATCTCTTCAACTGTCTTTCCATGTAAAGAGTTGAGGAAGGTTTTGGGAGGAGATATGTGCTGTTTTTGAGGTAGCAGATAATTATCTAGATTACTCTGTTTGAAACCAGAGGGCTCTGCGTCAGTTTCTGTATCAAGACACCTGAGTCTTTTGGCTCTTCTCATTGCAGATTCTTCTTAAATCAATGAGATCAGACTTCTAAATAGAGTGATGAAGTGTTAAAGTTCTCAGGTCGCAATCTCATTCAATTTTCATTCAGTCCTAGGTGGGCTGCTGCGAGGAGTTTAAAACTGGGTCCAATTAGAGCACTCCTTTGCAGTACCCCCCCCCCCTTCTTCTCAGTTTGTTAAAACAACTGAGATGTTTGGGGGTCCACGAAATTAAAGGTGGTGGGAGAAATTTGTGGTTTTGTGAGTTTGTAGTTTTTAGGGTTAAAAGGGTTAAAAGGGTTAAAAGCCCATTAAAAGTCCTTTAAAATCCTTGGAAAATCCTTAAAAGTCCTTAAAAAATCCTTGGAATAAGTTTGTCACGCGGAGTCAATGAGAAACTGGGTGGGAGTGCCTTAAAGCCCGGGAGGGAATGTCTGAGAGCCTTCGTTAAAACTTCATTAAGTCCCGGCACCGAGGAGGATAAGATAAGATGTTCAAAAGCACAACAAAGTAGTAAAAGGAAATAAAATCCAAAAGAAGGAGAGGAGCCAGCAACAAAGGCATTTAGTTAAAAGATTTCTTTGAGCTCCGATAAGAGCGTCTTACCTCGGCGCCATCTTAGCCTGGGAGGGACAAATACCTACCAGGAATATCAACAGTGCTGCATCAAAAACAAACCCTTACGATGTACAACGTGATGCTATTTTGCTTGTTCTGGAGAAAAAGGTATAACATGCTAAGGTAGGGTCTTCTGTTTGATAAGGGCATCTGCTTGTAGCATCAGCTGGTCTAGGTTGGATCCCTGTTACACATCACTAGGTCTTGTTGATCTCTCATCTTCCTCTGAAGGATATGCAAACAATGTAGACCTTACTTAGCAAACAACGTTGGCCTTCCCTCATAAAAGCTTGGTCAATATTAGTAAAGGGCTGAACCCAGCCTTAAACAGCTATAGTAGATAACAAAGCTTTGAATTGCGTGGCACAATGCTGGGAGAGGGAGAGAAATAGCATAACAAAAGGAGAACAACATTTGATGGATTGTCCAGAAGTCATAATCAAGAACAGGAGTGAGTAAATACAAGGTGGTCCTGTAAATTTGCTTTTCTTACCCAAATGACTGCCCTGCTGTTCAGTATTGGGGAGCAGGGGGAGCACATCTGACACAAAACAACACCTAAATTGTTTTTCACCAGAAAAGCTGAAGTGTCCGTGGAAAAACAATGACATCCCACCTTTTCTTGTGCATATGCTACATTGTTTTTTGCACAAAGAAGAGGACAACAGAAGGCTGATAATAGGGAACTTCATTTGTTAATGTAACTTGTGATCACTTGTTTTTAATTGTTGCTACTTTCTTTTTCAATAGGAAGGCTTTCAGTGCATACCAAAGAATTGCCTTTTCAGTATGTTCTCAGATAACTGTTGAGGTCAGAACTTTTCAGTAACTTTTGTGAAATTATCCTGGAGACACAGTTACAAAAGCAGCACACAAGGAGTAGTAGAACCTCAGGTGGGGGACACATCATATTTTGTCCATCTTTGGTCCCCACCCTGCACTCAGCTCTTACCTGTGGCTTCTAGCAGCTAGCAGCATGCAACAGCGGCCTCACCCCAGGAAACTGCTTCAACTGGCTGGCTAAACCAGGTGAGGGTAGCCAATGAGTCACAAACTCTCAGTGAATTAGGAAGGTAGTCCATCTAGAAGGAAAACATTGATCCTAAACCTCTGTTGCCTTGCAGGATATCTTCAGAAGAAAAAAAGGCTAAGGAGTAAACCCAACACTAATCCAGTGAAGTCCCAAAGATGGTTTGTCTTCACCATTGAAGGTGGACTCCATTATATCTCGAGACAGACAGATGCCAACAACCAACACAAACTACACAGTGGCTATAGTTGCTTTGATCCAAATATTTTTCCTTCCCCTGCTTAAAAACTGCTGTTAACTTTTTGGATTTTTTAAAAAGTCCACTTGCAGTGTTATGTGAGAAAGGAATACTCTAAACTCAAGACACTTACAGAACCATCCTGGGTCTGCTTACTTGGAAACATGGTGTTCAAAGTGGAGGTGGGCTTACTCCCACATAAGTATGCACAGGATTGCAACATTAATGAGAACCTTTGCAAGCAGATTAGCCTGTGTGTCAGCCTGGAACTGGCTGCATTGGATCAGTGCCTGAGAGATCAGTATCAGCAAAGCTGCCGTAGGCCAGAAAGCACCTTTTGTTCTCAGGGCAAAGAATAGGCATGTTTTAGTTCCTTCACTAGAGCAAAATTTTGTATGCATAGCTCATATCCTACCTTTTTCCTACTAGGGGTGTTTTGTTTTGTCCAGATTATGGCTTCTAACTCTTTCATCCTTCAGCAGGTTTCCACTAAAATCCCATCCCAACTTACCATCATTCCAAATTTATTTATTTATTTATTTATTGTCCTTTTCCTCATGTCTGGGAACAACTATGGGAAAGTTTTAGTGGAAAACCCTTCAAAGTGTAGGTTTACAAAGAAAGCTCTTCTCTGCTTCTCTTCAGCACCAGATCACAGCCTCTTTTCGCTAGACTTTTGCAAAAGAAAAAGGGAAATATCAGGAGGAAGATTACTCGGAACTCGGTGTTACGTTAAGTTTGACTCTTATCCGGGTATCAGTTTAGGTCAGGGTCAGTCTCCTTCAAGGGACAGAGGGTAAAACTGTACAAGGCAAAACTAGTCCCAGCTCCATGAATCACAGACATTTTAGAAGCATATCAGGCTACTCATGCCAAGATTCTGCTTCCGGCCACCAGGACAGCCAGTTATTCCAAATCTAGGCCCAAATCTGGCTCTCTTGCATTAGAGTTCCACTAAATCTTAGACTATCCTTGTTGCTGGCTATTCAAAGTGAGTTGTTATGTGAGGGGAAGGGGGAAGAGACCAAATTTCACAGGAGACAACTTTTGGGGTTTGTTTGGTTCTTTGTTTTTGGCCTTCTAAGTCTCCCTAGGTTGTGGTGTCTTCTGCAGCTTACCTTATAAACAAAGTTTCTTCAGCAGTGCTAAATGAGTCTGCAAGTGCTCAGCGCTAATTCCTTTCAAAGCCTCATATTGAAGAGGTGGTACCAAAATGCCCTGGAACATGTTTTTTTTTTGGAAGAAGCTCGATCAACTAGCAACATAAGTAAGGAACTGCTGGTACATCTCACTAAGTATCAAGGTTTGTCGAGTGGCATTTATCCATTCTGCAAAACCTTAAGATGTGGCCCCTGAAGGTGTTTTGTTTTATTAGTTATTTACTGTTTGATCTCAGTCAGCCACTCCATGATCAGAGCCCCCCGCCTGCCAAATAAAGATGTTGAAACTGCCTCACAGCAATGGGCTGTGAAAATGGATATTTATAGCACGTTTTACATGATATTCTCCCTTTGGAATATAAAACATAAAACTTGGCAGAATAATTCATCACGTGCATAGCACTTTGCAATGCACCAAAGTACTTTCCTATCTTTATCTCGCTCTCTCTTTTGCCCACACAAAACAAGATATTAAAATTCCAGGGGATTTTGTTTTTGTTTTACCGATGGGAAAATGAGGCTGAGAGTTAGTAACCCACCTGAAGCCACCCATTGAGATTTGAACCCCAATCTCCAAGGCTCAAGTCTAACAAGATCATACCTGTCAGCTCTACCTCTTTGTCTGGCTGATCTACAAGAAGTGAAAGATGCATCTATAAATGCAATAGATCCACGCTTGATCATTCTGACTCATCAACAGGAAGATCAAGGAGATTCAACAAACGCATCTTCTAATTAGCAGGTACTCACTATATCTACAAAACAATGCGAATATAGACACATAGGTTTTGGGGATGCATGCTCAGCAACCTCTGTGTAAGATAAAACACATAATTATTCTGTCCATTTTACATCAACAATGAAGTGTTTTGCCTCCTTAAGTCCATCATCCAGTTTCTGAAATTAACACTTCAGTGGGACTGTTCTGATGTAAGCACTTTGCAGGCAGATGTGTAGAATCCTGATCAATCGGCATCATCATTATTATTATTCATGAACCGCTTCCTATAAAGCATCAATGAAGTGATTTCGCAATGCAGTAAAAACACACATAAAACAATGGCATATACAGAACTGTTTAAAAAATCACATATATAAAGAATTGCACGCATGCACACACACACACACACACACACACACACACACACATAATACATATATAAAAACAATTTCAAGTCCAATACGGACTGTGGTAAAAATAAAAAGAAAGTCTTCATCGGGCACCAAAAAGACAACAGAGATGTTTCCTGTCTGATTCGCAACTGGGGGAAGTCCCAAAATTTAGGTGCCACTACACCAAAGGCCCAATGATAAGATAATATTTTCAGGATGCCCTCTTCTGTTGAGTATTGTGATCAGTTGGATATATAAGAAATGGGACTCTTTTTAAGGTATCCTGGTGGTATCCCAAGCCATTGGGATTTGTTCCCCGAAACCAGGCTGGTAGGCAATTGGCAGCTACTGTAATTCAAAAGAAGTGTGATGATATGATGGTGACATTTTGCAAGAAACTATATACTGAAGGAACCAGCATGAGGGAAGGGTGAATGATTCAGAACACACTTTGATTCAAAAGGACCGTGCATCAATTCCTGGCATTTCCATGTAAGTCTGAGAAAGACTCCTGTCTGAAATCCTGGAGAACTACTGCCTGTCAGTGTAGACAATACTGAGCTGGATGGATCAGTGATCTAACTCGATATAAAGCAGAATGCATTGCTTATCTATGCTAGTGTAGCATAGTGACCAGAGTGTTATGGGGAACCCTGTTGGGCATCTGCCTATGCAGCAATGAAGCACATTGAGTTGTACAACCCTTTCTCCCAGCCTAACATCAGGGGCTTGTTGTGCAAGTAAATACACACCAGACTTCTCTGAGCATCTCACAAATATGATGAATAAAGCATGCAGAAGTAAGTTCCAAAATCAATGGTACTTACTCCAACTTAATGTATTCAGGACCAGGGTGTAAATTTTCCAAATTGCATATACTCCCGCTAGGAATCATAAGTGCTCCCTGTGCATATAGCTTATATTTATATCTCAATTAATTAAGCGCTGTGAAATCCTTTGGGGAGTAAAGGGATGGTACATGGATGCCTGGTGCTTATAGCACATTTATTGGAGATTTGTAGTATGACTTTTAAACGAATGTTTAAATGCAACTTCCTCTTCCATTTGTCTTCTTCCTTTCAGTGTAAAGTTGTCTTTACTGGGTTTATGATATATCACATCATTTATAAATGTAGAAAATGCACGTACAGTGTGATCTTCTCAGGCATGAGCCCTGTTGAATTCAATGGGACTTATTCCCAAGTAAGCATACAGAGGAGTGCAGTCTTATTCTTTTATGATATTCAGCCCAACCTAGATTTATGCAGACATAAGTTTCATTCTGTTCAACGAGACTTGCATACTGCTACATTAAGATTTGTTTATTTTCATTTACATGGATACTGAGAATGGTGAGGGTGAAATAGGGAACTCCAGAGTAATCCAGACACTAACTCTTGCATTTAGCTTGACTTAAGGCAGGTTAAAATGTCACCACACCTGCATGGAAGTGGACAATTGGTGCGTCACCTGCAGCTATAATAACTAAAGAGTGTAAAGACACCTGCTACATTGTTTATCTAAATTGCCGGGAGCCTTAATGCTGCAGAGTCCTTAGCTGGCTTGGCCAGTGAGCCCACAGAGAAGTGGCTAGCTGAGTGCATCACCTCACTATGGGCACAAACTGATTCAGGCCAAGTGGTTCAACCCAGGGCTGTTTGTAGCATTGGGCCAAATAGTTCAGAAGAGGCACTGAGACAAACTCATTGATCAGCCAGGAAAGAAGTGAAACTGCTAGCCAGTCTCACGTGCAGCAGTATGAATATTTAGGCCAATGCTTAAGTCACACCTGCCTGTATTAGGAACATTTCCCAAATTATCTTTCAAAATGACTAAAACCACACCACCAGGAAAACATCTGAATCCACCCATGTTGGGGGAAACAGGACGGCCTCAACATGACAGGCAGGGCTGCAAGCACAGCAGTCTCCTCATCTGCTGATCTACATATACAAAGACATTCTGAACTTCTTGAAATTCTACTCTTGCAGCTTTGAAAGGCACCAAGTCCCACCAGAGAGGAAAAATACTGATCCTTCTCTGGTGTCTTGAAAGGAAACTACCGTATTTTTCGCTCTATTGGACGCACCGGACCATAGGACGCACCGGACTATAGGAGGGGGAGAACAGGGAAAAAATATTTTTTCCTTGTTCTCCCCCTGTAAAACAAGGTGCGTTCAAGGTGCATTCACCGGAGCCTATGGAGCTGTTCCGTCTCGCTGTTCTGCCCTCCGTCTCGCTGTTCTGGCTTGGAAACAGCCTCGCTAGCCTCTGCAGGAGAGCGGGGTGAACGCACCCCGCTTTCCTGGAGAGGCTTTGCACGCAGCCGTCCCCAAGCCAGAACAGCGAGACGGAGGGCTTGGGGACAGCCTTGCTAGCCTCTGCAGGAGAGCAGGGTGAACGCACCCCACTTTCCTGGAGAGGCTTTGCGCCCAGCCGCCCCAAGCCAGAACAGCGAGATGGAGCACTCCGTCTCGCTGTTCTGGCTTGGGGACAGCCTCGCTAGCCTCTGCAGGAGAGCGGGGTGAACGCACCCCGCTTTCCTGGAGAGGCTTTGCGCCCAGCCGCCCCAAGCCAGAACAGCGAGACGGAGCCCTCCGTCTCGCTGTTCTGGCTTGGGGACAGCCTCGCTAGCCTCTGCAGGAGAGCGGGGTGAACGCACCCCGCTTTCCTGGAGAGGCTTTGCGCCCAGCCGCCCCAAGCCAGAACAGCGAGACGGAGCCCTCCGTCTCGCTGTTCTGGCTTGGGGACAGCCTCGCTAGCCTCTGCAGGAGAGCGGGGTGAACGCACCCTGCTTTCCTGGAGAGGCTTTGCGCCCAGCCGCCCCAAGCCAGAACAGCGAGATGGAGCCCTCCGTCTCGCTGTTCTGGCTTGGGGACAGCCTCGCTAGCCTCTGCACGAGAGCGGGGTGAACGCACCCCGCTTTCCTGGAGAGGCTTTGCGCGCAGCCGCCCGCAAGCTAGAACAGCAAGACGGAGCCCTCCGCAGCGCTCCGTCTCCCTGTTCTGCCTTTCAGCTTAGCGGCGCAGCCTGCATTCGCTCTATAGGACGCACACACATTTCCCCTTAATTTTTGGAGGGGAAAAAGTGCGTCCTATAGAGCGAAAAATACGGTATTTATCTCCAGATTTAGGCAGCTCTACCACACTTTCTCTAAGGAGAGTAAGTTTGCGTGTGATTTTTGTCCACCCTTTTCCTGTTTCACCCTGTTTTTTGCTTCTTCACCTTTTCCCTTTCCTGTATCAACTTCTGGACTCCAAAGTGTTTGTCGCTGGGGTTGCCCAACTGCTCCTATGAGAACCAAGGCCTCCTGTGTCACCTGAAAGCCTAACAAATGCATTATGTCAGGGATATGGAACCTGGGGCCCTCCCATGCGCTGCTGAACTCCATCATCCTTTGGCCATGCTGGCTGAGGTTCCCATTCCAGGTATGTTTTCACAGACTTGAGTTCCTTTCATCCTGTGCATAACATAGTCTGCCAGAGCTTATGTCACAGTAAATGTGTGAAAGGTTTTCGGGTACCACAAGACTCTTTGTCATTGTTGGTTTTGCTGCAGTAGGCTAACAAGCCGAGAGCCATTGCAGCATAATGGTTAGAATGTAGGGGGGCCAACCTGAATAAAATTTGGGGATGGGAAGTAAGCCCCACCCTGCATAATTGATCATAACTGAACCAGACAGAGGGCCTTCTCGGTAGTGGCGCCTGCCCTGTGGAACACCTTCCCTTCAGATGTGAAAGAAATAAATAACTATCCGACTTTTAGAAGACATCTGAAGGCAGCCCTGTTTGGGGAAGTTTTAAATGTTTGAAGTTTCATTCTGTTTTTAGTGTTCTGTTGAGAGCTGCCCTGAGTAGCTGGGGAAACCCAGCCAGATGGGCAGGGTACAAATAATAAAATTATTATGATTATCACAAGATGCAGTACATGCACATCATTTGAATGGCAATGCCTATGAACTGGGGGGTGAGGGGGAGGCAGCCCCTTCAAATATTTCGGGGGGGGGGCTGAAAAGACCTCAGCCCCTAGGAGTTGGCTCCTTTGTTACAGTGCCGGACTAGGACCTGGGAGACCAAGGTTCAAATCCCTAAACGTAAAGGTAAAGGGACCCCTGACCATTAGGTCCAGCTGTGGCCGACTCTGGGGTTGTGGCGCTCATCTCGCTTTAGTGGCCGAGGGAGCCGGCGTACAGCTTCCGGGTCATGTGGCCAGCAGGACTAAGCCACTTCTGGCCAACCAGCGCAGCACACAGAAACGCCGTTTACCTTCCCTCCGGAGTGGTACCTATTTATCTACTTGCACTTTGACGTGCTTTCAAACTGCTACCCTACTTGGCCATAAAACCTCACTGGGTGCCTTTGGACCAGTCACTGCCTCCCAGCCTAACCTACTTTGGAGAAAGAAAAGGTAGGGAATAAATGCAACAAATAAATAATCAACAAACATGGCTCCCCCTTTGGAAATGGTTCCAAGAAGTTGTTCAGAGAAAGGAAATGAGTCCCCCTCCCAGCTCTCAGAGCTCCTTTGCTCTCTTGGGGTTTCTTCCAGCTGGTTCCTTTGCGAGTCTCCTCCCAACTCCAGCAGCCCATCTTCCTCTCCACCCAACCCCCCCGCCCCTCTCGAGGGTCCATCTGCTTGGTGCTGCCGCGCCTCGCCCGCTCGCTCCCTCCCTCTCACGCGAGCCCCTCCCCTCCCTTTCGAATCTTCCCCGGCCGTCGCCTAGGCAACCAGCCGATACCGTGTAAATAGGCACCCTGCAAAAGCAATGCAGCCGGGGTAACAAAGGAGCAATAAAGGAGCCGAGCCTTCTCAAATGAGGCTGGCCGAGAGAAAAGAAAGGAGTCCCCAGACTAGCTCAGTTTGCCCTCCCTTTGATGCAGATGCTTGCAAGAGATGCCTGTGGCCGCCGCCGCCGCTGCCTCCTTCCTCTTCCTCCTAAGACAGGATTCTCAGCAGCGATTTAAACCGACAGCTCCCAAATAATGGAGATGGAAGGGAATATGGTGGTGTTCCAGTGACGAAAAATCAACAGGCTCCAAAACTGCACCTGGATGCTAATGGATTTATCCAGATGACGTTTCGGTTGGGGACTGCCACATGTGCACACACACACGCACACGGTCGGTTTGCATCAACTAGTGCTGCCGGCTGCCTGCCCGATTTCCCTAAAGGGCGATAAGCCCTGTTTGTTGGCACGATGCACATCTACAAAAAAAGGGGGGGGGGGCTCTAGGGGAATATAACTTGGAGAGTGAATAATGCATCGAGCTGAAGCAGCGTGTCTAAAACCGTCGTCGTCGTCGTCCCCCATCCCCTTTCCAAAAGAGCGAGAAATAATGATTAAAACAAAGAAATCGCGGTTGGCACTAATGGATTTCCACCACGCGATCCATTTTTCCCGTCCTCCGGGCTGGAGAAAGGAATTGCATTTGAAGGAATACCGCGGGGGAGGCGAGGGAATAGGGAAGGAAGCGGGGAGGGCGGGGGGAAGGAGAGGAGGAAAGCTTGATGTAAAAACCAAATGCCTCGTGGTGTATTTTGCCCACAAGAAACTAAATATTCTTTGACTGAGTGCCATCTTGCTAAAAATACTAGAGTGTTGGCAAGGGAAGGGGGGGGGCATTACTGAACGGCAGTGAGTGCACAAATCTGGAGCCATCACACAATGAAGTCCGTAGGGAGGGAGAAGGGTGGGCTGCGGAGCTGCTGCTTTGCAAACCCCCTTTTAAAAACCATCAACCCCCCCCCCAACCCACCGGCATTTTGGTATCCTGAGTGATGTGATTGCTTTCGAAGCAGCGAGAGGAGAGATCGCTCGGCGTTTGCTATCACTCCACTGTAGCCATTTAAACTGAACGGGCGGAAAGGGGGGGGGGGAGAGAAAGCCCACCATGAAGCTATGCTAGGGTTGTACTCTAAACAATGCAAAGCTAGGTGTGCCCAAAGCTCACGGACTTCGATGGGTGGGGGGAGGGAAGGAGGCGAAGTATAGGATCGGGCTGCGCGGTGCTTAAGGTGGGAAGTCCCCTCCCCTGCCTCTGTCGAAATCCAGACCATTCGCGTTTGCACACAAGCCATCATGGCTCCGACGTGCACCACATGGAAACGAATCAAGACTCCCGTTCCATTTGGCTAGGAGCGTTTTCCAAGTACACGTGGACGCTTCTCTCGCTCGCTCTTTTTGGAAAACACACAAGCAGCTCTTCTTGATGGCATTGGCTTCATTTCATCATCATCATTTTTTTAAAGGGGCTTTGCAGTCTCAGCAGCTTTTTTTAAAAAAAATATAGATACAAATCAAAGTTAATCAGGCAGCGAGATTTAATTAGACCCGTAGACTCCTCGCAAAATATTTTATTTCAAACCAATATTGATGGGGGGAAGGGCACTCTCCCTTTCCTCAGCCATGGCAGCAGCGGCGACGGCAGCTGGTGGAAGCATTTTTCACATCTGGCCTACAGACCTAATAACGTTCAACTCGTGATCTCGTTTGGCGAAACTTGATCTACGTGGTTTAAATACCTTCCAAATTGGGACGATTGAACAATTGCAACCAATTAAAGGGGGGGGGGGAAACCTCGAGCCTCCATATCTGTTGAGTCCTCCACCCCCACCCACCTCTTCGAGCTGAAAAGGGGGAGGAGGAAGAGGCATGGAAAGGGGGGGGAGGCAGCGGGGGCGAGAAGATGAAATCACAAACACACACACAAGTCAAACCATTGTCTCTAACTTAACACGGGGCTTGGTGGGGGGAGGAGAAGGAAGACACGGAGAGACAGACACCAAACAGAGGCTCCCACCACTGCAAGAAGAGGGATACCTTCTCTCCCTCTTCCTCACCCCCCCCCCGCTTTTTATGAGGAGTGCTCGTCCGCCAGCGAAAGGAAAGGGAAATAAATGTCTCCCACCGTGCAGCGTTCGATTCCCCCCCGCACCTCCCCCGCTTTTTAAAGAGAAATCGGGGTGCACGCTCTAATCTCATTAATTTATTTATATTCTTCGGAGTATTAATTATCAGTCCAAGGCCGATTTCAAATTATTTGCAATCGCAGCTCCATTGTTCGCTCCAATTGGAGGCCCCGCCCCCTCTTTTGTCTGGCGGCGCCGTGATTGGTCGGCGGCGGGCGGGGGCTGCCGTCAGCGCTCGGGAAGCCCATTCATCTGTGCACTTGGGCGTTGGACTCCGCATCTTATTAGCGACCAGGGAGATTTCTCCATTTTCCCCTTGTCTACAGTACGGCTACAAATCTGGGATTTTTTATTACTTCTTTTTTTGTACTAACCTTGGGCTTCTAATATTTTTGCTCGACTTTTTTCCTCCTTCCTTTTTTTCCCCCTTTTGCTTCTGCGCTGCTGCTTTTTTGACCTCTCCAGCTTTTAATTTTTTTTTAATAAAAAAAAATCCGGGAGTATACATATTTTAAAATAATCGGTTGTCTTCTCTCTTTTTTTTCCCACCCCCACCCCCATCACCTCCTCCTCCTCCTCCTCCTCCCCCTCTGGTGTGTGTTTGTGTTGCTGCTCTTCAGGCTGCTGGTCTCCCAGCATTTATACGAACCCACCGCTCTTTGTTTCCCCCCTTCTTTTGGATCTGTTGAGTTTCTTTGTTGAATAAAACCAGCATGGGTGCTCAGTTCTCCAAGAACGCTGCAAAAGGCGAAGCCGCCGCCGAGAAGCCCGGGGAAGCGGTGCCTGCGTCGCCTTCGAAGGCGAATGGACAGGTAAGCGGGGTGCAATGGGGAGAAGCGAAGAATGGTGATAATGGAATAATGTCTCTCTCGCTTTGAAGAAAATAAATGGTGTGCACGGTGTTTCGTTCGGCTCCCACTTTCTTGCTTGGTGGGGATGCATGGCTTTAAAAAATAATAATCTTGACTACAGCCCTTTAAAAGAATGGTAATGAAAAGGAGTGGCTTTTCGCACTGCTGTGGACCCAGTGTTTTAGGCGTAGTAGTGTGGTGGAGGCAGAAATTTGCTAGATGCTTGTGGACAGTGAGATGTGTTTTCCCTTTGGCGTGGTGCACAGTTTGCTTCTTATAGACTGGCGGCATCTTTGAAGACCTTTTTGGTGTATTCGTGCTCTTGGTTGGAACTGATCGTGTGCTCCTCTCTCTATGGCTTCCTATCCTGTAGCAGCCCCTATTCTGTTCTTTCTCTCCCCCCCCCCCCCATTTCTCCTCTTTGGCGCGTGAGGAGAGTGTAGTGGAGCTTGGTAGTGATAAGGCAATGGCAAGCGACAGCGGTGCTTGGTGGGTGGGGGGCGCTGGAGAGTTGTCCGTGTGTATTGGGGAAGGGGCTAAGAGACCGTCTTCTCCATCTTGCTTGCTGGATCCTTCTTCGCTCTGTCGGTTGCCTGCATACAAGCTTGCGGCACACGCTGAATGTGGTTGATCGTAGACGGCACTACGAGATCCCCCCCCCCGTGTGCATATTATTGTTGTAGCCAAGGCTACTCTCCCGGCATTGGTGGGAGATTAGGGCGAGATTTTCGGAGAGGCGCTGCTGTGCGCGCGCTTTGGAGAGCTGTTGCTAAGGGATGCGCGAGCGTGCCGACGGCACCGGGCTGAACGTGGGGCAGCCCGGGCGGCTTGCGCGCCTGCAACCGCGTGCATGTGCATGTTGCATGTGGCGGCGCTTCGCTCTCGGCCGTGCGCGCCACGCTGTGGAGGGCGCCGGGCTGCACCACGCCTCTTAGCGGCAGCTGCTGTCTCGTCGCCTCGCCGCTCCACGGAGGAGCTGGAGGCGCGCTTTGCATAGAAATAAAAAGGCAACCGGTGCGCTGGGGAGCGGAGGCGCCGCTCCTTCCACTACGGTGGGTGGGAGGTGGGGATTTGTCTCTCCGTTTGGCACCAGGAAGGAGGAGGAGGAGGTGGTGGTGGTAGAAGGAAGGGGCTGGGAGAAGCTGCGGCTGCGGACGGAGCTTTTGTTCGCCCAGCAGAGGCGATCCTGGCCAAGGCGACGCTTCCTCCTGCTTCGCCAGCGCTTCTCTCCGAAGTCTCCTCCCTCGGCGCTTCGCTCCTCCTTCGGGTGGATTTGGCAAAATGGAGCCGCAGTGCCCTCTGCCGGCGGAGACTCCTCGCTGCCTTGGCCTCGTTCGATTCTCGCAGGGTGTGTTGAGAAAAGGTGGTGGTGATGATGCTCGCGCGGGGGGGGGGGGAGTGTTAAATAAATCGCAGAAGGGAAGAAGAAGCGTGGACGGCGGCCACGCGGCGTGTTTCCAAACGACGCTGATTTGACGCCGCGCCCAAATAGCTGGGTGGGGGGAGCCCTGAAGGGACGAGCCGGAGTGAAAAGGGCGCGGGGAGGAGGGGCTTGCGTCTGAATGGCGTCGCCTCCCCTCTCCAGAGCCCGGCCATTGCGTCACGCGCGCTCCTCGGGAAAAGCGGCGGGAAAGTCGCTGGCAACGTGCTGCCGTGGCTGGCCCAGGGAGTTCTGTCACACAAACTGATTTGTTGCCATGCTAGGTTCCTTTGACTAGATTCATATCCCTTTGACTGAAAGTGCCTCAATGGCACAAACAGGGTGCATAGTCCTGTGTCCACCTGCGCTTGACGTGAGAGAGATCTTCCTCTCGCTCCCCCTTCTCCTCGAATAACGCTGAGTTCATCTCTTCCAGGAGAACGGCCACGTGAAGGTGAATGGCGACGCTTCGCCAGCAGCCGCCGAGGCGGGCAAGGAGGAGGTCCAGGCGAACGGCAGCGCTCCGGCCGAGGAGTCCGTGAAGGAGGAGCAGAGCCCTTCGGAGGCTGCCTCGGAGAAGGAGGCGGCCGAGGCCGAGAGCACGGAGCCGGCCTCTCCCGTCGAAGGGGAGTCCTCCTCCAAGGCCGAGGAGGCAGCCACCCCTTCGTCCAGCAACGAGACCCCTAAAAAAAAAAAGAAGCGCTTTTCCTTCAAAAAGTCCTTTAAGCTAAGCGGCTTCTCCTTTAAAAAGAACAAAAAGGAGTCTGGGGAAGGAGCCGAGAACGAAGGGGCGGGCGCTGCGGGAGAAGGGGGCAAAGAGGAAGGGGCGGCCGCCACCCCGGAGCCCGCCAGCAACGAGGAGGAGAGCAAAGCGGCCGCCCAGGAGGCGTCTCCTTCCGCTGCTGCTGCCGCCGCCACCGGCAGCACAGAGGAGGCCAAGGAGGAGGCCGGGGGCTCTCAGGAGGCCAAATCGGAAGAGACTGCGCCCGAAAAGCCCGCTGGCGAGGAGGCCAAGCCTGCCGAAGAGCAGAAGCCCGAGGAGAAGCAGGAAGAGGCGCCAGCGGCCCCGAGCGCTGCCCCCGAAGCCAGCTCAACTGAGCAAGAGGCGCCCAAAGTAGAGGAGCCGGCGGCAGCGGCGGCAGCTCCTACACAGGAAGCCCCGTCCGAGTCTAGTCCAGAAGCTCCACCAGCTGAGTCGGCAGAGTAAAAAGAGAGAGAGAGAGAGGAAAATTTGGCGATTTTGAGATGATTGAACTTTTCTTCCCCCCCGTTTGTTTGTTTGGAGTGGTGCCAGGTACTGGTTCTGGAGAACTTGTCTACAACCAGGGATTGATTTAAAAGATGTCTTTCTCTTTTTTGTCTCTACCCACAGATCCCATCTCAGATCATTCTGTTACCACCATTCCAACCGGCAGAGGAGAGACTAAACGCCTCCCTCCGCCTCGTTCCTCCTCCTCCTCCTCCTCTTTTTTTTTTTTCATCAGTATTAATGTTTTTTGCATACTTTGCATCTTTTACTCAAAATGTAAACTTTTTTTTTTCTCTGTCAATCTATGGACATGCCCATATATGAAGGAAATGGATGGGTCAATAAAGGGATAGCAAATGAAGTGATAAGGGGTCACAGTGGGGAATTAGTGGTGCAGATAATTTGCCAAGAAAATGTGCCACAAGAAATAAGGGGTTAGTCTTTTTTAAAAAAGAAAGTTATTACAATGTATTTTGTGAGGCAGATGTTCTATAAGGTTTACAACACTACAAGTCTTGACTAAGAAGGAAGAAGAAAAATTCCAATACTCAGATTTTAAAAAAAGATCATAGTCTTAGGAAATTCATTTAAACCATAGGAACTTTCACTTATCTCATGTTAGCTGTACCAGTCAGTGATTAAGTAGAAATACAAGTTGTATAGGCTTTATTGTTTATTGCTGGTTTATGACCTTAATAAAGTGTAATTATGTATTACCAGCAGGGTGTTTTTAACTGTGACTATTGTATAAAAACAAATCTTGATATCCAGAAGCACATTAAGTTTGCAACTTTTTCCACCCTGCCCATTTTATTTTTATTTTTTTGTAAAATTGCAGTAATCTTGGACCTTAAAAGAAAAAAGAAAAAAACCACACACAATTTTAAACTCAACCAAGCTGTGATAAGTGGAATGGTTACTGTTTATACTGTGGTATGTTTTTGATGACAGCAGACGATGCTTTCTTTTTCCAGTTGTCTTTCAGAATAAAGAATAAAAACCAGTTTCAGATGCAATGGTTTTTGTGTAGCATCTTGTCTATCATGTTTTTGTAAATACTGGAGAAGCTTTGACCAATTTGACTTAGAGATGGAATGTAACTTTGCTTACAAAATTGCTATTAAATTCCTGCTTAAGGTGTTCTAATTTTCTGTGAGCACACTAAAAGCGAAAAATAAATGTGAATAAAATGTAGAATTGGCTGTGTTTCTTTTTCTGGATACTCTTGATAGCTTAGTAGATAGCCTGTATTGTCTAAATTTGTATAAAAGAAGGCACTTGTTTGCCACTTAACATTATTCTTTATTTCTAAATTACGGATTGTGTGGTCTTCTGGCCCTACTTAAAAGCTGTATCTGTAGAGCGAGGAGCATTCAGGCCTTCTAAATAGAGATGTGCATTGGCTTTTGAATGAATAACCTGTGCTACTTTGGACATATGATTGGCTAATATGTCAGATCTGGGGGGAGGGGGGACAAGATAAATGTGTTCACAACAAGCTTGCACAAGTTGACTTTAGCTAGAATGGATATGTGTGTAGTCGGAGCCTTGAGGACCACTTTATGGTACATTAGATTATTATCTCTTAGCTTGAGTTGACTTGACACTTTGGCTGTGGTTGTTTGGGATATCTTGGGCTTAGCCTGAGTTTTCAAACAGGGATGCCTGAATTCAGGTGTAAGACAGCAAAGGTCCAATCTTACATGCGACTTCTTAACCATTTCAGCATCTACTTCAGTGCCTAACTTTAAGCTTGCCAGCCTTGGAAGTTTGGCCTAAAGTAAAAAAGAAAAAAAAAAGTTTTTGTTCTACCAAATTGTTGAGCAATACTTTTT
Source organism: Podarcis tiliguerta (assembly GCF_965153285.1). Classification (NCBI taxonomy): domain Eukaryota; kingdom Metazoa; phylum Chordata; class Lepidosauria; order Squamata; family Lacertidae; genus Podarcis; species Podarcis tiliguerta. The sequence continues at coordinate 68,115,642 of NC_139536.1, read as the reverse complement.
GTATGTTACTCCCAGCTTAATAGGTGAGCTAGCAAACAAACAAACAAAAAAGATTGCTATATTTGTCTACAAAAGGGTCACTTGGTGCTTGCCTTTTAACTGTTTAGACTTTTGGGCTAATTTCCACCAAATTGCTCAGGGCAAAATATGCCTTAATAAAACAGTAGGCTTTTGTAAAAAACAAAAAAAACCACAAAAAACAAATACAGAGTAGTAATGGTTTGGAGGGTGGAAATTGATTCAAGGAAGTGTTGCTCCTAGGTTTATAGGTGAAATTTAGTGTTACACTTAACTTGCTTCCATCTATGTTTTCAGCAGTAACTTGCTTTGGAAGCAATTACACTCACTTTATATGAGAGTGGCACATTAGCACCTTGTTCCCTAAAGAACAAAGCCTGAGCTGAATGAAGTTCAATGGATTCCATACTGAATACATACTCTTATTCAGCTGTCCACATCTTTTTTTTTATTTTTGGCTTGTATATATACTCTGGTCACCCTGGTATTATTTCTCTGTAGTGTTAGAAATGTATTGACTATTATGCTTTAAATGGCCATGGGATGAAATAAATGGATGTAAAATGAGATCTTCCATACCGGTGTCGTTCTTGGACTGCATCTGTTGGGAACACAACATTCATACCTCTTGATAAAACATTGACAACAGCATGGCTGCACGCCTCTCTTCTGTTGCTCTTGGTGCGTCATAAATGTGCGTTCTTAAGTCAGTAAAATAAAGCTGGGCTTCATTTATTTATTTATTTATTACATATTCTGCACTTAAATGGAATTCTCTCCATTTCCAAAAACTAGCTGGGACACAGTTTTACAGTGGTGCCCTGCAAGATGAATGCCTCGCAAGACGGAAAACCCGCTAGACGAAAGGGTTTTCCGTTTTGGAGGTGCTTCGCAGGACGAATTTGCTATGGGCTTGCTTCGCAAGACGAAAATGTCTTGCGATTCCTGGGGGGGGGGGGGTTTCGCTCCCCACCCCCTTTTTCTAAGGCACTAAACTGCTAATAGCCTTTTAGCAGCTAATCCGCTAATCCCTTAAGCCTTTAATAGCCGCTAAACCGCTAATAGCACTAATCCACTAATGGGCTTGCTTCGCAAGACGAAAAAACCGCTAGACGAAGAGACTCACGGAACGGATTCTTTTCGTCTTGCGAGGCACCACTGTATATATATTGAGGCCCACTGCTTTCAGTAGGACAGAGCCAGCTGCAATGCTGCAAACTGGGAAACGCATGTATTGTAAGGTACACTTACCTCAGAACTTTGTGTGGCAGCAGTTCTCTGTAGGGCAATACCTTTGATTTGCCTCTGTATCAGGTCTTCCCAAACCTGGTATTCGCTAGATGCTTTGGACTAACAGGTGTTCTAAACCAAAGAATATGGAGGGCACCGGGTTGGGAAGATTGCTCTGTGCGATATATAGAATGGCTCTTAAACTCTCTGAAATGTGCAGATTACAAGCCTTGGCTTCTTAATTATGTTAAACTAATTATTTCCATCCATCCCCCAAAGATGTCCACTATTGCATCACTCAAGATTCTTGGTCACTTGTAGAATTAACTGCATAGTTAACAAATTTCTGCTCCTCCTCCCTGAACATGTCTGGCTTCTACAAGCAGTAGCATGAGTGAAAAGTGCTTTGTTGTCACCAGTACAGTTGGTTAGCCAGCTGGAAGCAAAATGCTAGGTTAGACAGCCATGCGGCCTTCTATAGTAGTCTGCTAGATTCCAGTCTACACTGAAGTTGGATAATTGATCTTAATGTTGGACAGTCATTTATTTTCCTAGTACAGGAAACACTGCTGTGGATTTTAAATTATTGCAGGGATTATTTCTCAAACAATATACTATCAGATGTCCCATAGTGGAACTACCTAATTAAATGAGTGCCGCTGCATAGCAAGTGGAGGATTAAATCGTTGGATGTTGAAAAAGAATAGCACACAATAGAATTCTATGGAACAATTGAGTTTACCATGGAAATGTACTGTTGAATATTTTGAATTGGCAGCTAACTTACACAGTACTTGATGAACAAAAGTATTGAAGCTGCATTCTTACCTTGAAGCAGCCCATTCGCTAAATAGCACTTTCTTTCTAAGGTTGAATTAGGTGCTGGTATCTTATTAAGCCTCATGTGCCAGATCGTGATTTCCATTTTTTTAACCAATGAAGAATCAGTGTTGTAATTCAAGGCATGCATATGTGATGATAATAATATTTTTATTATTTATACCCCGCCCATCTGGTTGGGTTTCCCCAGCCACTTTGGGCAGCTTACAACATATCTGAAAACATAATACTGTAATAACATGAGTCCTTAAAAACTTCCCTAAACAGTGCTGCCTTCAGATGTGGAAGTAAATCCCACTTCTGAGAAAATGTGGTTGGAGCTGGACCTTCAGTTCAAAAGATATGTACTCAGACACAATCCCCATTGATTTCAGTGGGAAATGTAACAATCTCAGAATTACTGACCCGAGACCATTTTTGTTATGTCTGAGTTGAGATTTGAATACAAGGATTTAAGACTTGACGCTCTGTTGGCTGGCCCATCATGATCGCTAACAATGTTTTCCAGCAGCCTGATCATAGTAAATTATAGCAGGTTTTTAAGATAACAGATGAGATTCAACATAACATGAATGGATGTCTGTTGTGCTCACATACAGTAATGGGACCTTGCTCCCTTGCAGTTGCCATTCCCGAAATGATTACTCCAGAGGGTTGAGGGATCTTCTGGAGATGATACTTCCCTAGGCTGGAGAAGAGAAACCAAAAGTCCTGTTGCACAAGTGGGTTTTTGCTCCACAAGATTGTCACCAAGCTGAGAACTGATTAAAACAAATTCTTCTGAAAGGATTGTGTGCAATAGCCAGCTTGTGCTCTATGAACATCCTGGTTGTTCAACAAATTTTAGCTGTGGAGTCTTATACAGTGGCATCCTTCAGCAAAGTGCATTGTACTTGTTCCTATACCCGCTAGTACTAAGTTCCATTGAATTCAGTGGGGCATATTTTTTAGTAAACAGGTATAGAATTGTACTGGAAATTTCACAGGCTGCCAAATATTTTAGAACAAAGATAATCTAAGTCCACCATAAAGCTTTGTCTTCCACAGATTAATAACCAGTGATCCCTCCCTCCTCTCCCACTCCCAGTGCTACTATTTTTGTTAAAAAACAACAACAACCATAATCTTCCTGATCTATATTCACTAAAATTAGGTGGTGGCGATGTCACCCTATGTAAAGAATTGTAATGAAATAAATGGAAGAGCAACAAGTGTTCTGAAATGTTGGACTATGTCATAGCAATCCTATTTAGGGGGGCATTCATGGCATAGAAACTACCCTATCCAAGCCCTTTTGGGCTTGCACCAGTCAGGGCAGAGGCTGTGGGGTGGCAGATTTCCCCCAAGCGATTTTTGTGTGTTTCCTCTTTTATTTTCTGCCCATTGGTTCCTATGGGAGGGAAATTCCCTATGCCAGTATCAGGACTGGATTCATTTTCATCCTGGGTAGGATTCTCTGGATCCAAGGCCTCCCTCAGTCTGCCCCAGCATGGTCCTGGCACACACATTACCTATAAATAAACATCGACCCAATTCATTTCTGTTAGCTTATCTGGAATATGGCTTGAATGTAGAATGAATGGCTTTGAAACCAACAGTCAAAGCTGTGATAAACTTACAGTATCCATTTATGCCTGTATACTCTTGACTAATTATGAGAATTACCAAATATGTTTCCTAAAAGCTATTTTAAAGGTTCTGTACCTAATGACTGTATAATATGTCCAACATTTAGTAAGTGGGGTTTGAAAGTGTTTACAAGCTGTTCTGGGCACTTTACGCCAGCTAATCAAAAAGTGGTTGTAACTGAGCTGTAATTTTAGAAAGCACTTGAATATATTTGGGATTGGCCTTTTCAAAGACCAACAAAAGTACTGACACTCAAGACTGAAACATGTTGAAGAAGAAAAGAATATTTATTTTGAACTGTTCCCCCGCCCCTGTTGTACAGTGTTGCAGTTGATAGTTACTTGTTAACATTTTCTGGAGACAAATAAGTATGTTTGCACGCTTCTGGGCACCACAATTTCTCCAGGGAGACAAGAGAATAATAATTGTGTATGACTACATGGGACGATGTAGAAGTAAAACTGCCATTAATCAATTTACCTTGGAGTAAGGAAAGCAAGTTAACATTGAAAGTGCTAATTTACTCATCTGTATGTGTGGATGGGTTTGCCTAGGGTGCTTCAAAACAAAACCAAGCTGTCTATTTAATGTGAATATGCTATGAACTTAAATTGAAGAACAATCTTGTTGCATGTGAGATTTTTCCCCATTTCCACAGGTTAAGATGCACTTCCTTTTTTAAGGAATCCAAGTCCACTAATCCTTGAACCAAATAAGAATCAAAGCAAGAAAAAGAGGGTTCTTCTTCTTTTCCTCCTCCACCTCCTCTGGTTGGGCACTGAGTATAGGTCAACTATCTGCATAAGATCATTGGTGTCTACCTGCAAGTCTTAGCCTTTGAATGTCATCAAGCCTTCCTGGAACTGCATGGGGCAAATGTGCTTGGTTGATTTCAGCCAGAGAAATCAACATTACTTTCTGACCTTTGCTTAACCGTTTGCTGGCATTTGCATCCTGCACTGCAGAAGACTACTCCTAAGCTATGCTAATGTGCGCTGAGTTCCTTAAGGATTCCATCTCTTTTCATGCACCACATCTAGAAATCTGTTAATTTCACGTGCATCAAGGGTGGAGAAGCTCAGGCCTGGGAGTGAAGAGTAGCCTTCCAGGCTTCTCTATCAGGCCCTTAGGACTGTTCTCAGACCATGTCTCTTCCCCAGGTCACCCCCCCACACACACACAATGGCCCTGCTCCAAGCCCTCAAGTGTGTCATCCAGTGGAATGTATCCTTGGCCAGGGATAATGCCTCTTGCTTGCTTGGATGCGTGCTTGAGAGAGAGAGAGAAGGGTGGGAAGGGGAAGCGGACTTTTGTGTTGTTGTTGGAATGCAACCTATTGTACAAAGGTAAAAGTTGTATCAGTTGCTCCATCCACTTTTTGCCTCTGCCTACACTGGCATGTAAGGGACGCAGGTGGTGCTGTGGGTTAAACCACAGAGCCTAGGGCTTGCCGATCAGAAGGTTGGTGGTTCTAATCCCCGTGACAGGGTGAGCTCCCGTTGCTCGGTCCCAGTTCCTGCCAACCTAGCAGTTCGAAAGCACGTCAAAGTGCAAGTAGATAAATAGGTACCGCTACAGCAGGAAGGTAAACAGCATTTCCGTGCGCTGCTCTGGTTCGCCAGAAGCGGCTTAGTCATGCTGGCCACATGACCCGGAAGCTGTACGCCGGCTGCCTCGGCCAATAAAGCGAGATGAGCGCCACAACCCTAGAGTCGGTCACGGCTGGACCTAATGGTCAGGGGTCCCTTTACCTTTACCTTACACTGGCATGTAGCCCATCAGGTAACATGGCCATGATAATGATGGGTTTTTCTCAAATTACACCTGTCCCCTACATATGTCAGCATCATACACTTGATTTGCTCAACAGGAGGACCATGTATCTTTTCTTAAACAAATTCCTAACCTCCATAGGGTTTAAGGGCAATTTGGATGGTCTGCCCCCAAGGTCTGAATCTTTCCCCCAGAAACTCTGGGGGTATTTCTTGCCCTTAATGGTGGCCCTGTCCAAACCCGGTTGATCTCTGGAATAGGAGGATGACCTGGGTGGGTGACATAATTTATCAAGTGCTTTCTTGATACATTAGGAAGAACTTTCTGAACAGTAAGAGTTTTTTAAGCAGAAGTGTTGAATGGCCATTTGTGATGGATGTTTTAGCTGAGATTCCTGCATTGATTCTATGAGTCTTCTACTGGTTTTCTGAGGAGCTTGGAGTGATGGAACAGCAGGGATGGTGGTTAGAATGCAGGGCAGAAACTCAGATTGAACATGGACCAGACTCTAGTCTGTAGCAGCGATTGCAAAGGAAGCTGACTTCTCCATCACCATTGCATCTGCCCAGGGTCACTCTGTAGAGCTGATCCAAGTGTTGAAGTGCCCATTTCATCTTGCTCTCAGTAGTGTTTATGGAGGGCGGGCTGAGTGAGAGAGCAGAAGAGCCTTGCTAGCCTGCTGTGACCAATTTGCATACCATTATTGGATATAGTCATTCATAAAATCACTCCAGCATGAACTCCATATTAACTACTGACATTGTTTTGGATGTCTGCATATGCAATGGGAGTAAAGAGGGAAAATGTAAGCGGCAAGATTGGCCAACCACCCGAGGTGTGTATATGAAATGTCATTGTCCAGGATAGAACAAAATGTCAGATCAATCTCCCAGGTAAACCAGTCCAATCGTCCTGATACTTCTCTCTCCAGGCCTTGGGTTGGTAGGTCATTGATCCCACTACCTGCAACATTTTGCTTCCTTTTACACCAATGCCTATGCAAACATCCAGAACAAAATTGAATGTGGAATAACACATAGGTTCAAGTTAAATTATTAAGAAATTGTGATAAATTGTCTGCTGTTCCCTCCCTGCCTTGCCAACGATACCTTTGCTGTTTATAACCTCCATTTCTTTCTCTTTCGCAACATGACCCATTGCATGTCTGCTCAGAAGAAAGCCCTACATGGTGTTCAGAGGAGCTTTGTGTCAGGTAAGTGTGCATAGGATGGCAGCCTCTCCCTAGATCACTGCAATTGTCTTCCTTGTCTCTCCCTGTTTATTGGATAGCAAGGGATGTGGGTGGTGCTGTGGGTTAAACCACAGAGCCTAGGACTTGCTGATCAGAAGGTTGGCGGTTTGAATCCCCGCGATGGCGTGACCTCCTGTCGCTTGGTCCCTGCTCCTGCCAACCTAGCAGTTCAAAAGCATGTCAAAGTGCAAGTAGATAAATAGGTACAGCTCTGGCAGGAAGGTAAATGGCGTTTCTGTGCACTGCTCTGGTTTGCCAGAAGCGGCTTAGTCATGCTGGCCACATGACCCGGAAGCTGTACGTCAGCTCCCTCGGCCAATAAAGCGAGATGAGCACCGCAACCCCAGAGTCGGTCACGACTGGACCTAGTGGTCAGGGGCCCCTTTACCTTTAGGGAAATCCACATACCATATCTATTTTTATTCACTTTCTGGAACTGCTCTCTAGCACAGATTTGTCACCCTGGATTTTGGACTGGAGGAGCAACTATTTGCATATGCAGAGTCAATGACAGGCAACTGATGATGGGCAGGTTATATTTCCCTTAAACATTTTGTTTTCTGTCATTCTTCAATTCGCATGTGAAAATCATGTGTCAGTACTCCAAAATCAAGCAAAATAGATGCAATGCACTGATCTGCACAGCAAACCAAAACACAGGATTAGTTTCAAAGTCAAGTTATTTGTCACCGAAGTATACTTATGTTAGGAGCGTACGGAAGTGAGATTTCTACCTGTAGTGTCCCTTCACAGGTCTGTTTTGAAAAGTAAATGGATTTTGAATCTTAATGTAGTGTTTTGTGTGCCTGTTTCCTGACAGGTATTTCTCTATGGAGGATAAAATTTAGATCACAATTGGCCCCTTCGGGGAGGCTTTCAATTTAAACATCTTTGTAAGTCAGGTATGTAAGCCTCATAGATTATACTTTCACTAGTATTCACCTTCCAGTTATACAAAGCTGATATTAACGAAGCTGAATGCAGCACTTTAATTAAGAATGGGGAGAAACCAATGTATTAAAAGCAGATACATATTTTGAACAGATTTGATCATTATGTAGAAAATGAATGTGGAAAGAAGTATGGGTTTTATAGAAAGCTCTCTGGTGACACAGTGAGGCCACTGTGGTGTATTACTTCAGTGCTTCTATTTGTCTAGTTTGCTGCTAAATACACTGCCACAGAGAGAATATGTTTATTATATGAGTATAAAAGAAATGTTTCAAAATAGTCACTGGGGTGGGGAACCCCAAACACTATAGTAAGCCAGTTCAGAAAGTCTTGGTAGGCTTTCTCCATAAATTCTGTTCTTAGTGGGCCGGATCATCAGTCTGGATAGCTCAGTTGGTTAGAGCTTGGGGTTGATAATACCAAGGTTGCTGGTTTGATCCCCACATGGGACAGCTGCATATTCCTGCATTGCAGGGGGTTGGACTAGATGATTCTCAGGGTCACGTTCAACTCTACAATTCAGTGATCTAGCAGGTTTATTTGCAATATAGGCTGGTGAAGCAGCAATTTGTGTCTCCACAACTCCTTAGGTTGGTTCTCTCCTCACCCAATCAGCAGTGGAAGCTGGTTGAATGAGCATGAGCAGGCTGGAAGCTTCCCAGTGAGTTTGTGAGTGCAAATTTATTTGCACTCAAGATTTCCCAGGTCTAAATTGACCATTAAATTGAACATTATCTCCGTTGGGCTATGCTGTTTGTGTATTCACCAAAGACAAGTTTTGGTCTTTCTGTTCCATGTGAACCTCACTGAATAGCATTTTCAACACAGAGGTGCTTTGTGCAGAAGCAGTACCATGCAAGGGCTCTGATCCCTTGCACTCCAGTGCTGCTACTGTAAGGGATATGCTACTACTTAAATGTGTGATTCTTGTGTTTGTGCACGGGACAAGGTCAAGAACATTTAGATGTTGCAATGTGAGGCATGCTGCTGCAAATCTATGGGTGCAATTTTGAAGCAACATGATGATTTCTTGGTGCAATAGAACAAACAGTTTTAGGCAGAGACTAAAGAAAAATAAGACTAACAAAAGAAAAATAAGTGATGCCTGTAATTAGAATTAAGGTCATGAATCAGCCCACAGTTCAGTATGAAATTAGTACTATATAGTACATAACGTTCCAGGCAACCTCCTAAAAGAGGTATGTGTGACTGCTTGCTTATATATATTTAAATCTCCCTGACAGAGCAAGAGGTTTTCCCCCCTTTTGCACTCATTATAATTTTTCTGTAATTCTTTTCAGATGGCTGAATTAATTTTACTGATTCAGCGAGAGTTGCTCTTTGAAAAATGGTATATGATCACTCAGCACCCAGCAGACCTTTTCAGCAGGAAACACCTTTGAGCTGAGCCATGAAACTCTTTCTGCTTAGATATTCATGTGTGTCATGTAAAAGCCAGCCAGAAAATTAGCTCATAAGTTCAGGGTGATAATGTTGTTTTCCTCCACTGAAACCCCGGTCCTAATTCATTTGTCAGAGTACATCTAGGAAACTAATCTGGCATATGTATAACAAACTGATCCACCTGGATGGCTGTTTACCATATGGTATTGCTAGTTCTGGCCTTGACATTTTTATTTTTAGGTTTTCTAGGAAAACCTTTTGATTCTGACCTTTCAAACATTGCAGGAACCAAGTGTGTCTGAACTTGCTACATATTTCAGCATAATGTAATATAGATTTTTAAAAAACTTAAATAAATCCTTTGCTCACTATTGACTACTCAGTGCTTTGCTAAAGTGCACTCGTTTACACACACACACACACACACCCCTTTAAAAAAAATATCCCTAGGTTTGGAATGTTAAGCAGATGGGTGCCAATATAACCACAATGTTGTATGTAACAGGATGAATGGGATTTTTTAGTCAAAATGGCATACCTGAAACCTGTAGCTGGTCCTTGTCAAATAAACATAAGGGAAATGTGTTTTCCACCTATTACACTCTTTAAAGTTGTATTGAATGAATAAACAAATGCAGTCATATCTTGGTTGTTGAATGGCTTGGCTCCTGAACAAATCGGCTCCTGAACGCCGCAAACATGGAAGTGAGTATTCCGGTTTGCAAACGCTTTTTGGAAGCCGAATGTCCAACATGGCTTCTGCGGCTTCCAATTGAGTGCAGGAAGCTCCTGCAGCCAATTGGAAACCGCTCCTTGGTTTTTGAATGGTTCTGGGAGTCGAACGGACTCCCAGAATGGATTAAGTTTCACAACCAAGGTGGTACAGTGGTACAGGCAACACCCCATTTATGCAAGGCTTATGTTTCAAAGCACCATGCATTTAAGTGAAATCGTGTATATTTGAAATGCCATTGAAAAAGCCTGCAAACACCCTATTCTGTCCCTGCCCCACTCCTTTTTGTGACATTTTGGGGTCACTTCTGGGTTTAGTGTGATGCGCATGTGCACGGCTGCACGGTTGCACACTTATGGAACACACGTAAATGGGGGGGTTTTCTGTACACAGGTAAATAAGATATATAAATAAACAATACAAAAAAATAAGAGGGGGAGTACATTTCAACTGCTATTACCGTATATTATCTGCCTTCTCAGAAGTCCCAATATGTTCAATGGGATTTACTCCCAGGGAAATGTGTGTATGTGGGTGGCGCTGTGGGTAAAAGCCTCAGCGCCTAGGGCTTGCCGATCGAAAGGTCGGCGTTTCGAATCCCCGCAACGGGGTGCGCTCCTGTCGTTCGGTCCCAGTGCCTGCCAACCTAGCAGTTCGAAAGAACCCCTGGGTGCAAGTAGATAAATAGGGACCGCTTACTAGCGGGAAGGTAAACTGTGTTCCGTGTGCGGCTCTGGCTCGCCAGAGCAGCGATGTCACGCTGGCCACGTGACCCGGAAGTGTCTGCGGACAGCGCTGGCCCCCGGCCTCTTGAGTGAGATGGGCGCACAACCCTAGAGTCTGGCAAGACTGGCCCGTATGGGCAGGGGTACCTTTACCTTTACCTTACATTTCAACTGCTATTACATTATCTGCCTTCTCAGAAGTCCCAATATGTTCAATGGGATTTACTCCCAGGGAAGTGTGTGTATACAATTGCAGATCTAACTCCTTAAAACAACAAAAAACAAACCCAAAATATGACTATGCTATCCCAAAGTCCACTTAGAATAAGTCCATTATATAAAAGTATGTATCTCTAGGTCCTTTGAGAAACTTAATGATGCCTAGTTGATGCTAGCATGGCAAGGTCTTTTCAGTGGTGGTTCCCCTGTTTTAGAATGCCCCCTCCCCAGTGAGGTTTGTCTGTCTCCATCATTATTAGCTTACAGGAGGAGTTTGAAAACGTTCCAAGCATTTGGTGGTTAAAGAATACTGTTTATAGCAACCTTGAGATCATCAAGTAATGTTTTTAATTGTAACTGTTTTTTAAATGTTTTAAGTGCTCAGGATGTTATATATATATATATATATATATATGCAGGTTTTGGTGTCCTCGGGTGTCTTCCCGTGTAAAAGTTGGGGTGTCTAGGCGACGTTTCGACGAGGTCTCACTCGTCATCTTCAGGCTGGTGCTTTCGGCTTCTTGTTACTGGAACAGAGCAGGATCTCAGTGTTTGAGTTCCTATAAATACTGTTGAGGAGGTGTGGTGTATAGCCTCCAATGTTCTGGGCAGAGAGGAGGTTCCCAGGCTAGTGTGCCTTTTCTTCTTTTGTTCCTTAATTACTTGAGGGATATCTTGAGTGATTTCTTGAGTGATTTCCTGAATCCCACTTAGGTGGGTCATTAGGTGTGGATTAGTTGCTAAAGCCTTCGTGTCTTGAACTCTTGAACTTTGTGAAGAGTTTTTCTGAGAAGATGGCTGTAATGCACTTGGTTGTGCTCTGGCTTGGCTTCGTGTATAGGGGCGAGCTGTGGTTTTGTGGCCTGTGCCAGCCAGATCTGTGTAGGGATTGCAGGGGGGTGCAGCATCCGGAGGTGCCACCCTGGTTTGGCTACTGGATGGTGTCTGAAATTTATCTGTGGAGAGGGTCTGGGTTTGGGTCTGGTGTGGTTGATTGGTGATGGCGTTCTGTGTGCCTCTGGATCTGGTGTCAGATTTTGTGGGGAGGGCTAATTTCCAGATGTCTGGCAAGCGGGATGTGTCGTCACGCTTGTTCATGTTGTGAGGGTGTTTCTCTATCTCGATGGCTTCCATGATTATTCTCTTGTGGTGATGTTCCATGTTAAAGAGCAATTTGGAAACAGGACACGAAATTAACTTTGCAGATTCCAAATTGCTCTTTAACATGGAACATCACCACAAGAGAATAATCATGGAAGCCATCGAGATAGAGAAACACCCTCACAACATGAACAAGCGTGACGACACATCCCGCTTGCCAGACATCTGGAAATTAGCCCTCCCCACAAAATCTGACACCAGATCCAGAGGCACACAGAACGCCATCACCAATCAACCACACCAGACCCAAACCCAGACCCTCTCCACAGATAAATTTCAGACACCATCCAGTAGCCAAACCAGGGTGGCACCTCCGGATGCTGCACCCCCCTGCAATCCCTACACAGATCTGGCTGGCACAGGCCACAAAACCACAGCTCGCCCCTATACACGAAGCCAAGCCAGAGCACAACCAAGTGCATTACAGCCATCTTCTCAGAAAAACTCTTCACAAAGTTCAAGAGTTCAAGACACGAAGGCTTTAGCAACTAATCCACACCTAATGACCCACCTAAGTGGGATTCAGGAAATCACTCAAGAAATCACTCAAGATATCCCTCAAGTAATTAAGGAACAAAAGAAGAAAAGGCACACTAGCCTGGGAACCTCCTCTCTGCCCAGAACATTGGAGGCTATACACCACACCTCCTCAACAGTATTTATAGGAACTCAAACACTGAGATCCTGCTCTGTTCCAGTAACAAGAAGCCGAAAGCACCAGCCTGAAGATGACGAGTGAGACCTCGTCGAAACGTCGCCTAGACACCCCAACTTTTACACGGGAAGACACCCGAGGACACCAAAACCTGCATTCCTGTACCCGTGAAAATCTACGAAAGCATATATATATATATATATATATATATATATATTGTGGATGGGTTTGCTGCCCTGGGTTCCTTCTAGTTTTTTATAGCACTGACCACAAACTATTAGCTGAGTAGAAGTGAAACAGCTGGAGTGGAAAAATTTGCAGAAACTGTGTTAAGTTTCCTTTTTACACACTTTCATTGTTTTCTTTTTAAAATGTGATGGGTTGTAACCAAATATTATGTTTGCACCTCAGGGTTTCTATCCACCCTCCTTCCTCCTACAGCCTCCTTCTCTAAATATAAGGTTACCTTACAGTATTTTGTGCTTCTTTTTTTGTTCACATTTTACAAAGCTCTGATGAGTGGATGAACTTTTGCCTAGGTCTCATGTTTTTGCTCTTTGAGCCATCAAGTTCATGATATACAGTTGGCTTCCAGTTTCACTAAAATTATTATCCATTTTTCTTTTGAAAAGATCAAAAGGGCAAGAGATAAATTTTGCAATTGCACCCTTCAAGTGATGCCAAAGTTCGTCTGCTTGCTATACTAACTTCCTCGTCATCATACAATTAAACAGAGGACCTGATTTTTTTTTTTTTAATTGCAATGAAATATCCAAAGCTTTCTTGCTTTGGTTTAAAAGAATCTTTGATCATACTTTTTTAACAGATTTCCAAATGCAATATATTTTGCAGGTGGGTGGGGAACACATTCAGGTCAAACTGAGGCTGTAATTTCTGCCTTTGATGATGGAATGTGATTTTTTGGTAACAATGAAAGCTGATCAGTGCAGATCATGTGCTTGCTCCAGATGTATTAGATATTTCACGGTGTCCATTTCCATCTAGGTCAGGTGCTTGCATTTGTACATATTATGTCTATGCATGCCTTCTTTTGCAACAAGGATCAGTTTTGTTTGTGGGTAGCCAAGATGGGCGGACTCATCTCACATTGGATCACAACTTGGACTTCCACCCAAAGGGTAGTTAATTGACTTGGTCATAAGGCTGTGGTGAAGAGTCAGGCAGTGCCTTTTTTGATGGAGCATCTTAATTGCCCTGACCTACTATATTGGGAGGGACGTGGGTGGCGCTGTGGGTAAAAGCCTCAGCGCCTAGGGCTTGCCAATCGAAAGGTCGGCGGTTCGAATCCCCGCGGCGGGGTGCGCTCCCGTTGTTCGGTCCCAGCGCCTGCCAACCTAGCAGTTCGAAAGCAATCCCGGGTGCAAGTAGATAAATAGGGACCGCTTACTAGCGGGAAGGTAAACGGTGTTTCTGTGTGCGGCTCTGGCTCTCCAGAGCAGCGATGTCACGCTGGCCACGTGACCCGGAAGTGTCTCTGGACAGCGCTGGCCCCTGGCCTCTTGAGTGAGATGGGCGCACGACCCTAGAGTCTGTCAAGACTGGCCCATACGGGCAGGGGTACCTTTACCTTTTACTATATTGGGACTCCTGCCAACCTAGCAGTTCGAAAGCACAACAAAGTGCAATTAGATAAATAGGTACCGCTCCGGCGGGAAGGTAAACAGCATTTCCATGCGCTGCTCTGGTTCGCCAGAAGCGGCTTAGTCATGCTGGCCACATGACCCGGAAGTTGTACATCGGCTCCCTCGGCCAATAAAGCGAGATGAGCGCCGCAACCCCAGAGTCGGCCACGACTGGACCTAATGGTCAGGGGTCCCTTTACCTTTACCTTTACTATATTGGGTTTTTTTTTGTATCTGAAATTGAAAATCCTCCTTGAGATTTCTGGCATTTTGCTTCACAAGCATTCTCTTAGGTATCTGCTATTTAATGTGTTTCCTTGTGTTAGTTGCTGTAATCTGAGGTGTTGGAGTGGTGTTTGTGTGAAAGAGGAAAGGGTGAGGTACACCTTGCTATAGAGGATAAAGTGCTTGTGCATCCAAAGGATGGAATCCTGCCATAGGGGGGTTTCCAAGCAACCTTTAATGTCTTACAAAGAATTTCATTTATACAGATGGCATTTATCTTTCAACCAAAGTGTGCAAACCTTTTATTTGCATTTGCAAAAGCTTTTGAGGATTTGGTGTGCATGGATGCATGATGCTACCATTACTAGTCCATCACTAGACCACTAGTCTTAACCACTGAGCCTCTTGGGCTTGCCGATTGGAAGGTTGGCGGTTCGTATCCCCACAATGGGGTGAGCTCCCGTTGCTCTGTCCCAGCTCCTGCCAAGCTAGCAGTTCAAAAGCATATCAGCGCAAGTAAATAGGTACCACTGTGATGGGAAGTTAAACGGTGTTTCGATGCGCTCTGGTTTCCATCACGGTGTTACGTTGCACCAGAAGTGGTTTAGTCATGACCCAGAAAGCTGTCTGTGGACAAATGCCAGCTCCCTTGGCCTGAAAGCAAGATGATTGCTGTAACCCCATAGTCACCTTTGACTGGACTTAACCATCCAGGGGTCCTTTCCCTTTCCCTTATTACCTATATCAACCTTTCCCAACCTGGTTCCATCCAGATGTTTTAGACTACAAATGCCATAATCCCTGACCCTTGGCCATGTTGGCTGGGGGTGAAGGGAGCTGTAGTCTGGAGGGCATTAGAGCATGGAAGACTGACAGAGATATTGAGTCATGTCAGACATAACTTTGTAATGTTTATCATTGCGTTTTCAGTCTGATCTTCCCATCGCACATCCTTCCACTCCTTCTCCTGCTTTGGGCCAGTTCAGCTCGGCTGACTGGGCTCACTGGAGCAGCGTTTTTAAGATTGTTTCCATTTTCCCCTTAGCACTTTGATGTCCAGATGAAGCACGGGTCATTTTAACCCCTTGCCCCTTTCCCCCATCCCCACGGCTTTACTTCCGTGAGTAAAACTGTGGCACCAAGATCACTTGCAAATAAGCAGCTGTATATGTGTGTTCATTCCTTCATGCTGTGAATAAAGGAATGCGGTTTCTTTTCTTCTTTTCTTAAAACTGGAAAAGTTAATAGTTCAAACTGGAGATTCATTGTTGTGCAAAAGAGTTTCAATCAACGGATCCTTGATGGCATTTGTTTGGAAAGTTATCATAACTTAAATCAGTCTACATTCCTGTGCGCTTAACACAAATATTCTTCTTTTAAAAGGCCTCCTTTCTAAATCTCAAACTTTGAACAGATTCCCAAGTATGTTGCCCTTTTTGTCTGAGAAGCCCACATTTTCCTTGAAATGACAGAGACCAAAGATGATTGCAGCACAATCATTTCAGGTAAACTAAGTTACACACTTTTTTCTTTAAAAAAAGAAAGAAAATGGCTGCTTTTATTAAGTTGCCAAAATGCATTATCTGTGGAATGGTTCACACAATCCTTTACTGCCCATGTGATAAGACTGCCAAAAACCTTTAGATTTGCGCTCACATATTTATTTAAGAACGTGTAATTTATCTAGCAAATACGTTATCAAGATAGCTTAGATACCATAAAATAACTAAGGCTGCAATCCTAATCCCTGGCTGGCAGCATCAGGGCTCGATGGAGCACCACAGTGTTGCATCAGTAGCACCCCTCCCTTCATGCCAGCTTTGTAGGAAGGGAAGGAAAATGCTCCTCTGGGGACCTACTCCTGTCCCATGAGAGCAGCCTGGCCTGGCCTGGCCCCATCCCCACCCCCAAATATCATGTTTCGGGAGTTTTTGCTGGCTACTGCAAGTGGGTTTACTGGTGACAGTAGCTTCTGCCCACCATTTAGGTGGGTGCATTGGGGTGCTGCTTGCTGGCAGGGCTTCCTTTAAGAGACCCCTGTGCAGTGGCAATCAACCAAATGTCATAGCCCTATCCATACACCTGTGTGAACATGTGTGGGCTTAAAGCAGGAAAGAGATGCCAATGTCTGCACACACACACACTCACACACTGGTTCCATTTCTGCTCTTCATATATTGAACACAAATGTTTGAAAGGAGATTCTAGCTACAAATGTGCTTGGAAGCCTCCTGACAACCAAGCGCCTTCTGCTGTCAGGGTTTCCAAAGCACAACGCTCAACAGTAGAGCACATGCTTTTTCTGCGGAAGGTCCCGTTATCAAATCGCTGTCATCTCCAGGTAGGACCAAGAGAGAAATCTTGGAGAGACCCTGCCAATCAGAGCAGACAATATTGAGCTGGATGGAACCATGGTCTGACCCCAGTAGAAGGCACTGAAGATGGGCATGTGCTGGGATACAGTGGGTGGGCCTTGCTTGCACAGCCTTGCTCCTTTTCCACACACATTTGCCCCAGATATACACCTGTAAGATCATAAGATGCCATTACAGATATGACACGTTGCTGGATGTTTGGCATCCGCTTCTCGGCTGCTCTTCTGAGAATACTAGTTCATAGGACAAGTGATTTACAGAACCATTTTATATGTATTTGGAAGTGAGCTGCATTCAGTTCAATCTGGCTTGCTACCAGGTAAGCCTGGATAGGACTGCAGCCTCAAGAATGGAAGACTTTCACCTGAAGGAAACAAAGAGACAGTCTGGCTGCCGAAACAGGGTGGGGCTGAAGTGAATTCCATTCATGGGAACTTCCCAGGTATCAGTGGTTTGAAATGATAAAAACCCTTTCATCTTTAACTAGTAATCCTCACCAGACTAAAAGGAAGCTTCAAAGATGTAAGTGTTAAGGACTTTCTGGATGCCAGACACCAGTACTGGATGGTTCAGATTTTCTGAATATTTGTGAATGAATCTTTGCCGGAACACTTACAAAAGAAGCATACTTTCCAGATTTGCTGGTGGCCACTGCAAAAATTAAATTTCCACCTGTGATGAGCTCATTAGCTTGTGCTGCTTATTCTTTACCCCACTTCTATCAATTTTCTAATGTTGTTGGTAATTAAGATAAATAAAAGCTGTGAGTTTTGTAGCGCAGATTATATTTGTTCTCCTCCAAAGCATCACATTATTGAGTCTATATACAGGTTTCTGTAGCTGAGAAATGCCCAAGTCTAAAACAACCATAATATTAATATCTTGTGTGACTTGCTACAGAAATGGTAAGAAGTTTGCCCCAGATTGTTAAGAATAACAACAGTGCAGTCCTATGGATATCTGCTCAGAAACATGGGATTCTCTATCAGGTAAGTGTGTATATAGGACTACAACTTAAATACAGTAATATGTTGTCTCCATTTAGAATTAAATACTATAATGCAACGATAGAATCATAGGATTGCAGAGTTGGAAGGGACGCTGAGTTGTTGGCACAAAATGATTATCAGGCAGAAGGTCCTTTTTCCTAATCATTGGTTATACCTGAAAGTCTTCCTGAAACCAAATGAAACAGACATCATTAAACTGCTTCTCAAGGTGAATGAATTCATTCTGCATTATGCATACTGGGCCATTCTCCCATGAAAATGACAAAGCACTCAGCATCTTTATAACAATGCAGTGATTAGCAGAAACCAACATGCATTTGTCAAGAAGAAATCCTGCCCAAGAAAAATCTATTTATTAATTGGGTTACCAGCTTAGTAGATTGCAGAAATGCTGTGGATGTGATTTATCATTTCAGCAAAGCGTTTGACAATGTGCCCCATGATATTTTGGTTAGCAAACTGTTTAAATTGTATACTAGATGATACTGCTGTCAGGTGGGGTCACAGCTGTTTGGAAAACTGTAGTAAAACAGTGCTGACAAAGGTGATGATTCAAGTGGGGTGTCTTAAGCTCTATCGTGGGGACAGTGCTCTTGAACATTCTTATCACCGACTTAGGGGCTGGGAAAAACATACCCTTAATCTTAAATTACAAATGTGAAGAATAAAGCCACAATTACCAGATTTATTTATTTTTTTATATCTAGGGTTCTGCAATTTGTCTTACTGGATTTTAATGGTGAGCTTTGTTTGTCTTGATTTATTTTGTTATTGTGAAGTTCTCAGCCATCTTGGAATTTTCTTCGTAAGCCTAAAGTTGGAATCGAAACGGCAAAGCCCTCAAAAATAAAATAAAATACATAATAGATAAAACTGTGGAGAAAGCGGGGAAGTGGGAGCCAGACATTCCCTTCCATTAACCACCCTTCCTACTTACTCATGTAACTCTTACTGACAGGAGTCAGCTCCTTCCTACCAAGTCAACAACTGACCCACTTCAACTTCCAATCCTAGGTGATAGGTTAATTTTGTTATCTGTAAATATCAAGTAACACAGAGTAATACATTCACTTCAGCAAACAGTTTTGGTTTACAGACTCCTACTCAGTATTACAGCCCCCTTTCCCGAATTAAGGCACTTCCTCTTCAGCTTTAGTGGCTGGCTGACCTTTTGAAGATTTGTTTTGTTGCTTCCCCTCCTTTATTACCAGCCTCTTTTATTTGGGTCTGCAAATCAGTAGCGCTCAAGAACAGTGCATTTTTCTAGACTACCTGCTGGGAAAGAGAGAGGAGAGCAAACCTACTTCAGAGCGAGCTGTTGAATTAGTCAGATTTTTATTGGAAATATTCATGAGGCCTCTTTTTTAAAAAATGGAAAATCATATCACCTGCTTGTTCTATCTTGGCTAGGCAAAATGTCTGAAGACATCTTGATCAGCTCATTTTATTAAATGCATTTTAATACGCGTCCTTCAAATGTGCTTAGTGGTACGTATCCAATTGTAGAACAGACCATTCCATTAATATAAATGACCTGATAGTTCATGAATAGAGGAACAGATCCACATGGGCAAACAAATGAACAGGGCAGCTGATGAAAATGGGGAAATTCTAAAGGGCATTGGAGTTTGCATGCTCTTAAGAAATCACTGGATTGGGGGGCGGGGAGAGATGATGTTTAAACATACTAATTATTGTCAACACTCACAATAGTTAAATTTTCTAGGGCTGGATCCAGACATAGTCATGTTTACACAATACCCATTGAAATCAGTCAAATTCAATAGATCATTCATTAATTCATTAATTCCCAAGTCTTGTTGTGCAACTGGTCTTCCTGTCAAGTAAGACTGAGGCCTTAGCTATTGGGAACAAGCTTTCGCTCTTGAACTAATTGAATTTTTGTGTCACTGAATTTCTTTCGACACTTCCAAACACAGAAAAATTCACAGTGCCATGGTGTGCCCTAGTTATGCATTCCCAGACAAGATTTCCAGGTGTGCATGGGCAATGAGGGTCACTTCACGGAGGACATTTTACTCACATAGGTAAGTGAACAAGCTCTAGGAATAAAGGGCATTTAGAAGACAAGCCATAAGTACTCTGTCAGAATACTGAAGACGACAAGCTGGGGGATGAGAAACTCTTGAAGAATTTACAGAAGTGGAAAAGTAAGAGAATTCAGCAGGAAAAAAGAAGCCGCAGTCTTCCACAGGAAACCATATAGCGGAACAAGTGAGAAAAGTATTGGAGAAGCAAAACCATGCCAAGTAAGAATGCAGAAATCATGATTAAAGCTCCACATTTTGTTCATTTAAGGACTTGTGTCCTATCTAGTATCAGGATAATGGTTATCGCCATCATTTCACCTGTCAACTGGACGCAGCATCTTCAGTATGGCACTTATTAGAAGCTTACTAGTGCACCTGTAGTGCTGTAACAGATTTTTATTCCACAAACTTAATCTTCAACCTGGTACCTGCCCTGAACTCAGCGGCAGAGCATATGCCTGTGCTGCCCAGGGCGGGGCACGCTCCCGAGGGGGGCAGGGCATGGAGAGTGCACTCCCAGGTGTGTGATAGCTACTTGGGTGCACAGAGCGGTGCCCGCGTCCTGCAGCCAGGGGCGGAGTAGAGGGCTCGGGGTAGGCTTGGGAGTCACAGGAGGGCAGTGCGCCAAATGTCACCCCCCTCAGCAAAGACACCCGGGGCAGACCACCCCCGCACCCCCTTCCTCCGCCACGGCCTGTACCTTCAGGGAAAGGGGTGGGCTACAAATAAAAACAAAAACAGCCTCCATCATAATGCACTTCAAGAGAGAGAGATCTGGGATTCCAAAGAGATTACAGTGGTGCCCCGCAAGACGAATGCCTCGCAAGACGGAAAACCCGCTAGACGAAAGGGTTTTCCGTTTTGGAGGTGCTTCGCAGAACGAATTTGCTATGGGCTTGCTTCGCAAGACGAAAATGTCTTGCGATTCCTGGGGTTTTTTTCCCCTCCCCCCCTTTTTCCCAAGCCTCTAAGCCGCTTAACAGCTGTTCGCTAAGTCGCTTGACAGCTGATGGCTAAGCCGCCTAACAGCTGATCTAAGCCGCTTATCAGCTGATCTAAGCCGCTTATCAGCTGATCTAAGCCGCTTATCAGCTGATCTAAGCCGCTAATAGCCTTTTAGCAGCTAAGCCGCTAATCCCTTAAGCCTTTAATAGCCGCTAATAGCCGCTAAACCGCTAATAGCGCTAATCCGCTAATGGGCTTGCTTCGCAAGACGAAAAAAACCGCAAGACGAAGAGACTGGCGGAACGGATTCTTTTCGTCTTGCGAGGCACCACTGTACCTTCAAAATAGCTCAATTCTATGTATATTGACTTGGATGTAAGTCTTAACCTAGCTCTGGCAGCAGAGTTGCTTTTGAATGCCTGCAGCCTCCACACACCATGGCACCTAAGCTGCTGCTGACTTAAGGCTGTGTGGGTGTGAGATGGAAAGGTGGAGATGCGGAGGGGACTACTGAAAAAAGGAGAGAAGCAAATCCAATACAATATGGCAGGGAGGTTGTTGAGCAGGAGGGCAGAGCTCCTCATCCCCCTCCCTCTCCACTCATAGATTTATAATGTCACAAGTGAACCTTTAATAAAACATGACAGTATATCTTCATCTCCTAGTGGGTGTGTTTAAGGTTTCTGCCATGCAGCCATACCCTGCTCCAGGCTACTCCATTCCATCGCCTTGCTTTTCCCTTTTCCTCAGCTAACACAAA
Source organism: Podarcis tiliguerta (assembly GCF_965153285.1). Classification (NCBI taxonomy): domain Eukaryota; kingdom Metazoa; phylum Chordata; class Lepidosauria; order Squamata; family Lacertidae; genus Podarcis; species Podarcis tiliguerta. The sequence continues at coordinate 68,094,043 of NC_139536.1, read as the reverse complement.
CTCCACAGTTACTGACTTTGCTCCATGCTCATGGAACTAATTTTGTGCATGTGCATTTCTTGATTCCCTTTGTTTCATACTGTTCAGAATATTTCCTTCTGTCCTCCTGTATAACTTAGGGTTCTGTCAAGCATGCCAATATGCCCCGCTTTTCTCTCGGTCGCCAGTTGTTGGCATGTGCTGTCTGAGGGGGCAGACAGGGAGCCAAATAGGGAGCAATTGCCAGAATAGACTGAAATGATCATTCTGAAGTAAATATCCCACTCCTGCCTAATGCACTGTGCTTCGGGGCTGGGAAGTACAAAAAGCAGAACCAGCAAAAAGACATGCCTCTCAGTGAGACGAGAGTCCCTTGCAGTTCAAGATGGCTTCCTGTTTCACGAGTGGAATGAATTGTGGGTATGGCTGTGGCCTGTGCCAGCTCTGACAGAAATATGCCTGGAAATCTATCAAAGCGACATCTGAGAGCTTCAGGAAACGACACACCAAAGATTATTATTGCCAAAGATATAATCCCCCTAGTGGGTCCTTTGCATGTTTGCACCCTGGTGTAATGTTTAGAATAGGCCAACAGCAGCTGCCAGGAGCATGGAGCAGAAGCATGGAAACTCAGTGCAATGGCAACCACTTTTCCGTGGGCAAGCCATTCCAACAGTAACAGCAGGGTGTGTGCATGTGCCCAAGTCAAAGTCGCCACAGGAATGTTATTGATGGCATAACATGCAATGCAGCCCTTAGCGTGGCTTTGAAAAGTTTCCACATACATTTCTGTTGGAGTGAATATAGGCCCACAGCCATGCTGACAATGCACTCCACTGGCAGGGCTGAAAGCCATCTTGAGCTGCAAGAGTTTCCCTCTATACAGAGTGGCATGCCCCCTTTTCTGACTTCTATAACCTTTGCTCAAATGGTAGGCTAGCCTCCATCCCTGCATATGTTTCCCTTTTCCTTTCGTACAGCCGCCCTGCAAAATAGACTTCTCAGTGTCAACAGAGGAAACTTCTGCCTGCAAAAGGAATAATTTCAGCAGATTTTGCCTCTAAAGAGCTAAAAAACACATCTTTGCTCCATTCTGTGCATCTGTTGAAGAAGCACAAGCTCTTGTTTCTTACAGAAAATGGCAACCTTATTCCAGAACCCCAATATTCTACTGTTCCCCACAATGCCAGCCACTGAAAGAAATTACAGATTCTGCAAATCCCGCAATGTTTAGTTGTTAGAATGAAGAAAGCTGTGCAAATGGATGCAGAAGACCTTCATTCTACATTTGGAGATATGTGTCGTGAAGAGAGAAATCTTGATGTTCCACTTGCAGAAGGTGCCTTCCTTGGAACAGTATAATAGTATTTTAGAACTTGAGATGTATTTACATTTTGTTCTCCATACTTATCAAAAGATTGTGTAGCTAATGGGTGGGGGAAATCTGAATGCTGAAACTTACATAAGCGCTCAAGTGGTCCATCTAGCTGAGTACTTTTGATTGGCAGTTCTCCACATTCTCAGGCAGCTCTGCTACTCAGAACCCTTTACTAACTGGAGATAGAAAGGGCTGAACCCAGTGTTTTTAAAATGCAAAGCATGTGATCTACTACTGGGATCCACTCCTATCACTTCTTTCTTCAATGATATAGAACTCCTTTCACTAGCAGGTATGTCCTAATAGCTTTTAAAAATAGAATTACACTTTATTTAAAAGCGTACTCTCCTAAAAATAGAAGGACCGGATTCAACAACAGACTGACAAATATGTGATGTGGAATGATTGAACACTTGCCCACAGCTCGTTTTGTGCATTTCTTAGCAGCGCAAGGGGGGTGGGGTATTGGAAATGGATTCTTATTCAAAGCTGGGAGGTTCCATTTATTTCTGCCTACCCACTGCCAGTTCAGATGTCCCAATCTTGGCATCTGTTAAGAATATACACTCAGTGTTATTTATAATTCATCATGTACAATTTAGGATACCAAGCACTGCATGAAAACAGCCGCAGATGGTAAATGGCCAGTTTTTAATGCTGCCCACTGTATATGTCTGCGCCATCTGTGCCATTGTGTGTGCCAATGAAGCTGAGAAGACTGATGCAAATTATTTCCAGGAAACAGAAAATTAATTAATTATTGCAACAGATTAAAAGGGACACTTAACAAGGACATCAAGGGCTGTGTCTACAACGCAGTGTTTAGCCATGGCTTTATGTTAAAACATGACCAGTTTGGTATGGAATGACACTGCACTCAGAGTGCTTTTAAAATAATAATTGTAAAAGTGCTTTGCAAATGCCAAAGAGTAGTAGCAGGCCTAAACTTACCATATTTTTCGCTCCATAGGGCGCACCAGACCATAGGGCGCACCTAGTTTTTAGGGGGGAAAATAAAGAAAAAAAATTATCCCCCCCAAGCCCCAAACAGCAAAGAAGCCAAGACAGCGAGCACAACCTCGCCTTCCCTCCTGGAAATTGCTGCTCTCTGCAAGCCGCCTGAGCCCGGTGGGAACTCCCGCGGGGCTCCGAAGGTTTGCGGATAGGTGCCTGAAGCCCGGGGTGCGCAGCGGGAGTTGGCACTGCGCTCCCCTGGCTTCAGGCTGCTATCCGCAAGCCTTCGGAGCCCCGCGGGAACTCCCGCCGCGCTCTAAAGGCTTGCGGATAGCTGCCTGAAGCTTGGAGAGCGAGAGGGGTCGGTGCGCACTCAAATAACTCCCCCTACCACACCCAATCATTATTGCTCCATCAACAAAGCTTCATTTCAAAAGCTTGCTATTTTTCGGATTCTAGCTCAGATGATGAGAGGCATCATCTCATCTTCTTTGCTCAGAGATACCGATAAAGCTACTAATGCTCTAGTCTCTCAGATAAGATCACAATCTGAAGGTGTGGAAGCATTTTGAAGCAGTAAGCATTTCAAAAAGGTGCTACCGTATTTTTCGCTCTATAACACGCACCCGACCATAACATGCACGTAGTTTTTAGAGGAGGAAAATCCGTAGGCATGCCACCCGAAAAAATACGGTGTGGGAAATTGTTACACAGGCTACTAAGCATTTGTATGTGTGCTCACTCAACCACTTTGACCTGCAGAACTGATGCATTTACAAGTGCTGCATGTTTACTCCACAGTCCATCAACCTTTCAGTGTAGCAGCACTTACACTCTGGAACACTCTGCCCATTGACATTAGGCAAGCACCTTTACGGTTTCCAGAGCCTGCTAATGGTATACAAATTCTATTAAATAAATAAAACACTCCCAGTGCTACAGACACTTTACACTCTTTAGAATCAGTTCCCCAAATAAAATGTTTTATTGCCAACATTCCAATCAGAATGCTAGTCTTTAAACTGTAATCACCAAGCAGAAGCTGAAAAACTGGTGCTGATGTTGTTGTTGTTGTAGGTCAGTGTCGAGTGCACTCTCATTTCATTCTTGCCTTTAAAGAAATGAAACTTTTAAGAAGATCAGTGTATTGTCAATGAGGAAGAAGGGAGCTTCATGGGCAGGTTGTACTAAAGACAGACTCAAACTTTATCTTGAAGCCTCCAAAATAGAAACCTGTCCCATATATGAAAACCATAGAATCCGATTATAAAACATGTCCTATCAACACTACACCCTTAAAACACTATTTTTATTCTTAAATCAGTTTGCAGCAACCTGGGAAGTAAGAAAGGCCAAAAACTACATACAACTTACAAATGCTAGTAGTATAATCCAAATTTTATAGGAAGATTGTTTACAATGACACAAGCAGCCTTACAGGGTATAATATTTTTGTGCCAAGCTTGCTTCCTACATACAGTGGACCCTCGGGTTATGTTACCTTCGGGTAACATAATCTTTGGGTTGGGAACACAGCAAACCTGGAAGTGGGTTTGCTGCTCAGCGTGCACAGAAGTGCTCTGTGGCGCTGCGTGTGTGCGCAGAAGTGGTCCTATGGTTACAAAATTTTCAGGATACAGCCGGGCCTCCAGAATGGATCCCGTTCGTAACCGGAGGTATCACTGTATTAATGTTTACTTCTCTGGTGAGTTCTCAACTGTTACCACCTAAGATGCATTTGGATGGTGGGGCAAGGGTGCAGAAAAGAGGAAGAATTGCAAGAGACCTGATGGGGAGATGGTTTGACAAACAACCCTGTAGTTCTTCATTCACTAAAAGCCTGTACAGTGGTGCCTCGCAAGATGAAAAGAATCCGTTCCGTGAGTCTCTTCGTCTAGCGGTTTTTTCGTCTTGCGAAGCAAGCCCATTAGCGGATTAGCGCTATTAGCGGTTTAGCGGCTATTAGCGGCTATTAAAGGCTTAAGGGATTAGCGGATTAGCTGCTAAAAGGCTATTAGCAGCTTAATGCCTTAGAGAAAGGGGGTGGGGAGCGGAAAACCCCCCCCCCAGGAATCGCAAGACATTTTCGTCTTGCGAAGCAAGCCCATAGCAAATTCGTCCTGCGAAGCACCTCCAAAACGGAAAACCCTTTCGTCTAGCGGGTTTTCTGTCTTGCGAGGCATTCGTCTTGCGGGGCACCACAGTACAACCTGAGCTACAAAGCCAAACATAACCTGTCAGCCAGGGTCAACAGAGATCACTTTGCTGACAGTTTTGAACTGCAGGAACAGGGTTCTCAAGCACTTGACTATTATATATTGATAGAGGGAGTGTTATATTGATAGTGGCATGTTTTTCTAGTTGGTGCGTCATTCTTTGATATTCTGTATCACTGATAGTACTTAATAGAGCGTTTTCTTTCAAAATATCAAAAATTGTTAGTGATAACTATGCTGCTTCCCCCTTAAGGTTGTCTTAGATTACTATACCTTTTTTTACTGAATACTTGAACATAACTCTGTAGTTTAATTACTGTGCTATAATTCCAAATATGATTTTCACAAGTAATCTCCTAGTAGTTATCCATGCAAAGTAACCTCTCAACATTCATTGTTTGCCCCAATAGTTATACAAAAAGCATTTTTTGTGAACTATCGAATGTAGTTCAGTGCAATTTCAACCTTCACTATATTTCTTTATAATAGTCTTACCAGCATGACATTTATGTGTTTTCTAGGCAATGATGGACAAGACAGCTGAGTACATTTTTTTTAATAAAGATATAATTACAAAAAGGGGTAAAATCAGTTCAGGAAAAGGCAAATTTTAATAGATCATTTAGACGTCTAACATAATAGCACATCCATTTTGAATACTATTACTTAAAGCCTGGCAGAAGGAACAAAATTTTGCATCATAATTAGAAAACTCACAATACAACTTGCCAAAAACAAAAACACAGTTGTTTGAAAATAAATACGCTCCATGCCAAATAGTACAAAATGAAAATCAAGAGTCTCTTCTCATATGAAAAGTTCCTTTTAACTTTTCCCCCCACTTTTGTATTGTGTCCTTTAATTGATGTGAGTCTCTACATTCAAGGATTGTTGAGCTGTTCTGACTTTGTGCTGTTCAGAGGAGGGAAAAAGTCAACTGTTAACATGGGTCACAATTTAATGCCATTCTCTGCTCATTTAAAAACAGTAAGGGTTGCATTACTCACATTATAAATTCTTTAATAGCTATTGGCACTGCTTTATTGTCATCCATAATGGATAACAGATGCATAAATAACATTTCAAAGTTAATGGCTGTTCTGAAACAGGCACATTATAGGATGGCCACAATTTACTTACCCTTTGGTATCTGCTTTCTCACCACTGCTATCCTTGGATTTATCTTCCTCTTTAATGTCTAAAAATAATTAAAAGTGGCAGGTTTATATAAATAAATTTCAAATGACAACTGTTGACTTAGCTGTTAACAAGTTACAATGAAAATGAACACTGATAGAAGAATTTGAATGAAGCTGCACCTTTGGCAGTGCTGATTTCTTCCTTTCAAAACAGGTGTGTGGAATCTTTGGCCCCACCACATGCTGCTGAACTACAACTACTGGCCATGCTGGCTGAGGCTGATGGGAGTTGTAGTTTAGCAACACCTGGAAGGTGAAAGGTTTTAATAAAAGAATGAAAATTTAATAAGGGTTAAAGTAGAGATATTCTCAGAAAGATAAACATTCCAACCAACAGCCTAATCCAGAAGTGCACAACTTAGATTCAAACTATAGGAAAACCAACAGTTATGGACCATGGCATGTGAGCTGCTTTATGCCTCAACTGTTTTTGCAGAATGATGAATACAGTGGTAGCTTGGTTCCCAAATGGCTTAGTTGTTAAACTAATCAGCTCCCGAATGCCACAAACCTGGAAATAAATGTTCTGGTTTCCAAACGTTTTTTAGAAGCCGAACGTCTAATCAGACTTCCGGAACAAGTTCGAAAACCAGGGTACCACTGTATAACAAATATGGGTAGTTTACCATCATAAATTAAGTAGGTCTGACCTAATCTCAACAATATTTAGTTGGAAGCAAAACTCTTTACTTTCAGGAGAGTATGATATGCTTAGGAATATAGCCAACAAGGAAAGTAAAAGAAAGAAAAATACTGATTTAGACTTTTACCTGCTTTTTTATCTTCTGTTTCTTTTTTGTCTTCTTCTAGTCGGGCTTTCTTTGCTCCTTTCTTATGATCTGCAACATTTCTGCGTCCACCTTCCCCTTCATCTTCAGAATCAGAAAATTCTTCATCACAGGCTATTCGCTTATCTGATGCGCGAACTAGAAGTAAGGGAATAGGATTAGAAAACACATTCCTCAAAGATCACCTTCTTGTGTGTTCCATTTCTCTCACCATGGGAAGGCATAAAATAAATAAAAGTTATTTCGTGACAACTCTTCCCTGCAATTTGCATCAGCAAAGGAAGTCCTGCTGCATTGATCATAACCATAATGGAAACTTTCCATATGACAGCAATGTTGTGTTTAGAAAGACATTCCTCAATACAGTGAGTGGGTGGGGAATGAGCTCATAATGGGGTTGCAATTTCAACAGTGTATTGGTGATAAGTGCAATGTGTACTCTAGCTCTTATTTAGGCCTGAGGCAAAATTTGCCGCTTATTACCCAAAAGATGCAGTAGAAATAGCATGTATTACCGACATGAAATTTCAACATATAAGCAGCATCAGTCCTCATTCACAGGCAAACAGGTTATAAAGTCCAAAGTAGAAGTTACTATTGCAAAATAGCACCTGCAGCGTCTACCTGACCTAGTTATTCCCTTCCTGGAAACTAAGTAAAAACCAGAACTTCTAGGCCAACTCAAATGCTCAGACATGTCTCGTGAACTGGTCCAATATGTAAGGCCTGTGTATTTAATTTGTGCCTTTAAACAGGCACAAGGCAAACATTTGCTGAAGGAGAAGGGGATGCAGTTTTTGCCAATTCCCCCTCCACCCTGCAGCCCCCAGTGTCCACTTCCCAAATCTGCTCTAAAGAGCCCCCAATGCTCCAGAATCATTTTCAGTAGGACTGGGGACTATAGGGAAAATAGGCAAAAATCACATTTGTCTTATGTTAGCAGAAACCTCTGCTGAAGCAACAGTGCTAGGAGAACTAATTTAAAAAGCTTGGTGTACTAAGAACTATGCCAAAAATGGCACACCAAATTGTATAAGTTTATATGATTTCAAGATTGGCTTTAAAAATTAAGCAGCTTCCCCTTGGTTGCCAGTTGTGTTTATTTCCCAGGCTTTCTGCCTTCATGTTCTGGTATGTAATTGCTGTCTTCCTCAGAAAGCACTAAAGCCAATTTGTTTCTGGATGGTAATTTTAGATGCCCATCTGACTTACTGGGGCACTTCTGTTCCACCTTCTTTAGTACTACTTCTTCAACAATCCACCCAGTATTAATGTTAGTCCATTCTTACTAGAAATACGTTTGTCTGGATCTTCACCATCTTCATCACCACTGTCTTCATGAACAGCATCTTCAGGAATAGCCTGCATCTGTACACCTGGGGCATGGGGCAACATGCGCAAGTTCTCAAACAAACGCTGTCTGCAAGGCAAGTAATCCAGGGAAAAGTTGTTATGAGACAACTTTCTTCTTAATAGCTTGGGAGTTTCTTAGTTCTCGTCCTCACAAAAATACCCAGCTGCCTAGTAATGGTATAGGAAAATAAGGTGAAAAGCAAGTTACATAGCAAGAGTACTAGGGGCAATTTTCTTGAAAAAGGCAAGCCATGGTATCCAAAGGAAATACATGTGTCAGACAGAACATCTATGGTTAGAGGTGAATACATTTAAAAAATACAAACTCTCAGAACATATGGCTGGCATTCAACATAATGAAATTAAGCAACATACAGTGATACTTTGATCATGTTTTTGCATTTCTGCTGCCAAAGGAGCTTACTGAGACTTAATAGCTCTTTTGCAAAAATAAAAAATGATTTTAACAATGTGTACCAAATTTTGAAAGATAAAAAGGTTTTTCTTTTCCAACCATTAAGCACTGAGCTGTAGCCATCTAAGCCATGCTCAGAGTAGATCTAATGAAATCAAACTTAAGTCTATTAATATTAATGGGTCTACTCTGAGTATGACTTAGTTGGATACAACCCTGAAACATTAAAATACAGGTTTGGGTTTATCCAACCATGTCCCTCCAGCAACAGAAGATAATTTGATCAAGCAAAGGCTTCCATCAGAAGAATGAGGTTTGGGGGTTTTTCTGCTTTTTCCCTGCCCCAGAAATCCATTCCAGAAGGTTGTTCTAGCTTTTAGAACGACATGGGAGGTGGCACAGGAGGCCATAGGGAGGAGAACTGGTGAAAAGTGCTTCTCCCCCTTCCATTGACAGAAGCATTCACTGATCAGAGAGCCTTTCTTCAATAGAGGGACACTAACTGAATACAGTCTTTGACTTTCTAGTTTCACCTGCTGGCTTTTAAAGCAGTAATTCTGCTATCTCAAGAGCCCAGGACCTTTTAACCCCTCATTTTCCCTGCTTCATACTGAGCATAAAAAAGAAAATGGATCCTTACCCATTGCAAAGATTTAGATCGTTATAGTATTTATGTGTCTTTATGGCATTAATACTCACTTAATCTTCTCCATATATTCTGGGGTGTTCTGGTTTGTCATATTTGAAGGGCTAATATGCAGCTTGAAATCTGGTCCAAAATACTCAAAGTAGTCATTGTATGGCAATTCTGTTAAAACAAAATGAAGTAATAATAGCTTCTTAAAACAGCCTTATTGCTCTTCAGATTATAGTGGTCAGATATGATAGTATGCATTTTTTTTTATGTTTGAAAGCATAGCTTCTGTTTTCTTCTACTAAATGCTGAAAAAAAGAACAAATTCAAAGGAATGCAATGCAGCTCTCAAATATTTAATAGACATTCAAAATTATTTTCTGATCCAGAATAAATACATTAGGAAGTATCTGAATTCTAAGGAAGAACGAATATTTTTTCAAGATTAAATGTGCTACAGTTATCTTTTATAGCAGAAATCTAGATGCTCCACCGTGGTATAAAAATGAAGCCTCATTTGTTCCTGTGATTGTAAGTTGCTTTAAACTGTTTTAAATAATGTGTGCTGGTTTTTGGAACCCACTTGGGATCTTAAGGTGATAGGTGGGTAATTAGTAACAACAACAACAACAACAACAACAACTTACTGGCATATTTCACACACCACGAATTATGTTGAAGATGTAGAAAATCTGGTGTTTATGAATGTTTAAATGATTGTATGGTTTGAATGAAATAGAGGAAACAAGCTCAACTTTAGGTTGTCATGAAACCAGGTTTTGCTTCCTCAAGGTAGACAACAATCAGTAAGCCATAAATAAATCTTCACTTTCTGGTTGTGGTTTGTTTGGAGAGAAACCAAAGTCCAGGGTTCACATGTCACTACAATCCAGACTCTGACCTGCTTCTTCCCTTGCACAGCACAATCAGGAGCTGGGAGGAGCAAAGCTCCTGTGCATTTAAAACCATAGCTTATTTAAGCAATAGTTTAAAATAAAATATACTATGTTGAAAATAACACACTGTGTTTAAATAAAACACACCAAATACACTTACTCATTTATACAATCTATAAAAGGTCCATGCAGATTTCTATGCATCTCATTAATGCTTTCTAAAACATCTGTGTTCACCCATCTAGGTAAGCCATTTGAAGCTACCAAGAGTCTGGTTAATGAGCCAGAAACCACATGAGTCAAGACAGATATCCCACTTCTTAATGATTCAACCATTAGCAAAATCCCCTGTAGATCAAAGAATGGTTATGATGTAAGTCTTTTCTGTCAGTCTCCAATCCTCTGTAGCAGGTTGGCATAGGCTCTATGGCAAGATACACTGTACTGCAATACATATTATTTGCAGTTACAGAATACAAACAGTTGGCAATCTCCTTGGCCACTGAAATGGGGGATCTGATGACTAAGGCAAGCTAAAGTTTAAGTCACATGTTACTTCTTCATATGGAGAGAACTTAAACCCTGGTGTCACCTGTGATACTCCTTAGAACAGTGGCTCCTAATCCCATTCTCCCAATGAACCACTTCATGAGGGACTTTGTGGGCCACTTAATGATTTTTCTGCCTGTTGTAGCAATTGTAATACACTGCACTACATGATGTATGACTTTTCATGCATTTTTGCAGACATGCTCTAGACCACTTGAATGAAGCTCATGGACCACATTTTGGGAAGCCCTGGCTCCAAGTATTTACCATTAGGGATTTCGCAATCTAAGGCAACAGCAGTCTCATAGGTCCAACATCGAGCAACGTTCCGTATGGTATATCCACCTCCTCCAAGCATCAGAAGAGGCAAGTTGAAAGTCTTCACAACTTCTACACATTTAGCATGTCCTTAAAAAACAAGCAAACCATAAAGACATACAGTTATATTCCTTTCAAGATTACACAATTAAGATCTGTATACAGAAACATCAGCTCTAGAAAAACAAACTTAAACACAACTGAAAGATGCAAGAACTAAAAAAACAGAATAGGATAAGGTATCCTATCAATTTTGGAATCCGATCTTCTGTTTTGCATTTATGGCATTGAGTTACACAAGAATTATTATTTTTTTGCAAGAGTCATAAAGGCAAACAGATGTACACTCAGTTTAATAATTCTTGCAATCTAATCATAAATTGAATGCATTTAATACATTACTGATCTAATTATACTAAAATATTGACCAAATTGCATCACTGAATTTCTACATGTGATCATGTGATGTCTGCCTACTAAGACCTGAACTTACTTCCTAAAATCACACAAAACTGAAGCACTGCAAATAAAGACATTGACATGGAACATCTTTTTCGCATCTTCCTTTAGATGTACTATGGCCAAAAGGGTGCATACTTGACAGTTACCAGTGTGTTTGTGGGGGGGGGGGGGAGTCCCAGCATTAGAGATGGCTGCCCAGAGATGGCTGCAAGAGAACTGATACTGGAAAAAAACACACATTTCCACTAAATCTGCATTCAGTACTTGTTTTCAAAACATATGTAACTGTGACTCTACAGTAATGTTTTGCTCTCTGACCTTTGACTGTAAGATTAAAACATCCCAGCCTGTCACCAGACAGTGAATCTGCCCCACACTGCAACACCACAGCACTAGGTTGGTACATCTCCATGACTTTGGAAATAATCTGTAAAGAAGCAGAAATCATGGTAAATCTATTATTCAGCCTCACAGAAGCATCTCTAAAAAAAAGTATCTAGAATATACTCACTGGCTTAAATATCTGACCATATGACTCATCATCTATTCCATCTCTCATTGGAAAGTTGACAGCATAGTATTTGCCTTTTCCAGCACCTATGTCCTATAAGAGAACACGAACAAGACAAAAACAAAAATCTCAAACTCATATCAAAAGGCAAAACACATTTTGTGTTTACCACTGGACCACTTGTGGCCAAGAGTGTTTGAAAGTAGTTTAAATGCTACCTAGACATTTGAAAAATTCTGAGTATGTAATGAATACCAAAACTGCACATATAAGAAGTGTGCCAGATATTTATTATTAAATTTATCTCACCCTTTCTCCCAAAGCAGCCCAGGGAAGCAAACAATACTTTAAGTTTAATCTTCAGATAAAGCATTAAATCTTCAGATAAAACATTTGATCAGTGCAGTAGAAGAAATCAGTGCACAAGGAAGTATATCCAAAAGAACAGAAGGATGACATGTGAAAATACAGAAGAATCAGACCCAAAAGTATAATTTGGATTATATGACTTTATTGAAATTCACCAAAGTATGGTTTTAGAATCATTGCAGGGATTTAAATAGGGTATCACCGAGAGTGGCAATGGCATAAAACAGAAACATATGGGTAGATTGGCTTTAAAAGACAACCAGTTACCTGGGGATGGGGAGTAATGTCATGGGTATGCTGTGTCAGATCCGTAAAATCACATGTTATTATATCTACGAGAAATGTGCCACAATTCACTAATTGAAACACATCAAGTTTATTCCTTTTTGCACCTGCTTCGACATTCATGATTTACAACGGAATACAAGACCTTTGATGTCTGTTTAGTACATCAGTAGCTAAAAAGACATTTTGTTTCCAGTTTGAATATATTCTTCATATTTACTAATAGGAAGTTACAATGTTGTTCTAGAGGGGAACCACAATTATTGTACCTTAAGGAGAAATTATTATTTTGTGACAGAAGCTTTCATGGTCCACTTCAAGTGCATGAAGTTTTATACAGTTTGACTACAAGAATTGTGCTAGTACAGAGCAACAGTCTTCTTTGTTTTTTGACGTACTGCAGCAGTTCCTAAAGCAGTACAAGCTTTATATATCTAAACAGTAGCAGATTTTTAAAGAGATACAATGAAAATGTTTCTTATAGAAACGTCATTCCAGAAGGGTCAAATCTTAAAGTGAGGAGCTCTAACTTATTATGGAGTCACTTTTTATCACCATGTGTCCTTCCTTACTATTTCACAAGAAGCAAAACTGTGCAATGCATCCACAATACCTCACAATACCTCAAGGACCGCCTTTTTCCATATGAACCTACCTGGACCCTGAGATCATCACCTGAGGACCTTCTTTGTGTGGCTCCCCATTTGTGGAATGCTCTCCCTGGCTGGCACTATCATTATACACCTTTAGGTGCCAGGTGAAAATGCTCCTCTTCAACCAGGCCTTTGGCTGATGAACATCTTATATACCCCTTTTAAATGTGTTTATTATTTGTTTGTGGTTGCTGCTTTTTGTTCTTGTTTTATTATGTATTTTGTGTTTTTATATTGTATTTTTATGTTGTGAACCACCCTGAGATCCTTGGATGAAGGGCAGTATGCAAATTTAATAAATAAACAAAATGCTATTAAGAGAATCTCATACAATGGTTTTATCTAGATACAACTGAATTAACATGCAGTGCTCTTAGCATACATTGTAACATACACAAAAGGCACGTAAGCAACTTAAGTTTACTATGTTGTATTATACAGTACATTTTTTATAGTTATTATATTATATATTGAATGATAGGCAGCACACCCACCATGCTCCAAGTAAGCAAAATAAAAAAGTCTCAGAAAATATGGGAATCAAACAAATATATTCCTGTTTAGCTGAGGTATTAATGTCAAAATTAACTGAATTTGCTTTCTGGACAGATTATTAAGGATATCAGAAGATTAGGTTTAATAAGAAATTAAACTTTCATGTATTTGACAGGTGAGAAGCCTAGTTTAAGGTCAGTGCATCTGCTCTTTAGAGGCCTGGATTTAGCATGAAGCAACAGTACCATCTTGTGGCCAATCACATTGAGATATAAAAGCTGTCTCCAAGCTAGCACATTTAATTTCTGTTGAAAAAAGGAACAAATACCACAGCTAGCAACAACAGAAATGGGTACCATGGATTATATTATGCACAGGAATTTTAAATGAACAGCTTCGTGTGCTCATGCAAATGCAAGCATCTCTACTATAGTAACATTCTAGATAAGCTTCAACTATGATTACTGGTGATTTTTAAATGGCATTTTAGGAACTATTAGCAAGCTGGGCAGTTTTTTTCAGCTATTTTGACGTTTTGTATACCTATCTTACGCATCATTGATATGCTTGAAAGTATTTTTGCCCACTCCCAGAATGGTTTATAGATCAAAATAAAATGACGCAGGCTTACAATCTAAAGAGCACGAAAAGGAAAAGAGATGGGAGAGGAAGGAAGGAATTCAGATCTACTCTTGAAGATCCAGTTTTTAGATTAGCAAAATGGATGTCAGATATAAAACGACAAGAAAAAAGTAACCCTAGTTACCAAAACTGCCATTCATTCCAATGTTGCAGTACTATGCCACTCAGGGACAACACACATTGTTTACATAATAGCCCAATTAGTGTAGGAAACAATACTGTAATTAAGATGAAAAAATACATCATATATAGAATCAGACTCATCAAGTTAAGAGTTAGCCTTTTTCACCCTGATCAATTTCAAAGTGTCCTTCTTCAGAAGGAAGGATAAAAACTAAGTAAATTAAAATCGCTAACTTGATAACCAGGCTTAAATATAGCATTTGCAAGATGCTACTTTAATCAAATGGTAGCCTCATATCTGAACTTACTCTCAAATCGCCTGTGCCAGGGAAATATTCACCATATTTATGGAATGATACTGTCATTACACGATCAGTTGTATAAAATGCTTCTTCAACGCCATCACCATGATGGATATCAATATCAATGTACAATACTCTTTGGTGGTATCTGGAGGGAGAGAGAGAGAGACTTTACTTGAGCAGTACCAATAAAACTCACTACTTACCTTTCAAAAAGTTTATCTGGTGCCAAATTTATCCCCAGACTAAATCAGATATATAAAGCCGCATGACTACATGTATACAGATCTGTTCTCCCTTTTCCAATATAATGCTTAAAACTATGTGTATCGTGACACAATATCAAGAACCAGGAAGGTCACTGTGTATAGCCGTACTGACAGCTCATTAATAAAAATAAAATTATCTGCAAATTACACTTGTTTAGCTCCCAGAGAGGGACCAAATTAGGGCGCCTTTGCTACACCAGCCTACAGCTCATGCAGCAACAATGTCCCCCAGAAACCCCCAAAGCCTGAATCCCCTCACTTTTTGCCCTGGGCAAGGCTTTGGATGGAACAATAACTCTGCTGCTTTACAGTGGTACCCCGCAAGACGAATGCCTCGCAAGACGGAAAACCTGCTAGACGAAAGGGTTTTCCGTTTTTCAATGCGCTTCGCAGGATGAATTTCCCTATGGGCTTGCTTTGCAAGACGAAAATGTCTTGTGAGTCTTGAGATTTTTTTCCGCTCCCCACCCCCTTTTTCTAAGCCGCTAAACCGCTAATAGCCTTTTAGCAGCTAATCCGCTAATCCCTTAAGCCTTTAATAGCCGCTAAACCGCTAATAGCGCTAATCCGCTAAACCGCTAATAGGGTTGCTTCGCAAGACAAAAAAACCGCTAGACGAAGAGACTCTCAGAACGAATTAATTTCGTCTTGCGAGGCACCACTGTATTTGGTTCTGATGCTTGCTCTCCAGCCAGAGTCTGAATTGATCAGTAAGCTATTTAGAACAAAAAGGGTTTTGCAATTCATATCATGCATGCACACATACACAAACACACATGTAAACAAAATATAATTTAAAATGACCAAGGAACAATGATCGCTAGTCCTCTGGTCAATATATACAGATTAAGCCAGTACACAGCCTTTATTTTTAACATTTCTAGAAGACAAGTTGTGCATATAGCACCAACATGAACTTACTTTAGTAATTCCAGAATGGCAAGCACAATATCATTGACATAGCAGAAACCTGATGCTTCTGACTTCTTAGCATGATGAAGTCCTCCAGCCCAATTAACAGCCATGTCTGTTTGTTGTCTGTTTAATTTTACTGCTCCAGCTAAAGAACCATTATGGAGAAAAATGCAGGTAAGGAATGAAAAAGGTAGACAGTATGTCTTGCCAAAACAAAAAAAAGAGAGAAAGAGAGAGAGAGCTTCAATGTAAGACATCGTGGTGCAGCCTGGATTTTAATTGTTTATTGTTAGGCACTTCTAAAGTTGGATATACCAACTCATGCAACAGAATGAACTATTAAATTGTAATGGGAGATGCTGAAAGATAAAAGGCCCAACTAGTCCAGCATTCTGTTCTCACAATGACTAACCAGATGTCTAGAGGAAGCAGAGAAGCAAGACATGAGTACATTAAACTTCTCTAACTCATGATCCCCAGCTACTGGCATTCAGAGGCAAACTGATACTGGAGGTAGTACATATCCATCATGCCTAGTAGCTACTGATAACATTTTCTTTTAATTAAACATTTCACTTTATATTTCTATTAAATTCTTTCTCCCTCATTGATTTCCACAAGAGCTATAAAAGTTGTCACATGGGTAATGTTTGAAAAAAACTGGTACAGCCTTTTAAAAATTAACAACTCCAGGAAAACATTAGGATATACTTACCCACAGAGCCTCCTGTTGACAGCTGACAGAACTCAAACAGCCCATCAAACACAGGACAGTCTTCCCCCACGTTAACTATACAAGACAAGTTTCATTTATCCTTAAATGTATTATTACTTAAGTTTGTATATATAGTATATAGCATGTATAGCATGTTGGTCAATTGACTAAACATTGTCAAATGTTCCATGAAAAAAGAACACCTCTGCATTGGTAGCATTATCTCAAATGTGGCCACACCATAGATTACAATACCTTTTAGAAAACTGATTTCACTGTTTGTTAATCATTCAACCTGCTGATGTTGAATCTATGTGTATTGTTCTAAAAAAATAATAATGCCAAATGTCTATTACTTGACCAGTGATATGGATCAAATAATTTTTGATCCGTTAAATGCCCAAAACTATCTTTAAAATGAAAACCAGAACCTTAGAACAGAGGTATTTTTCAAAACTTAACCTAACCATTACCACAGATGTGAAACTTAGTAGACACCTTTTTTTGTCAGGTAAGTATATTTAAATATGCTTTTATGGATTCAGAGCAGTTTGTAGCTGAGTGTATGCCTAAATTTACAGCATCACTATATGTCAAATTATGGCTTATGAAGTTTCAGCAAAAGGAAAATTACCAATTACCAATTAAGGTACTATAGGTGGTTTAAACTGAGCAAATAGTTATCCAACTAGTAAAATACAATTCTCTTGCAAGTTGCTGTCATTCAGAATTCATAATGGAAATCAATGTTCAGAAATCAAAGTAAGTACAAGTTAATTGAAAAGATAAATATTACAGTTTTTCGTCATGCTATCTAATGTTCTAAATTTTGGGATGGAAAATTACACTAGTTGAATTTACCATATTTTTTGTCCCATAGGACGCTCCTAGTTTTTTTGGGGGGGGGGGGGGAAATAAAGGGAAAAAAAATTCCCTTTATTTCCCCCCCAAAACCAGGTCGGGGAAACCGAACCAGGTCGAGGAACAGCGGGATGGCAGCGCTGCACCTCCCTGCTGTCCCCCGAGCTTGTGGGGCTGGCCGATGTCTGCTCGGCGCGCGGGGCGCTCTGCTTCAGGGTGCCCCTCGCGCCAGGCTGCTATCCGCAGCGTGGGGAGCCCTGCGGGGAACTCCTGCAGGGCTCCCCACGCTGCAGATGTCTGCCCAGCGCGAGGGGCGCTCTGCTTCAGGGTGCCCCTCGCGCCGGGTGGCAGGCTACTATCCGCAGCGTGGGGAGCCCTGCGGGGAACTCCTGCAGGGCTCCCCACGCTGTGGATGTCTGCCCGGCGCCAGGGGCGCTCTGCTTCAGCGCGCCCAGCGCTCCGGAAAGCAGGCTGCTATCCGCAGCCTAGACAGCCCTGCGGGACCTCCCACAGGGCTGCCTAGGCTGCGGATGTGTTCCCGAAGCGCCGGGCGCTCTGCTTTCAGCGCGCCCGGCGCTCCGGGAAGCAGGCTGCTATCCGCAGCCTAGACAGCCCTGCAGGAACTTCCGCAGGGCTGCCTAGGCTGTGGATGTCTTCCTGAAGCCTGGAGAGTGAGAGGGGCCGATGTGCACCAACCCCTCTCGCTCTCCAAGCTTCAGCGAAAGCCTGCATTCGCCCTATAGGACGCACCCAGATTTCCCCTTCATTTTTGGAGGGGAAAAAGTGCGTCCTATAGGGCGAAAAATACGGTAATACATTTGGCAAACCTGTTACTATGGTCCAATTCAGATATATAGCTTTGAAACTAGTGAATGAAATTAGAAGCTGATTTCTACCTCTGGTGTAGAAGCTGACTATGGTTAGCAGTAACTATCCCCTAAGAAGAAAAGGGAGACATGTACAACTCATAGAGAAAGAATCATGTACAATATGACTCAGTTATCAAACTATAGTTTGGTAACAGGGCAGCATTACATCTGAACAAGCCTGAATGTTATAACCACTATAGCCAACAACTAACAATTCAAAATGATTAAACATCATATAGACAGGGTTCTGCACATTACAGTAAAATAGATAATATAATACTCTTCATCTTAACAGATCAAGTTCCCAAAACCAGGTGGGAAACTGAGGGAGACCAGTTATTTTTAGCATTAGACTTACATCTTTGCATTTGTTTACTATATTCAGACATATTGTCGGGTCTAATTGAGCGAAGAAATTTTATGTACTCATCACTGTGGTATTTCGTCATTTCTTCTGCTGTAGCTTTGTGAGGCCGCTGGAAAAGAAACAGATTGAATTTGATCTGAGACAGAATAAAAAGCAGTAGTATTTCAAGTACTTCAAACAGATTTGATCAGGCATGTGTTAAGTTGCAACTTGCTGAAATATTTTAAAATATTTCAGCTTTGGCTCAACAACACATTATAAACAGAAAACACTTTGTATATATTTTACTGTAACCATATCATGTTTTCCATCCAGTAGATATCTGAACACCGAATGCTTGTGAATTTTCACAGGTACTCATAGGTTTCATAGAATCATAGAATTGTAGGGACCCTGAGGATCATTTAGTCCAACCCCCTGCAATGCAGAAATATACAGCTCTCCTGTATGGGGATTAAACCTGCAACCATGAAATTATCAGCACCACACTCTAACCATCTGACCCAGGCTCAGTTTGTGTTCTTCTTTGGAAGAAAAATGTTATCTCAGAATCAGCCAGAGGGTTTTCCACAACAAAGAAAGTGTTGAAGTGAATTCAAAATCTTAGGAAAATATAGTCCCTTCACTGCTCATCAACTTTCAGGTGACAAAACTGTAAATGTATACTCACATAAATTTCCATTTTTCTGTACAAGCCATAATTTAGCAACAAGTTGTGTGTCATGCGAATCCTGTGAGGCTTCATTGGGTGCCCCTGTCCATAATAATAGTTCCCAATATCACCTAAAAGAAAGCAAATGAGTCATGCTTGAAAATGTAATGATCACTTTTTCTGGCTTTACGTAACTAAGTTCTCTCTCTAGAACAGGGATTCAAAATACAAACACTAGTCGTAACGGCAAACTGCCTTCCTGCTTTGGGGAATATTCCTTCAGTAAGACTGTGCCCTCCCTTTGCATTTCAAGAGGATGTAGGAAAGAAAGCCTTGGTTTAAGAACACCTTGGTTTAAGAAGGGACTTCCGGAACTGATTAAGTTCATAAACCAAGGTACCGCCATACTGTAATGTACTCTATATGAGGCTGCCCTGGGGTCTTGTTCAAAAGCTCCAGTTGCTGTTGAATGCAACAGCCAGAGTGCTTTAAGGGGGCATCTGGCTGAGAATATGTGACATCAAAGCTTATATTCAGATAGAACTCAGTTCCAGCACCTCTTAGGTGGGCGCCATTGCCATTATAAGAGAATGGAGGAGTTGTTCAAGGTGAGTTATGGAAATATGTGACATTACTGTTAAAACAGGTGCATTGGTTACCCAGCTACTACTGAGTCTGGTTCATGGTCCTTGTACAAAGTGATTAATGTACAAAGGGCTTGTACAAAACAACTTAGTGCAGGATACCTCAGGGACTGCCTGAACCCTTACATGCTAGAGCTGGGTGATATATTGATATATCGTCCAAAACTATTTTGAAGTTCACATTGTGGTAACTGTTTCATAATATCTGAGCAGGCAATATATCACAATGTGTGTAAGGGCTAGGCGATAACCTGCTTTCAACACTGCAATAACTCACCAGCTAAACATTGCAATGTTATCACCAGCTAAATATTGCAATCTACCACAATGTCTGAAATAAGGATGGAAGTATGCAGAGGCAAACAAGGCAATGTCCTGGCAACTGCTACTACTTAGGGGTCCAAAACTTAAATGACAATATTATTTATCATCACACACTCAGTTTCATCAGCAGGCAAGCCAAAATGCATCCCAACAGAACTTTTGGTTTGGGGCTTGGCTACCAAATGGTGGCATTCAGAACAATCCAAAGTACAGCCACAGTCTCCTGCTGCCACCACAAGGCCCCACAGGCCACCATTACTGCCACCACCATGAAAAGGCCTTGCAGGCTGTCACTGCTTTTACCACTGCCACAAGGCCATCACTACAAGTACTCACAGGCTGCCGCTGCTTCTGCCCACTGCCATGGCAAGGCTTCGCTTCACAGGCTGCTGTTGATTCTGCTGCTGCCAGGCTGCTGCCGCTTCTGCCGCCTAGTAGGCCTGCTGGCAATCCCAGATTATTTGTATTCACTATGACTCATCACCAAATTTTGGATTGTCCCGAATACAAGCCCAAAACCAAAAGTCTCATTTGGATGCATTTTGGGTTGCTTGCTGCTGAAAGTGACAATGAGGTGATTGATAATATCATCATTTATCAGTTTTAGACCATTAAGTAGTAGCAGTTGCCAGGACATTGTTCTGTTCACCTCTGCGTAGTTCCTTCCTTTTTTCAGATATTGTGATATATAACAATATTGAAAACCAGTTATCGCCCAGCCCTGTTACATGCCAGCTTGATCACTGAGATTTTCTGCAGGACTGTGGTTGGTTGTTCTTCAAGTTGGCAAGGCTCATTTGATTAGCACTCAAATAAATGGCTCTGAAGAAAAGAGTTTGCTATTTGCCCACTATCATCTACAGGAAGACCCACAAAAGACTTGCCACAAGTCTGGGGGTTCCCCCCCTTAAAGCAATGAGTCACGACATCCTTACTATTTAGAGCAATATAGAGCAATGGATTCTGGGCACTCTTCCACCAGGAGACAAGGACTCTCTTGCCCAAGAAAGTGGCGATTTCTGTTCTCATCCTGAAGCAAAGTTCTTAACCTGAAGAACTATTTCTGGGTTAGCGGAGTCTGTAACCTGAAGCGTATGTAACCTGAAGCGTATGTAACCCGAGGTACCACTGTACCTGGAAAAATGATGCCTACACTTATATTTGGACTTATAGTGGTGCCTCACAAGATGAAAAGAATCCGTTCCGTGAGTCTCTTCGTCTAGCGGTTTTTTGGTCTTGCGAAGCAAGCCCATTAGCGGATTAGCGGCTATTAAAGGCTTAGAGGATTAGCGGATTAGCTGCTAAAAGGCTATTAGCAGCTTAGTGCCTTAGAAAAAGGGGGTGGGGAGCGAAAAAACCCCCCAGGAATCGCAAGACATTTTCGTCTTGCGAAGCAAGCCCATAGAGAAATTTGTCTTGCGAAGCACCTCCAAAACGGAAAACCCTTTTGTCTAGCGGGTTTTCCGTCTTGCGAGGCATTCGTCTTGCGGGGCACCACTGTATATGCATACACTTATATTTAATATCTGAAGTCAAATATTTGGACTTCCCTTTAACAAGATTAGTGACAAACACAACAATTAAATACATTATTTAATGTATGAAAATCAGCATGCATTCTCCATGTATTCTTGCGAAGTACTGGACATACAACAAGATTTTAACGCTATCTTTCACCTATAAAAAGCAAATCTCAGTTCACAAATAGCTCTCCCTACTAAGGACTATTTTCTCCTCTGTTGAAAACTAAACAAAGAAGAGTGAGCAACAAAGAAGGCTGCTGCAACCACCATTCTGTCTTTCTTGGCAGCATTTTAGAAATTTATACTAGGCTGAAAAGCTTCTGTCTCTGCAAAGCAGATTAACTGCACTACAGTCAAACTTTGAAATGCACAGCTATCTACCCCAAAACTGTCTATTCAGAGTGTGCAAAGTACTGAGGATATCCTTTCTTCACCCAGCTCCCACTGAGCATAACTATCATTCCCCAATTCTATCCATTCTCTCAGTGAAAAGAATCACTTAATTGGTGGTTATATATTTAATATGATCTAAGCATATTTGCTTAAGAATCATTTCCCAAGTAGATGCATTTAGGACTGAAATCCGATTCTAATTATTATAGCTAGCATATTGATGGCAAGACAGAATCTCAAACTAGGATGTGCTCTCCCAAGGCCACATTCTGAGCATGTTCATACTCCTGTCTCAGGGAAATGTGAAAGTATGATGATTCGTAATAGTATTAGTATTCTTTGTTTCTGAATGTGAAATTTTTATTGTATTTTTGATAATGGGTTGTTTTTTTTGGAACCTGCAAACTGTTTAGAAATTTCTGTTGATACAAAGTGGAAGATAAATTAAAATAAATAATAAACATAAAATATGAAACAAATTTATTAACCATTAAAATTATTTTAATAACTGCAGAGGTAGCAAGCTACTGAAACCCAGCAACTGGAGCTTGGGGGCTGAAAGGGAAAAACTACTGCCCTCATTCACTACTTCTGGGTTTCCTGAAAACATCTGCTGACAAATTGTACCCCAGGATGCTACAATATGTAGCTTTTTTAACTCACCCTGCAGTGTTCATTTTAAAACGAACTTCATAAGAACTTTAAAATGAGCTTATGAAGACACAATAATTAAATTAAAAGGCTGAAAGCAAGAGAGAAAGCATGTTTTAATTGTCTGTGCCCAAGAAAGATTTTAAACGGCTGTTTGAAGTTTTTACCTTTTTTATTTTTAATCTTCCATCCCTCTAGTGAGAGTGCTGGCTGCAAACGTGAAGCTAACATATGCTGCCATGAGAGAGAAATGAAGTAAATGCATTCTGATAAGAAGCCAGGGGACTCAGGCGTAAAGCAAAGACTGTAAAATTTTGAGGAATGAGAATTATTAATAAGACCAAGAACACTCAGTATGGCAAAAATAGTTAGATACCCCATTTACTGTTGGCATCGTGCAGCAACTGCTGTATGTGCAACTGAAAGAGAGTTGGGATGCATAAATTGGTGAATGAAAATGGACCAGAGAAATATAAGGCTTAAGGTGGCACAGTACCTTTGGAAAATAATATTGATGGAGGACTACCAGAACAGGAGAGTGGAATGGTAAAACTGAAGCAGTAGATGGTGAAATGGAGAGGACCTCCAAATAGGTGCCTGGAGGAGTGAAACAGTCCAACTGTGGAATTATGAAGTTGGAAGAGAGGAATGAAACCATGGATGGAGAGATTAAGAAATATTCTGGGCTGGCAGAGATAGAGCTGAGAAAGGATTCTGTATACAATTTTGAGTGAATCAAGAGAGGAAAACTATCAAGCCTCTGGAAAAAGAATGGAAGAAATGATTGCGAAAAGAATCTCTTTGTTCTAAATCAGGATGGAAAATCACAGCCGACAGGAAATGAGATTGGAATACAGTGGTACCTTGGGTTACATACGCTTCAGGTTACAGACTCAGCTAACCCAGAAATAGTACCTCGGGTTAAGAACTTTGCTTCAGGATGAGAACAGAAATCGTGCAGCGGCGGCGTGGCAGGCCCCATTAGCTAATGTGGTCTTCAGGTTAAGAACAGTTTCAGGTTAAGAACGGACCTCCGGAATGAATTAAGTACGTAACCAAAGGTACCACTGTATATGGAACTGGGTGTGAATTGATGAATATACAATGTGGAAATAACTATGGATTGCTGTTTTGATGTATGACAACAGCAAATAGACTCCTGTGTAAATGAAGACGAAGGATTTATTGTTTTTCAACACTGGAGGCAAAGTTGTTTTGCTGTACTGGAGGAAGACTACTGTTGACATTTATTGATATTAATAACTGGAGAAGCTGTTTTAGACTTGTGTGGAAGGAAAAATGAATGAACTTGAGATGCCTAGATTTGAAGACTGGGAAAATATCACACAGCAGAAGGAGGAACAGCTGGATATCATCTTGGAATAAATATTTTGCATATTTTGAATAATATTTATATGCAAAACTATTGGAAGTCCTTTTTATTTCTTCTTTTTTATTATTATATTCTTATATTTTGGTTTCTCTTTTCTACATTTTTTTGCTTTGCTCTTGCTTATGCACATGAAGGTGATGGGTGGTTGGTGAAAGACCCTGTGTTAAAGGCAGAAAATGGAAGATCTCCCGGGAGGGGGCGGGGGGGGGGAGAGAAGAAAGGGAAACTCCCAGGTGGGTCCACCCCTTTTTGTGTGAGACAACGGTTACGATCTTCCCTGGAGAGATGACTTTGCATGGTGATAATGATGGTTTTCTCTTTCTTTTTTTGTTTTTATTTAGATTAGTCTGTTTTTATTGTACAGTAGTACCTTGGGTTAAGAACTTTATGCGTTCCAGAGGTCCATTCTTAAACTGAAACTATTCTTAACCTGAAGCACCACTTTAGCTAATGGGGCCTCCCGCTGCTGGAGCACAATTACTGTTCTTATCCATTATTATTACTGTTCTTCCATTATTATTTATGGAAATAATAATGAACCATAATAATTTAATTAATCCCAGCAAACGTATTTCTGCACAATAAAGAATCTATTTGTGAGGTTGTAATCTTTTCTGTGTACTTGATTTCATCTTAAAATAACTGCAGTCAGTTTTAAACTTGCCTGCTGATGTGTGACCAATAATTGCCCCCAAAGTATAATGAATGGCATTTCTCTATTCCTCAATGTTGAGCTATCCAGATTTTTGCAGTCATTAACAAACTGCAGATTAATTCAACCTCCTACTCTAAACCCATTTAATTCAGATGACATTTCCACCACCACCGGATCCAGTGGGATCAACTTCTCTAGGAGGTCCCTAACATTTCTGAATTGAGGAAAACTGTGTATCCCTGCAAGTGTATACTGTCTACCTTACTAGAGCCACAGTGCCAACAAATAAAGGATGTATTGGAAAAAACATTTCTGGAGTCTCCAGTGCAAGATGCCATTCTAAAGTTAATTTTGTGTTAAATTGATGTGAAAATGCCCCTAAATGATGAGTGAGCAGAAAAATCAGAGTGCCACTATCACTACTTCTTTAAACAGCACCCATGGGCAAACATTCTACCAGAAATAGGTAACATTCACAACTTTCAAGTCTTTATCACCATACAAGTTAAGTAACCTAGAACAATCCTTAGTTCCAATGCAAAAAAGTCAAGATTTCACACATGCCAGACAAGAGATTTGTTGCTTTAAACAATCCAACATATTCAAGTTTTGAGAATCAATATATGTACTTTAGGAAAAAATTACAAGGGACATTAGTTTTTTGGAGAATGGCATAAATACAAGAAGAAGAAGAAGAAGAAGAAGAAGAAGAGGAGGAGGAGGAGGAGGAGTTTGGATTTGATATCCCGCCTTTCACTCCCCTTCAGGAGTCTCAAAGCGGCTAACATTCTCCTTTCCCTTCCTCCCCCACAACAAACACTCTGTGAGGTGAGTGGGGCTGAGAGACTTCAAAGAAGTGTGACTGGCCCATGGTCACCCAGCAGATGCATGTGGAGGAGCGGAAACACAAACCTGGTTCCCCAGATTACGAGACTACCACTCTTAACCACTACACCACCACAACCTCTTGGTTTCTCTCTCTCTCTCTCTCTCTCTCTCTCACACACACACACACACAATAGGCTGGATGCGTCAATTTCTTGTATTATTTTCAATAGATGCATGTTCTGCTGTCTATTTGTGGATAGCCTGGTGAAGCAAAATAAAGTTCCCCTGTAATGTCCCTACATCTGCAGTTTGTAAGGCTAAGAGCAAATAAACTGAGAATAAAACTTAACAGCTGAAATATGCAACCTATTTTTTGCTAAATAAGTGGTTGAGAAATAAAGTCTTGCTTTAAATTAGTGGTTGCTTTTACTTAAGTGCCCAGGAAGATGCACTCTGTTCAAAACATTTACATGTTGCATTTGAAGTTTAATACAGTGGAACACCCATTTTCGAACATCTCAGAAGTTAAACATTTCACTTTTCGAACGCGGGAAACCTGGAAGTAAATGCTTGTTTTCGAACACGCCTCAGAAGTCGAACGGCTTCCGCTGAGTTTTCCCCCAATTTTATCTATTAAATTTGCAGACCGCCCTTTGCGTCTCAGTTTTTGAATGTTTCTTGAACGGTCTTCCAGAATGGATTATGTTCAAAAACCTAGGTACCACTACAAACGTTTGCCTTATACCCATGGGCTGTCCTGCACCCGCATTGTGCTTCTTGATGGCTGTAGTAATTCATTTCTACTAAATTTCACATAGGGTAGAATTTTCACTTTTCTACGTTATATCCACTCCACAATTTTAAATCTTTACCATTCTTTTGGCTACCATGTATAACAGTGTTCAAAACAATACGCCTATATCCAGGATATAAACCCCTAACTACAATGAAAATAACCATTTCCTGAATTAGTGATGGGGTTCCAATGGATGGTGGGGACAACCTGTATTCACCAGTGTGAGGTGTGCAAGACAGATGCTCTATGGAGCTATGAGGATGCGCTAGGCAGGCCATTCATCCAGATCCTTCCAGAGGGGCTGAGTGAAGAGCTCTCAGCTTTGGCCAGAGCGTGCCAGTCTCGCACCTTTCAGGGATTCAACGTTGAGGCCTTCAGATTCTCAACGCAACGCAGTTACTCGCGCGCGCAAGTCCCACTCTAAGGACGCTTACTAGGA
Source organism: Podarcis tiliguerta (assembly GCF_965153285.1). NCBI lineage: Eukaryota > Metazoa > Chordata > Lepidosauria > Squamata > Lacertidae > Podarcis > Podarcis tiliguerta. The sequence goes on along the minus strand of NC_139536.1, from coordinate 68,067,228 downwards.
AAAGGCTCGCGAGGCCAGCCTCAGATCCCCCCTCTCAAAATGGGGACCCTTCCCAGGAGGTTTGTTGCTAGGCCGAGCCGGGCGCGCACCCCTCACCCCCTTTTGCAAAGCGTTCGTTAGTAGATGCGCGCGGATTTCGAAGGAGGCGAAAAGGCACGCCCGATACAAAAATTAAAGGGGGTGGGTGGGGTGTAGATGCGCTTTAAGAAACATGGGGCTCAGCACCTTCCTTCCAACCCAGATGCAGCCCCTGCAGACACAATGGGTAAAAGCGAGAGAGGAGGAGGGGAGGAGGGGGGAGGGCTGGAGAGGCGGCGCGTGCGCCGGAACGAGAAGGCGCGCGAGGACAGCCGAGGGGCTGCCGAGGGGGCCGGGGCGCGCGAGGACGGAGCCAACGAGCATTCCCAACGGCGAAATGAGCGCGGCCTGGAGGGGAAGGCGCGCGGAGACGAACAGCTGCTCTTGCTCCCACGCGCACCCCAACCGACACACAAAACACAACAAAAACCGGCGCCGTGCCCCGCCCCCCTCACCGTCATAGTAGTAACAGACTTTCTTCTTGCCGCCTCCCTGGCTGTACGCCATGAGACTTGTCTGAGGGGAAACCCGGGGCCGGGCGAGACTGGGCTTGAAGGGGCCGGGATTTACGTCGACGGTGGCGGCGGCAGCAACAGCAGCAGGGACGCCGGAGCCGGGGGCAGCCTCAGGAAGACCCGGCCCCGCCTCTTCCAGCAGCGACTGGTCCACCCGGAGGAACCACCCTGAAACGGGGGGGGGGCAGAGAGAGACAAAATGCTTTAGCGCCCCCCTTTCGCAGTCACGGAAGCTCTCTTTCGGCTTTGAACCGCTCTGTAACGCGTTGCCCCGTTCCCGTGGGTGCTTCGGATTGTAAGTTGCTAAGGCTTCCGGTTAACGGGAGGAAACGTAGAGCGGTCAGCCCCTCCCCCCGGGCGGATTCGCAATGGTACAGGCCATTCTGGTCAGACGCTCTGCAGAGCGCGTGCGCAGAAGCATCTGCTCTGTTCTTGCTTGTATGGGCTATGACCACGAGAGCGTTGGCTCCGCCCCTACTCCTTTCTTCTTAGGCCTCCACCAAAAAACCCACACAACCCCCTCTCGCTTTTACTAATAGACATTTCACAATGTCTGAAATAAGGATGGAGTGATACAGAGGCGAACAGGGCAATGTCCTGGCAACTGCTGCTACTTAGGGGGTATAAAATGGATAAATGACAATATTATCAGTTGTCACACACTCAGTTTCATCAGCAGGCAAGCCAAAATGCATCCCAACAGGACTTTTGGTTTGGGGCTTGGCTACCAAATGGTGGTATTCAGGACAATCCAAAGTATGGGGGTCATACAATTACAAATCATACAAATAATCTGGGATGGCTAGACTGCCAGCAGGCCTGCTAGGAGGCAGAAGCAGCAGTGGCAGAAACGACTTGCCATGACTGCGGTACATGTCAGCAGTAGCAGCAACAACCTGCAGGACTGAGATGGTGTCAGTAAGGGCGGCAGCCTGTGAGGCCTCATGGTGGTGATAGGGAGTGATGGCACCCTGCAAGGCGTGAGGGGAGATTGTGGATGACTTTTAGTTGCAAAAGGGTTCTTCTCTTCCAACCCTTTGGCTTTGGGGCACATAAGAAGAAGGTAGTTGTGGAGTGAAGTGAGCAACAGATACCTTAGATGAGTTTCATGTTGACTAAAGAACAGCTTAACCCTTGCAAATAATTACCCACCAATATTGTTTGAGCAAGTGGCTGCCTTGCTTTGTGGCCAGCCATTTTAGGGCAGGCTCCATTCGACTGTTTGGCCTGGCCAAAATTGTGTCTTTCTGAGCCAGCCGTGCACCCTGGACTGAATGGCACCTAGGATGCATATGTGGGTATCTATAGGTTAATTTTTTTTCATTATTATCATTTTGCTATTTATTTCTGCAGTGAAAGGCATTGACCCTGACACAATCTAATTCTTAGCATTGGTGTGACACACTTTACACACCTGTGAATAAATGCAGTGGGGCTGACATATGAGTAAATGAGTGTTGTATACTAATAAGACTTGAGAGAGGAACTAAAGCTACAGAGCTTGTCTCAAGCTGTACAAAATATTTCCCCCAAATCTTTAATAGTGCAATGAAAAGAGGCTAGAGTAGCATGCAAATACCTACAGTGAGTGATAAAGGAGTGTGACATAATACGTTTATTTTTAAATTCTAGGAATGTATATAAAATAATGTATCTAAAAGAAAGATTTATAGAATGTATCTAAAAGAGCCCTCAGGTAGTGAGTTTTAAAAAAAATATTTGTGTGTAATTCTGTAATTCTTACAAATATGGAGAAACAAACAATCTATTGGATATCATAGTAAAAATAAATAGCAGTAAGAGAAGTCTACAGGGAGATTTCCATAGCTTAACTAAGAGGGGGGCAGCTGCCCCCATCCAATAAATAAATAAAAATACAGATAGCTTGGTTCTGTCCCTCTAGCATATATTTTGCCCCCTCCCCCCAAATCCTAGCTACGCCCATGATGGCAGCTAAAAAGTAATTAACAATAATGATGTTCTGTGATTAGAGCAAGGCTGGGAGAGTGAGTCTGGCCCCTGAAACAATTTTTCCCTGCCTTTTCAGGCACTGGCCAAGTTTTATCTAGAGTGAAAAGTTTTAATACCATGTTTTTGTTTTAACTTTTTAATTTCTATCATTTTGTATGTCCAGCTGTGCCTGGGCACATACACCTTTTATTATTATATTATTATTATTTATTACTAGGTTGCACCAACTTTATTGTGGCACTTGACCATTTGCATGAATAAAAATGATTAGAACACCCCAGAAGCATTCCAGAAGAAAGTCAGACCAAGGCTGACTTGACCCCGCTAGGGAATGAATGATTGTTGGGGTGCCACTGCAGGCATGGTTCCCAGATCCACAGTATGCCCCATCTCATGTACCAGTCTACTGTGGAAGCAGCAACTTGGCCACACATTCTTGAAGAAACTCCATGTTTACCTCATAACATGTAATTTTGCCCTTAGCCATGCTATAGTGCTTCCTAATCTTTTATTGTTGGCATCTGTCTGTCTTGAATGACAATAGTGTGCACTTCTGGGGATGAAGTCAAACTGCAGGAGAGTCTTTTTGGCCTGGCAGGCCAGACTCTTATCCTTCCCCCAACCCCCAGTGGCTAAATTTGACAGGTGGGACAGCCCACCAGTCAATCATCTGACAAAATGATGGTGCCAGATGATTGACACATGTCGAAGTCCCCTGTGCATTGCTTCCCAAATACTTGACAGCCAGCTGGAAGCACCATTTAAATGCTTTGCAAAGCCTTAGGAGATGCTGAGCACAGGGCTGGTAAAAGTGCTTTGTGCAATGGTTTTCCAGTGCCCACAAACACCCAGCTGTTGGGCATTTGAGAAGCACTTTGTGCAGCAATTGCCTGGCAGTCAGCTGTTTGCCAGGTGCTTGGGAAGCAATGCGCAGCAAGACTCTTCAAAATCCCCTTTACGCAAATCCCACCTTTATCTGTCCCATACCGTATGTCAGCTGTAGGGCAGGATGCATGGCCTGCCTGAAATGGCCAAATAGTTGGGTTTGGTGGACTGAAGGTTCCTTGTTTCTAATTTAATGCAAGCTCCAAAGTCTTCACACTATTCATCTTTTGAGAAGAGATGGCAATGCAATGCTATTTTTAACTTTTCCAAAAAGATGAGGGAAGAGATCTTAACACATTTCATTTATTTCATAAAATTTATATACCTCTTAATTGTAGAAAAAACCTCAAAGCAGTTTTTGCTTGAAGCCTTTGGGGAAAATAAAGAAGAATTTCTTCATCCTTTGACGTGTATAAAGACAAGGTCAGTTTTTGTTCAAGCAGTTTCTTCCCAACCTTTGAAAATTTAAGTGCTTTCTAAACCTAGCAAATACCTAATGGAATAAAATGGCATAATTTTTTGTTTAAGTGATAGATTAATCTTAACAATTCAGATTAATGGTTAAGATTGGTGCTATTAATCTTAACCCTGTCTAATCAGAAGGAAATCCTACTGACTTCAGTGGGGCTTATTCCCAGGTAAGTGGGGTTAGTACTGTAGCCTACGTTCTGATATTGGTCAACATCTATCTCTGGCAAATCTTTAAGCTGTGAGGGCACAGCAGGGAAAACACAGCACACAACAAAGAAAAGTTTAGCAAATTGAAGCAAAATAAATGTTGGCTTCTTTCAGGGTACTCCTTTCCATATTGGTATACAAAAGGAACTTTATTTTGAGCTGATTCAACTGTTCCTTCTTAAAGCAACATGATTTTTTCGAATTAGGAGGTTGGAACACACCTTGGAATTCATCTAGTCCAACTCTCTGCTGAATGCATGACCTGCAACATAGGATGCTTTGTGCAACTACAGTGTTTCTGACATGCCTCTTCTTAAATTCCTCCAGCAAAGGAGAGCCCTCCGCCTGCAGAGGCAACATCTTCCACTGTCAAACAGCTCATACTGTTAGGCAGGTCCTTCTTATGTTTAGCCTAAATCTGCTACCCTGCACTTTTTCTACTAACTTAGTCTTGCCCTCTGAGCAACAGAGACCAAGCCTGCTATGTCTTGTGCGTGACATCCCTTTTGACACTTGAAGACTGCCATTGTGCATCCTTTTGACATTTGTCTTCTTTAGGCTACCCAGCTCTTTCAACCATTCTTCAGAGGACATGGTTTCCAGACCCCTCACTTTCCTAGTCATTATCCTCTGGACATGCTCCAGTTTGTCAATGTCCTTCTTAAAGGATGCTGTGTTCTTGTGATTGCACATAGTATTCAAGCTTCAGCCCAAACAGTGCAGAACATTTGTAATGAATAATAGCTTTTGTGCCTTTATGGTCACTGATCTCACTGGGGTGGTAATTCTATGTCTGGAATGTAGGTGGACCTTACCTGATTGAATGCAGCACATAGAAAACTAGTCTAGCACTCTTCTCGTTGACATGCAGTTTTCTATTTGCAGATATATTTTTCTTCTATTTTGTTTAGTATAGAAAAATATTCAAACATGTGAAATCCCGCATGCAGTCTGAAGTGTTGTAGATCAGATTTAGTACCTGAGTGAGAAGTGGCCCTCCATGACATTATAGGAGAAAAATCTTACTCCTCTGTACCATATTTTTCTGACTGATGCTTTCCTGAATTGATGTGCTTTGGGCAAGAATCCTTTTGGATCTGGGTAATGCTAGCAATCCATTGTTTAGATTTCCACCTGACTGGATGAGGTTGTTTGGACATGATCCAGTTACGGAGGAGTAGATTCATTTTGTTACATTCTGTTATCATTTTGCTATTCCAACATGTGAAGACATCCACATAGCCTCTACCTACTGGTGTGGGCATACCGCAGGCAACTTGGAAACACATCCAACTGTACTGATGTGTACAAGGATGTCCGTCTGCAAGTTGAAATGCAGTGGAAAACAGCAACCTCTGTGTTTTATGCTGGCATTGTATACATAGACTGTGTCTTTCACCAGGTGTTTATCCATGCTGCAGTCTTTCCCTGACTCTAATTAATCCAATGGGATGCACAGCCATACTCTCTGTTGAACTGTATGACAGAAAGAGAGAGGCTGTAGTCTAGCATATTCATGGGGGGAAACTGTCAGCCCCTGCCAAGGTCCTGTGGGGAAATAAAGTCATCTGACTCTGCTTTCTCTCTTTCAAGCCAATCAATTGGCAGCAGCACCAGTTGGAGTCAAGCCATTCTCATAGAGGCCTCCAATGGCAGCTGCTATATATTGCATAATACAAATATACATATGCATGTTAATAGCATTCTGGTAAATAACATCATGTCTAGTTTGGGCCTTATAGTGTGGGAAATATCTCCCAGTTTATGAAGCTTTGGATGCCGCAAGGAGGGGACAGTTGGGCAACGAGTGCATGATGTAATTCTGGTTGCAAGTTGACTGCGTGGGCTGGAGGTTTGCTAGATGCACAACCTGTTCCTCTTCAAAGCCATATGCCCTTGAAACACACAAAGATGTTTTGCTTTCCTTCTTTCTAAGGAAACTGCACTTCCTGAGTCTGTGTTGAAAACAGAAAAACAACACCTCTGAAAAAGCAGCACTTACAAGTTGACCCCACACCTCTTTGTGGGGACTGGGGCTAAGGAAATAGCACTTCTTATTCCTGAATAAAGCACATTAGCCAAGTTCTGCAGACCAATAAGTCAATTAAAGCAATCTCCATATTTTCTATTCCTCCCTATCAAATTATGACATTGCATTATTAACTCAAATAGACTTGACGAACTTCCATTACAGCAAAACAAACTTCTTTTTTTTAACACTGTAAAGTGGTTATGCTGAGAATTTTTTAAAAGGTCACTGAACAAGGGTGTTCTGCCATGAACAGCAGCATTTGGTATTTATTCCCTTATTTAGAAAGTTCAATAATGGATGTGGGGCTGAAAACCTCTAGCATTTGGTGACTTGTCCAGAATAGCAAACAGGCAACTTGCTACCTGAGATTTGTTGCAAACCTGTGAGATGACTGCTTTCTTCCATAATGAATCAGATGACACAAGGTGATGGTGAGGAGTGCATGAATCACAGATGATTCATAAAGAGAATTAGGCTGAGCGCAGGAGCAAAAGGGGTCAACACATGGGCCTCACATGGCAAAATGAAACTTCGGGTGCAGCTTACTGAGACAAGAAGAGTTAGATACTCAGTAGGCAGGCATTGGATCCCAGCTCCGTTTTTAGATAAGATAATAAGAACATGGAAGAAGGTGGAGGTGCTTGTTCTTTCTTGTGAACCCTTTTTCTTCCTTGGAAATGTCCCTCGCGAGGCAGTTTCTTTCCACACAGTCCAACTTCCAGTTCAGAAGTTCAGAATGTAAGATCAGGACAGTGGCCCATTTAGTCCAGCACCTATTCCTACCAGGTCCCTTCGGGAAACCTGCAGTAGTCAGGACCTGAACAAAAGGGCACTCTCTCTTTCTGTGGTTTCTAGCAACTGGTATACCCCCCAAGTGTGGAGGCAGAGCACTTCCCCCAACAGCATGTAACTGAATATGCTTTTCTCTGCTAAATAATGACTTGTATTTTGGGAATTCCAGGCCTCTCTAGTCAGCTGATATGCCAGAAATATAACCGCTTTTAATATTGTCATCTTGTTTTAATTGATTATCCTTTTTAATTTTTATTACTAGCTGCAGTTGTGGTTTCTAAAAATAAATAAAAAAAATATCCCATTAAGAATTTCTCCCATCTTCTTCATTAATGTTTGCTCTCTTTGGTTTTATTTATTGAATGATTAAATTACCATTAGCAGATGGCAATTGAAGTATATAAAATGCAAATGCCTCCAGTATCAAGCAAGCATATTTTACTGACAAAACCCAATTTACAAGCATGTGGCAATTGCTCTCTGTTTTGCACACAGAATGGAAAATGATAGGGATGCACAGACCATCTCACTTAGATAAATTAAAAATAATTTATTCATCAGATCAAAGTACTGCCAATAGTGCAGTTCGGAATATGGATTGGGAGATGGAATTTGAACATATGGTTTTCAGTTTACTCTTTATCAAGGAGGTGAACTGTCTCTTTCCTTCCCCCCCCCCCACTGTCAGTTTAACAGGAGGCCACCAGGGCATTAGGGGTGCTAAAGAGTAGGTTAGTTTGGATTTGGTGGTTACACACACCCTTATGTTATGCCAAGAAAAGTATTGGTCTTTAAGACTCAGAGCTTGCATTAAAAACTTGGCACTAAAGCATTGATCTAATGCAGAACAGACCTTTGTGTGCAGAATGAAAAATACCAGAGTGAAAGATACCAGAATGAAAGATGCAAAAGCAGCAAGACTGATTAGTTTTTATTGGACCTTATGTATATTAATAAAAGTATATGTAATATCCCCGGTCATTTTCATTGTTTTCAGAAAAATCATTGCACTTTCATTTACTTTGCAGCTAGTGCTCAGCACTAGTTCCACCCCAGGAGTCATACAACATAGTACAATCCAGTGGAACATTCTATATTCACTGGGCACTATTCCCCCAAGAAATACCACATAGGATTGTAGCACATTACTGCAAACATATCATTAGGGAGTATACATGCTATACTTTCTTGTATAGCAGTTTCTTGTAGAAGCATAAGCTTGCTGCCATTGACGTTGGGGAGAGAGGAGGGTAACCATCCTGTAATTATTTTATTTGTCACCAAGACAGCTGTTTGTGGGAAAAACAAGGTGGCACCAAAAGCTGTCCTGGCCTCCTTGCCTGGATGTAATCACCAGCTCTAATCTCCCTTGCCTCAGCGGAGGGCCTGTGTAATGGAAAATACATGGCAAAGTATTGTACTGTATCACAAGGAGAGGGTGGCATCTAACAGTTATTTCTCTCATGTTTTATGTTAGCCTTGTATAAGTAACCTGAAATTGCTTAGCTAATAATAAAATACTTCTAGGCTGCGTCTTACATAAAGAATTAACTGTGTGTAGAAATGGATGATGTCATGCAAAAGGGTAGGACCACACCATGCGAATAAGGGTGGTAGGCTTTCCTTACAGGCCATCAAGATAAGCCTAGGCAAGTGCATGAAGTTAGCACAGGAGTAGGGAGATTCCAACAGCAACTTTGACTGGAGGGGTAGAAGGATGTGCTGCTGTTTGGGAAGGAATTTGCCAGCAAGTCAATGGGCCATAAGATGCCTGCTTCTTTAACGCTGGTGCTTCTGTTCTCATCTAGCAAAATAAGCATTATTAAAAATCAAACCTGAATCCAAATAAAACCCCTTCCCCATTGACAAGGAAAAAAACCCTGCTTTTCATCCAGCTAGCAAGACAGCCAGAACCTCCACTGATTCTGGTTGTGATGTTAAAAAGTAACTTTAAGAACTAGTGCTTGGGCTCGCTTTTCCCTTCTTACTCCCTTTCTTTTTTTCCTTGTGTGTCATGTGCTTGTAGCTTGTGAATCTGTGGGCAGAAAGAAACTGCCTTAGAACTGCCAGCCATTTTTGTAAGCCATTCTGACAGCCTTTTTGGCTAAAGGGAAGGGTATAGATGCTGTAAATAAATAAGAGTTTCCACATATAAAGCTGCTTTCCCCATTGATGTGAATGGGAATTACGGTCGTGATCATCTGTCCACTAGCATACAAGTAAGCTCCATTGTAGAACTTGCTTCAGATTAAACATGGGCGGGACTGAGATGTAAGTAAATTAGAAAAGACACATTCCATTGAATGTAAGCCTGTGTAGGGTGTGTATACACATTTTATTTTAGGATCAATGTGGACTGAATACTTGGGTTTTTTCCATGTAGTCCACACACCAGTTAGATTTATTGCATTTTTTTGGCCTTAGAAGTCTTCCTGAGAAAGTAGTTTCATTCAGAAAATAAAAGCTCATAGGAGATTGATTATGCATTAACACAGAGTGTGCCCATTTTAAAACAGATGTAGGCAGTTCCAGAAATATGTGTTTGTGTATCCAGACCTTCCCAATGACATTGGGGGTGGGCGTCTACCAAGAGCACAATCATCACTTCCTTCATCATTAACTTTTAGCATGTGCAGGGAGACAAAGGTAGGGATTAACTAATAAAGGGGAGGGTTTTAAAACTTATATCAAGTAACCACAACCACCCTTGTGGACAGTAGGATCGAAAAACAATCTAGATTTAAAGAGCATTTTGAGGACAAGCATGAATGATTCCAGGAAGAGAAGGGGGGGGGGGGGATTGTGCTGCAAACAAGTTAGGGCAGTGGTAGTGAACCTATGGCACGCATGCCAGAGAGGGCACTCAGAGCCCTCTCTGTGGGCACGCGCACCATCGCTCCAGCAGAGCCATAGCTTCCATGCTGGGGGTGGAAGGAGGAGGAGAGGAGGGCTCGTGCGTGCCGTCCAAAGCCTGCAGCACTAGGGCCTGGCGAGCAAGTGAGCTGAGCAGGTGTTGACTTTTGATGTGCCGGGGCCTCCTGCTCGTCTGTTTTTCCTACTCAGGAGTAAGCCGCCTTGAGTTCAGCAGGGCTTAACTCCCAGGTCAGTAAGCATATGAAGATGGCAACCTAAGAAGGGGCTGCTGGGTTTATATGTTCTCTGGGCTTTCCCACAGAAGCCAAAGAGAAATTCATTCTGTGGAGGCTGCGATCAAACAGCAGCCGAAGAAAGAGATAATAATAATAATAATAATAATAATAATAATAATAATAATAATTTCTACCCCACCCATCTGGCTGGGTTTATTTATTTATATTTATTTGTATGTGCACACACAGCAGCACACACACAGGCAATCATTATTATCTCATATTAAAAATTGGGAGAGGGTGGCTCTTAGTACAGCCCTCCAGTGTACACTAGTGGCCAAAATTGTGGAACCTTCTGGAAAAAATGTATTTCCGGGGTTTGATGGCTCATAACACCACTTTGTTTTGGAGTAATATCAGTGCTTTTTTCCCTGTGGGGACGCAGGGGGACAAATACCCCCCAAAATTTTGTGAATTTAACGGGAGAAGAAATTCACTGTTATTTATTTGAACTGTATTTATTTTCCCCCGGTGGTGATTTTCTTAAGTTAAAATGAGAGTACCCCTAAACATTTTTTTTAGAAAGAAAGCACTGAGTTATTCCCTAAAATTACCGTATTTTTCGCTCTATAAGACACACCAGACCATAAGACGCACCTAGTTTTTGGAGGATGAATACAAGAAAAAAAAATATTCTGAATCTCAGAAGCCAGAACAGCAAGAGGGATCTCTGCGCAGTGAAAGCAGCAATCCCTCTTGCTGTTCTGGCTCCTGTGATAGCTGCGCAGCCTGCATTCGCGCCATAAGACGCACACACATTTCCCCTTACTTTTTAGGAGGGAAAAAGTGAGTCTTATAGAGCAAAAAATACGGTATATATCAATGGAAAGATAATCTAACAAGGAATGTAATGCAATAACTTTTATGAAGGATTATTTATTACAACAGCAGTCATAAAGAAGAAATGTGAAACACACAGAAAAAAATGAGATACACAGGTTAAATTACCGTGTTGGCATTTTGCGATATATAAGTGGGTTTTGGGTTGCAGTTTGAGCACTTGGTCTCTAAAAGGCTTTCCATCACTGAGTTAGGGTGTCTGCAGTGATACACAGAAAGTCCTTGTTGCACATTGGAACACAACATGGAGGTTTTCCCTTTTGTAGCATGTGTTAAGACCACCCTGACACTTTGATAAACCAATGCTAGGTTTGTAATCTCTAATTGGGAAAGTGAACTTTTCACTTTACTCCTTGAGGGGGAGCTCTTGTTCGTGCAAAGAATCTCACTTAAGTTAACTAAGGGAGAAAAACCCAACAATCCATTAACAGAAGAGCTTTCCAATAAATGGTTTTGTTGAAACTAACCTGCACTGCTCTGCAACCCTTTACTTATGCTATTGGAACTTCTGTATCATTTTCATACAGAGCTGTAAATATTTGCTATGTTCTTGACATTTCACGTTCTCTGACTTTTTCTGAATTAAAAGAAGTACACACAAGTGGATAATTTGCTCAAATAAAGCCTGCATTATGGTTTAATAGAGTCTCTACTTCATTTAAAGATTAATATTATTTTTGGATCATTTTAGTTTATGCTTTTCAGCCACAACTTTTGAGCTGAATAAAAATATTTCCAATGTTCAGACTAATTTATTTAAAATAATGGCATAAATCAGAAGTAGCAACACCTTCGAATAATAATAAAAAAATTATCAAGAATAATATAAATTAGTTGAAAAGAAATGAAAAAGAGAAAAATGCAACCCTCACACAATACGGCTAATTATAAACATCCTCATCAGACCAGGTAGTTGCCCTGTAAATATAACAGTATATCGAGACTGATTCTGAAGTGAAGATGTGAGATAGGTCTAGGCTCCACTCCATTTGCATGGGTAGAGCTCCTCTTTGCATGACCCAATCATGGCCACTCATTGCCTGAATGAGCACTATGCATATATATGTGAGTTGAAGAGGCAATCACACATTAAGTTCAAAGGGTATGTACACCCTTTGTACCTGTGTGTCCAAACAGTTGAGTTGCACAAATTAAATGCCTTTCATACAAACACTTGTCTGTGTGTAGAGACAACTGGTACCTGAGTTCAGTGTAATGTGCGAACCAGTCTAGTTGGCATGAGTACGGTAGGTATTACAACAGTGGTTTTAAAGCATGTAGCACTCCACACTGGTGTGGCAGGAAAGGATGGCGAGTGTGGTGGGAAGATTCAAGAACAATCAAAGAAACATTTAAACATTTCAGTGTAGTGTAGTACAGGCAACCCCCGATTTGCTTGGGGGTTGTGTTCTGGTCTTTGTGTGTTGGAAGAGCACACATAAGCTCTCCACACCTCCGTTATATCCTGTTACACCCCTGTCATGCCCTCTTCTGGGTCCAAAAATGGCCCATGCATGGTTGAGTGTTCTTTGAATGTACAGTCATAGCTCATGTTGAGTTTGCTTCATTATACATTTTTTCAGGTTGCGTCCCGCAGCGACCCAGAAGTACTGGAAAGGGTTACTTCCGGGTTTCGCCGCTTGCGCATGCGCAGATGCGCAAAAATGATGTCACGCGCATGTGCAGACGCGGCAAATCGCGACCAGCGCAGACGCGGGTTGCGTTCTGCTCATGTTGCGAACGAGACTCCAGAACGGATCTCGTTCGCAACCAGAGGTACCACTGTATGCAAAACAGGAGAGCCTGTATAGTATAGTATCTTCTTCTTCTTTTGATATACAACCAGGAACACTATCCATGCCTCTCTTCAAGAGTGTTAGCTATTCTTCTACAGTTCTCCATGGCATGGCATTGTGAACAGGGATTTTAAACTCTGAGAAATATGCAAGATCAGAAGAAAGAAAGACTTTGTGTTGATGAGGTGATTTGTTTATCTCAAGCTGGACCTAATATAAATGAGATTACCCACCAAAGCAAGCTCACACCTCTCACTGAGTTTGTATATATACTTAAGTAAGAGGTTTGTTTATAATTATATTTTAGGACTGATTCATGTTCTTATGTAGCTGCATTGTTTTATCATTTCTAGATGGCCCATGGTCATATTATAAAGTAGTTGGGTTCTGTGTTATCAATGAAGCACGGCTAGGAGTTGTTTCTGTGCTCCAATATATTTCTTATCCATAAAAAATCAGTGTGGTGCAAGCAAATTTTTATTCTGAAAATGTGGCCCAGAGAGAAAAGTTGGAGAACCACTACATTAGAGAATGGTGTTATGGGCAGGCAGGGTTTGCCCTGTGACCCTTCCATATCTTCTTTCAACATGTGGAAGGGTTTGTGTAAATGACCTTTCTAGAGAGAAAGGGAACAGAGATATTCTACACTGATCTTTAGGATGCTGTCACCTATTTCTCCTGTCTTTGAATCAGCTGATGTATTGTGCTTTCTGATGGGGCCACACTCTGACCTACATGCTGTTGAGAATGAATAGTCTGCTTGACCTGAGGTGCAGGTCATATATTGCTCTTCAGGATTTTTGAACTGATTGGGTAGTATATCGCTTGATAATCATGTTACATTTTCTAATATATTTTGAGTTAGAGTTTAAAGAGAATATCTATATAATTTATTACCGCATTAGAAGTAAATGAAATCCATTAGAATCACTGGTACCATAGATAGGTCAAGATGATGATGAAGTTGTTTGCCTGATTTTCTAGAATATTTTAGCTGAATTACACTTTAATTGCCTAATGCAGCAAAAAATCTAGCTAGGTCATGCCCACTAATGGGTAAATTGAAGAGTCTGAACCTTGTAAATAGGTCACACTTTGCTAAAAGTGCAATAATTCTAATTGATAAAATAATGTTTTGCAGAGTGCTTTTCAGTCTCAGAAAAGATCTGGAGGGTACCACAAAGGACATTTGTCCTTCCCTGGTGACTTACAAAATTGACCTCAATTTTTTTTTCTTTTTAAAAAAAGTTTTCTAATTTACTTCCGGAGGCTGGAACTGCTAAGTTACTGAGAACAGTTATATGCAGTACTTATTATTTACTCATTGAAACACACCATCATTCAGCATAATATATTAGCTCCTGTTTCAGAAACTAATATTGGAATGACAATCAAAGAAAAATGTGTTATGTGCAACCCAAATCTCCAAGTGTCAAGAGACTCCAGAGGTGCCAGTGTATATCCAGGACATATTTTTCTTGGAATTAAAGACAGCAGAGACTATGATATCTTTAGGACATATGGTTTGTTTGTTCGTTTGTTTGTTTAATAAAGTGTATATGCTGCTTAATTGTAAAAAAAAGCCCATTAAAGTGGTTTACAAAAAAGACAAAACAATATAAGTGAGGAAAAAGTCACAAACATACTTTAAAACAAACAATAGTTAAAACACTAAAACAAATAAAATGACCTCAGTCTACACATACGGTATATACGACCTGAGCACAGGATGGTGAGGCTCACAGAATAAATATTCACATTGCTTCCCCTTTAGGATTCCAGGAGAGCCCCAAAGTCCAGCACAGAGCAAGACACACCTCTAGCTCCCATCCAGCTTTGCAGCTCTTTCACACAACAGCTCTATTATTCTCCTCTGTATCAGCCAGGTGTGGAGAGTGAGGAAAAGACCCATCCATTTTTTGTATCACATAGAGCAACTTATTTGGATATGCTAATTTGTGGTATTTGACAAGCCAGTCAACCCTATTACTTTGACAAAGGAACTGGTTTGGCAAGCTTCCTCTTAGACATTCTACCCTCAGGTTGTAGGTTTGGAAAGGGGACCCAGGGTTCTATCCTGATTGATACCCCAAACTCTCAACATTTATATCCACACCCTGGTCCCTGCAAATTCCCTGCAAAAAATACGGTATATCCCCACCCTGCTCCCTGCAAATTCCTGCAAAAGCCAGTGTGGTGTAGTGGTTAAGAGCGGTAGACTCATAATCTGGTGAACCGGGTTTGCGTCTCCGCTCCTCCACATGCAGCTGCTGGGTGACCTTGGGCCAATCACACTTCTCTGAAGTCTCTCAGCCCCACTCACCTCACAGAGTGTTTGTTGTGGGGGAGGAAGGGAAAGGAGATTGTTAGCCGCTTTGAGACTCCTTCGGGTAGTGATAAAGCAGGATATCAAATCCAAACTCTTTAACTGCTGATGCCTCTGTTCCAGTGTCATAAAATGAAACAGTGTCATAAAATGTGTTGAAAACAGTACATTTACCACCAGGAAAGAGAAAGAGCCACCTGATCTGAATTTGTGTGTGTGTGTGTGTAATGGAGGTGCTCCACTAATTTCTGTCCCAAGGTGAAAGCATCTTGGGAACAAAAGTGCATGTCCTTCCCATCCATTGCCAGTAATGGCTCCTTCCCCAAGTTATTCTAGGTAGTTTTTAGCTAAGCTGGTGTTGGTGGAGGACGATGGGTCCTGGCAGAGGGTTACCCAAATTGCTGCCAGTGGAGATGTGCTGAAGAACCATTTTCCACCTGGGGATTAGAAGGATGGCAGAAGAACTGGTCTGCTACAGGGAAGGGGAAGGGAAATCCTATTCCTTCTGTTCCTATGGAGTATATTTTCAGGGATCTGCCAGCTTCCATATTCTACGTCTATGTTGATAACACCAAAACTGAACAAAAACAAGTTTTGTTTTGGCAAGCCTATCTAGACATGCTAACAAGTTGTAATATATCTGTTTTTACATTATGCTGATTTTATTTGTATATTGATAATTGCTTTAGATTGTTCTATAGTCACTGCTTAGGGATTCTTTGATTAAGCAGTTTATTAAAGCTCTGTTGAGTCGCCTGCAGTTATCTGTAGCATCAAACTTGCCAGACCTCTTTGACCAGAGAAAACAGTGGGGCTAATCCTACCAGTGGGACCCATGACTCTATGGTGCCACCTTCAACTGATTCCATCCTGGACAATCATTTTCCAGAGTTAAAACAAATTTTCTAGTGCCGAGGCATTTGCTGCTGTGGCAGCAGGTTAATATATGGCATTCGGCAGAAGACACATTCTTCCATTTCTCTGAAATCCCCTTTAGACCTCCTCTATATAGTGAAACTTCCTCATAGGCATCCTGAAAATTTAATTAGAATGCCGGCTGCATCCCTTTGTACCCCTCCGCTTTAATATCTCTAAATGACATCTTTTATTAGCTCGGTTAGTGAAACATGACCATGCCCTCCCTGCAATAGGCTGCCCATTCTTAATCAAGACATGCTTCTTTCTTTAGTGTTCCCAACTGATATCTAAAAATAGTGCCCAAGCCTTTCTGTGAAATTGAAGTTAAACTAACTGGTCTATAATCTTCTGGAGCTCCCTCTGGACATCCCTTAATTATGACATTAAACTGGCCAATTTCCAACCTACAGGGTTCCTTCTCAAAATCACATTAACAGAGTGTTAATGGATCTCTCCTAAATTGCCTTTAGCAGTTAGTTTCTCTCTTCCACCCACAGAATCCTTGGACTTGTTTGTCTTTACAATTTTATTAAAACACATACAGGCACCTCTGTTACACTTCTTCCCAGTGGAAAAATGTTACATAATTACATGTGTCCAAAAAAAACCAAAACCAAAAACAAAAGGAATTCATGGTGACTAAGGAGCCCATCCAGTCCTTTCGCCTTAGAGCTCAAATAGCCCCCAGATTTTAAAAGGTTGGCCAGAACTGAGGGAACTTGCATAAATATTCCACACAATTGTGCCTTATTCAGTGTACTATTATTTATGCTGTAGTAATGAGATACCCATCATTAGGCATCATGCCATATATTAACGCAGTGCCCATTGGTCCTTGTCAGTGGAGACTATCATCCAACTCTGTTGGATGGGACAGACTATGCCATCACTTATACTTCACCTCAAACTGCAGTATCCTTTTTTGGGCCATGTGGGTGTATGTTTCTGTTCAAATAAATATAGAGTATAGAGAAGATACAAAAATATGAAGAAACAGTAATAATATAGAAAAAATGAATATAATGCCTTATCCCCTTCTAGTTGAATGAATGGCAGTGTTTCACATATGTGAAATAAGTAAATGGGTACAGTCACTAAGTGGGCCGAAACCTTCCCCTCCTCTGGTGACCATGAATGGCAGAGGGTTGTTGCTCCTCCTCACACTCACTGGGCAATCCCGACTACAAGCCACAACCAGCCGTGGCAACAATTATGTCATCAAGTTGCATCTCTTCTCTGGACATGCCTTAGCAACAGTACGTCCCCATCTTGTTTCCTTGTCCCACACCAATGAATGAGCAACATGTTTTGCTCTCCTCAACTGTGTTGCAGGTACTGGCATGTATATTTTGCTTCATAACATTGAGTGGGATACCTTGAGCCCCTATTTAAGTAGGCCTGCCTCCTTTGTATCACTGTTGGTGCATAGCCTTCTGTTTCCTGTTGTGCTGGGAATAGAATAGAAAATAGAATAGACTGAGCAGAATTTTTGGTTTCTGTAGTTGCCTAACTAGCATTCTTCAATAGGTTATAAGAAGTCTATACAGTTATACCTTGGCTCTCGAACGCCTTGGGAGTCGAACGTTCTGGCTCCCGAACAATCAAAAATTGGAAGTGAGTTTTCCGGTTTTCAAACTTTTTTTGGAAGCCGAACATCTGACGCAGCTTCCGCTATTGTTTCTGGCGTGCTAGTGCAATCAGAAACCAATTGGAAGCTGTGCCTTGGTTTCCGAACATTTTGGAAGTTGAATGGACTTCTGAAACAGATTCCGTTTGACTTCCCAGGTACAACTGTACTAGTTAGTTAACCAATGTTACCAGGCTTGTTTGGGACACAGGTCTCTCTACACATGTGTTTCGGTAACTGCTTCTACATATTTGGGGAATAATCTTTTTGGAACATGATTTACTGGAGGGAATTTAGCACAGATATGCTAAGGGAACAATTTCCCACTGTGACCATGGTACTTTTCTGCTTTCATTCTGTCTGAGACCCATTTAAACAACCTGATATGGTGAAATTTTGGACTGTACCACTTCAGTCTATGGGTGTGTGTGTTTTCATATCTTTATATGTTCCCTCCAGTAAAAAGTTACCTGGATATAGTAAATGAACAGATCAGGGAGGAGGATTTCTTTTTGATGTCCTAGTTTATTACCTTCAGGTAGATCTGAATGTGTGTGTATATCTATATCTCTGTATCTGATGGGAGCATTTATGACCCTACCCACTGGCAATCTGCAGTGGCACAGCCAACAACTTTATTTGCACAACTCCTAGTCTACAGATAAGTATCTAGAATACTTGATTAGACAGAGTATTTCTAGTGTTGACAGCAATAAATCTCAAGAACTCACCTGTCGAGTTCTCCCATGGTTACTTATTCTTACAAATGCCCTTGTCCCCAGACATGATGATCTTGGGACATTACAACCACAGTAAATGCAACTATTTAAAACTCCATATTGCCTTCCCCGTGCATTTATCTCACTTATATAAATTTAATTGTGTGACGATAATGGCAGTAATGAGATACATTAAAAGCAATGCAACTTCTTCCTAAAAACATAGAAGTCTGTTTGGGTATTTTGTTTGTTTGATTCACAAGTAGATAATAAATTGACATGCCTGATCTTATTTGGGGTAATTTGTTTACAGCGTAATGGATTTTGACAAGGCCAGTTTTCTGCAGCTTTGCTTCAAAAATGACTCAAATTTTCCCCATGTTCAGAACCAAAGGCCTTTCCTTATAGAATTTTATCAACTTTTTGTTATTAAATGGGGTTAAATGATACAAAGTGGTAATTCAGGCTTTCTAGGAGGAGTAACCTCAAGCTTCCCAGAAAGAGTAAGATGCATTATTTATTTATTTATTTCAAAAATGTGTAAGCTGCTCGGCATCCTAAAATGAATTTCAGAAATTAAAATCTACCAAACATATCCAGAGTTTTAATAGGAGTAACTGCTTCCTCAAAACTGTCTTGCTTTAACATTATTAAGTAAATATAAGTTGCCATTTAAAGTGACAGTAGCCAATTTTCAAAGGTATTCTCATTTGAAGATGTTGTTTAGTCTAGTCATGTCCGACTCTTTGTGACCCCATGGATAAGAGCACGCCAGGCACTTCTGTCTTCCACTGCCTCCCGCAGTTTGGTCAAACTCATGCTGGTAGCTTCGAGAACACTATCCAACCATCTCGTCCTCTGTCGTCCCCTTCTCCTTGTGCCCTCCATCTTTCCCAATATCAGGGTCTTTTCCAGGGAGTCTTATCATGAGGTGGCCAAAGTATTGGAGCCTCAGCTTCACGATCTGTCCTTCCAGTGAGCACTCAGGGCTGATTTCCTTAAGAATGGATAGGTTTGTTCTTCTTGCAGTCCATGGGACTCTCAAGAGTCTCCTCCAGCACCATAATTCAAAAGCGTCAATTCTTCGGCGATCAGCCTTCTTTATGGTCCAGCTCTCACTTCCATACATCACTACTGGGGAAACCATAGCTTTTACTATACGGACCTTTGTTGGCAAGGTGATTCTCTACTTTTTAAGATGCTGCCTAGGTAAACAACAACCCCTTCATGGATCACTGCCTTGCCGTGGTGAAGGGGCTTGAATAACTCAGAGAAGCTATGAACTATGCCGAGCAGGGCACCCAAGATGAACAGGTCATAGTGGAGAGTTTTGACCAAACATGATCCACCTGGAGGAGGAACCGGCAAGCCACTCCAGTATCCCTGCCAAGAAAACTCCATGGACAAAGACAACAGGCATTTGAAGATACAGTACCATATTAAAGTAACTAGTGTTAGGCGGCTGCAGGCAACTCCCACAGCTGGTTGCCAGGCACGTACAAAGGCATGGAAAAGTTTCTTACTGGTTGCTTTTTATTCAATATTTACAGCCTCTTGGGTAATGACATTGTCACAAGTAAATCTACCCCCCCTTCTCTCCCACTTCCTCATTCATCATCAGCATTACCTCCTCTATGGGTGCCACTAACTGCCCTCTGCTTCAAACTCTTTGCTCTCCTACTTTTAAGGCTCGTTGGGTTCTGGGAGATGGTGGGTCTGGAATGCTTTCTAATGATAACGTGCCAGCCAGCTACTGCTCCAGCTCTGCCTGCTCCTCCTCTCCCATGATTTCCCAACTTCCCCCCTCATCTTTCTCTGAGATGTGACCTCCCTCAAACCCCTGTTGTAATTCTGAAATGTCTTCCTCTTCTCTGGAAGGGTCAGGCTGGGGAGGCGGTCTCCACTATTCCTCCTCTGCCCAGTCCCTGACAACTAGATAAACTTATTGTGGACTTCACAATCTTGAAACAAATGTTAATATCTTTAATTTAATACAGTCACTGCATCTGACTAGCTTTGTACCACACACCTGTACCCCATAGCTTCCAGCTTTTGGCAAATTAAGAGTCCAGGTGGAATAAGGAAAATGGGATGGTGGCAGTGGCCCAGGGGTAGGGTGGAAGTTGGTTTTTCGTGCCACAAGAGGTCCAAAGGGTTACAACATGAGAACAGGCCTTTTCTGCGATGGCTCCCCGCTTGTGGAATGCTCTTTCGAGGAAGGCTTGCCTAGCACCTTTGTTACATATCTTCAGGTCTTCAGGTGGCAGGTGAAAACATTTCTCTTCAATTGGGCCTTCGGCTGATTAACATTCAATGGCCTTTTAAATATGTTTGGGGGGATTATTGATTTGGTTTAGTTTTATCTTATTGTGTATTTTGTGTTTTCATATTTTTATGTTGTGAACTGCCCTAAGATATTTGGATAAAGGGCGTTAAACAAATTTTACAATACTACCACCTCCACCACTATAAAGTATGGGGGAAGAACCCTTCACACACACAATTCATTGATATCTGTAGGCTTGTTGACAACAATGTGATACAGGGATGCTGCCAAGGATTGTGCCTTCACTCTTTCCCTGTTGATAGCAATGATTCCTGAATAGGATTGCTCCCCCCCATACTCATATCTTCATCTTCCTCTTCCTCTTCCCCCCCCCCCCCCCGTGTAGGCAGGCAGGCATGTAGGCATTAATTACTGGTTTCCTAAAACCTGCCATTAAACAAAGAAATAAAAATGAGAAGAAACAAGTGGGAAGAGAAGCTGGCAATGAGACAACAGAGAATCCTGAAAGTGCAGATCATGGGCTACTCAGCACTACTTCCCTGGCCTTGATCAACAGGAATCAATAAAACAGGATGAAGCTATATAGAAGAAGCTTTCAAATAACGTTGGAAAGAACCTTTGCTGAATGGAAGTGGTTGGACATTATCAAAGGATATTTGTCAAAGAAAAGGGTATTGCTTTATCATACAATGGTATATTAGGTGCGGTGTGGAATTTCTGTTTTAATTCTCTGTCCACCTCATTT
Organism: Podarcis tiliguerta; assembly: GCF_965153285.1. NCBI lineage: Eukaryota > Metazoa > Chordata > Lepidosauria > Squamata > Lacertidae > Podarcis > Podarcis tiliguerta. Next base: position 68,045,870 of record NC_139536.1, on the reverse strand, counting down.
CAAAAGTGCAATGCTTGTGTGTTGAGGAAAAGGGACCTTGGGCCATATTATGTGGCCATGCTACCAAAGTCACATAACTTCTTGTGTAAATCATGTTGTGTAAATCATGAAATGCAATGGGAATCTTCACATGTTTATGGAGGATTCCTGTGCCGTTTAGAAACAAAGGCTATCAGGCTTCTCAATGTTGCAGAGAACCCTCACTCCTAGAGGAGTCCTCCTGCTGTAGAGTATTGTAAACATGACTGTGTTAGGATATAGTTCCGCTCCACCTTAAAAGGATCAGGCATGACTGTTGTGTGTCACATGCCTGTTTACTTCCAGCACAGTCTGCTGGGAACTTCCGTTTGTATATTGCTTTTGCTTTTTCCTGTTTTGCTTGGACACGAAGGGAAGCAGACATATTTTTCCATTGTCCTGCTGTTCAATAAATGCTGTAAATATGCTTACACATGTCTCTGTCTGCTATTTCTGCTGCAAAGAGTTTTATCTCTGCTGGCTTGCGTGCTTAAGCTTCTGAAGGCTTCTGAGGCTTGAGTCACAGTCTTGATGCTGTTCCGAGAACCGGAGTTTCGCTCGGCTGCCGACCAGTAGCTGGAGCCAGCTGGGGCCTGTTAGACACCCCTGTCTCCCAGCAGCACCCCAACAGACTGCAGTAGTGGGGGCAGGAGAAGCCAGACCCTGGGAGTGGGAGGAAACTCTTTTCAACATGCTTTCCCTCTATATGTGACTAATGCATTAAGAAGGCTCAAGCCTCAGCTACAGAAACGGGCTCTACTGTGGAAGCATCTTACCCCTACCTGTTCCAAGTCCAGGTCTGTAGCCACTGTACCGCAACTGTCAGTCAACTAGCGATCTCTCAGATAAATCTGTGGTCAGTACATAACTGAAATATAAGAAATTGCCTTATGCTGATGCAGATGATCTTACTGTTGTCTCACTCTTACCCTTTTTCAGCTCTCTTCTTGATGGCATTCAACTAGAGTTTCCAGGGATTACATCTGGGTGAAACACATGCTCTAGGAACCAGTCATGCCCTCTTTGATATGCATGTCTCTTAACATTTCAAAACACTCCAGCAGGGTGCTCATAGGATAAATACAAAGGTTGCAGTGTTATATAGCAGCTACAAATTTGACTGAAAACTAAACCAGTGGTTCTCTTTCTGCTCCACGCACCAATGAGCTGAATGGATATGATTTTCACCCAACATTTGAATCTGATTGAAATAGATGAAATGAATTATTCACAGATTGCACTTAAGAGATAAATGCCAAAAGGTCAAAAGTCTCTTAGAGTATTTCAGCACAATTCCCTTTAAAGGATGGTTGTTCCTCCCCTGAAGACCACGCTTTGAGTTTTAAACAGGAAGTATCAGCAAAGCGTCGGCGTTTCTATTATCACTTGGGATTTTGAAGAATTCTGGTGGAATTAGCATCCCAGCTGTTATTGAGTTTTCTTCCAGCACATTAATCCTGATGGTAGCTTTCAAATCCGAAACTCTGAATGAGTCCTATTGATTTCAATGGCATTATTCCAGAGTAAGCAGTCTGAGGACTGTGATTATGACTCTTGGCTCCATAGAACATCTGGAAGATAGAATCTTTTGACTCATTTGTATGCAGTCATAAAAGCATTTATAAGAAGCTCTCTCATAAATGTGCTGTTATGGTCTAAAGAAAGTTTGTGAAGATTCGTCAGGGGGATTGCTTACAGATAAATCTGTCCACAAGAGGGCGCACATAGAAAAAAATATTCTGTGAAGGCAGTGCATAATGATAGTGTCCTCACTTCGCCCCAAATCACTGTTAGAAAACAGTGTGATATGTAGGTTACTGGATTCTACCTTCTCAGAGCACAGGGCTAGGTTAACTTTGCTCCAAGATTCATTAAAGGTAAAGGTACCCCTGCCCGTACGGGCCAGTCTTGACAGACTCTAGGGTTGTGCGCCCATCTCACTCAAGAGGCTTTTACCCACAGCGCCACCCGCATCCCTCCAAGATTCATTAGATCTTAATAAAAAAAGCACCGGTTCAACCATATATGCAGCTGACAATTTTATTGACATGGATGCATCCTTCTCCCTGGCACATGAAGGCCACTGAAAAGTCTGGGAGCTTTCCAAAAATATCATTTTTTCATTGCATTGTATTCCCCCCCCCCCGCACCCCCACTTGACACAGCATTTTTCAATTGGCCTCTTTTCATGAATATGATTCTAGCTTGAACTCCTTTTTATCTAGGGGTGGTAAGCTCACTGTCATTTAACTGGCTACAAAGCTGCATTATCCACATTTTAAATGCATATAAAAAGGTGGTGCAAAAAGCTTTCTTTCATTTCTTAAGCTTCACTATTGTCTACATTCTAACTAACTGAGCTGCTGTTTTTTTTTTAGTCTGTCATGTTAGTTTTAAACAACCGTATGTCTCTTCTGGTATTAGGAATCTATTACTGCCATTTTGGACCTCTCAAGCAATGATAACCAAATTACTTGAAGGGCATTAATGTTCTATGATGTGTTTGTTACCCCAATTTTAAAGTTTGTTTTTAATTAATTATCTCCACCTTTTTGCAGTTTTGACTTTTATTCATTAGAGACAGCCTAGGGGTCATTATGATATGGTCATTTTCTTCCCACAAATCTCTTTGTCTCTCAAACACACATTCGCGCAAACCATGTGTTTTGCAATCTAGCTAAACTGAATTTAACTTGCCTTTAAGCTTGAAGCCCTGGCCTCAACACAGTGTCCATGACCCAGAGAAAACCCAGATAGACCCAACCTTTTCAATTAATGGTTCTTTCCTGTGCAAAGGTACAAGTCATTGTGGTGTAGCGGTGAAAATATCAGGCTGAGGTTGAGGAGAGCCACTCAGCCTTGAAGCACACTGGGTGACTTTGGGTCAGCCACTACAGTGGAACCTCGGTTTTCGAACGTAATCCATTCCGGAAGTCCGTTTGACTTCCGAAACGTTTGAGTGAAGGGCTGTCAGGAAAGTGAATGGTGAAAATGGAAAAACGTGTCACAGAAGCCGTTCAACTTCTGATGCATGTTCGAAAACAGAAGCATTCACTTCCGGGTTTTTGGCGTTCAGCTTCCGAGACGTTCGAAAATGGAGGTTCGACTGTTTCTGGCTTGTATTAGAGAACTGATGCAGCATGTGGTATATCATTTCTAAAGTTTTCAATAATAAATTACCTTAAACTCAAGTCTTCTCTCTGAATTGATTAGTTTTACTGATGGGTGGGATGCAGTGAAGTCCCAGGTAAGCCCATATATTATTTTCCTTTGCAGTTCTATTTCATTACCATTATTGTGTTTGTATAGTTCATGATATTATGAGTTTAAAGAGTTCCATTTTCTGAAAGAAGCCTTCTTACCTCTCATACTTTCCTTGACTTTGCTCTGCTCATTAACCATGCTGGCATCCTCTTGGCTTTAGCAGTACCTTTCCTGTTTGCAGTATACATTCTACCTGAACTTCCATTATTGCAGACAATAGTACTCTGATCATGTGTCTATTACTATTTTAGAATTCATGATACTAATATTTGCTATGATACTCCAGAAAACAGCAATATGATTGTTATGCTATATGATTTGTCTTCTCATTTTGTATTTTTATGTTGTAAACCACCATATGATCTTCAGCTGAAGGGCAGTATACAATTTATGTAAATAAATAAATATTAATAATAATAGATTGCCTAGATTTCTAAGGGCTGATTCAGGGTGTGGGTGTGTATTTATACTTGTTTAAGCTTAACTCTCAACTGAACATGTGAATTGCCTCCTTTGAAAAGTATGGTGTTTGAAATAATGTGACATTCATCAAAGAAAATGAGAAAGCCAGTTGCACATATAGCAATTTTAATCCATTCCATTTTAAATACCACAATAAATTTAATTTTCACAATAAATTAAATAGACATATTCAGTTTACAAAATAGAATTACTTAGTGTGAAACCAGTATTTACAAACAATATACATTATGTACAGCAGGTTTCTCTTTGTCAACGTACAGGTATAGAAGGGGGGAAAAAGACTTCCTTTTCGACACATGATTGACATGCTACAAGTGCCAAGATGATCCATACAATAAAAACAATAGTGCAAACTCACCACAGGAAATTTGAAACAATGTTGATTGCATGAGAGAATTTCTTTTCAAACAATAGGAAAAGAGTTCCAGTAGAACTCAGCATTACAAGGGATATATTTACACTGCAAACTTGTATTGGTTTTTTGCCAGTTTAATTAGCATGGTCCCCCCCACCCCAATAAAAAATCCTGGAAATAGTAGTCAGGTGAGAATTCTGTATTACAGATTCCCTGCCCCTGGTCAAAGAAGCATAGTTACTTTGAAAGAGTGACTGTTAAACCAATATAAGCCTGAAGCATAGATTTACACCTTTAAAGGGTCAATATTCTTTTAGCAATATGTATCCATAATAGCCCATCTTAGACCTTTCAATGCAATTCTTGCAATGAATTCTACCATAATATTCTGCCTTCTCTCTAGATATGTTTGGTATTAAATTTTACGGAGCAAATAGAGTACTGACCCTTTGAACTGAGTAGCTGAGTTAATTCCTTTAAATGACACCTTCTCATTTAATTGTATAGCATAAAACGATGCAATTATGCAGAGAGTAAATTTTATGTTATTCACTGCTCTGTAGAAAAATTGATCCCACCTTATATTTGGTCACACACTGCATATATACAAGTATGCATGAAAAAGGGTTACTTTGATAGCTGTGTATACGAAAAGTGCATATTTTTTACTCTAATAGAGACACGGTGGCATATCTCCAGGTGCAACACACAGTGTTGTATGAAATTTACTTTAGGGCCAGTTAAATGTCCTCCCTGTGATCTGGTAAAATTTCTGATTAAAAGGGTGAAAGAACTTGCGCAATTTGGTAATGACAGAGGAGTCCACCTCCGGATGGATGCGTCCTTTGCTTCCCGCCAGGCACTTGTTAAAGACAATGTTAAACCGCAAGCAATAAAACCCTCTGGTGGCATTGAAATATAAATTATATTGACTTATCCTTGGAGGAAGATTTAAGAACTTCTCTACCAGCTGGAGTTCTGGCAGTGGTTCTGTAATGAGACGATCGCCATCGACAATATGAAACTGCTCTATGGGAAAGTATTTTAACCACCTCTCCAAATGTTTTGTGTAGATGCTCGTTCTTACTGCCTTGTATTTAGTGTTCACCTCACAGGTATTAGGATCAATGGCCAGCTTTTCAAATTTGTAGTAGGTTTTGTTTTTCCTTTCTTTTCCCTCCAGCACCTGAGTGTAATCAGAAATAGCTCTTGTTGTGGGTTCCCTGACAATGATCAGCAATTTGATGGAGGAGTTCATTTTATAAATCCTTTCAGGTACCTCCTCTGTGATAAAGTATGCTGGACTTTTCTCAATGGTTATCTGATGAGGATAAGAAAATGGCATTTTTTTCCTGTACCACTCAATGCCCTTGGCGTAGTTCTCATCGTTATCAAAGAAGTGGATTTCTTGAGAAGCTTTGACCACTGCTGGGTGGAGGTTCAGCATTTCCAGCAGTGCCCGAGTTCCACCCTTCCTCACCCCAATTATTATGGCCTTGGGAATCTGTTGGACCAAGCTGTGAAGTCGAATTTGCTCCTTGCTGGCATTGCCCTTCCGGAACTCATGTAGCAACCCACGCTTAAACTGTAGAGCTCGGAGTGGAATTTCATCTTGGCCATGGAGTCCAAATCGACCATCGATAGGGCATATGGGCTGCAGTCTGCAATTCAAAAAAGAGGCGAAATAGGAGTTATTAACAGTGAAATCTTACACAACTGCTCAGAAGTTAATGGTGCTTTCTCTAAGGTGAGTGGATATTGGATTTCAACATAAAGGTAACAAGAGACATCATTTATGTAACTGAGATGATTTGCAACAGCCCTATGAACTTGCCCAGATGTAGACAATTGTTATCATGGGTAAGAGCTGAATTGACAGTAAACTAGATGGCGGTAGAACAGATAACACACAAAACAGTTCACCATGCCATTGCTTCATCCACTCCAGGAAGCATCACACTGATTCACTGATACACACTGTGTTTCCGATGAAGCATGTAGCTGCCACTGCTTATATGTATGGATGGGATAGATGCATGCAAGTTTTTACAGTGTCCCCACAACTTCAATGCCATCGAAAGGCTAGCCCATATTTTCTTTCTCTGTTAATCTGGATTTAACTCTTCTGTGGAAAAGATGATACATTGAAAATCCTTGTTGTCAATCTTGGCATCTGAATGGCCTGTTTGTAGTATTAAGCCGTAATCTGGTAACATCCTCAATCAGGAGCTTGTGCCTTTATGATACACATTAAACCATATGCTTGTTGTGTACACCCACATGCAGGGTTTTAAGCCTGCACTGGAATCTAAGTACCTTGCTACATAAATGGAAGCCACTTCTGATTGAACAAGGCAGTGTTGCTGATTTTCTTTTTCACCTCTGCCTATTGCCTGGAATTTAAATGCTCCTACTGGAATTTTCGTTCTTAGAACAACCCCTCCCCCCTCCAAAAAGGAAATGGTTTTTTGAAATGAACTTCTAAGGAAATCAATGCTAAAGAATTTTGAGCAACTGCTTGTGTCCTTGTGAACCAAAAGAGGTATCTAGAGCAACCCTTTCAGACAGGATAGCCATTCCTTGCATGAAATACGTGAATGAAAACTTTGGTGTAAGTGGGCAGTATTTTCATCACACAACTGCAACCTGTACATAAAACGGATGCAAAGTGATCATTGCATGTCTGAAGGCAGTTGGCCCATGTGGTGAGCCACAGGACTATGATTTAGAGCAGCTTCCTGAGCAATGAGCAGCAGTATCAGCTTCTGTACCTCCTAGACAGGAAGGGCTATAAAAGACTTCCTGTTTGGGCTAAGGCTTTGCCTGAGCAGCAGCTGGCTTTGGCATATATTTGTGTGTCCTTTTGCTCTGACTCTCTAGCCCAACTCCTTCCTCCAGCTTCTCTGACTGTTGTCTCCTCCCAGGTTCTGACACCACAGCAGCAATCACTTTTAATAGCTCCAGGAAGTGGGGAAAGAAAAGCAGCAACCATGAGTGAATCCCAAGGTGTTAGTTTTCCTACACTTAGAATGACGTGACTGCAGATCAAGGAGCCTATTGAGACACTCAGACTTCTGCAGCAACAGAACAGGATTCCCTAGTGAATAAAAGCCCCTCACAGCTTGGTAGAAACAGGAGATATTGGAATAAACCCTTCATGCCATTAGCAATAATTATATATGGATCCTGTAGCATTCACTGCTGCACGAGTTCAAGGAGTCAAGTACTGTGTCTGGATAATTTTATGACCATTAATAACATTTGTAGCTGTGCAAGCTTAGATTGGTGATAAGGTTAATTAAATTTCATGCCTCAGGGCACAGGACAAATTTCTGCAGGAGTCAAGAAGGAATTTTCATCCCATACATGAAACTGCATAATTGGCCATGGCTATTATGCATATCGTTAAGGTATGGAGTTTTGCTGGTGGATGGTGGGATAATGCCAGCCTAGGCATAGATGATCCTTCCTTTTTCAGTATATGCAGGACTTCATTTTCAAATAAGAAACTGGAGAACTAAATTGTGACAAGTGGCAGAATATGGAAAAATTGTCGCTCTCTGGGTGAAATGATGCATGGGATTTATCAGTAGGTGGATCTTTTTGGTGGTGTTTAGGTCTGCATTTGTTCTCACAAGCTCAGTTTTGTACATCTGTCCTGTTGCTTGAGGAAATCATTCTCAGGCAGATCCTCTTCACCCAGTGTATCCAGCTTCAACACACACACACACACACACACACAGCTAATTAACATAGTGAAAATCCCTCATCCCTGCAGCAATCTTTCAAGTGCGATAGGATTCCAGGCTTGACAAGCTAACTCTGCAGGCTCATGCATAATTTTAACTACCACAGTAGCACATTAATTGCCCACTCATAAATTTCAGAAAGGAAGATGCATAAATACATCATAACTGTTTGTCGAGACTCGAGGTCAATCCGCAGATGCACACACAGACAAAAATGAACTGCTGTAATGACATTTTTACTGTTTGCTGCTTTAGTTTCCTTCTGAAAACAACTGCCAATGCGCATGGAATACAAATGGAAAGGCAGGATGCATTGGCTTAGGCAAGCTGAAACTTTTTAGTTTACCCACACCCTCCTCCACCCTTAAAAAGAAAGGAAATAACAATGAAAATCAACACTGCAGCAATTGTATTTCTAGATCTTAGTAGTAAGACAAAGAGCTGGAAACCTATTCAATTCTTTCCAAAGTCTAAGAGGAAGTTGTGGGGAAAAACCTCAGCTAAAGCCATTTAGGATTATGAATGTCACCCACACGTGCTAATTTAATGACTTACCTATCCAAGCTCCCAACTCTGGCAACTAGATATAGGAGACTTCCAATAGCAAGGCTGCCTAGCACAAGGAGCTTCTGTCTCAGCAACGCCTGCTGTTTGAATAGCATGGCCCTCCATCAATCTTCAGGACTTCTTCAGTCTGCAGGGAGCAGAATACATAAACCACTCATGAGCAAGTGGCAATATACAGGCTAATGTTTATTAACAGGCAGTCAATCAATTCCTACAAGTGATTAACCCACACTTGCATCTTTCTCTCCCTCCCCCTCTCACTCACAAGAAAAGCAGACAACGTGTTTATGTAGTGACGGTTTGGGCAGTGCTTCTAAATTCCAGCGCTACCAAATTCAGGGGGTTCTTGGGTCTTGAGTCCTTGAACATTCAGCAGAATGGAGATAGATGTGGGTGCCATGTAAGCATGTCAAATTCACCTGAATAATGTTGGTTACAGGCAGGTCTGAAAAGGATGGAACATTCTTTTCGCACACTCATTCACTAGCCGTTTTCTGACATCCACATGCCCAAAGGGAGAGGAACGGGCATGAAAGTGTGTAAGCAAGGTTTACAACAGTCACTTCCTTGGGAGAAAAATCAGATATAAATGAAGGAACCTGGCTACACACTCTCTCATGCTCCTGTTTCCCTGCCTCTGGATGTCTTTTCTTTGGGGATAAATCAGATGTTACAATGGCACAGTTTGTGTGAATATGTGGGTTGTGCCAAACTAATATGATACGGTGTGATTTGTAGCAGAGTACGAATTGGCAGGTGAAGCTGCTGAACCACCTGTTTCCCTGAAACCACTTGTACTGAGCCTCTTATACTTTCAGATAGATTTCCCATTTCAAAACCCCAGTGTATATTCTCCGAGAAGGCTAGAAGAAACAGGAGGGGGTTTGTGGGGTGGGGAAGCATGGGGGGGCAGAGAGAATGGTTTAGGACTCCACTTATCCTGCACTTTTTATCCCACCTGTTAAGTTGTGGGCGAACATATCAGACGACACAGCGATTCTTCCAAAGCAGCTCTTTATTTGTAAGCTGGAACAGAACTGAACTGAGGAACTCAGTCAGCCTGCTTATACAGAGCTCCACTAGAATGCAACGGTAACCATTTTCTGTAACTAGCCAATCACTGAACGTCACTTTCGATCCTTCATTTGCATACAAGCTATCCAATCACTGAACGTCACTTTTGACCCTTCATTTGCATCTACAGTATCCCCCTGCTGGCCCAGGGTGAGAACTTCAGTACATAACACCACCCAAACCCATGGTTAAATGGTCAGCAGTCACCCAAATGTAAACAATGGCTCCCCCATCATAACATCTAGTTTGCTCCTTCGCTAGATGGAAAAACTGAACAGGTAGGACTGCAAACTCAGAAAAACATGAGCTGGTTTTAGAAAAGGGACATGGAGCGGAAAAGTCTGTCAAATAGCTGGTTCTTCAGATGATCTAATCTTTGAGTAAAGACTACATCTGGCAAGAGAGTGAGATCGTACATTCCCATGCCTCCTGCCACATATACTTATATTACTTCTGGGCTCGCTCATAGGTGTGTTTTGACCAGTTAGTTGACCAGGAATGCATGTAGGATATGAGTGTGTGGTTTAGGCCTACAATATATGCAAAGATCTTTTGTAAACATTCCAAACAAGCAGACAAGTTTGGTGGGAACAGAAGTGAGATAGGCATGACCAATGCATAGGACAGGCAGAGATCATAATTGTTCTTCCACTGTGTGCAGTCTATTGCCTAAATAGTTCTATGGAAAATTTCTTCAGCACGGGCCACCAAACCTCTTGAAGAACCTAAGTGGGTATTATTTCAGTTATTCAGGGTTACTTACAGTGCTGAATTCTTGCTTCTAATGAACGTGTGAACTAACTCTAGGCAACCATGGTTTTGAATATTTTAATCTAAAGAGACAGATCACACCCCAAGCTTTATTTTGGTCAAAAACAGTGTGGGGTTTGCTTTTGTTTTGCAATAAAATCTAAGGCCCTGTATTGAAAGATGCATGGAGAAAAAGTGGCACATTTCCCCTGAACAACTAAGTAGACAAGGATTTTAAGGGATTTTCACAAAGCTGTACAATACGCCTTAGACAAAGCTAGGATTTGAACTTGGTTCTCAAGAATTCTAGTTTGAGCATTAGCCACAAGATGATACTCTCTTTTTTATTTCTCTTCCTACAGTCTTTTTTTAAAATCCCTTGCATGTTTTTTTTGCTAAAATAGGTGATTTTTTTTCCTTTGAGATTTTTAGTAGTGAAGATATACCACTGCCAAAAATTGTGATTTGCACTGAGAATATTACAAAAAAATGATAGCTTGAAATTTGTGTGCCTTTTTATGCCTAATTGTTTTAATTAAATTCTTTAATTTTAAAAATGGTTGTTACAATGGTATCAAGGGCAGCAAATGCTTACAGTTTTATAGCTTTTAATCTAATACTACTGATATGAACATCAACACAAAAGTTACAATTTTGGAGGAGATGGTTCTGATTTGAGTTCTCAAGACTGCAGTCCTATAGAAATTTAGCTGAACTTAACAGGACTTACTGCAGAGTAGGCATGCACAAGATGGTCCTATAACAAACTTGAAATCCAGTTCTTCTTTATGTTGAAAATAAGCTTGTTTAAGTGTCTCTTTTCATGTATAAATATGAGGACTTCAATGCTCATTAATGTCTGCAGACTTTGTCAGGAACACCGGCAGCCACAGATGACAGCAAAAAATACATGAAAAGACAGTTTATTGTCTCTGAATTTTCAAGGTTATATCCAACTAAGCCTTACTCAGAGGAGACTCACTGAAATAAGTGAATCTAAGTAATGACCATAGATTTAAATTGGTCTACTCTGAGTATGATTCACTGGCTTCAACCCATAGTCTTTAGTGTCTTTCAGGTAACAGGAGTGGAACAGATACTTTTCCGTCAGATAAATAAGCAATCTTTCTCTGAGCTTCCCCCAATGTTTTAATTGCACATAATGATACAATCATCATCTAGTTAACAGCAAATTTAATGATTTACACAGAACACTTGCAAACAAGCTGCTTAAAAATGAATTGCAACTCAATTGTCTTTAAGGTTTCACTGAAGTCATCCCAATATTTTTTAAATTCTTTGTCAAACAGCCCTTGTGAATTCACATTAGAAATGTTCACACATGCATGGATTGGACTAATGGATCCAAAGGATTTGTGGAGGCCTGGTTAGGAAGGCAGTAAGAATTTCTTCAAAAGGCTGATGCTCTTTTACAATTCCTTACCATTCCAACCTCTTTTATTGTGCAATTTTATCCCAGAAGGCATTATCCTTTTAAGTGTGCCTGTCTCAGATATAAGCAGAAATCAAATTTCAGTTTTGTGAAATTGTTTGCATGATCATCTTTAACTTGGAAAAGTTTGGATGGCATCCCCCCACCCGCTGACTTAAGTAGGTTTACTTGGACAAAGTCTGAAATCCAGCTTATGGAAGTGGCATGGCTGTTGCTGGAAACTGTTCTCCCATGGTCCATGCAGCTTATCATATAGAGGACTTCCCTTAGAATATTTTCTTATTAGTTCTGCGGACACCGGCATGGAAATACTCCATTAGGTAACTGCTTAACATGCAAACCCATAACTCAAATTATGACACCTGTGTGGAGCCCCAATGATGGGAAAGGTGTTTTTTTCTGCAGCAAACATGGTTTTGCTATAATATATGAACCAGCTCTGAGAACTTTATTTAAATTTAACAATAACAATTACTGTAAATAATTGACAAAAAGACAAAAGGAAGATTCATAGACTCTGAACACCTGCTCCCTAATAGCTAATTACTGGCGTAACTGAATTTGTCTCTTATTTTTATTTTGCATGTTGGTCCTTACCAACTATTCTAGTGAGTGAAAGATGCTTATGTATTTTTAAAATGGGAGTTAATGTAAAAAAAAATCAATACATTCTAGCAAGTTAGATATAAAATAATAAATGTATCTTTCAGACTGTGTTTAAGTCTTAAACTGCTATAACAGTTTAAGTTTGTTTTCTCATATAGTATTGTGCCATATTTTAAAACAAATATCCTGAGAACCAGCTGACAGGGAGGTTGTCTATAAATAAAAGGCTTAGATCATTTTTTACTTAAGAAAGGCCCTATGCCTTGCTTGACATGTTTTGCATGTAGATAATACCTTGATTCTGTGGGTGGTTGCTTGTTATAGAAAAATGTGTGATATGTATACAATCATTTGCCTTGTATCAAAGAGTTTGCCTAACTCTTAGTAGTTTGGTCAGTATTCAAGGAATGCACTGTGTATTAGAAGCAAGAAGCATAACAAATTAGAGGGGCTATGAAAATATAGAGCGGGGAATGTCTGGCCAAGGTAGGCATCTGAGAAGCTGTATGAGTAATCTGCTGCAATCTTCAAGGGGGTTGGAAAATTTTCTACACCTGAGCTCCTCTTTTCTTATTAGGGTGATAAATTTGAAAAATGTTGCAAACTGCTGTGTAAGAACAAGACAATGAGGAAAGGCATTATGAACTGTGAAATAATAATTTATCAGTCCCAGATGGTATTTTTCTAAAAAACAACGCCACCTGAAATAAGAAATTGCATAAATTCCTGTACCTTAAATTATACAAGATGGCTATCAAGTATCTAGTGTAACACCAATGGACTATATATCTTCAATAAATATTTCACAGGCAACCCAGGGAACTACAGGGCTAAACTGACACCACTGAAAAGAAACACTTTTGTGGTTGTGTGCATACGTTCGTGTGCGTGTAAAGCTTCCCTGCCTTGTTGCCTATAGGAAGGACTTCTTCACTACAGATAGGCAGGTGAGTAGTCCATTCAGAAGCCTGGAGAGATGCACGAAATATGTGAGTCACCTGTATGTTAACACTGTATTTTCTTCTTTTGCAGTCTGAGTAGTATAGCTTGATTAAAATACCGTACCTTTACCCTTTCTCATTTTTGTAACTGCATCTCATTTGGTAATGAGTGGTTGTTGCAGATACGGTAGGATCAGCATAGCATTTTGGCCAAGTTGAATGCCAAAGTTGACGCAACAACATTTGTGCCTTATATACCACCTCCCCCCTCCTCCCAATGCCTTTTTCTTTCCTTGGCAGTGATATGCCTCATACAATCAGGTAGCATGATTGTTTCCGATTAATTAAAATCTGAGAGCCGTTTCAGTCTCGCTATCCTTGGTAGTATTTTAAAGAATCAGACGTGAGGAATTCAGTAAGACTTGGAAATGTTAATATATGTTGAATTCACTGAGGAGGAAGCTAACACCAAAATCATTCATGCTGGAAATGTGTTTTAATGCTACATTACAACTGCAGCAATAGCTATGTGGATTCTCCTGATATTACTTTGTCAGCACACAAATGGTCACATTGTATGGTTCTAGAAGGGACAGAACAAGAGGACTTACCATCTGTATAAGAATTTCAAGCATATGGGATGTTTAGTAGCAGAAATCTAAGCTCTTATTTTCAGAAGGAATGTTCTCATGAAATAAGAGAATTAACAGAGTAGAGCAATAAAGACTAGTATTGCTAGGTTGGCACAGGGAGGGAAGACATCGCTCATCTGCATTCTGAACACTGAGCATCACTGTCTGTTCCTGAGAGCGAAAGGAGCATGGCAGCAGAGCCAGTCAGACACTCCTGCCACCACAGCTGTACTGTGCTGAACTCCCAGCACCTCACCACTCCTCAGGAACTGACAGCAATGTTTGATGTTTGGAAGGCAGGTCAGCAATGTCGCTTTGCCTGGTCCACCCCACAAACCTTTATTGCTGTGCTGAAAATTTCCTGGACCATTCTTCATCAACTAATGTTGCCTTCCCACTTCCCACCTGCTTTCGTGGTCTGGCTCTTCGGCAAGTCGTTGGGCCTCTTACACTCCCTTTTCAGAAACTGGTATTTGATTGTGCAATTTTCTCTCTCCACAGCATCTATTTTAAATGAACTAAGAAGTTTTGTACTGTTCAAAATACGTTTATGTCCTTCAAACTATTCCATAAATAACTGCCTGCTAATACTGTGGCTATCTGAGGAAGTCAAGATCCTCTACATCAATCTGAAGAGTCTCTGAGCCAATCAGGGTAGCAGGATGACAGGCAAGAAGAGGGTAGAAGATGCCAGTTGGGATCCAAAGGTTCACATTTAGGAGCAGGAGGGTCACAAAGTCCAGGGGGCAGGTTCGTGAGTAGCACAGTCAGCAGCAGGGACTGCAAGCAAGCAACTGCAAGGACTCTATTCCTCATGAATAATTTGAAATGCTTGGTATTCTGTCTTGGAGCTGCAAACCGTGATGTTATTGGATGGCAGTTTTAGTCTGTTGGCTCTTCAAACAGGTACCTCTAGGGAGATGGATAGCCTTAGGTGGTTGACTAGATAGGGATAAGATGTGAAATTGAAGCAGAAGAAAAAGTGGTTCTGCCAATTTGCCAAATAAATCAGAGGAACTGGAAAGAAGCAGTAAGACCTGAGTTGTGCACCCCACAGCCGTTGACAGCTCTCTAGCAATATCTATTAGCAAAAAAACCCTCTGGCGTCATTTTATCAGATGGTTTGTTGCATCATCCAACATAGCCTGAGCTGCTGTGATGTCATGGGATGATCATGGAACAGCCTTATTATGCAAAGGTAGCAGGAGACAATCCTTTTAAAGTGTACATGAATCGCTTAAATATCACTTGTTAGAAATATACAGGATAGCTCTTCTTTTTAAAAAAAAGGCTTTAGAAAAACCAGTCACATAAGAATGACGTGTTCTTTTCTCCTGTCCATTTGTTGGGTTTAACATTTGGAATGTATGGGGGTTCTAGACAGAACTGACACCCTATAGTGCAAAAGTCGAAGTGAAAAGAAAACCATCTTATTCAGATTTATCAAGTGGCTCTTACTGTTTTCTCTCTTTGTTTCCTTCTTTAAGCATAACATAAGAATTGTTGTGAATAAAAAGGGTGTAAGTTTATAAATTATACACAGCTATAGAGCTTATTACTGATCTGTGCTCATCCTCTTGAGAATCACTGCAGGAAATGCTTTGAGCAAATTCCAAATTTTGAAATGGGTTCTCCATTTCTGTATCTCATTCAGCTTTTGATATTGGGCATACATTATTTATCATAGCTCACCACTCTTTCGTCAGCTTGAGCTGTCCTCTGGCACCATGTCGGCAGAATGATGTTCATTTTGCATTTGCAATTACCAAACTTAAAAGAAAGTCAGTTAATCCTGCCTCTGTTAAGCTCTCTCATTTAACAGATTGTTAAGGGCTGAGATGTGAACAGAATACCACTGTGACCCAGAATTCTAATTATTCTTTTAATCTTGCCATTTCGGTGGAATATGTAAGTATATGTTTATATAAGAAATACTGCCTTTTCTTCTAAAGAAGGGGATAAAAGGTTTTTGCTCCCCCCAACACCACATCATAAAATTGTCATTAGAGCCCCAGTGAATTATACGCTGTTCTACCAATTCCAGAGTAGTTTCAGCTATCAAACAGTTTAAGACAATCTCCTTGAAAGTAATTCCAATGCAGTTCCATTAGGAGTGTCCCAGCAGTTTGTACATGGCCCTGCTTCTCAATTACCTTACCTTGAGAAGTGTGAAAGAACCACCTAGTCAGTTCTCTCCCAATAAATAAAATATATGCCTGAGAAAATCCTGGTTTTTTTCTGGTTGACTTCCTCTCCTGTTAGTCCCATGCCGCGCTTGTCTCATCCTTCTGCCCTTTGCTCTGCCTGGTCACTGACACTGAAGTAAGTGCTGGCTACCAAAAGGCCTCTGGAGATCAAAAAAGCCTTTTATTTTGCACATGAAGATGCTGGCATTCGTTTCTAGAGAGATCCAACCCACTTCGCAGCTGACAACTGAAGTGATTTGTTTACTCCTCGACAAATGTCAGATGCGAGACATTAGTTCCTCTTCTTGTCTCTGGCACATCCCAATCTAAAGTCATTAACAAGAGTAGAAACAGATGGTTTGGGGTGGGAAATGTTGAAAGTGACCATGAATAGCATGATCTGTGGGTTGACCCTGGACCAATTAGCTCAAAACAGACACTGGGATCCAACGAAGCAAAATGAAGGAAGCTGCCTTATAGCAAATCAGAGTAGGAGCAGGGATGTAGCTCAGTGCTAGAGCATCTGCTTTGCATGCAAAAGCTCTCAGGTTCAATCCCCATCACTTCTAGGTAGGACTGCAAAAGACCCCTGTCTGAAATCCTAGAAAGTTGCTGTCAATCACTGTAGACAGTTCTGAGCTACATAGATCACTGCTCTCGCTGTATTTAAGGCAGCTTCTAAAGTTCCTGCTATTTGTTCATATAATCAAGTATTATCTGCTCTGATTGACAGTGGCTGTTTAGGCTCTAAGGCAGAGGTCTTTTACATCCCCTGCTGCTATGTTTGTTAATCGCCTCGAGACTAATGTGAAAAGCAGTTAACAACAACAACTACTACATGTGGCCATCTTAACTGAAAATGTCAAGAATTGAACCTATCGCCTTCTCTTTTCAATGCATTCTGCTATATCAATTACCTAGGGTTCCTCCCACACTCATGCCAATCTGTGGTGCAGGATGTTATGCATAGTTGTTCAATTCACAGCACCCATGTTCTTCTGACCTCAACTCTCTTCTTTTCATGCTTTCCTCAACATTATTATATTGGCTAGCAAGAATGCACACAGCCTGACACACAAGTCCAACTTGGTGGAAGTGGTTCAAAGTTCATGCACTGGAACACACGCTGGCACAACACACATTTAATTATCATTATCATATAAGCAGGTAGGACAAGGGCTACAAACTTCAAAAGTGAAAACCAGTGTCAGGGCCGGATTAAGACATTTTGAAGCCCTAAGTACTTAAAAGATTTTGGTGCCCCCATATATAACTAATATAAAAATAATAAACTGTAAATAAAATTTTGTTTTTTGAAGTAAAACAAAACCTACAGTAAGATGGAAAATAATGTTTATATTTGTATACTTCATTTGACAAATTTTATCCAACATTTTGTAATTGCAAAGTCTTTGATCAGATCCGCAAAGCTAATCTTACATAACACATCTCCTTCTATATTTAGTGGAGATAAGGTATCCAGGCCAGCCTGTCTTGTTGCATACTTGTTCTGTTGGGTTTTTCATATACTTCAACTGTGAAAATTAATGCTCAGCTGAACAATTTGTGACCTTTAATGTTAAAAACCCGGCGGCGGGACATTTCTGTGGTGCCCCCTTTCCTTTGATGCCCAGAGCACATGCTTATTTTGCTTAATGGTTAATCCAGCCCTGCCCATTGTCTTAATTTTACATTAATGGAGAGCATTGACTGAGGTATATTGATTTCAGTGGGCTTACTCTGTGTATGACTAGCACTGGATATCACTCACTGTACATATACCAGCAGCAGTTTCTCTTTTAGTAATCCCTGCCATCACATCAAATCTCCAAATGTGTAAACTCAGCAAAGTTTAAGTAGTAGTGGAAATTCTGTGCTAACAGCTCCTGAGAAGAAATTACACGGAATAATATAGGTGCATGCCTAGACAATCTGGGTCTAATCCCTCTTGATCACAATCTGTTATCTATAATCAGATAATAAAAACTTGAGAAATAGCACAGCCTGCTAATTACAGTTCATAGCATTTCATTTTCTTGCTTTAAATGAATTTAAAGAAATACTAAATTATTGTAAACAAATGATATTTCATGGTTAAGCTACCTCTAATTGAGTTACACAATTTATTGGGAGCAGGGGAATCTTGAGTTCATTGTTTAAGTCAGGAGATGCATATTTTCAGCCTTGTTGCATTACTGACTGGAGCTGTCCTTTTTAGCAGAGTGCCAATTAAGATCTAGTTAAAATGTGTACTTTAAAACCTGTACCATGTTTAACTAATAATGGGACCAATTAATTCATTAATGCTTTCAGCACAAACCAAGAAGGATCTGAATGCAGGCATTCTGATTAGTGAGCTTTTACCATTATGAGAATGCCAGTGACTAAAATGTTTTGCCCAGCAGCATTTGATATATAAACTTAATTGTTAAATCGCTTGCACTCTTGTGCATCTCTTAGTTTTAACGTTGCAGTAAAGCACTTACAAAAAGGTTGGCCACAGTGAAATTGCCATTGTTCCTTTTCTGTGTACAGGGTTGGATGTAGAAATTACATAAGGAGAACAGCTGTTAAGCTTAGCCTTTGAACAAACAGATGATGATGCAATTTGAGCCAGCTTTCAGCAAAGAGAGGTCACTCCACACTCATGCTTTAGACCAAAATATGGATAAGTGGACTTATTCAGTATTTGAATTCCAGTGTGCACATGAGATGCTACTTTAATATGTGTTCCTATAGGTTTCCTAGATGCTTGTTGCTTTCGTGCTGCCTGTATCAGTGTGAAGTTAAAGGAATTTGAGATAGCTGAATGACTTCCTCCTGCATATTGCTCTTCTGTGTATAGGTTGCATATCTGCCTGGGCAGCCCCAAATCATTCAACTCCAATTTCCTTCCTCTCCTTGGGGATAAGACTGCTGTCTCACTGCCAAGAAGAATTGACCACAACTGCCTCTCCCTGCCAGCTACTGCAACTGATTGCACTGAATCCTCAGCTGGGACTACGAATGCACTGAACTGAGCCCAACCGGAATAGCTGTTTTCAGTGTATGATGACAGATCTGATTGAAATTCGCAGTGAGAGTGTAATTCATTCTCTCTCTCTCTCTGTCTCTCCCCATACCCCACTGCCCAAACTACCTTACAGAATAGCACAGTCAAAGTCAACATAACTTACATTTCCAATGTCCTTATTACTCTGGGTCATTTTTAAACTGTTGGGTCCTATCGTAGTTCTACAAACTGTGCCTGCTTGGTTATGGCTAAGCAAAGATATGACAAGAGGACCCCAGAATGGGTTTGATCCATAGAACCATGTGTGGAGGCCTGCTGGCAGGACAGGAATTTCTTCCCACCCTCATGCTGCAGCCTGTTGCCTTCTTATAGGATTCTCAGGAATGATTTGGGATGTAATGCTGGGGACTGCAGTTAGAAGGGTTCAGTGAAAATTAAGGACATCCTTGTGCAAGCAAATCTTTGGAGCTACCATTCACAACCAATGTCACTTCCAGACTACCTGTTTATTGAGTATTCATCTTTACTCTTTTCAGGGAGATTAGACGATGCTGGCAATTTAATGAGCATCCATTTTGTTTACAGGGATGCTAGACTACGTTGCATCAAAGCAAGTGGTACTGGACTCGGGAATCTTTTGGGGAAGGAGGTTTGTTGCCCAAGGCCTTCCAATCAACTATAACTGTGCAAGCTGAATTTGCCAGTGTGTGACCAAATCCCACTTGAAAATAGTGACAGTCTGGAAACTTATTTGTCTACTGTGTGCCTTCCCTACACAGTTTCCTGTGCCCTACATTTGAAACTCACAAATTTAGCCATTAAAAATAAGCATTATCCACTAAAAAAAGTGAGTTTTCTTTTACTTTAATGCCACAAGTAGTCAAGCTTCATGCAAGACGCTAGCCCCCATGCAGATAAAGTGGTTGGACTTAAGTCCCACTAGAATCCATGGTTTTAAACGAGTTGTGGCAAATGGTTCCATTGATTTCAGTGGGATTTGGGCAACAACCCTATTTGTCCTTACCTAAGAGTAACTCACTTGAACTAAAGGAAGACTCCTGAAAAGTCATGCAAAGAACTGCCCTGTTAAATGCAATTCATCTTGAATTGGGACCATCAGCTAGCATCAGTGCTAAAATCAGTGACAGATATAATGCATGCTGTTTGCATCACACTGAACATCTACATTTGGAAACTCTGCATCTACATACGGAAGTACCTTTCCTGTTGATATTTAGATATGAGTGACATAATTTTACAGGCATGGCTTATTAGTTTGCTTTGTAATCACATAAAATTCTGACAATGATTATCCCAATTGACTCAAAACATCCTTTGCATAGCAGAGTAAATAAATATAGTAGGAAGGCTTTTTCTTCTCAAACGACTGCTCCAAGTCCCTAATGAGCATGCTAAGTTATTTCACAAGCTCTTCACTATTCTAAAATCTTTAATGATCCCATCATTATAATTTCTCGTTTCCCTTGCAGTAAAGGACATGGATAAATACAAGTCTCTCCAATGCTATAGCTGAAAACAACTTTAAGGAAAGCTGCCACCAATTTCTGTATTGTATAAAATGCTTCATATAGTTGATCAAATTTATTGTGAGTCCGGGTGGTATGGTGAGCAGAATGCTGAGTTGGGATACAAATGACCCTGGATTGAAACCTTTCTTAGCTTTAATGCCACTGGGTGATCTTGAATAAATCACAGCCTCTCAGTCTTTCTTAGCTCACAGTGATGATCGAGAATAAATAGAAAAGCAATTGTAAAAACACACTCTGTACAGTGAAAAGTCTTATTCCAATTGAGAAATAATTACAATTGTATTTGGGGGCCAGGGCGGTCGCTGCCTGGTCACGCAATTGTATTTCTCCTCTTAACAACTCCACCAGAACCTGTTTAGTTTTGCAAATGTAGGGTATGGTATGGTTTCAAATTGGATGGAGGACTGCGTGTTGAGATTCCTACATTGAAGGATTTGGACTGGATGACACTTGAGGTCCCTTTCAACTCTAACATTTTATTAGTCTAACTCTTCAGAACACTAAAGGCCCCACTGCACATTACTATCAGCATGATACTGAAAAGTTTTGCCCTAAAACTGTAAGTTGCAAAAGGAAAACCAATTCCCATTGGTGAGTTGTTGCTCTTTTATTGTCAATATTTGTTGAATGGGGGATAATCCCCATCCCTGAACCCCTAGGTCATGGCAGGGAAGAAAGATTAAACTTTGTCTCACATCATTCTGCTCCAGATCAGACCAGAAAGGGCTTGCTTGGTTTTGATTTTTTTGAAATCCCCAATATCACTTCATGTGACATAGTTTATTTCACATATTTTATGTCACATGAAGTTGTAGAAGAATGGTGGGTAGACCCTCAATGAATGTGAAATGGTTGTGGGAAATCAGGAACATGTCTGCTGCCTCCATTCCCAAAGTGTATGTTTATTCAAAAGTCTTAACAGAGTTAGGAGTGAACATGGTGAGATCCTTGTGCCTTCACTGAACATGTCTGCACTGGCAGAAGGTCGCTTAGTGAACTTAACAGAAGATAGTTCCAGCTTTTTCATGTCAAAAGCAAATACTTAATTCATTTCCCCATGATTCCTTGCCCATGAAGCTTTTCTTCCCAGCAGAAATATTTTCAATATACTATTTTGGAAACATTTTCAGCTGTTGCAAAACCCTTTTCAAGGGTAAATGCAAGAGAGCCTGATGAAAGAACGAGCAACACACTAAAAGCAAATTGGACTGTTAATTAGCTAACTAGAATAGACCTCGCTATTGGTTGGCCAGCACTTGGAAGGAATTCTCTTGAAAACAAAGGGGGCTGGTTCTCACAAAGAGCCTTCCTGTTTTATAGATCTTGACAGTGCCTAATGGCTTTTAGGATTGGCTTCCATTTAATTCAAAACTCTGGGTGATAACCGAAGAGAATGACATATGCTTTTCCTAAAGAGGGGAATTATTAGTCTTCGTGTGCCTAATTACAAAAACGTTTGCTATCATATACCCCCAACTACTTCAATCTCCCAGGGATTGGTGGTGTGTAACAATGAAGCAAGGTTACTCTAGCGTCCAATTAAGCTTTTCTTGGAGGATTAATAAGTCATGTCTCATCAGTCCCGTAACACCCAGAAGTGTTAATCTTCACCTCATCATTGTAATCTTAAAACAAAATTCTGCAGATCAAGAGTTGCTGAGTGTTAGAGTTAATTGCCCCATTAGAGCGATGCAGTCTTCAACCTCATGTCCAATAATAGACCATGTTATCCCCCAGGCTACATAGCACATATCAGCAGAAGAAGAGGCAAGTCAGTGTTGTAACTATTTATACCAATTCTATCTGCACCAATTCTCAGTGCTATTTGATCGTCTTATTTCTCCTTTTGTTATATTGCCACGACCAAAGTACTCTTTCCCACCTTGCTGATTTCAAAGAAGGCAGTGTGGCAGGGATAAATCAGTGGCAGGCTTTGGGCTCACAGATTTTAATGGCTCCCTGCGTGACACTAAAATTTGGCGCCCCCTGCCTCTCGTGCTCCATTCTAGATCATTGCTCCTGTGCCCTCTATAGTACTGGTGCTCAGTGCGGCCCAACCTCTGCCCACCTCTGGATAGGTTGGTACATCTGAGATGTGCCCCTTTTAAAAACCATTGACTGGTAAGAATTTTAGAATTCATTTTTCTTGTTGGAGCCACATTCTCCCTGATGCAAGAGCTTTTCCGAGTAGAAAGAGTACATCAAACCAGCAATATCAAATATTATTTAAGGAAAAAGCAAGCTGACTTTTTTTACTGTACAGTGTAGATACTTTAATTCATGCAATAATACATTTTCAATGTATTTATTCTTGAATAGAAGAGCGAAAGTAAGTATTATCAACATCTCCAAGTCTTTACTTGGAAATTGCACAGGCCGTTATTGAGGGCTGTGGGGAAATGTTGTTGGAAGAAGGATAAGCTCTTGTACATGCTTGGCACATGTTGCACAACCATGTGCTAATGCGACTGATTTCAAAGACTATACATATAGAAGTGCATTGTTAGCTGTCTGTTACTCATCTAAAAAGAGTTCACATTGAATCTTTGTTGTTATTTATCAACGTGATTCAGGCCATAATCCTATATGCATCTATATCTGGTAGTAAACACCACCGAATTTCACAGGACTTACTTCTGAGTAGATGTTAAAGAATTGTATCATGAGTTCCTATGGGGAACTCAAGATTTGTTCACATATTCCACATCTACCCAAGAGACTTCTCACTGATGTAGCTTAAATGGCAAAACCTCCTAAGCTTTAGCAGTAGCACTGTGTCGTGTCTCTTCACACCATTCTCTAGAGATTCTTCAGGTGTTATTAAGATCAACTATCCAACAGGTATCAGGTATTTAGTACTGTAGTCCATATTTTTTCTCGTGCCTGAAAACTTCATAAAGTTCTCTGGTAGCTTTTAGGTGCTAATTCTCACCATAAAACAAAATTGTACTTTTCACATGTATTTATAGGGTGTCTCCAGATTTTTCAATAGCCCTTTATCCCCTTCAGAATTTTATTATCCCCTTTCCTTTTCACCAAACTCTTTTCTCACAGTACAAGCTGTTGATGCTAAGCACTGTGTCCACTTTACTTCAGTAAAAAGAGGAAATTTGATGCTTGGACATGTGTAGCCTTGTGGAAAAGGGTCTTATTTCACTCACTGACAAGCATAGTAGTATGTCTGGCAGTATTTCCCAGGGGACAACCTAGCTTAAAAAAAAATCAATATTGACTCTTGACACATTTTCATTTACATCAGCGCATGACTTTCAGTCTGGGCACAAATCAATACCCAGCTTTTAACACTGCTCAACTAGTTTGTTCTATGTAAAAGAAGACTGATTTTACTTGAGTGGCTTGTTTTTTTCCATGGGGATACAGGCAGGTTATCCACCATTAACACATACTGATTCTTAGGAAGGAAGTTTGGCTTTGCCATTTGTTCTGTGAATGTTCAGAAGAACTCAAACTGTTGCATTAATCACATGGCATTTACTTGGCCAAAGCCACTTAAAATCAATTGAGTTTGTACTTAGGGAAGGTTCTCACCACTGCTAAACATATGGGCAGCACTGTAAAACAACTTAGAAATCTTGACTCTGTGTCTGCAGTTAGCTGGTTGTATGCAGGTCCTACTCTGTTAAGTTCAAAGCTTTTTCTGTATGCTGTAACAAAATTTTAGAAATTAATATTTTCAGTAGCATACAAAAAGCTTCATTGTATGTTCTGCAGGAAGTTCAAGGGCTTACCACCGTAGTTTCGTGAATTGGCCCTTAGAAAAAGGTGCTTAAAGCAGTCATTGCAGTGCCTACAGTGCAATTCTATACATGTATTTATGTAAAAGCATTTATAATCTGCTTAATATTTAAAAATCTGTAAGCAGCATATAGTACAACAAATATTATCATTAAAACAAAAATACAACCTAAAACCGATAAAGCTTCAGCATAGAAGCATCTTAAAGCTTCACCACAGAAGCATCTAAAAGAATAGAAAAACAAATGAAACAGGAATCTTGTGAATTCAAGCACATAAAGCAGGCTCCAAACAGGGTCAAGGAGAGCCTAGACAAAGAGAAAAGGCATCTGAAGCAACTGTTTCTCTTTATGTATGGCAGAGGAAAGGGCTGTTGGCAGTGTTTTTGTCAGTGATAGGCTCCAAAATGAAGTGTTCTGGGATAGGTCAGGCAGCCTACGATTTGCTGGATCCAAAGTCTCTCCATTCTTCTGAGAGGCCTCAGGAATGGGCCATAAACAATACCAGCCTGAAGCACACTTAGCTAATTCCTCCCACTGAAACGAATGGTTTCAAAAACAGCTGAAACAAAAAAGACATCCAACACTATCTGTCTCTCTATCTACCCTGCAAACTAAGATTATTCACTATTCCACGGCTCCCTGCTTTTCGGATTGCTCTGCTCAATTATTTTTGTAATTGCAGCTAGTGTCTGAAAGATGATTAGTTTCAGATTCTGAACCTTCACTTGAGCTTCATGGACTTCAGAAAATTGATTGTTTACATGAAAAGGAAAAAAAAACACCCGTTCAACAATTGCACTTGTTAGTTGTTCATTTTACTTGATTGCAGAAGATGGAAGAATCTGAGTCAAGCGAGAAGCAACAGGAGCTAGAGTTTGTTTCAAAGCTTACACTACAGAGCTTATACAACTTGCTGGAAAGACGCTGAGATTGCACTCTTGCACCTATTACCTAAAGTCTGAAAGATTTGAAAGTACTTTTCCACTATCAAGACTTAAGTGTTGTTTGTTTAATAACCAAACACAGAAGCAATACTATGATCACTATACCTTTGCATATTGCAATTCGTAGCAATGTGAATTTAATGCAACAATACTAGTTTTAAAAATTCTTTAAAAATATTTCATCCATCATTCTGAGACAAAAAAAGATATTCATTTTTCAAATATTTCCTGCACTGCCCTAAATCTGGCTGTTAACCTAATCTGTTAACAAGGCTACATTATGCCTTCTGAATAAACATGCATTGGATTGTGAGGTTTGTGGCATACATTATATAGAAATTAAAGGAAATACATTCTGGTCTTTGCCACTGGCTAGGCTCAGGGCAGGTTGCATTCCATCCCTCTCTCCCACAAATAATACAGCAATGAGAAGACTAGTTCATCTCCAGCCATCAGCCATAGGAGGAGGAGATTCAGAGAAAGGACTCTACTCTTACTACTAGCTGCCCCAGGAGTGAAGAAGGAGGGGAAGGAAACATTGGTTTCTGCCTCCATTCAGAGCAACAAGAGCACCATGTAGATTTCTGAATAGCTTCACTATGTCATAAGCTACCTTGAAAATGATTTGTTGAAAGGCAGAGCATAAATATTTCCGATCTATTGATCAATAATACAGATCACAGTAGTAGATTAGCTGGATATTCATCAATTGAAATGCCATTTATATCTACCCCACATCTGTTAATCACTTGCAAGTGTCAAGGAGTTCAACGTTTGCCTTTTCCTACAGTGAAAAATCCAAGTGAGAAGTCAAGCGCCAGGTCATTCTCCAGCTTATAATGGGTTTGATCATAATATGTAAAACTACTTTGGATTGTGTAGCTTAAAGGCTGCAAACAATGTAAGTGTCTCTGAAGTTCCAGATAAAGCACTAACATTATTCAAAGGCAAAACAAATGTCAAGCTATAATAGTAATGCTAACTGAAATGTTTAACACATTTGCATAATATAAATTGTACAGTGAAAAGCACTTAAAGAGACTGCATATTTCACAACTGAGTACTTTTGTAATAAAATTAGTATTGAATGTAAAAAGTCAGTAAATGTAAAGGTAGTAGATAGCAGATCATTTGTTTTGATCACAACAGATTCAGTAAAAGTCTTCCCAGGCAATGCATCTCTTGGATGTGGAGGTACGCATGGAAATTTTCACTCTGAAAACTGAACGTGGTTAGTCTGAAAAGAGTGGAGTAGGAGTCACGTGTTAAATGTGATGGTGCAAAGCTACTCTCCTCAAATGAAAGTGTGGGATAGGTTTAAAGCAGTGAAACATCACATAGTATAATAGTAATGGGCAATTCAGCTAATGAGTCAAGCTAGTGAAAGCCCATGGAAGGATTGATGGAATGATTAATGATTGTCACCTAAGGGGTGGTATTCAACTAGGTTTTGCACAGAGTAGACACGCTGAAGTTAATGGGCCTAGGTTGGTCATGTTCATTGACTTCTATGGGTCTATTCTGAGTAAAATTTAGATTAATACCACCCAGGGGTTTTACTATGTGTGGTGAGAATTCAAACCATAGCTTGTAGGCAAAGAGAGAATGCACAACAAGCTGTCCACAGAATTGGTGTGGCACATGCTACAACCTGGGAAACAGTCAGTGTGAATGCACTTACTGGCTCCATGTGGAATTAGAGCACCCAGACTTTCCACATATGTTGGTCTGCATGCAATAGGGATGTTCATACAGCAATTGCTGTACTTAATAGTGAATCTTTTGCAAGTGCTAAAGCTTTGGGCGGCGCTGGCCCACTCCCTGCCTGCCCCCAGCCGCCGCAGATTGGCCAGAATTCAAAATGGGGTCTGGCAGGAACCCAGGGGAAAGGACCAATGCCCACAAGCTTCAGCATTGGGTCGCAACCTCCGCCCATCCAGGTACCGGGTAAGTGACCATTGAAATGAATGGATCTTATTTCTGAGTAAACACATACAGGATTTCACTGTAAATCTACCAGCCAAACTTCCTTTGCAGTCACAATGCCTGAACTTACTGATCATATGAATAAATTCCCTATGAAGGTTGCATGTCCCAAACGTTTAAACACTGTCTCATCACCAGGGCCAGCCCTGCCATTAGCCTGACTGAGGCAGTTGCCTTAAACAGCAGGCTAGGGAGAGCTGGGAAGGAAAAAGAGGGGCATCCTTATGCACCATTGCTGTTGCTCCTTCAGCTGTGGATGCAGCGCCATGAGGATCTCACTGTTACCCAACTGGGCAGGGCTCCAGCCTGGCAGCTCCCCAGGCCACTCCCAGTCACCAGCTATCCCCCCTCCTGCCACCCTTGGCCACCGGCTGGACTGTGCCAGACCGTAGCGTTGTCCTCACCAAGAGCCAGGTGAGAGGTTTGCCTGCTGCTGCTACTCCTGTTTATTGCTGGTGGAGCTGCAGAGAAGGCAGGAGGCAAAGGATAGGAGTGACTTTTCCCTGTGTTTTACTCTCTCTCTCTCTCTCTCTCTCTCTCTCTCTCTCTCTCTTTTTCTCTCTCTCTCTCCACAATTCCTGGGGGTGGCATTTTCTGATTCACCTCCGGCAGTAAAATATTATGGGGCAACCCTGCTTATCACACTATTGCTTGATGCTTTATGAAAAGAATGGCACACTCTGTGTGACACTTTGGGGGAAATGTCAGCACACAGCTTGTAAGAAACAATCTCACACAGCAATAATGGAGTTGGACTATATATAAACATGAACTGGAATTGTGGATTCTTCTTTGTTGATCTGCTAGACCAGTGGGCTTCAAAGAGGAGCTCTTGTCAAGATCCAGAAGAAGAAAAGCTTTTGACAAATTCAGATCATTGCATAGTCAAGATACTGATCTAGTAAGTTCTATGAAACCTTTTAAAAACTCAGTCAGAGGACTTATTTAGCATAAGTTTTAAACAGAGCGTCACAGCTTCATAGTATATTCTTTTACATGAATATTATTTGATGTATGAAAAGAATCCAGAGACTTGAGCTAACTTCAGGCTAATTGGTCCAAGAAAAGCTATCAGCTCACTTGTTCCACGCTTCTTACTCTGCGAAGCCAACACTGCTGCATATTCTTTAGAAAGAGCCTCACATTAAGCCAGACTGGATTAGCTATTAACCATCAAGTTTCCATGTCTTGGTAGGACAGGCCTTGCCTGTCTAGCATCATTTTTTACTCTCCTGCATCATGAAGAACTGCTTATATTTTGAAGGAAGAAATATCTGTACCAAAAGACTCCGGGAAAGAGTGTGGATTAATGCCAAGGAAATTGCTAAATGATACATGCTTCCCTAAGGATTTGTTCCAATTGGAAATCCATACAGTTGTTAATGTTGCCAGAAGTCGTTGCAGTTTCTCTTTAAGATGCTGCACCATTCAGACTAAACTGGCAGTGGCTAATATGCAAGAAAAGAAAAGAAAGAGTTGTGGTTATGAGCCTGGCACTTGATCATGGATATATTCATGTTCTACATTATATCTGGACTCTTATGAAGAAGATGATGAAGTAGAAGACATGAAGATGATGCAGATGATCAGTCCATGGAATGTTGAGTCTTGATTTGGTAAATACAAGTGTTATCAGTTTAGGGAATAAGCTGGTGTAAAGCAAGTTGGTGAAAGTTAAAGAGCCCCATGTTACACCACATCTAAACACCATTCAGCAGTGGCGCTGCTACTGCTATGCGTAAGCCTGGCAGAGGGAAAACAAGCTTTTAAAACAATATTCTATGCCTGGTTGCCAAGTCATGTGACTCAAAAGCAGAGTGATTTGAGGCCTGTGCAGCAATTTGAACAGGGAAACTGGCAACATAAATAAATTTCAGGAGAGTTGTGACTCCTGCTCTCTCTCTTGTAAATTTTAAATAGATCTATATTAATATATCTATATACTAAACAGGATGTTTCACAGGATGATGCCAGCTTTGCAACTGATGTTATAAACTTGCACATTGTTGTCAAATGCTGCTTCTAGTGCCAATGTGGAGTGTCACCCCATGATCTTTAGACTACTATGATGTATCAGGCAGACTGTTTGACTTTTATTTTTAATTGCAAAACAGAGTTAGAGATTCAGCAAAATCTATGAAAATGTGACAAGTACTAGTTAATAAGTGCCCACCACAGCTGATTTCTCTCTTTTTCCACATGAACCACGCTGAAAACCTGCAGAACTGCCTATTTCGGAGCTCACACAGGATGGGAAAAAATGTGCACGTTTGAAGCCAGTGATGTTCCTCTTAAAAGGTTTGCTTTGTCCCTACCTTTGAAGAAGTCAACTTTTGTTGTTCTTATTCTTTACTTTCCTAGATATTTTTGTCAGTGCAGTGTGCCATCATACAGCCTATTTCACTGCTACAGCAGGAGCTTTTATACTCACCCAGAGCTTCTCCACCCATAATATCGTCATTGTTCATTAAAGCAAAGGGAATTTTTCTCTGTTTACTATGTATTGCATGTGGAGATTGGCATTTTCTACTGAAATGAATAACCTGGCTAGACCTGGGTCCAAATCCCCACACAGCTATAAAGTTCACTAGACCTAATACCAATCAACCTATTTCAGCTTGATCTACCTCATACGGTTGTCCTGAAGATAAAACAGGGGTGCCATGTAATGCCAAACTTACTTGGAGGAAAAGTGGGACTAAAATGCAGAAAATTTCCCCTCTGAATCATGAGTCTGTGAGCACAAATTGGTATAAATAGGTGTCTGGACTGAATGACTCACTGTTTCCTTTCCTTAAAGTACACAATTTAAAACTATGATATAGCCAAGAAGTGTTAATGGAACTTTTTGTACAAGACAACTAAAAGTCTGCTACATTTTAAATGCAGCATCTTAATTAATCCACCCTGGTGACAAAGGAATATTCTTCTTAAGAGCTCTTGAGCAAAACTCCTAATATAGATGTAAAACTCTGTTAAAACATTACTGAAGGTTTCACGTTTCATATTGAATTTGAGTCTCAAGGCTTCAAGTCATTGACATTTTGTTTGAGGTAAATTATTTAGATTGCTTAGGTGAGTTGAAGAGAAGACACGTAGGGTTAAAAAACAACAACCCTCAGTATCATACATGCAGCCCACCTTTCTTTCTGCTTCCCTTATCATTATTTTTTGCTGTACTTCCTGACAGGACACATACTTTCCTGAATTGAACAGCCAAATTGCAGTGAATAATATGCATGTTCTCATTTCAACTTTTCATTTCAACCTTTCAAATATGTCATGCACCAGGAAAATGGTTGACAGAGCTTGTCTGCACAAGCAAAGGGGGAAATAATTGTGTTCTAATAACACAGTATTGAAACCTTATTGACTATTTACTTGTGTTTGTGCAGAGAATGAAAGGAAAACTTCACTCTTGATAGTAAACACAGAACAACTTGTGAAAGTCACATGAAAGATCTCCATATGATGCACAGACTGACCGGTATATTCAGGGTGGTGACTTCTGGGCATGGTAGCAGGAGATGAAGTGAACAACTTTGTGCATTAGCCTCCCTCTCACACGTGATAA
Source organism: Podarcis tiliguerta (assembly GCF_965153285.1). Taxonomy (NCBI): domain Eukaryota; kingdom Metazoa; phylum Chordata; class Lepidosauria; order Squamata; family Lacertidae; genus Podarcis; species Podarcis tiliguerta. The sequence continues at coordinate 68,014,967 of NC_139536.1, read as the reverse complement.
GATCCCCCCACTTCCAACTAAAGATTCTTATGATTGGGACACTGTTGTTGTTGTTTAGTCGTTTAGTCGTGTCCGACTCTTCGTGACCCCATGGACCGGAGCACGCCAGGCACTCCTGTCTTCGATTGGGACACTAGGAAAATGGAAATATTTCTTTAAAAGGTTTCTAACTCACCTTTCAGGGCACAATAGCTGTTAAATCAGTGTCTAATTCTAGAATAGAACAACAACATATAGAATTGTGAATTTAAACATATACACCCATTAAAACAAACAACGCAAATTGATCCAAAGTGTGGCTGTAAGTAAAACATAGCTTGAACAATGGTTTTAAAGTTTTGGGTTTTATTTAAGCCCCAGTCATGGTGGAGCCACATGAATTTTGAAGGGGATTGTATTCCATACATATGGGGACACTACTGATCAAGCCTGCCCCAGTAGTCTTCAGCCAAGCATTTTTCAGCGATGGGCCAGAGAACATGTCCCCAAACATTGATCTTAATGCACAGGCAGCCTTGGGTGCATGCCGGCTCTCAAGATAGCTGTGTCCCAAATCATTAGGGCCTTAAAGACTAATCCGCTGCTTAAAATTGAGTCTGCAAGTGGTTTTCTGCAACAGTTGCAAGTGTCTATGGAAGTTGTTTGAACAGTGGGATAAAGCTGATTAGCAGATTCTCTGTTTTATTATTTAGGCTTGTGTGCTGGAGAAATAATGCTTTAGGCTACAGTTTGTTGCTCAGGGGAGTGTAGTAGAACTAATTAAAACAATAGAAGGTTAAGGAAAACCCTACAGATATAATTAGATTGTTTTGCTGACACAAGGAAGTTATCGTCTCTTACTCAGATGACTACAGAAAAAGCATGAGATGTTTCTAACCTAAAACAAATACTCTGAGCCTTTCTGCATTGCTGTTGCTTAAAATCACATATAGACTTCTGTATTAGCCATGAGCTAAAACCAGTCATTTAGCTGATTATTTACCCTAGATTTCCTGCTCTCCAGTGTTTCTCCTGCTTATAACAAGAGCAAAGAAAGGAACCATGCCATTGGAGCTCCATGAAATTCTGCTTCATAAAATAAAGCAGAACAAAACCATGGCTTCCTTTGAGGATGTTAAATTTTTGTGAGGAAGAAAGTAATCATAAAAACATGGCAGTGTGCCGCCTATGTCATTACTTAAAATTGCTAAATGCTTTGAGTGCAGGTCATGAGCTGGGGGGGCTTCCTTTAGGAGTTCTTGCCACAGTTTAAGCACCAGCTACTGATAGTGTGACCTGCTGTTTGTTTCCTTGTGTGGCTTTAATTGTAATACATTGGTTCCCCACCCCTGATTTTATGCCATGCTTTGTTTTCAATTTTTATCAGTTGCTTGAAGTCTCCTTATGTGTCACACATGCAACTCATGGATTGAATAAATTAGTCATCATTATAAAAGATAATGCACCTCATTTCTATCTGCTATGTCTCAGACAGTGGTGGTAGAGGTGTGTGTGTGTGTGTGTGTGTGTGTGTGTCTGGTAAGACCCAAAGTTCCAACTTTGATGTGAATTTTTTGACCAGATAGTATGGGATGAGGCCATCTTTCTGCTGACAGCAGCTACATATCCAGCAAGAAGTAGGGATATGATTCAACCAGTTTCACCTACCAAATTTAGGTTCCCTGGACAGGCTTGGTTTGTTTTCAGGAGAAGGTCCAGATTATTAGATACTATACCATTGGGCTTTGGACAACAAGGGAAGGAAAAATACTTTGAAATATTTTTCATTCACGTGCCTCTCTTACTAGTTCAAAATAACATTGACTTGCTTCAGTCAAGCATATTTTACATTTACCCTCTCCTCCACCTTTCATTATCCTATTTTCAGCACTGTTGTTGTTGTTGTTTTAATTTATTACCTGCCTAAGGTCTGCTTATTCACCCTAAGGTCCCAGGTGGACTCAACAATTTAAAACACAACATTAAAAACAATAGGAAAAATAGAATGCATCTTCATTCTTTGCCACAATCAAATACGATCTCAAAAAAATAATGTTTTCTGTCTTTTCTATTCTTCTTAAATAATTTATCTTTCTTCCTTATAGGATACATGTTTTGTTTACTTTTTCCACTAGAATATTTTTACTTCTCTTTCTATAATTTATATCATATACTCTCCTCTGCCTTCTATTATTCAGTATTGTAAATCATGGCTAGAATCCATTCCTAGAGAAGAAGCCTATTTGTCATTGTCTAACAGAGCCACTGCTGTGCTTTTTCCAGGTGGCTCCCATGCAACAAGCTTTCTAAACCACACACACACACACACACACACACACACACACAGAGTACCACTTTAAAAAATCCACACCTTTGTCATCTTGCACTGTGACTTGTGTTTAAAATGATGCTTTGTACTCTCTTGCTCTCTCCTCACTCCAATATATTAATGCTCATTAATTAATTTATATTTTTTTATCCTGTCCTTTTCCCCAAATTTGCCTAGGTGTGCAAACACATCAGAGATCAAACAATACAATCTAAAAATTTTTGACACATTACAAATCTATTAAAAACTTTATTTTAAATGGAAAAAAACAAGTAAAACAATCACATACTCTAATAGCTAGTAATTTCAAGATTGCCAGAAACAGTAGTGTTATCCAAACATTTAGGTGAAAATGAATGTTTTAAATTCTTCCTGAAAGCCAATAATGTGAGAGAAAGACATCCCTCATCAAGGAGGACATTCCACAAACAGGAAACCACCACCAGTATGACAACCAATGGCAACCAGGCAGCACCCAGCTTCTTTGGCTATCTGCTATATGAACCTTCACCAACCTGACGCCCTCTAGATGTTTGGACTACAACTTCTATAAGCCCCAGCTAGCACAGCTGGCTGGAGTTGCAGTCCCAAACATCTGGAGGACTCCAGATTGGTGAAGAGGGGGCTGAATCATCTAAACCAGATGATCCCATGGAAGTCTTGTGCAGCCTCTAGCTCATGTTCATATCCTGAGAGCTCATTATGAAAATGTATGGTTTAATGCAGTGAAACCCTAAAACATTTACATCCACATTGCAAATAAAAGAGGAAACATGAAAAAGGAAGGTATAATTTGCATGGAATTAGCACATTCAGATTTAGAAACCATTACTGTAATCTAAATGGAAATACAATCCATCTCACCATAGTGGGGAGACTTAGCAGCAATTTGTCATGTGTTTACAGCTGATGAACAACTTGGAGCCTTCTGCTCCCCCTTTTTATGGTTCTTCATATTTAAACTGGACAGGACAGCCCTTCCAACAGGAAACACCTGCAAATAGAGCAATGCCTTTGACAGCCATGAGGGGTCTCCTCTGTAATGGAGGATACATGGCCACAGCTGTTCTGGAGAAAATTTGTATCTGGCCCTGTATTGCCCCCAGAGTCTCGGAGACATATTTTTACCCTTTTTTACCTGATCCCTTTTTACTGGAAATCCGTGGGATGAAACTGGGACATTTTACATGCAAAGCATCAGTTTTACCATTGTGCTGCTGTTTCTCCCCAATGTAGTTTGTAATGTCAAAATTCCTAATATTGTATGCCACACAAAACACCTCCATTCCTCCTATGTGTTTGCATTAACTGTTTTCGAAGATGGAGAAACAGCCTGTGTGCATTTTACTTCCATAATTCACAACATGCCTGCATGCCTCAATTGGTCTCCTGCCCCTGTATGATGAATGCTGTCTTCATGCCAAAGGAAGCAATGTCTTATCGTTCCTATTGTTTCTGTCTCTGCTTACTGTTTCATTGCTCCTATTTAGCTTTTGGGTTCAAGACAAATAGTACTTTGATGGTGGTGGGACCATGATAAAGACAACAACTAATGGTGCAGCTGCTAAGTGTACTGAACCAAATGAGCCTATAGGAATCTGTTCATTAAGAACTGTGCCATATAAAATGGCTTTTCACCTTATCATATGAAAATGTTTATAGTACACTATTTTTCCAACAGAAGTAAAAAGAGGAAAGTAGAGGAGGAAACACTATTTCCAAACTTTTTTTTGTTGCAAACCAAAACTAGGTAATAACCAGTTCTAAAATGACCCTCAGCACACAAAACTTATTTTCCACATATATTTTGAAGACTAGGTATGAAATTCATGAGCAATCCTTTTAAATTGAGCAAACAGCAAAAGCAAAAGAGAAATCCATGTAATTTCAGTAGATTTTATCTTATATATTCAGAAAACAGTAATCCTATTTCAAAACAGATATTTTAATGATTGTAAAATAACATAAAACAGCTAGGGCCATTTTGACATCAAATTCTAGAGCTCATTCTGTTTTGAAGTAACCACTTTCATGGACTTTATCTTTTTCCAATTATACATTGTAATTAGTATTTTGCATTTGTCTCCATGATTTAAGATGTTAAATAATGTATAGGTTCAACAGAGTTCTATGATGAAGGACAAGTATTTGAGTGAACATGTAACCTGACCCCAAGGCACTTTCCAGCACTTTGTCATTAGTACAGGAAAGGTTGGGTAGGTTACAGTGATGCATGAGCTTTCACATCCTGCAGCACAGTTGAGTTCTACAGTTTCCATTAGGAACAAATAGATATCCTTTGATAGCTCGCAAAATAGGTGGGCTACAATCCAAAAACCACTTGGATGGATAAAAGGTAATACACAAGAGAAAGAGAGAGCAAGAGCGAGGAGAGCTTTCTAATTAACAGAGTTTGGCTCTGTGATTGGGAGTTTGTGGAGGTAGCTGTGTGTATGTGGCCTGATTAACTAGGACTGAAGTTTTGATTGAGCCAGGATTTTAATCAGTTAATCAGTTTGATTAATTGTATAATCTTGCAGCCCTCCAGATTTTAGCTGGGCAGATTCTTATGGCCATCACCAGTAAACTATATAAGGTTATAATGCTCTTTTTAAAACTGTGACTAATTGAAAACAACACCCAAACATTAAAAATGCCCATTCTTAACAATTCAAGGGTGTATATCTATGCTCATCTTTAACTCCAAGCTGCAGCTGAGAACACTCCCATAACAAGGAAAGTGTGGTGGGGCAGAGGAGCATCACATGTCAACATCATGTGTTGGTGGCCACAGACAGAGCAAGGCAACTGTGTCCACTATCATACTTTTGTGTTGTACATTATGGCCTATTAGCAAGCTGAATGTGTGACTTATGAAGTCTCTACTTTCCCACCTAAGCCCCAGGCAGGCAGGCACGCTCTTAGAAAGAGAGGCAGATCTAGCACAAAAAGTACTCATCATAATGCCGAAGAAAAGGTTACACACACTTTGCTAAGGTTAGTTAATAGCACCTAGAACACACTTCATTCTTTATACAAGGCCAGAGAATCACATTAATGCATTGATTTGCATTAACTCATTTTAGCCTTGCAAACAATTGCACAATGCTATGGGTAAATTTCTCCAACTACTTTATAAAATGTCAAGATTCTAAAGTATCCCTGTCTTTTCACAGAGAAATCACTATATTATTCCCACACTCCACTGAGAGGCTATGAAAGGTAAGACCCACGATTATGCTTATGTGGAGTACATGGGGAGTCCAGGATCACAAGAGAGGGACACACAGTCCTTTTCATATGGCATCTTCTTATTTACCATGTGTCTAGTTGCAGATGGGGTGTTGGGGGGGGGTAGTACGTCTGGTGGGCGACACATCATGATCCTTCTGGGGCAGTTTGTCCACCTTTGGTTTCCATCCTGCACTCAGCTCTCACCTGTGACTCCTGTCAGCACTGACAGCAGCCACCCCCCACAAAATGACTTCAGTTGGCTGCATAAACCATGTGAGGGTAGCCAATGGGTCTCAAACCCTCAATGTTCTTCTGCATTATCTCCTGTTTATCAAGATGCCCTTTTCAAGTTGTACTGTATATCAAACATTTTCTGCTTTGGGTGTTTCATTACCTATTTGTATGAAATGTTTTCAAAACCAAAAGAAAAAGAAAAAAAAAGGATGCCAAACTGTTGCATAAGTATTTAGAAGACTGGATACTTTGTCCTAAAAGCATATTTCATAAAAAGATATTTCCTGTTAAACTTATTCCTGTTAAACAGATTGCCCCTCAGAGTTTCAAAGTGCAGAAGTTCAACTCAAGGCAGCATTTGTGAAATATCAATAGAAGAATCTGTCTTTACTTTACAACATCAGCACATTCCATTATTTATTTATATTAAAAATAACAACTACATTGCAAGCAAAGCATATTTGCCTTTGAATTTTCCATACCGATTCTTTCAGCTTTTACACTTAATTCAATATATTATATATCGACCCCCTTAATCAGTAAGTTGGGGGGGGGGGAATCCTGCAACCAACAAAAAAATGAATTATTTTGAGGCAAAGTGGCCTCAGGAAAACTTTAAGTAATATATGTTCAGTTTCAGTTTCAAAATGTCTTTTATGCCAAGTAAGACACCAGACTTTTGCTTTGTGAAATTACTTAATATCTTTCAAAATTCTAGCCTTTCCTTTTAATCACAGACATACATATTTTTCTCTGACTCACTGTTTCCAAACCTATTTTTTTAAATTGCTGTTGTTTGTTGTTTAGTCGTATCCGACTCTTCATGACCCCGTGGACCAGAGCACGCCAGGCACTCCTTCCTGTCTTCCACTGCCTCCCGCAGTTTGGTCAAACTCATGTTGGTAGCTTCGAGAACACTGCCCAACCATCTCGTCCTCTGTCGTCCCCTTCTCCTAGTGCCCTCAATCTTTCTCAGCATCAGGGTCTTTTCCAAAGTATTTTTTAATACTTTGCCATAAAGAGGCACCATAATAAAATAAAAAACCCTCACTTGCTGCCAAGTGCATAACTATGGAGCCCCAAGATTCAGTAAAGTTGATCCTACATTTGTGCTTTCGGTGTCTCAAATGGCACAAAAGGAAAATACATTATATAATAATTATACTAGGGTTGTCATTTTCGAACAGAAAAGTTGTTGAGCTTTTTGGGCAAAATCACAAAAAGTAATGCTGTTATTGAGCTATTTTTATGGGAAAATGGCACTGCCAGCATGGGCCGGATTTATCGCAAGTTTGATGAGGCCCTAAGCTACAGAAGGTAATGGGGCCTTTTATAAGTCCAGCTGTCCTTTGTCAACAACAAATTGTTGCTGTTTTGTGTGTTGAATATATTCTATATCAGTGGTGGCCAAACTTGGCCCTCCAGCTGTTTTTGGACTACAACACCCATCATCCCTAGCTAACAGGACCAGTGGCCAGGGATGATGGGAATTGTAGTCCCCAAAAAGCTGGAGGGCCAAGTTTGGTCACCACTATGCTATATGGTAATTTAGTAGGTATCTAAAGCCATTTGCACATAACAAAATATGTATTTTATTTGTTTTTTACCTTATATTTTGGAAATGTACACCCAGTGGGTTTTTTCTCCTTTAATTTTTTTGGGGGCCCCTAAGAGAGTGGGGCCCTAAGCTATAGCTTATACGTAAATCCAGCACTGGATTCAGTACATGATAGAAGAAGAAGAAGAAGAAGAAGAAGAAGAAGAAGAAGAAGAAGAAGAAGAAGAAGAAGAAGAAGAAGGTGTTCCCATAGTGAAAAATGTATTTTACTGTTTGTAACATAAAAATAATAATCCCTACAATAAGCCCTACATTGTACCTTTGAAACACAGGATTATATCCACTGTTGGATTATATAACACTGTTGGAAGGCTCTTTGATCCAGTGGATGCTTCAGTGAATGGAAATGGGGTGGAGGAACCTGTTTTGCTCCTTCATCCCCTCCCTTCATCCGCATCACCAAATATGATGCTTCAAAGTGTCCCCAAACCATATAGAGTAGATCAGGAAAGGGGCACAGAGGTCTGTAGGGGAAAGGGGAAATCAGCAAAAAATCTCTCCCACTCCATTTTTCAGTCATGGAAATCTCTGCTGGATCAGGGAGCCCACTGCCAGCAGAAGGATGCAACTGGAAATAGCCTGTGACCCTCCATTAAAAGTTAAATACCTTCTAGCTAGCAGTTGTTTTCATCAAGGCAGAGAGATGTAGTAGAAACTATTTTGTTGCTGGTAAGCTTGCTAATTACTTGTCTGAAAGGTTAGGAATGGTTGTTTTATACATGAACGCCAGTACTGTAGTTCCAAAAGTTATCTTTTAAAATACTGAACTGTTTCCAGATCATTTTGCACAAGGGAATTAAAGATTCCCTGCTCCCATCAAAGTGGCAGACCTAATTGTCACAAGGCCCAGAGAAATTAACTTAACCGGGAAACTAAACTAAAACACATTTCAGTACTTCTCTCAGGAAGAGCTTTTGCTCGAAATACGGTATATTGGGATTTTTATCTAATCTCTAAATATGGTTTTTCACCATTTTGTATTTGCCCCATTTCTTGTTTTTGTATTGGATCTAATAATTAGGAATGATCCAAAGAATATGTTTTTAAAGAAGTATTTAATGAATTAGATTAAGAGTGTGGGTGGGAATAAGCTTATTGATTGAATATTTAAAGAAAAAGTTATATGAAATGTTTTAATGTATGTTTACATATTTAATTTATTTGTGTGTGTGTAACTTATATATTGATGTATTTAACGTAAGATCATAGGTATAGATTAGGTAGCAAAAATGGGGTTGGTGTGAAATTTCAAGTTGGGTGCACAATACACCTTAAAATACCCACCTTAAAATACCTACAAGAAAACCGTGAATACCTTTCATTTTTGGAATCTGGAATTCTGGATTTCTTTTAGGCTTTAGTAATGATTTGGAAACATGGAACAATATGGTGATCCCATGTGTAGGGATTTAGCAGTATGAAGATTTGCTACCATGATTGCTTTGGGCAATCATCAATTTCACTAATGAAACCAAATTCAGAACCATGTGCATGCCTTTGATTTTTAGTTATTTAAAGGACCCCTGGACAGTTAAGTCCAGTCAAAGGCGACTATGGTGTGTGGCACTCATCTCGTTTTCAGGCCGAGGGAGCTAGTGTTTGTCTGCAGACAGCTTTCCAGGTCATGTGACCAGCATGACTAAACCACTTCTGGCACAACAGAACACCATGATGGAAACCAGAGCGCATGGAAACACCGTTTACCTTCCCACCACAGTGGTACCTATTAATCTACTTGCACTGGCGTGCTTTTGAACTGCTAGCAGGAGGTGGGAAAGAGCAACGGGAGCTCACCACTGACCTTTTGATCGGCAAGCCCAAGAAGCTCAGTGGTTTAGACCACAGCACCACCCATGTCCTAATGCTAAGTAATGCTAAGTAATGGCCATAGGAGACCTCTTGATATAGAATAGCCCAATATTATTTCAAAGGGTGTGCACTTTATTTCTAAAAAGAAAGATAGTTTTGGGTGGACTTATTTCCCCATAAAGTCAGAAAAGTAAATTTGACTCAACAAGCAAGCTTTTTCTTTTTTCTTCTTTGCTAGTGAAATAATACATTTCTAGAATCCAGCTCAACTGGAGAAGTGGAAATGGTAGAGTTCCTAATTGATTGAGGTAGCATTAGGGATGATGCAATAATTGCTTTAATTAGCTCCTATTAAACTGGTATGTAAGTTGATAGTCTGCTTCCATCTGAACAGCTTCACAGCTGTGCTCTGTCAATACATCGGCTCATTTTCATCTCTTTGCTTCTCCTCTCCTTTTTGAACTCTGGTGTTTTCTCACTTCATTTCAGTGATTAGTTATATATCCCCAAACTATATACTAATCAATTTCAGTCTGATTAAAGCCTAAATGTTGCTTCAAGGTGAAGTACACAAGCTTTTAAGTGATACAAAACTCTTGATTGGGAGGAAGCATATGTGCTTACTTTGCATATAGTAAAGCTGGCCATTTGTATTTATCTGCCAAACAGTGAATAAAAAATTACCATACTTCAGCTTCACACCTGATAAGAAATCTGAGGAATCTAATGGTAAGACAGTGACAACTGGCTTACCAAATACCGTATTTTTCGCCCCATAGGGCACACTGGCTCATAGGGTGCACCTAGTTTTTTGGGGGGGAAATAAAGAAAAAAAAATTATTTTCCCCCCAGGCTCGGGGCTGGGGCGGGGGAAGCCTGAGCTTCCCCCGACCCCAGCCCCCAGAACAGGCTGCTCTCCGCAAGCCATGGGAGGGCTTGCGGAGAGCTACCCGAAGCCCGGGCGCGACTGCTCAGTGCACCCAGGCTTCGGGATAGAGGCCCTCCAAAGCAGGTCAGGGAATAGCGGGATGGTGGCGCTCCGCCTCCCCGCTGTCCCCCGAGCTTGTGGGGCTGGCAATGGGGAGAAGTGTGCTTCTCCCCACCGCCAGCCTCCAAAGCAGGTCGGGGAATAGCGGGATGGCGGCGCTCCGCCTCCCCGCTGTCCCCCGAGCTTGTGGGGCTGGCGATGGGCTTCGGGGTGCAGGCAGCTCTCCGCAAGCCATGAGAGAGCTGCGCAAAGTCGCGCAGCTCTCCCACGGCTTGCGGGCAGTTTCCTGAAGCCTGGAGAGCGAGAGGGGTCGGTGCGCAACAACCCCTCCCGCTCTCCAGGCTGCAGCGAAAGCCTGCATTCACCCCATAGGACGCACACACATTTCCCCTTCATTTTTGGAGGGGGAAAAGTGCGTCCTATAGGGCAAAAAATACGGTAGTTACATCCACACTATCCTAAATTACCGGTTTGTAATTGTTGTCTTTTATTTGCCTTTGATACCAGGGGCAGCAAATTTCCTTTAGTCCAAGGACCACATTCCCATTTGGACAACCTTCTAAGGGTGATAAGACAGTGCCAGAGGCAGAAGTGAGTAGAGCTACAGATGTGCCTCTGACATTTGTCCAATAGGCTACATGCCAGCCTTGCGAAAGTTAAGCGTTTCCATATGTATTCATAAACACATTTCTCCATCCTCTAGCCAGGCAAGCAAGAGGCATTATCATAGTTCAGTGATACACTGAATGACTCAGTGAAGGTGCAGAACTGGGCTGGTGAGCAGACCTGTCTGGGGGAAAGCCCAGGACCCACTGGCAGAGGAACGGAGGGGGGGATCACCCCTGGCAACATTGGGGAAGGGGGTACCATTGCGGCTGCCCCCCCATGCTGCGCATCCCTCCACCATGCTGGGCGCCACGCCCGCAGAACACATGCCACACCCCCAGACACACGCCACACCCCCATAGGTGGCACACCATGCCCCCGGGATGCATGCTACACCCCCGTGTGCGACGTGCCACGCTTCCCGTCCCCCAGGATGAGCGCCAGCCACGCCCCTGCCTGCTCTCTGCCCCCAGTGCCGGAGCATGCGGCTTCGCCACTGCCTGGACCTCAAGGTACTGGAGAGAAGTACCTGGAGGACTTTGTTTGGCCTCCTGCTCAAGGTTTCCCACCCCTGTTTCATCACACAAATTCATGCAGATCCAAATATAATTTGCGGGAGATATATACTTTTTAAAGACTTGTCTAGTAACCAGGGTGTGTTTAGCCCCAGCTGGGATAGCTCATTCCATAGAGCGTGAGACTCTTAATCTCCGGGTCATGGGTTCAAGCCCTGCATTGGCCAAAAGATTGCAGGGTGTGGTCCCTTTCAAATCTACAGTTCTACTTGTGAAAATAAATAAATCCAGTTTTCTATCTGTTGTGAAAGTACTATTTTCCTTAACTGTCATCACAGTGAGAGAGCCAGAGAAACTCAAGAAACTCCCCCCACCCCAAATCACAGAATTCATTATGAAAGAAAATATTTGTAGTAATCTCAAATAGCTGACAGCTTAATCACATGTTTCCTTTCAGGAGAACCAAAAATGGCACCCCTCCAATACTCAAATATTCCCAAAGGCATGCAAAATATGCTCCTATTTTAAACCAGAAAACTATGCTAGTTTCTTTTTGGATATTCCTTTTCGACACTTCAGAAGGAGCATTCAGAAAAAGCTATTTATATTATTATTATTATTATTATTATTATTATTATTATTATTATTACTACTACATTGTTACTAGGTAATGTGTAATCCAAGTAAAGCTCTTGTTCTCTAAAAGAAAATACAAACTTTCTTTGAACATTTATTTGACAAATAAGAAGAATACACTCTACTTAGTTGATGTTGTTTTCTACAGTATAAAACTATACAATACAATAAACTCAAACTTTCAGTTCACATTTAAAGCAAGTATCAGGCACTTAACTAACAACAGAAAGGTGAAAGTTAGTTATTAGGGCTAACCAAAAAGTCACAAAAATGTGGCAGAATTTAGCTCCTGCTTTGGGTAACACCCTGCTTGATGAATAATTTCAGAGAATGGAAAAAAAAGAATGTTATTTTAAATAACAGGGTTTTGTTTTGTTTTTTACTTTCCAAACTGAATTGAAATCTGAAGCTTTTATGATTCAAGGGTTTGAATGCATGATGCATAAAAGAGTGGCTGCTATTATCTGGGAAGAGGTAGTTGCTCTGGTTACATAACTTGAGAATGCAAGTTTCAAAGTCAGATGGATGTCTCTGTTTTAGTTTTACATAACAGACACATCCACCGTGATATACTTGTACAATGTGATATAATATGATACGCCTTCTTCCTAGATGTGTCAGATATCTTCTTACAATATTTCGTTCCTCCTAAAGAAGGAGGTTGGCCAGCAAGTGTGAGAAGAGATCAATACTATTTGATTGTTTTCCTCTTTAGGGTACTAATACATCCGAGTGTTTCACAACATGCTGTCTAAACCCAGCAAAAACAAACATGCCAGCAGGATAATTAATTTAATGAGATTATCTCACCGGTAGTTGCCCTTCTTTTGGCAGCACTCACACTTAGACACAGTCCATGAAAAGGACTGCGGCTGCAGATACCCTCAGTGAAAACCGTTTTATATTTGCCAAACAATATACTATGTTTTAATGAGAAGTATAAAACAATGGTTTTTTAAAAATAAATATAAAATAACATTTTATTTCTCCTGATAAATAAAAACAATTATCTTTCTTAAAGGGAGACTTGTTTCTAAGCAAATGCTGGGTGTCACACTGGCAGATTACTGCAAATTTAAGATGATAGAATATAAGTAATGGAATAAATAAATAAAAATGAACACCTTGTTGGAATAGGCTGTGTGTGCTTCTACCACTTTTCAGTTTGAACTTTACTTTGCATGAAGTAAATATATACTTTATATACTTTATATTCTGTGTGTGTGTATGTGTGTGTGTGTGTGTGTATGTGTGTGTGTGTGTGTATGTGTGTGTGTGGCTGCAGTCCTCTGTACACTTACCTGAGTTCAGGTGGGATTTGCGCTACATGAAATAGAAAGTGAAATGGTAGCATATTCCTATAGATAACACTGCTGCTGCGCTAGTAGAAATTACCACCATATCTAATGCATTGCTCAACCAAGAAAGAAGGAAATTACACAGTATGGAGAATATAAAAAGTGGTGTAAAAAGTACAGACAGAGCTCTAGAATCCCTGGAAGTACCATCATGGCCCACTATTCAGGGGCGGTGGCAGTGGTCAAGAGCTGAGCCAATAGATACTGTAACTGGTATAGGATTGAACCCTGATATTGATTAGCAGCAACTGTAGCAGGGATTAATGTTGTTATATGCATATTTAATCTTCTGGGATTCATTCCAAAGCCTTACTTCTCCTTGGACTTTGAAAAATAACAGCAAGGCCTCATTGGCATTAACCTGCAACTTATTTTTTGTAACAGATACCAGTTTCCCACAGGAAACTGCAAGGCACTGCTGGGCAGCTCAGAATAAATTATTATTACATTTATTTAAATCCCTGGCATAATATATATATATATATATATATATATATATCCCAATTCTTCAAATAAGTCTGGATTCTTCAGAAAGGATACACACAAACCTTAATAAAAAAATAAATCTATAGCTCTTTTTAAACTCCATACATTTTTGTGCTGCTGTGTTAGCTGTCAAAGCCATTACTACTAAGGAGAGGGTATTATTTGTGACCTAGAGTGACTTAGAACTAAAGGCTAAAGAGGTCTGCTTTATTCTGATGAATTTAAAGGCCACCTATGACACTCAGGGTGAATTATATCTTCTTCCTCTTTTTAATTCATATGAAAATAGCATTATTATTATTATTATTATTATTATTATTATTATTATTATCATTATCGCAATCATCATAAATTTATGTTGCTGTTAGAGTTTATTTACCCGAATTTGGAGATTATGTATTTTAACATATCCATTAAAGTAGTTTTTAATATATGCATGCTGGTCTCCATATGTGATGCAAAGCTGTAAATCCTCATAACTCTATTTCATTCTTCACCAATGACAGCCGTGAAGTCAGATTGTAATTCTTGCACTGTGAAGCATCTATATACAAGTACTTGCTTGGCAAATGGAGTAATGCAAGGCATGCATTTTCTTTCCCTTTAATTTTTTTTTTTTTAATTCAAGGGTAAATGTCAAAACAATGCTGTAAAACCAATTAAGAAGAAAGAAAACAAGATTAGAGGTGCTACTTGAATTATTTATTGTTGTGCACTGTTGCCAAGTCTTTAAATAAGTAGTTAATAGACCTTACAGTAACTCTCTTTGCAATACAGTAATTTATTTAATGCACTTTTCAGCAATGCACAAGCATTAATCTGAAAGACTCCATGTTGATCTGTACTGTACTTTTCTACAGAACAGTAACAATATACACAAGGAATCTTCAGCAGAAGGGCAGAAGACCACATTTACTTGAACACTCTTGCAGTGGTACTATTCAACTACACAGCTTTGGTTACTGTGTAAGCAGCAGGTAATGAAAAATCATTGACCACCAATGCTGACTTTCGTAGATTTGCTCAATGTCATTAAAGAAATAAGCTACTGACTGCTATAATTTCAAGCATTTTTCCAAACTGGGTACAGTTATCAATACTGTTCTGAATATGATAGCTCCCGTTGCTTGGTCCCAGCTCCTGCCAACCTAGCAGTTCAAAAGCACATAAAAAGTGCAAGTAGATAAATAGGTACCACTCCGGTGGAAAGGTAAACGGTGTTTCCGTGCGCCACTCTGGTTTCACCAGAAGCGGCTTCGTCATGCTGGCCACATGACCCGGAAAAACTATTTGCGCACAAACGTCGGCTCCCTCGGCTAGTAAAGCGAGATGAGTGCTGCAACCCCAGAGTTGTTCGCGACTGGACTTAACTGTCAGGGGTCCTTTACCTTCACCTTTTACCCTAATCAGAGTAAATACCCCAGTTTATCAATACTGTCCAGTAGCACCTTAGAGACCAACTAATTTGCTACTGGACAATTTTTTTAATTTTTTTTATTTATTTCAACTGCGTCAGACCAACATGGCTACCTACCTGAATTCTCAATAATGATTTTCCTTCTGAATTTTTAAGATAGTGGTAGAAAATATTTAGCTCATATTCCATAAAAAGTCTTGCAAGGTCACCTTACCCCATATATACCCACGCATCCACTTCAATTACAAGTGTCGCATAATGTTGACATGTACCGTACTGCAATCTTGTTTTCACCTTACCGCTGATTTCAACTATTTTGGAAGAGTCAAAGAGTTGTTCTTAAATATAAACCATTTAAATAGAAATCTTGCAAAATAAATAAATAAATAATTTTTTGTGCTTGATTAAAAAAAAATACGCTAGCAACCCCAACCATTAATCAATTACATTACTCTGAGGAATGTTCCATATATGCCTAATACATAGTTCATCAAAGGCAGCACCTTTGAAGGAGCTTGTATAAGGCAACATTATGAGATGGGTGAGGAGCATTATGGGAAGGCTGCTTCTAGGACTAAGGTGAAACTGTGAAACTCCCTTGTTACTTTTGATATTGGATCCTGCTTGTTGTTTAAGCAATCTTCTTATATTTGTAGTATTAAAATGTATTTTTCTATGTTACTATATTTGCTATTGTTTTGCTTTGTTATTATGAAATCATTACTATGTCATTTTTTGATGTGCTACATTGAAATTGTTTCTGTTTGAAATGCATCCCTGGTTTTTTTGTAAGCCGCTTTTGAGCATGATTTTTTTTGTGTGTGGAAAAGCAGCATGCATATACAATGAATGAACAAATTTACTCTTTCTGCATCAGGTGCTTAAAATATTGAGGTATTGGAACATGAACAATGCTTTTTTTAAAAAAAATTATTCAAAGTTATAACAAAACGTATTTTCCAAAAACATATCCTTATTCCCCCCATTTTTCCTCCCCGCACAGGAACATGAACAATGCTTTTAAACAACAACAACAAAGAATAAATAGATCTACTGAAAACCAGAATTTTTGTTTTATCTACTACTATAGGATCCAATCAGTTGTGCTGGAGTAGAGCTAGCCTTGGGAGAAAACTAAGTTATTTGTCATATATTCAGATAACACATTTGTAATGTGGGAGCTACAGGAGAAGTGCTTTTTAAGTGCTTATGTGATGATGGCATTGTGTGATAGAAGATGCATAAAGCTGGCTGCTGGCCACTGACTAGGAACTGGCAAGCCTTGCCCATGCTGAAGTGTCCCAAGCATGTAGGCCCCCCATTCGGGTCTGTGAACTTGCCATTAGTGAGTTAAATTAGAAACAACTACAGCATTTTTGCTCAAGGAAAGGATATTAAGAAATAATAGAAAGAAATATGCATGTTTAATATTCTGGGCTTCATTCCAAAGTCTTACTTCTCTTTGTGCCTCTTTGAAAAATAACATCGGGGCCTCACTAGCATTAACCTGTAACTTTTTGTAATAGATACCATTTCCCCACAGGAAGCTGTCTTTCTGAAATAATACCAAATACTAACTTTCGTAATAATTGTTCTAATTAAAAAACAATGTAGGAGACTGCTGGGCAGCCGAGGCTGTCTAAGGTGTCCCTATGCAACAACAGGAGCTTGTATCTGAATGACTGATCTGCTCCAGAAAGCACATAATAA
Organism: Podarcis tiliguerta; assembly: GCF_965153285.1. Taxonomy (NCBI): domain Eukaryota; kingdom Metazoa; phylum Chordata; class Lepidosauria; order Squamata; family Lacertidae; genus Podarcis; species Podarcis tiliguerta. The sequence continues at coordinate 67,998,048 of NC_139536.1, read as the reverse complement.
TATTGATGGAGGACTGACATGTCCACAAACCTAGTATTAATATCAATTATACTGAAGATTCTCTATGCCCTTGAGCGCACGGTTATTTTTGGGTGTTGGAACTGTTATGTGTGCAGGTGTTTTAGGCCGAAGCAATGCAGGCCAAGGCCCTCAGGCTTCCTGGAGCTCAGGAGCTTCATCTGCATAACAAAAGATAGAGAGGATCCTAAAACCCTCCAATGACATTGTTATTAGCTAGAAGACAGCCAATCCCTGCTGAGGGCCAATGTTGTGATTCACAAATTGCAAACTTTCACAGGCGGTGTGTGTGTTTTGCCTGGGCTGGCTTAAGGTATTTATACTGGGCCAAGTGTCCCTGTTTGTCATTCTTGTTCTTCCCGATGTTCCAATAAATCTTTTTTTTGAGCAGAATCTCAGTCTTGGGTCGTGCCTGAACCTACTTACACTTCAGGAACCACTTATTGATTCCTGTTCTTCTGCATAATCCCTGTTTTACCAAGTATCAATGGAAACAAAGGTTAGGGAATGCATATCAGGTTCTAGGCTGGAACTTCAATTATTTCTGACCCTTTAGGTACCACTGCTTATAGTAGGACTGAACATACAGATTAACTGCAGTCTGTGTTTCTTTCAGCATAAACAGTGAGGAAAATTCTATTACTAACATTAAAATGATTATGCATCTAAGACTCAAGCAGTCCATTGAAATAAAACAAACGTCTCAAGAAAAAATTTCCACCCTTGACCTTAAATTAAAAATGGACAGACAAATATTTTGTTTAATGTTCCAGGTTCTAAATTAATGTTGAAAACACAATTCAGAATTTAAGAACATAACAAGAGCCCTGCTGGATCAGACCAAAGGATAATCTCATCCAGCATTCTTTTCTCACAGTGGATAACCAGATGCCTGTGTGAAGCCCACAAGCAGAATGTCAGCAAAACAGCATTCTCCTCACTTGTGCTCCTAGCTGCTGTTTTTAACAGGCACCCTCAGCAACAGATACTCTGACACTAGAGGTAATATAGCCAACATGGCTAGTAGCCATTGATAGTCTTAACCTCCGTATAGTGGTATAATGCCATTTTAAAACCATCCACATTGTTGACCATTGCTACATCTGGTAAGAGTGGTAACTATGCTCTGTTTATCTAGGACCACATAAAGAAACCTTGGCTATAGGTCGTGGTTAAGGAAATAGGAGTTTAACAGTGAGGCTGCATTCAAGTATCACACTAAGTGAAACCTTGGCATGGGTGCCATGTTACACTGAACTCGAAGGACCAAGGAGGACCAAATTGGCTGTGATTTCCCAGGAGCACACACTTTCATGCATTTGCACTAAACTGTGGTTTGGCTTAGTGTTACGTGCAAATGTAGCCTTTCTGGGTCCTGAATGTTCTAACATTCAGTTTCATTGGATGGCCCTGGTATCTAGCATTATGAGAGAGGAAGAAAAACTGGTCTCTGTCCACTTTTTCCACATTGCATATCCCATCTGCGAGACTCAACATTTTTAGCAAGCGGTAGCTACTAACTCATTGCTTAGCCAAAAAGGAACATGGTCTTAAGGCACCACTTACACCAATGATGTCACCATTCCCCTATCCAAGTTATTGTCAACATTTGAAAGTTCTTAGGTCTTTAGTATATAGAAATAAATAATGTTTGACAATGGTGTTGGAGGATTCATAAATATAAAATTATGTGTTACAGTATTAAAAATAGAGTTCACTTTTCTAAAAAAAGTATATATTACCCAATTGTAAGACGATAAATGTGCCATTCTCTCTAATGCTTCAACATTACAGCTCTATCTCTTAAAAAGCTGACATGGAAAATAGCAGCGTAATAAACCAATTCATCATAATGCGCAAAAGAAAGCATTGGAATAAATTGTAATAACCTTTCAAAAACTAGCAGCTTTTAAAAGTATTAATTTCTACTCCAGATAATTGGAAAGGACACCTGGGCGGTCAGGCAATATTTTTCATGGGATTGTCCTGTCAGGAACTCAGATTGTCTTTGGAGTCAGGAACAATCGTTTAGCGCTAAATGACAGTGAATCTTGCAAATGGGTATTCCTAGATGGTATTGCCATAAATTACAAAACTGAACTCCCCTCAAGGTCAGCCATAAAAGAGGGCAGGTATCAAATGGCATTCTTGGAGCTCTGAAGTAGTCTTCAAGCTTCATACAAACGGACGCCGGTTGTGTTCCTGCCATAAAAATCAACTTAATGGACTGACAGCACATATTATCATCAAAGCTTTATAAATTTCCTATATAGATCTACAAAATGCAATGAGGACTGTGTTTGAAATGGAAAGAGCTGTGGTTTCTGCTTATGCTAACTGTAAACATTGTTACTTAATTCTGAAGTGCTGACAGCCTTGAATTTGAGACTACAGTGCATTTTGCATTGAAAGCAAGCAACGCTTCGGTGCAGTTCAAAATAATCATACTAACACAATGGCTATTTTTTATTTCCCTTTTCCCTTTTTATATCATCTTTTGATATTTTGTAAGAAAGAGGTTGTACCAATGAACTATATTCCCATTTAAATATGAGTACTGTAAACAGGAGATCAAATTCAAAGAGCAGCTTCTGAATTTTTTAGATGTTTTTTCTCTAATAGTCTGAGACAGTCACTGAATGGAAATAAACAAAACCAATTCAAGGTTTCTTCAGATGGCATAGGAAGGTTCCCATGGAAAAGCAAGTGTGATTCCTCCTTATGCTGTGTCACCACAAGGTGCAGGTATTATCTCTTCTACCGCTGCATAGGCATTGGCCAGGCAGGTAATGTGACCAGAATATGCAGTGAACTAACCATGAAATCGGGACGCGGGTGGCGCTGTGGGTTAAAGCCTCAGTGCCTAGGGCTTGCCGATCGAAAGGTCGGCGGTTCGAATCCCCGCGGCAGGGTGCGCTCCTGCTGTTCGGTCCCAGCGCCTGCCAACCTAGCAGTTCGAAAGCACTTCCGGGTGCAAGTAGATAATTAGGGACCGCTTACTAGCGGGAAGGTAAACGGCGTTTCCGTGTGCGGCTCTGGCTCGCCAGAGCAGCGATGTCACGCTGGCCACGTGACCCGGAAGTGTCTTTGGACAGCGCTGGCCCTTGGCCTCTTTGAGTGAGATGGGCGCACAACCCTAGAGTCTGTCAAGACTGGCCCGTACGGGCAGGGGTACCTTTACCTTTACCGTTAACCATGAAATCAGTCTGCACACACTGACTCCAAAAGTAGAACTGCCTGTATTATTTTTCTGAGCTTTTTTCTGTACTCTTTTTAAATTGGACACATATATATATGTACACACACACACAGAGAGAGAGAGAGAGAGAGAGAGAGAGAGAGAGAGAGAAAGAGAGAGAGAGATGTAACATTACATTTTCTCATTTAAATCTTATAATCATAATCTGTTTTCCTTTTAAAAAAAATCCAGCTTCTTAAATTGTTGCACTGGAGTAAAGGTTGATTTGAGGTAGGGGAAGGCTGCAGTTGAACAAGTTCCCAAAACCTTTGGGTGTAATACATTGTAGTGCTGAGCCTCTCATTTCCCCAGTGCAAGGATTTTTCTTACCACAATGGAACATTCTCCCTGTCTCCTCTACCTCTCCCTGTTCTTTAGAGCTGATTTGAGGAGGGTGCAGGGTGCATGCTGGGTGAGAAGGCGGGGAAGGCCCCATTGCAGAAGTGGAAATCATTTTATTGGTAGGGTATGGTAGCTGAATACCACTCACACCTCTTCTTTTTTGCTAGTATTATATGGAGGCCACCATCCAAAGCTTTACTGCCAGTTTCTTAGCTATGTTTAGTATTCTACTTTGTGCAGACCAGTGGCCAGTGTCATATCAGACCCTGGAGTCTCAAATTTCATTGGCACCCTTGTGAGACGGCCAAAGTTGGTGCCGACCACCTCTTGCACTCCTTTCTAAATCATTGGCATGGCATCCCCTGTGGCGCCTGCAGGGCTCCCATCCTAGCGTTACCAAATTAGTTGTGCTCCCCTAAATCTGCCTCTGATCATATCTTGAACATGTGGTTAGGGAGTTGTTGGTGCTCTGATTCAGAGCTCCAGTTATCAGTTACACAGTAGTCCTAGAAATGCCCTTAGCCTATGGCCCAACCCACAGCAGACCATGCTTCAGAAGCGACAAGCCTCTCTTCTGCACTCTCCTTCCAAACTCAGTAGACTAGTTCAGATGATATTTACTGACTGATCCAGTGCAGTGAGGCCACACCTCTGCATGTCTGAAGTTGGCCTACATGTAAAATACAAGAAAAATATTTGAAGACTCAGTTGACTGACTGAGCCTAAACTGAGGAAATGGTACACATAGGCTGACTTCAGACATTCCATTTCTATGGGGAAGGCAGAAATGGGACCAGTGTGTGCCATGGCCAGGGGAGACAACCATGGAGGTTTTTCTCACCATATTCTTGTTAGTCTTAATTTGTCAGGTGTATGAAGGTACATGCATGAGCACAGAGGTGAAATGGTTGTGAGCAGTGGCAATGGAAAGCAGTAGAAGTTCTATGCTGAGTTTAAATATGAGTGACTCATGCACAACAGTAGTCACTGGTGATAATACTATCCCTGCTATGCTGATTTAAACACACACAGAGAGAAAATTATGGCTAAAATCACACAAAAATGCTTTAATAATCACGTGGGAATCTTCAGTTAATTATAACCATGTTTCAGTTAATTAGTGCCACCCTCGAGTGGTTCATTTTCCAGTTTAAATATCACCACACACTCCTTTAGCTAATGCAGAAGGGACCCTCGTCTCTCCTGAATACTGGTCCATGCTGTCCTGTTACTAGACTATGATGAAATCCCATGATAAGGCATGTAACCTTGCCTTTCTACATTACCAACCCACCTGTACCTCTGCCTCTAGTAGCACAAAACGATTGCCTTATCTATAAGGCAAGCATTCATGTCAATTTCAGCATTGCAATGCATTCTAAATTTCTTTTATAAAATGAAAACGTTACTGTTTACTCCATTGGCCTTTTAAACAGACATCTTTCATGTGAATCCCCTCTCCTGTCACTGCTTTGAGACCCTCCTGCTCTCTTTCTGACTCCTAGGATTTGCTGACAATGGTATTCACTGGCACACTCTCTCTCTCGCTCTCGCTCTTCCTTCCCAGTAAAGAATTTTCAAATGCTGCTTGTGACACACAGCTTGATCCTATGCATTTTTATGAGCAAATATGTGCCACTCAGTTCAGTGGAGCTTTCTCCTAAATAAATGTATATGATTGTAGCTTTAGTTGTTTACAGTTCTGTAGATGAATGCCGGGCTCTCGTGGACTAGAAGGTCCTTTTGGTCCCTTTGAACTCTACAATATTACAATTTTATGATTCTGTGACTTGCAGTTCTTGTCCCCTGCCCTATTCCTTTGGCTACAGAATTCCCTTTCACTCCCTGAAGGAATGCCTTTATTTTAACATCAGATTCTGACATCTAGATACACAAAGGATCCCTCCCCTTAATGCTCAGAGACTCTACCCCAGGATGCACAAAGTGGTGGTTTGTAGCTGGATGGTGCTACAAACACTGATGAAAATTTACCAGCTGTAGTTTGACTATAGTCCTCCGCTTTGTGTATCTGTTTAAGAAAACCTCTTCACCATACCTCTTCATCTCCTTCCTAGAGGGACATAGGGGAAAAAGGAGACAGGTACTCACATCCTCTCTTAGTGAGCTTCCTTTTCCATGCTATAACTCAGAATTAGGTCAACCAGCCTGTTTCCAAAATATCACACTGATTTCTGAACAATTTTACAGTGATGTTGCCTGAGTGTCTCTGCACAGGTATTCTGAAGGGGAAGAAAGAAAATAATAGAATGATCTGCTGTTGGACATTATTTTTAGCTTTTAAATAAATCTGTCATGCCATTTGAAGCTCAGCCTAATGACAATAATTATATGGGCTCTGAAGAAATCCGATTAGGTGAGCTAGGAAACCCATAGCAACTATTGTCGCTCATTTTCTTGTATGACAGGGTTGTCATTCTGGTAATTGCTGGAGCATATGCTTGATGACTGCTTGAACTTAGAACCTTTTTCTTTGAAAAAGATCTGCAAAGTTGGAAACTGACTGAAAGTCACAGCTAACATATTGAATCTGATAGCACTGTGGTACATCAGAAGGCCTATATTAACATTGCTATAAAAAAACCCACGCAGTTCAGCTGTTGACATGTATGGAAAGGAGATGTGAGGAAGAAGGATTTGAAGCATACAAAAGAAAATTATTTTAAAAGAAAACTACTAGTGAAACGCTATGTTATTTATCAATAGAAAATATGGAGCTCAAGGACTAGGAGTACGACAATGGATTAGTACTTCTTCATCCCCTAAAACCAGTAGCCAATGAAGTGGAGTGGAGCTGGGATGTGGAAATGACAACACAACCATGTCCCATCACAAACTGCATGATAGCACAGAAATATAGGGGTGGGTGGAGAGAGATGTGGTTCAGCACTATCAGGATTTTTGGCCTATACTGTTTGCATATGAAATGCCAAACGATATCAAACATGCATGAGCTGGGTCAGATATATTAAAAAACTAACAAAAATTCATGACCGGATTCACCCTAGCAGAAGCCTGAAAAGGAGTCTTGCTAGTGCAATGGGTCGTTCTCCCTTCTCTTCCCCTGCAGGAGAAGTTGGGAGATTGTTCTGCCAGGCAAGTAGAAATGTGTTTGCTGACAGACTACGCTGAATTCTACCCATGATTTCAATTGTTCCCATAGCAAAGCCTAGGCACAGAATGCTGAAACATATGCAAACAATTTAGATTAAAAAAAACGTGGTGCCATTGCTGAGCCACAACTTTCCTCTCCCCCACCCCCAACAATATTTCCCTGTCTGATATCTATTCTGAGAGTCAACTCACCAGTTCTAGAATATGGTGAGTGTGAAGTGTAGGAGGGTGAGGCCAAGGAATGGCTTGCACATGCATGTTCCTTACTTGATGTCTGCAGTGATAACTGATGACTTGTATGTGTAAATAAAACATCATAGATCAAACATCACAGATTCTCAAGTGGAATCCATTTGAATGGAAGTAGAACCATTCATTTCAATGTATGGAAATGCTTAATCACATTTCAACCCATGAATGCAGAAGAGAACCCTGGATCACCCCAATTCGCCAGGTTATTCACCCGCACTCTCACACTTGGCCAATGCCTATCCCTAGTATAGATGTGTGTGTGTGTGTATCCTATATCACCAAAATTCCCATCAACCTCCAGTAACCTTCAAAGAAGCCAAACCTAGCTTATGCACCAGGAGCCCCCCAAAATCTCTTACCACTTTGGAGATTTACTATTATGTTTTTGTTGTACCTCCATATTACTACGTGTGATCTGCTGTAGTATTAATTGGATGTTGACGCTCCTGCCATCTTTTGTTTCTGCAAGGCAAGGCTCTTAGTGGGAAAGGTTGCTGCCTGAGCCCTTGGAGAACCACTGCCAATAAGAGCAGATGTACTAGGTTAGATGGATCAATGATTCAGTATAAGGCAGCTTCATATTTATAGTTACATTTCCTTGGAACTCATTATTTTATTAAATACAGCTTTTACTGTTTCTCCATCAGTAATGGACTGATGGAATTTCATAACTCCAGCAAGAACAATGGGATTATATAATTTCCTGGTGTTCAATTGCTCATGATGAATGGGGAAAAGCATGAAATTGGGGAAATGAGCGTGCAGAGCTCATTTTCCAGGGTTGCTTGAAATGCAAGCATGAAGAGGAAATGTGCTGCTATCTGTCCCTCTGAGTGTAGGAGTAACACTGGTATTCACAACGCTTGATGGCTGCATCTGTAGAGAGGAAAGATCACAGTGTGAATCCCAATAACCACTAGATGAAAGTGATTTAAGAAAAGGGTAACTTAACAGTTAGCTTTTCTAGGTATATCCACTCAGAATAAGTCCTCTTGGGTTTGATGGAACTCAGCTAACTGTGCATAGCATTTCAGCCTTAACGGCTGTATGGTTCTATAGTGGCAGCCATCTTTCCCCTCATACATCGTCTCTGAAAGGAATGGCATTTTGACACAACTCATTAGTCTCACAGGCATTTGCAATCCCATTTTAATGCAGGTGGTTGGTGGTTTTAGGCCCCAAAATTTGACATTTGAAAGTCTGGCATCAACATCTGTAGCAGCCCTGTTCAGGGAAGTTAATACCCAGTCAGATGGGTGGGGTATAAACATTATTATTATTATTAGTAGTAGTAGTAGTAGTAGTAATATTAGTAGTTGTAGTGGTAAATGTCACATTTAATGCTCATGTTATTGTAGGAAAGGCAAATATATTGACAGAGTCATTGTGCAGAGAGGACTGCATCAATAGTGCTTTGCCAAAGATTCCTGCAGCTTGAGGCTTTCAATGACACTACTGAATGCCTAGTAGATAAAATACGGATGACTTATGTATTAATTTCTCATTATTGTGAAAAGGGCGATTAACCTGACTGACCTTTTAACATATACTTCTTACAAAGTGAAATATTGATTTGTATTCCCCTTCCTTCCTTATATTCCACCCCAAAAAATGACAAAGAAAAAGGGAGAAGGGCCAAATTCATGACCTTTCCCCACATTTCTCAAATGCATGTTTTACATGTTTTTTGTTTACTTATACTGGTCCACGCATCAGCTGCATGGTGTCAAACTTAGAACACACATGCAAAAAATAATTAAAGAAAAATATTTTTGTAGCTGTTGGCCACTTAACACAACCCCTTAGTTCAACATACGCTGCCAAAGTTTGATTACGATCAACAAAAATCTAAAGGTATATTTTGCTGTCTTCCTGCCTTACATTCACAGAAGGCGGAAAAGCTCCTCCTAGAGTCAGCAGGATTGCAACACACACAGACTGCTGCTACACTGGATGAACTACTGCTGTGTTGACATGCTCTGTCATAGGGAAAGGGGCGAAGGTAAGGTATCAACACAAAATCTGAGAAAGAGAAGATCACAACCATGCACTGAAGTATTATTATTTGGTCAATCATGCATCAAATATTGCAGTCCTACTTCAGGAGAACTGGTTTAATCCATTCACAGGGTTAGTAGGACAGTCTTCAATCCACCAAATGGATTAAACCAGTTGCCCTGGAGGGAAAGTCGTGGGACTTGAAATATGTCGGGCCAATAAATAACTTCTGTTTATTTATTTTAAATTCACAACAATGTCATGTGCAAAATTCCTCCCCTCACACAGGGTCAATAAACCATTTTCTACACACTACCCTCTCCCTCCATTTTTGTGCTGCATCACAGAGAGGCATTTTATCTCTTAACAAAGGACTTTCTGGACCTTACGCAGGACAATCGGGGAGGCATCTCCCCATTAGGCTCTATACCCAGTGTAGCTGCTGTGCGTGAAGATAGTAATCTGCATGCTGGAAGTGACAGGGAGACGGAATGAGGCTGCTGGACAGTCCTGTTCCTTCATCTGGCATTTTTAAATCTTGCCCTTCACTGCAAAATATCCTTTCTGAGGTAGAAATGGGTCTGCATGAAGTAAATTTCAGCTCACAATGGAGTGTGTAAGCATAGCACAGGCCTATCAGAGGATATTCAGAAGGAGGGACTCATAAGAACGCAAGAGTTCAAACCAAGGGTTAATTTTGCCCAGCACCTTGTTTATTGTTAAGTTGTGGGTGAACATATCAGACGACACAGCGATTCTTCAAACAGCTCTTGTTTATTCACAGGCCAGAACAGAACTGAACTGAAGGGTTCAGTCAGCCTGCTTATATAGAGCTCCACTAGAATGCAACAGTAACCATTTTCTGTAACTATCCAATCACTGAATGTCACTTTCAATCCCTTATTTGCATATGTGGACCTGAGTGAAAACTATCTACAGTATCCCGCTACTGGCCCAGGGTGAGATCTTCAGTACATAACATTTATCACAAAGGCCAGCCAGATGCATCAAGGAAGCCACCCAAGCAGGTTATGAAAGCAATATACTTCCCAGTGTTTGCACTCAGCAACTGATATTCATTGTTATACTGCCTTTGAACATGGTTCTCTTTAACCAGCATAGCTAGTAGCTATTGATACTGTTGCTTGTTCCTGGTTAATTTTAAAACACCATCAAAGCCACAACATATCCCCCTTCATAAATCAGTCTTTCATGCATTAAAGAACGGGAGCAGGGTCTCATCACAGCTGGAGTATTAAAAAACTTATGAAACAAGCACCTGTCTAAAGGTTTTTGCCATATGGTGAAACACCACAAAAGAGCGAGACAGAGGGAGATCTCCTCAGACAGACTTCACATGTTGAGTGGAAGCTGATTGTGCATCGATTTCCCCTTCAGTTCTTCTGCTCAATGCACACATATGACCCAATGAGAGAGAGAGAAAAGTTAACTTTCCATTTCCTTCATACTGTGTGGCCATAGCTGTCATACAATGTTCATTTGAGGAACCATTTTCAAAATTCCAAGAGTCCATTTCTTACCATAATGTGTTGAATTTCAGCAGCAAATTGAAAATACTGACATGAGAAGTATTTATACATTATCCGTTACTTAATATGAGAAACGTTCGCCTTTTTATTTTAGTGCCAAATAAGACTCGCAATGAATCCTGTACCAAAGTGACCTAAGCAAGATTAATATAATCCTAGTTATATCTGCTTCTTGTGGTTGACTGCCTCTTGGGTCATATAGTCGATGAAAACAGCTATTTTAAAACGTGTTTGCTTATGTTTAATTTTAATATAATTATCATGTACAGTTTCTGAATGCTGCCACAGTCACTTGAACATTCATTATTTATGAAACTGCATCTAAATTATATTTAAAGCTTTGATCTTCAAAAGACTTAGAAAGCAATCTGGCTTCTTTGTTGTTTTAGCTGATCGTTTTTTAATGAAACCTCTATCTCACCACTCTGATATTCAAAAACCTAGGATGCTACCATGTTGCAGAAATACTTGTGTATTTTTTCCCCTTCAGAAATACTCATTGAAATTAGTAGGTTTCTAGGGCTATGATAATGCTCTACCACCCACCATCCTGTTCAGAGGAGAATTTGAAGGAACATGATAGTTTTTGCTTTGTTTTTTAGGTGGATGATATTTTTTTAAAAAAGGGTTTGTATGCCATTGTTACTTTTTTGAATTTTATGTAAAGTTTTTTCAACTTTGGGGGCGGGGGGGGAGGACTTTTTTCAGTGGCTATTTCAGTGCTGCATTTGGCCAGCTTATAAAGTAGGACAGGGGAGTTTTAATAAAAGGACGGTCTCTACTGCTGCCACCAGCTATGGTGAACCCCACCACACATGAACCTTAAAAAAAATCCCTAAAATTACCATTACTTTATGAGGGCATAGGGGAGGCAAAGTACCAATTGTATTTTGCCACACACCATTTTTGAACCTGGAGTTCTTGGGCACTTTTTGAGCAGCCTTATGATTTGTATCGTCTGTGATACAGTACATATATTTGGTGGATATTATAAAAGTTCTGCAGGGGTGATAATGTGTCAGTGGAAACCTCACATGGATCAACACTTACTATATTTGGGCCATAATTGTTAAAGTCACTTCTTTTGGTCCTACATTATCTATATGTAATGTTTTCTTCTCATTCCTCTAGACATCTTCACCATCTTGTAATTTTTAAAAGTAAATTAGGTTGTTTATAATTACATTGATTGTAGTTTTTGTATGTCAGTTGCTATGGTCCTCAGAATTCTGGCTGCAGAGAAGTTTTGTTAAAGTCAGTATAAGTCATCTGAAGGGTGTGGTTTGAAGATTGACATGAACATTTCCTAAGAATGCTGGTATTTTATCCACTTTGGTCAATCACTGCATTATCTGGTTTTATGTAAGCAACTTACGTAATGTGGGATTTCGTGACTATTTCTTACAAGAAAAACCTTAAATGCTACAAGATAATCCATCTCTTGTTTGTTGTCTCATGATCTACTTTCCTATATATAAAGAACAAGGTTACAAGGAGGACTTCCCCACTATTTCAGTGTATATGTAAGTGTGGGGTTATAATTCTTCTTGATAAATTTGAATGCAGATAATAATTATTCCACTTCAATTAATTTAGAATAAAATAATGTGATCTTTACTATGCACCTTCCAAGGTATATCTTAATAGCAGGATTCTTTATTCAATTTTCTTTATTGGGCCTAGATTAATGTCACCTTGGAGCTGATAAATCTGCTAATGAACCAACGAAACAGCTTCTGACTCTGATAGTTCTTATTTACTAACCTGATTGGACATACTTTTGGCAGGTATAGAAACCACAGCATTTGCATTCCAGGAAACCAAATTTCTTGTTAAGCTTCAAAATTTCTATGGTAATAATGTTAAAACTGTATTGACCTTTTTTTGAAAACTAAATAAATAGCACCATCATTTTAACATTCTATTCTGTAGCAGTGAGCTCTGAATAAAATCCCAAAAGAAACATAACAGAAATGTAGGAACTACATATTATTAATTTTATTGAAATGAAGAAACATCCATGAAACAAAAATTGGTGGCACGATATCTTGGTGATAACTGATTGGTCCACAAATATTACCATCTTCCAGTCTATTTTGGCAGCTCCAGAAAGTGTGAAAACCATGTGCGGAGGAACTAGGTTTAAATTTTAATTTTGTGCTTCATCTTCAGCCATGCCGAAATACAGTTAGCAGCAACACATGTTAATGACAGATAAGGGAATTGTTGCTTCTCATATAATTATGTTGCTCTTGCCATAGTGGAGTCTGGCAGCAGAGCCAGCCGTATCATCACATTATTAGGGTAGTTACTCTGTTTGACAAGAATCCATTTTTACACAGTCACAGAGGCATCTTTTGTGAGTTGCGCTTCTGGAGCATAAAAATACAGAATATTTTTTGCTGAACCTTATAATGTACTTTCCATACAAAATGCACTTTTATGTGTACAAACATACACGGTTGACTCAGAATAAATCAAGAAGAATAAAATAAACATGTGAATCTCAACCTGTCAAAGAACGGACAGAGCTGCTTTTCCATAGTGTTATGTGCTTTACCATGTTGGAATTTTACCTCATCTATCAGCTGTTTCATTAATTCCCCTATCCACCAGCAAGCCTCCTGAACTCCATTCATCAATTGCACTTAAGTTTTAGTTATTAAGCTCATTTGCAACTATTAAGCTCACTTGCAAAACAATCCACCACCACCACCATATTCCATTGCGCTGGCCAGAATTGGATGTGATAGGTGTGTTGCTCCACTTAACTCCACTGGCTGTGCTGGATTGCTTTTCAAGTGAGCTCCATTGAAATAAATAGGACTTACTTCCAAGTAAACATATTTAGTGCATAGATAGGGGCAAGCTAGACTTAATGGGGCAGCCACATATATTTACTCATATGCCTGCCCTATTCCCTTATGCAGTGTACAGGAGGGTGTCTGTTCTACATGGAATGTGCCTCACTTTGCTGCGCTGCATTGGATGAATCACTTCAATACTAGAAGTGAACTGGGCTGGGAGAAAATTGCTTGAGGAAATTGGAGCAATAAGGTAAGTCAGGGGAGGGGATTGGTTTTAGATCTACACCAGGTAAATAAAAAAAGCTGCCACCTACCCTCCTTTATATGTAAATGGGACAGATGTGAATAAAATCTGCATAGTTGCCTCATCAAATCTAGTTTGACTGAGATTACTGGCAGATATTAGGGGGCCTGCAAAGATGTGCATTTGAGCTGCATCAACGAAAATTGTAGAAGGGAAACATTTATGGTTTGCAATGTTTGCAGAATCCAAGAAAAAGAAGAGATGGCTAATTTCATTTTCACATACCTTGCTTTCAGCACAATACTGCACTCTGAATTTCATTTGATTCTTTATAATCACCAGTATTCTGACAGCTGATTAAAATTCAGAATTGGCTTCTCCTTGGAAAGTCATTTATATGTGGAACAGAAACAGGAAAACCAGCTATATACTGCTGTGAATCAATAACATTTTCATATATATGTAATTGTGAAAGTTGCTGTGGGAATTCACTGTCATCTTAATGGTGTATGAGAAATATATAATATAAAGCAATTGAAGCAGTTTACTACTCAGAATCTCAAACTCAATCATTCTGTTCTGCAGGAAGAACAACGAACATCTTCTGGCACACTGCCTCTTTAAAAAAGATATCAAAGCTAATTGGAAATATGCTGCAAAAAGTATCAATGTGGCTAGCAGAAAAATAATACTGTATTAGAATAATGTATTTGCATCATGAGTAATTAAAAATCTAGTTACTAAACAGTATGTCTGGCCCTCCCAGCTAGATCTCCATGGGAAGCTTTATTTTAAGATGAAAGCAACAGAATTATTTTATTTATTCATTATTTTTTATCCCGTAATTCTTCTAAGGAGCTCAGGGCATCATCATCATTTTCATTTTTAAGTCACCTGACTCAAGAAAGTCTAAAGGGAACTTACATTTTAAAAGTGTTATATTTTAAATGCAAGAGTTGCACACAAGTTTTTAAAACTTGAAAAGTTGTCATGTGCTTATTCTGAAAACAACAATAAAAAACTCTACCTCTCCTCAACAACATATGAACTGAGCCAGACCCTGCGACCATCATGTGAGACCATACTTCATGTGACCCCCCTCCCACAAGAGGTCCAGAGGATGACAAAACGAGAACAGGCCTTTTCTGTGGTGGCTCCCCTTTTATGGAATGCTCTCCCTAGTGAAGCTTGTCTGGTATCTCTGTTACATATCTTTAGGCACTATGTGAAAATGTTTCTCTATAAGCAGGGCTTTGGCTAATTAAACAATCTATGGCCTTTGAAACTGTGTATGGGTAGGAAGGATTATTGTTTTGTGTGTTACTATGTTATGTATTTTTGTCTTTTTATATTGTAAACATGAAGGGCAGTATAGAAATTTAACAAATAATAATAAGCATGATTGCCATGAAAATTAATCCTCTAAAAATGTCCATGAAAATAGTGAAAGACAGCAGAGTCTCTCTGGGAAAGGTCTCACAAACTGATGGAAAAAGAACTCTCCTCTTTCTTGTCAACTAGTCTTTCAGCTTCTACCAAAAACTGCTAATGACCTCAGGCTTTGGGTAGGCTCATATGGATCACATGGGAGGAGGTATTCCATAAAGTATTGGAGTCCTGAACTGTGCAGGGGTTTATAGCTTTAAACCAGCACTTTAATTTCAATCCGGGAACATTCTGCAAGCCAGTGAAGCCAGGCCAGAATTGATGTAATATGTCAACTCATTCAGTTCCTATTAACAAGCTGGTCACTGAGTTATGCACCAGCCACAGTTTCTGGACTGAAAGGGCTGTGAGCTGCACTAAAAGCAAATTACTGGGATGAGGATTTATATGTCCACCTCACTTTCTCAGCCAATATTGGGCACGCAAGTGCAGCTGGTGGGCCTTGGAGTTCTAGGGCGGGAAACTAGAACTTGAAAACTTGAAGTCCACCCATCTATGTCCTAGTTTGGAGCAGGTAGTCCTCTGTTTGAAGGTATCTTCTGTTTAAAAGGGCTGTCTGTTCAATGCCCATTTTAAAGAAAATGAAGCATAAGAGAAGAGCAGGAAGGTCCTTGAAGATGCCCATCAACAGGGTACTGAGCAGGGACACAAACCACCCATAGTCAACTATAGTGAGATGTAGTGATCTTTTCCTATTAAATTTAAACTAATTATTTCTAAATTTGCATCTACACATATAACTTAGTCCATGGAAATCTGATGCAAATACATGCCAAAATGGTGACGTATTTACTTTCTATTTTGGTGATGCATATGTGGTCAACCTGTCTGCCAACCTAGCAGTTCGAAAGCACTCTCGGGTGCAAGTAGATAAATAGGGACCGCTTACTAGCGGGAAGGTAAACGGCGTTTCCGTGTGCGGCTCTGGCTCGCCAGAGCAGCGTTGTCACGCTGGCCACGTGACCCAGAAGTGTCTTCGGACAGCGCTGGCCCCCGGCCTCTTTGAGTGAGATGGGCGCACAACCCTAGAGTCTGTCAAGACTGGCCCATACGGGCAGGGGTACCTTTACCTTTACCTTATGTGGCCAACCTAAGACAAACCTGATGCAATAGAAGTGCTAAGGCAGAAAGGGAGGGGGGGGGAGCCTTCTAATCCCTTCCCTATCTCTGACTCACACAAAGACACAGACAACACAGCATTTATAAAACTTTCAGACAACCAATCACTATTACAGTATAGCAAAATCCACGCTTTAAAAGTTGATCCACTTAACAAATTTGATTAAATCTGAAATGCCAGCATAGCAAACATCATGTCTCGCTGCCTATGGAAATTGATTCTTATGCACTGTTAAACATCTTGCTGGTTTTATAAAATCTACAAACTCTACAAGCTACCAAGTTCCCTGCTTCATTTTTGAAAAATGCCACAGCAGCTGTATATGTCATGCAACTTTGATGAAGAGAGAAAATGAGTTTCCTCCATTCGTAGAAGGAGAGTTGTTGCCATGAGGGGACCTTACACTCATGGAAAGTTCCCTTTCATGAGCAGAACTCTCCTGCTCATGGAGCAAAAAGTTAGAATTCAATTCATTGTCTTTTGTAGATAGAAACAGAGCAGATGTTTTGAACCTTACACAAGTGATTTAATGTAATTTTCACTAGATAAAAAAATACCATTACAGGCTATAGTGAGAACATTTAAATGAAATACACATATTTTATTTCTTTTTATCTCAAGTCCTCATTGATCTTGCTTCAGCTGAGTTATCTATTGCTTTCCATTTTAAAACTTTGTTTTCAGATATTTCACTGGGAAAGCTCAGTGAGATATTTTATCTCACTCTCATTGGTGTCCTGGGGCTATCATGTAAGAAAGTAGCAGAAAACAATTTCAAGGGCAACATAAATAATGGGGATTGAATAAATTGAATAGAAGTGTCAACAACTTTATTGCAGGAAAAAATACCTTGCTCTTGCACTTTTTTAAAAAGTATATTCTATACATTTTGGTGGGCAGTAAAGTTTCCAAATAGCATGTAAATTTTGCGGTGCTTTCTTCCATTTTATTGAGGGAGTTGCTATGTATTCTGGCATGTCTGAAGTGGAATATGAGGGCACAACCTTCAACACTTGAAAATCTCATTCATTTTAATAGCACGAGTGTGCCATTCAAAAACCTTCAGAGTCAGACAGGAATGCAAAAGTGTTTCTCCACAACTAAAATCAAATTTCTACCAGCTCTAATGTCACCTTTGCTAGCATTTTACCAAACTATGTTTAAAAAGAAGTCTTTATATGAACAAAGACACTGGCTTAAGAATTCCATGGCCATGGCCATGGCCCCTGCTGCAAACGCAAATGTGCACATGCAGATGTCATTCAGCCTACTTTGATCTACCCAGTCCCTTCTCTACCCCTGGGCTCTACCTGCAAAGTGCTGCTGGGTTGCAGCTTTATGCAGCCAGGAGCAGCAGCATTGTGGACTTCAGGCCTTTGGTCTGATCCGGCAGGGCTCTTAAGTTCTTATGTTTTTATACACTCTACCTTTAGCTTTGGTCCCTCAACAGACAGTCTTTGATTTCTTAAAATTTAGAACTTGTTGGAACACAGTATTTTTAAAAAAGCTTTCACCCAGAGCATCTTATTGCCCATGAAGCACTGCTGTTTTTCAAATAGATGGTGGTGGAATAAAAAATGATTTAAAGCAGCACCTTTTCCATGGCCTAGATCCCTCTATAAGTTTTACTCACGAGTAAGAAAAGAAAAAAAATATTTTAAGAACGTAAGATTGCAGCATTTGGGACTTTTGTTCAGAGAAAAGATGAGCAAGACATGATAGAAGTTTATAAAATTATGCATGGCAAGGAGAAAGTGGATAGAGAAAAGTTTTTCTGCCTGAGAACATTAGAACTTGTAGACATCCAATGAAGCTAAATGAAGATTGAGGATAGATAAAAGAAAGTACTTCTTCACACAGGCAGTGATGGCCACTCAATCACCTTGCCCAAGAATGCTAAATTTGAGACTGGGCGATAGTTGGCCAAATTGGCTGGGTCTAAAGATGTTTTTTTAAGAAGCGGTTTAATGACCGCCTCTTTCAGCGGGTCTGGGAAGGCTCCCTCACAGAGGGAAGCATTCATTACCCCGCAGAGCCCATCGCCAAGCCCATCCCGGCTCATTTTTATCAGCCAGGATGGGCAAGGATCAAGGAGACAGGTGGTCGGTTTCACTTGTCCAAGCAGCCTGTCCACATCCTCGGAGGTAACAAAAGCATGCTCTGTATAATCTGAAATTTGGCAGCGATAGCCAAGTAATGAAGTCCTTTTAAATCTTGATTGGTACAAACTCCAGAAAGTAACTAGTGAATTGATTGTTCTCTTGCTATAATGGTAGAATGTTTGAGTTTGAAAATGTCAATCAGAACCGAACCCTGACACTGCCCTGCTCCACCAGCCAGTCAGGAGGACTAGGCACCTCATGTGTCATGACAGAGGCAAGAAACCTGAGCATCTCTACCAAAGCGTAACAGGTAATATAGGCATCATAAGAGAGAACATAATCTAAACCACCAGCACAGACTTGCTGATGTAAATGGTATCCCCCCACTGAATTCCTCCTTCTCTGCCCATATTGCAGGTTTGGTATAACCACATACTTTGTAGCTGCCGGGACCTCAATACAGAAGTAGGATACATTGATAATGTCTTCCTTTTACAAATAATCTGGTTCTGGGAGCTGCCATTTTAATTTTCCACAATGCTTCACAGTAATGCTATTTTGGGATTAATTGGTTCATGAAAGCAATTGCATGGTGCTGTCACTAGGTAAGCTAGAAGGGACTACAAATGTAAGGGGGGGCACAAAATGACACTTTGTCTAGGGCCCCCTCAAACCTGGAGCTCTGCCATTATATGTAGTTACGGAATCTTTTCTCCATTCCTTTCACCATTTCCAGACACTGCATGGCCCAGAAATACATGGTGTAGTGACATTATCATACCGATTTTCATTACAGTGGTACCTCTGGTTACGTACTTAATTCGTTCCGGAGGTCCGTTCTTAACCTGAAACTGTTCTTAACCTGAAGCACCACTTTAGCTAATGGGGCCTTCTGCTGCCGCCGCGCCACCGGAGCACAATTTCTGTTCCCATCCTGAAGCAAAGTTCTTAACCCGAGGTAATCCTTCTGAGTTAGCGGAGTCTGTAACCTGAAGCGTATGTAACCCGAGGTACCACTGTATAGGCAGATGAGAAGGAAGTCAAATGAAACTTTTGCTGTTTTCAATAGCAAAACTATCAGCCGTCACCTTCCCTTCTGATCTGTGATTAAAAGGAGTAAGCATATTTTTAAGAGGGATAAACTGTCAAAACACAATACTTTTTCATAGAATTGTAGAGTTGGGTGGGCCCTGGAGGGCCATCTAGTCAATCCCCCTGCATTGCAGGAACCATAGCTGAATAATTCCTTTCCAATGTTCATGAGGAGTGCAGATTTATGAGGAAATGTGTTCATGATTTGGACCCCACAAACATAATAGAACAAGAATGCCCTTCAGATGTTGCTCAACTCCAAGCTCCATTAGCTTCAGCCAGTTTAGTCGATGGTCAGGGGTGATAGAAGTTAGAATCCAACATCTGTAGGCCACTACATTGCTATCCTTGTAACAGAAGCATCCCTAGTAACATGGCAGTAATTGGGCAACACCACTGTGAAAGCAGGATAAAAGGCAGGCCATTGATCTGTGAAAATTACTTAGTATTAACAACAGCTGGACAAAGGAGACTTAAAATGCACCTTCATGTAGGGCCAGCAGCTAAATTTAATCAGTTATTCAGGGTAGGGGTGGTATTCTACAGTATGTGTCAAGCTGAATGCAAATACATAGTTTGCTGCAAATGCAATCTACTCTTTTCCCTTGGAAGGTTTTCATAATTTCCTTTGTCCTTCTGGGGCTTCCTGATGAAGCGGTAACAACATAATATATCACAGCACACAGAAGACATTGTGGTAGGCTGTGCCCAAAATATTAAATATTCTATTCAGTTTGCAGGAAGTGTGCCACATGTTTCATAATCAGGTTCTTTAACCATGAAGACCATGGAGAATAACAAAATTCTGGAAAAGATATAAACAACAAATGCATAATTCAAAACACAAATGTAAGAGTCTAGTCTAGTTGCATGAGGGATTAATAATAACTTTTTATCTATTTGAAAAAGACAAGGACAGAATAAATTGCAGATGCTGTTTTATATATATATTTTTAAATCTCTTGCCTCCAGTTACCTCAGCCTATCAAACAAACTGCATGCCATGTGACTGCACTAAAACTTCTGGTATTGTTTTAGTATATAAAGATAATAATGTATACTCCAGTTTAATATTTATACCATCTTCTAAGATAACCTATGTAGCTTAGGTTTGCAAAAGTAAACGGAACTATTTTTGCAGATTCAAAAGTACTACATTGCCATTTCCCATAGCAAATATATGGTGTGTGAATGACATTTAAACATAACATGCATCAGGAAAACTGGTTCCTTGTATGTGAGAAAATGTATATGTCACACACCCTTTACATGGTGATTGTACCACCAACATACATGTCATAATGGTCAGTAGAGCAGTGGAGGGGGAACACAGGGGAGATGGCAGAGTTTTAAGACAGGAGTCAGCAAACTTTTTCAGCAGGGGGCCGGTCCACTGTCCCTCAGACCTTGTGGGGGAGCAGACTATATTTTGGGGAAAAAAATTAACAAATTCCTATGCCTCACAAATAACCCAGAGATGCATTTTAAATAAAAAGACACATTCTACTCATGTAAAAACATGCTGATTCCTGGACCATCCGCAGGCCAGACTGAGAAGGCAATTGGGCCGCCCCCAGGGCCTTAGTTTGCCTACCTATGTTTTAAGACTTTTTTCAGAGTGGGAACAATGGCATCATCTTCCCACTCTGTCATGCAATTGTCAGATCCTCCTTTCTATGGCAAGTAAATGAGGTGATATGGAGGCTTTCAAATTTTACTTATTGTTTGTGGCAGATTAATACAGTATAGGGAAATCAGAGAGTGAGGGATGTAATCAAGACTTGATAGTTCTTTCCTTTGATTTTTTAAAAAAACTTAATATGGTCACACTTCTTTGCAAGACTGTTTGCATTTCTAATTTAAAAGTTTGAAAATCAGCTGACTGAAGATCTTTCATCAAAGCTCAATATATTTTACAAGGATCTATGTAGTCTGAAGGAAGCACCCCGAGTTCAACTGAGTTCAAGCTTCAGCCAATATGATGGTAACTGAGAGCTTCCTTTTTAGTTCCTAGAAGTGGCATGATTCAGTGTGGTTCACGTGCATGTTCCCTAATATTCAGTAGTGGCTACTTTGATTGTCTCCTTTCTCATATGTACTTTCTCATATGTACTTACGAAAACACTAAAATTTAGCAGCATATGAGCAAGTAAAATGGACAGTGGAGATCTATATCCCCCTCCGTATTTTCATGGACAGACAGGCTGGGAGAGTTCAACAGTTCAATGAAGAAAGTAATCATATAAAGCAGAAAGTCCTCCAAACGCTTGATAATGTTTTCATTTGACTCCTTAGCTTTTTTGCACATTTTGTTGTTTTGGTAACCATAGCCCTACTTGGAGCTAAAGCTTCATTTAGCACACCTATAATACAATAATAAATATATGGTTGTTATGGGCTGAATTAGTGGGCTGCCTGGCTAAGCAGTGGAATTTCTATTCTGAAGAAATCCCTCCCAACCTTGTCTGAACTTAATTATATTAAACTAAGCTATTGTGCTCGTAGTCTAACTTTTTGACCTCATCTAAAAAAAAAATCAAAAATCACCAATGCAATTGCCTGAAAGGTGTGTCTGTTTTATTTTGGTAAAGTTGAAAAGGGCACCTGAACTTCAGGTGGGTTTCAAAGCCCACACGCAGTAAGTAATGAGTCCTGCCTGGAGCTCTCCAGGCACTTTCACAGTTGTGCTCGACAAAGGTCAGGAAAAGAAAAGAGCTCATCAGAGAATATTTGGCCACATTAAACTATTCCAGCATAGCAGAACCTGACAAATGGCACCCTTGGGTGCTGAAACAATGTGTGAGGGTGCTGGGGGAAAACTAAGCCATATGCAAACTTCCCATAGAGGTCTAGCAAGACACAGGAGATAGAAGTGTGGGCTTATTTTGCAATGGTTAGTCCTCCAATGAAGAATTGTGCGGAGTACCTAATAAATGTGGTAAAAGATTTGAAATGCATCAAATAATAAAGTACTTGGGTTCAGCACACAAAAGTGGTTTTCACATGTTAAGAACTTTCCATCAAGAGAACTCTCTTTACTAAAGTCACTGTTGAGAAAATAGCAGGAAGTACGAGGGCAGGGAATTAGATCATGTGGCCATTCAAATGTTTGTTGAACTCCAGTTCCCAGCAAGACCAATGGACAGGGATGATGGGAGTTGTAAGCCAGCAACACCTGGAGCAGCACAGGTTCCCCATCTCTGTAATACGATGATGAGAATAAACCATATTGAAGCTGGATAGTGGGAATAACTTATTATTAAAAAATAGTTGGACAATGGCACAAATTTCCAGATAAAATATAAATTCACCACAGGTTTTTAAATAAAGACTTGGAGGAGTATACTGGGTCAAGTGGTGACTTGACCATCGCTTGAGATTTCATAACTCTCAGCTTAGTAAGAATGAATATGAAACAAGTTCTGCTGGCTTTTATAAATCAACTATCATTTATCATATCCCCGTCTTCCCACACTTCTCCCTAAATTATCGTTATTCTTATCTTTTTCAAATAGAATAAAACCACATTGACAAGATGGTGCTGCCATTGCATTTTATTGCAATAATCAATCAATATAGCTATCAATCATCACTTCAAAGCAGCCCTGAAAAAACACCCGCATCTTAGACTTAACTCATCTTTGAATTTGCTTACTCAGCCTGCCCACTTTACAGATGGTTTTCCAAGCCTGCTTACCTGCTTGTTGGCTTTGACCTTGCACATACCACTCTCTCCCCTACTTATTTCCTTTCCCTTTGCCCAACCCTACAAAGAACTGTGTTTGTCCTTTATTCTAAAAATGTGTCAGCATTGTAATTTATCAAATAAACAAAAAGGCATTCCCTTCATCTATACATTAAATCATGCATTCAGCCCCCACTGACTTAAATGGCAATGCATTCAATGAAATTGCATGCAAAACATACACTGGCAAGTCATGGCAAGACATACAATGAAATAAGGACAAAAGAAATCAGAAATTCAATGCTGGGAATGAATGGTGCAGTGGAGGAAGAAAAGAAAAATTAACAATAGTTTCTCTCCCCTTCATTTATTTTCTCAGGCTATCTGTCTTTCCCTAAGTAGTTTTGAATAGGACACTAGTAGCAATTATCAGTACAGCCTTCCAAGTAGTTTTTTTAAATAAAAAAAGTCTTCAAAAGTTCCTGAGCCCATTTTAAAAATTCAATAGGAATTTTAATTGACTATTAAATACAGTGCTATGCACAATAAGATCATTACTGCACTTCTATAGAAGAATACGAAAAGAAATGTGGTATTTTAGGGGTGGGGAAGAGAACCTGTCTTTTCAGGAGACATAAAAGCTGCCACAGCAAAAGAAACAATTATGCAGAAACAGCAATAGCAGAGTAGTGTGTTTGTGTGTGTTTGTTTAAGTGTAAATGCTTACATTTGTTTCTCTTCCTCTGCTCCATCCTAAGTATCAATTCTTTCTCAGTATAATATATGGTGTTATTAGGTAAAATAACTTTTCCCAGTTGTAGTTGCTTATGGAACTGTAGTCAATTGTGGAACTTTCTGCTTCTTTGTTTTATTCTGTTCTTAAACAAAGGTAAATACTTTACTAATTAAAATGGGGAATAGATTTTCAAGGGCGGTTGTGTAACTCATGCTGTTATCCTCATTATTAACAGCAGGAGAATATACAGTGGTACCTCAGGTTAAGTACTTAATTCGTTCTGGAGGTCCGTACTGAACCTGAAACTGTTCTTAACCTGAAGCACTACTTTAGCTAATGGGGCCTCCCGCTGCTGCCGTGCCGCCGGGGCACGTTTTCTGTTCTCATCCTGAAGCAAAGTACTTAACCTGAGATAATATTTCTGGGTTAGTGGAGTCTGTAACCTGAAGCGTATGTAACCTGAAGCATATGTAACCTGAGGTACCACTGTATTTCAAAGCCAACAGAGGGTCTATCAACTGACCTCTCTTCCCTTTTTTTGCCGTAGTGGAGCATGCTCAATAGCTCTACTGAAAAAGTCCCAGAAGTCTGTCTGGAAGAGTAGACAGAGGGGCTGCTCTACAGGAGTTCAGAGGAGACCTGGATATTTGTTTTCAGCTATAAGATGGGTGGCATCAGAACTGCCAGCAGTATATGTGAAAAGGACTTAGTAGACCAGAAGATAAACATGAGTCAGCAGCGTGATGTAGCAGAAGCTGCAGCAACAGAAGTATAGTGTCCAGATCAAGAGAAATAATAGTACCGCTCTGTTCTGCCTTGGTTGGACCACAACTGGAATACTGTGTGCTATCATTCCTCATCTTCAGTTTTGCAAAAACTTGCTCAACTTCTGACCAAAATTTCTGGCATCCTTCCAAATGATGACAGAAATATTTAGGAATTTCTCTCTGAAGTATAAGTGTACATTTCTGGCAATTCACATTGTGATGTATTTGAATACTGTGCAAGTCGTATGTACTTATATAAAACACATTAGAGAAGATAAGTGTCTGGTGGCCTTTTGTTTTCATTGAAATGATTGCCCACCTGTCAGGGCTGGCTCCGGGTCCCAGCTCACCAAGGACCAACGCTAGCCGCTAGTACAGTATCAAAGTCTTTATTGAAGAATAGTCTCCATTTACAAGTCTCAGCGTCCCAGCCCTACGTCTGGACTTTAGACCGGCGAAGCTCTGTCTGGATCTCCACCCCCCGTGCACCAGTTCAAGACTCTAATCTTACTCCACCTCTTCCTTCTTTCTCTCTTCCTCTGGGTCTTACTACCCCCCGGGGTCTCATTCCTCCTGGACTCTTCCGACGCGGAGCTAGACCCCTCTGACTCCTCCCCCTCTCTTCGGCGGGCTTTAGGACCTGGCTCCTTACCCGGGCTGCCCACCTTGCCGCCCTCCTGTACATTTGAACTTGGCGCGCGCGCGCGTTTTACTTTCCGGATGACCGTTTCCTCGCTCCCTGACGAGGGTGTGGCCACTCCTGCCTCACGTTCTCCCTCTGCCTGCGCGCTCCCTGATCCCGATGCCTTAGACTCCTCCCCCCTACTGCACTCTGGGGGGGACGCTGGTCCGGATTTCCAGCTGCTACTCTCTGAGTCCCCTTCTTCCCGAGGTGTCCCCCTGGGCACTCCCCTTGCCCTGACCATGGGGGCCCCTTTCTGTGAATCCTCCGAGTCACTGGAGAGACTCAGAGATCTTGGACTACTGTCGCCGCTGACATTTCCTTCCGACTCCTCCCCCTCGCTCTCTGTTTCTTCCCTCTCCAGTGACTCTGCTCCTGAACCCCTGACATCCATCCCCCCCTCGAAGCCCCCCCTTCCCCCCTCCCCTTCCTCCGGCGGGGGTGCTGGGTGCTCCGTCGTTGTGGGGGTGAATGGTGGATACAGTTCGTCCCCCGTGGCGTGCATCCAGTTAGAGAAATCCGGCTCGTCCTCCATGTCTTCGCCGACCTCGTTCTCCTCTGCTTCCATCTCCGTGCCGCCATGCTCGAACCCAACGTCCTCCCCCATCACGTCCATGTCCCTCTCACCCTCGTTCCCCTCTGGGTCCGTTGCCTGCCAAGGGCCCCTCAGCCACCTCTCCTCTCCTCGATTGTCCCACCAAAACGAGCGGTCTGAGGCAAACCCCGAGGGCGAGCCCTCCGGTGAACGTGTGTCTAATGGTGGTTCTTCGTCCGAGGTGAATCCCTGGAACGTGCTGGTAGAAAGCGTGGGTGTGAAAAGCCAGTCGTCGAAATACTCGGCTGGCATGGGCCTGTGTGGGAACAAGGCATGAAACTCCTCTTTGAGGAGAGGCTCGTCCAGGGCATAGTCCGGCACCCAACTGTTGGCGCTGGCCGGGGTACCTTCCCTTGCGAGAAAATATTCTACTCCCTCTTCCCCCCATCTCGAGTCCAAAATCTCTGTGACCTGGTTGATGGGTTCCCTTCTTGGCGACTCCCTCCTTGGGGGGATCTCCTTATACTGGTCTGGTGCCGTGCCCTGCGCCTGAAATCGGTGAGGTGCTTTGTAGGGCGTGAGCACCGACCTATGGAATACTGGGTGCATTCTGGATCCTTCCGGAAGTGTCAACCGGAAGGCCACCGGATTGATCTGTGCCTCAACTAGGTAAGGTCCTAGCTGCTTATGTCCGAGTTTCTTCTTAGCTAAGGATCTGGTCGGCACTGCGTGGGCCGCTAACCACACCCAGTCTCCCACCTGTATGTCTTCACCAACCCTCCTGTGCTTGTCAGCCTGCAGTTTGTATGCGTGCTTTGCCAGCTCTAACTGCCTCCTAAGCTGCTCGTGGACTTCCTGCAATTCCGCCGCCAAGACTTCCGCTGCCTGTGGCTCCCCCTCCCCCAGTCTCTCTAACCCCGGGAAGGTTCTGGGATGCCTCCCGTTGTTGGCGAAGAACGGCGTCACCCCTGTGGACACGTGCTTCGTGTTGTTGTAAGCGAACTCAGCGAGCGGCAGGTAGTCCACCCATGTCGTCGGCTGTTGATTTGCGTAGCATCTCAGGTACTGCTGCATGACGGCGTTGACGCGTTCCGCTTGTCCATTGGTCTGCGGGTGTCTCGCCGACGCTAGGTTGATCTTGACGTTCAGGAAACCCATCAGCTTCTGCCAGAAGCTCGAAATGAACTGGCGCCCCCTGTCGGACAAGATAGACCGTGGCAGTCCATGCACTCTGAAGACGTGGTCTATGAACAGTTTGGCGGTCTGTTCTGCCGTGGCGACCTTCGCGCACGGAATGAAGTGGGCCATTTTAGTGAACATGTCCACCACCACTAGCACTGCCGTTTTACCCCTTGAGCTGGGTAAATCCGTGACAAAGTCCAGGGCCACCCTCTCCCACGGTTCGCTCGGAGTCTGCAGCGGTTCGAGCAGTCCCGCCGGAGGTTTGTGGACTGACTTGGCCCTTTGGCAGGTGTCGCACCTCGAGACGTACTCCGCGACTTCCCCCCGCATCTTGGGCCACCAAAAATCTCTGGCAACGAGTTCTGCCGTCTTCTCCTTGCCAAAGTGCCCGGCGGTGGGTGCGTCGTGTAACTGCTGCAGTACTTTCGCCCGGAGGTCGTCTCCCGGTACGTAGAGGGCCCCTCTGCGGATGAGCAATCCGTCTCGTACTTGGAACTCGTCGTCCTTCACCGTGCCCTTGTGCACCTCCTCCATCTTGGCTTGTGCAAAGGGGTCCCTCTGCAGTGCTCGACGGACCGCCTCCAAGTCCACGGTTGCTGCAGCGCACGCCCACGCTTTCGGAGCGAAAATGTGCTTGGCCGCTGCTGGTGCCGCTTCTTCGAGGTATTGCGGCTTCCTGGACAGTGCATCCGCCATGATGTTGTTGTCGCCTGGGATGTATTCTATCCTGAAGTCGAAATCCGCGAAAAATTCCGCCCATCTGATGTGCCGCTGGTTTAGGAATCTTGCCGTGCGCCAGTACTCCAGGTTCTTATGATCCGTGCGGACCTGCACGGTGTGCTTGGCCCCGACGAGGAAGTGTCGCCACGCCTTGAATGCTGCATGAATGGCCAGCAACTCCCTGTCCCAGATGGTGTAGTTTTGCTCCGACTTGCTGAGCTTCCTAGAGTAGAAGGCACACGGTCTCCAGTCCCCATGCGGGTCCTCCTGCAACAGTACGGCGCCCACGGCTCTGTCTGAGGCGTCTGTTTCAACCCTCATCGGTTTGCTGGGATTCACATGCAGTAGCTGCCCTTCGGACGAGAAGAGACGCTTAAGGTTCTGAAAGGACTGCTCCGCTTGCTCCGTCCAGATGAACTTCTTCTTCTTAGAGCTGAGCGTGTCAGTAATGGCCGCCGTCTGCATCGCGAACCCCTTGATGAACTTGCGGTAAAAGTTGGCGAACCCCACAAACCGCTGGACCTCCTTCCGATTGCGCGGGCTCTTCCAGTCCAACACTGCGCGAACCTTGGCGCTGTCCATGGCAAGCCCCTTGTCCGACAGCTTGTAGCCCAGGAAATCCACCTCCGTCCTGTCGAACTGGCACTTCTCCAGCTTGGCATACAGCCGATGCTCCTGCAGTCTCTGCAGAACTTCCTTGACGTCACCTTCGTGGGCCTCCTCAGATTCTGAGAATATCAGGATGTCGTCCAAGAAGCAGACGCATGTCTTGTAGAGGAGACCCGCCAGGACGTGATGCATGAAAGCTTGAAAACAGTGGGCGCCATTTTGTAAACCGAAGGGCATAACTCTGTATTCATATGTGCCCAGGGGCGTGAACATGGCAGTCTTCCACTCGTCTCCTTCCCGTATGCGAATCAGGTTGTACGCCCCTCGCAGATCCAACTTTGTAAAAACGCGTCCTTTCCTCGCCGTCGCCAGCAGGTCATCTATCTTGGGCATGGGAAAGGCCGCGGGCTTGGTTCTGGAATTTAAAATTCTGAAGTCTACCACAAGTCTTTTTTGGGGCGTGTCCCTCTTCTTCACAAAGAATACAGGACTGCCCCCCGCTGCCTTCGACTCCCGGATGAAACCGCGCTTCAAGTTGAGGTCTATGAACTCCTTGAGCTCCTGCAGCTCATCCTCAGACATGGAATACAGTTTCCCGGCTGGCAGCGTCGCTCCTGGCAGGAGGTCAATCTTGCAGTCATAGGGCCTGTGGGGGGGCAGCTTGTCCGCTTCCTTCTCGCAGAAAACCTCCAAAAACGCTGCATACTTGCGAGGCACTGCTTGCAGCGTGCCTAATTGTAGCTGCGGGTCGTCCCCTCCGTCTTCCGGGCTAGGAAGGATGCAATGTTCCGCGCAATAGGAGGAGCCGAAGGTCAGTTGGCGTTGGTACCACGCCAATGCTGGGCTGTGCCTGTGCAGCCAACTCATGCCGAGGACTACAGGCGTGTCCGACAGGTGTGTGACATTAAAGCTGATGACTTCTCGGTGATTTCCAATCCGCATCACCATTGGTTGCGTTTGTTGCACCACCTGCCCCCCTAACAAGTCTCTGCCATCCACCGTGACAACGTTCAGGGGCAGCGTGGCTGGTAGCAGTGGTATATTGTGCTGCTGAATGAATTCCAGTCCTATAAAGTCAGCGTTGCTGCCGGAGTCAATGGTGATCGGCACCTCCAGAGTGCGTCCATTGGGCAGTTGGAGAGACGCTGTAAGCTGCACCACTGGTTTGGGTGGGAGGGGGTCTGTGGGTTGCAAAAGTGCTGGGGATTGTTTCATTGACTTGTCTGACTGGACCCCAGTGCCTCTTCCTCCAGCCAGACTCCGTCGTTTAACTGTTGCTGCGTTTTCAATTGAGCTGCTTCAGCGACTGTTGCGGAGGCTGCAGTGTGCTTGTGGAGCCTCTGGGGACACTCTTTCGCCATGTGTTGAGCACTGTCGCAGATGTAGCACTTCCTGTTCCCTCTAGGAGGCTTCGTTTTGGCTGCTCCCGGTGTTAGGGCTCTGTTAGCTGACTGAGCCCTGGCACCTCCTATCTCCATCGGCTCTTCTCCCCCTCCCTGCGAGGGTGTGGAGTGCGCACGCGCTGCTTCTCTGGGAAAGAAGGGAGGTGCTCTGGCTGGTGCCCTTCCCCAACGCCCTTCTTCCCTGTTGCAAGGACGTTCTTCCAGATGCACCCCGATCTCCAGAGCCCTCTGGACTACCTGCTGGGTGCTCCTTGGTCTCTCCCCTCTTCCAATCTCCGCTTTTACATCTGCATTCAACCCCTCCCAAAAGAGGTCTCTGACTGGCGCAGAATCTTTTTCCCACCCCAGGGCATGAACCAGTCCGAAAAATCGAGTATGGTACTGCCGCACGCTGGCTTTGCCTTGTTTAAGTCCATGTATGTCCCTCCTGGCAATATCGACGTCTACCTTTGATAAAAAGCATGAGTCCATTGCTTTAATAAAAGCCTTCGCATCTTGGAGCGCTGGATCATTGTCCCTCCATAGATTCCGCAGCCACGTTTTGGCTTCCCCATGCAAATGGGACAAGATAAACCCCACTCTCTCTCTCTCTCATCTCTAAAGTCTTTGTCAAGTAAATCCAGCGCAAACAGCAGGTCTGCTCTGAAGTTGGGGTACTGCTGCAAACTCCCGTCGAAATGCGATACAAGGCTTCCTCCCCTTCTCCCCAAACCTATGCCTTCTGCCTTGGCTCCCGTTTGCCCCTCTTTGGAAAGCACGTCCAACCTGGCCTGGAGATCCCGGCAGGAGGTAACCATCTCCTCCTCTCTCTTCCTGGATGCAATTACCTCAGTGCTGAGTTGTGTCACCGCTTCTTGCAGGGCTTTTATCTTCTCTTCCGTCGTCATCTTGCCTGAGTTTTGTGAGCTCTGTAAGCACCCCTCCTCTGTCCTCGCTGCGCCGACTCACGTGGCGAGGTTCTTGGTGCCAAAACTTTAAAAATAGGAGACAGAGCTTACTGTCAGGGCTGGCTCCGGGTCCCAGCTCACCAAGGACCAACGCTAGCCGATAGTACAGTATCAAAGTCTTTATTGAAGAATAGTCTCCATTTACAAGTCTCAGCGTCCCAGCCCTACGTCTGGACTTTAGACCGGCGAAGCTCTGTCTGGATCTCCACCCCCCGTGCACCAGTTCAAGACTCTAATCTTACTCCACCTCTTCCTTCTTTCTCTCTTCCTCTGGGTCTTACTACCCCCCGGGGTCTCATTCCTCCTGGACTCTTCCGACGCGGAGCTAGACCCCTCTGACTCCTCCCCCTCTCTTCGGCGGGCTTTAGGACCTGGCTCCTTACCCGGGCTGCCCACCTTGCCGCCCTCCTGTACATTTGAACTTGGCGCGCGCGCGCGTTTTACTTTCCGGATGACCGTTTCCTCGCTCCCTGACGAGGGTGTGGCCACTCCTGCCTCACGTTCTCCCTCTGCCTGCGCGCTCCCTGATCCCGATGCCTTAGACTCCTCCCCCCTACTGCACTCTGGGGGGGACGCTGGTCCGGATTTCCAGCTGCTACTCTCTGAGTCCCCTTCTTCCCGAGGTGTCCCCCTGGGCACTCCCCTTGCCCTGACCATGGGGGCCCCTTTCTGTGAATCCTCCGAGTCACTGGAGAGACTCAGAGATCTTGGACTACTGTCGCCGCTGACATTTCCTTCCGACTCCTCCCCCTCGCTCTCTGTTTCTTCCCTCTCCAGTGACTCTGCTCCTGAACCCCTGACACCACCAGACAATAAAGTCTAGAAGACAAGACACAACTCTAGAAACCCACTTGGTATGATACGCTAGTCACAAGATACAGTCTATGCACATTGTTTCCGGTCTCAAAGGGCTTTATTAAAAATTGAAAGCATATACAATAGCTGATGAATTGGATAAGGTTTGATTGGGTCCTCCAGGGATAATTGTACATAACAGGCTGTTTTCCCTTTCTAAAAAGAGACCCTCTGCTCTCCTTCCTTTGACTGTGGCAAGCCTTTGCAATGCTGATGGACATTATTGTAATACCAATTTAATATATGTGTATACTATGTAGGTGTGGAGCATGTATTTGCTTTTTTAGAAACTACAGGACATCTTTCATTGTTGAAATAATAAAAAAAATGAAACAGAGAGATGAAGAACCTGTTATAGTCAAAAAGAGCCACACTCAAAAATCCCAGTTCTAATTGAGTGGGTCTGAGAACAGCACATGCTACTGACCCCACACAATTAAACAGTGAAGCAAACCAGCCAAATACAGACCCTCAGGGCACATAAGGCATATATCCTGGTTATTTTAAAAAGAAAAGAAAAATCAAGACTTTATTATGGTGTTTAAAAAAGAGAGGGAAAAAGCAGTACAAAACAAACAAAAAACAGGGGCCACATCATTACCTCACATAACAAAATACATTCCCAAGAGACTATACAGTGAATTAGAAGTTACTACAAAAATGGACCTGATACAGAAAGAATACAAAATAAATTATAAATGCCAAATCCATATTTCATTGAGACTTGCCATCCCTGTGATTGACCTATCCTGTAAGTAAGAAATGGCCAGCAAATGGAGGCAAAATCCATAGGTTTACCTGCACCCTGAGATACCCTTGTTGTACGTCAATTTCTGAGAAATGAGAATAAACATGTTATTGAAACAAATATTTGAAGAAAACCCCTTTTTTCTGAAAGGAGGACTCCTTTCAGCCCTGCGATATGGTCAAACAAGCTCCTACTAACAGAAAAATCATAACAGGTTTACATATTAAGTCTTTACTGTATTTGACTAATCAAAAATTTACAAAGGACACACATTGGGGGTTAAAGGCACTGGTACACTGGTGCACCTATTATTTCAGAAATGTTCTTCATTACCTCTTCCCAAAATTTGTACACAAATGTACACATGTGCAAGACCACCAAATGTTCCAAACAGTATATTGGATATTTTAAAGATGCGGCTGCATTAGGTGAATCAAAGGGGATGTACTTTCAAACTAGGATGGTCAAAAGATAGCCCACCTAATGCCCCCATTCATTTTAAATGATTTATTTATGACATTTGTATTCTGTCCCATAAGATATAGTTCTTTGGGTGGCTTAGAAACATGTAAGGTGTGCTGTCCATAGGTTTTGCCTACAGTTTTGCTTATAAAGAACAGAAAATGTCTATTAATAGTTGCATGCAGGAAAGTCATTTTACACTTTAACACTTTCTTTGGATTTTATATGTGATATAATCCATTTTTCTATTCAGAAAAAAATGAAGTGGCAAATAACAAAACAGAAAAAGTAATAAAAGCAAAATATCAAGTCAGCAAAAACATAGCATTCAAAATACAAAAAAGCAGCAGCAAGAAAGCAAAAACAAAATAAATAGAAATCCATGTAAAGCTACTGGCAGAAAACTGCAGCCAGGCAGGAATGTGTCCTAGCCAATAACTTTCTAGACAATGTATTAGGTCAGCTTGTGTGGCAAAATACACAGTCCTTGGCCCACTCTCTTTATAACAGAGTGATTTCCGAGATCACACACTGTTTTAAAGCTAGTTGAGTCATTCAGTCAAGGCGTTAATTGCTTCTGTTTCTACCTGGCTTAACAGCTTGCCTCTTCTCTATCAAGTCAGTCTGTTAGGCCCCCACAACACTTACAAATCGTGTCCAGCCATCTTTCAGACCAGCTGAAGTAAAATGCAGAAAGCCATTCCTAGAACGAGTCATGCTTCCTTTCATAAGCTATGCAGCTATGCTTATGAGGGGAAATACCTAACATCAAACAACAAACACATTAATTGGCTCTTGGCAAAGGCATGCTAATGGCACCAAAACAACTTGCCAAAATAATGCAAAATAAAGAGTAACTAAGGGAAGTGAGGTCAAAACCTGAACAAAACTTTGGCATCAGTTTGTAGGGAGCCTGAATTTGGAGGTCACATGTTACTGAAGCTGAAGTGAGGCCTTATTGCCTGGCGTCTAAGCAATCTAGGTTCTAGAGCCCTTGCCAATATCAAAGGCTCACGGAACTTCAGCCCTGAGTGTCCTAGCACAGCAGTCTTAAACCTTTTACAACCCAAGGCCCACTTTTAACTCAAGTTTACACTTGGAGACATATTTCTTTTTTAACCATGTATTTGCATTGTGGTAGTTCTGCTGTTGTGACACACCTTCGATCAGGATGTGACCTAGTAGCAGATCTTTACCCACAGCTGAAGATCAATGCTGCCATTACTAATGGGGTAGAAATTTGATTCCGTTTCAATTTAAAGGTGAGCAAAACTTGAGCCTTTGCTAGACAGCATTAATAATTTCTGTGTAGTTTTTTGATAAATTTATTTGGATATGTCAGTGCCAAGAAACCTCTCTTGGAGGAAAAAGTTCATATTTACTTATGTCTATGTTAAATAGTGGGTAGACATAGCAGACGACACAGCGATTCTTCAAAGCAGCTCTTTATTTGTAAGCTGGAACAGAACTGAACAGCAAACAGCTCAGCCGGCCTGCTTTTATAGGCAACCGGCTGTCAACATTGTAGCAACAGCAACCCAGGGTTTCCCGCCTAAAGTAACTGACGTGGACCTGAGTGAAAACTATATACATGATATTCCTGGTGGCCAGGGTGAGAACTTCAATGCATAACACCCTAAGAAAGTTATATAAATTTCATAATACCAGTTATTTCATAATGACATAATTATACCAGTTAATGAGGGCCCGAGCTGCCTCCA
This sequence comes from Podarcis tiliguerta, assembly GCF_965153285.1. Classification (NCBI taxonomy): domain Eukaryota; kingdom Metazoa; phylum Chordata; class Lepidosauria; order Squamata; family Lacertidae; genus Podarcis; species Podarcis tiliguerta. The sequence goes on along the minus strand of NC_139536.1, from coordinate 67,963,655 downwards.
CAACTATTGTAGTAGATGGCCTGGTGCTGATTTATACCGTAGAGGGCTTGACCCTCTTATTTAAACTTATTCTGTTGTAGTGACTTTAGACTGTAGCCTTTTCTTTGCTTTGTATTGATGTTAAGTGCTGAAATGTGCATAATGAAAGGGCCAAGATGAAAGGAAATGATAAAAACCCTGTATAAAATATCAGCTAGTAGCAGTAATTACAAGCATCAAAATGAAAATGAAAATTTGATATAAACATGAGTAAGTAATGATACAATACTAAAAATAACCACCTTTGAATCAAGCCATTCTACATCAGTAGTCATTTCAATAATATGGACAAAGGGGCAGGGGAGAGAGGAAATTAAATATTAACTATAGTTTAGAATTGATTCCACTACCTTCATTTGTAGAATTTCCTCCCTGCAGAGGTTTGTTTGGCAGGGCTGACTCAAGACATTTTGGCACCTGAGGCTGCCCCCCCGCAAATACTGTCTCTCTCCCTGCCAGGGAAGAAGGGATGAGGGAAGAACTACATCAGAAACAAGGGGGGGAAGAAAATTTGACATTGGGATCTGTTGTTCCAGTGGATCCTCCTGCATGAGACATTCATCTCACTTTTCCTCATGGATGGGCCAGCCCTGGAGCTTAGGGACATTCATGCTATAGTTTCTGCCATATGCTGAAGATGCACCGCTTTACTGTAGCCTTTGACACTTGAAAAACATATTTTTAGGATCCATCCTATTCTGGCTACTATAATTTGCTTTAAATTTACTTCATATTGTATTTTTAAATTGCAGAGATCAGCCCTGTGACCTTATGCACCTGTGTTTGGACACAATCCCAGTTTAGGTATAGTTACTGCCACCCATAATTCTGATCTCTTCTTGTTTGTGCGCGTGTTTTGGTTTTTTTGCTTTGATGCCTGCATGGAAGAGGTGCACTCTACAAAGAAGCTCACTTTAGCAGGTCAGTGAGCCCTTGAAGCATCTAGGGAAATGCTACATGGGCACCACTTTCTTCCCATACATTTCAATGCTGGGGCATGTGGGTGTGTACAAAAAGTGAGGATACCCTTCTTCATGTTTCATTGCAGAAGATCCCACACAGTCACAATATACATGAGAGATATCAAAAGTCACACATCAAGTGTTGTGGAGCCAAATAATTGAACTAAACTCACTTGCCTTTAATCTCATATTTGTTTCATCACATTTATTTATCTATAAAATTTATATTAACATTACAGCAATTTGCCATGGTATGTAAGTCTGCAAGTCAGTACAGTGGTACCTGAAGGTTACAGACGCTTCAGGTTACAGACGCTTCAGGTTACAGACTCCGCTAACCCAGAAATAGTACCTCGGGTTAAGAACTTTGCTTCAGGATGAGAACAGAAATCGCACGGCGGCAGTGCAGTGGCATCAGGAGGCCCCATTAGCTAAAGTGGTACCTCAGGTTAAGAACAATTTCAGGTTAAGAACAGACCTCCAGAACAAATTAAGTTCTTAACCCGAGGTACCACTGTACAGTGTTCCTTATTTATACAAATAATACTGATTTTTGGTGATTATTTCTTTCTATTGTTTCTTAATTTATATTGAACAGTCTCCTTTCAGAGCTCTGGCTATACACCATGACACTGCCCAGAAACAGTGCCTCTGTCTAAGGCTGCAACCCTATACTCGCCCATTGAACTCAACAGAATTTACTTCTGAGTATACACATTTAGGACTGCACTGTTTATTGACAGTCTTGTTATGCCACTTATTATATTTCATTTAACTGTCTAAAAGGTGGTGATGGTGTGGCAGAGCAGGATGGCACTTCCTGTTTTGCCTCAAGTGCCAAAAAGGGGCATACCACCCCTGACCTCAGGATTCAAGAATTTACAACTGTTAGTTCTGAGAGAAGGCAGGCAAGGACCCACAGCCTAGGTGGGGCCAGCAAGCTTGGGGAGTAGATGTGTGATTCCTCAGCTGGAGTAGGCTCAGAGCAGGAGGGGGGGTCATATGCCTCACCAAGCCCAGAAGGTATAACAGGAAAGCTGTCCTGGCCAGGCCTGCATCCGATGTGGTGCAAAACACTAGCAAAAGTCCCACTGAAACGTTTGATGGTTTAAACTACACATTTCATGGTGCCCCACAAAATGAGCCCTCGGCTCCTTAACCAGTGGGGTCAAGATTTCGCCGAAAACCCAACATTGTCTGATTCACCCCAGTGTTTTTCTTCCAATCCCCTTCTCAATGTGCCTAATTTTAATTAATCAATTTTAATCTAGCATGTAAATTCTCAAAACTTGCTTATTTAAACATTCAGCATTTTTGGTACAATCTAATTTATTCTCAGTAACGAAAATTATATTATCAACGTATTTAAGCAGAAAAGTTATTTCCCCATTTTGTTGTTCTTGCCATGAGACATCAGTTGAATTGGACCCCACATAGCACCTAAATTATTTAATTCAGTATTTGAACAATTGGTATTAGTAATTGTATTATAAATTGGTATTGTTATAATTAGGCTATTATTGGATTGTAATTGAAAACTAATAATTTTTTTTTTAAAAAAAAAAATCACAATAATGACAATTGGAAAAATCAGAGATGGAAGGTAAATGGTTTAAATAATAAAGCAAAAAGAAATAATTGCATGGAATAGCAGAAAGGCAAAGGAACCAGAAAATGTGTGGAAGGGAAGTCATATGGTATATGTATACATGCTGTATTTGGTACAAAGTTGCAAGTGTGATGGGGGGGGGTGAATATGATCTCTGTTCCTGGTTTTGAAAATGCAATTTTTAAAAAAAACACTTTCAAAAATACTGAAAATAGAAAATCCTGCACTTAGGTTGCAAGCTGTTTGTGTCATGTGGGTAAGACATAACAACAATATAATTGATTGGGAAGTTGATGTGGGTTACAGAAACTACTGTAAGGTTGGATAAGAAATTTCTGAACTACAGCCTCAACCAGGGAAATTGTAATGGCCAAAGGAAAAAGGCTTTTGACAGGCATAATTGGCACTTTGGCCCTCCCACCTGCTATTTTGGGTAGCCAATTACTTCCTTGAGGGAAGGATCAAATTAAACTGCAGGTGGCAAATCCCATACTGGGTAATTCCTCTCTCCCAACCTGCAGAAGTAAATCAACCCCCATTCTTTTTTTTATTCAGACACAAGCAGGATATGGTTACGAATTGACAACAGGGGCAAGATAGAGCAGCTGGAACAAACTATTCATGTCATACATAATTTTGGTAAGTGAGGTGGGTGCTAACTGTTGAAGCCAAACCTATGGACAAAGGGGAGGTGGTGGTGGGCCTTTGTTTTTCTTGTTGTGATAAAATGTGGTGCCTTCGTCTTCCATTTTTATAACCAGCAGAATTGCAAACTTGGAATTAAACAGTGACCTTTCTAAACACTCAGATTATGACCAAATTTGGGGAAGAGGGACTTGAGCAGTTACCAGCAATAAAGCATACCGAACATTTTCTGAGAGACAGAAGGGAAATTACAGTAGAACTCCCTTGCCAACATGGAAATGAAGTGCTGCCCCCTCTTGAAAACAACCACAGTGGAACAAATTACCGTAGGAGCAAGTACACAACATAACACTTAGATTTGGCATTGCACAGTAGGGTTGGGATGACTGCTTTACAGTTGAAATTATTTTCTTAGTCAAGTCAGCTGTTTGTAACCACGGCCATATATTGCAGAAATGATTTCACAAATATATAAGCACACCGAAAGAAGCATGACAGTGACACATATGGGTATGAGTATTAAATACTTCATAGCATACAGCCAGATATTTTATTTTACTTATAACGTTTAAGTTTCACCCTCCCTCCAAGGAGCTTAAGGTAGCATACATGACTCTTACTTCACAACACCCCTGTGAGGTAGGTTAGGTGCAGACAGTAGCTGGCCCTAATCTCTCAGGTCCTAGTCCATGACTACACCACATTGGCAAACAGCAGAAAACAACACAGATTGTACCATTAGGAAGCCACAGACAGTACTTACTGACTGTTGTATTTGGGCTAGATCTGAATGCAAACCCTTGAACTAATGCTTGTGGCAAAATCTGACACGGACCATGTTGCATTATTGAGATGAACTGGAACTAGCTAGGTGTTAATTTGCAATCAATAAAGACTACAGACTGCTTAAGTCTGTTTGTGTTTTCTTACCCTTAGAGAGATGTAGGTAAAGTTACTGCCAGTTCTTCTCAGTCAAATCTTCATGCTAGTTGACTTACTAAACCACAGGACAAATCTGAGCAAAGTTTAGAGTGCACAAAAGGCCCAATAATAAATCACTTTGAATTGTATGCCAATGCTATAGATAAGATGCTTAGTAAGAATACCAGAGTGGGAAAGAGTTGGAAGTGAGCAAGGGAAAGTTTATTGAACTGCAATATTGGCTTCCTGTGCAATATTAGTTCTACTGAGTTAAGAAAACTTCTGATAACCCCTTGTGTTTCAACATTCCGTCATTTTAATGTTTGCAAATAGAAATTTCCCTTCCTGATATAAAAGGACTAAGTGAAAAATAAATGAAGCCAAGCAAGCATTGTACTTCTCTACTGAACTTGTCAGCTTTCACCTGCTGAATATACCATTCAGCTTTTGGGAACAGAGTGGCTTTGTTAAGTTTCTCTAAGCCTTCCTAATTATGTACATTTGATAGTGCAGAATTCTTTCATTTGAGACAGCTTATATTATCTGATGCAGCTCTTTCAAAACTATTCAGAAACATCATCTGCCAGGATCAAGAGTAATTGAACTGATATCTATTGGGTTTTATCTGCAGCTTTAGTGCATAATTTTTCATTTTCTTTAGAAGGCTTTTAACATAGAGACAGAGCGTTCCTACAGTCCCACAGAGGTGTTTTGACATTAGACTTAATAAAGCATGAAGAACTCATTAATAAATAATGTTCTGCTAGGTTAACAAATAAAACTGAATGCATTTGTTGGACCCAAGAGTAAATTGCATCGAACATGTGACTTGTTTAAAAGATTGCAATGGTTATTCTGTTGGAGCATTCGGCATGTCTCAACACATCAGTGCACTTTTTTTTAAAAAAAAAAAAATCACTTCAGAAGTTCATGTATCCGCAATTAGAACGTAGTCTGTCAGTTTGGAGATGATTTCTGCTAGCCTGAAGTTTGTCTAAGTAAGCATCCATGATGCTGACAAAGAGGCAGTTAAGCAGCATTAGTAGTCTTTGTTGAGAGACTATCGCTCCCTGTCATTTTCAAAGTCAATTCATGAATTAATGGAATCGTTCTACATCAGAGCAAAAAGTTACATAATTTTATACTGCTTTTATACTCTGGATACAACTATCCCTTTCTGTTTCTAATCAAACTTAGAATGCTATGTATGTACCAATCAAATGAACATCCGGTTATAAGCAATGCAGTGTGCAGACTGGTGAGATCAGTACTAAGATGTTCATTCCAATGTGCTGTTGGAAGGACATTTCATTTACTCTTGTGGTTTGTGACAGAGCAAGTGTTAATGTCTCCTTCATGGATCACTGCCTTGTCATGGCGAAGGGACTTGAACAGCTCAGAGAAGCTATGAGCTATGCCATGCAGGGCCACCCAAGAAGGACAGGTCATAGAGTAGATTTTTGACTAAACGTGATTAACCTGGAGCAGAAACCGTCAAGCCACTCCAGTGTCCTTGCCAAGAAAACTTCATGGACAAAGACAACAGGCATATAAAAGTTATGATGATGGAAGATGAGCCTCTCAGGTCGGAAGGCATCCAACATGCTACTGAGGAAGAGCGGAGGACAAGCACAAGTAGATTCAGAGCTGATAAAGCGGCTGGGCCAAAGCCAAAAGGTCGCTCAGTTGCAGATATGCCTGGAAGCGAAAGGAAAGTCCAATGCTGTAAAGAAAAATATTGCATAGGAACCTGGAATGTAAGAACCATGAAGCTTGGTAAGTTGGATGTGGTCAAAAATGAGATGGCAAGAATAAATATTGACATCCTGGGCATCAGTGAACTAAAATGGATGGGAATGGGTGAATTCAGTTCGGATGACCATCATATCTACTACTGTGGGCAAGAATCCCGTAAAAGAAATGGAGTGGCCCTCATACAACACCTTTTAGAAATGACACCAAAGAAGGATGTTCTTCTCATTATGGGGGATTGGAATGCTAAAATAGGGAGTCAAGAGATAAAAGGAACAACTGGCAAGTTTGGCCTTGGAGTTCAAAACAAAGCAGAGCAAAGGCTGGTCATCAAAAACACGCTTTTCCAACAACACAAGAGACGACTCTACACATGGACATCACCAAATGGGCAGCATCAAAATCAGATTGATTATATTCTCTGCAGCCAAAGATGGAGAAGCTCTATACAGTCAGCAAAAACAAGACCTGGAGCTGACTGTGGCTCAGATCATCAGCTTCTTATAGCAAAATTCAAAATTAAACTGAAGAAAGTAGGAAAAACCACTGGGCCAGTAAGATACAATCTAAATCAAATCCCTTATGAATACACAGTGGGAGTGAGGAACAGGTTTAAGGATTTAGATTTGGTGGACAGAGTGCCTGAAGAACTATGGATCGAGGCTCGTAACATTATACAGGAGAAAATCATCCCAATGACAAGGAAATGCAAGAAAGCAAAGTGGCTGTCCAATGAGGCCTTACAAAGAGCGGGGGAGAGAAGGCTAGCGAAATGCGAGGGAGATAGTGAAAGATACAGGAAATTGAATGCAAATTTCCAAAAAATAGCAAGGAGAGACAAAAGGGCCTTCTTAAACGAGCAATGCAAAGAAATAGAGGAAAACAACAGAATGGGAAAAACCAGAGATCTGTTCAAGAAAATTGGAGATATGAAAGGAACTTTTCATACAAAGATTACCATAATAAAGGACAAAAGTGGTAAGGACCTAACAGAAGCAGAAGACATCAAGAAGAGGTGGCAAGAATACACAGAGGAATTATACCAGAAAGATATGGATGTTTCGTATACCCCAGGTAGTGTGGTTGCTGACCTTGAGCCAGACATCCTGGAGAGTGAAGTCAAATGGGCCTTAGAAAGCACTGCTAATAACAAGGCCCATGGAAGTGATGATATCCAGCTAAACTATTTTAAATTTTAGAAGATGATGCTGTTAAGGTGCTACACTCAATATGCCAGCAAGTTTGGAAAACTCAGCAGTGGCCAGAGGATTGGAGAAGATCAGTCTACATCCCAATCCCAAAGAAGGGCAGTGCTAAAAAATGCTCCAACTACCAATAGCACTCATTTCACACGCTAGCAAGGTTATGCTTAAAATTCTACAAGGCAGGCTTAACAGTATGTGGACTGAGAACTCCCAGAAGTGCAAGCTGGGTTTCGAAGGGGCAGAGGAACCAGAGACCAAATTGCAAACATGTGCTGGATTATGGAGAAAGCTAGAGAGTTCCAGAAAAACATCTACTTCTGCTTCATTGACTACGCAAAAGCATTTGACTGTGTCAACCACAGCAAACTATGGCAAGTTCTTAAAGAAATGGGAGTGCCTGATCACCTCATCTCTCTGTTGAGAAATCTCTATTTGGTAGAAGAAGTGACAGTTAGAACTGGATATGGAACAACTGATTGGTTCAAAATTGGGGAAGGAGTATGACAAGGCTGTATATTGTTTCCCTGCTTATTTAACATATGCAGAATTCATCATGCGAAAGGCTGGACTGCATGAATCCCAGGCATCTGGTTGGCCACTGGTAAAGCAGGATGCTGGACTAATGGGCCAATGGGCTGATCCAGCAGGCTCTTTTTATGTTCTTGTATTGACTCAGGAATCCAGTAATCCTGTAAGTAACTGCTGTACATGCTTCTTGAATTCCTTTGTAGGAAACTAGGTTGAGTCTAGTTAATACCTCTGTGGAAGGCTTCCAGTTTTTGGCCATATGCACAGCACTAGCATAGTATAGATTTAGCAGATAACTGGCATGGAAAATGAAAGGAAAAGAGCTTAATAATGCCATATGCTCTCTCTCTCTCTCTCTCTCTCTCTCTCTCTCTCTCTCTGTGTGTGTGTGTGTGTGTGTAGAAGAGGATAGATGATGCCATGGACAGCATATGGAAACAATTTCTTTTACTTATCTCCATAAGCAGAAATATATCAGCTGCTATTCAAAAGAAGAGAGTTCATATCCTCAAATCAAAAGTGGCTTATAAATAAAATCCTGACACCGTGTGAAAACAGATCAGACACCCTTTTAAGAGATTGCAAAAGATGTTGAGACAGGAGAAAGCCCTTATAACAATATGGATGATCTACATACATTCTATTCAACTACAGAATTACTTTGTAGATCTGACATTATTGCTTTCTCAGTTGCATGCATATTCATTTGGGGGGAAATGCACAAAATATTTCAGCTAGAGTTAGAATATGAACTTGAACTACCACAATCCATCAAAAATTGTTAGAAAAATTAGAGAGTGAGAGAGCCATTATTTTAATATTTTCTCCTTGAATTACTAATTTAAAAGACATTTGCAATTAAACACCTTTAAGAAATAGTGAGATAATTTCACTGTATTTGAAGTGTTAAAATGTATTTGAAGTGCTATATAATTGCAGCTGGAGCATAAGATAATTTCTCCTGGCTCGGCCCCCATTTAAAAATTATTTTTGCAGAGAAATGTGTTATCAGTTATCTAGGGAAATAGTATTTCATTTTCAAGGAAGCAGATACCTGGTTTTTGTTATCTTAGTAAGAGACGCAGCTGTTTCAGTAAATCTCGCCAAGCTTATTAACATCTTTGTGCTGAAGTATAGTCTACAAGTCTACAAAAAGGTGTCCTGGGGAAAAACACCAAATATGGAAAGTAGTAATCAGTCATGGTGATAATATACCAGTGTTCCCATTTCAGGTGCTCAGTGGGCTCTTCCTCAATCCCACACACCAAAAGCATGAGGTGCTTGTCTTCACAACTGCACAGAAACATGCACAGGACTAGCAAAGGTATCTTGCCATACCAAGTACCAAGTACCAGGTACCAAATACCAAGTATAATGTATATGAAGATATATGAAACATACAAAGACACTTTATCCAGTATATCTGAAGGAGTGTCTCCACCCCCATCATTCTACCTGGACACTGAGGTCCAGCACCGAGGGCCTTCTGGCGGTTCCCTCACTGCGAGAAGCCAAGTTACAGGGAACCAGGCAGCGGGCCTTCTCAGTAGTGGTGGCCTCAATGTAGAACACCCTCCCACCAGATGTCAAAGAGAACAACAACTACCAGACAACTTTAGAAGACATCTGAAGGCATCCCTCTTTAGGGAAGCTTTTAATGTTTGATGTATTACAGTATTTTAATATTTTTTTGCAAGCTGCCCAGAGTAGCTGGGGAAGCCCAGCCAGATGGGCGGGGTATAAATAATAAATATGATGATGATGATGATGATGATGATACTATGAGTCATTGGTCCACCCATCCCAGGATTGTCTATGCCAACTGACAGCTATCCACAAAGGCCTGAGACATAGGCATTTCCCATCCTTATTTTCTGAGATGCCAGGGACTGAACTGGAGCCCTTATACAGTAGATGCAAAGCACATACTATACCTCTGAGCCATGAAGCCTTCCAGGGCACCTGCTTTTCTCCACTTAAAGTCAGTGCTACATCACTTAATGGGGAGAGTAATAAGCAGAGATGTTCTGCAGGCTTTTGCAACATTCTGTTTATATACACAGGACCTTCTGCTCCCTCTAGTATTATGGATGAATCTCTCCTCCACAGCCGGACCCTGAGTTATTATTAAATTAATTATGCAAAAGGCTTCCTCATCCTTCTCTTTCCTTTTTCTTGGTACTGCTTAGGATACACACATTTAATTTTTAGACTGCATTATAAAAAGGGAAACGTGTGAAATCACAAGAGGCTGAAAGGTAGAAAACACTCCTTTATCCTTTCTCTTCCCTACATCTGGCATCACTGCCATCTACCTCTCAAAACTGGTTACTAGGTTTGGTTACTTATTTGGTATGGGAGACTGCAGTGGTCTGCCATTAACTCCCTGCCCATCTAATCCTAGCAAAGGCACATGTCCACATTTTTATGTGTTTTATTCTGTCTGACTTAGAGACTTCGTAGAGACAAAACCAAAAATTCCTAGCTTGACTGTGCTTGACTGAGATGGGGACTTGGTGAGTGATTGGGCAGATGGAAACATCTTACTCCTGTATAGGAGTTGCCCAATTCTCAGGGCTCTTCCCCAAAACAAAATGTGACCACAGGGAGGGGGCAGCATTAAACAATTCATACTATTTCAGTGGCACAGTTTAAGCAGCACGAACACCTGAGCACAGACCACCACCATTTTCTTTCTTCCCACAGAACCTCTAAAAAAAAGATGACAGGCTGCTAGCATCCTTCCCAGAAACATCGTAATTCCCTTTCCTACATTTCATGTCCTTAGGATGAACCTCTTTGTAGAGATCTATACATAATTTGCACCTTTTGACAATTTTGGCTTGGGGTGTGTGTGAATGGCTATTTCAACAGAGTGCTGCATGTTATAAGCAATGCCATCATATAAACCACTTTGCATGTATTAAAAGCAAGTGCTTTATTAGATGGGGCAATTTAAGCACATTACTTTTCACTTGTGGAAGCTAGGAAGTGTTGCATTATGGATGAATTAGATTGTTGTATGTTTAAAGCATGTGTTACCTGGAACTGAGGTTTGCTAGATATATCACATTATAACATATACATCTGCATGATGATGGCAGGACCCCTGATGTGAGGAAGATAGGAAAATTATTATAATCTCCATTTCTAAATTGAATGAGCATTTTGCTCAGCAGAAACCTCTTGACTGCAAATAGTCTGAGATTACATCCTGCTGTTTAAGGTACCTGTGTGTGTCTGTCTGCATGTGCATGTGTTTATGAGCACTCATTTATTTTTAAACTGAACATAAGTTTCTCACATTCCTTTAAATCAGATATCTTTGATATCCTAGACTGTTAGAGCTACTCACATGTTGTCACAGACAGGTCATATTAGTGCAATAGCTATTTTATGATTTATTTATTTATTTGAATTATTTGTATTATTCTGACCCAGGAGATGAGTCACTCTCCTACAGAAAAAGTACTCAAGCCTACCCTTATCAATCTCAGGATGAAACTCACAGCTGCCCTGATTGAAAAGGACATGAAAGAAATTATGCAACAAAAACTCATTTCAGTTCAACAGCTACAATAAAACTGGGGAATGGAGAATTACACAGAGGCTGCATTCAGACAAGAGATTAAGGCTTGGCTTAGTGCTACAGGAACAACAATCTCCCCTCATATCTCCCCTCTTGCATGGCCACAAGGGTGATATTCAAATATTCCCATTACATTTTATATCAACTGCAGTTTAGGGGGTCATCTGAACTCTAAACTGTGGTTAATCTTAACTCTGGTTAATGAAAATAAGCCACCTGCATAAACTATGGCTTGAGTTCAGTTTGTATCCACTGGCCAAAGTTAAGATTAACCCAGTTTGTCCATGTTCAAATAACACGGCCAACTGTGGTTAATCTAAAACAGAAGTGAAAGGTCCTAAAGTCCTCCTCACAGTCACTTTCCACCAGAAGAGGAATGGAAAGCACCCAAGCCCAAACCTTGCTGCAGGTTGTTCTTGTAATGCTGAACTGGCCCATAGCCATCAAGGCCTACTCAACATTCAGAGCACCATGCCACCTGCTAATCTTGGTTAACAAGGCATATTACAGGAAGGGAAACAAAAATTGTGCAGAGAGCAGCCTGCACTTTATTTCCACACAGGAAAAAAACAGGCAACGATAAATGACTCAGATTCATATTTTGTTTTGATCCTTTATTGCTGTACAAAAGAGGTAGCCTTTGGTAGTTACTTCTACACAAGCCCATATTCTTCTCTAGAGAAAAAAAGAGAGGCTCTATTAAAAGGTATGAGCAGCGTGGGTAACAATGGGACAGCAATCTAGGAAAGTGATATAAAATTATAATGTGTCAATCCAAAGAAAACGAGTTACTGATTTAGAGGTAAGAGGACAAAAAGGGACAAAAGATGCTTTGTAGTGTTGGATTGCAAGAAATGAAACCAGGATGGAAGAGAGACAGTTGTGGGATGGGGATGTTTGTAGTCACCAAAGGGTTATCTTCCCTCCCTTTTTCTGTACATAGTGTTAAAATGTTGTTGCATCTTTCTGTTTTTTTTCTGTGTTTGCTAAGGGTTGCACATTAAGCTTCCTTAATGTGGGTTTTTCTGTCTCAGCCCCACTTTTTAGAAAGCGTATTCTCCTTCATGGAGAGCACGTGTTGTGGGCAAACAAGACATCCTTCTGTTGCTGGGCGGGTTAGTTTGGATGGCCACAAATCTTATTGGGCACCTCTTGGTCATTGGGAAGAATGTGACATTGTAATTTATGATTGACAACCAAGGGGCCATTTATTCCTTGTGTGCAGCGTTGAGTTGCCTCTTTTCGCTGCACGCATTGGATCACTCACCCACCCTCCCTATATTTAGGGCTGTTTGTGTTGACCTTGCTATGCCTGTCATGGGGTCATCTGCTTTGGGGCAGGAGCCTGGTAGGAATTTTTCCATTTGGCTGATTGGCCGGTGCCATTTGGTTTTTTGCCTACTGAATAGCAAAATCTTCACAACTTGTAGGGTTGCGGTTAGGCATTGGTTAAATTTGGTTGGTGGAGGGAGTATGGTTGGCAGTGCCTGCCCCTCCAATGCTGCTGCTGCAAGGGTATTCCGTTAACGGAATCACGGGGCTCGCCATGCTCTTGTCCGAACCCCTGTCAAGGGGCTAGGGCCACGCAAGAGCCCCTGGGAACATTTGGGGAGAGGTGAGGGCCTGGCACCCAGCTCTATTCTCTCCCCAAAATGTTTTCCCTTATTGACTTTCGCAGGCTTGCGGATGTCAGTTCTGTTCCTACCTCTAGGTGGGAACAGATAGTCGCAAACCAATGCCTAAGCAACCACTTACATTCTGTAATCAATAAAGTTGTGGCCAAAAAAATTCTGTGTGAATTGTGTTTTATTTGAGGGTGGCTTGGGGACCTCGACATGCAAGAGAGTATTCTATGCTTTTTATTGAAAACATGGAGTTTACTACCACAGCTATCACAGCTGCATTTATTCAAAAGTAAATTCATTATTATTTTTTGTTAAACCAGTTACAATATTTCCCCATACCTGTTACCATTTCCCATTGAAAGATCACTGACGTATTACTATTCACTTTAGTGCAGAGCTTTAGTTGCATGCTTTCGTTGCTGTTCTGTTACATTTATTATGCAATGGGTTTTTTCTTCTTGTATTTGGAATAGCTAATTGATGCCATTGGGACATAAGTCTCTTCTGATAAAGGACTGCATGTTGTCTGTCTCTTATTTATGGTTTATAACTGGAGAAATAATATATACAGCATGCACACAGTAGTTACAGACATACTAAAAGGCAGACAGATTGAGTACCACAGTATAATTCTGCTGAGGGATTTATATGGTATCATTTACCACAAAGTGGAAATTACAATGTAGTAACACTGCGAAGTTTTAGTTTTGTCTTTATTAATCACCATACTCCCATGCCTTATAATAGCCAAGGCAGAAAAAACTTAGAATAAATTATTCTCAATCCCCTCCACACACTTGATTCTCAAAGTGCTTTGGCGGCAGAATACCTAGACTGGTGCAAAGGGAGCATTTTGAAACGAAGGCTGGTGTATTTTCTGCCTAGCAGACTTTCCAGCTCTTCAGCTGTTTATCATGGCATGTTTATGTTCTGCCTTACCCATTCTCTGCCCTACAGGGGCTATGAGAGTCTTTTAAAAGTAGAGGTGGAAACTTTAAATGAATTCACACATGCATGTTCCTAGCTTAAGAACTGCAACTTTGATTGGTAACTTGTATGTGTAAGTAGGCATCACGTATCAAATGTTGAATGAAAGCTGACCTAAGACTTCAAAACAAAACCCCACAATTTAACTGGTAGAGGCAGTCCAGTGAACAACAGGGAGTCATCACATCCTGATGAGACATGTTCAGTCCTAAACATGTACATGCAGCACATGGTGGTTATACAGATTTAAAGTTAGGTCTGTCTCCTCCAAGTCTAACATTATAGTCTAACATTATAGTCACTGTTCCACTATGGAGTGTATGAGCAATAAATTGGAGAAAGAGGGAGAGAGGGGAAATATCAAAGGAAATCAGCATTTAAAAATGCTGATAAAGAACAGTACATTTGAAGTTTTTAGTTAATTACTTCCAACGTTCTTCAGTTAAGAATCTTTTGCAATGGGGAATATTCACTTGCCACTATGATAAGGCATCACATATATATCAAGTCAAACAAATACATTCATTTTCAGCTGCAAAAAGTGGGCAGTGTGAAATGAGATATGAGAACCCCCAAGGAAACGAGGGAGTATAAACAGCAGAGGCCAGAGAAAGCCCCAAAGTCCAAAAGTCCTTAACTAAGGTAAGTACACTGGAGGGACAGTAAGTGGCGAAACCTTCTGTGCCCCCTTTGCCATACATCACCTGGTGATCTCGTTAGACTAGTTTCTAATAAACATTGGGGTTTTCCCCTGTGGCATTAACAGCATGTATATAAACTATGGATCAGTAATTAATCTCTTAGGGCCAAGCTAGATACAACTTGGAATATCCATGATCAGATTGCCTGACCTTTTTTTTTCTTCAGCTAAAAGCGGGAGTGGGGTGGAGTGGTTCAGGGCAGCAGTGCAGAAGGAGGGTTTTAAATCCTGGTTCCTCAGTGAAAATGCTCACCACCAAAGGTGTCATCAGCTGGAGAGATTTGGGAAAGGGGTATCTGGATAGCTGTCTTTTCAAAAAGAAACCTCATTGGTTAATCATGGCTTCTTGGGGTGAGATTTCCATCACGAATGAGGAAGAGAAAGAGTTAATGCTCTCCATGCGCAAGTGTCATGGTCCCAATTCATTCCACTCCATTATCGAATGTAGCTTCCCATTAATTAATTCTATATTCACCTAAAGTGTTGCAATTTTTGTATCGATACAGCACTCACATCCAATACAAGCATAGCTATTTTTTTCCAGTGATACAACATCCCATTTGATACGTTCAGGTTAAATCAGTTTTGGAATCTGCAAAAGCAAATCTGTCAGATCGAGAGAAAGCACTAGATGCTTTTCCAGTAGGAAATTTGTTCCATGACATTCCAAAAAGAAAGGAAGGAAGGAAGGAAGGAAGGAAGGAAGGAAGGAAGGAAGGAAGGAAGAAAGATTCTCTCTCCCAAGTATAAATAAAATGCTATACCGCTCATGGAAAACAGACATCTATTAACTCTGCCCGCCCACCCCACTGTACTATATACACAGAAACAAACAGTTCTAAAGCTGTAGGCTTTCAAATAATCCACCAACCTTTTTATCCTTATACTCATCCAGAAGATCGGATACATCTACTTTAGACCAAGAACATTCAAAGAAGAATTTATGTCTGCCAGTCTTCAGTGCTCAAACGCCTTCAGAGTTTATAAGAGAGATCAGTGATATGGTAAAAAGGCTCCAGATGCAAAAGGGATGAATAGATATTTCTTCTTAAATGTGTTCTGACTTGTTAAGGCTGTAGGGGGAAAAACAGAATGCAGTTATTTTGAAGAAGCAATATTGTTCATGTAAGTCTAAAACAACAATAAAATACAGGGCCACAAAATTATACTATAGCAGCCTTCCAGGTGCTTTGGACTACATCTCCCATCCTCCCTGATTTTTTACCATGCTAGCTGGGGCTGATGGGAGTTGTTGTCCAACACCTCTGGAGGGCACTATGGTGAGGAAGGCTGGGATATAGGAATGCAATTGTATTGATTAGCACTGTGCATCTATAAATGCCCATCCCTAACTTAATGTTCTCTTTTAAAACAAATGGTGTAAACTTGGAAGACAGTCAGTGTCAGCCATTTATCTATCTATCTATCTATCCATCCAATCCACTTCTACACAGTAACCTCCACTAGAATAACAACAAAGAATAGCTGATAAGGGGCGGGGATAGCATGGGTAGAGGCTGCTTGTTATGAATTCTCCTACAATATGTTAATTTGATCATATTGTACACATTTTTTTTCAAATCAACAGGTTATCATTGGGGGTTTCTCTTATATCCGTTTTTGGCAACACAGGTTTCTGCGGCTTAAAATAACTATTATTTCACCTCCTCTTTTATATATTCCAGTAATATGACTTGTGGATTTGCAGTTGCTACGTATAAGGGGCCCAGAAATTCAGAACTTTGGGGCAGCTCAAGAATATATGTAAGTAATTCTGCCCTTTGTGTCCTACATCTCCAACAATTATTTTGAATTATCTCATTTAATTTGTTTGGGGTAAGGTGCCAAAGATATTGAGTTGGTTTTTTAAAATCTTTAAAATATGTTTATATTAGTTTGGGTTCAAAACATTTGGGGCTTTGCTGCGCATATTTGTATGTAATGTTTACTTCTTCCCCTTAGTTTAAAAAGTGATTTGACAATTAGGCAAAAAGAAGAAAATGTATGAGTTGCTACTGAAGTACATGCTATTTTATTTTTTTAAAGGACATGCACTTTGCCCTGTGCATTCATTATCCTGTCTTCTGAAAAGACTGCCATTATATAGAAAAGATTATCTATGCTTTAGGAAAGAAGCTTTTTAAAATGTTTCCTCCCAGTGAAATCTTGAACTCAGTATTTAAGAGGGAAGCTAAGCTGATAAGTGGAAAGTAGACTGAATTTAAAATAAAAGCTTCCACTTCTTCCTCCCCTTGAGAGTATATTTAGCTCACAGCATACAAATAAATAAATCTTCATTTAAATTGAGATGCAGTGTTGTTCAATAAAAGTGATGTTGTCAGCCTTGATATGAAAGGTTCTACCCATAATTCTGCATCCCAAGCACAACATTTCCAGAGCTTGGCTTGGGAGCTTTCTATCCATCACTAAGCAGAAGAAAGGAATGAACATCAGTAGCATTAGGAAAACATCTATATGTTCACTACTATTTACTGCCTTGGAATGTGTATGAAGTAGTTAAAGCATGATAGCAAAGTCTGTGTTCAAGGCATACATTTGTTCTCAACAGAACAAACAGAGTTAAAAATAAATAAATAAATGAAACCAGACTTGATTTCAGATGAACTTGGATACACACTGATTGGATACACACTGCCTTGGATACACACTGATTTAATTTTACTGCTCAGCAGCCCTCCGTGCCCCATCCCACAATGTTAATGAGTGTTTCCCATCTCTCTAGAGAGACTTTTAGGGGAATGCAAGTGGCTGCAGGGGAGGAGCGAGCAGGAAACTCTATTTTCTTAAACTTCCTTAAATTAACTTACCTTAAGATCGAATCCATTATCTACCATGCTTCTACTGCCACTAGTGGGAGCCAATGAGAGCAAGGGTTCTGCCTCTTTATACAAGAAGACCATCTACTTGAACCCTCTCATGCAGTGTTCCAGCATTTGAGGATATAGCATTGGCTAGTCTCCCAGTGAACATACTCAAGGGAATCTCTCTAAACGATGGTGGCTGCTGCAACTGTTGTTGGACTACAGTTAGGTGAGCAGCAGCCAAAATGGTGTCCTCCAACCATTGTTGGACTACAGTACCCACCATCCTCTATCCCAGAGCTTTCCAAACTGTGTGTCATAACACATTAGTGTGTTGGCTGCAGTGTGTAGGTATCTTGCATGAACGCTCCCCACACTCCTCCCAGGGCTGGAAAGGGCCTAGTTTAACTTCCGGTTTGCTAATAAAACTGAACTACTGTGTCGTGAAATGATGCATGTCTAAAAAGTGCGTCTGCTGGCTGGGGCTGATGGAAGTTGCCATCCAGGCGGAGAAAGGCTGGTCTGCATGGTCTCTTAGTAACACCAAACTAGCATGTACAATTGTTTTGAAATTATTATCAAGACTGTAAATATTAAATGATATTTTTTTCTAAAGAAAAAAATCACAGCAAAAAAGTAATCCTGTAATGTATAAAGCTATAAAGTACAGACATTTTTCAAGTGGGATCTGTAACAGCAATGAAGCAAAGTTGTATGACTTGTACAAATAACAAATGATAAATGTTATTGAAGGGCTTTAATACTCTAACCAAGGTGTTTTTGCTCAAAGGAGATTCTCAAAGGGCGTTTTGAGGTCATATTAATGCAACTTTCAGAAATATGTTCTGCACACCTTTATTCTATTACACAACACAGCAAACATTGTATCTTCACATTCTTTTTTTTATCTACAATCTCAATGGAATAATGGTTTGGGATTTGTTCATTTTAGGATTTTATTATGGGATTTAATGAATTTTTTTTGGAACTGAGGCAACCACAAAGTTTTCTGAAAAGATTATTGCAATCTAATCGAGTCATGAGATAAGCACTCCCCTCTTCTTCTCACGATGCTTCCAGAAACATAAATATTTACAACTTTATCTACTCTGATTATTCATTCTTTGCAGAAGCATCCATATTTTCTGAAAGCAGATAAGTACCAAAGAAATGAATGCCATTTTGCTTAGTTCCTATCATCATGAAGAATATGGGCCTATTATCAGGAAATGCTATGATCTGGAAATCCATCATAGCAGTCCTACAGAAAAGCACAATGTAACTTGGAGAGCAATGCCCATGGAACACTCCTGATAGCAGAGCATGTGCTAACAGAGCAAGCATGGAGGCTGCAGAGGCACCAGCTAAGGAGTCAGGTCATGTTCAAGGCTCTCTAGGCCAGCTGCTGGTGATCAGTGAACCACTCTGCCTTAGGCTGTCAGACAGGATTCCTCAGAAGTTCCTCCTAGACCAGCAGGTCCTGTATGGTCACTGCCAGGACCAGGGCCATCTTTAGCATATGCGCCGCCGGGGTGCAAAGATCCATCCAGCGCCCCAAAATTAACTTTTATTATGCTTATGTCAGACACTACGCTTACGCCTTATCTCTTGTTTACAAAAGAAGGGAGGAAAAAGAAATGTGTTTCTCGCTTAGCATGCATTGTAAAATGAAGAAAAAATGCAGCTCACGGAATTCATAGTGTGTGCTCTAGGTGCGTTTTTGCGGAAAAGGAAAACTAAAATCACATGCTGAAATGCATGTGTAGTAGAGCCCTAAGTACTAAGTAGTTAGTCAAAGAAAATGCCGACAATTAGTGAAAATAAATACTATTTTTTAATGATTTCTCTAAACGAATTTGAACTGTAAGTGATGAAATTAAAATGTGCCGTTGTGAATGACAATCGCCGCTGCTGGCGCATCGTGTCTTTGGTAAATAAGCACACAAAGTTGAAAGTCCTTTAGTGAAACAGTAGTTATATTTTGGTAATAACTAGGTATATATGTATTTTGTTTTTCTAGCTTGATGAAAATTATTTATTATTTCATAACAGATAGATGGTTAAGAGCATAGGCGGCTTCAGCGGCGGGTGCCTGGCACCCCCCAGAATTCGGCGCCGGGGTGTCCTGCACCCCTTGCACCCTCAGTAAAGATGGTCTTGGCCAAGACTCCCACAAGCAACTACCTGTGAACCTAAAGAACCAGATGCCACCACCCACAGCTGTTCACAGATACAGTGGCACAGGGAGTATACCAGGAGTGAGACTACGGAGTGGAGGAGGAGTGACTGTCTTCAGGCCAGATGGTTGATTCTCTGACATTCTCCACAGAGGAGTAAAACAACTTCTGGGGAGCTGTAAAGTGGCCCTTTGTGGCATTTACAGTTTGCTTCTGCTGCAAATGTGCAAAGCCACTATTTTCAGACTGTAGTCCCGGAGAGCAAAAGTCTATCACAGCTGTTACATCTGCCTTTATCTGTTGTTTTAAGAATACATTTTTTGCAATGTTCTCCTAGTAAACACTGCTAATTAGAAACAGTAGACAGAATGCTGTTTAAAATCCTAATATGTAATCTTAATGCACCAATACTATGTAATACTGGAGCCCCTTATGCTGCTGTTAGAGATCTCTTTCCAGCTGTCAATGGATAACATCCCTGGATTCCTGCTAATTGGCTGTACACCAAGGCAAACATCTCAGCTAATTTGAGAACATAGTACCGATTAGTTCTAGATAAAGTATGAATATTTATAAAGAAAGAACCAATAATGAGAGAAAGGCAGAGATGGAAACCAGCAAAAAAGGGAGAAAAACACACCCTTTCAGATGCTTTAATAAGATTTTTAATCCTTCGAGCAACTGACAAGAATATTTAACTGTCATACTTTCAGAATGGAAAAGACAAAATCATCCTTGTGTATGATCTTTGTTCCTAAATAAAATGCTTAGGGGATTTAGATTTACAGAGCTTTTCTTCAGGCACAAATAAAAATAAAGCAAATGGCTTTTAAAATTGATGGCTTGGATTCCAAGGTGCTCTTGTATGAGCAGAAACACACCTCAGCTTGTGCAAGCCCCCTGCTGATTTCCTCTTCCAGCTCCAGAGGGTTCCCCAACCATCAGAAACTTATTTTTAGAGGCACACAAACCTCCAAGGACAAGGGAAGTGGGAAACATTCAATTAAGTTCTCGTCCAGCCAGAATATCTAGCTCAGATTGGAGGAATATAACAACAACATGCCAACAAGTCTATTATTCAGTTGTTTAATCCCCCCCACACACTTTTTTTAGATGAGGCAGTCATTCTTGCAATTATTTTGTATTGCTTTACAATATTATATGTTGTACACTGCTTTGATATATAAGTGGGCAGTATTTTTCGCTCTATAAGACGCACCCGACCATAAGATGCACCAGAGTTTTCCAGCACTCTCTCCCACGATCTCTCAAATTGAGACCAAAATATCTTGAGTTGAAGCTTTGGGGCCAGCTGGAGGCTGGAGGACATGTAAGAAAGCAACACAAAGCCTCCGGAGTGCAGCAGGAGCTCCTGCTGCGCTCCGAAGGCTTCTGGTGGCTATCCCTGAAGCCAGGAGAACGAGAGGGGTCAGTGCGCACCGGAGGCTTCGCGTTTCTTTCGCTGAAGCCATGGAACCTGCATTCGCTCCATAACACACACACACACATTTCCCCTTACTTTTTAGGAGGGGAAAAGTGTGTCTTACAGAGTGAAAAATATGGTACATACTTCAAGAAATAGAAACAAACAATCAAACAAACTATTTTCAAGAGCTGAACAGCAGTGTCAATTTAGTCAGCAAAGGTTAAAATATGCTTTTAGCTATGGGAAGTGCTTGCAGGCCATGTGGCACAATCAAAGTCCAAAAGTGCTCTACAAAATTGCCATTTCCTATAGAGAACCTACGGGTGCCCCCCTACTTATGCAGGGATAACGTTCCGGAGCCCTGCACACATAAGCGAAAATCACATAAGTGGGGAGCAGCCTATAGAATGCCTCTAAATGCTATCCCCCCCCCCTGTTTTCCAGCACTCTCTCCCACGATCTCTCAAATCCAGACCAAAATATCTTGAGTTGAAGTACATCAACAGAAAGAAGACCTGAGCTCCTATACAGTAATAACTTAGCTTGAGTGTGACAACATTCATTATCGACTCTTACCATGCTGAATTATAATTATGAAAATCAGTAATTTAATTGGCATCTACTGCAATGAAAACAAGCTTAACCAATGTTATGATTGGAGTGCAAGTGCCTCCTTGTGCTTTCAAAACTCAGCCTTCCTATCAGGTATTCAGTCACTATATAGCTAAACGGTCAGTTGTTAAGATACACTGAACATGTTATAATGTGCGGCAATATTCATACCTATATGAAAAAAGGATGCAGAAAACAAACGCTCATGGAGAAAATATAGGAAAATGCAGCAGAGATCACCACTCATGTGAATGGCATGCTAGACAATAAGGACCACTTCACATATTTACAAGTTTAAATGTATCCATACAATGCTTGAAATGCACACCTAAGATTAGAACAGGTGAATTGCAGCAATTGTGTTTATCATACAAGTACCCTTGTTAGGAAACTGTGATTGGATGAAGATTGTTGTAGTGCAAAGTCCTCCTGGCAAATCTAGGCTTGCCTGAAGTAATGTATGAAAGGTTTCTAATTTTTGTCAGCCTTCTGGCAAAGAACCTAGATGCAAAAATACAATGCAATCCACAGCTCTGAGCTTTGATGGGCCGACTTGAGTCACAAATTTGTGTGCCATTCACATGGGAGGAGAGGGATACAATAAGACTGGATTATCAAACTATGAGAAATGTACTGCTAGCCGGAGGGAAGAGCTAGATTTATTCCTGTTGGAAGAACAATAAAAATCCCAAGTGAAAATACTTTTGAGCCATTATCAACCTATGTTAGGCTGTAAAATACAGAACCTGTTTCAAATTTCTGCACCAAAATACTTCTATCTTCTGATTAGGTATTAATAAACTATGCTATGCCAAAGCAACATCTCAATTATATGCCATGCCTCAGAAATGATCACATTGAAAAATTAACATTTATGTCATGAAATGTTTAAATGACATGAACTATTTGAAGGCCATGAAATGCTGCTAGAGCTATATGCTTTGCCACAACACATTGACCTGAGGTCTTCTGAAGTGGAAAATGTCAGGCAGGCTGTATGCTGAATCAAAATTTCTAGGAAGTTTAAGGTATTAACACCAGCCTTCCAGTAATAAAAAGGTTAATTTTAGAGTGAGCACTGAAAAAAAAATATGGATGGCTCTTAATAGAAAAATGAAAAGGACAAATTGTAGCATGTGAACTCACCATAAAGAAACAGTCAAACCCAAATTCTTGAGACATCTAGTTAAGTGCTATAACACGTGTTGCATGTCCAAGATTGCAGGTTCAGTCTTCAGCATCTCCAATAAAACAAACAAACCAAAGGACCAGGTGATGGGTAAGATATCTGCCTAAGACTCCAAAAAGCCATTTACAGTAAAACCAGGCAAAACTGTGTGAGGTGGACAAAAATCTAAGGTGGTGTAAGATCAGCATTCTATGGGCTACTGGAGATGGTCCCAATTATTCCCAGAGAGGGATCAAAACTGTGTTTTTTCTAATTTCTTCTCTAGTAATAGGTACTGCTTGTTACCGTACACACAGGAAATATAACAGATAAAAGCCAGCAGAAGATAGAACTGTGAGCAGAGCTGGCTAACTAGTGAGGCAGGGTGAAGCACCCATCTCAGGCCACACTGCCTTACAAAACACTCCCTGAAGCAAAATGGGAACGTGTTGCTCTCTGCTCCACCACTTCCACTGCACAATGGAACACTTCCACCTCTTCCCCAATGAATGGGAATGCGTCACGGAATGCTCCCAGAGTTCTAGCACATGGCAGAACTGGAGGGGGCGGGGCACAGGGGCGGCAGGGGGCAGCACATTCCCATTTCAACTCAAATAGTGACATACAGGGCGGTTTTACCCTGGGGTGCAAGGGGTGTGGGGCACCTAGGCGCCGATTTCTGGGGGGCGGCAAATGTATACCTTACTGTATACGAGTTCCTCTCGATTGGCAACAGTGAAAAGCAATGGAGCCAAAGTCCCCGCCCCCCCTCCATCGCTGTGTTACTCTGTAGCGCTGGGCGGATCTTTGCACCCCGGCAGCACATATACTAAAGATGACCCTGGGGAAATAGGATGGGCTGCCGCTGAGTGTGAGCTCTGATAGTAGAAACAATGACCACATGACAATTTGGGTATATAATTGGATAATTGAAAAGATGTAGATTTTGGTGGTTCACATGTATCCAGCCCTGAGTGCTCACTGGAAGGACAGATCGTGAAGCTGAGGCTCCAATACTTTGGCCACCTCATGAGAAGAGAAGACTCCCTGGAAAAGACCCTGATGTTGGGAAAGATGGAGGGCACAAGGAGAAGGGGACGACAGAGGACGAGATGGTTGGATAGTGTCTTCGAAGCTACAAACATGAGTCTGACCAAACTGCGGGAGGCAGTGGAAGACAGAAGTGCCTGGCGTGCTCTGGTCCATGGGGTCACGAAGAGTCGGACATGACTAAACGACTAAACAACAACAACAATGTATCCAATCCATTTCATGCTCACTTTGGGGGCGGTATTCCATCATTTTATCTCTTGGGCTACACATAGATCCTTTGCTTCTCAGAAAACTTCAATGAATCAGTCTGCTAGTGTGCTTTTTTTACACTGAAGAGTGTCAATATATTCCTGTGGTTATTTCAGTGCTTTGTGGAGCTCCTATTTGAACCAATGGAGTGTTGTTGGAATTAAATGATGCTTGAGCTAAATTCTTACAAGTCCTTTTACATATTCCAAGATGTGTTCCTAATGCAGCTGTATTACTGGAAACAGGATGATGTCCTTTTGAGATAAGAGCTTGATTGGCAGCCTTAAAACTTTGGTTTAAGATCTTTGTCTTTAAAATACCAACTTGGTGGCTACCATATTTACCCAAGGATAGATATGATAGTGTATACACTAAGTCTATTGCCCAAAAATCTTGTTGCATCCTTCTTCAAATGATACTTAATTCTGCACTAGCTCTGGTAAAACAAAGATTCTAGGATATTTCCTTTCAGGACCCTTTGGCTCACATGTATAACCTGCTCACCTTTCTCCTTGAGCATTTCCTATAATGTTCTTTTTCAGTTAGTTGCTTATTTTAGGAATTCATGTGTAGTTAAATACTGCAGAGCTTTTACTCTGGCCAGATTGAATGTTTCATCATTTCAAATGCTCTGGGGTAGCTATGCTGATTTTCCTCTCTCCTTAGAGGTATGCCCTAGAAACAACCAGGAGGTGGAATGTGTGGAACATGTCCTTCCTTCTGTTTTGCAATTTCTACACTGGAGCTTTTCAGCAAATGATTGGTCTTTTATTGGCCAAATTACCAGGAAGGTTAGCTCAATTCCATGTTAAATATTTACTGGGAGCAAAAATCCCATTGGTGACATTGATAGAGGCTAATATTTTTTATCTGTGACAGTGAGAATTAAGGAGGAAATAACCACCAAAACTGGAGCAATTATTCCCAGGGACTTAACTGAGGTTATTTAGTATACTACTGAGCTTTTCTTCCTTTTTGCACTTTTTGGTGCATATTCTGTGTATCAAATTTTGGTGTATTCTATGGTTAATTTTTGGTCTTGATTCTGGTCTGTTGACTGTAATAAACTGATGGTGATAATTTCATGTTCACTGGGAAAAGGTGGACATTTAAAAAATATTCACAATTCAGATCCACCACCATACTTCCCACCCCCTGTGCATGAGTAGTGAAAGTGCTTCAGAATGTGCAGGGAGAGAAAATCCAATTGCAGCCACACATAAAGTAGTGGTTTGGAAGCCTTCTCACACTTGGGATTGGGCTTTGGGGCTGGGCTTGAAGGGAAGTGCTTAAAAGCTCCTCTGTGTGAGTGGAACAGCTTTTTCAACAGGTTTGGATCCCGGCCAAGGAAAATCTGACAATATGATTACAAAGCATTTCAAGCTTTGTAATCAAGGTTTCTGCAGCTCTGTTGCTCACCTGAAGGATATTATATACTACTTGCATTATAAAGAAAAACAGTCCCACATTCCCATTGTTGGCAACAGTGCTTAGCTTTCTTGTTTGTTTATATTAAGTAGTTCCTGAATAGTTTGCAAATACGGTATATTATGCACTGAAACACTGAGCTTTCCGGGCCATTTTTTAAAAAAAGAAAAAAAATTGTTTCAGAGCTTGCGTTTTGTCTTCAGAGACTGTTACTTCTCTCTCTTTTTCATTCCTTGACTTCAAATTTATAGTCTTCCATGCCTTCAATGCAGAAAATATTCAACTCAAATTGTTTGGTTGTGGCTTTTGTGGCCTATGGAGAAACTGCCGTATGCAGTCTTGGATAACAAACTGCTCTAGTTCATCTATGGGCAAAAATACATAGGTTTACAACTCGATTACTGGCTCCTTGGATAGTAATATATTGTTGCTTTCTGTTCCAAACTGGAGTAAATCATGACTAAATCATTTTTTAAAGTAGCATATCAATCCAAGTTCCTGACAGCTGCAAATTAGACTTCCCTGATCAAATGAAGTAGGGAGGAGGGAAAGGGGGTTAGTTTAAGGAAGCTGAATTGTCAGGCAAATTGCAGCTGGATAATTTTTAAGATAAAGCTGGCCAACATTGACCCACAGATTAGATTTTCCAAAGACAATAAGAAGATTGATATGATCTAGTTCTTTGTACTTTGAAGGGGGAATTATAGGGCTCGCAGTAAGGGGAACAGGAAGGAGGCAGAGGGATGGATTGAAATAATTTTATCAGACACTACTTTTTAAAATGAAATAAGTATACAACACAGTAATAAATATACAGCAATATTGTTTGGGCTAATTTGGAAAAAAGGTTCATTGTTTTATAGTTAATTTAAATAATTCTGAATTAAACAAATGGTAAAAAGTGAAAATGATGCAGGGAAATATAAAATAGTTTCTCTTCAGAGTTTATAATATTATTCTACCTCTTTTCTCCTGTTACTTCTTCCACTATGAATACAGCACAGAGCTGTCTACATTTCTCCGCTGTGGCTCATCTAAATGTTATGTGAGTTTTGAGAAGTGAGCAATGGTAGAGATACAGTTTATTAATGAATATCTAAGTGACAGAAAAATCAAAAGCAGCATTGTGCTGAGGCTCCATCCCTCCCTCCCGTCTCTGATTGTGACCTGAATATTAACAAAAAGAAGACAAAATACTTGCACAAGCCACATCTTCTACAAAAAAATATTTTCTTGGTGCTGAAATAAATGTTCATTGTGACGAATACTATGCCTCGTTGTATTATTCTATCAAGCACTGAAAATGATTTCATTTTTATTTCCCTCTCTCATATTGCAACCTGTCAACAATATCAACAAATCAGATTAACAGTCCAAGGGGCAAACAAAAGGAGAGAAGAAATGGTTGGCTTTGGTGCATCTGGAATTCAACTGAGCAAAGGTACAGAAGGAGTCTATGAATAAACCACTTGCTATTTTCACTATGGAAACATCAGTACCTTTTTGGTCATAGACAAATCTGACATGAAAGGTAGTTTTTCATTCTTTGGAATCTGGAAAAGACCACTTGTAACTTAACCAATGTTACTTCCATCACATTACAAGCGTGCCCTGTCTATGAGTGTTCAGCCCACAGTCTCAGAAGTACTTTTGATTTTGATTTTGTTTTAAATATGAACATTTAATACTATCACATTAAATGTGCTGCAACACTAACATCTCATAAATACGTGTGAGCCACAAATATTCTGGAAGGAATAGTGGCATTGGACCATGCTAAGTTTCTGAAAAAAGAAAAGCTTCTCAATAATAATACTAAAAAATATCATAGAATTGTAGAATTGGAAGAGTTCTTGAGGGTCATCTAGTTCAGCCTGCTGCAATACAGGAATCTCAACTCACGGCCCCCCATCCAGCTTTGCAAATATGCCAACAGCTTTATTGCTGCACCACTAGGATAGAAACACCATTTAATTCTTAAATTCCAGAAAGGTAACTGTGTGTTTCTGTTGCTACAAAAAGCAATAGCCGTACAGCCCCTTAGAATCTATGCTTTCATGATCCAGAGCCCACATCTCAGATTCATATACTGAAGTGGGTTCTTTTTCTTGAAAATCTATGCCACAAACTAGATGTGACATTAAATGCATTACTTGCAAATATATCAGGTTAAAAAAGAATATCTTAGCAGGCATAAGGAGGTAAAAGCCGTATCACATAGGGAAGGGAAGCTTAATCCTTTCTTTCCTACCATGGTTTTGTGTGAACATTAATTGCATAAAGATGCCAGCACTCTATATCCATCATAGTCAATCATACCCTGGTACAAGAAGGGACTTAATATGTGCAACCTGTACCAAACTGTACATTTCCAGATTTGAAGACATTAGGGATTTGAAGACATTAGGTATACCAGTCATGGTATACTTTCACTCCCTTCTCCATGGATCTCAGTTTCCTCAGTGACCCCCAAGCCAAATGTTTTCATAGGAAACCCAAGTACTATGATGTTTATTACCCTATAACATTAAAAACAACAAACAAAATTTATGTGATAAAAGGAAACAAATATATCAAAAGAATTCTGGAGTTGGCCAACCAATATGGTACTAATGATGAACCTATACCTGGCATTAATTATGAAATAAATGATACATAATAAATACTTCCAAACTGATATCACATTTGTATAGGGCAATGACAAGCACTTAATTTCAAAAGTTTCAGAATTCCCTGGCCAAGTTTGCAGATAACCTTAATTTCCACCCACCCACCCCAAAAGAACCCTGCTGTGACAACTTTTATTTCACCTATATTGAAGAGGAACCTTGAATGAGTCTGTCATTCATTCTGACAGATGCATTAAAGACTTCAAAAACTTTAATTGCAAATGAAATTCTTCCATTTGGAGAACTGTAATATGCTCTGCAATCTCAGCTATAACTTAAAATTCAGTAAATACAGTAACTGAAGAAAAGTGGTGCCATCATTTTGAAAATAAAGATTATGGGTTTTGTAATTCATGTAGAGCTACAATACAGCCTATGATGTAAGAACAAAAATAGCTCTCCTTGTAAAAGGCAATTTGGCCAGAGTAGATACAGTAAGCACAGTGTTAAAAGGGACAAGTGTAAATTGCATGTTTCTATATCCTTCTGAAAAGCTCAAATTTCAGCACCCTTGCTATTTTTGCCACAGTTTGGGATGAGAACTAACTGTCCTTTGGCAATCAGTTTGAAGTAGCAAAGACCATTCAGTGTTATAATAAAAGAAAATAAATGTATAAATCACTTTGCAGGGATGTTAAGTTTAGATGAATTCAGTGCCCTGAAGTGCAGGTTTACCAGCTGTTTATTATATAAAATTGTTCCTATTATTTAACTGTTAAAAAGCAATTGCAAAAAATGTATGTAAATAATGTTGCTTAAATCTTTCTGTTGCTGGCCTTCTCAGGCAACAGTAGAAAATACACTTTAAAAGTATGCTGTCAGTAAAATCTTAAATGATATTTTCAAATACAATCTACATTTTTAAGATCCATTATAATTAACATGAAGACAGCAGTTTTCAAAGAAGCATTAAATACTGCATGATTTGTGTTTTAAAAGTATTTTCCTTATCAACCACTATATCCACCAAATACAGCACTGTAAGCTTTAAAAGACAAATTGTTTAATCTATTGTTCTTTCCGCAGGCTCAGAATAATTAGCAGCTCATTGTACTTAAAAAGGATTCACAATCTTTTCTATACGTAATTATAAAAATCATTATTGTGTGAATGGTGTCTAAGTCTAATGGCCTCCAACAAATTATACTTTTCACCCCAGGAGCAGTGAAGAACAGGATGGCTTGGTTTTTAAAAAAACAGAGTATTTCAGTTATAAGAAGGCAATGGCAGAAATTTTTAAATATGTATTCATACATGGGGACATTTGCAGATATTCATTGTTATACAAAGCCGAATACTGTGCCAATTGTTTCCAGAAAATCAATATGAATTCTGTTTATAAAAGTGCCATATACTATGCCTTTCTTTGTTGCAAACGTGTTGTAAAACCAACCACACTGACTAGCATTCACTAGTCCATGGTTTGTAAACATATTCCAAAGGAACCATTTCTGAGTCAACTTTTCTGCTTTCCAACCCCTAAACATGTACCATGGAATACATGTGGATTGCAGGGGGCTCTGGAGACAGGGAAATTGTGGAGGCT
The DNA here is from genome assembly GCF_965153285.1 of Podarcis tiliguerta. NCBI lineage: Eukaryota > Metazoa > Chordata > Lepidosauria > Squamata > Lacertidae > Podarcis > Podarcis tiliguerta. The sequence continues at coordinate 67,933,943 of NC_139536.1, read as the reverse complement.
GGAAGTTCAATTCACGTCGAGTACTGGCCATGATCCCTACTCTCATTCCAGAAGAACTTAAAGTCATTGCATATGCCTAACTTTCCATGGCAGCTGACATTACAAGTGAAGATTGGTTGAAGCAGGCAAATTGTCCTGGGAAACTGTGTCAGCCATGACTGTCTGCTGTTACTTCTCATGTAGGAACTGAGCGATCCTTTGGACATAGTCTGACAAACACTCTCCTATTCAGAAGCATTTTACAGAGCTTGTCATAAGGCCACAAGGAGTGCCAGGGTCAGGGCTTAGTCGTTGTCAAATCTAAATAATGTAATGGTTTGAGACTTACCGCATGAATCATTAGTTTAGGTTAAAACATATGACAAGAGTGCCCAGCTGGGTCCAAGGGGTGATACTGACTATTTAAAGGAGGCCATGGAATGACACGTCATAAAGAAACCTGCTAGGGATCTGGATGGTGTGAATTACATCTCCAGCCAGTGCTTAACATTTATCTTCCTAGAAAAAATGTTCAAGCAGGTGCTTTCCTGCAAACTGATACTGATTTTCTTGATATATTTCAGTCAGGGTTCAGACCTTTGCCATTCTCCTGGACCTCCCAGAAGCTTCCAATACAACTTCCCATGCTATCCTTCTGCCACTTACTGGGACAAGGTGGCAGTGTCACGAGTGCTGGATTGTCTCTGCCAATGTGCTTGCACAGCACTGACCTCCCCACTGCCTCGCCCCTCTCCCTGCTGGTAAGTGGAAGTGACTCCGCTGCTGGGAGGTCAGGTGCATGGTACACCTGGAATTTTGGGAAGCATATTTCTATCCTTTGTTTTGTCAATATGGCGCTGTGGGTTAAACCACAGAGCCTAGGACTTGCCAATCAGAAGGTCGGTGGTTTGAATCCCCGCGACGAGGTGAGTTCCCGTTGCTCGGTCCCAGCTCCTGCCAATCTAGCAGTTTGAAAGCATGTCAAGTGCAAGTAGATAAATAGGTACCACTCCGGCGGGAAGGTAAACGTCATTTCCGTGCGCTGCTCTGGTTGGCCAGAAGTGGCTTAGTCATGCTGGCCACATGACCCGGAAGTTGTACACCAGCTCCCTCAGCCAATAAAGCGAGATGAGCGCCACAACCTCAGAATCGGCCATGACTGGACCTAATGGTCAGGGGTCCCTTTACCTTTTATTGCCCTTTATGTGTGCTGCCCTGCAGAAAATATTGTCTTAATCAGAAACACAAGCAACATCCACAATGATGCATCCAAGACCTTGAATTTCCCAATTTCACTACAAATAAGACATTTAGGGGCCACAGAAAGTCCTCTGTATGCTGATGTCTAGAAAACATGGCTCTGAAGTCTTGGCCAGACATGAGGGCATTCTTAAAATATCTAGAAAGCGAACACTATGGAAACACTAAATAATGTATTAGTCTGCTAATCTATGTGGTACAAACAGCAGAACACCGTCTACCCAAATTTGTATTGGTAGCATTATCCATCACAGAAGGTGACACTGCCATGACAGATGAGAAGTATCTTTTTGGAGCTGCATACTGAGTTGCTTGTACCAATCAAGAATGCTGATCTTCGGATAAAACTTATAGTCAAAGTATTTTGTTAGATGCTTTAAAATTTCTTTATTTCTACTGGGTTTCCATAAGCATCACACTACCTGAAGACAGTATTTAATGATATTTGAGAACTTTTTTTAATCTTTGTTTCACTTGTATAGTTTTTATTGTTATATAGAACTGTAGCATTGCTGTGATGTTTAGTGGTTTATTAGTATTCCTAATGAATACATAAATAAATACAGAAACATACTTGTTTATTGCTCACATATGACGTAATCAGAAATAGAGCCACTTCAGGCAGTGAAACACACCACCTCCATCTCCTTATAAACATACCAAGGCCTTTGGAAAACATTTCCATATGGTACCGCACAGTGAACAGTGTTGTTTGAAATCCACCTCACATAGATGGTCAGATTACATTGAGACTCTGTATCAGAACTGAATATCTCTAGCTCTGGTTGCATGGTGTGGCATCTTACAATGTAGCTGAAATCCTCCATATCATAAGCAAATTGAAGAAGATGGGTGGGATTCAAATGGAAGAGGATGGGCAGCATTTTTTTGCTTATTCTCCTTTCCCCCTGTTTTGGACAGTCCCTCAGCTCCCATGAGCTTATTTTCATGGAGCCCTGTATGTGGTAGGGGGAATCGGAGTGGGGGGGGGAAATCCCTCCTGTCCTCTTCCATCATCAGCAAACAGCTTCACTGGCTGCAAAGCACAAGGGCAACAATTGGCTTTCACCCTTAAATCATTTTCAGCTGTCTGCATGGGAAGGACATTGTTACATTTGTATCTGTAAAATACTAACCTTCTCAGGAATAAGGCCTGACATCTCTTATGTTTCCTTAACTTCCCCTGCAAAAAGAAGCTTTTCTTTTTAAATAAAACATTGGTGGCTTATTTCTGATCTTATCCCGGCGTAAAAAACCACAGAGGCTGAAGGTGTAAATATGTTACCTCTCTTTGCTTACTTGATTCTTGAGGTTAGGTGTAAAAAAAAAACCAGCAACCCCCAGGCAAATAAAACATTTGATGGTAGGTAATTGACTGAGCCTTTTAACAGCTACTGTAAATCTTTACCAGTTTTTACACTGTGGACCATCATGACCATTTAATTACATGATTCATATACAGTGTTGATCAAGGGAGTAGCTATGACCTAGATATATACAACAGGGAACAGGATGTGCAACCGTGCAGCATGTTTCCACAAATTTTTGAGAGAATGGTGTGTAATATTGACTGCCCGACATGGATTTCTAGCTGCCCAGTTCACAGCCTATTTAATATGAATTTATATCACTGGAACAATTTTCATGTTACAGAATTTTTTTTTCTCAGGGAGAGGAGTGTTCAGTGTCAGCAAGCCTACCCATGTCCCTGATTACATGTTACAGATTAACATGCATGCCATAACATGTGTTGCCATACAAGTGTGATATTTCAAGATCTTGAGCCCAGATTTGTGGCACAACAAAGGTTAGCAAAGGACCACTGAGTCCCAATTTGGATTCAAAAGAAATTTGTTTATTACTACACAGCACCATTCAGCCATGTGACTTGAATCGCCAGAATGATTTGAGAGAATAAAATCATTTGCTGAGAGACAATACACAAGGATATATTTCCTTCATCCCACTCTGTCTGGACCAACAGCTTATGTTTTGCATGTTGCTATGACAGAAGTAGAGATAGACAGAGGTGGGGAATATTTATGTTTACTATATAAGGATCTGGGAGGGGTGCTAGGAATCTGGCAGGCTGCAACAAAGACCTAAATGCAATGGGGGGAGGGGAATCAAATGCAAATGACACTAGTTAAGAACACATGAGAGCAGAAAGGACATGAAAAATGAGGAAATGGAGGAGACAGAGGATCAGAAGAGTGGTTGATTGGCATCCATCAGTCTTGGGAGACAATGGAGGAGTGCACCCCTGGGGATGAGTGCTGATAATTACGTGTTCTGATTAAAGGACCAGGAGTGGATTTCTTGAGTTTCATAGTGACCTGAGAATCTCAGTCATGGTTTTATATTGGGATTCTTGAAGTGTTTCGGCATGAGTTGCTGGACATAAGCCACAGTCTGCCTCTCATTATTGGCAGGCTGTCCTTCACCCAGGGAACCATGTATGGTGCAGAGCTAGCATTTTCAGAACACTCCCAAAATAGCACAAAAGTTGTGAAATTGAAAAAATGGTACACGTGGTTTCATGATCCCTTTGGATCCTAACTAGACAAGAAAATTACCAATGAGGAGGAGGCAAGGGGGACAGGAAGGGGAGGTACAGAATGGGAGCTAATTATAGATGAGCAATTTGTATTAGGAGAAATCCAAGAGTATGGTCTCTTGGAGAAAAACACTTAAAAGCCTTTGTTCCCTGAGGGGAGGGGTTGCTTGTGACAAAAAGGTGATCTTGCATGAGACTGAGACTAGGAGAGGATTGGAGTTGAAGGTCTATCTTTGAGAAAAAGAAAAAGCAATTGATCACTGTGCTCTTTAGAAATAGACTTTTATTTTACCAGGTCAAATTGATGATCAGATAGAGACACACATTAAGTTGGCAACAGACAAATATATCAGGTGCATTGTCAGGCATTAGAATACACCTAGAGCAAGTTAATAAAGATAGCTGAAGTGCACCAAAGTTTGCTTCCTCTGTCATGCCTTTATGCCATGCACATTGCATAGTCACATGAAGAGCAAAGCCAAAGGAGCTTGACCTAACAACCACACTGGGCACCTTGGTAAGATTGGGTTGCGGGGTACTGACTCATGCAAAGATGACATTATAACAATATTTAGGTCACCAAAGCATTCACTCCAGTGGACTTAGTGAGCAAAGCTTCTCTGGAATTCAGTATTTGTAATAGCAGCTCTGCGCATACAAGGAGTGTGTTGAGTCATCCCTAATATTGTTTTGAATGGGGAAGACTTGCCTCTGAATTATCATCATAATTATTATTTTTATTTCTAGACCACCCTTCATCTGACAATCTCCTGCAGACATACTTCTCTCTCTCTCATCCTCATAGTATTTTTTTAAAAAACTTCAAACACCATAAAATATATTATACAGCAGAATCCAACCATCATCTCTGGGTCATACATGGTGTTTCAGTCTCAGTTCCCCCCAAAGCTATGAAGGAATGCATATACCTTCAGATGGTGGCAGAGAAATAGGCAATCTTCATCACTATCACCATATGATTATATATTCTTAGCTGTCTTCAGTCATATTTGCTGCAATATTTCAGCCACCTGAGCCATCATTTGATTGTTTCATCACCAGTTACTTCCTTCCAAACCAGGGAGCCATCTGAGGCCCCTTAATTCGATACGACACTCAAGAATGATCCTATCAATGGCCCCTCCACTTCACTGTTCCACCATGAGATCAGCGTCCAACATGTTTGCCAGCATGCCAATTAGAAATTCCCCTAAAGCATTCAGGAATCCTTGGGATTCTGTAGGTTTTCAGGGCCATCCTAGTCAGTTTTCCATCCCTGCAGAGAGAAACTGTGAACAACAATCCAAACTTCATCAATGTTCTGTCCATGACAATAGAGTGACTTGAAACCATGTATGATTGGATCATTCCTTAAATGTTTTATGGCAAATAAAAACAAATGAACAAAACAAGAGTATGACGAGCACATGTGCTGGATCCGCCTTATAGAAAAAGACTCATGATTGCCTTAGTTATCATGAAGTCCAGCACTGAACTTGAAAAGGTAACCCAAAACCCACCACTAAGACCACCTCCATCAGCTCAGGTTAGGGAAGCTGTTGGACAATACACCAACAAAATTTCTGTTCTGTCTCCGAGGCAGCAAGCCCTTCTTGGCTATGTGATAATATTTTTTACAGCAGTCAGGTTAGGAAAGAGTTAGCTATTTAAATAGTCAAACTAAAGAAGATAAAACCTGGGGTAATTTTACCATCCACTCTCCATTTCAAAGCTTTTTATGTGTAGGTTTATGAACCATACCCATTAGACATATGGCCAAATTAGTCTTAAATAGCTAATCTATTTCTAAGTTGGCCATTTCTTTAGATAACAAATCTTTATGTGACTGAATTATTGTTTTTCTAAGAATCTTTATTTTATAGGTGAAACAGGTTTGAGCATTTAATTCTATTTGAAAATGGTTCCTTTAAAGTAATGCACATCCAAAAGACATTTCTGATTGCCATATTTCTTTTAGGGGCATTAAAAATAGATGGTTGGATATACCAATTAAAGCAGCATAGTAGAGAGTATTTAAGCAATTAGAAGTGTTACCAGAAGGACAAGCCTCAAGATATTATTGATAATATTGATTATGTAGCAGATGACTTAAGTATGGATGTATATCATTAGAGAAACCTTAGTTCCACTTCTTCCTCTGTTTCTTAAACCTTCTTTAAATAACTTCTCTTGCTTTTCTGTGCTAATTATTAGTCACCAATATACTGATTGACCACCAAGTTTATCCACCTAGAGGCAGTTCAAATACATATGACCCCAGTGCAGAAAGCTATGTAGAAAGCTAAATGTGCACAGCATAATTTTTGATCCTCACTTTCTAGAACTTGCTTCACTAGCTGCACACTAGACCCAGTGAAGCAGCAATGCAGCACAAGGAACCGCTGTCAGAAATAACAGCCAGGACCAAACTACATAACAGAGATGGTATTCAACTAAGTTTTAAATGGAGTACAGTAAACTAACTTAGGCATCTGCATCAATTTCCAAGTACAATTTCTGAGTAGAACTTAGCTGAATACTACCCCAGGATTTCAATGTTTTCCTCCTTTGCCATCACCCATACAAATTGCCCCTAAAACTGCTTTTTTTATATGGTAAAGAAAGTTACCATGAGGCAAATGGAGTTTTTTCCATGTGAAATAGCAGCGTATCACCAGCACTGTGACATGGGAGGAATCCTCTTCTTCGTGAGTCATGGCCCCCATACTAATCATGAAGGCCCCTGCAGCTGCTATTTCAGTTTTTCAAAACAAAACAAACCCAGTACACAAATGCTCCAAAAGATTTCTTAGATTATGCCTTTAAGAGTTTTTTGTTTTGTGGTATATTGAGAAAAATGAATACTACTGTCAGCATTCACTGGAAAAAATCAAGACTATCAAAACATGTAAATACATGTTTGGACATTCAGAACATGGAGGAAGGGTATATCCCTTGAATAAGGGAGCAGACAGGTGCATCTCAAGTTTGCAGGTAACATGAAATTGGGAAGGTTGTCTAGCATCATAGAAGACAGAATCAAGATTCAAAACGATATTGACTAGCGGTAACACTGGACCGCAACCAACAAGATGAAATTTTACGCAGATAATGTCATGCATTTAGGGCCAAAACATTAAAGGCACAAAAGTATAATTGGGCAAGCCTAACTTGACAGCATTACTTGTAGAAAGGATCTAGGTGTCTTGGTGGACCACAACTTGAAAACAAGCTAGTGCATAGCTGCAAAAGAAGTAAATGTACTATTAGTTTGCATTAACATAAATATGGCATCCAGATCATGGGGAATAACAGCTCCATTCTGTTCAGTAATGGTCAGAGTGAAGCACAGGGCACATCTGGTCTACTGTGTCCAGTTCTGGATGCAACATTTTAAGAAGGACATTACAAACTAGAGCATGTCCACAGGATAGTAATAGACATGGAAACAATGAGAAATGATTGAAAGAGCTGGCTATATCTACCCTGGAGATCAGAATATTAAAGCAAGACATGCAGAAGATAGAACAGACTTGTTATCTGTTGCCCCAGAAGATATGACTGCTGCCAGTAGATGGAAATTGCAGACAAGCATTTGCTGGCGAAATATTAGGAGACATTTCCCAACTGTAAGAGTAGTCAAACAGTGGTGCAAATTGCCTTGGGATTTGGTGTGCTCTCTTTCACCATAGGTATTTAAGCAGAGGCTTGATCTCAGGAATGGTATATTGTAAATCCTGGACTGAGCAGGGTGTGTGGACTTAGGGCACATGTGCCCTTGAAAAGACATGATGCTCAGAATAATAGCTATGTGGGGGAAGGACTACAGTTACCAGGAACTGGGTATGGATGTATGAGACTCTATTCCCCAAGGCTTCCACTTCTATAATTAAATGGTCCTAACATTTAATTATAGTGTATGCTCTTCCTATGAAAACCCTAAGGGAGAGCTCAGCAAAGGTGGCTCTAAGGGAGCACAAGTTGTTTGGTGGCCCCAGGAGCAGAGCTTCTGGGGCACCATACCAGGTGTAGCAGCTACGAAGTATAGTGGAAGGCGAGAGGTGGGGTGTGTGCCAGATTTTGGCATCACCAAGGTGCCACTGAAATTTGAGATGTCAAGTTCCACCACTGAGCTCTGTGTTAGAGATGGAGGGACATTCTTATCAAAACAGCATTTTTCCACTTGGAGTAAATAACATCTATTCATTTAAGGTTGCAAATGTAAAGGGATGCACTCAGACATCACTGTGGTGGGATTAGACCTGCCTTGTGTTATTGCAGACCCAAACATTTGAAAATAAAGCCTGTTTCTATCTACATAGTGCGCCTCTTTACTTGCACAGCCCATCCTAGGTTCCCTTTCTTGGTCATACTCGTGTAACAGAATGGTGGGAATTGGCTTTAATGTACAGGTGACTGCTCTTTTTAAGGAACAATAAAGATAAAATATCCTCAGTGATAAATGGGGCCATATCAAACAGAAGTTGGACTGCTTAAATAATGAAGTACACCACCGCTTTATAGGGAATTCTTCACTCTGCTGTTATAATTCTTCATTTTAAATTAAGAAAGGCTGCTATAAAATGCAACATTTACATCAACAAATAAATGACTAAAGCAAGCTTTTCAAAGGTGTGTTATATTGTCTTAAAATGTCCTTAGAGAATTAACCGAAGGCTTCATGTGATTCATTTCCAGGATGCGAAATCAAGCTGCCTTGTGTCAGTAATACAAATTTTCAGAATTAATACTACAAAATGATTTGTTTTTCAACAGAATTAAAACAGAATTCGACAGTGAAATTTCTGCAGGGCCGAGTAAAGGGCCTGGTGCAGGTTAGGAAGACTAGTGTGTGTGAGAAAGAACATGAAAATACATATATGTAGAGAAAGGAAATTTCACTTGGGATTTTGGTATGTGATATGCTGAATGGAAAAGAAAGAATACAAATTTACAAGCACTATACTAAAAAATATATCTAGTTTTGTTGTTGCTTTATTCTTATTTCATTCTTCTCTCCAGTATTTCCTGATTAATTGCTGGTGTTTTAAATATAAGCACAAATATTTCTATTTTAAATATCTTGCCTTCACTTTGCTGAATTTTAGGGAAACACTAACCTGAATATCATACAGGAATGATATTACCTGGTTCAGAAGACAAATTCACCCAGGTCAAAATTTGGGATAGAACCACATTCTGAACCAATACATACATAATCACTTCCTCAGACATCTTTCAAATACTTTAATATTTTACATTAACTTTTGGGCAGAAAAACAGCAAAGATTGGGTTAGAAAGTTCCTAACACATATGCCAACATTTTAGATGGATTGTTCTCTGTTGCAGAGAACTGAAATAATTAGGGTTTCTTTGGGGCTTAAGCTTATTTGGGTCTTTATGTGCTTATCCATATTAAAACATTTATTAATTTATGGGGAATTTGTGGGCTAATTTAAGCCTTGACCTTTTCTTCCCAGTTACACCAAGCTAATTGACATTAATATGGAATGCAGTGAAAACTCCATTGTTGCCTGCCTGATACATTATAATCAGGAAAGGTCATTACAAATATCTAATGCTCTTGTGTGAACATTCTGTCAAAAGATACTTGAGGGGGGAAATCAGGATGGGCTTGTTGCAAATTAATTACTTGAAGCTACGGATGTATTTTATGTCCCTGTGTGTTAAAAGGTCATCAGTTTGCATTTATCTATTTGTTTAAACAAATTGTGATTCTGACACCACTTTGTGCCCAGACTTTTGACGACAGTGATGTTCAGTTTAAAGTCCAGGTTGCTCAGTTTAATAGGTATTCCTCTTTATGAGAGGTTTGTGCTCTTGATCATGCCTTATTCATTGCATAAATCACCTTCAAGAAATATGTTCTGCTCTCACTTTCCAATCTTGTTTGGAGCTGTTGCTAACAGCTTTTAATTTGGGAAGTCTATCTCTGAGTTGACTGCGCCTCAGTGGTTTCAGCTCAATTGTTTCCCTAGCCAGCAGAGCATTTCATTTTTCCTGAAGGTCACTACAGGCTGCCAAGGCTTTGAAAGCACACCCACATTTTCATTGATGCTGCAATACAACTTTGCAGTACCATTAGGATAAATGGAAGTGGGCATGCATGTGTGTGACTTCTCCTATCAACAATTACATAATTTATTATAATTCAAAATAAACAAGGCTAGCAGCGAAGGATAAATTGCAAATAGTATGGCTTCTTGCATTTGTCTTTACTTTTCTTCCATTGAAATCATAAGATTGTGTGTGTGTGTGTGTGTGTGTGTGTGTGTGTTTCTACTGGATTGGCTGTGTGCTGAAAAGAAGTATACAGTGGTACATCGGGTTACATACGCTTCAGATTACATACGCTTCAGGTTACGGACTCCGCTATCCCAGAAATAGTGTTTCAGGTTAAGAACTTTGCTTCAGGATAAGAACAGAAATTGTGCTCCGGCAGCGTGGCAGCAGCAGGAGGCCCCATTAGCTAAAGTGGTGCTTCAGTTTAAGAATGGTTTCAGGTTAAGAACGGACCTCCGGAACGAATTAAGTACGTAACGCAAGGTACCACTGTAAACCGACTCTGGCTTAGGCAAGTGGCTGTTTCAACCATGGTACTACAAATTTGCACCAACAGAAGATGCAGTTAGCTGCAGATAGATCAGGGGTGCACAACTGTGGCCCTCCAGATGTTGAATGACACCTCCCATCATCCCTGATCACTGGCTATTCCAGCTGGGGCTGGTGGGAGTTTTAGTCAAGAAACATCTGGAGGGCCACAGATTGTGCACCCCAGAGATGGATGAAGGCTCCCAGCAAAAGAGTAGCACAGTGGCCATCTGTTGGAGGGTAGATGCCATTAGCTGCAATAGAGAATGGAATTGATTCTTCCCCATCCCCATCTTTCTCTCTACCCACTCTCTCACACAAACACATACTTAAATGATAAATTAAGTGCTAAAAAAGTAACACCTGTTTTGACGTAAGCTAAAAACAGCAAAACTGTTATTTCTACTTGCCTTTGTGCTAGTAATCCCTGGGTCTCTTATTCCCAGGCCACACTGTTGGGAATTTTAGAAGGCAGAGGTAGTGGTGTTGGAAGGACCTACTTTTTGTTGTGCTAATGGTTGGGAAGCTTTGTTAGAAGCTGGTCACACAGACCAAAAGCAATTGAGGAAAGTAGCCTTTCCCCATTGCTCATCCACAGCAACCATGTTTCAAATACTGTATGTATATCCTACCTCTAAACATATGGTTATACTAAGTTATTGTAGCTAACAGTCACTGATAGGTCTATCACCCTATGAAGACACCTAAACCAGTGGCTATCAACACATCTTCTGTCAGAGCTCCATAAATTACTTATGCATTGTGTAAGGAAGTGAATATATTGCCAATCAATTTCATTGGGTGACCCTAACAGCTTTATCAGAGGAGCTGTTTTGCACACCATATATAATTTAATAAATGTATCAAATCCTTCCTTCATCAAATTTTCTCTAGGCCAAAAAGTCTTTTAGCATTTATTTTTGCCATTTTGGCCCATACCACAGAACTTGTGGGGCAATATAAACTGCAAATGATGGCTGATGATTAAGCTAAGTCGCAATTTGTAGAATCCTCAATAAACATGTAAGAGGAGCCTATTCCTCTAAATCAGAAAAACACACACATACATATTCACCAAATTTCATTTAGATTTTAAAACTCATATACTCAATTACTATCACAATTAGCAATTTTAGGCTAGATTTAAATTTAGCATACATTAGAATGAGATTTTTGTGCTTGAGAGAGAGATACCAACATTAGCATGGGATGAATCTAAACTAATTATCAGATCTTTGGCTTTTTAAACTATAATTAAAATACTGGAAGGCTTTTGTTCAAAAGCATGTAGATTCTTCAATACCATTTTATTTTAAAAATGTTGAAGTGGCAGAGAAAATTAGACCTTTCAGAGCATCAGAGATATGATTCAAGTACAGTATCAGCAACCAAATGTGGTTGCAAGTGTTCATATACATATTTTTCAAGAACTATAAAACTTACCTGTTAATATGCTTTGTTTTAACAGGCTATTACTTCTCCTGAATGAGCACAGTGATACATATTGAAATGTGCCTGCTTGTTTAGTGGCGCTTATGGTACAGTCAAAAGCCCATATTAGATATACCTTTTTATATATGTAAATAGAACTCCCTCACACTTTATAAACAGCAAGATAAATAGGTAGCTTATTGATGTAGTAACACTGGACAGAAACTGATAGAAACTGCCTGAAATCTAAAGGTAATATTTTGCTTCCACCAATTCTAATGGTCAAATTACACAAGGCATTACTCATGTGATTTGTCCCTGATTGCAAGGTATTTCTTCCACAAACAATCAGCAAAGATGGGCAGATATGGACTAGGACTACATCTTAGGATAAGAGGATCCTAATCTACATTGACACCTGCTATTTGCTTTATGAAGAAAAGCAGAAAAGGGGAATCCAGATCAGGATTACAACAGTAGGCAAAGGGTGAAATTCCACACTCCCTCAACCCAGCACATACCCCTGTATTTTGTTCTTATGGAGGGAGATTGCAAGATTAATGGACATTTAGTAATGGTATCAACGGATTATGTTTGTTACTGAAGAGTTAAGTGGTAATTGTCGGAGTAATGTAGTAGAGTGGAAAGCAAGGTTTGTTTTCTTAGTTTCAGAGGGTTGAGAATGACTGTTTGGCTGTTCTAAACTTTATTTCACTTTCTTCATCTATCACATCAGAAGAGATGGATCCTAAGACATCAGAAACCAGCAAATCACAATAGGTAATACAACTGCACCACCAGCCTTACAGACAGATACACCTGCACAGATCTAAATGATTGGGTTTCCAGTCACATATACCATACTTTCTCCTTCCCAAGCTCAACTTCTAGACGGTTCCATTGAGACAATAATTACATTTTAATTTCCCATTACCAAAATGCCAGAAGTTTCCAAAGCATTTTTAAATAACAGCCATTGATCAGAAAAGGAAACCTATTTATGTTAAGTGGATAGAAGAGGAAGGCAGAGAGCACTCTTTCATTTCCGCCCTTTCCCTTTGTAAACATGTATTCTCAAATACCATTTAAGTTCACTATAGAACTTGACTTCTAGAAAAGAAGTATATTTTGCACACCACAGAGATTTACTTCTAAAAAGAAGTATAATTTTCACACATGAATTTATAGCACATGATCTCATGCGTTAGTGTGATATGCCTGTCATAGTCAACTTTCATTAATACACAACAAACACAATGAGAAACCTGCATTTGCTACCATATATAGTGGCTACATTCATATGCCACAATAAATTATCGTTTATCATGATTGTAATGACCTTTGGGCTCACATACTTTCCCTCTCTTTCTTCGCTGCAGCCATGAAGAAATAGCTCAGTGCTATGTCTGAACTGTAAATTGTGCTTCAGCTTTACTTTGCTTCGTTGAAACAATCCAGCTTCACAACCCATAGGTTGAAGGCAGCTTATTCAAACAGACCATAGTTAAGATTAATCACAGTTTGTTGGGTTCATAAGTTACAAGAAGTTGTGGTAAATCAAATATGGTACAGGTACCCCTGCCCGTACGGGCCAGTCGTGACAGACTCTAGGGTTGTGCGCCCATCTCACTCAAGAGGCCGAGGGCCAGCGCTGTCCGGAGACACTTCCGGGTCACATGGCCAGCGTGACAAAGCTGCATCTGGCGAGCCAGCGCAGCACACGGAAACGCCGTTTACCTTCCCGCCAGTAAGCGGTCCCTATTTATCTACTTGCACCCGGGGGTGCTTTCGAACTGCTAGGTTGGCAGGCGCTGGGACCGAGCAATGGGAGCGCACCCCGCCGCGAGGATTCGAACCGCCAACCTTTCGATCGGTAAGCCCTAGGCGCCGAGGCTTTTACCCACAGCGCCACCCGCGTCCCTAATCAAATATGGAAGCAAAAGCTTTTCCTCGCAGCCAAGTCAGAGCAGGAGAGGAGAAGCAGGAGTGCATGAACTAGACTCATTCCCATGGTTTATTGTGGCGTTCAGTAAGGCGAAACCATTTGCTCACTTTCCTTTTTCTGTATTGAAATTAGTTTGTTACCATCATTGTTCCTCATTATTTTTGCTTTCACTAGACTGAGATACAAGTCTTACATTACTTCGCTAATCATTTTCATGACAATACACAGCTATGCTTAGGAAAACTCTAGCATTTTGGCTCAAGTTCAAACACGGCTTATATTTTCACTAAATGAATATACAATTTATGATGTGACCACCCAGGAATCCAGCAAAAATGGTTGCATAGAAAATATGGCTTTTAACTGAAGGTCAAATAAAATTATGATGAATATTTCAAGTGGTCAATTTAAAGAGGGCATTGCTGAGGGAAGGAGTACCTAAGGTCTGGAAACTGAAAACTGATTTTCCAGAGTGCACCCGTTCTGCACTGGATATCATTAAATTGATTGGTAGTCATCCTTAATATCACTCTTTCCTTAAACAAAGCTTTCTGCCTGAGTTTTTCTTCTTTTTCACTGCTTTTTAACAGTAGTTAGAAAGAAAGAAAAATGGGAACTCTGATCCAGTAATAGTTTAATATAGCAGGACATCACAAACAATAAACCAAGGGGGGAAATCAGTGTAGTCGCCTCAAATAAGACATTAGTATATGCATCCTAATTTGCAATGTGAAATTAATGAAAATGCATACCTTCAACTGCATGAAGAAGGGGCAACAGAATCACACTGGATTGCATGTCTATTTTTGTATTAGACATGTGCACTCACATGCAGGCCCAATGATCCAAACCTGTCCATGTAAGTGGGATGGCTTAAAGACCATAAAAAGTTTAGAATCCGTCTTCATAGTACATAAATAAATCCCCCTGAAAGAAGAGTATGACTCAACATGACTCAAATCATGTTAAATTTTATCATTAGAGCATACCTTGGGTTCAATCCTCTTTTTTAAAAAAATGATAATGAAGCAAAAATATAACCTTACTGGATTACAGTAACATATTTTTCAAGAATTAAGGTTCACAACATTATTCTAGGTAATTCATTTACATTGCATTTCCTCTGTATTGGTTTATGTCTGAGTCTCCTCCTGCCCACCGCCAGGGGATGGGTTAGGAAACAGCCTAGAAATGAAGAAGGAACCACCAGAGACCCAGGTTTCTGAATGATTTCCTTACTGACTTGCCCGTCTTCCCACACCTCCTCCCATAGCTCATTTACTCTTCTTCTGTCCTGGGTGGACTCTTTATACTGCCTGAATCATATTGTGGCACAGATAACAAGCAGCAATAAGAAAAAGGAAGGGGAGGCAACATTAAGTAGCCCACAACAGTAAGTTGATTTAAATTTTGTGACCATGTTTCCCATTTTACAGAGAAATGACCTTTGTATGACATATCCTGTATACAATGGGATGTCTGGTCCAAGTCCACTATGAAGTTAAAGAACCATAAGAAAGCAGAGGCCGTGGAGTTGGCCATGAATGTTTATCAGACTAAGCAGGCACAAAAACCACCTTGTCACAGTCTTCTCTACCGTAGTGATATGTACCATGTGCTTCTTTCAATTATAGGATCATATCAAAATTTCATGTGAATCTGTGTACTCTTTCGTTCTCTTATTGGTGATGCACTGATAGTCTCCATATGGTTACAGAATAGGCTGCAACACTAACAGGTTGACAGAAATAGGTGCAGAAAAGAAAGGTACAGAAAAGGAAAGTTCTGCAGAGGCAGCTTATCTAGAGCAAGCCTAGCTCTCTCCTTTCTTTGCAGCAAGACCGCATGCTGGGTCTGTGCTTATTTTTAATATTCAAATTTGCACTTGAAACCATTAAAAGGATGTTTATTTTGCTGCTTTAATGTGAATGCATGCATGTGAAACTTTGTTTTATAGGAACAAACACTTTCCTATTTGCTTAATTATCTAGAGGTATTCTATAGGTTAATTTATCATGTAGAATTCAAAGGCGTACATAATAATGAGGGAAGCCACAGTTATGCTTAGTTCGTATTAACTGCTTCCATAATGTATTGGTAGAAAGTATTAATATTTCTTTCAGATTTAAGTTCAGCTTAATACACAATATTCTGGCACGGCTGCTGAACACTAAATGTCATGTAGCTACTTTAACTTCTATTTACACAACTTCCTACCACAGTGGCAAACTGAAGTATGTTTGCAACCACACAAGGAAATGAAGAAGCAAGTTGCAAAAGAACTGGGCCATATTAAAACTCAATATTTAAACCCAATTAAACCCATATTTAAACCCAAAAATGATTTGCAAAGCAGGAAGAAGGTGCAAGACCTAACTAATAACTAAACTGTGGGCAAGCCAACCCTGCCCAGGGCCCGGGCCTGGGGTATCACATCCTCTACTCGCTCCCTTTCACATGAGAGTGGACCCCATTCTCCATGCAAGTGTTATAGGTGGGTCCCATAGTTGCTTCCTAACCTTGTCATCATGTCCCACAGCCCTGAAGGCAGTATCAGGACTACACCCCTTCCCTGTCCAAGGGTGTTCACCAAACCTTAACTTCCTCATAACCAACCTGCCAATATGCCTATTAGTCTTTATAATGACTACCCCACCCCTGCTAATACCCCCACCACATCAGTATAGAGTAGGGAAATAAACCTGACAGCAAAGCTGATCCCTACCAGTCCCCGCAAAGGTGACCAGACACTAGCTTCACTGCCAGTAGGGTGGAAGGTGGGTAGCCTGACAGATGAAGATGCCATGAGAAGAATGGGGTGAGTTAAATAGCACCCACATCAGCCCTTCACTCTCTGCAATGTTGGTGCAGCATGTGCCTGTACATTGAATCCACTTGCCAGACCCCTCCATTCACTGAGTGGCTGCAAACCTTTTGTACATAGCCTTGAAGACCTGAACTCAGTTTCTCCACTGTGATCAGTTTGTATTGGTCTCTTAGATTTAGTTAAGGGCTTTGACTCAAGGCAGTGCTTGTTGCAGTAATCTGTCCTCTTTCAGAGGTCTGGAAGCTTGTGGAACACGACAAACCAGTCTGATGAGAATTTATAATGAGCATGACTGGAATTTATGGCTACTCACATAGAATGGCTACTTGCATAGAATTCTGCAACCATACAATTATGCTTCATATAAGCATATATGCCCCACTGTCAGCAACAAACATGTACCTTACTCACATTCTTTTTGTTAGAGTATTGATCAAGAATGGGAAAGATCCAGTTTCAAATGCTCATTCAGAACCACAAAGTTCACTGGGTGGTTTTTTGTCAGTCATTATATTTCTGTCTAACCTACCGCATAGCATTGTTGTGAAGATAAAAGAGGAATTGATTCAAATATGCTACTTTGAGATCCTTGGAGGAAAAACAAGGTATAAATAAATAAAAATAATGCTGGCCTATTTATTGCTAAGGTTGTGTCTGGCCTGCATGACTTCAGACTATAAGTGGAGGAAATGAGGGCTAAACATGCATTCTATTAGTTTGTCAGAAGTAGCTTTTACATCACATGAAAGCTCAAATATAATGCAGAATTTAACAATTGGGAAACCTTGGGGCAATGGAATAACCTGCCCTGTGAATGCAGCCAATATCCTGCCCAGTAGTATACATTTAGCTAATTCTGTGCAGCTAATTTCTCTCAAGTAAGTGAAAAAAGGATTGCATCATTTCCCCCCATAGCATAGTTAAAAGTTTCATTAAAAACTATGCATATTATAGTGTCAATTCATTATTTTGTTGATATACAAATGCAGCCTGCCCCAGTGAATGCCTAGACACTGTTTGCTTGCTTGCTTGCTTATACTTTATGTATTTATTGTATTTATAAGGTACCTTTCATCCATGGACATAAAAGTTGGCACAACAGGGTATCCAAATAGTCTCTGACCAGGCATAGACTTCAGCAAGCTTGCTTATTCATGTGATTTCACACCATGTCCTGGTTTGAACTTTTGTCCAATTCAGTTTAAAGTGTTATCTTTCCTACTTTGTCATCAATTATAAACAAAGGGAAGCACTACAGCCTGTTTTTACATACTTATCTGAATGGACACCAACAGCCATTCATACTGCAAATTTAGAATATTGCCCTGAGAATTCTGCCAGGCTTACTGAAATCTGCCAGCCAGACTTCATTGTTTTATTGTAAAAAAACCAAAATGGTGTAAATTGTGACTTTGCTCATAAATGAGTAAGCCACAGCACTTGGATATAAGTTGATCTAGCCTTCAACCCCAAACACAATTTTATAAAAGTTCCATTAAAATCAATAGGATTTACTTGCAAGCAAGCATGTTTAAGATTGGGGATTGACTTCAATGTGACTAAATCTCTTAAATCCAAGTAATCCTTTGTAACTGGTTTGTGGATTAGGCTGCCTTAAACCATATGCAAGCACAGCCTTCTCTTGTAGAGCTAGCTCTATTCCAAAACAGCAGACTTGCTGAAACAGACTCACTATGCACAGTTTCAGTGCGGTTTCCTAAAAGCATTTTATGGACATGAAACTAACAAAATGTAACACAATGAATGTAACAGGAAGTATAATTTTCTCTGAGCTTCACTGCAAAACCCATACTCTGCTGGCACTGGTGAAGCAATTGTTAGCAAGAAGTGGGGAAAGGAATGTATTTTCAACTGAAATTGCAAAGAGAATAGTAGCAGAGCATAATTATTTAAATGAAATTTGGCCCAAACACAAGAACTAGCACCACCAGTTTGGCAAAATATGTTACACATATTTTATAGGGAGCACAGATCAGACAGGCTGCCAGTTCCAGTTTCATGCCATGTACAAACCCTACAACCAGGGCTATAGCACACCAATTTAGGCACATTTGACTCTCGTTTCAAAATAAAATTGCAAGTGCTGAAACAGTGGTACTTGACAGTCTCCTGAAAGCTTCTGTGGCAGCTGTGGAGAGGGCTGGAACATGTAGTGTGTGCTTTAAATCCTGTACATTTTTGTAGTGCAAAAGTACAAAAAAATTAAAAAGGAGAGCCATACATCAATGGCAGTGTACATCATTTGCCTACAGATGTTCCTTGAAACATACACGAGTATAACTGACACTGTACAAGATTAAATCCAAAGGAAAAAATCACGAATGAGAATGAAAAGACACTTCCATTGTTTGATGAAACAGGCAGACATTACAACTCTACTCATGTTACTCTGGCTAAGACATCTACTCTGCAACACGGTTTGGATTTACTTAGTTTTAATTTCTACTATTTATGTTGTTGTAACCTTGGAACTGTAGGGTAGAGGGTAGATGAAAGCAAAACAATGATAATAATAAATACAACCAACCCTAAACTTGGGACAGTCAACCTATATTACAGGTGGCTTTTCTATTCCTCAGACAGAAGTATATTTTGCTGCACAACCCAATACTTTCATGGAATGTCAACATCTATAATAAAGTCAGCACCACTTTTCATATCGATTCAGCATATGACTGAAACAGGTATGACTAGAAAATTAAATACAAAACGAAAAGAGAAATGAAATACTTTAAAGTGTCTGATATCTCTGCCTGTCAAAACTTTTGACAACAGTTTTCTTTGCCTTACAAATTAAATTGTGGGCAAAGGGTTTTTTTTTAACCATACCTTGATTAAAATTTGTTAGAGGCATTATAGGAACCAGATGAAAATGATTCAAAGAAAGCCAGTTAGCTGCCCTTATCTAATAAATTTCTGTGCATGCTGCACAACAGGTAACCATTTATATTGTCTTTTTATGTCCAGAAGGCTGTAACAAGTTTATCTAATTTCATTGATTAGTCGTGGTTGTAATTTTTTTAATAATGGATCATCACAGATTAATATAACCAGATTAAAGAAATGCAATTTCTTATTAATTACTAATCTAAGCTATGGGGAGATTCCAAACAAAATAAGTATAAGAGAAGAGAAATTGATAGCCCAGCTGTGTCCTTATCTGGACAGGGACAGCTTCTAGGTTGGATTACTGCAACACACTATGTAGGGCTACCTCTGAAGATAGTTCAGAAATGTCATTTGGTGCAAAATTTGGTGGCCAGGTTGCTCACAGGGCAAGACGGTTTGTGCATATTACACTGATCTGGCCTGACAGCACTGGCTGTCAATTAGTTTCTGGGCCCAATTCAAAGTGCTGGTTTGAACCTTAAATGGTCCAGGACCACAATACCTTAAGAACCACCTCTGCCCATATGATCCAACCCAGACCCTGTGATCATCATCTGAGGCCTTTCTTTGTATATCTCCAGTACGAAAGGCCCAGAGGGTGGCAACATCAGAAGGGGCCTTTTCTGTGGTAGCTCCCCATTTGTGGAATGCTCACCCCGGGGAGGCTCACCTGGTGCCTTCATTACATATCTTTAGGCACAGGTGAAAACGTTTTTATTCTCCCAGGTGTTCAGGTGACTAACATTCTATGGCTTTTAAAAAATGTGTTTGTGGGATGAGGATTATTGGGGGTGGGAAGTTGTTTCATTAAGTATTCTCTTTTTGTATTTCTCTGTTGTGAACCACCCTAGGCTCTTGGACAGTATGCAAATTCAAATAAATAAATAAATAAATAAATAATAGTTGGAATATAGGTATACATTTTTCTGTACATTAACTGAATATGATTACTAGATCACAAGTGCAAAATTAGAAACGTTTTGAGCTTATTTAAAAATGAGCATAGACTTTATCTTATTTCCAGCATAGTGGTGTATTATTCTGATATGAAGAATGTGTTAATTTATCATTCCTAAACAACACACTTATCTATGCCAGCAGACTATCTATACCAGGCATAGGCAAACTCGGGCCTCCAGATGTTTTGGGTCTACAACTTCCATCATCCCTAGCTAACAGGACCAGTGGTCAGGTATGATGGGAACTGTAGTCCAAAAACATCTGGAGGGCTGAGTTTGCCTATACCTGATGTATACCTTCAGTAATGCATTCACAAATAAGAGAATAAATGCTAGATCAGAGCAGCATTCTTTCCACTGTGTCCGATGCCTATGGGAAGACTACAAGCAGGACACAAGTGCAATGGCTCTAGCCTTTCCCAGCAACTGGTGTTCAGAGGCAAGCTGCCTCTGATGTGGAAGTTAATGCAGAAATCATGATCCATGAACTTGTCCCATTTCCAAGCATATTGTGGTTGTCATCACAATATCTTCTAGTAGAAAATTCTATGTGCTGTGTGAATAATTACTTCCTTTGCCTATTCCTCCCACCTTTCAGCTTCATTTAATGACCCCAGGAGAAATAAGTTAATAAGCTGCATTTAAAACTGAAAGTGACCCTACAGGGAGCATGAACTGAAATCTAAGAATGCAGATTTTGTTTAAAACAGGTTTAGTTTAGGTTTCTGGTTGAGGTTCGCTACAGCCACTCAAGGTTTCGCTGCTGGAGCAGAGCATTCCTTGCACAAGTAGCTATCCTAAGATTGTGCCACTGACCAACAAATTTATTCAGGAGAGCAATTGTATGCTGTATAAATGAATTAATGCAAATAGAAATGAACAGGTTATGTTTGGGCCAAACCAGTGCCAATAGGAACTAACTGCAAAGACCAACAAGGAGGTTTTTGACATAATTGTTTCAGGGAGAGAAAAGGTTTAGCTGCCCCTTCTCAGGCTGCACAGCCCCAAGGCACAGTTTAGGCTTTTTCTTGGCTGTGATTTACACAACCAAAATGCCTGTTAATAGCTGTCAGACAATTAAATGACTCCTACTTTGGGGTCCTAGAATGATTTCTTTCCTAAGCAAACTGTAAGGTGAGCAAAAGCATATCTAGTGAGCCAAAGAATGGCAGCTGCACATTCACTCCCAAGCACGGTATCTTTCCTCCTGATATGAGAAGGATAAGGCAGAATTTATTTTAGCACCTGCATGCATTCCTAAGCTTTGTGCATCCCTCCTTCTCCCTTTGTATAATGCCTGCTGGCACAGCTGTTTCACTTACATATTTTGTTGTTACTGCTGCTCCTGCTGCTTTATCTTGTAACTGACGTAGCTTTTCATTGTGCTGCCACAGCTTCTTATGCTCCACTTGGTTCTTTTCTGTGACTTCCACACCCCAGTTTCCTGAATTCAGTCTGATGCTGACTGCTCTGACTTGTCTATCTTCTCCTTACAGCCTTCTGTGTCATTCTGTGTAACTCGACCTTGTCCTCACCTGCAGATCTCTTTTTCAGCACCACATATTGTGTTGGGCATCCAGCCATGGTATTGGGACTAAGCATAGAAAATACCCCACTGCTTTCGGGCATGGATTGAAACCCATTAGCCATCTGTTCTCTGTGATCATTATGAATAAATCCTGCTCTGGGCTGGTCTATAGCAATAACTTTAAACATCTCTAGTTGTTCCTCCACAATACCAACCCCTTAATCTAAGGATAGTGCAATTCTGACTAATTTGAAATCAGATTGTAGAGTAATTGTAAATATATATAATCACTTCCTTCAGGGTTTTGTTTTGCATTGGTTGTCTTCATTTCCCCCACAGTTGCCACTAAATTTATCAATGGCTTCCCTTCCAGGCACTATGAAGCTACGCCTTTTCACTTATTATCCTAATGAAACAAGCATACATCGTCCAAGAATACATCAAAGTAATGCAAAATTGTTTTCTTTCACACTCAGTCCTAAAAAAAGAGGAAAGTGGTTTCAACTCCTTTTTTATTTTCAAAGATGAATGCCAGCAAATAGTCATATTTAACGGTCTTGAGGTACATGGGAATAGAGTACCTCACAATTATGTAGATGCATTTGGGAGCAAAGGTCTCTCTTTCTTGTTCTAATTTAACTATAGAAAAAAGCTTTTCTTCAGAGAGCTTTATAAAACTGGTAAAAACCTGTTTCTAAGTTTTGGTGGGTTGTTGTTTTTAACCTATAGTATGTGTCTGATTACTGAAACAAGTTAACGGAAATGGGAGAGCTGCATGCTTGTCTTAAGAGAGTACCAGAATGATGTTGATAGTTTATTCTAGGCTGCTATAAACCATTCCGTTAAATTAGGATTTTTAAAGGCATCTTTGCAGAAATGTTTTGTGATTCTTGATCCTCTTATGGACAGATTGGAAAGGATGGTATTTTACCAAAATGGTTTGTTGGATGTGTCAAACTATTGTCAGAGAGATCTGGGGTCAAATACATCCCCAGCCACAAAGCTTGCTGGATGGAGCTTGGGCCAGCCACTATTTCTCTCTCTAGCCAACCACATGGGGTTGTTGTGCTAATGAAATGGGGGGTAGTTAGTTGACTGGGGAAGAGTCATGTGTGAAGCCCACTGGAGGAAGGACAGACCATAAATATAATAACAAACTGTACCAGGATGTATTTGAGCTGACTAACATGGCAAATAGAAAATGCAGTCAAAATAGATGAATCAAGATTTTTACTAGTTACCATAATTTTTATTAATGTTAAACACAGCAGAGGTCTCCTTCCCAAAATCAAGTAGCATGCACACTAAATATAAAGGACAGATAAGCACCACTCAGCCATAACTTTTCAAATAGGTTGCTGCATAAAGAACAGATACCTCCTGTCAGAACTACGCTGCCTGATTAGTTAACAGTTAATTCACCCAGGGATGTACCCTTGGTTGAGTGAGGATCAAAGTGACATTTGGATGGAGGCACTTTCTTTCCTGCAGAGCAGGATGAATGGCAAACCCTTTTGTACGTGTCCTAAAATTATAATTGCTCAGTAAATTTCAGATCAATGTTAATAGGACTCTTTGCTCAAGACTGTTTTCACTTAAAGTAGTTCAATTTTCTCTCAGTTTGTTTCTTTGTACCTTAATCCTCAATGCATTTCCTATGAAGGATGTTCTACCATATCAACAAAACTTGCTTCCAAATGGTGTGCTTAAGATCACAGCCTCAGGGGGCAAAAAATTAAAATAAAGTATTGTCCTTATCTTCCGCTATTACTTCAAAAGAAAACGAAAACTACAGTGATATGAAAGAGGTGCAATCAATTACATTGGTACACTGCTTGATATTTTTTACCACACTCTAGCTTTTTCTAGCACTAAACTGAGTCACTGTATTATTCACAAAGATAATGCTTAAGGGTGCAACAAGTCATAGGTTTATCTTTAGAAAATTACCCATTTTCCAGTCTTCCATTTTGTCACAATCATATACATTTTAAGTGAGAATATCCTAAAAATTGTCTATTAAGAAATCACATAAAATAATAGAGTTAATACCGTAGTTAATGATAGTGTTTGCCATCCTTTTATTCCTACAAAATAATTATTCTGCACTGTCCTAATTATCTGAGTGCTCCCCCAAACTAATTCTTCCAATGCCAACTTTGATTGTATAGGTGATGTTGCTGATCATTTAACAAAGTTATGTATAGATTACCTTATAAATGAATACTAACATATTCAAATTTTTTGTATTCATTTATAAGGCAATCTATACATAACTTTGTTAAATGATCAGCATCACCACCTATACTAATATATTCAAATAGGGGCACGGATGGCGCTGTTGTCTAAACCACAGAGCTTTCAGCTTGCTGATCGGAAAGTCGGTGGTTCAAATCCCCGCAAAGGGGTGAGCTCCCGTTGTTCAGTCCCTGCTCCTGCCCACCTAGCAGTTTGAAAGCACGTCAAAGTGCAAGTAGATAAATAGGTACCGCTCAGGAGGGAAGGTGTTTCTGTGCGCTGCTCTGGTTTGCCAGAAGTGGCTTAGTCATGCTGGCCACATGACCCAGAAGCTGTCTGCGGACAAACACCAGCTCCCTTGGCCTATAGAGCGAGATGAGCATGCAACCCCAGAGTCATCTGTGGCTGGACCTAACGGTCAGGGGTACCTTTACCTTTAATATATTCAAATACTAATGAGATTACACAATTGTTACATTTAATAAATATTAGTGGTCACATTGATTATGCAAACGTTATTTTTAGCGTTTATTTAATTAAATGTCATATAGGTCTAATAAGTAATTAAAGCTCTTTGGTATCAGCTGTGATACAAACTCATTTTTGTTGCTGATTATAATACCATTACTTTGAATCAGTAGTATTATGCTGTGTAGCAGAGGTGTGGCTGGGCTTATTATCTGCCAGAGCTCTTGCTACTATTAGAAGAGAGACATTGTGTCCTTTGTATTGTGCAAGAGACATAATTATATCAGAGAAATATCCAACAAACTCATACAGTGAATATGACTAACATTCATAGGCACCAGCTCCTAGGGGTTGAGGAACTTTCGGCCCGGCAATATTTTTTTGGTGTTTTTTGTTTTGTTTGGTTTGGTTTGGTTTTAGTAAGCCAGTCCCCCTCAATGTTCAGAGGGCATTTGGTTCTGCTCCCTGGCTACTCATAATATTGTGCATGTGACATCAGGATGTCGCATCAGGCCCCCTCAATCATCTTGAGAAGCTGGCGCCTCTGCTAACATTGGATCTGACCCTCAAACTTTTCTAATAATCTGGGTACTTTGCAAGTTTGACATCACGACTGAGTTGCACTGAAAGCAACAAGGCTTGAGTTTCACTGAAACCAGGCCTGACCTCAGGTTAGAACAGGTCTAAATAATCTGTGTCTTCCAAGAATGTCTGTAGTTGTCTCACCACTAAACCAAATGTTATCATAAAGTTTTATAAACTTTGCTAAGGTTGCCCATAATTACCAGTATTAAAGCTGTTTGGTTGTACTCTAAGGTGGTTACTCGTTGAAGTTCAGAGGCTACTGCTTAATTTACACCACTTTTACAGTCAAAAACTGCAAATTAGGAATTCAGTAATAGGAAATTTTGAATATGCAGTTGCTGTATTTGCCAAGAATAAAGCAAAATTTGTTTCAATGTTTTTTTGCCAACTTGCATCTGTACCTGTAACCATCAGAAACAGATGCACAGATAAGGTGTTGTGACTGTGCTCAGTCTTGTCCCTTTACAACTCTTGAACAGTCTTGCAGACCTGCATCTGGTGTTCTCTCGGCTAATGTGGGAGCACTTTCAGCTGTAACTCACTCAATAAGTGGGGGGAAACAGAATCTTTGGGAAGAACGACACCAGAAGCAAACTCCCACTGTTTTTAGGTTTACAACTTTTTTGCTGTAGAAGGAACAGCAAAAACAACAACAACTCAGTCCTTCTTGGTATTTCTCTTAAGTAATACAAATGTCCACTGCAAGAAAGTGTAAGAGAGATCTACTTTGTAAACAGTATGAACATGAAATCGATTCATATGTGTTAATTAGCAGTGAGCATTCTCCCATGAAAGCCAGTGTGTCCCAGTGGATACAGACAAACAAACAAAAACACTGAGCTGAAAATGTCAAATTCTGTCTTGGCCACAGACTCACTGAATAGCCAAATCTCCCATTTTTACTTTGGAAATAACAATGATACACCTCAAATGGTTGCTGAGTCTCATACATGCCATCCATGGCAGAGGCATAAAGGTCTGCAGGAGCTAATAGAGCATTTTCATTTATGACCCCTCCTCTGTTATAATCTGAGTTTTGTCAGATCTGAAAGTTTTGCCTGCAGGCATGCTGCTAAAATGCTTTAGTTTAGCTGAGCACTTAATGTTTTAAATAAACGGATTCAATACTCAGAAACTTTATTTTCTTTCATCAGTCGATGCTGTTCTGGTAAAATGTCTACTTTTACCTGCAATCCAAATCCTTTTTGTACCAGGCCGGGGAAGGGGCAGGAATTTGACTGTTCTGCCTTCAGTGGACTGCCAAGAGATGGCACATAATCCCTTCATACATCATTCAACTTCCACACTGTACAATGTATATATTCAAAAAACACCCCTAAATTATGCTCTATTAGCATTATTGTTGAGGGCTCCATCACTCCTGTTTAAAGAATTAGTAAGGAAAGATACAACTGTAGGCCCAATCTGATTGTTTCCAGCTACTGAAGAAAAGGGACTTCTTAGTAAGGATGTACATGGAATCACTAAAGTATAAGGCAGGCTGTTGTGCTGTCACTGGACATGTCACCAAAAGACTTTCATTTCCAAACAATAGTTTCTCTGCTTTATGCAAC
Organism: Podarcis tiliguerta; assembly: GCF_965153285.1. Lineage (NCBI taxonomy): Eukaryota > Metazoa > Chordata > Lepidosauria > Squamata > Lacertidae > Podarcis > Podarcis tiliguerta. The sequence continues at coordinate 67,907,069 of NC_139536.1, read as the reverse complement.
ACATGGAAAGAGTATGTAGCCTATTCTGCATAACCAGGGGTAGGATTACAACTATAGATCTGAGGAGGTAACAGTGATAATGATATAGCCCAGTGATCTTGCACAACAATATTCCACTTCAAAATTATTTGCCTTGCCCTTTTGTTACAGCTGAGTGTGCTAATTAAAATGACGTACCATTCAAGAACACGTCAACTGCATTTGTTGTTTCAGTATTCAACTACCTTCACAAATAGATCAGCGCTTGCGCTTCTCTTCAATAAACCTAATAAAGCATGCCATCTCAATCTCTAAGTTACCAAAAAAGGTGACTGGACCCCTTTTCAGTCTCATTTGGACAACTGCTTTTAGCGTTCCAGCAGTGTGGAGTTGGGTGCAAGTGCAGATGACTACACGTAGTTGAAGTAGATTCCAAATGGCCCCAACTAAATTTCTTGCACCTCACAGTGTTAGGTGTGATAGAGGGCAGGGATCCAGTCAACAAGCTGCCTGATTCCTGGCTGATACTACCACCACAACCTGAATGTCGGAAGTTGATGTGAGTTGCCAGAATCTCAGACCCACAATAATGGGGGGGGGGGAGGGGTGGTCTCCTATTAATGTCCTGGTGTAGACCAGATGTAGAAGGTTCTCCCTCAGGTGTGTCCTAAAGACCTGCATCCTAGTAACTACTCGTCACAGCAAATTGGCATCCAAGGCAAGGTCTGGATTGCAGCAGTAAACTCGTCCAGAAAGTCGCAGGCTGTGGACAATAGAATACAACCGACTCCTTTCCCTTTCACCACATGATGGCACCAAGTAGGAACCCCAATAAGCAGCGATCCCAGAGTTGTCTTACAGTTAATGCAGAATTCTTTGACTATACTCCAGAAAGCTGTGAGGTGTGAATATAGCTCACACTCAATGGGTCGTGTCCAATGCTGTGGCTCCACTGGTGGCAAAACCAACTTACCTGTCCTCTTCCTTTCCTGATACTTCTAGCCCCTGTGCTTTCTCAAGGAAGTCCTGCTGTGCCAGTGATACCATGCATGTGGAGCATTGGGTACAACCCAATAATTTCATCCAGTCAATACAGGTACAAACAGGGATAATTCTTACATTATCTATTATATAGTGTGGGGCGGGGAGCTTTTCAGCATGCTGCTGCTGCTGCACTGTACCTTCTGTGATCTGTATGGAGACTAGTTGCACTTATTGTGCCTGTCTCTGACACTTAAAAAAGTTGAAACTTCTATACAAATTATACTTAATATGAACTTAACAATATGAACCTTCTTGTGGAGTTAAGTTCCTTTATAATAGGAACTTTACTCCATTCAGAAAATGTAATTATATGTGCTACATTTCTGCATAGAATTAGGCCTGCTGAGGCCTTGGAATACATCTGCATGACAATGCAATTTATCTCTCTGTGAAAATAAAGTGTTGCCTAACAGCTGTCTGATTTCAGTCTTCCACATTTCAGTCCATCCTAGTTCTAATGAAAATGTAGGTACAAGTATAAACTGTAATTAGAAGGCATGCCTTAAGAGCTAATTCTTCTTGTGTTAATTATACCAATAAACAAGCTAATTCAAATGGAGTTATCTTAAATAGAAAGGTATTTTCAGGGGGTGGGAACATTCAATTTGTTTCCTTTTACTTTGACTAATTCTTTGTTTCATAAGTGCAATGCAGAAATAATTGTTATAGTCAAGTTCCAGACCTCAAAGTGCTCCTAGCACAAACACAAATAATAAAAAATCAAATTTGTGGCAAACATGAAAGAGAAAGTAAAATAAAAGCAACCCCACCCTCCATTCTAAGAGTGAGTTCACAGAATGCCCCATCACAACTTTACTTATACTTCTGCAACTTCATCCCACACTGGTTCCACATGGACTCCCCACTACAGAAGGTGGCACTGGGTGACCACAATAGACTGTATTTTGAACACAATAACCTGCTTCATTCACTTATAACATTTCTGGTTCAGGGCAGAAGCATAAAACCCACAAGCATGGGAAGTTACTATCTGGGCATGCATTAACAATATTATTTGTATAGTCTTATGTGATACTCAATACACTCCCCAATAAATGCTCCTTTAAAATATTAGGCAGTACAGAGACAATTTGCAGTGTACGGCTATCCTATGTGGAGTCACAAACAACATTTGCTCACACTGAATATATAGCAAAACCTACCCTGGGTAGCAATGTATTCTTGCCATCTTTGCCTGTATCTGCACAGCTTACAACTATTAATCACTGCTGCAATTCTTTCAGAAGCAAAAGCACACATAGCATCTTTATTTTAGATAGCAACCAACACTTAAAGGACTTGGTTTGTACCAAAAACTTCATTGTATATACTGATCCTTCACAGATTTGATAAATTGTAATTCCCAGCTATATGTCTTGCCAAAGTCTCTACTAAAATGCTGTATAACCACTGTATTTATGACTGTCCTTTGAGACTACAACAAATGCACACAATTATTCAAGATTATTCCAGCCATTAAGTTGCGAGGCTTTATTGCTGCAATTTGAATGGATATATTTCTTCTCTGCCAGGAAAAATATGGATTGATCACCTCTGTTTTCAAACAATAACTGAGAAAATACTTAATCTAATTCCCACCAAATAAAAACCTAGATCATTTCCCACTAGCAAAAGAGCCTACTGCACATACAACCCACAGAAACAGTGACAATGTCAAAGAACAATGTCTACTACAGAAATTAAGGGATTTATTTCTTTATTTACAGTTTAATGTATTTACCCAAGTAATACAAACTCAGATATCTGATATGCCTCCTGGGTCAAGCAGCTTGGTTGTGTCAACCTTTTCTTCCTTCAGTTAACCTACTTTCATAAAACAAGAACAACACCCTGTACTTTATTTGGTCCATTAAAGTTTACACCATGCTACACTGGTACCGGTTTGTACTTGAGAATTTTCCTGAGGATCCAAAGGCTTTGAGAACATTGTATAAACAATTTCACTGGTAGGTGTCTTTCCCATAACAATTTTATCTCTTCAGGATTAATTTTAAATTATTGTCACGAAGGAAGACATATGGCAAGTGCTACGTAAGAATGGAAACTCCACATGGATTTTGCTGAAAAGGCCCTTGTGTTAGACACTAATGCAAAAACCCTGCTCACATGGGTTTTCTATTCTGGTATGTTCTCTAAGTAGCAAATGAAAAAAAGAAAAGAAATGGTAACCCATGGTCCTCTTTAGTTAAATTTCCTGGGCAGCCTTCTGTATGCATAGTCAATTCCAATCCTTGTTCACAGATATATCCAGATTTTCTGGTGCATATTTTTAAAAAATCTCAACAGCCTGAAACTTTTCTCTAAGACACAACAGTGTTTTATTATCATGTTCTGAAGGCACGTGAGGCCATCACCTTGCTGAAACTAAGCAGATCTGGGTGTAGTCAGTGCCTGAAAGGTGATCACTTCAGAAACAAAATAAAAAAATTCCTTCCAGTAGCACCTTAGATACCAACTAAGTTTGTTATTGGTATGAGCTTCTGTGTGCATGCACACTTCTTCAGATACCAGAAACACATGCATACCACCTGGGGTTCCATGGTGGAAGAAAGGCAAGATACAAATGTAAGAAAATAAATAAACAAATGGTGCACTATTTAACATTTCTTGTGTTCAAAACACTATGTGATATGGCATAACAATCAAAGATGCAATACTGTGCATACACACACATGTATGCGCCTACACAAACACACACCCTACCAAAGCAGTATTCTGCTGAATAATGTTTTGGAAGCCCATGCTTTCATGCTATTTCCTTCTTCTACCCCCCCCCAACATGTTCAAACATGTTTAGATATTATTCTACTCTTCAAATAATATTGTAACCTTTCTTTTGAATGCCATATTCAATTCATAAAATGTCATGGTCTATGCAGTGGTTTTGCCCTGACAGCACGACTTTCAATGATTCCAGCATCAAATTAATATCCCAAGAGGACATTGTGCACTTCTATGTGCATTGGTGTTTCCCTGTTTTCTCTTCAAATGCAGTTGTTCTTGTGTTCTGTTGCAAGCTACTTTCAAAAAAATCCTGAGTTTTGAAAGTGTTTGTTGCAAAAAGAGGTGATGCTCAAATGTAGGTTTCTCAGAAGTCCTACTGCATTTGTTGAGCTTGCCTCACAGTAACCCTTGTGGATCCAATCCAAAGCATTTAACACTCAGATCCTTAAACGATGGACTGTAGCAAGACATATCACTGTAATACGCCCATACAAAAGTAGTCTTATAATGTATTAGTGTGCTTAGAATGCTTAGAATGACATCATAAGAATGTTCAAATATTTTCACGCACCATCTAGCCTTTCAAACGCTTTTTGAAAAATTCTCTCAAGAAAGATATATTTCAAGTCATTGGCCACTCTATTGGCCAAGTGCTATTTGAATCCTTTACTGTGGTGCATTTATAAATTGGTACCACATACTCATCTTACGGAAAGAAGCAGCTTTAGGCTGATAGCCCAAGGAAAATTCTTAGCTTTAAGATATTTCAGCATGGCATTGGGGAAATTATTTTCCTTCTTATACAGTTAAAGTTTGCTGCAGTCATCCACTTCCACATTTTATTTCTTTTTGAATAAAACAACAGTTATAAACTGAAAATTCTGATGCACACTTATATGATATGTTGTTCCAAACAACTAGATGTCAACTCTTCAAGACTGCTGCACTGAGTACTTTGAAGCTTTACACACAGAGAATGCTATCTCACTTGGCTTATTATCAAGGAAGACCATGAGAAAATAAAACAGAAGAATAGTCTCTATAATCCTTTTTCGCAGTCTAGTGTCCTGCATTACTAAAATGTTTCTCACAGTTGTCTACAAAATCATCAAGCGTTTATTAATACTTTGCAATGAAGTTAAATTGGGAAAACATATCATGAAGTACAGGTGACATACTGCCTTATCTGCAGCAGAAGTGTTAACGGCTGGCAAGCTGATTTAAGTGATCAATAGTTCTGTGTTGCCTCCCCCTGCCCCAAACTATTCTGGCCAGACTAGGAACAGTGGGTAAGGCCTCCAGTTAGGAACAATTTTATATATCCAAAGGCTGTCCTGGGAATCTGATCTCTGTACACTCTTTTTTGTGTCTGCATAGGCAACTTCAATGAAAATCGTTTCACTTTCCCCATATTTGACAAATAAAATAAATTTGCACGATAAATACAAGGTGCATTGCCTCCAATCCATTAACTGCTTAGTCCAGAATAGTATCCCTTAGCTTGCCTTTAGGAAAGTTGTTTCTATATTGTGGCCACGACAAGTCAAAGTGCTTTAATCTTCCTACATTTACCCTGATTTTGAAACTTGCACTGATACCTCGTATCAGACTACTTTCCAGCCCATCCTTGTCTTTTCTCCTTAGAAAGCATTTAACATGGCCCCAGTGCTTTTACCCAATGAAATCCATATGCTTTACACTGCTCAATTCCACAACAGAAAGAATAAGCTTTTCAAGTGAAACTCAAAAGGACATTATTGTCAAAGCACTTGCCACTAAAATTAAAGAGAAATATTGAAATCGCTTAGCAAAATCCATTAAAGAGTCTCCAGCAATTACCGGCTTTATATGTTTCACACAAATCATGCCAAGCAGTGTAAAAGAAATTGGGGTGGGGGGACGCTCCCCAGTGCTTCCCCCATCTAGCCAAATGCCTCTTGACATTTGTCAAGCCAGAACTATCATAAATCTTGAAGAAGTTACAATGCAAAAGAACAAAAAACCCCAAACATATCCCTGGTTAAATGAAGCCAGACACTAATTTGATATAAAACATTTTGCAAATATTAAGGCTTCCCTTAAGGGATCCATATTTCACAATTACGGCCAGCTATTAAAGCACGCGATGAAAAGAGATGGGATGGGAGGAAGAGGGGGAGGGAAGGAGTTGATGAGTTTTCATACCCGATGCTTCCTTGGTCCAAGTGCAGAAATGCCCACAGGAGAGCGAGAACTCAGAACAGGAGGAGATCCGAGGAGGAATGCACCCGGATGGCAGGAGGTGGTACTGCCTTTCTCAGTGTGGGAGCTTAATAGCTTGTACTTGGACAAACCTCACCTTCCCCAGGTAAGGAAGGCTGACTCTCTCGCTGCCATAGCCCAGCCTGGCAATGGCATCTCTGCTTCTCCGTCAGAGCCAAGTCTCCGGGGCAGGGCGCACACCAAGCCCTACCCTCCTAAGTGGCTGCCAAGCCCCTTTCCCACCGATCTCTGTCACAGATCCTCACCCCAACAATACACAGAGCCCGCCCGCCCCTTCCCCAGCGCCCTCAGCAACCCCCAGAGCTGCCCGGCGGAGCGAGAGCGCGGAGGCATCCCCACACTGGAACACAATGGGACTTACTCCCAGGTAAGTGCGCACACGCAGGATGGCAGCCTCCAGCAGCCTCCCGAACAATGCACTGCAGAGCGAGAGGGAGTGTGTGCGTGTGCCTTCGCAAAACTGCACCAGGAAGAGAAGCAGAGAGGCGCCCCTTTGCAAGCCAAACACGCGCGCGTGCGTGCCCACGTATACATACACATGCATGCATGCATGCACCCACCCACCCCAAAGTGTGTCCCTAACCTTCGAGCCGGGGAGAACCCCAAAGTGCCCGAGCCGCGCCAGAAGGCGGCACAGTCCCCAAGCCCCTTAGCTGAGCTCCATACTCACGCGCAGGGCTCTCCTCCGCGATGGCAAGGCAGCTCCAGCAGCCCAAAGTCCTGCTGACGGAGGGCGGGGAGGGAGGGCGACAGGGAGGGAGATGCCCGCTCCACTCCTGCTCTCCGCCTGCCCGTTCCCCCCGCCTCCTCTTCGGGATTCGCTTCTCCTCCTTCCTAGCTCCGGCTATGGCACCACTTGGCGCTTATCCTTCGCCAGCAAGAAGTCTCCTTGGCGTCTTCCCCGCCAAACCGAGCAGCGCCTGGGCGACGGAGGCAGAGAGAGAGAGAGACCGCGGGCAGCAGCCGGAGCCGTAGAGCGCGCGGGAGAAGTAGTGGAGTTCAGGAGGCGGCGTTTGCTGCACATCCCCCAGCGGCCCAGGCCAGGTGCGGCAGCCGGAGCAGCAGCAGCAGCAGCGGCAGAGCTCGCTCCCGCGGCGCAAGCACAGCGCGACCAGCAGCAGCAGCAGCAACCCGCGTCCCTTCACTTCCAGTCAGCTTCGCTTGTGAGGAGGGCAAGCGGCGGGGAGAGCGCGAGGCGGCGGCGGCGGCGGCGAAGGTGGGGCTGAAGCACATTCTTGCCCTCACTTCCCGAGGCGGCGTACAAACTCTCTCGAGTTCCTGGCGGCGAATTGGCCCTCCCTTCGCCTTCGGGAAACAGCCGCCAACATCGCCCGTTGCTGTGTGTGTGTGTGTGTTGTTCTTCAGTCCTCACATAAACCGGAGCCACCTCCTCTGCTGTCCCTGTGGCGATGTTTGCACGCAGCAGCTCCTCTCTCGGCTCCCCGCTGCCTGGGGTCGAGTCACGGCAGCAGCTGCCGCCGCCGCCGCCACAGCTTCTTCTCCGCCTCTTCCCCTTCTCCGGTCTCGGAGGGAGCCGGCAGCAGGCAGCCTCGTCTTCCCTGTTCCCGCCAAGCGAGCGAGGCTGCCCTCCGCCCACTCCCGCGGGGCTGCCAGCCGCCCGCCGGGAGCGGCGCAGGTGCTGGCAAAGGACGGCCCGGCAGCAGACGCGCGGCTTTCGGAGAGGGCCCGCCGGGAGAAGCGCGGCTTCCCTTCGGGGCCGCCGCGCTGCCGCCTGGCTCCCCTCCCGGCCTTCGTCCCGGCCAGAATGGGTAGCCGGGCGCCGCCGAAAACTCGCAGCGTCGAAGCGCGTAGACGAGAATTTCGTCGGCTTCGCTGTCAGTTTTTGCTACCTCAGGCTCTTAGCTGGGCGAGGGGGGGAGGGGAAGAGGGAAGCGAATTAGAGCAGATGCCAAGCCTCCCACAGATTGGATAGCGGAGCCAGTTGTGCTTTGGAGCCGCCCCCCCCCCCCCCGCAATTTAGCAATGAAGAGTTGTGCGAGGCTAGGATGTCCTGACTCAGCACAATCCATTCCATCAGGCTTGCACGCCGGACAGTGACTGGGGTTGTTAGCAGTTCACATGGCAAAAGGACCAGTCCGTTCAAGTGGCACCAGGAGGAAAGAAACATGCACACAGAGCCTTGGGTTGGAAGGCACCCAATCTGACACACACACACACACACACACACACACAGAGAGAGAGAGAGAGAGAGAGAGAGAGAGAGAGAGAGAACTAACCGGACTTCAGAAAGAATTGTTTCCCATTCCTCTGTGGCAAGACTTGCATTGGTTTACATCACAGGTGGGGAACCTCAAAGCCCAAGGGTAGCAAACATGGCTCTCTAGACATCTCTCTCCAGCTGTTGGGGCTCTCCTGGGCCATGCCTGCTCCCCAGGTGGCTCCCCTCACTGACCCCACTCCACACCCTTCTCCAGTTCTTTTGCTTGGCTAGGATGTATCCTCCTTGAATTGAAATAACACCTTTTGCTTGCCTGGATGGAGAGATGTATGCAGAGAAAGGCACTGGCTTTATCATGCCTGCCTGTCGTCTCCTGTACAAAGATAAGAGTCACCACATCTGTTGCCCCAACTACTATTGGAAAGTGGCTGCATGGGGAGTGCAGCCCACCCACCCTTGGTTTAAACAGTCTTTATGGGGAAAACGGTTGCTCAAATCACCGAATCATAGAATAGCAGAGTTGGACGGGACGCTGAGTGCCATTTCATCCAACACCCTGCAATGCAGGAATCTCAACATCCACGGCAAATGGCCATCCAAACTCTGCTTTTGTCTTTCACTGTTTGAGCCATCCTATCTGTATGCAACAGAGCCATAACTTAATTAAATATATATCATTTTAATATAGCTTCCTAATATCATATATATCCTTTGAAAGGAATTATGCTGCACACAGTGATTTGCTCCTGACATTGTGAAGGCTCCCAAATGCAGATTTTATTACACAGGCCAGTTGTGCTTTGGAATATGCATCTGATGTGAAACCAATCCACAAATCTACCAGGTGGATCAAACAACTCTCCATGGACACATCTGATTATTAAACCAGCCCACAGATGTGCATAGTGTAAACACAGCTATACTTTTGAATGTGGCAACACCACATCTACACCAACGTTTTAGTGTAGACCAAATACGCCAAAAGACACTGATAAGCAGTTAATGTCAATGAAGAGTGGCAATGACTGAAAAGAGTGGCAAACATCAATTTTTAAAAGACAAAGTACTTATCAGATGTGTGCAGTGCACATAAACTTTATGCAGCAACTACATAAATGTGGATAATTATTTCAGATCAATGTGTCATTCTTCATTTTTTCAGTGCCTGGCAGTTATCCTCCCTGTCCTTTCTCATTTCTGTTGCCCTCTTCCCCTAGCTCTTTGTTCTTCTAGATCTGGAAAGGAGAACTTCAAGCTGAAGGGCTGAATGCAATGCCCCAGCCCCTCATACCTGGCCCCTCCCCAGGCTACATCCCACACCAGCCTTAGTCCTCAAGTGCTTTTTCCTGACAGGAATCTGCCCTTGAAATGCAGCAATGCCTCTAGCTTTGCTGGATTGAGGATGGAGAGATGTACGTGGGGAGTGAGTACAGGAGGTTTCTTTCCAGACAAATAACAGAGATTACTAAGGTTAGTATCCTTCTCTTTACAAAAGTAAGCTCCACTTGTTTCTGCTTCCACGCACTTTTTACTTCTCAACCTCCCCACACTGGAATCTGGCTGCCAGAAGTTTGCCCATGGGGAAAATAACACCCCTAGACTGAAAGAATATCCCCTGTCCCTGCTCTAGATCACCTTTTGTTTCTTAAGCCTGTCCTGACTTCCACTAGCTCCTGGTTGCCTAGGTCCCTTGCTTATTGTTTTTATTTTCTTGGGACCTTCAGCCCACTATCCTGAACAGCTCAGCCAATGGATCTCTCTCTCTCTCTCTCTCTCTCTCTCTCTCTCTCTCTCTCTCTCGGCACCTCATCCAATTCCTGCTTCTTACTTCTCTCCCATCACCACTATATTTTTTTTACTGCATCACAGCATATATTCTGCAACGGAGCCTATGAACAAATAAGCACATGACTACTGAGTTTCCTGCTACATAACGATCAAGGGACTTCATTCTACTCTCCTTCCCAATGAAGTCAGTCAATGTGATGCCAGACTGGTCTTCAGTATTTATTTTGAAGATAAGAAAATGCACAGCAAGACTATGGATAGCAGCTACCATCTTCAAAAATGTGCTATTTGTGGGGGAGCAGGCTTGTAAGTCAGGTGGGATCTGTTCTCACAATTAACTAATGTATTGTTGCTATGCGATTGTTAGTAAATATTTGCATTGCCTTATTAAATAAAGTCACGTCGTGAATAAAATACATTAGCTTTGTCACTGGGAACACATAGTTTATTAGAGAAAATTTAATGTTACAGAAAAGGAAAGTGGGTAAGGTCAGCACTGTGCTTTCCCCTTGACCATAGCGTGGCAGTAAGCTAATAAATCATTTTAAAACTTTATTGATCTGGGAAATAACAAAACTGTAAACTTGTCAGTTTGACAAGTAATCTGCCATAGTAATACATCACAATAGAAATGGATACCAGACATAAAAGGCTACAACAATAAAATATTCAGTTATAAAGAACTTCTTAGTTGCTTGCATGCATGGCATTTATGCCATTATAGGTAGGTATGCATGGTCTTTAGGCTTTGCTAGAATTGAAATGAAGACGTGAATAAAGGTTTCAAATTTCCATTCAATGGGGGGTATGAAGTATGACACCCTCCATAGTAAATAAGCAACTCTGATTTGGGACAGGTGCACAGATGATGAATTTGGAAAGTTCTGCCATTTTTGCATTCTGTGCAATGCCTGGCACAGACACTGCTGGTGCCAAATAATTGTTAAAGTAATAATAGCAGCAGTCATAGTCGCCGTGGGTGTTAGGCGTTGTCAGCAATATCCACTGAAGCAAGAAGAGATCTCAGAGAGAGAGAGAGAGAGAGAGAGAGACGCTCACTAGCAACAGTAGGAAAAAAATGTTAGGAGTTGCTTTCTTTGAGGCTTCTACTTTGTTTCTTCCTTACAATTTTCTGTTTATTAATATGTTTATTCCATTACTTTCTCCATTGGGTCTTGACAGGTTAGTTGTGGCTGCTGTTGTTAAATAAAAGCTGTAAGACCTATGCTCACAATGAGAAAAGAGAAGAGTAGGGTTTTCTCCCCCTGACATAGTCTCGATCAAAGGAAAATCCATCATCAAGATCTAGAATATTTTTCTGACATTTTTTTTCTGACATTTGTTACGCAATATTCAGGGATGGTGCTGCAATGAGACTTTAGTCTACTTATTGACAGGGAGCAATGGTACTTGGAAAGGGACTCCCTCTACCTGCCAAGATGTGGGGAATGATGAATCTGTCAAATTTGGTTTTGCCATATTTAATAGAATAATAGATCTTTGAATCAGAGAGATGGAAGGGACTCTGAGGGTCATCTAACCAAACCCCCTGCAATGCAGGAATCTCAACCAGATCATCCCTGACAGATGGCCACCCAACCTCTGCTTATAAACCTCCAAGGAAGGAGAGCCCACCACCTCTCATGGGAGTCTATTCCACTATCAAGCAGCTCTTATTATCATGCACTTTCTGCTAGTGCAGTTTTGTGCACATAAAGCATAAAATTCAAAAGTATGGGTTTTGAAGGATAGCAGCATTTTAGATTGTGTATGGTCTCAGGAGTGCGAATTAGATAAGTTTGCTTTGAAATGCAAACAGAATGGAATCCCCATCCCCATCCTTGCAGGACAGAGCTTAAGTTAAACCTGTACTTGCCTCATTAAGTGTGTGCAAGGTGAGCTGGAGAGGAACAGTTTGAGGCCTGTATTTTGAAGAACTAGATTTCATTACAGAGGCAGCAGCATGGAAGCTGCCGCCTCAGAGAGCAGAACTTTCAGGGTTTGTTGAATATGTATGCTAAGAGTTGTAAAGGAAGCTGGATTGCAATAGCACCTGGGCTTTCTCTAGGCTACACATTTCTTTGCTTCTGGTTGTATGTTATGACAACCTAAGGTGGTTCTTCAGCGCGTTTGCAATATATGTGAACAGTCCCAATTTGGAATATACGTCATATGTACATTGTCATAATGAACAATTATTGCAACAGCTGGAAACCTTGCCATTGTGATCGCAGAAATTGCTTTTTACTTCAATAATATCCGGCATCCACAAACCATAGATGGACAATTACTGTCCCCATGATGGTTAGCCTAAATGCCAGATCACAGTCTAGCACAATTATTTTGAGTCGCATAATCCAAAGCATGAAAGGCTGCCAACTTGCCCCTCCCCTATGCTCGATGCAATATTATTAGTAGTAATAGTATTTTGGGGGGCACCTAAAATTGCAGCAATAAACCAGATGTAGAAAAGCAGGCATCTAGATACAGCCAGAGAGGAATAAAGGACTTTGTGAAGTCAAGTTCCAAAAATCCCCAGGTTACCCTGTGCCATTCCTACTAATACTGCTAATCCTCCATTATTTGGAAATGCAGGAATGGACAGGCAGGGATGTTGAATCAGAGCACTTGACACCAGAGAAGAGCCATTGAGTCAATTTCCACAAATGAAAATAGCACGGTACAAGCCAAATACAGGAATTGTTTAGCGGCTTAATGCAGCCGGGGGGGGGGGGGGTGGAGGGACCTTTAATCATCTGCATTGTATCCAATTAGTGCAGGTTATTGCCCCTTTCTTTGTGCTGGAAAGTTTGTCAGGAGCCAAAACCTGCAGCTAATTGGATACAACCACCACCTATGAACTTGTGAAAATGGGGGTTAGTACTGGATTTGGGATTGTGTTTGGAATATTCTACTGAATAATTCAGTGAATAAAGTCTATTTCAGTAGTTCAACAGATCTGGACTTTCAGAAGACAGAGGGCAGAGCTGCATTACCAGAATGTAAGGACAGTGTGCTTTTATGAATAGATGTGTCAGAAGTGAACACAGGAAATCACTGTCCAGTGAGCAGGAATGGGATGAAGTATTTCCTTCCTCTGTTTTATTTCTGCAAGCGTTTCTGTTGGCCAAGGCCAGTTATGCATTGTTTTCATTCCCCAATCCCTTTCCCTCCTTTCCCTTTCAGCCTCTGCTTCTCTCTAGTTGTCTTTTCCTCTATAAAGCTTCACATTCTCCTCCTTTGAGCCAAGTAGCTTCTATTAATAGTCATTTGACTGCCCGGTTCATACCCTCAGCATTTTTTAACCATCTTCCACAGCAGGGAGTAGGGGACCTATTCCAAGTTAAAGCAATAACCAACTTCATAATTAACACCAAAGGAGCAAAATTGCACAAGAAATAGATTTACGGTAAGTATCCAATAAGCAACCAGGAGAGCTGCTTGCATATGGGTGTGACCTGGGTCTGTCAAGCACTTGGCACCAGAAAAATCATGACAACAGTTGTTTGAACCTTAGAGTGCCCATAGGCAACGAGCTATAGATGTTATACCCACAATGTCATGAATTCATTTATGTATTTATGGCATTTGTATGTCACCCCAAACACAAAGTTCTCTCGGTGGCTTACAATAATAATCAAGTAAACAATCTGAATGCAAATAAGACATGAAACCGTAAAATCAAAAGCATCATAAGTACAACAAAGATGATAATATAGTCCCCAAACTAATACCTAATTCAAAAACTGAGAAGCTTGGATGACTATTTAAAAGGCTTGGTTGAACAGAAGGATCATCAACTTCTCCCAAAAATACCACAAAGATAGCACCAGGCAAACTTCTCTGGAGAGGCTGCAATCCTGACCCCACTTCCGTGGGAGTAAGCCCCATTGAACTCAATAGCAATTACTTCCAAGCAGACATATTTAGAGAGTCAATGTGGTGTAGTATATAGAGCAGGGGTAGTCAACCTTTTTACACCTACAGCCCACTAATGCATCTTTCCTGATGGTAAAATTTCCTTACTGCCCACCAGTGATCGATGGAAGGAGGATTTAGCTTGTGCCATAGAACCCTCTACCGCCCACCAAAATTCTGAAATGGGCAGTAGGGACTAGGTTGACAACCCTTAGCCTTTCTCAACCTGTGGGTCCCAGATGTTGTTGAACTACAACTCCCATCACCCCTAGCTAGCAAGGCCAGAGCTCAGGGATGATGGGAGTTGTAGTCCAACAACATCTGGGGCCCACAGGTTGGGAATCGCTGCCTTAGAGTGTCAGACTAGGATTTGGAAGCCCAGGGCTCAAATCCTCACTCAGCCATGAAACCCAGTGGGCCAGTGACTTCCTCTCAGTCTAACCTACCTCACAGAGTTTTCTGGGGATAATATATGAACCTTGTATGCCACCTCAAACTCCTTGGAGAAAATGGTGAGATATAAATGCAGTAAAGAACAATATTTGCTGTAACTTGTGAATGATACGGTTCCCATATCAAATTTTATCTCTGCTAAGAACTCACTACGACAAGGTGGTATTAGAGAAGCAATTATCAGTCTGTTTCAGTTTCTCCTCTTTCAGTATGGCGATAATACACTGGTACCTTGGTTTAGGAACAGCCTTGTTTATGAACTATTCAGTTTACAAACTCCGCAAAACCAGAAGTCAATCTAAGAACGGAAGCTGAACGGTGGAAGGGCACTGGCAGTGGGAGGGCTCATTAGGGAAAGTGCGCCTTGGTTTAAGAATGGCTTCGGTTTAAGAACGGACTTCTGGAATGGATTAAGTTCATAAACTGAGGTACCACTATAAAACTGAAATACCTTGGTGGTATGATAAGAATTACTGACATCATTTAACTAGGTAGTGTACACATTTGTACCCAATTGTAGTATTTAACTACATTTAACCCAACTGTATTACAAAAATGTAGTTTTTCCTCAATCATTCATGCTCAAGCTCAACATGATGCTTCCAATCTAGATTTATTCCATTCCCTGCCATCCATAAAGGTAGATGTGGTTACTTGATACACATTTGCCCCCCCCCCCAGGTTATCCACACTTTTTCTCTCTGCACATGTTCCAGGTGAATGAAGGATGGTGGTAATCTTGGTATACACCAGGCATAGGCAAACTCGGCCCTCCAGATGTTTTGGGACTACAAATCCCATCATTCCTAGCCAACAGGACCAGTGGTCAGGGATAATGGGAGTTGTAGTCCCAAAACATCTGGAGGGCCGAGTTTGCCTATGCCTGGTATATACCCACCCACAATGTCATTGTCATTGGGCTGGTGGGGATACAGACATCCATTGCCAGGCCCACCTATATTTTTTCATTTGTTTGAAAATGGACATATTGTGGGGCAATGCAGAATCAATCTTTCATTTTTTGAAACCAGTTTCTCAAATGCCTTTTGGGGCAAAACATATACAATATATCTGGATGGTGTGTGGACTAGGTAGGAGGGGGAAGTACTTAGACATTAGCGGGGGAAATGTGCATATGCACATAAAGTTTGCTGAACTGTCTAAAGTAGGGCTAAGCTGAAGAAGGCAATTGTTCACAAATGTGTTGCTTCCTCCCTCTGTTTTTTGACAAAGTTGTGGTTACTGCTTCCAAAGGAGCAGTTGTCTAGGTTGGAAACCTTTGGCCCTCTAGGTGTTGCTGAGGTACCAAGCATGATCAAGGGCCAGGGAGGGTGTAAGTTGTAGTTCAGCAATGTCTGGAGGCCCAAAGGCTTCCCACAGCACCCTTGGATGAATAGGTTTTTGGTGCATTCTGCCTTCTGACCAAGTTTCATGTCCTGATCCATCAGATTCTGCCAAGTATCCTATCTTAACCTTTGATCCTTATCACACCAGGCTCTGCCTCTTGAACTACTGCCCTCTGCCGGTGAGAGGTTCTTGGAGATAGGGTGAACAGATTTACTAGAGACAAAAGCCACCACAGAAGAAGGCATACATCACTGCCGCACACTACCAAAGGATACACGGGAACATTTATAGCCACTTTGCACAAGGACAAAGACCACTGCAGAATGCCCGAGAAATTAGATTCAAGACCCTATTATCTATTCCTTATTTATCACCATCAAATGAAATTCACTCTGAATGACAAAAGAGAGCTGAGTGGTTTCTTTTAAAGTGTTATGTAAAATATTACAACTTGTATTTACTAACAACCAAGCAACCATAAAAAAATCAGCCCAAATGCTATTCAATGAGAGGCAGCATGGCTGTTTGCCAGATCTGTGATCCATTAACCTATTTAGTTCATTGCTGGCAAGCAACAATAGCACACAATCAAGTTGCTATATTTTAAAGACAAGCCTCCCCACCCCCCATGCTCATATCCACTCTCCCATATTACAGTTTAAAAGAAAGAGGACTTCAACAATGCAAGCATTTAGATGGAATATACTGTGTAGATTAAAAATAAATTGGCACAGTGCCGATGTAATAGTGTTATCAGTTTGTGGGTGCTAGACACCCTAAATTCTAGGGATCTAATATATGTTTAGTATTTAATCAATGCTTGGACTGTTAAAACTGGTGGCCAGACCCATGTGTATTAGACTCCTGTATTAGGGCAGACCAGTGTGTATTAAGCTCCATATTACACTTCTAAATCCTCTGGAATTAGTATGTTTTAAGGGGTAATTGTATGGATGTGGGTGGCGCTGTGGTCTAAACCACTAAGCCTCTCAGGCTTGCCAATCAGAAGGTCGGCGGTTCGAAACCCCGCGACGGGGTGAGCTCCCATTGTTTGGTCCCAGCTCCTGCCAACCTAGCAGTTCGAAAGCACGCCAAAAAAGTGCAAGTAGATAAATAGGTATCGCTCTGCCAGGAAGGTAAATGACATTTTTCTGTGCTGCTCTGGTTTCGGTGTTCCGCTACACTAGAAGCTGCTTAGTCATGCTGGCCACATGACCTGGAAAAACTGTCTGCGGACAAACACCGGCTCCCTTGGCCTGCAGAGCAAGATGAGTGCCCAGAGTCGTCTGCAACTGGACTTATGTAACTGTCAGGGGTCCTTTGCCTTTTACCTTTAAGGGGTAATTAAGCCAGGCTGGTTTCCTGTGTGAAGTGATAGCCTGGGGATGGGCCGTTAGGAGCAACACAAACTATCAAAGTCAACTCTGTGTGAGATGGCAAAGGGGTGGGCCCCTTTCACTCCACAGATAAAGCCAAAATGTTAGAGAAGCTGGGTGGAAGGTGTTCTGCAACAAACAGGAAGCATCACAATGGCTGATATCCTTTTCAATCCAAGGCTGCACCTAAGGAAGAGGCAAGACCCTCTTGGAGTGTTAATACTGTGAGCCCTCCATCGTAGCTTCAGCTTGTAAGGTAAAGGTAAAGGTACCCCTGCCCATACGGGCCAGTCTTTACAGACTCTGGGGTTGCGCGCCCATCTCACTCAAAGAGGCCGGGGGCCAGCGCTGTCCGGAGACACTTCCGGGTCACGTGGCCAGCGTGACATCGCTGCTCTGGCGAGCCAGAGCCGCACACGGAAACGCCGTTTACCTTCCCGCTAGTAAGCGGTCCCTATTTATCTACTTGCACCCGGGAGTGCTTTCGAACTGCTAGGTTGGCAGGCGCTGGGAGGGAGCAACGGGAGCGCACCCCGCCGCGGGGATTCGAACTGCCGACCTTTTGATCGGCAAGCCTAGGGCTGTGCTCATTTCAAAAAGGAAGCGTGGTTCTTGGGCAACTGCCTGGAACCACCGAGATCTCAAAATGCTCAAAGATTGGGTGTAGCACATAACAATATGTTGAAAGCAGAAAACATGACAGAGAGATTCTATAAAAACAGAAGGGACAGAAGTAATTCCAAAGTATATTTATATTGTATCTAATGGCACCCCAAATGCTTACAGCTACAATGCCATCCAAAGCCCTCTTTAGGAGGAGGTTTGTAGCAGCATGGTTAAAACAGCTGCAGTAATTTCAAATGTTACTACACTACAAGCAGCATCAGTGTAAATAATAAAGAGCTCAGATAATTGTAACATATTTTATATCCGAAATAGGTAAATCTTAAGCTGGCACCAAGTGGAGAATCTGCTCAGCTGAACACGTCCTTTGTGTTTCAACAGTGTATCTTCATTAAATGCATGGCTCTCTTGTTTTACAGAAGAGTTATATCTGAGTTCTGGTTATCAAAGGGAATCTTTCAATGAGCACAGCCTAAGGGTAAGACTTGGAAAAGTTCTCAAACTAAGCTGACTGAGGCTGAGTGAATCGAAAGCAAGCTTAGGTGTTGCCAAAAGTACCTCCTTCTCCTCTCCCTCCCTGTAAAATGACTATTCATACAAAAGTGACATTATCAGAAGAGATGGAGAGACACAGAGGCATAATGACAGCCACACACTGTCAGACAGTCCTTATAGGATCAAGATCAGCATGGCTTCCATAATAAAAAATTCTTACTCCAACAGTTCACTTGGGGAATGAATTAGCACCAATCCTGCTTATCCCAGATATTCCCTATGCCAAAGAAAATGATACAATTTGGTGAAGAAACCACTGATGAGATTAATCACAAAAATAATAAAAAGTCAAAGTCCTGAACCAAGAATAAGAAAGGCCATCACAGTTTCCAGAGTCTAGGTACAATCTGCACACTTGGGCTAGATCTACACAGCTATTAAAAAATGCTCTGAAAATGCTCTGCAAAAAAATGCTGTAAAGCTCACAATTGAAACTATCATTGAGTTGCGGTTTCAGCTCTACAGCGCCATCTGGTTAGTCACAGTGCTGTAATGCATTTATAATGCTGTATTTTGACTAATGTAGCTGAGTCCTTCAAATAAAAATACGTAGCAGGACAGGTATTTTATTGTTAACCAGCTGGAAGTGGAAACCTTTGCTGAGCTACTGCATCTCATTCAAAGATCTAGTAGTAGACAGTGATATACCTTCTATTCTAAGGTTATCAGACATCCCCGTTTCCTGGGGACAGTCCCCGGATTTACAAATCAGTCCCCATACAAAATCCATTGAAGTGGAAAAGTGTCCCCAGATTCATTGAAAAAAATCTGGTAAACCTATTCTGTTCACCCTTGCACTCAGTGGACTGCAGTCAATAAAGTTTCATACTGTTGTGAAACCTTGACAGGCCTTTATCACAATGTGTCCTGCTCCTCCTACCCGCCCTGCCACCTCACAGCATCATCTAGATGTTCAGGAAAAGTTCAGGGAAATAGGATATCACTTCTACAAGTAATTTTTTATGACTGTACCCTTGAGCCTGATTAAAAAGAAGGAAATTTGACTTTTATTATCACACCTGGCAACAGTGAAATGCTGTTTCAGAAAATATGTTACATCCTTACTTCAAAATATTTATTCCCATCTCTAGGTCAAACTGAGCTAGTAAATATTTAGTTTGTGAGTTTGGAATAAAAATCCCCCCTTGATGGCAGATCTGGTCACCTTGTATCATGCCATACCAGATGCAAGTGGGAGGATGACCATATTGCCAGGGACAACACTCCCCCCGCCGCCGCCGCCGCCGCCACCCAGAATCTGTATAGCAATGAGCTAGCGGCATGATGTACAGGAGCTAACAGATGTGCAGAATCTTGCTTTCAAAAGGCCCCATTTTATAATAGTTGATTTTTGATATGGAAAGCTCTGTCATTTGTAACTTGCATTTGTTAATTTTTTTTGCAGCAACAAAAAACAAAACTGCACAACTTGAATAACCACGAACTTCATTTTCTTCCAGAATGCTCTGAAATATGCCTTCCTGTTTGAGCAGAATCTTTGTAGAACTGGGAATTCTACTTGCTTTTGTTGAGAATCCACTCAGGATCCAGCATGAAGGACTCCCCCTCCCCACTGCTCATGTTGGAGCTCTAACCTCTGACAATGCTTTACTGCTCTTTGATCTGGTGTAATCTGGTTTACGGATGCTGAGCATTTCAAACTGTGGCTTTGATCCAAAGGAGCTTGAGTAGAAAAAGAAAATGGTAAGTTCATGTCCAGAATGTAACTGAGGTCTTCCAGCTATTGCTGGAGAACAGCTGTTATCATCCCCCACCTGTTGGGGGAGCAGGAGTCTCCGATTCCCCCATCCCTGCGTTCTGAGAATCACACTAAATAAAAGGCTATACAATATAAACTCTAGTGGCCATCAAAGGTCTTATGAAAGTGCTTGTGCAAGAATTTGTATAAACAGAAGAACAGCTCTGGTTCTGGGCTCGCTTGTTTCACGCCATATTCTCTTGCTGCTGGAAACAGTGGCTTTGGAATTACGGAGTGGGATATAAGTAACAGCAGCAGGCATGGTGTGGTGGCACAGTGCTGCTCACCTGGCAATGGCATTGTGGCCACTTTCTAAGACAGTACCTGGTGGGCAGGGCTGTTTGGCTGCAGCTCCAGGAGAGCTGGATTGGGATTGGCCTTGTCAGTGCACCTGCATAGCTCTGTCCTTATCCCTGCCCCGGCCTAAGCCCACTCCAACTCACTAAGCATCAGTGATGCTGCTGTCAGGAGAGTAATGTTGTGACACCACTCTACTCATGCTGACCATGCCTGGACTAAAGTCAAATAGAAGTCTATGGCAAGTATGGAGAACCTGCGGCCCTTGATGTTCAGGCATAGGCAAGCTCAGCCCTCCAGATGTTTTGGGACTACAACTCCCATCATCCCTAGCTAACAGGACCAGTGGTCAGGGATGGTGGGAATTGTAGTCCCAAAACATCTGGAGGCTGAGCTTGCCTTTGCCTGATGTCGTTGGACTCCAGTTCCCATCATCCCCAGCCAGCATGGGCCAATCATCAGGGATGATGGTAGTGGAAGTCCAACAACATCTGGAGGGCCCCAGTGCCCCCATCCTTTGTCTATGGCATGCAATTCACAAGTTAAATGAGATCTCATATATAATCACATGAGTACTGTTCTTTCAGTTTAGATTCCTAGTTTTATGATTCTTCATGATTAATATATGTAAACCCCACCAGTTTAACAATGGATATCAAATATGTACAGTACATTATTTATGAAACGTCTTACGAATGGCCCAGTTTGCTACAAAATTGTATCATGGCAAACTATGAACACATTCTAGCAAAACATGTACACTTTATATTTTGAACTGCTCACCTATTATTGACTTTTCTGGTTTCTCTGAAACATAGCATCAAAAGTCCTAACTTCACTTTTTTATAACCGGAAAAATCAATTCAAATCCTAGGCATTCAATAAAGTAGAATGGGTAGCCATATATTTTATAGCTTTTTCATCTCATTCCCCCCTCCCACTTTTTTAAAAAAAGAAGAAAAGAAGCAGCAATACTTTACAAGCTTATCTGAAACATCTGAGAGTTCTGAAAACTTTCTTTAGAATATAAAAGGAAGATGTTTCTTCATGAAGTCATGGAGATCTGCTCCAGTTTAATTCCATGAAAGTTGAAATTCAAGAGCTTTTCCAAGTATGACTGCAGCTGTGTGTAGCTGAACCCCAATGGCACTTAGCTTTTGTTAAGTAAAAGCCACATGGGGAGCAGGTAAAAAAGTGGCAAGGGAGGCCAGTTTAACTCTTTTCTTACCTGTTACTTAGCCATTCACCCTTCTTGAAAATTACAGTGCTATCACCCACACTGTTCCAGAGCAGATTTTCGGAGGGCACATGGGGTTTCAGGGGGTGGAAGAATCGGCAAAAGTCACTGCTCCCTCTTTCACTAGCAGAGGCATCTTCCAAGTAGAATTCTGTGCAAGGAATGCTCCTGCCAGTGGGAGTGAAGTCTGGATCCGTGCTGTTTCCTGATTTATTTATTTGTTTTGCATTTTAAAAATGCACAACTGAATCAAAGATAGAAAGAAACATTTTCCCATTTATAAAACTCCATACAATTTTAAAATTAATTGGCGATCATTGGAGGAGGGTAGACTCCAGTTATCAGCTTTAGAAATACCTGTTCTCATCACAGGTAAAGCAAACCTCTTTCTTGATAATTATACAGTGGTACCTTGGGTTAAGAACTTTGCTTCAGGATGAGAACAGAAATCGCGTGGCGGTGGCACAGCAGCAGCGGGAGGCCCCATTAGCTAAAGTGGTACCTCAGGTTAAGAACAGTTTCAGGTTAAGAACGGACCTCCGGAATGAATTAAGTTCTTAACCCAAGGTACCACTGCATAGTTAAAGATGACATGCCAACATTACCATCTCCCTTGTCTCCATCAGCAATATCTCTGAACCATTCTAAAAATGGAACTCTTAACAAAAGGCATGCGGTTGCCCTTTTCTAACTCAATGTAGAGCTGATGAATGTATGTGTTTGTGGGGGAAGCAGCATTGCAGTGACAGTCTGTTTCGATATGCGAACATAAAACATATTAAGGGCAACATGGAGAATCTCTACATATAAATATGCATAGATCTATGTTGCTGCCATGCTAATCTCCAACCGCGCTGATTTAGATCTAAACTCTTATCTGAAAATGGCTAAAAAAATTCCTTGTACTGTATTTCCTTTTTTTTTTAATATATATTTATTGAAGTTTTCAAATAAAGCATATATTAGATAAGCACAACTTATCATTGTCCATTTAACATCTCTCAATTATTACATGGGACTCCCCCACACCTCCCGCATACACTTACATCATTATTAAATTTATTTCAAACAAATTATCATTTAACTCATCTTAATTAATAATCTTAATTTGGTTTGACATATAATTCAGCCTTAAATCTAATTTAATGGTAGACAATTATCTGCACTGGCATCCAATTCAACACTCAGCCAAATTACAATATTTTTGTAAATAAATCTTAAATTCCCTCCAGTCTTCTTCCGTCCTTTCTTCTCCCTGGTCTCGAATTCTGCCGGTCATCTCGGCTAATTGCATATAGTCCATCAGTTGCATCTGCCATTCTTCCACAGTGGGTAGCTCCTGAGTTTTCCAATTCTTGGCAATTAATATTCTTGCTGCTGTTGTTGCGTACATAAAGAATGTTCTGTCCTTTTTTAACACACTCTGGCCTACAATACCCAGGAGAAAGGCCTCTGGTTTCTTAGTAAAGGTGTATTTAAACACCTTTTTTAATTCATTATATATCTTCTCCCAAAAGGCCTTCACTCTAGGGCAGGTCCACCAGAGGTGAAAAAATGTTCCTTCATTTTCCTTACATTTCCAACATTTGCTATCAGACGAATGGTATATTTTAGCCAGTTTAACAGGGGTCATGTACCATCTATACATCATTTTCATCACATTTTCCTTCAACGCATTACATGCAGTGAAGTTCAGCCCAGAGGTCCACAACCTTTCCCAATCTTCAAACATAATATTATACCCAATGTCCTGCGCCCATTTTATCATTGTTGATTTTACCATTTCGTCATGTGTGTTCCATTTCAGCAGCAAGTTATACATTCTTGAAAGTACCTTAGTCTTAGGTTCTAATAGTTCAGTTTCTAACTTTGACTTTTCCACTTGGAATCCTAGCTTTTTGTCATTTTTAAACACTTCTTTAATCTGAGCATATTGTAACCAGTCTCGCACTTTGTCTCTCATCTTTTCTAAACTCTGCAATTTCCAGTTGTCACCATCCTTTTCTATTATCTCCCAATATTTTGGCCAGTTGGCCTCCATATTGGCTCTTTTCCGAGCCTTAGCCTCCAGGGGTGACAGCCACCTCGGAGTTTTATTCTCCAGTAAGTCTTTATATTTTGTCCAGACATTAAAAACTGATTTTCTGACAATATGGTTCTTGAAGGCCTTATTTATCTTAGCTTTATCATACCATAAATATGCATGCCATCCAAACGCGTTATTAAAACCTTCCAAATCCAAGACATCCGTATCTTCAAGAAGTAACCAATCTTTTAACCAGCAGAAAGCTGCAGCTTCATAATACAACTTTAAATCTGGCAGGGCAAAGCCCCCTCTTTCTTTCGCATCTGTTAATATTTTAAATTTGATTCTGGGCTTTTTGCCCTGCCAGACAAATTTAGAAATATCTTTCTGCCACTTCCGGAAGCACTCTGTCTTGTCTACAATCTGCAGTGTCTGAAACAAAAATAACATTTTTGGCAATACATTCATCTTGATGGCAGCTATTCGGCCCAACAAAGAAAGTTTTAGTCTTGACCAACTATCCAAGTCTCTCTTAATCTCTGACCAACATTTTTCATAATTATCTTTAAATAAACTCAGATTTTTTGCTGTTATGTTTACCCCTAGGTATTTAACTTTTTTAACCACATTTAGTTCTGTCTCTTTCTGAAGCTGTTCCAACTCAGTATCTGTCAAGTTTTTCCCCAAAACTTTAGTTTTTTGCTTGTTTAACTTAAATCCTGCCACTCGACCAAAGTTTTGAATCAGTTGTAGTACTCTTTTCAAACTAGACTCCGGCTCCTGTAATGTCAAAACTAGGTCATCTGCATAAGCTTTAAGTTTATATTGTTTCGCTCCGACCTGAATCCCTTCCACCAACCTGTCCCCCCTAATCATATTCAGGAGCACTTCCAGAACCGAAATAAACAGTAATGGGGAAATCGGGCAGCCTTGTCGTGTACCTTTTTCAATTTTAAACTCTTCTGTAACCACATTGTTAACTATCAGTTTAGCCTTTTGTTCTGAATATATTGCCTCAATCCCGTTCTCAAACCCCCGTCCCACTCCCATTTCTTTTAAATTCCCCTTCATAAATTTCCAAGATATGTTGTCGAAGGCTTTCTCCGCGTCTATAAAAATTAAAACTGCTTTAGTGTTTATGTTTGTTTGTAAAAGTTCCAATATGTCTATAATGTTCCTTGTGTTAGTAAACATATGTCTGCCCGGGAGAAAGCCTGCCTGGTCTTTATGGATTATCTCACTTAAAACTTTCTTAAATCTTCGTGCCAAAACATCTGCAAATATTTTGTAATCCACATTTAAAAGGGAGATGGGACGGTAGTTCTTGAGTTGTGTCTTTTCAGTTTCTGACTTTGGAATCAATGTGATAAATGCTTCTTTCCACGATTCAGGCGCCTTCTTCCCCTCCATTATTTCATTACTGACCTCCAACAAAGGTTGTATCAAATAATCCTTCAATGTCTTATAGTAGTTAGAGGTCAGTCCATCTGGCCCTGGTGATTTGCCCTGTTTCAGACTCTGGATGGCCTGTTCAATCTCTTGTCGTGTTATTTTGCCATTCAAAATTGTTCTATTTTCTTCTGACAGCTTTGCTAATCCATTTCTCTCCAAAAATTGTGTAATCTCTATTTCATCTTGTGGCCCTTGAGTGTATAGCTTTTTAAAATACCTCTGGAAGCACTTTCTAATCTCTCCCGGGTTCTGAATGTTCCTTCCTTCAACCTCTAAGTTTGTTACTGTATTTAATCTTTGTCTCCTTTTCAGCTGCCAGGCTAGCAGTTTCCCACATTTATTTGCCGATTCAAAAGTTTTTTGTTTCATTGTTTTAATCTTCCATTCTATTTCCTGATTTATCAGTTTGGAATATTGTGCCTGATAAAGTTTAATTTCTCTCAGAATCGGTTGGGACTTCGGGTTAGATCTTAACTTCTTCTCCAACTCTTTGATACTTTCCAGAATTTTATCTTTCTTTTCATTTTGCAGTCTTTTCTTTAAAGAATTCTGTTGAATCAAGAACCCTCTCATCACAGCTTTACTTGCATCCCAGATAGTTCTTTTTTCCACCGTAGTGTTCAAGTTAATCTCAAAATAGTCCTTTAAAGTTTTTTGGGCCTTCTTTACAATTCTTTGGTCTCTAAACAGGCCATCATTCATCTTCCATCTAAAGGAGCCGGTTGGGATCAATGTCATATCCATTCTCAAGGCGTTATGGTCGGAGCATGTTTTAGGGCAGATTTTCACCTTCCTCACCTTAGGTGCCAGACTTCTAGTTATCCATATTTGGTCGATTCGTGTCCAAGTCAGTTGAGCTTCAGAAAAGAATGTTCCTTCTCTTCCCAAGGGGTTTCTAACTCTCCAGATGTCAACCCAGTCCATATTGTCAGTCATTTCAAAAAAGGTCTTAGGTAGTCTTCCCTCTTTAGTAATGTTCTGGTTCTGTGACTTATCCATATTTGTTGATACTACCCCGTTCATGTCCCCCATCATGATGACGTTGTTGTAATCCAGATAATCCAGCATGGTCTCGTGCAACTTCTTATAAAAATCCGATTTTCCTTCATTTGGAGCATAGATTCCTAATATCAAAATTTTTTCTCCTTGATACTGTACTTCTATTGCGAGGATTCTTCCACTTTCATCTTTAAAGAGAAATTTTGGTGAAAGGCTCTCTTTTGCATAGATCACCACACCTCTCTTTTTAACTGTATCCGATGATATAAATTCTTGACCAAGCCTTTTATTTATTAACACCTTTCTATGGAGCCTAATCACATGTGTTTCTTGTAAACATATAATGTCCAATTGTTCCTTTTTTAAAATATGAAAAATTTTAGACCTTTTTTCGGGACTGTTACAGCCATTTATGTTCCAGCTCAAAAGCTGCAGAGACATCCTGGATAGGTCTGGTTATTCTTTCTGGGGTGGTACCTTGTTCTCCGGTCCTTGAGGATCCGAGGGGGCGGGCTCCCCTGGAAGTTCTGGCGCTGGCAATCCAAGTCCTTTGTGGAGGTCTTCTCCGTGTGCTCCCAAAAACTTGTCTCTATCTTCCACTGTTTTGATTTTGATCTTTCTCCCTCTGTAGGTAAAGGATAATCCTTGTGGGAACTCCCACCTGAAGATAATTGCGTTGCTTCTCAACAGTCTTGCCAATTCCGTGTAGTTAGATCTAAGGTCCAGCAACTGCTTAGGAATGTCCTTGTAGATTTCAATTCTCTTGCCCAAAATGTCTAGTGACTTTTCGTAGTGCAGGCCCAAAATCTTGTCCCTTTCCTCCTTTGATCTCAGTGTTATCAAACAATCTCTGGGCTTCTCTGTCCTTCTGACTCTGCCAAGCCTGAAAGCAGATACGATTTTGAAGTCTTTTTCCTCTAACTTCCAAAACTTGGCAAATTCCTTAGTTAGAAATTCAATAAAATTATCTTCTTCCACCTCTGGTATTGACCGTATCCTCAAGTTGGTCTCCCTGTTTCGCAGTTCTGTCATCGAAAAGTAAATCTGATGTTCTCCAACTTGTTTGCTGAGTGGTCTTACTTCTTTCTCAAGTTCTTCCAGTCTTTGACTAGTATCTTCAGCCAGTTTACGATTTTCACCTACAGCCTCCTTTAATTCTCCAATAGACTGGGCATTCCGTGCAACTTGTCCAGTCAGCTTATTCAAGCTTTCTGTGTTCTGTTCAATTTTAGCTGTATGCAAATCAGCCTTCTTGTCCAGAGCCTCCAGTTTCTCCAAAATTTTCTCCAAGACAGAGCTACTTGTCCCTGAAGCCATATCTCCCAGGTGCAGCTCCTCTGTCTCTCCCTCCCCTGCCTGTATTAGGGAGGCCGCCTCTATGTCTGGAGGCAAAGTGGAAGGCAAGGCCGGCACAGAAGATCTGCGCTGTGAGGCTGCAGATAAAGTTAGAGTTGTTTGTTTAGTCCTTCCTCTTCTCCTTGCGCCACTCATTCCAAAGTTATCTGTAATCCAAGGTCAATCCAAGTTGTTCCCATGAGAAAGCAGAGTCCCAGATACAATAGTCAAACAGAGGCCGGGAAAGGGAAAGTAGGACAAAGTCACTGCTGTAAATCCAAAATCCTCTAGAGGGAGCTTGGTACGTCTTCAGGGAAAAGATCAAATCCAAGTTAAACTTGTAAATTTAAATCCATGTCCATCGCCTCCACAATGTATTATTTTTAGCAGAGTAAAACTTAAAGCAAAACAGTGTTTCTTACAGTGCCTTGACTGCAACAGTTTCAAAGTATCCAGTTCCAACTCAGAATGTTTCAAAACCTGAATTCAATGTATCCAAAGTTGCAAACTGGTGCTCTTCCAGGCAGCTCCAGCACCAGAGATTCTTATTTATTTTGTAATCCACTGGTTCCACAGAAGAAGAGTATCAATGCACTCCCAATATGACCAGCAAAAGTCAATAGCTCAAAGTCTTTCACTCAGAAAACTGCTTTAACAGGGTGCCAGCATTTAGTTAACGCATAACTTTTTGTCTCCACTCCTCCTGCTCTTTGCTTAAAGTTCAGTATAGCGGGAGATGGGCTTCCTGCTTATCCTCACTCCGTTTTCAGCCAAATTTCAACTTTTTTAAAAAAGTTTTAAAAGTTTCAGAAAGTTCTCAAAAAGTTTCAGAAAGTTGACAAAAGTTTCAGAGAGTTTTCAATGTCCAAATTTACTCACGGGTTGTAGTTTCCAAAATTCAGAAAAGTTGCAGGAAGAAAGGACAGCGCTGACCGGCAACAGCAACGCGGCTTCACTTCGCTGTTTGCGCAACGACCCACAGCGCCGCTACCCCCTCCGCGGTCCGGAGCCCCTTACGGGGTCCCTTCAACGTTTTGGGGGCTGCTTCTGGCGCCCGCCGGGTCCCGAGACCACAGGCTTCTGCCACCTGTGGTTTTCCTGAATGGGTCTCCGCTTCGCCGTAGCGGACGACCCGTTTACAGCGGAGCTCCCTTCTCCTTACTCGGAGAAGGCAGCCATTACCGGTCGCGCCGCCTCCGGAAGTCCTTATTTCCTTTTCTTTTCATTTATTATTTTCACAAATAAACTTTATAAAGTCTGTATTTTTATAAAAGTCATAAAGGTCTGGTAATACATAGCTTGGTGTATTCCTAATTCTTATTTCAGATTCCTCCTACTCTTGTAGCTTTAATTTATTTTAGATTTTTCATTGGAGACAGCTCCCAAATAAATAGTTTAAGGATTTCAGCCTTAGTAGTCAGTCAGTGCAAAGCAGCACCTTAAGCCCATAATTTAAAATTATGGTTAATTTCATTAACTTTCTAATTTAGAACCCTGTAAAAGCTATATTCATTCCATTTATGGATAAAGAAAAATCCTTGGAGTAATTTCCCAGGGGGCTGCGGGGGTCACATCATAGGCAATGAAAGCCAATTGTTACACTGATTTTATTATTGCAGGAATGTTAATGTAGGTACAGTTCAGTTAAATAACTAAGCTAAAAAATACTAATCCAAACCTTGCTGTTAGCCGTATACAAAAGCCCCAGGTAATTTGTATCATGAACAGGTCAACTGAATGGGTACAACATCGTCTATTTTTTTTATTTAAAAAACTGCATTCTTAGTTTCTAACTTCCTATCCTCATGTGCTCATAAATGCCTTTCTTGCTTTTATTCTAAGCTAGAATGATCCTGGAGCAGCTTCTGGTTTATGGTGCTTGTTTGGATCCTTTAAAAAAAGAAGAAAAATAAAGCAGTTAAAACAGGCTGCCTGTTATTGAAAAGGAGTCAATGAGACGAGCAACACCTTGCCCCCAATTAGTGATAAAATAATAAATCTGTGTGGATTTCAAACAATTGAACTAAATAACCAGCAAAGTGTCAAGAAAAGTGTTTTCTTAAGAAGGGACTGTAGATCCTATAATTCTACCATACAGCATGGAGCAAAATGACAAAATGGCATATGTCACATGCTTGCAAACTGAGCAATTCAACTGCAAGATAGCAATATTTTCAAGGTCATGATATTGCACGAATGTGTGACACATTAAGGCATGCATTATTAATAGACTAGTCATGTGCATATTACTAAATAAAAATAAGCTAATTCTTCAGTTGAGAGGGAGGGGGATATGATTCCAACATTGCTAATATGCTGGCTCATGAACAGTGAAGCAGAGCCTCAATAGCGACACTCGAGACCATTAAAAAAGATACGCAGCAAGGGCTAGCAGAATCCCCTGCTAAAACAAAGGGGGGGTGTCTCCCTTTTAGCAGAAGATTCTGATGCACTACCTTTTCTGATTCAGGAAGGAGTGTGCATCAGAATCTCCTGCTAAAATTGACTCTTCCCACAATTGTTTCCACAGGGGTTTCCATGCAGTGGAAGTTTGTGGGGTAGAATAGGATTGTGGGGAGAGTCTGTCAGCAGGGGATTTTGATGTAAACACCTTCCTTAACCAGGAGGATGTTTGGACTGAATCCTTTTGAACTGAGCAGGATTAAACCCACACTCAAAAGCTGATGAGTGGAGGTTAAATCCTGTTTGTTTGACTGTGCATCTCTGTTGCCTGCTTCTCCTGCTCATACTGCCCGCTTCACACCACCTTTTCAGCTCCAATGATGGGATGTGTGCTGAGGAACTGCTCTGCCCTGCTGGCTCTTCAGTTACTTGTCTGGGCTGCTTTCCCATCTGCCTCCATCTCTCTCCTCTGCTTACCTTCTCCACATATTCCAATGTTGCTGTGATGATGAAGCAACTCTCAGAAGTCTGTCATGACACTGTAGATGGCCACGTCAGGTGACAACAGCCTTACCATCTTATTATATGCAAGATACATTATGTTGCGTCATACAACAACATTTCCTAATCGGTATATATATATAAACAATAAAAATACAAAAAAAATCAATAAAAGTTCCTCAAAATAAAGTACATATCATGGATAAAACCGAACAGTGTCTAAATTAGAGAATTAAAGAGTTCTATTCCAGCAAAGCTTGGTTAAGCAAAGTTTATTAGAGGCATTTAAACAGTTATTTAAAAGACTTGTTTCATGACTCAGAGTTCCTTCCTTCATCTATCTCAGAGGTGCACACTTTCCCATAACATACATTTTTTTATACACATTTAGTTGGAAAATTGTATCCAAAAAATTAGCTGTGTTTCTGTTTACTTATTGTTTCAGAAAATGTGAATCAGGTAGGTTTGCACTGAAAACCAAACTAAAGCAATTCCCTCCCCCCTTTTCTAGTGTGCTTCAGAATATAACCAGTCAGTCATAACGGGTGCAAATTATGCTGACCCATAGATATCAAATTATATATAAATTCCCACACTAAATTGATAGAAAGTGAATAAAGTAAGGTAACTTTTGTACAGGCAGCAGATTGTAATGTGCTTTTAAAATATAGAAATCTCTCCAAATTTATATTATTTCCCTAAAGACCCAATCCTCATAGTTCCATCTGTGTTGAGAGAGACAGGGCCTCTCAGTGGGACATAATGGAAATATAGAGATTTTTTTCTCCCAGTTAATTTACTATGCCTGAATTGACATAATGAATAATGACAAATAGTTTGCTACTTCCACACAAAACTTGCTATTAAAATTTGAATGGTTCTATGTGTCAAGAATAGCAGATTTAATTAAAGAAACAGCAATGAAGTCACATGGCATATGAATTTAATATGGAGCATCTAAGCATTTTGTGGTAAAGGTGCACTAGATGTGTGCATTCAGATGAATACATTTTTCTTTACATGCCTTTATATTTTCCACAAGTTAGTACCTAGGCAGCAGACTGAACAGGTCCGAATTAAGTTCTTATTTAATATAAAGCAAAATTACTCACTCTGTAGGCCTGGAACAAGAGGCTGTTTATTTATGAACTGACTAAATGATATAGGAAAATGAAAGTAGTTAAAGGACAAGTTAAAGGGTGGAATCTTCTCTACAACCCAAATTCATATTGTCTACAACTAGTGACAATATCTATCTCCATAAATACCAATTATTACAGTCACATCTCCCTCACTACAGGGAAATATATTGCATTAAAATTATAATAAGGTCTAGATGTGCACCAATACATATAGATTAGAATGTGCAAATTTTGCGCAAATTTGTTGTCTTCTTTTTTTGATGGTACACAAATGAGGATTTGTCACAAGTACAATTGATATCTGTGCATTCCATTTTGCCATGTCTGGTTATGAATGCAAATTAGGCTGCTGAAAATGGAGAGAAATTAAAGGGCCGAAAGAAGCTAAAGGACATCAAGCAACCATCCCAATTTTCAAACCAGGTACGCTATTTTTGGGGAAGGGACATGGAAGGCACAGGTGGTTGCAATTAAGTAGCAGACCCAGGTGATTTATTCTGGGGTCCTGCCTAAGATATAGGAAGAAGAACTCTGAATCTTAAAATTGACCTGCTAAATTTAAACCCCTTAATAACCTGCCACATTAATGCCAGTGGCGTGCTTGACTGAACCTAGTACAAGTAGCACGTAAGTTTTGTAAGCACAGCCACTAAAATAACTATTTGATTTAGGAACAGGATGGATTGAGTAATGTATCTTAGACTATGAGATTTCAAGGGAGCATCGCCTATTGAAAATGAAATCCATGGCAGAGTGCAGCGAATGTTATTTGGAGTCCTTTTCTTATCCAGATCAATGTCGTTCCGTGCTTGATTTAGAAAGAGATTCATGGAAAGTCATAATTATTTAAAGAAGGGAGCAGTGAAAGTGTTCCTCTGCCATGTCTATAAATCTTTACTTACACTTTGCAGAGAACTCTGCTCTCCGCATCTGCTTTCGCAGCATAAGAGAAGTATATCATAATGTCATGCGTTGTCTGGGCTTTAGAAGTCTTTATAATGCAAGATCACAAACTGAGGTGTTTTCACAGCCTACCTACCGCAAATAAATAGCACCCAGCAGGTTCACTGACACGCCACAGATAGCTCCTTCCATGTGTTAACAGTCAGGAAATAACCTTATCCATTAGGTTAGAAGAGTTAATATGAATAAGACAGATGAAATTTATAAATGAATGAGACTGCTGGAAGAGAGGAGCTATTTCAGAAGGTAAAATACAGAAAAATGGATTTATTTTTTTTAAAAAGGGGAGATAAGTGCCTTTCAAAAGACAAAAATGTTTCTGCTGATGAAGCTCCGCAGGGAAATTGCCTACGATAGCATCAGAAAATGGAGCTTCAACACCCACTTGCCTCCTCACCACCTCTTTGGGATGTCAGCACCTGCAGCCAAAATTGTGAGGCCAGATAAAAGTCTCCCTCGGCCAACAGTTAGCACATTGTTGTTCGAAGTCTGCCGTATTGCAGGGTTTTTGAAACAGATATTTTGCAGTTAGCCTACTGAATATTATGGCTGTTAACTGAGTTAGGCCAGATTTTTCACGAGTGACTTGCAACTTTATCAACTGCCTTAAATAGGAAGGGGCCTATTAAGAATAAAAAAATCATCAGGATCTCAGAAAATGTGCTGTGGACTTAGCAAAATAAATGGTAGAATGGAATTTAACAGGGGAAAAGGAACACTTCCATTTTGAACATCAAGTTTACTACAAAGGGGAGCTATAAAGCTGGAATTTTCAAATAATCAACACCTCATCTATGTATGCAGGGGTGGGGAACAATTTTCATCCCAGGGACCACATTCCCTTGTGCACAGCTTTCTAGGGCCAGAGGGAAAAGCAGAGTGCAGCAATAGGTATGCATTGCAGTCTCATTGCTGAGCAACAATGTGCAGAGCTCAGTGGAGTGGAGGCCAGCCAACTAAAGAGTCCCTGAGATGCATTTTCCTGAAGGCAGAGTCAAAGTCAGATCCCATCCCAGGAGTCAGGCAAACAGCAATCCACATGGTCAGACTGTCCATGAGTTAGGGAGTTAGGGAATCTGATGATCTTGGAGTCAAGGGTCCAAACGAGCAGGAAGCAGCAAGGTTGGGCCAAGAACTACAAGTGTTGTTTCCAGCATCTGACTGCTGCTGGAAGCTCTGCTTAAGAAAGTTGAATCCAGCTGGTTCTCATCAGTGCCGTCTCCTGTGTGTCCTTGGAAGCTGATTAGCTACAGATAAAGTCACTCCCCCTTTCCCCCTTCAAGCTGCTGTTCAGCAGGTGAAGCTGACTCCTGGCCCATGATAGGCTGACTCTTAACTCTGTACAGTATGTTACATTCTAGCCACAGAGTAGGCAAAGTCTTCTATAAACGCCCACATTTCCATCCAGTCAAGCAACAGGCATTGTTGCAGTTCCAAAGACACAGCCTAGCCAGGAAGAAGCACTCAGGGAAGTTGCAGAGCTGGACTGATGAGGGATGTGGCTAAATGCAGATGAGGGGGCAATAAAGAACTGCACCTGAACTATTTCACCATCATCACATAAAATCACCAAGTCAATAAATTAAAGATGTCAAGCAAGATTTGTTTCAACATGTAAAGAGCTTGAAACAAGAAACACTGCATAGAACTATTCAAAATGACAGAGTTTGTCTATGTCGTGCTATCCTTTATGTCAAGATAGTGTATATTTAACTGAAAATTGTAAAAATATAGTTATTTGGTTTACATTTCAAACATGCATGTTTATTTATTTATTTCCATTTCAGATTTCTCCTAACACTCATCCTGGTTTCGTACATTGGGTGAGATACAATGTTAGTTATACTCTGAGTAGACCCAGTGAACTAAATGGGTCTAAGAAACTTAAATCCCTTGATTTCAATTGATGTTCTCAGAGTATGACTTAGTTGGATATCACCCACTATCTTTTCCCTTTTCATTGTTTTAGAGATAATTGAATATTTTGTTTTAAGACAGGTGATCAACTTTTGTCTTCAACACTTCTAAGGTATGCACACATATTACTAAGATTCAAAGTCACAGAGAGATCAACTGGCATGTTTTTTCAATATATGTAGATAATCAAGTAAAAGCTATTCTAATAGAATTTAATAATTCAAACGTTACCTGTTTCTAAGATGAAGTCTGAACATATCCCTGTACTTCTGTAATATAATCAAAAGTGTACAATTGAGAAATCATTTTGTAAGACCAAGTATATTAAAGGTGACACTTCCACAATTTTATAACCTTTCAGCTACTAAAATACTGTATATTTACAACATGAGGACTTATATATACTGACGTATTAAAAACTCTGTTTTTATAAACAGAAAAATTGGATTTTCATGGAAGAAAAAAACTTGTCTTCATTTTGAACTCTTCCCTCCCCCCCTTTTTAACAGCAAATCAATGAAGAGGTGGATGGATAAGGTAAAGCTCTCTAAAATATGGCACAAGGATCTTTCTTTGCATTATTTATATACTTGTTTACCAAACTGGCTTCTACAATCTGCATTCTTAAAGTGGGGTCTGAGATTTTTAAAATACTACAATTCAGAAGGTCAGCAGTTCGAATCCCCACGACGGGGTGAGCTCCCGCTGCTTGGTCCCAGCTCCTGTCAACCTCGCAGTTCAAAAGCACGCCAAAAAGTGCAAGTAGATAAATAGGTACCGCTCCGACAGGAAGGTAAACGGTAAGGAAGGTAAAGTCCAGAGTAGTCTCCAAAAGAACAAATGTTGTAGAAATTGGAATATTCAACTACCCTCACATAGACGACAAAAAAAGTAAAATTTAGGGGTAGTGGTGAAACGAAATGTTCCTCAAAATTTGGGTAGGGAACGGATAATTTCAGAATAATGATTGAGAGCATTTTGAAGGGAAGACTGGTGTTTACCATGTTTAAACACTGTTTGAGCTTTCTGAAGGGTTGTGTATATGAACAGAGATGACAGCCACCACA
Organism: Podarcis tiliguerta; assembly: GCF_965153285.1. Taxonomy (NCBI): domain Eukaryota; kingdom Metazoa; phylum Chordata; class Lepidosauria; order Squamata; family Lacertidae; genus Podarcis; species Podarcis tiliguerta. The sequence goes on along the minus strand of NC_139536.1, from coordinate 67,871,701 downwards.
AAGAAATCTGTGAAGAATATCAGGGGGAAAATATTGTGGTCATCTTTTTGGGGTGGGTTGTAAGATAGGTAAAGTTAAAATAAAGGACCCCTGGACAGTTAAGTCCAGTCAAAGGCGACTATGGGGTGCAGTACTCATCTCTGCTTTCAGGCGTTTGTCCATTCTGGGTCACGTGACCAGCATGACTAAACTACTTCTGGTGCAACAGAACACTGTGACAGAAGCCAGAGCGCACGAAAATGCAGTTTACCTTCCCTCTGTAGTGGTACCTATTTATCTACTCACACTGGTATGTTTTCAAACTTCCAGGCTGATAGAAGCTGGGACAGAGCAATGGGAGCTCACCTCGTTGCACAGATTCAAACCGCTGACCTTCCAATTGGCAAACCCAAGCAGCTCACTGGTTTAGACCACAGCGCCACCTGCTGTAGTGGGAGTTGGCACTGAAGAGAGCTGGGAAATCAAGAATTTTCTTTTTAGAAGTTTTGTCTTTGCTTTAGCCAACACTTCCAACTATTTCAGCCTTACTGAAGGATGATATTAAAAGAAGGAGGTTTCTAAATTGTCAGTTTTCTCTTTGACAAGCCATAATGTATAGCTAGAGCATTCGAATTCCATTGATATTCACATCTTTTGTTTTCTCAGTAAGGCTGCATTGAAGCCAAAACAAAATGCACATTCATACTCACCACATGTAAGTGTTTAGAATAAGGCACTTGACCATAATTTGTTGCTCACTTTATGCTCCTGATTAAAAAAAACCTTGACGTACTTTCACAGACACAGCTCACTTTATATTGATGCCATTTTCTGAGGGATGGCATATTCTTATGTCAGGATTGACATTATAAATATTTTCTTGAACATTAACTTTTTATAAAGGAACTTTATATTTGCAGATTTGCACACATTGCTGTATGTAGGTTAGCTTTCTTAATTACAGGAAAATAACCTGGTTATGTTTTCCCTGTGTAGGTGGTGGAATATGTAAACAGTGAAGGGAAAAAAATAGCATTTGAGGATAACAGACTTTCAGAGCAATTGGAAAGCGATAAAACATCATATGCCTTTTTTTAAAGCAATGCGGCAAGCTGTTTTGTCTTCCACTTTAATTAGTTATTTACCAGCAATCTAATACATTACCTTCCTCACATATGCAGATGATTTAGGCCTTTCTACAACTCAGTGCATCCGTTGCGGTCTGGAATCTGCTGCCAACAGAGAGTGGGTATCTAATATGAAAAATGTCTGCCTTCCTCAAATTTTACCAGTCTTGTCATGTTGCATTAGACAGTGTGATAGAACATTAAACATCTAATGAGACATGACTTTTAAAATGTAAAGGAGGGTACACTTTCAGATTATATACAAGCCATCACTATATGGAAGGGAGGGGGTGTAGCCATTCTTGCTTAGTAGATACTACACACAGCGGTTGTGTTTTTGTGTGAAATATGAAGAAATTGAGTGTTTGCCTTTTTACTAGGTCTGATAGAAACATGTACCTATTAGGCATGTATAACTGATCAAAAACATCACAAATTATATTGAATTATATGCTAAAGTGCCACCATGACCACAACATTTGCATCAGCATAGTGGCCTTCCACACTGAAGGGGAAAAAAAGTAAAGTAAAGTGCAATTCTCGTATGAAAATGTTTCGAGTGATTTCTGGTCCATAGGATGTTCGTTATGAGTACTTTACCATTTGAAGTAGGTTAGATGTAAATACAAAGAAGGATGAAGAGGGCATGATCTTTAGACACGCTGCCAGCCTATCCTTTTTCGTCGTACTGGCATTCCAGCAAACTGAACATTGGTTCAAGCTGTCAGTCTTGCTCCTGCCCATGAACTTCCAGCTTTGTCCCGAGCTTCCTCCTTCTCCTAGGACCCAGCTACATTAGTTACAAAACAGCTATTTGAATGCATTATAAACATGCAACACCAGATGGTGCGGGAGAGCACAAAAATAGCGTTTTTACATAGCGTTTTTTTCCTTTGTTATAACGATTTAATTTGTGATTTATTTATAGTGGGCTTTTTCCTGTCTGTAAAGCCTCCTCCGCCTAGCAGTGTCAGGTTGGGTGGGAGGTTTTTCAACATGATTGACATTGTGCTGAACTAAAAGACGCCTGCTTCTTGGGAGAAAGGCAATGACAAACCTAGACAGCATCTTAAAAAGCAGAGACACCACCTTGCCAACAAAGGTCCGTATAGTTAAAGCTATGGTTTTCCCAGTAGTGATGTATGGAAGTGAGAGCTGGACCATAAAGGAGGCTGATCGCTGAAGAATTGATGCTTTTGAATTATGGTGCTGGAGGAGACTCTTGAGAGTCCCATGGACTGCAAGAAGATCAAACGCATCCATTCTTAAGGAAATCAGCCCCGAGTGCTCATTGGAAGGACAGATCGTGAAGCTGAGGCTCCAATACTTTGGCCACCTCATGAGAAGAGAAGACTCCTTGGAAAAGACCCTGATGTTGGGAAAGATGGAGGGCACAAGGAGAAGGGGACGACAGAGGACGAGATGGCTGGGCAGTGCTCTCGAAGCTACCAACATGAGTTTGACCAAACTGCGGTAGGCAGTGGAAGACAGGAGTGCCTGGCGTGCTCTGGTCCATGGGGTCACAAAGAGTCGGACACGACTAAACAACTAAACAACAACAACTGTTTGGTGTTAGGGGAGCAGGGAGCCCGCTCTCCACAAAGCAGCTGCCACTTTTAGAAGCACCTGCTTGCTACCATAAGCTGATTAGCTCCATGTTAGCCCTTTAAAGGGTTTTTTTTTCTGTCACACCCAGCTGTTGAATTGGGAAAGGGCACTGCACATATAGAGCTCATTTGCACATTCTGTAGCCCACCCAGCTGGAGATACATAAATGGAAGTCTGCCTATGTGCATCATATCTCTGGATGGGTCAGGGCATTTATGTTTACATTCTAACGATACAAGGAAATAAAAAAGAAGCAAAAGTTCTCAAGGATGTAATTGAAGTTCCTCTTTATTACCTCATGTGATAGCTCCAGGCTTTAGAATCTGTTCAACAGCAATGAATCATTAAGATTTCACTGAGAGTAGGGGGTGGGGGGAAGAGTAGAGTAGACACCTCTCTGTACTATGTTGTTTGCAAGATTTTAACTAAATAGCATCTGTTCGCTTAGATTGCGGATGATTTAATTTTTAAACACGTGCTCCCAACCTTTAATTTTCTGCAAAGCAATGGCATACATTATTAATTCATCCATTTTTCCTCAAGGCGAGTTAGACTTAAGGTCCTTCTTAAATATTTAACAATGCTGCTGCAAAATAAACCAAAAACTTCCCCATAACTTTTAATTGCAAGTCCTAGCACCAATAACAGAAGAAAACGAAAGAAAAAAGTGATAGAGAGAGAAAATATGGAGAGAAGAATATTTCAGGTGAATGACTGGCTATACAGATGTTAATGAGAGATTTTTATTTTGACCGCAGTCTAAAATTCCTGAATGAAGGGATACAGTTCCCAATATTCTCTGGGGGAAATCATGTGGTTTAAATGTATGGTGTAGATCTGACCAAACGGCAGGAATTTAAATGCAACTTGAAAGGTATAACCCTAAACTGAGACTTGATTTTTTTTGGGGTGAGGGGTGAGGATTCCCGTGATTACAATGTAGCAACTGAAGGGTCTAACGTTTTCAAAAAGGACATAATATGACTAAATATCTACACTTGTCCTCAACTTTCACTTTCCATTTTCTTTACAGAATCTTGTTTTAAATAATCACAAGCCAAACAAGAATGACCTCCAACACCCTTTCTCTGCTACAACTGAACAGAAAGCAAAAAGAATGATTAAAGAACTTAGAATGTATTGAGAATGCAAATAACCGCAAGCATTACCTTATAACTATTTAAAGAGCAAAACTTGAAAATGCAATTGCGGCCCCACTCACAGTGTCACAACCCCTGGGAGCAAGGCCCATTGTAAGAAGGTGAACAAACTGCACAAGACAATGTTCTGGGATTTAAAATTGGGATATATAGGTCCATCGCAAGATGCAGGTCTACGTTGATGGCTCTCCCATGCCGCTGAAAGAAGCTCTATGACCCATCTGCCGCTCTGGCTTTTGGACAGAGACTTCCAACTAGACCTCTCTAACAGGGTACCCCTGTGATCATACTACTGCAAGGTGGGGGTGAGGCACCACTTCACCCCCCCACCAGAAGTTAGACTAAAGGATTCTGCCCAATGCTTAATTCACATCCAAAGTTGTGACTATTGCTCTGCGGAAGGTAAGACATGCACCATATATTAGTAAACTGTTATTTATATTTGACATCTACCTTTGTGTCTGTGCAAATGTTTCTTCCATTTTTGCAAGACGAATCCTTCCTCTCACTGTTTTGGATCTGTAGGCAGCGGACATCAATGCTGAGGCAATTTTCACACTGTGCAACTCTAAATGTAATATTTCCAGAAGGGCTCGAAAAAGGTTTCTGATGTTGCTGTATCCAGAAGGTGATGAGAAACAATCTGCTAGTGATAAGGGTCTTATGTGTGCATAACCATCCTCATTGTGGCAAATCAAATATCACACAAGCAGGCAAATGATCAAACCATTTGCTCCTAGACTATTTAGGAGAGGAAAGCCCCAGTGAAAAGAAACATAGAAGTTAGAAGTATTATCCTGCAGATCAGATAAAAGCAAAACACTCAGAGAGGCGCTGAACTCCAGTAGGTACCTTTACTACAAGATAGATAGCTCAGTAACTTGCATGAGCACAAATATTTATTGATAGCTTTAATTAGAAAGACTGCCATGACCTCTTTAACAGCTGATTCTGGCAGGCACGGAGTAGAGAAAAAGGAAACCACCTTGATGCTGAAAAGCTGTACAGTATGTGCTACAAACTTTACAAGATCAGATAGCAGAAATAACAAAGAGGCCATAGGAAGGGTATTACATAGTTGGATCGTATTTTGCTAGAGTGCCTTGTGAGAGTGTGGTTGCTATGTTATTACTTCTAAAGGCATTCAGATAGGATCTCGCCAAGATGGTCCAGAAGATAACATATTTTAACAGAGTGGCTCTGTGGGTTAAAGTAAGGTAGGGAAAGGTAGGGCTTTAAAGATGTACAGAGGCATGTGTGCTCTAGCATAGAGGAAGCTGCTTAGCTGAGTAGGAACGACAAACTCAAATCTTTAGCAGGTACCATTTTCTTTTAGAAAAATCTGTAAAAATTCACCTGAAATGCCTACTAATTCTTTAGTCTACTTAAGGCATTCAAGGTTGTCAGATATCAAACGATATATATACAGCACCTCTAAAATAGCCAGTGGGTGATTGTTTTAGATTCTGTGTTTTTAAAAATCTTTTTTCTTACATTTATCTACCATCCAAGGAGCTCAAGGTGTTGTACATAACTTACCCCTCACTGCATTTTATGCCCAAAACAACCCTGTGAGGTAGGTTATGCTGAGAGACAGTGACTGGTCCAGGGTTACCCAAGTGAGCTTCATGGCTGAGTAGAGGTTTGAACTCTGATGTCCCAGGTCATAGTCCAACACTCCAACCATTACACCACAATTGTTTCTGGCAATTTTACTCCATTCATTCAAGCCTTTGTAAGGCTAGACTCTTCTGAGTAGCCCATCCACTGTTCCCTTCCTCTGAAGCTCACTAGTCCATGTCTGAACATCTTTTAGCAGTTGCATTTAAAAAAATCAGATGGATTTGTGTGGCCAGAGATTAGAAGATATTGGAATGTGTTTTGTAATAAGTATGGGCTACTAATCAAATAAATCCATAAATAAAATAAATCCATTTTATGTCTGAGGAGCTTTTCCTGCATGTGTGCTCATCTCCACCAAACCGAAGGTTTACTTATTCACAAGGTTTGCTGCAGGACACAATATTTACTTCATGCCACTCAGGAGATCAGTTACTTTCCATTGTGATTCCCTGTTGACATCCTGTAGTGAGTCTGTTTACTGCTCAACAGGCTTGGATTTCTATTACATTAAAAAAAGAAGTGACAAAAAAAAAGCTAAGAGTGCCTAAATTAATGTGAAGATTCAACAGACAAAGTCCAAGGAATCTAAATCCCAAGAGAATAATTGTTTGTGTTTGTAGGTGGAATAGGAAAGTAAGCCCGGGACATGCAAATGCTCCTGTCAAAACATTTCCATATTCTTTTGTATATATGAGTAAAGGAAATGCAAGTGGGCCCAGAGCTTGGTGCCAAGTAGCAGCTCAATGCAATTTCAAGTTACAAGAAAATAATGGGATTTTATAATGGAAATGCCGACTGACCTTTACGTGGAGTTGGGTGATGAGGCAGTATAGCTATTATGTTGGCAGCAGTAGAGGTGCATGGAAACAAGAAACCCTCCTGACAAGGGGACTATTGAATGGACTGGGTTTTTAATAATAATAATAATAATAATAATAATAATAATAATAATAATAACTGGTTTGCAAATGTCTTGGAGTAACACTGAAAATTCTACAAAGCTGAGGTAAAACTCAGGTGAATGATGGCAATTATGGGAGGCATATGGAAAGAAAAATGAAAGAAAGAACCACCATTCTTTGGGGGTCTTGGTTTCAGCTCCCATCCCTCTGCCAGGGATGGAAAAAGGGAACAAATCTCTCCCCTCCCCCCAATTTCATCTTCACACATTAATCCTGGGAGAGTGCCAAAAGTCAGTCCTTGGAAGACGTTTGTTACTTCTACAGAAAGGGTAATCAAGAGTGAATGGAAATTAACTGAGCTTAACAAATCTGGAAAATCCATATTTACATATGAAGTAAAACTTTAAATATTTATTGATTATGGTCTTTGTACGGCAGGCTTCTACGACCCACAAAAGGACTTTGTTAATCAAGGTCTATATGAAACAGAACAGAATTGCTTTTAAATGCCTGGTCTCACAAAACCGTTATTTGGCAGGTGCAAATTCCTTGGAAACTGCATTAACTGCCAGAATCAGGCATTGTCTTAAGACAAAAAAGCAAGATGACCCAGCAATTTTTTAAAAAGCTCTGCTGAAATGTATGGAATCGTGTTTTTTCTCACCCTTAATTGCAAACACAGTTTTAAGAGGCACCCTAGGGGTTTGTTTAGCAATGACACACAATGTAAGCTCCCTGCTACTAGGGAAAAAAGCTGCCTTTAACTGCTGGAATAAGCACTAGATGGCTAGATCACTTGGGGCATTGCAATAGTCATGTTTTTAAAAGAATAACTACACGACAATTACAGTCCACCATAGACCCGTTTCTATTCTAAAACAAGAGAGAGCTTAAATGGAATTGTGGGTATCGTTCCTTATCAACAACATATGCTTTGCCCTTTCAGAGTTATTGTGCTTCAAGTGATTTGCTCTAGCGGGTGCTATTGTTGCTGCTGCACCCCAATTTCAGAAATAAGTGAAACCACTAAGCTTTGGGTTTGCCTTACAGAGCTGTCTGGGAACTGCAGTTAGCTCAGGCTGCTGCAGCGTGATTGCTGGAAGCAGCGACAGCCTATTACATCTCTGCTCAGAGATTAGCTACTGATTTGTTACTGGGATATTCAAGGTTTTACTATTAATATACAAAGCCCTTAACTGCTTAGGACCAGTTTACTTGAGGGGTTGCCTTACTCCATATATGTCCCTTAAAACTTCGATTTGTAGAACTACTACTTTTACCACTGCCAAACAATGTCCATTCCACACTCGTAAGGAATCAGTCTTTCTGTGTAGCAACACCTACACTGGAACTCCCTGACCATTTACATTGGGCAGGTACTTTTGCTGTATTGTTTTTGGCACCTGTAAAAAAACCACAACTTTTTTGTTTAGACAAGCCTATCCAGATATTTAAATTGACATACATTTAGTACATCATTTTAAAAGAAATATTGCATATTTTAATTGCTCGTTTCATGTATATTTTGATATTTTTAGGTCTACTTGTTTTTAACTTCTGACTTATTCTTGATAATTTTAATGTATTGTTTTGCTCAGAGAGCTAGAACTGGCTCAGGCAAAGAGGAAAACCGGTTTCTTACAGTGAATAGCCAAAAGCTTCTGGGAAACCCACAAAGCAGGGCATGGAGCCAATAGCACTTCCTTAATATTGCTTGCCCTCTAACCACAGGTGTTCAGCAGCACATGACCTCTGCCTGTGAAAATCCCATTTAACAATAATGGCCAGTGAAACAGGGATAGAACTCTCCTCCAGGAATTTGCCTAACCCCCTTGTTGAAACTACCGTATCTAAGCTAGTGGTCATCACCATATCTTGCTGCTATGAAACCCATAAGTTAATTAAAAGCTGTGTGAATAAGTACTTTGTTTCTTTTATTCATTTACTTCTCTTCCACCTTTCCATTTACCAATGTAGCACAACAACATTCAAAACTACAGGAACACACTGAACAATTAAGCAATTTAAATAATTAAAAGCCAAAGCCAGAAATTGCATTACAGACAATTAAAATGGGGGGCTGCTTAAAACAGTAGCATTAATGGAAAGCCCATCTGATCAGAAGGCACCTGGGGATAGTGTCCATTTGTGTAGGCGTAATGTTTAACATAGCAAACGTCCAGACTGCTGACATTACAAATACTGCCAGTTTGCTTGTCTGCCAGGCCAAACCTCCTTCTTGCCACTCACCTGCAAGCAAAAGCTATTACATACAAGCACACACAAAAATGTAAACAGTTTTGTTCTGGTTGCTATGCAGTCACTAAGGCTTGAACTATATCTCTTGTGCCTGAAAAGTAAATAAAACTTCAAGGCTGAATATCTTCCTGCCAAAGTTAGACTTCTGAGTTACAAACACAGCTTTACGAATAATGAAAGGACAGCATAGAATCTAAGAATTTTGATAGATAGTTTTAAAAGCATTATATGTAAGAATGACCGCTCCCCACATCAACTGGGGGCGCCTTTTGCATGGTCGCGTGCAGCCTCCCAGATCCCAGTGCGACTCCTGGTAGTTCAGGCTGGCTTCATCCTCCCCAGGCTGGATACCTGGAGGTCTCCGCCTACCTCAGCCAATCGCCCAATCCCGCCTGGGGAGGCGTTGCCAGGGGATTGGCCAGGTAAGGGGAGGGACCATCCTGCCCACACAACAGAAGGTGAATCTTACCTCCGAAGTGGCAGTTGGCTCCAGAGCTTCTCCCACCCTCCTCTTTTGCAGGTTAACCTCTTCTCCACAGGTACGCTACATCAGAGTTGCTGTTGAAGGGCCGGAAAGGAATTTTCCTGCATTGGCAGGTTTTGCCTTTCCTGTAGCAAAAATCACAACTTCGGCAGTTTCAGGCCTTGGACGGAATCCTTTCGTCTGTGTGTGAAGCAGTGACCCACGTCCCCCTTGCGGCGGTGATCCCAGGGTTCCCTGTTAAAGGGGTCTTGATGGGAGGCATTGGCCATACACCGAGAGGTTCTCATTGCTCTCCCCTCCAACGGCGGCAAAATGGGTGGCGGGCTCTCTGCTTGAACATATGCTCTCCAGAGCATTCTGGATAACCCTGAAGTCTCCCAGATCCCTGGCTGGGGACTGGAAAGGATAAACGGCCAATGCCTGAGCCAAGGTATCCCTACATCAGAAACTTAATAAAGTTGTGGCCGATTTTAATCCCATAGCACATTGTCTTGAGTCATTATTTCACTCGGGGGTCGCCTGTCCACGCAATGAATGAATATATCATAAGCATATATATCTCTTTACAAGATTAAGCATACTCAGCTGCCAAGCACACAAGTTGGGCCCAGTACATCTGCTTATTAGGGTTGCCAGCTTACTAAAACCATTGTTTGAAGATTCAAGATGCATTTTAATCTTGCCACAACAACATCAGCTCTAGCTTTTCCCCACCCACTTTTTTCTTTTGCATCCAACATGATGAAAACTTCTGGAAAAACTGAAAACTTGTGTCATGACGTTGTGACATTTGTGTTGGTCATAATAAAGGTATTGGCATACTGTGGTTTGGGGATTTATTCATTGAGTGAATTAAGATTTTTCTTCTTCCAGGTGTTACTTTCTAGCTTCATTCTGGGGCTGTGCAGGAGAGTGAACTTTCAAGGTTCCCATTCCCTTCTATTGGCTTGGGCAGAACGTTAATGGCCTCTTACTGAACTCCAGTTTAGCCTTTCTGACATTGAATTGTAGACCATTTCTCCAACAGTGTGTTGTTTATAGTAGTTGCCTTATTTTCTCTTCTAAAGCTGATTGTGTTTTAAACAGCCATGGTCCCGTTCATGACACTGGATTCATAACAAGATGCACTGTCCTCTGCTATGCAGACATTGTGCCTCACCAAGATTAAGTATGCTCCATGCATATAAGAGAGTAGGCTTCAGTTCAAGGTGTCTGGCAATTAAATTCTGTGGCTTTTTTCAACATGTGATTCAAATTCATGAGAGTATTTCATAACTAGATTTTTAACAGTACCTGAGACTAAAATAGATTCAAATATAGCTGCTTTGGGATAAACTTGAGGGCCATTTGTAAGAGGTCTAATTCAGCTTAAGGAGTAATGCTCTCTTCTAAGATGAAAGGATCTATTCTCCAGTCAGTAAGTGTGCATTTCCTGATAACATTAATCAGATTTATGTGTGTGAACCGACAAAAGATTTGACCTCTAAATGCGAGAGACTCTGTTGGCTTATTTTAGGGAGAAAAGCAAATTGGCCATCCTATTGAAATAAGCACTTTCAAAACAAAAGGTAGATAACGTAGTGCCTGCCAGATGTTGTGGACTACAACAGCTCCAACCTGCCATCCGCAGCCTGCATGGCCAATGGTCAATGGTCAGGGGTGATGGGAGTTGTAGTCCACAACTTTTGCACTACTTGTGAATAAGGAGCTACAGTAGGCAAGGTTTGTTATAGATAAAGCAATGATTTCTGCTCAGCTATGGAGCTAACATATTCTAAGAAGGGCCTGCCTACAGAATAATTTATTTTGGTTTTATACCAGTTTAAACTGGTTTTATACCAGTTTAACAAATAATCCTGAAGTTGGTGTGGCTGCTGAATATTATGTCAGAAATAATAACCTGCTCAAAATCCACATTGATGTTACACTGAGCATAAGTACAAGCTGTTCCTACACATGCACAAGTGCTTGTGTGAAAGAGCGTAAAGTTGTTAATTTGTACAGCTCAACTATTTGTTTACATCGGCACAGAAAACATATGCTTGTTGAACATTACATGTGAATACAAGAACCAGTGGGCAAAAAAAGGCATCAGGGGAGCTTCTCTTGGGACAGCATCCCAAACTCAGAACACCCTATTGTGGGTTGCCAGCTGCTTCACTTCTGAAGTTGGGGGAAACCTGAAGAAAGAACTTTGAGAGGGTAAATTCATGATCTTTATGGTAATCTCTAGTCCCATGTCATGAAAACCAACATTTCCAGAAATGCACTGAGAGCCAGTGCAGATATTTCTGGTAAGATGTGATCTGCGCACTGGTCTAATCAATAGCATAGTTTTAGTACAGTGGTACCTTGGGTTACATACGCTTCAGGTTACATACCCTTCAGGTTACAGACTCCGCTAACACAGAAATAGTTCTTCAGGTTAAGAACTTTGCGTCAGAATGAGAACAGAAATCGTGCTCCAGTGGCGCGGTGGCAGCAGGAGGCCCCACTAGTTAAAGTGGTGCTTCAGGTTAAGAACAGTTTCAGGTTAAGTACGGACCTCCGGAACGAATTAAGTTCTTAACCTGAGGTACAACTGTATTTTGTTCTAACTGTAATCTCCGAGTTATCTTCAAGGACAGCCCAAATGCAATGCATTCCAGCAATCCAAGAATGTTTTGTAAGGATGAATAACTGGATAGGCTATTATGTCTAGAAGAGGCATTGACTATTACACAAACCTTAGGAAAACAGGAACATAGAAAGCTGCCTTATATTGAATTAGGCTTTGGCCTATCTAGTCAATATTGTTTCCAGTGTCTGAGAATGGTTCTCCAGAGTTTTGAGGCAAATAAATCTTTCCCAGCCCTACCTGGATAGGCTGGTGATTGAACTTGCGACCTTCTGAATCCAAAACATCTGCTCTGCCACTGGGCTAGGGCCCTTCCCTGAAAGACAGTTCTAGGCAGCAAGGCTACTTACAGTAGGTCTTCAAGGGCTAGTTAACATCCCTAGGCTATGAGCCTGAACATTTAGGGGAAATGTAAGTCCATCCAAAACAAGCTAGCTGTTATCAGCAGATACCTGGATTACCTGTCAGCAGCATTTCCACCTTATCAGCTGCAACTTGGTGGGCTGGAATGAAATCAAGTTGCTTTCCGCTAAAATTTTTGAGAATGGAGCCAAGATATTCTACTCAGTCACAGTAGAAATATGGGCATAGTGGGCATAGTTGTTTTGATGGGAAATGGTCTTAACCCACCTCCCCTTCTGTGGAATGCATATAGTTTACTATGATAAGACCACAGTATGAGAGTTCAATGACATAATGCGATTGTAAGTACAGCGAGTAATGAACAGAGCTGTAAATATGAATGCAATTGTGCTGCCCTTATAGAGAAGTGGTAAGCTACAAAAGAAAGTGGATGGAAATGTTTTACGGCATGAATAATGCCTTGATTTAGATTTTAGATAACTGCTAAGCACAGCAACATTTCAAGATTCCACCAGCCAAACCTAAAAAGGAGCATTGGAAATAAATCCTTTTTATAGTACGCAATACATCCTATTCATAGGCCCCGGGGCAATCTGAAGAAGAAAAATGCCAGGGTTTTATCTTCATCCCTGGTCTTTATGCACTGGAGATAATTCTTTGTCTAACACACACATAGAATAATGCACACATTAAAATTGCCCTTGTCCTGAAATTACATAGGGTGGACTTCTAAAGCTTTCTTCTTCTTCTTTTACAGCTCAGGCTGTACAGATTCAGTGCAGTATGGCAGTAATCAACACAACTGTTTCTAGGGAAGCAGACTGAAGAGTAACTATATGTGTAGTTCCAGAATGACCGCTCTTCACATCAAATGGTATGTGCCCTTGGCATGCCCATGTGAAGCACCCCCAATCCTATGTGACTCCCGGCAGAGTGCTCTTGGACCCCAAGTCGCGAACCTTGAGGTTCCCACCAAACCTCAGCTCAAATAACCAATCACAACTGGGGAGGCGGAGCTAGGGTAAGAATAGAGCACGCTCTTTAAGCATAGAAGGGGGTGGAGCCTACCTGGGAGCTCTCAGTTGGCTCCAGAGCTTCACCCTCCCTACCCTCCCTTTGTTTAGGCCTTTTATTGCAGGTTAACTTCTTCTTTACAGATATGCGGGCGCTGCTGTGGTCTTATGATGGTTGCTGTTAAAGGACCGGGATGGAATTTTCCCTGCATTGCCAGGTTTCGCCTTCCCCATAGCAAAATGTTACAACTTTGGCCGTGTTAGGCCTTGGGCAGAATCCTGTAGTCTATCTTCCCTAAATGGAGGGAGGATGAAAGGGTGACACATGTTCTCACTTACTGCGGTGATCCCAGGGTTCCCTGTTAAAGGGGTTGTGTTCAGGGGAGTCACTGGCCATACGCTGAAAGGCTGTCAGTGCACTCCCCTGTGTTGCAGTGAAATGGGGGGTGGGCTCTCTGCTTAAACATACGTCTTTCAGAGCCAGCCCAATCCCCAGACAGATTGGTTAACTATGATGTGCCCCAGATCCTTGGCTGGGGACTGGGAGGGATAAAAGCCCAATGCCTAAGCCACAGTCTTCCTACATCTGACAGTTTAATAAAGTTGTGGCCAATTTTAATCCCATAACATGTGGTCATGAGTCATTATTCCACCTGGATGTCACCTGGGGTCAGGGGGTCGGGGGGGTGTTGGCTTCTATTTACCTCACTGAGCAGCAACTGCAGTCACAAGACATTGTTTTGCATTCCACAGTCAGAGTTACTGTTGGATTCCCACGGGAATGGGAGACTGGATGTGACGTTCACTGGTTTCCTGTTTGTCACTGTTCTCTTGGTTTCTTTGTTAGAGAGACAGTTGCTTCTCTGCTCTCACAGAGGCAAGATGCATGTTTGTATTCTCTCAGCATAGAGTGGAAATAAAGTTAAAAATGTGGCACATACTGCTTATCCTTCTGCTGTGTGGACTATTCTGCTTGGGCTCAAGATAAGACGAGCCTGTATCAGCTTCAGATGGGCCGAAGCTGGTCCAAATCTCACAGGGGGCTCTGCCTGGGCATGCAAAGCAAACTAGTCAAAGGGCTGTCAGGCTAGGACACAAAGGATGAGACTCCTATTTAAATCAATAAAGGATAGGGTACCACTTTCATATGGTTAAATCCTATACACCTCCAGTAATGGCTGTGGAGATTAATCACATGGGACAGGGCAAATTAGATCACGTAGGTATTTATTTTCTTACTAAGGCAAATTCCAAAGTACAATACTCTGAATGATGGGCGTAATCTGGGCACTATCGTTTTCATGGATTTGTGTGAGTCATTCCTGTATTTTCCATTTTTCGAGATATGCACCACAACACCCAACCAGTAGTCCCAATATAATAGCAGGAGTTCGAGAGTAATGCATTAGTTCCAATCTTGATCCTAGTAGATGGAATAACTTCCTGTTCTCAAACTCATACCCATCCACCATTTAGTATTTATTTAGAGGAAGTTTAACTGAAGTTTAACATTGGGGACATCATGCTTTGCTTGGGAACTTCCAGAGGCATCTGACTGAGAACATAATGAACTAGATGGACTTTTGATCCGGCCAATGGCAGCAAGGCAATTTTCACCAAAAACTAATAGTGAAACAGATGTGTCCCATGATTCAAATACCACCACCAACTCTAAAATAGTTCCTTTCACAAACTTCTTATCTATTCAAGGTTCCCCTTTCTTGTTGCCCAATTAAACCACATACATGCCGTTCTAAATCCTCTTTTCTCTCAGTGTCTGCCTTTTTTGTTGATAGCTGATTTGTAGCAGGCTCTTTGCAGTACAACAGGACATCAGTCAACATAGGCAGATCTAAAAGAAACTTCACTTCATGTCAGAAATATGTGAAGATAACATTATGTGGTTTGCTTGGGAATGCAAAACAGCAGTTTATAATGATGGAAAATTGCCAAGTACTTCCTGAAGTTGCAGCGGAGTTTACCTTTCCTACGCTACAGTCCTGAAAATTACTGAAAAGCACATTTCTGTTTATACATGTATAACATGAAGGAAATAGTAATCATAAAATAATACAGCTTAAAAAAAACACACACTACCATCACCACCACCCAAACCCATTGTTATGAACTACAAAGCTGCCAGCAAGGTAAATTGCATGTCTAAAAATGAATTTATTATAAGAAGATGAAAGACTTGGGATTATTTTTTCCTAACTCTCCAATAGAGGCACTAAATCAAATCCCAAATCTTCCACAACAGATATTAGACGTCAGACTCGCAGCTTGCACATTTATCTCCTCTGTTCTCTTGATGCAGTTTGGCTTAGCGTTGGGTTGGAAGGCAGTTGTAATTAAGATGCAAAGGCAAAGTCTCTGCTCCTCTCCCTCCTTTCCTAGGTTAGCACACTATTGGTTCTCGAAGCCAATGTGAACTATGCTTAAAGAACTTTTTGATGGGAAAATAAATCAGCTTAGGGAAGGCAGCAAATTAGGCCACTGCCCTGTTTACTGTTTCTGAGGGATATATAGCAGATTCTTATGCTAGAGAAGACAACTGAATGGCAGAGTCCCCTTGGTACTGTTTTGAAAACGAGGCTATTCAAGGCTCATATAGGCACACACCTCAAAAATGTTCTTGTCAGTGAGTCCAGGCTTATTTTCCAAGTGTGATTTATGGACCATATGCTTCCTTCATACTGGGACCATGAAAGAAAAACAACACGGTCAATGCAACCCCCAAGCCCAAATTGCAAAGGGGAATTGTTCTATAAACAACCACCATTTTCCCCCAGGAGTTATAAAGCTGCTGTGTGCTGCTAGAGTCATTAACACACCTGTCAGGAGTGTGCACCAAGGTGTGGTCTTTAGTGGTATTCACAACTATTACAAGGGGAGAAGAATCTCAGGACTGCAGGTGTTCACATACTTTTAGCAGGAAGGATAATGTACCTCTTTCACAACTAATAACTTTTGCTGTCGCAAGAGTGGGAAGATCGTGCAGATGTAAAGGTTGTGGGAAACGGCATGAGATCTTGGTTTCATACAGATCCACATTAAAGGCGATACCACTGCAGGTCACATACCATGCAAACTGTACCTCACCGCAAGGGCTTTGGAATAAGTCTTATTTCCATAGCTTCATGCATTCATTCATTTTAAAACAGGGGAGGGGACATGTGGCTTTCCATACAATACCAGACTATATAATTGCCACCATCCTTGATCAAGATGGCTGGGACTGACAGGGCTTGAAGTCCAACAACACCTGGAGGGCCACAAGTTATCACACCCAGTCAAGGGTGTGCAACATGTGTGTAAGAAGAGACTAGCTATGGTTGCATGGTGAATTAAGGCAGATGGATGATGGTCAGTTATACTGTCCTTATCAACCAGCCTGCAGAGGTAGAACAAAAAGTACCAAATAAAGTTAATGCAGCTGAGGGTATTGGAGGTTTGAAAATATTATGGGGATGTACCGTAATTCTACCCCTGACTCAAATTAAGCCTCACATAAACACCTGTTTGAGAAAATTTAAAGGCAGCCCCCCCAACCTCTTGTAACAAGCGTATAGAAATGCCAGTCTTGGTATTGTGATGTTAAGAGAAGCAGAGCAGATTCAAGAAAACCTAACCTAAATGGCAGAGCATGAACCAAAATTTGAGGTAATACACACAGCAGCTAAACAGATTCTCCACTCCAGAAAGACAAAGGTGTTCAATACAGAAACAAAATATTCCTTCATGGAAAGAATAATTCAGAGGCTGTGAGAAAAACAACAACAACCCTACTGCTGAAGCAGAAAATGCAGTCTGCCTGTCATTGAATAACCTTGAAAAGTGTCAGTTCCTGGCCGCTCTTGCATTTTTCCTAACAGTCCCTGTGGACCTGGAGTCTCACAAAAGGAAATAGAAGGAATTCAAGGTGATCTTATTTTTTATGTATTTAAGGCAGTCTCACATTTTTAAAAAAGGTGATAGTCCAGAGATAAATGTGAGTTTAGGTCTTCCTCCTCCACCACCACATCAGCCAAAGTGCAGCTGAAGAAGCTGGAGCAGCTGCTGGTAGACAGGCTGCGGCACAGCAGGAGCATCATAAGTGGGGAGGTGCTGCTGGACCTCCTGGTTGGCCTCTACACCAAGTGCAGGCCACAACTCACCACCCCAGAGGGACAGGCTCCTCTCAGACTTCCTCAAGTGGGAATAGACCTCTTGATTATTGAGAGTTGCTCATCAATGGTGTCTGGCCAGGCTAACCAGAGTCAACATCCACCTTACCACTGGCGGTGGGTCTGAGAGCCCGACTATCTCCACCATGGCCCACTATCCGAGGACCCCAGCCAGTGCAGCATCTGGCTGATCTGGCTTAACAATGGGCACTGTGTGTGTGTGTGTGTGTTTTATGTTCATTTTGATGAACTGAATCAATGACAAATGAGTTATGGGGATGTGGAAAGTATGTGTATGAACTTAACAGTGCTTAGCTTTTTTAAAAGTTACTATTTTCTTAATGTTGTTAAGAACAGAGTCTCAGATACGCTTGGCAGAGTCAGCATATGAAATCAAGTCATTCCAAGGATTGCAAACAGCAATCCACATAGTCAAGACATTCCAGCAGCCAGGGAATCCAATGACCATGAAGCCAAGGGTCTAGGCCAGGCATGACCAAACTTGGCCCTCCAGGTGTTTCGGGACTACATCTCCCATCATCCCTAGCTAACAGGACCAGTGGGTCAGGGATGATGGACATTGTAGTCCCAAGCCAGCTGGAGGGTCAAGTTTGGCCACCACTGGTCTAGACAGAGCAGGAAGCACCATTGTAGAGCCAGGAACTACAGGCGTTGTTTCCAGCATCTAACTGCTGCTGAGAGCTCCGTTCAAGAAGTCTGAAGTCAGCTGGTTCTCATTAGTGCCTTCTCGCTCCTCTGTGTCCTTGAAGGCTGATCAACTGCAGGTGGAGTCACTCTGCCTTCTCCCCCTTCAGGCTGCTGTTCAGCAGGTGAAGCTGACTCCTGGCTCATGACACAAGGTGGTCTTTCCCAGGCCGCTGATGGAAGCTCTATGGCTGTCTGCCCCACACTTGGTTTCTGGATAGAGACTTCCACATAGACCCCTCTAACAGGGTGCCCTGAGTTCACACCTGCTTTAGGTGAGGGTTTGAGGACCTTCCAGAACATCATTGGAGGGGGTGACTGATGGCTGCAGAGGGAAGGGGAACATAGGAAACTGCCTTACACCTAATCACACCATTCATTGGTCCCTCTAGCCCAGTCATGTCTACACTGACTGGCAGTGGCTCTCTGGGCTTTCAGGCAGGGGTCCAAGAGATTCTGGGAGCTTCTACATGCAAAGCAGTTGCACCACTGCTGAGCTGCAGCCCTCCTCTGAGGTTCGGCAAAAGATTTCTCCTCTTCTACCAGCAGGGTCCTCTGCTGTGCCTATTGGCACCAGGGGAAAGGCAAACTTCCTTTTGCGGTGGATTCCCCAGCCAGATCAGAACTGTTATCACACTATAACTTCCAGACAGCAAGTTTCTGAAAAACCAATAACTGGTTTTTGTACCTTCTGAAAATTCCCTAGGTGAAGTTTGCTTCAGTGGGAGTAACTTAAGTCTTTAAACTTTAGACCTACAGAGCTGATAAAGAATGAGCTGACAAGATGCGTTTGCAAAAGTAATTCTTGCTCGTATTAAGTTCCCAGTTCTAAACATAAAACTGGGTGATATCTGGAGGAGTTGACTTCATCAAAATAAAAGAAAATTGTTAAGCTGCAGCACTCCCATGTGATTAATTATATCTCTAAATTTGCCAAGACAAGCACTCTGAAAATTGCATAAAATAAGACCCATCACTCACAATGAATAAACTTGAAAACATACATATAAAAATAAATTGGCATCTTTTCAAAGAACATCCAGAGAAACAGGTGCAGGTTTCCTTCTAACAGTTAATATCAGATGTGGAAGAGCAATATGAAACAGGATGTAAATTGCTTTTCCAAAACATGAGAAGAGGAAGGTAACTAAAATCAGCAGTTTCACAAGATTCTTTGTTGACAGTGGGGAAAATGTGTCATACCCTCTGCGCATGAGTCATGGGTAGGCTCACTGAGTCCTAACCCACATAATTCTGCAGAGAGAAGAATGAAACATATCTGTCCTACTGAAATTTTCATATGCCCTCTTTCATTTGTGTCATTTTGATAACCTTATTTCATCTCCAGGGACAAGTCATTGTATTTTCAATCATACTTGAAAATACTAGTGGCTAAGAGAGCCTTTAATAATAATTAGTAAGGAAGACTGTGAATGCAGCTAGCAGGTTTCAGACCAGCAGTAGCTGGCTGCAAATTATAGCCTGGACACTTGGGCAGGGCCATTCCTACCCTCCACTACTCCCCTCTCCCAATTAACCTCCATTTCCAGGGTAACCTTGTGATATCACCTGAGGACTCTCCCTGTGACATCACCAAGGGCTGTCCCAAGGAATCAGGGTTGGCTCCTGAAATCTCAGGGTCTGGAATGCTCTTGACCTGGCAACCCTACCCACTCCTGGCTTTTTAAGTTGGGTTCACACGATGTCATTCACAATCCTTCTGTATCCTACAGCATTACAGAAACATTCCACTTCAAGGTGCTTTTTCTTAAACCTGCTTTCATGCGATTTGAAAATGGAAGCCCCAGTTCCACTGGGGTGCAAATGGTTCAGAAAACTTTGCACATGCGCAGATGACAGCATGTGCACAGATGAAAGCTTAACTGAATGGAATTTGGCATGGGAAAATAAATCATTGGGTAAAGACACCCTGTTCCCTCTGCTCTACTGTAACAGCAGCAGCAGCAGCAACAGCAGCAAGTGACTTGGAAATGCAGCAGGGAGCAGGGTGGTTAAAATGACCTCACTAATGTGAGCATAGCCTCAGTATTCCACATCTCCCTCTTGGTGCCCCATGCCATCTCCCCCCCCCCCCGAAGCATGGAGAAAGCCATGACGAAAACAAAAAAAATACAAGAACTTCTTCATGTTTAGAAAAAAGTGTCCTGCAAGACCCTTTCCAAATGTGGCCAGCAGTATGGCCTTAGGAATCCCACAAACACAATATGCCAATAAATCAACCACTCAAACCAATTATTTGTCACCAGCATCTGATGCTGAGAGGCAAACAATGGTGTTTCTGAGCACACCCTACAGTCTGAGCTTTTCAATTCACTACATCATAACCATCCATGCTCAAAGAAAGAGGCGTATTTGCCTTGTCCTACTTTCCCATAGTTCCCCCCCCCCCCTTTGCACCCTTGTTTACCAGCTTAGAGCACATCCTTGCAAAACTACTTGGCTGGAAAATGAGCTAAGATTTTATTCTGATAAAGAAAGATCCTTTAGCTCATTGGCACAAGCAAAGTTGAACTTCAACCTGATATGGATGTTTGTAAGATGAGAGGTTTAAAAATCAGGTCAGCTAAATGAAAACACTTTTATGACTCCCACACAGCTACCACAGTCAGCGAGGCTTCTGGTAATCTGCTATATAAATGCCAAATGTGCAAGGTAAAAATGCCTAAAGGCACTAGAGTTCAGGGTTATTTTTTAATATATAATGGCAGTCAAATGCCAAGTTTCATTACAGCACAAAAATTTAGTATTTCTTTTGGTCACACCTATCAGAATTTAACATAAATCAGAAGAAAAGCCATATTGATTTAGCTATCACCCAAATTACACACGTTTCATCTGATAAAACTGGTGTACTTTGACAGCTTATTTCTTACAATGTGTGAAAGAAACATGCCTTAGTCCATGGGGGGCAGGGGCGTGTGAAACACTAGCTCCCAGCAATAGAAATGAACTTTGTATTCCATAGCAGATTTAGATGGAAGTCCACACACACACACACACACCCCTTATTGGATAAACTATCATTTATTTTTTAAAGTGGTGAGCATACCATTCGGGTTGCAAGTTACAGGTAGAGTGAAGCATCTTCATCCTCCATATCTCTGAGTGAGATCCGGGGTAAGGATAAGTAATAATCTAATTCACCTTCATTTGGGTTTACATGGTTGACCAGGTGAGTCAAGTAGGAGAAGGGAGCTAGAAACAAAGCTATTTTACCAGCTACCATGCTGTGGTTTTATTCTGAATATTTTCAAAGCAGTGTGACTCTAGGCTTTCATTTTAAAATTTGTATAAACATTTTAAAGACTATCATCTTGAGCATGGGAAATGGAAATGTGCTATTAATTCAAACAATAACTTCAACAATATATTCCTGAAATGTATATATTTTATATATATAAAGAAGGCATAGATCTCAGTTCTCACTGAGTGATATAGGCAATTCACGCTTTGATGGTGAAAGGTATGATTTTTATTATTTTTAATGGTGATTTGTTTAAAGCCAACAACTCCCCTTCAAAACTTTTTTCCTGTTTGTCAGCACAACTAGGGTGTTCAACAAAAAACTGCAATTCAATTCAGAGAAGTTGCTGTGATTTGGGGAGTGTGGAGTTCTCCTGGTTTGGGTGCTTCCAATACATTCAAGAAGTGAAAATATCAGACTCAAGGGACAATTCTTTCACTCAAGCCTTCCAAGCAAAGAATATCCCCCTGATGAACTGCTCTGAAGGGCTGGGGGACCCTTTCAGGCAGTGTTAGAGGCAGGGCCGGCCTAGCCATTAGGCAAGGTGAGGCCACAACCTCAGGCAGCAGAATCCCTCAAGGTGGCAGGCAGGCAGGGAGGCAGGCAGGCAGGCAGGCAGGCAGGCAGACACACACACACAAACACATCCCCCCATGTGCCCTGCCTGCACTGCCACTTCTGCTGGCGGTGGAGAAATGGCACTGGCACCGGTGCCAGTTTGGGGTGAGATCTCACTGAAATCACACTTGCAGTGTTCAAGATCTCATACAATTTTGGTGAGATCTCACCTGAAATTGGCACTGATGCCCCTAGTTGCAGGTGGTGTTTGGGGAAGGTCAATCACTGCAGAGGCAAGGGGAAATTAGCAAAAACAATGCCACTTCCCTCCCCCCCCCCCGTGGGACCCTTTACTGGATCTCAATTCCTTCTGAACACAGAAGGAGAATTTACGTTCAAGAAAGGGACACTCTGGATCCAACCATCTGTGTCTGTGTATGTTGCAAATAGCCTGTATAATAAATTGACAACAACACATCCCTAAAGCTGAGGCAAGATGGAAATGCAACTGAACAAATACTCCTAATGTCAATACATGAAATATTCACAAAATGGCCACCTGCAGTGAATACCTTTTCTGTGTGTAGGGGACAAACTTAAATTTAAATAAAATAAAGTGATGATGAATTGGCTGTTTCATTCTTCCCTCTATTTACCATATAAAGCCATTTTAACTTTTTCATTCTTTAAGTCTTTTGCGTATCAAATGGCTCCCCTACACACCCTAGCAAAAGTTAAATACAAGGCATATTGTCTGTCTGTCTGGCTTTATGTGTAGGAATGATGATTAAGAAGGATGAAGGTGAAAGATGTCATCTTTTTCTAGGGTGAAGTGACATGTGTCATCCCCCCACCCAACACTTTGAAAGCAATCAATGGGAATTTCAGAGTTTTTCTCTCTGAAGTACTTTGTAAACCTTGAGGTTGAACAGCTCTGAATAATCCCCCCCTCATTCCTATTATTTAGGTTGTAGTGTTTCAAGAGTCTTCAATTCCTTTTCAGCAGAGTGATATTTTAGTTCCCATCATTGTCTTGTTAATGCACTTGACATTCTAGTAGAAATGTGTTTACATAATTTGATTGACAAGGATGGGTGCTTTTCTTTTCTTTTCTTTTCTTTTTGGTTAAAATGCAGCGGAGAAAATGGAACCCCCCAAAAACAAGTAGAAGAAAATAGCAGCAACAACATCCTTGCACTGCTGTTACTCACTCATGTGATTTGGCTGTCATAATGAACAGCTCAAGCTTCATTCATTCGTTTATTTATGATTTTGCAGACTTCTTAAAACTCTGCCTTTCTGTCTTCTAAATGGCCCCCCTAAACCATCTAACAAAGAAGAAAATAACCACCATATATGTAATACACAAATACCTCACAGGAGGTAAAACATCACAACAGGACCAATGTAAAAATAAAAAAGAGGGAGGCCAAAATCCTGTTATTACTCCATGCTAAAGGGGCCATGAGCAACTCATGGTAAACAAGGAGCAACTGAAGGTGAGAGAGAATTGGTCTCAAGAACTGGTCCTAGACACCCCAACTGCACCCACTTTAGCCTATGCTTCTCCCACCTGAGGAGGTTACATTGCCATTCTTTGAGGACTCCAGAACTACAACCACCTTTGTACCACTGGAGTCAACGACTGTCAAAGGCAGCTAGGCTCCTTGAACTGAAGAGGCTTTGGCATCAGAGGCAGAACTGGCCATTGAAGATGGGACTGCTCAGGTTCCATCTGGATTTACCTGTCCAAGCAACACGATTTGAGCTTGCTCCTGTGATGCTTCACTAAATGTTATCCAGGTTTCTACCTGCTTTGCCTCTACATTACCTGACATGCCTTAATGGAATTTGTACCTTGGGCTTAGCACTTTCCTGCTGAGACTTGAACCTTTTCCAATGCCTGATACAGAGCAGCACCACAACTTACTGATACCCAAGTGTACCTACCAGCCACATCCCTGGCTTGAGCACAGCTTCCTTCAGGGGACCCAAGGGGAGCAGGTGGAACAAAATGAAGGAGATGACCTTTTTAAGATGAAGGAGATGACCTTTTAATGAAGGAGATGACCTTTTTAACCCCTTTCCTTCCATTACTATTTTTAAAAAGGTAAAGGACCCCTGACAATTAAGTCCAGCCGCAGATGACTCTGGGGTTGTGGTGCTCATCTCGCTTTACTGGTTGAGGGAGCCAACGTTTGTCCGCAGACAGTTTTTCCGGGTCATGTGGACAGTATGACTAAGCCGCTTCTGGTGAACCAGAGCAGCACACAGAAACACCGTTTACCTTCCCGCTGGAGCAGTACCTATTTATCTACTTGCACTTTGTGCTTTCAAAGTGCTAGGTGGGCAGGAGCAGGGACCGAACAACGGGAGCTCACCCCGCCACGGGGATTCGAACCACCGACCTTCTGATCAGCAAGCCCTAGGCTCAGTGCTTTACTCCACAGTGCCAGCCTCATCCCTTCCATTCCTATTTACTGTGCTGCAAATCATAGTTTACGACTTTGTATGAACAAGTAGGAGGCGGCATCTATGCAAAACCTATCAATTTGTATCAACTCTCCAGCTACTTCCCAGCTGACTAGCACTTTCTACCATAGACGAGTTAGATCTTGTTGGTTTTCCTTTATACCCCACCTTTCCCCCCAAGGAGATCAAGGTGACATACATGGTTCTCCCCTTCCTCATTTAATCCCCACAACAACCCTGCAAGGTAGGTTCAGCAGTGACTGGTCCAAGGTTACCCAATGAGCTTAGCTGAGTGGAGATTGGATCCCTGCTCTCCCACGCCCTAGTCTGGCACTCTATCCATTAAAGCATCAGCCCCTCCAAGTGTCCCTATTTTCCAGGGACATCCCTGATTTAGGGAAGCCATCCCGGTTTCTGATTTGATCCTGGAATGTCCCACTTTTTCTTGGGATGTCCCTATTTTTCATTTGAGAAATGTTGGAGGGTGTGGAGTTATCCGACCCCTGAGCTGTTTGAAGGCAATCCTGTATAGGGAAGTTTTTTAAATGTTTAATGTTTTATTATTTTTTAATATATGTTATTAGAAGTTACCCAGAGTGGCTGGGGCAACCCAGTAAGATGTGTGGGGTATAAATAGTAAAATTATCATTATGGAATGGGACATCCCTATTTTCATCGGAGAAATGTTGGAGGGTATGCAGCACCCTGGCAGTATTGCAGCAGCTTCTGGGCCTCATTAGTTATTGTGTACTTTGCTGAGTGATATATACAAGCAATGCTTTTCTTGTTTATTATGCCAAGACCTCCACATTTTATTGTTGTTTGAAATACTGAAATTAATCTATTTTTGTTGACTAGGGTACTACCAACTAACAAATAAAAATGCAATTCTTCAAACATTGCACAACATCTATTAGGAATAGTCTTAAATGAAGCTTTAAATCCTGTCATTAATTGTCCAGGGGAAGGGAACTGGATATATTGCTTGGATCAAACTAGGATCTCTGCCAAATGCACTTGCTCACACATTTGTAAAGGAGACAGGAAGTGCAAATGAGGAATGTCACAATTGCCATCGATTACCAGTGGTTACCAGGTTTTGTTTTGGAATAAGTAGTTGGCATTGGTAAACAGGAAACCTTTGCCTATTCACCATTCAGATACCTTTAAGATTTTGTCCTCATACTAGAGAACTGTATTTATTTTTGAATTAAAATGTTTATGGGCTACTATTCATCCTAACTGAATTTCAGGGCAGGTGCTGAAAAGATTTCCAAGAAGGTACCAGGAAATTTTTTTAGTAAAAGTACTACATAACTGGGGTGCCACAGCTGAAACTGCTTTCAAAAAATCAAATTCTTAAAAACAATAGCAAAGAAACTACATCAAGAGCACCATGTTGCATTTTAATTTTGTTATGTTTAATTGTTGTAATCCACCCTGGAACCTTAAGCTAAAAAGCAGATAATTATTATCATAATTATTATTAATTCTAATATTTTTGGGGTAAACACTTTATGAAACTGTAACAAACAGGTAAAATCTGACTCAACCTCATACTGCTCCATGCTGCTGCTACTAATTTCAAGATGAGGGGAATTTAGATCAGAGATGTCAGGCAAAAATAAACAAATACTGTATAACCCTTTCCCTGCCCACTGCTTTTCTGTTCCAAATTGCCCCTCCCTCTCACAGGTTTCCAAGACCATGCATGCATTTGGGCAGTTCATAGGTAAAGGTAAAGGGACCCCTGACTGTTAGGTCCAATCGCGGACGACTCTGGGGTTGCGGCGCTCATCTCACTTTACGGGCCAAGGGAGCCGGTGTACAGCTTCTGGGTCATGTGGCCAGCATGACTAAGCCGCTTCTGGCAAACCAGAGCAGTGCATGGAAATGCCGTTTACCTTCCTGCTGGAGTGGTACCTATTTATCTACTTGCACTTTGATGTGTTTTTGAACTGCTAGGTTGGCAGGAGCTGGGATCAAGCAATGGGAGCTCACTCCGTCGCGGGGATTCGAACCGCCAACCTTCTGATCAGCAAGCCCTAGCCTCTGTAGTTTAGACCACAGTGCCACCCGCGTCCATACAATTCATACAATTACACATTTTGCTGCTTTTCTCTTGCCATGATTATTAATTTGCCTTGAAACAAAGCGTCTTACCTCCTAACACATTTGGGTGTGACATTTCCCACTAAATAGACCTGATGCTCTGTTTTCCTCAATCATTTCTGCTGTGAGTTTGCCCTTCCAGTTCAACCAATACACATCTACAATGTAAACACAGCCCAGTGTGCTTTATTAATTCCCATGAGCTTAATCAGTTCCTGAGCCCATGAAACGCCTGGTTTTATGAAACACACTGCATATGAAATGGCATGTCCTGATAAATTTCGCAAGAGAAGGCTAATTATACCAGCCAGCCAACCAGACTTGGCTTTCTTCTTTCCCCATCCTCAATACCACCTGCAGCCTTTCTTTCTCTCTTTTGCTTTCTCGCTTTCTCTCTCTCTTTCTGGGCACCAGTCTCACTCTGTATAGCAATACATCTAAAAATAATAATTGAAAATGAAAGCAAGTACTAGACAGAGAAGTCTGGCAACTGGAATCTTATAGGTGCCAGGTGTATCCTATGCATGGCCACAGCTGTTCGCTGTGATAAACAGAGGGAGGGAAAAGAGCAAGAGAGACAGAGACATTAGGAACCAGCAAGACGCAATGCTATGTCATTATTTTAATTACATGGGGGTGTCAATTGGCAGGGTAATTGCAAAGCTTCATTGTTGCCAAAAGCCCAAGATACGTATAGGAAGACATCCGAATTGTAAACACTCAATAGAAGAGTAGACTGCCAAGAAGACGATTGTTCAGATATTCTGAACAGAGGAGGTAAAGATGATTTCTTACTGTGATTTTACAAGTCCCTGGTCCCACTTCCACCAGTACACAAGAATAATGAAAAACAAGAACATGTGCAAACTGCAAGGGTGAACACTTTACTGTATTATTATTATTATAATTATTACTTAAAAAAATAGGAACATTTTAAAACACAATTCTTAAATAGAATTATATGAAGTGTTTGTTTCTGTGTATAAATAATGGAATTATTACAAACACACCCCTATATGTATGTAATTCACCAGAAAAATGTATATTGTCAGCACTTGTTTTGGGAGAGAAGAAAATTGGCTCTTCCTTTTTTGGTTAAATAGTTGCATGGACCTCTGTGGACATGCTATTATTAATTTTTTCTAAATGCCAATAAAGAAGATCAGTGCACAAAATGTGTTGTGCTTAGATATGGGGATTTTTGTTTAGCAAATACTCCCAAATTCTTCTTATAAAGAGTGTCTTCTTAGATGTTCCAGACCCAAGGTTAGCCCTTCCCAATTATCTACCTGGAGGATATAACCTTACTGCCTTGCAGTTCATACAAGAAAGGCAAAAGAAAAGAAAACGTTCAACAGAACCAGCTGCAGAGACAACAAAGCAGACTTAATTCCCAGTGCATTTGAACATTAGACTTTCTCAGCCAGTGATTAGCTTTGTATCTGTTTGAGCAGTTAGACTCTTTACAGGTTATGGCAGTAAGAGAGATATATATGACAAAAATGACTCTGCCGAATGACTGAGCAGATCCAACTGCCTTACTTATTTGTGAAGCAATTTCTCCCTTGAGAAAGACTGCAATTCGAAACATGTTAGGAATTAGAGAAACTTTTTTTGTCTACACAGTTGGTACTACTAACTCCTTTCTTGCATGCATGGATCCCTTTTGTGACTTTCTATCCTGCAAGTCACTTTTCCTTTGCAGGCTGCATTAATACTTGCTGCCCAGCCATAGGGTTGCATGCAATGAAGTAACTGCAGTCATGGAATTCCCTTCCCTCTTGTCCCTTTGCTTGCCTCCCAACAATTTGGAGCAAGCTTGAAGGAATGCAGGGGACATGTGGAAGAGGACAGGGAGCGGAGGCTCCATTGCACCAGTGGAAGTCATTCTGCAACTGCCAACCCCCCAATCTTTCCCTACTACCCCTGTATTCTAACTTGGTTTATCTGTTAACTTCAGAAAGACAAAAAGCGAAGAAAAAGGACTCTTTTGGGAGGGACTGGATAGCATGTTTTGCTTTCTAAGATACTGAAAAGTTACTTTCTTCATGGAAAATAAATGTTGATCTTGGTCACTACCAGCTTCCTCCTGGTACACACCCTAGACCAGTGATGTGGAACTTGTGGCCTTCAGATTTTGTTGGGCTACAAATTCCATCATCCCTAGCTATTTTCCAGGGCCAGCCTGAGACTATTCAGCACCTATTCAAGCACCTGAAGATGTGCCGTTAACCCCTACCCTATAGAACTGGGCCCCCTCCCTGGTGGGATGGGAGGAGACGAGTGACAAAGCAACCACTCAATGGGAATGCCCACTTTTTGTTGAGAATCTTGGTTAAAAGGGTGCATTCTATGAGGTGTTGCTGCTACTCTCCCCAGCTTTGGCTGGGTCACCTCTCTGGTGAACTAGCCTTCTAGGGCAGTAAGCTAGCTATGAGGCTGCAAGGCAGACCACATGGCAAAGCTTTCTAGCCACTTTCCACCCTTCTGAATTTCCCTCCTGAGGCAGCTACCTTGCTCTGTCTCATGATAGGGCCAGGCCTGTCATTGGCAATGCTGGCTAGGGCCAAGAGGAGCCTAACAGAATCTGAAAAGCCAGAGGTACCCTGTCCTTGCCTTAGGAATACCCTTTTAAAGACATAAGGGTTGTTCAGACATTCATTTGGGTACAAATGAGCTGATTTAGGTTGCACTTACTGGCTCTGAACTCTATACATTCAGGAACCAACGCTTGCATGGAATAGATTCATCGGAATACATGTTAGCTTTCTGTATGCGTTATTTGGAGCGTTGATACACATTGCATTATTTTGATCAGATTGAGGATAAATTCTGAAGGAGATATTTGGATGGGGCTTTACATACAAATACAAATTTATAAAATGAAATAAAATCTGCTTAAGATTCACTAGAAAATCAGAACATTTGGTTTGATTATGTAAACATTAAAAAAGAGAATGTGTTTCAGGCTCTAGATAATATTATGTTCTTAATACAGATGGTATGGGTTCTAACTGTTAAGGACCCCTTTCCGTTGGTCGTAGCTCTGAAATAGCTTTTGTAAAGCTTGATTCTCTCTGCTTCGGTTAAAATATCAACAGATTTGATTTTCTGTGTCACATTCTTTATATACTCCACCTTTTTTGTGGGGGGTTTACTGCTGTATCATAAGTAAATAACCAAACAACCAACTGTACACATTTGCCGATACCCTTACATATCTGTGGGTATTTCTTTACTTCTAACGGAAGTGGCAACAGCCTTTCAGGGACTTCTCACTATACATGCCCTCTTTACCCATGCAAATAGCAGCTGTGCCTGTAGGTGTAGCTAACAGCTGATGCCTGCTCATTAAAATGTCTTCCATTATGTTAATATCAGTGATAAACAATATATATCCTCCAGTCAGTTCCAATAATTTCAACAGTGTCAGAAACTGCTCATATTGATCAAACTAACCCTGAAAGTAAGGTTGGAGTATTAACATATGCTGGCTTGCAATAAACTTTTTCTTAAAACAGTTCCCTGTCCTAGTTTTGCACCACTTGTCTTCCACTAGACCTTTACATTCTGTTTTATACTGCTGCTTCTCCGATAGCATTGCTTTCTGGGGGAAATAACAGATGTAGACTTTTCTTACTCTTGAAGTGTGTTTCCACAATTGTTTGTGACCTGAAAAACTCGCTATGCAATCACTTGTTCCTGTCATCTTTGTGTTTGGCATTCTTGAAAAAGTGCCCCCACATCAATTTCTATGTTATTGACCCAAATATTAGGAAGAGAGGCTGTGTCTAACAGGATGTATCCAAGACAAAAGCACTCAGAGTTTACCTCACACATTCCCTTTCCTAATTCATTTGACCACTTTGAGGTCAAAAGTATAATTATGTGCTGGAGCAAGAAACACTATACCTTTAAAGCACATTTTTAATGCATTCTTTAACTGAAATACTTCTGAGCACTGTAGTTTGTTAAGAGTTGCTGGAAATTGTAACTCTGTTAGCGGTAAACTGCAATGCCATACCTAGACAGTCCCAGTGCTTACATGAGGCCCCCAGTAGTCTTGAATCCAAGAGAATATATTTGAATACAAAATGCATTAAATGTAGTGTCTCCACCCCCATTGTTCAACCCAGACATTGAGGTCCAACTCCGAGGGCCTTCTGGTGGTTCCTTCCCTGCGAAAAGTGAGGTTACAGGGAACCAGGCTGAGGGCCTTCTCAGTTGTGACGCCCTCCCTTTGGAATGCCCTCCCATCAGATGTCAAAGGAAATAAACAACTATCTGACTTTTAGAAGACGGGGTCTAAATAAATAAATAAATTATTATTATTATTATTATTATTATTAGCCAAGGGGACAAGTTGCCATTTCATCCCAGTCTGAACCTCTGAAATTGTCATAGCCCTGGATCAGGTCTGCTGGAAGCAGAGTCCTCCAGAAAACTGCAGCTCCAAGGAAGAAATAAATCCATGCTCATGCCTATTCCATGTGTGCCCATGGGCACCAGAGCCAGCCTCTCCTGTTCTGAACCTTGACTCCAGGACTCAGCTTCAAGAGCACTATCCATGGTCCTGAAGAGTCATACCTTGGTCTTCCTCCACTATGCTCACTTTTGCCTTGTTCTGATTCACCATCCTTCATGCCAGAACAAGGAACCACTGACTTCCTCTTGTTTGAGCCATCACCTCTCTTCTTTGGCATCCCTGTGGCTCATGATTCTCAGCTAATTTAAAAAACGGAGCTGTCAATTTCATATGAATACACCTTTGCCAAACTGATAGTGTGCATGAATCCTTATTCCATCTGCTTTGCATGAGATCATTCTCAGTTTTGTTTTCAGGGGCTAGATTACATTTTTTCCCTATGCATGCAAGAGAACCATCATGGCCAAGCTCCTCATAGTTTGATGCACTATGAAGGTTTGGAATGGTGCACCAAATCTGATGGCTATGTACTATATCTGGGATCAGAGGCACAGTGCCTCTGAATACTAGCCATAGGGGAACATCTGTGGGAGAGAGTAATCAAAACTCATGGGTTTTCCATAGGCATCTCATTGGTTACTGTGGGAAACAGAGAAGCTGACTAGGTAGGCACTTGTCTGATCCAGAAGGGCTTTCCTAATGTTCATTTTAGACATGCAAAACTCCATCTAAACATACTATCTGACTGGAGCAGTGGTGATGCATTACTTCACCATAGATCTGGTTCTGGGAAAGCATAATATAATCCTATATACCTTCATAACTAGTGAGGCTCTACCTTTGACCACTGAAACTCTCCTACTGACTCCACACAGACAAGGCTTCTGCTACAATTCCTGTTTTGGCCTCCTTTCCAGCCACATGAACTACTATTTCATCACTAATATGATTTTGCTCCCCAGCATTGGGGGAAGTGGCATTTGACCTCTCAGTTTTTAAATCTTATTTTATAGATTCTCAAATTGCCTTAAATTAAATTATCTCCCCAAGGCGGTTGACAATAGTAAATCAATATGATGAAAGTACACCAAGACAGCATCATTAACATATTGAAACAACAGCAGTAATTAAACAAATCAGATAAGGCAATCAGACAAAAATAACAGGAGGAGATAAAAGCATCATTAAAATAGTGGCAGCAGACATCAGTCAAAAACACAATACTATATACCATTCAAAAGTTGGATTGACTGGATTAAAGAGATTTTTACAGCCCTCTTAAGTGCCAAAAGGAGGTGCCAAAAATATTTCTCTGAGAGTGCTATTCCAGAGCTGTGGTAGTCCCTAACAGCTCTCAGTCTATCACTGATTTTAAGTGGCATTAATGGAGAAGTTCTGCTGCCATTGCAGTTATACCCAGCCTTTTGATTGGTCTGCTCCCCTTTTGCAGAGGAGCTGCTATAACTAATCAGAGGTTTTATCAGCTCTGGGTTGATTGCTTTTTCCTTTTTTGCAAAAAAGGAAAACAGTACATTCAAAGTGTATTTTTTGCAGGGGTACACCTCATGCTTGGAAGATTAATGAAGGATTCCTGGCCCACTGTTTATTAAAGACCCCTCTGTTCTACAGCATTTTAATTGTAAACCCACACTTTGACATCCTAACTAATGGTTCTTTCTAAATTAATAAAAGCGACATATTAACTTTAAATCCCAGATAAGGTAAAGAGATTTGCTGTTTTAATATCCCATCCATATCCTTTATCTATCTACGGGGGCTTTCAGGCCAGTCGTTTTAATAACATGCATGAATGAAGATGCTCTTTTTAAACTCAAATAGTGGCAAAGAGTTTTTCCTTTATATTAGCAGGCAATCAATTCCAATAGCTTTTTAATGCTTTCTTAAAGAATCAATTTTGAGGCAGAAGCTCTTCGGGGGACCCTCTTAAACTTCTTCACAGCCGGTCTCCTAATTTTCTATTACAATGCAATCTAAAGCAGCTACAAAAATAATGCAGATAATGTTTGCTGGGTAATGATTTCCAATTTCCCCATTCCATGTACCCTGTTATTAGGAGGATCATCTTGGCTGTGTAAATTAATTTTCAATTCACTTCAGGGGAACATTACAATGATTTATTTGGCACCGGTGTTGAGGAAAGTGTTGGGAGGGTTTTCCAGCAATGTAAAACAAAAACAAAGGAAAAAAATCAAAATCAATTTGTTCTGATTATCACAGTGTTAAAAATGTAGAAGACAAAAGGTTCACAGGAACAAGTTAAGTTTGAAAATCTATGGCACAAAAGCATCTGAGATGGCAGTGGTGGCCATTTTGAGATTGGAAGAATGAACACCTGAATAGTTTCTTTTGTGTGTGGAGATGTTAAAGTCACGGTACACTTGCAAGCTGGTTTGTTCTAGACAAATCTAATTTGTACCAATGGTCATGGCACATTAATTTTTAGTAACAGAGTAGTCATGCTTAGGTGTAATCCATTGCTCTTCACAATCCAATGAGGCAGCCTTCAAATCAAAAGCATGCCTTCCCTTGTTGTCAACTTTGGAATCTCTCACGGCTACAAAGATGAAGCAAATGTGTGAATGAGGCTATGGATTGTGTAACTCTTCTCCTTGAGCAGCACAGCTATTGCCATGAAGTGGCACGAAAGAGATGGGCTTGTTTGCTACTTTTGACAAGGAACCTCCATTGTTCCACCTCCAATCACCATCTCCTTGCATCATCAAAGAAGAACCCCACTACTTACCAATGAGTCTGACCATGACTTTGTTCCTAGTGTGAAAATGCCCAAGATCAACAATGGTGAAAATAGCTGGAAGGAAGGAAGGCAAAAAGCAATGGGCAGGAAATAATATAAAGTTAGAATTGGTTCGAAATAGTACTTTATTTATCTGTTTCCAAATTTACAAGAGTACACTGCTCGTTACTGGAGAACATTGGAATATGCCACTTTTCAGCAGAGTTGACCATAAAAATCAAAGCTGTAGTCAGGCATTCTGCTTGATCACACATGGACAACAAGTGGAAATAGCCCCCACCCTCAATTTCCCAGCCCACCCTGGCCCTGCCCCATCCATTCCTGTTTAGCACAAAGATCTTAAGGGAGCCTCTATGTGCTTCCTGATTGCAAAGCGGCTTCTAAGCACATTCAGTGGGGGAAGGCTGTGGGTGGACTGGGCATGTCCTTTACAAGTGGGGAAATGGGAGTGGAGTGCACACAGTTTTTGCTTTATGCATTCAGGGTGAGTGCACAAAGAGTGCTTTTGAAACAAACTTCTCTTGAAACACCATCAACGGCTGGGACTAAGCATATTTCCGATACGTATTCTGGAGTCACACCATGAGTCAGCAAGTATGTTTCCCACCCCCACCCCCCGAATATTTCTTTGAAAAAATGTGGGGGATAGCAGCCCAATAATGTAATCTCCAGTATGAAACACATTACACACACACCTGGCAAAAAAGAGATGTTTTCATGTTGCAATGGCTTCCTCTTTTCTGGGGTGTGTGTGTGTGTGTGTGTGTGTTTTAGAACAGAAGAGAAGAGAAGAGTAACCAAACTGTGAAAAGGTAATCTGAATTCAAAGAATTTCTCTTTTCACACACCTGAGAATTAAGCCTGAATAAACTTTTGGGAGTTTTGCTCAATTTGTAATTCATCTGAATTTAACAGGTGGGGCAAATGCCATTTTCTGAATGAGATAATTACACTTTGGTGACAAGTTGTGTCATAGCCGGTAATCGGCCCTTGTAAACAGTGTCCAGGTGGAAATCACTTAAACGTCCAGAGAACAACAACAAAAGTTCAAAAATGTTTGTGTCCGGATTTTCACTTTTTGAAATATGGCAATCCTAGAAATGTGCATTTTATCAGATGCTGGGGCAAAAGTCTTTCATGGCAAAAGATCACAGGGATAGCAGGACAAAGAAGTAAAAGTAGCCTTTCTCCACAACTCCACTTAGTCCACCAGAACCATGTGGAGAAATTTAGCATTGTGAGTTAGGTCCACATCATATCAGATTTTTTTTAAAAAAATCAATTACACTTAGTAGGAACAAAGGCTATTTGCTCATTCATCAAACATCGAGCCCCACTCTCATCATATTCAGAATGTCAAGCATCAAGATTTATTTATTTATTATTATTATACAGAATTTGTATTCTGCTTAATCATAAACAACTCTGTGCAGTTTTATATCTCACAGGTATCATAGTGTTGTTAATGCAGGGCAAATAGGGAATGTTGTTTGAAGAAAAGGAATTTGGTTTACATGCAAAATATATAGGTCCATTTAAATGTTTAGAAGACCCACTATTACCTCAGAGTATAGAAAGATTCAGCAGCATAAAGAATGCCCTTTCAGAAAGGTAAAATGACCTTAGCAACGAGTCCCTTTCTCTAAACGTCTTTATCTATTTGTACTAGAGTAAAGCGTTTTGTTTCCTGCATCTCTCCATCCACCTCTTTTCTGTTCTCTTTCGCATCAGCAAAACAAAGCAATGGTTTTTTAAAAATGAGCCTTCATAACTTGACTGGGGAAACAGTCTTAAATATTATAACACCATTATGCTAAGTACAGTATACTCCGAACAGAAAAACTGCAGATTACGCCAAACTTCAGCATGCTTGGATATTAAAAGTTAGATCCCCCCCCGCTTCCTACACCCAAAAGCCATTAGCAAGGCTTTTGAAAGAGAAGAACCTATCAGGATTTCAAATAAGAGAAATGAAAAATACATTTATGAATACTTATCTCCCAGGTCCTCTCTGCATCTTAAGCAGAAAATGATATATACCGACTTCAGAAACACAATTACTACATTTAAACATCAGTGCTAAAGGAAAACACCTCTGATACTTTATTAACTTTGCTGCTAGTTTTATTCCAGTGCTGCTAGTTTTACAAAAGTGTGCTCAGATGTGGGGAAAAAGCCCCTTCTTTCCCCTTTTAAAAGAAAGTAAGCCGTATACACATCCTTTACTGCTCTGAAATGCTTCGCTTTTCATACACAAATAGCACTGGAGATTGCATCATATTCTTATGCACCTGTATGGAGATGGGAGGAAATTATTCCAGCAAAGAAATTACCACAGGATATTAAGAAGGCAGAAAAATGCAAAGGTGTCATTTTTTAAAGTTGGGAGAAAGCGGGAAGGCACTCGGTTTCAATAGTAAGTAAATTTCGGTTTTTACTGATTAAAATATAATCAGATTCCAGGTGTGAGGACTGCTGACTGGTACACGGTGCCTGTAGCAAGCACAATTCACAGCGAAACCTACCGGTACTTCACTCCTAGAGAGCTGATGGAACCCCCCCCCCCCAAGAGCCCTTTAGATTAATAACATCTTAAGCTGCTGTATGTTGTCAGGCAATTGATTCTTCCTCAGTGGTGAAGTGGTCAGATTTGAAGCTCATTGTAACTGCCTCCATAGTCACACTCCTGGAGCAGAGCAGGATTGATCCATTACACAGCATATAAATGTTATGGGGAATGTAAGTTGAGCACTTAATGTGCCTAACAGCTGGCCACTGTACACATCCGACAGGCAACTCTTTCCACATAGAATCATAGAATCATAGAGTTGGAAGAGACCACAAGGGCCATCGAGTCCAACCCCCTGCCAAGCAGGAAACACCATCAGAGCACTCCTGACATATGGTTGTCAAGCCTCTGCTTAAAGACCTCCAAAGAAGGAGACTCCACCACACTCCTTGGCCGCAAATTCCACTGTCGAACAGCTCTTACTGTCAGGAAGTTTTTCCTAATGTTTAGGTGGAATCTTCTTTCTTGTAGTTTGGATCCATTGCTCCGTGTCCGCTTCTCTGGAGCAGCAGAAAACAACCTTTCTCACTTCCCCACCAGCCTCACATCTCTTTAGTCCCCTGAGTGGATGAGACACACCTGCCATTACAGCCACTGCCCACTCCGTTCCAACTTGCGTGTAAGATAAATGACACCCTAGCTTTGGACTCCCTTTTGAGTAAACATGCAGTTTTAGCCAGTGTGGTGCAGTTGTTAGACTAAGACCTGGGATAGGTTAAGGTAAAGGGACCCCTGACCATTAGGTCCAGTCGTGGCCGACTCTGTGGTTGTGGCGCTCATCTCGCTTTATTGGCCGAGGGAGCCGGCGTACAGCTTCTGGGTCATGTGACCAGCATGACTAAGCTGCTTCTGGCGAACCAGAGCAGCACACGGAAATGCCGTTTACCTTCCCACCGGAGTGGTTCCTATTTATCTACTTGCACTTTGATGTGCTTTTGAACTGCTAGGTTGGCAGGAGCAGGGACCGAGCAACGGGAGCTCACCCCGTCGCAGGATTTGAACCGCCGACCTTCTGATCGGCAAATCCTAGGCTCTGTGGTTTAACCCACAGCGCCACCCGCATCCCTTAAGACCTGGGATACCAGGGTTCAAATCCCCCCTCGACTGTGACGCTCACTGGGTGACCTTGAGCCAGTCACTGCCTCTCAGCATAACCTACCTTGTCAGGGCTGTTGAGGTATTAAGTAAACAGGGGAAGAAGCATGTACACCGCCTTGAAGTCCTTGGCAGAAAAGGTGGGATATCAATACATTAAACAAACAAACATACAATGCTAAACCCATTTAACTGGGAATAACCCCCTTTGAATAGCACTTACTTCTGAGTTGGCACATTTAAGACCCTTCCCTGCTAAAGCTCTCTCTTTCCTACCCCACTTGAAACTGGGCACCTCTGAGTGAACATGTTATCACCGTGCTGTTATCCTACATGCGCCGAACATACATAAATTAGACACTATTCACTATATGGGCACTGGGTTCAGTGGAACTTGCTTCTGAGTGGGTGTCCTGAACCCCTGGCCTACCTGGCAGCAAGCCTGTATGCCAAGTCCAAAGGTCTGGAAATGCAGTTCAGGGTCAAGCCAAGTCTCCAAGTCTGGTGTCCAGTGGTCAGGATACAGCCCAGAGTCAAACCCAAAGCATAGTCCTGTAGAGATCCAGGAGCATCCAAGCTGAGGTCCATTGACATGGGCAGCTGAGCAGACACAGTTTCTCCTTTGTACGTTGCTGATTGCAGCATCTGGGCTTGATGAGTCATGTGACCCTCACCTGTTCCCAGCCTACCCAGTCGAGGAATCACACCCCTCCTCCCAGAGCTAGGGAGCCCCACCTGGAGCTACGCTGTGGGCCCTTGCCTGTCTCTTCCTCCTTGAGCGCCCTGTCTGGTGCTCCCTATGCCCCAGAGCCTGCTGTGTTTGTGGGGAGAGGGCCCCCTCTGGGTCTGGTGATGGGTCCTGCTGCTCTGCTTCCTGTGCACTGACCCCCATCCCTCGTCATCCCCCACTTCCTTCCTTCCCCATCCCCTGCTTGCCTCGGCATGCCCCAGTCCCAACTACACCCCTCAAAGGGTTCCTCTCCATTGTTCTGCCAGTTCATGACATGGGGCGCACTTAGGATTCAGCTACTAGATGGAGCTTTTGTCTGCCCCTATGAAGCCCCAGGGAGGATGAGATGCATTTGCGTCCTCTAGACCCAATACAAAAAAACAACAACAGTATAATTTGTATTATTTACATTATGAACCATGAATCGGATTTCGTTTGTTATGTGAGAGCAGCAAAATGAGAGAAAGTCTTTTTTAAAAAACAGATACACATAGGACATTGAGATTTAACCAGCTGAGGAATGGTTACCCAGCAGGGGGGGGGGGGGAATGTGAAGTACCTCTGATCTTTGATCTCTGAACTTTAGGATTGGATGTTGGCAGTTTAGAAGCACTGCATATATGCACTGGGCAAACCCCGTCTGTGGATCGCCATGGTTTAGCAGAGCAGCCAGGGACAACTGAAGGCCTCCTGTCTGTTGCCATGGTCTGCCACTCCATCAAGCCCTGATGCTCCCCAGCTCCCTTCAGATTTAGAAATACAAAGAATCCTGCCATTTACACAGCTCCATTAACGTGTGACCCCAAAATTTTGGATCCCCCCCAACTGATGTAGAGGTTTAGTGCTAGTTTTGTGCTGAGCTCATTTACACTGTTAGTGTGCAGTAGAAATCCTATCAAAGGAAAGGAAAGAAGTATCTAGCCCTCCACTTCAGACTTGCAGTCCTCATTATCACCTCATCCATTTGACAGATCTAGGAGAATCCATCCATTACCCAGGTATTCTGCCAGATGATGCCATCCAGCCAGTTTGGGGGAGGGTGGGGGGAGAGATCCTGGGGCTGAGTTGACACGGACAAGAATCTTTCACTAGGAATTTCTTGATCACTTACTTCACATTTCAGCAGCCCAAGTACAAAAGAAATACCGTATTTTTCGCTCTATAAGACGCACCAGACCACAAGACGCACCTAGTTTTTGGAGGAGAAAAACAAGAAAAAAAATTCTGAATCTCAGAAGCCAGAACAGCAAGAGGGATCGCTGCGCAGTGAAAGCAGCAATCCCTCTTGCTGTTCTGGCTTCTGGGATAGCTGCGCAGCCTGCATTCGCTCCATAAGACGCACACACATTTCCCCTTACTTTTTAGGAGGGAAAAAGTGAGTCTTATAGAGCAAAAAATACAGTAATCATGCACATGACAACATTATCTTCTACTATTAAGTAGTGTGTTTAATTTAAATAAAAGTTCAATTAGATTGTAAAATTGTTATAAATATTCCTTTGTATTTATCAACTGCCAGTGACTTAGGGTCATCTATTTAGAAGTAAAGGCACGCAATAAAGTTCTTCATCTGGAGCTTTTAGACCTTGACCCAGCTCATTCGCTTGCAGTCTTTGCTAGGAGGCTGATGAGAAGGATTGGTACACAGCATCTGAAGTTTTGAGCTCAGGCCTACACAGGATGGATTGGAGGGAAAGCTATTATATCCAGTCTATTGTCTTCCATCCCTTGAACAGAGAAAGACGGCGATTCTGTACAGATGCTTGCTTATTATCTGGGGAGCCAAGACAGCGAATTTTCAGATAGTTGATCTCTTTGAATCAAAAGATCAAGGCATGCAGTACATCAAGCAACTAGGAGGAAATGGTGAGGCAAAATGTGAATTGCCAGTATAGTGAGGTGGAATCAGCACCAATATAGTACTGAACCTTTCAGGAAGGTCTTCCAAACGCTAGCCTGCATGGGATGCCAATAAAGAAAGCAC
The DNA here is from genome assembly GCF_965153285.1 of Podarcis tiliguerta. Taxonomy (NCBI): domain Eukaryota; kingdom Metazoa; phylum Chordata; class Lepidosauria; order Squamata; family Lacertidae; genus Podarcis; species Podarcis tiliguerta. The sequence goes on along the minus strand of NC_139536.1, from coordinate 67,831,708 downwards.
CGCCAAACCTCCACCACCATCAGCATCCTGCCTTTTTATGCCTTATAAAGGACTTCAAGGCAGTATATTACTTTTTCCTTAGGTTATTTTTTAAGGGCAACCGTGACTGATAAAAGCTCCAGCAGAAGACAACATTAAATGTCAACCCCAGAAGCCTTAGATGTCATCCTAAGCATGTGCAGAGTTTGCTTCACTCACTACAGCTTGCCTTCCCCCATGTACTGAATTAGGAAGCAAGACTTCCAAGTCAAAGGGTGTGGTTTCCTGCAGACAGATCTGGCTGAGTGCCAAGTCAAATTGGGCATATTCAGAGAGGGGCTCGGGCATCGGATGAGTCAGGTACAGATTGCTGCAAGTTGAGTTGGATGGCCCAGAGGAATCTGAGGTTGTCAGGGCATCAGGCAGGAAGGAGAGCCAGGCAGTGTGGGGAAATTCGTGAAAAGGACCAGATCTAATCCAACTGGTGGCTGCATTTTCCCAGCTGGTAAATGGGAGGTCCTGGTCCTGTGGGATGCTGGCTAAGAAATCTCTCTACACACTTTCAAATAAACCAATTGTTTCTTTTACAGTTTTGGGGAAAGAGAACATTCTCTCCAGACTCCTACAGTCCTATCCCCTTATTATTTTTTTTCTCTTTCCCCCAGAATCACCAGGCTACCATCTGTTTATTTTAAACTCTCATCCATGGCTCCTAACTTTATCAAGATAATCTGGTTTATCACACACTTGCTCCTGTGACACATGAAGAGAAGGGAAGGCACTTATCAAAAAGCACTGCCTTGTCTTGGAAAAGTTAAAACCCATGCTAAAATGGCTGGTGAAAATTGCTTTGACCTTTACATTACTCTTTATTTGGGTTGGCTATTCATTCCCCTCCGCCCCACCGCCATTTACAGCCTCAATTCTTTCTGTGCAATTCAGGAAATGGGTATGTGTTAAACATGGAAAATGTCAATTTCAGTTCCTCTAAGGGCATGTTAAGCAGTCAAATGCTGGTACTTTATTATCATAGCAAAGGTGAAAGCAAGCATTGGAAATAACCCATCATTAGTATACTCTTGACAGAGTGGATTGAGTTTTATGAAAGGATATTAAGTTAAAAGTTCTGAAGTACTGAAAGACACAAGAGCCAATCTGAAACCACCCAAGTTCATAAAAATAGACACATATGGGTTTTACAGAGAATGGAATTGATCCAGCCAAAATTTCAAGATGCATTGGTCTGAATGGGGTGGTGTTAAGCATTTGCTTAACAGCCCCATTGAAATTAATGGGGCTTAAAGGCTTTGGCTGAATAATGCCCATTAACAGATCTTATACTATCATTGTCATGTTTAGCTAAGCATTTTTATGTGCTTTTTAAGGTATTAACATGTCCCCATTTTCAGCGGTTTTGGAAATGCTTGGTGGATATGTGCTACAGTGCCCTCTTGTGGATACAGCCATCGTATATGAATCAGGGAGACCCACATTCAAATCTCACCACTACCATTGTTACATGGTGGCCTTTCTGGCATGTCAATATATTTCCCCCATCACTGTCCCATCTCTAAGTTGCCCCCCCCCCCTTCTTTTTCTCACAAGGCTGTTGTGGAAGTGAATATAATGAATATGTTAAGGAGTGAAATGATTCAGTACTAATACTACACTAATACTGGCTCTAATCATTCTATACTCATGCCATATAGCTAAAACCATACTACCAATGCGTAAGAGAGAAGTAACAGAACACTTTAGATAACTCAGAGATGTGCAGAGATAGAGTGGGAGGGGGGAATCTGAAAATACAAGTTAGGCAAGGTCACTTTTAAATGAAAACTGAGGCTCACTTCTCCCCCATCCCTTTGTGGTAGGAGGCAGTCCTTCAAGTATCCTGGCCCTGTGCCTCATAAAGCTTTCAAAGCCATAACCAGCCCTTTGAATTGTGGCCAGAAACAAATCAGAAGGCAGCGGAGAAACATTTACCCCACCAGTCAGTGAACTAAATAGTATATAAAGGCAAGGGACAACACAGAGGCCTACGCTTCCTGAAGGAGATAGCCAAAATTCTACAAGAGTCTCATGGAAACCATGGTGACAGGATAGCCGAGTATGGTTTGCCTCCAAGTAAAGCTCATGAAATGCAGCTTTAAGTGATTAACTGATCAATTAATTGCACTAAGAAGCTCGCTCAGTTACAGAATGTTAATTGTGCATTTGTTGAGCCGAGTTGCTTTCTCCTCTCTCACTTCATGCAGTAAAATTTATTCGCCTCATCTGTTTCACACTCACAGGAAGTTCAGGGGACAGTAATGTGAACTCAGAGCACTAGGTAGAACAACAGTTCAATTGCGGAAGGAGCCTGGGGGAACACTCCAAGTTCATAACTTATTTTGGGGGGTGGGGAGAAACCAGCACTGACATCAACAAACTTCACAGGACTCCCTAGCTCACTGGCCCAGAAGTGCCCATTTACTTGTCTGCCGTTTGCCATGCCAAGGCTTGTGCCCAGCCCATTCTTCAAAAGGAGGGGGAAAGGGGCCTGAAGCTTGTTGGGTCAACATCTTGGCTTGTGCATAGCCATGCATTTCCCTTGCAGTGCCTTTAACCACGTATCACTGAATAATTGGGCAGAAACAGAAATCCAAGTTTGACTTAGGGCCAGGACACCCCCTTCTCTTCTCCTGCACCCCATAAACCTGTTCTGGGGTTTTCCCCAACCCCCAAAAGTAGATTTAGGGGACATGGGGGCAAAGAAGGGTGGAAGTCTAGTTGCACGAGCAGACCTTATTCCCTGCATGCAACAACTTAGTTCAGTCTTACCCTAGGCCTCAGGGTCAGCTCTTTTCTGCAATATGGGGCAAATAACACTGCCCTACCTGACAGTATTACTTGAATACTAGTGTAGTATATGGCAGGGGTGAAGAATTTCAGGCCCAAGGGGTCAAATGCAGCCCTCCATGCCTCTCTATTTGATTCTTGGGACTCTCCCCATTTTACCCCCTCCCCTCCCTGGCCACACCCTCCTCGAGTGATGTTGCCTAGCTGGAATCATAGAATTGTCAAATTGGAAGCAACCCGAAGGATCATTTAGTCCAATTTGTTGCAATGCAGGAATATGCAGCTGTCTCATAAGGGTGGCTGGGGAAACCCATCCAGATGAGTGGGGTATAAATAATAAAAATATTATTAATATTTCTACTACTAGTAATAGTACTATTAGTATTGAACCTGCAACCTTGGAGTTATCAGTGCCCTCAAACTGAAACTAATTTGAGGATGGAGAAGATGTGTGGATAAGGTAGCCTACTGCACAAAGGTAAAAGTTGTTGTTGTAAAAGTATTTATACCTCACCTTTTTCTGTGACAGGGACTAAAGGTAGCTTATGGACAGCTAAATAGCTAAATTCATTGGGGGGGGGGGAGAGAAATAATTAAAAACTAATCAGACATTAATAGGATGATAACTCTCTCACAAATACAGTGGTACCTCAGGTTAAGTACTTAATTCGTTCCGGAGGTCCGTTCTTAACCAGAAACTGTTCTTAACCTGAAGCACCACTTTAGCTAAAGTGGCCCCCCACTGCTGCAGCGCCACCGGAGCTCAATTTCTGTTCTCATCCTGAAACAAAGTTCTTAACCCGAGGTACTATTTCTGGGTTAGCAGAGTCTGTAACCTGAAGCGTATGTAACCCGAGGTACCACTGTAGATGATAGATAGATAGATAGATAGATAGATAGATAGATGATAGATAGATAGATAGATAGATAGATAGATAGATAGATAGATAGATGATAGATAGATAGATAGATAGATAGATGATAGATTATTACCATAAAACAATATGGCACTATCCCTTTCATTAAAAGCTGTCAGTTCCCAAAAGCCTATGCAATAAGAAGGTCTTAACCTGCCAGCAGGACAACAAAGAGGGAGCCAGTCCAGCTTCTGTATGGAGGGAGTTTCAAAGTTTGGGAGCAGCCACCTAGAAGGCCCTCTCCTATGTCCCTGAATTCCTTGCTCCATCCACTTTTGCCTCTGACCCTGCCCAGCACTGACAGAAAGGATTGTGAACTACATTGAATATTCTCTAAAGAACTATACAAATGCAAAGTATTAATACCTGTTTTGTTTCCCCCTATCCAGCTCTTACAGGAGCAGGCACAGATAGAAGAAATTGCAGGAATAGGTAACAGCCTTACAAGAAGCTCATCTGATATAGTGTGCGAGAAGATCCTTCTTTTAAATCTGTAGCTGAGGTGCAAATGGGTCAATGGCAGAAATCAGTGGGCAGAGGCCTTCAGATCTCAAAATCAGCAGATCAAATGGACAGGATATTGTTTCCTTAACAACACTGCTGAGGTTTTCAGAAAGGATTTTGTGCCACAAACTATACGCTTCAGATTTCTCAACTAAAATAATAAGAGACCTAGTTCTGTCTATTTTCCATGAAAAAGCAATTAGTTTTAATCCAAACTCACCTCCGAGCAACAAAGCAAGCCTGCAAAGACGAGAGCAGTTAATTAAGGTGTCGAAAATGATAGGCCCAGAGATATTACAACCCTCAATATACACACGGTACCCATGTTTACTTATGTACAATTAAAATCTATTTCTGCCCCTCTGAGAAATTCTTTGCCTCAGGAGGCTACTTGAAGGGATTAGGAAAAGGTGAGCATGAATTCAAGTTTAATGGATCCAAAGGTATAATTTCAATTTTAGAACGGTATAGCAGATTCATTAAAAAAGATATGGAAGGGTAATAACTTTAATAGTATCAATGGGAGAAATACAGAAATTTTCCAGGTGGAAATTAATACATGTACAGTGCATCTGAAGGCAGGTTTAGATAGAGGTAAGTCCCACTGTAGTCAGTAGGGCTTAGTCCTTGATGAGGGTATATAGGACTGCAGCTCTAACCCTCCAAGTGTCCTTAATTTCCAGGGATGTCCCTGATTTAGAGAAGCCGTCCCAGTTTCTGATTTGAACCTGGAATGTCCCACTTTTCCTTAGGATATACTTATTTTCATTGGAGAAATGTTGGAGGGTATAGAGTTATCTGACCCCCGAGCCATCTGAAGGCAATCCTGTATAGGGAAGGTTTTTTTAAAAAAAAATCTTTATTTATTATTGTTTTATATACATTGGAAGCTGCCTAGAGTGGCTGGGGCAACCCAGTAAGTTGTGTGGGGTATAAATAGTCAAATTATCATTATGGAATGGGATGTCCCTATTTTGATCAGAGAAATGTTGGAGGGTATGTAACAACTAACTTAATTGGAGCTGTCAATAGAAAACATAGGAAGCTGCCTTGTTCCAGGTCAGATGGTTTGTATGTGTATCCCATTATTGTCTATCCTCAAGGGAAGCATCTCTCCTAAGTCTCAGGAGACCGTTCTCATCACAACCTGGAGGTGCTTCTGCATCCAGCTTTTGTCACCAGAGGCCCATGTCACCTCCATGGCTAGTGACAAGCTCTGACAGTTATGACCATTTGTGGACTAGGAGAGCTTGGCCACATTCAGTAGTTACTGTACTTCAAGACTGGATTGGTGCAATGCGCTTCATGTGGGGTTTCCCTTGTGTTTGATTTAGAAACTGCAGTTAGTACAAAACACTTGAGGCATGTTTACTGATGGGAGTGATACCACATCCCCAGCATGTTCTCAGAGACCTCCACTGGTTGTTGATCTGTACTGGGCCTTGTTCAAGGTGTTACTATTAGTATATCAAACCCTTAACAACTTGGGACCAGCTAACTTTTAGGACTGTGCTATGCCCACCTGAGAGCTTTAAGCTACAGAATTGGCATTGTTACATGCAGTGCTTTTTTCTGGGGGTATGCAGGGGTACACATACCCCCCAACGTTTTGTGAATCTAACAGGAGAAGAAACGAAAAGGTTTTTTTAAAAAAATTGTTTCTTCTCCAGCACGGTGAATCATCAGTTCCGTTGAATAGCACAATGAATCGTCAGTTGCGTGGCAAGGTCCCAAACCCTCCCGAGAGGTTAAGGAATAAAGACACATGCAGGAAGCAAGAGGGGGTGAGTCCTTGACTGCGAGCAATTTAAATAGTCCAAGCCACACCCCGCATTGGTCAGTCCGAGGGATGATGCAGCTGAGGACTCCAGTGGTGCCGGAGCTATCCCACCCCATGCGCGTGGGTCAGGCTTGTGCCCAGCCCACAGCGTTATCTCCCTGGGAATGGGAAATGGCTTTCCATTGCTACCCCCAATGGCCGCCTCATTTCCTGTCACGGAGTTTCCTGAGTTTCAGCCAGAAGCGAGCGTTTAATGTGTGAAATAGGAGTTGGAATCTAGCACGGTGATCGGTTGGTTTCATTGTTACCACCTCCGATGGCAGCTTCCTTTCCTTTCCTGGTGTAATGCATGTTCTTTGTACTTTTGTCCATTTCCTGTAATTATTTTCCCCGATTTGAACTATAAAAAGGTGATTTCCTTGAGTCAAAATGAGAGTACCCCTAAACATTTTTTAAGGGAAAAAAAAGCACTGGTTACATGTGCTGCATAATATCATTCTGCACTTGTAAGAAACCAAACATTTAGTGTGCAGCACCTATCCTTTGGAACTCGCTGCCTATTTATATCAGGCAGGTGTCTTTGCTTTACTTTTTTTGAAGCACGTTGAAAACATTTTTGTTTAGGCAAACCTATCCAGATACATAGAACCTGTAATGTGCTTTTTAAAAACCTGGCTTTGACTTATTGTAGATTTTAATTGTTTGGATGTTTTAAGTACTGGTTTTTAACTTCTTCTTTTTTACTGATAATTTTATTGTTCCATATTTTTTTGTAAACCGCTTTGAGGTTTATACTGCAACCAAGCAGTATAGAAATGTTGTGAAATTAAATAAATAACTCACCATGCTTTTGAAAGGAACTGGGCATGGAGATTTTTTGCATGCAACATTTATACTCTACCCAGGAGCTGTGGTTCCTCTCTGGGATCTTCAGTGCCAAGGAAATAGCTAGAGACAAAGGAAAAGGAGGGCTACCATCAAAATGTTTCTTTCTTTTTCTTTTTAAAAAGAGAAATCAAAACCAAAACTCAGGAAAACGGATATATTTGTGGCATGCATTGTGCCCAACCTGTTTTGACTACTTGTCTGTATCAGGGACAAGGAAATTTTATAGAACAGTTATTCCATTGTCTAACAGAACCAACTCTCACAGAGCATGTTGTAAAATAACTGCAGCTGCTGTAGAGTTGCCAACCGACTGGAGGGGGAAAGCCTAGCCTGTTTTTGTGCCTTTAAGAGATGTTTTAGGAATCAACACATGAAACTTCTCAACACATGGTTCCCCATCCAATTTGAAACCATACTGGATCCTACTTAGCCTTGCAAATGTGCTTGCCGTTTTATTAACATGGTCACAGCGTTCCCAGCTATGGTGAGTTGTGCTATATTTCAATTTAAAATATAGGACTTATTTCTAATTGTGCATCTTTGCATTTAATTCAACATATGTAATTTTTATTCAAACCTTCCTTCCATCTCCTTTGTAGTGACCCATTTCCTCATTGGGGGTGATGTGTTAGTGACCACCAATTCATTTTTAAAACAAAAAACCACACACCCCAATAGAATTATAGACTGTGTAATTATGAGATAGAAATGCCATCAATAAATTGAAAAGGTACATTGTGGCCCCAAGTGTGTGATTACAAACTAATTAGTGCCCCATGTAGTAATTTAAGACTTATACTGTTGACCTAGAAATGTTTGCTACAAAGATGATATACCAGCTTTTTCTGGTTAGAGGACTAATCTCTGTAAGTAAGTATAGAGATTATTGCCTATTTTCTGAGTAATCCTGATGATTTATTCATGCCTTGCTGGACTAGTGTCATGTTAATTCTGTTTCCCCTTGTATAAAACAAAGAACATCTAAAATAAAAAATGTGTGCTTTTTAAAAATACCAAATGAGTTTAGAGAAATAAGGAATTGCTGTCCAGTGGTAGTTATTTCTAGCTTCAGCTAGAATTACTGTGTTAATGTGTTTTACATCCATATTATAATATACAGCAAACATTAACAAATGTAATATAGTAAAAATACTTTGAAAAATGTAACATCCGGGGGGCAGAATCACAGATTGTTGAATACACCAAGGAGTTGAATATTTGAATCTATTGAATATTATTCTGAAAGCAAGTTTTAAAAAATACTGCCTTAATTTTTACTGAAATAATCTGATATAAAACCAAATAACTCTTTGCTGTAGGCAACAAATTACTTAGGGTGGCCATTTTGTACATATATGATTACAAAAATGATATTTATTTAAAGTTAACGTGCTTAAAGATAAAATAAGGAGAAAGTGGTCTTCAGAACATGTAAATAACGCAGACTCTCATATAGAATGCCATAATGACTAAATAAATTATTTACTTAGGCTGCAATTATTTGTGCACTTGCCTAATTGAAAACAACTCTGACCACAGTGGGCTCCCCTAGACAACCTGTTCATTCAGCATTCTTCCTGGTGTAGGGAAAGGTAAAGGGACCCCTGACCATTAGGTCCAGTCGTGACAGACTCTGGGGTTGCGGTGCTCATCTCACTTTATTGGCCGAGGGAGCCGGCGTACAGCTTCCGGATCATGTGGCCAGCATGACTAAGCCACTTCTGGCAAACCAGAGCAGCGCAAGGAAATGCTGTTTACCTTCCCGCCAGAGCAGTACCTATTTATCTACTTGCACTCTGACGTGCTTTCGAACTGCTAGGTTGGCAGGAGCAGGGACCAAGCAACGGGAGCTCACCCCGTCATGGGGATTTGAACCACCGACCTTCTGATCGGCAAGTCCTAGGCTCTGTGGTTTAACCCACAGCACTACCTGCGTCGCTGATTCACTTGTATTTTATTAAACATTTGTTCTGATTTGCTAACAAGATGTTAATGCATCTCCCCACTGGCCACTCATTTACCCCACACTGTTCAATACATTTCCCCAATACATTCAATACATTCAATACATTCACTGTTCAATACATTCCAAACCACTAATAAGAGTGAGAGAGAAAATGAATTTATTGCACTGAGGTGATAGTGCTTTGAACCATTCCAGTTGTGCATACCTGAAGTTCCAGTAGGCATTTGAATGCCTTCTGCAAAATACTGACTGTCTGGAGGAATCCAGTATTACTGCCAGCTTCTAAGTAAGTCAACACAGGACTGCACAGCCTAGCTAGTAACTTATCTGTGAGTTAGCCTCACTGAACTCAATGAGATTTCCATTCTTTGGATCCATTTTCATGAATGGGTGGGAAGGTAGAATGACTCATTAAGTCATGAATAAGTGTTACCAAGCAAGCTGGTTCTTCCCTACCCCACCTTGATGCAACAAAAGAGGGATACACAAAAGTTATGGAAGCCCAAGTAAACATGAAATTGGTTTTTTTAGAAAAACCTTTATTGAAAGTTCAAAAAGTACATACTGTAACTATATGTCTCACATGGTGAGATGCAAACAAAAAAAGAGAAACAGAACCCATACTGAAGGAAAAACAAAGGGGGGAGAGGAAAAAACCCAAAATTATATTTTACAAGGTTGTTATTGTACTTCACCAGATCTTAACCTATTACAATATTTGTAAGAATGTATTTCAAATATCACTGAATTTGTCCGTGGCAAGTCTGTGTTTATATGCAAGTTGTTCATATGTTGCGAGTTTATATAAGTCTTCAATCCAATCATAGAAGGGAGACGCATTTTTATTTTTCCAATTCATCAGTATCAGTCTTTTTGCTGTCGTAAGGGCATGGAGACTCCACTCATATTGTCCTTTTGTAAGGTTCCATGTGCTGGGTATATAATTCAAGAGGATATTTTGCTCTGTAAGTGTAAGTTCTGTTGATGATTTCAGTTACCTTCTGCCAAAAATCTTTCAAGTAAACATGAAGTGAAGGGAACAATTAAACTGATTCAACAGATCAGCTGGTTCGGAAGCAGCAAAAATGGATTAACAATTTATTCACGCAGTCTTGTAACACACACTTGGAAATAAGCCTCATTTAACTCGATGATACTTTTTTTCTGAATAAACATGCATGGCGTGATGTCAGTTACAGGGGATATGTAAGCAAAATCACCTTTGAAGCAAAGGCAGGTCACAGCTTTCTAGAGCGGTAGAGAAAAATGAAAGTGTCAATAAACTGAAAGATGGGGGGCCAGGGAATGAACCAGGTGAGAGATACGTATTTCACTGGGAATTCAAGTTTGCAGCAACTAGAGGTGGACAACGCATCTGGTATAAGAAGTGTGCACATTACATTGCATAGTTGTACATTAAAAACACAATTGGCAATGGAAAGTCTTGCCAATTCTGACCTTGCTCTTGAGCTCAATTATGCAGGATAGTGACATTTATTTTAGAAATTTGTAACCCCCATTTTGTGGGACACGGGTGGGGCTGTGGGTTAAAGCCTCAGTGCCTAGGGCTTGCCGATCGAAAGGTCGGCGGTTCGAATCCCCGCGGCGGGGTGCGCTCCCGTTGCTCGGTCCCAGCGCCTGCCAACCTAGCAGTTCGAAAGCACCCCTGGATGCAAGTAGATAAATAGGGACCGCTTACTAGCGGGAAGGTAAATGGTGTTTCCGTGTGCGGCTCTGGCTCGCCAGAGCCGCGATGTCACACTGGCCACGTGACCCGGAAGTGTCTTCGGACAGCGCTGGCCCTTGGCCTCTTTGAGTGAGATGGGCGCACAACCCTAGAGTCTGTCAAGACTGGCCCGTACGGGCAGGGGGGTACCTAACCCCCATTTTATTGACTTCAGAGCTTGTCTTGTCCCTCCTTCCCTTCCTTAGTAGTTCATTTTTGTTATCTAGGGCCTGATTATGATTTTTGCATTCACAGCCCAGGGGCTGCTTCAGTTCCTTTAATTTGTATGTGCGTTAGATTTGTCCAGAGCGGCTCACACAACCCAGGAACAGCAGTACATATCAGAGCACCATACAATATTTCATTTCAAAATATAGTACAGCAAGCCCAATAAACAATGCATTTTGACTGTGCTAACATTATAGCATTTTCATTTTGTTTCAAAATAGGCAGCATTGACAATTAAAAGCAAGCTATTGATTGATAGTCTTCATCAATTATTAAAATACACTAGCCACAGGCAGAAACAACAAAAACTTTCCAGTGTAGTTAGGTATTAATAAATGATATAATCAACATCCAGGTCTTCAAAAGTGCAGGAAAGAGCAGCTAGAAAGAGCAGCAAAGGTCAGTACAAAAAGTGGTGGGTGCAGAGGTCTCAAACAAGGAAAGCAGTAGGTTTCCAAAGTTTCAGTCAGTCAGTCTATTGCTTCAGCCATAGGCCAGAACAGAAAACAATGTGATAACAATAATTACAGAAAAAGACAGTACGTATTCACAATAACTGGTTCCCCCTGAAGTTTCCCACCAGCTTTTTCATGACAAAATCCAGCTTTTTCATGACAAGCATGGGCTTTATTTTATTTTGTGGCACAAATGTAGCCTTAGCTCTAGGCCTTGGCAACTAGAGGCTTTAGAATTGCCATGACAATGACATCTCTATGGTTTGAAAGTCTTTCGCAGATTGAAAAACTCCAAGCATTGTTTTTTCCAGATCAGTGTTTAGCTGTTCACCTAGAATAGAGATCTGCCTCTGTTAAGGACCACTTTGCCTTTGTTTCTGTTCCTTTCACTTAATTGAATTGTTTCCTCCGGCAAGTACGTCCTTTCTTTTGAAAAGGAAAAGGAAAATCAAAAGTCGAAAGTGTGCTCTGCCTCAGAACTTGCTATTGCCCAAATGTTACAGTTCTGAACTAACTGTTCAGAGTAAAACATAACCATGCATCGGTTATTTTGTTACTACACACAAGTAACTTCTGACTTTTGTCTGGGAACTCCCCTGCTGCTGTAGGATATAATGTTGAAATGAACTGCCAGGGATGTACAGTTAACTGTTAAATCTCCAAAGCAAATGATCTTTAATTCCAGATATTCAACAATTGACAGTAGACATGCATGTGAATGGTGTCTGCCCTGCAGAAACTTATTTAAATTGTGGCACTTCTTACCTGTTTTGTTAGGCCAAACTAGGCAAAATATGGCACAAGTAGCTCCATATCTTGTGCCCCCCCCCCCAAGTAATTGCGGGGGCAGGGTAGCCCAGTTCTCACTATGAAGGCACCATGAGGCACAGAGGGCTTTTCACTTTCCCACTGGAATCAGAATGGAGAGCATAGGAACATAAGAAGATCCCTGCTGGATCTATGGCAGCAACCTTTTTTCAGATGCCAATGGGAAGCCTGCAAGCAGGCCCAGCAACAACACTCTTCCTCCTTGTTAAGTGACTTCCAATAGCCAGTATGTAGAAGTGTACTGCCTCCAGGGGTGGAGGCACAGAACAAAGCCACCATCTCTAGTAACCACTGATAGTCTTGCCCTTTATGAAACTGTCAAACCCTTTTTTAAAGCCATCCATTGGTGACCACCTTGTGAGAGATAATTCCACAGTACAGGCACCAGATTCAATGTAGCAACTAGACCAGGGCAAATAGAAGCCACTTTTTCTGATAGGATCAGATGGGCCTGAAGTATCTCCCCAAAGCTGAGAATTTCTTAATTTTTTAATTTCCATAAAAACTAGTGGTATTTGAACATATGCAAAACATCCCATGAAGCACAGCCCAACAAATGAGTTCAGTTGAAAGTGGTAGTTTGTGGATGCACACAAAAAAACCAGAAGTTGTGTGACTTGCATGTGCATTAACACACTGGGTGTGCAGAAAGCTCAAATAACCAAAGTCATAGCTTCTGATATGTTTAGGGATTTACATATGGAACTTAAACTGTAGAGGGGAAGAAATAATAACCTTAAAATAACCATGATAAGTGAGCATAGTGTATATTGAAGTAGCTCCTTCTTCCTTGCCTTTGCCAATGAGGCATAAAGGTAGAAGCAGAACCGAAAATGTCAGCCTCGGCAGATATTTCATGACTTACATGAAATTACAGTCAGCATTATCCTCATGATAATAGCTATTTTTCTTTTTCCCCTTCACCCCTCCCTGCTTGCTGTACAATATCGCTCCAAGGACCACAGCATAAAGTATGGTGCAAGAAATAAATCAAGCTCTTTGAACCACCGTTGAAGTCAATTATATGGCCTCAGAATAATGAACTTTAGCTTCAGAACCAGGTTTTGCTGTGACATTGTGGGAAGGCACAGGTGATAGGTTCCTTTGGCCTTTGAAATCTAGAAGAGGAGTACCATGGATGAAGTATTTGTCCCCTCCCCCTGAAAAAAGTGCTTGAATATATCAATATTCCTGTGAACAGAGGCAGTGCTCCTAGATTTCCAGAATGCAGACGAAGTGCATTATAAGAAAAATATGCAGTCTGTCATACTCACATTTGTCAGAGATTTAACCTTACTGTATTTGAATACCATTGAGACTCCGCCAGATGTTGCCTGCTCAGTCTGTGCTTTGAGGTAGATGGGAAAAGGAAAGAGGGCAAGCTAAGAACATATGGAAGACTGTGTATTCCTAATAGAATGCAAAACTGTGGAATTAATCAGGACTACGTGGAATGGTTAGAAAATGCAGGGCAAGGAGACAATGGGCAACGTTGCTGGATGAGAAGATCAAAAGCTGCAGAAAGGACCTAGAACTCACATTAGCCTTTGGGGGGCGGATGTCATTGTGTTTTATTTATTTTAATTTTTCTTTATTAATTAAATTTCTATACTTCTATACTTCATCTGAAGATCACATGTTTTGGTGGTTATTGTTACTCACGTCACCAGTGTTTGATGTTAATGAAAACGTGTCTCTCTCACTAATTACAACTTCGGATCATGTTGTGGCAGGCGTACAATGTGGCTTGCCAAAGTGCTGACAGAACTGAGGTGCAAAATAGTCAGTGACAAGGGTGTGAACTTGAATAAAATATTTGGGGGGGGGAAGGTAAGCCCTGCCCTGCATAACCAATCACATGATGCAGTGAACACACACCATATCAACTTGGGGGGTGGGGGTGGGCTCCAGTATTTTATTTGGGAGGGCGGAGACCCCTTGGCCCCTAGGAGTTGGTCAGTGAGCAGATCAAATTTACAGTTGTGCCACATATTCTCTATTTCTTAATTAACTTTGGAAGTAGTTTCATTAATGTGGCTAGAAGAAAAACATTGAGCTTGCAGCTGATTCACACTGCTTCCGTGTTTTACAGGTTTTCGAGAGAATTTTTATTCACTAGGCCGCTGTTTCTCTGTGCCTTCATCCTTCTTCCCCGGAGCTCTTGGACACTTTTCATGATTTAATCCAATTAGCCAGGGCTACCCATGAGATTCCCCCCCCCTTTTAATGGCCATGAATGATGATGTTATATATTAGTCTTGCATTATGACATTGGGGTCAAAATAACATAATTCACTCTAAGATTAATGAACTCTTGGAAATGTAGAGAGAAGTTTGTTCTCCAAATTCAAACAAATACAGAGAGTGGAGCTTACCAGGATCTTTTTTTAAAAAAAAATGCACACACAAAAGGTCTGCAAAACTGAAGTTGCATACTTCAAAAACCAATGACATGTTTTAAAGAAATGTGCTTTAAGGCACCTGAAATTAGTTTTCCTAGTTATATATATATTTATTTTTAAAATGCTCTGAGGCATTTTTTTTTCTAGTTCCCATTGATAGTCCTGGAGCTAATCACACCTGCATACCGCTTCATCATTTGGGTTTTTTAATGTTTTTATTCATTCTGCTAGCACATTTGCAAAGCTAAGCAGGGTCTGGTATGGTTTAAATTGGATGGGGGACCATGCGTTGAGTTCCTTGTATCACAGGGGGTTGGACTGGATAACCCTCAAGGTCCCTTCCAATTCTATGATTTTCAAGAATGCAATGTATATAAGAAATAAGTTTTAAGCTGGTACACCTTTCCTCACAGGTCCTTCCTCCTCCCTTGTCATCGAGTGTCTAGATTTCTCAGTACAGTGGTGCCTCGCAAGACGAAATTAATTTGTTCTGCAAGTTTTTTCGTTCTACGAGTTTTTTCGTCTTGCAAAGCACCACTGCGTATTGACGGTTTCCCGTAGGAATGCATTGGCGGTTTTAAAAAAAAGGCGCAAGACGTTTCGTCTTGTGAAGCAAGCCCATAGGGAAATCTGTCTTGCGAAGCAACTCAGAAAATGAAAAACTATTTCGTCTTGCGAGTTTTTTGTCTTCCGAGGCATTCGTCTTGCGAGGTACCACTGTACCTGTGTAAGTATGAATTCCAGACTTGTCACATAGTGTAACATAATTTACCCTGTAGTTAATAGAAACACCCAGAATTGTCCACATGTTGCCAGTGGGACCTTCATTATTTCACTGTTTTGAATATACGGAATAAAGTGTATTTTGTGCCTTGTTGACTTTTTACTTGGTGACTTGCATCCCTTTCATCTGTCATTTGATGTGTGAGGGCTGATCCCCCCCCCCACACACAGTGTCATTCATACTCTGAAGAGTAATAACGATTATAGTACAGATTTTGACACTCTCTCTAGTTTTGGATAAGCCTTTACAGGTCCACGTTTTATTTTTATTTTAAAAAACATAACTAGGGCAAATTACTGCCTCACAAGGCTGTTGTGAAGAGAAAGGTGATCTGAAAAAGTTGCTATTTCTTTTGAGGCTTTAGAGTTTGGGTTCAGATGCTAAATAAATTATCTAAAGCTGAACGTGTAGCCGGACGAGAGAGTCTTTCAATATTTGACTTGCATGGAAGATGATTTCATGTAAACCTAAGCCCTCCTACCGGGATGGTGATGACACACATTAACCTTCACATTATCCTGGGATAATGAGCCACTTTCAGGTTTCATTGTTTCCGATAGAAACCATCTAGTTACTGCAGGTCAGGCCCAAATGTCACACTATGCAAGTTTCTCTGCTAAATTGCATTGTCTTGAAAGATAATGTGTGGCACCAGAAGAAATATAACACTACTTTGTATAAAAGTGATATACTCTGCCCAGTTTAAATGGAGCATTGCTATAACTCTCTCTCTCTCTCCTGCGACTAGACTGCCAACTACAGTACATGAGGAAAAAACTGGCATTATCCAACATTCTTTGCTCAAGATCTATTTATAGTGTTACTTGGGCTTCCAGGGGATGTCTGCTGCCTGTGAGACTGTAAGAGGGAGTGAATTTGATGGTATGTGTTCCATTTCCACCTCTCTTCCTTTTTCACAACCTATTGCATAGTCAGTAAACAGAATTTCAGTCGGTGGTAACTTCAAAGGTTACATGAGGAATGAAGATGTACTCCTTATGTACTTTTGGTTAGGATAAATTAAGCCTTATTTTGTCAGAAATTAACATTATTGTTCTCCCGATACTCCACCCCACGCTCACTCTACTTGGCACAGTATTCCTAGTTACTTCAGTGACTGAACTGAGCTGTTTACACACACTTTTCCTGTTTACCATTGATATGCCATTTCCAGTGAAACAAGATACATAAAAGCAGAAGCACACAAGTCCTATATGTGGACCATGCAGGAGGTGGGACTTTAGTGAGGCAAAGGGCTAGAAGCGGAAGAAATGGAAGTATTTCTTTCTTACATGCACATTGCACTCTGCCTCTGAGGTTTGTTACAATACCCCTATTCCCGTCACAGAGCTATAATTCCCAGAATGGTTGAACAATCAATCCCCCTTCTCCTGGAACTCTGGGAAGCGTAGCTCTTAACAAACTACAGTTCCCAGGTTTCTTTGAGGAAAGCCATGACTGTTAAATCAGTAGCATAGTGCTTCAAATGTACAGTGTGGATGTGGGCAGAGAGAAAGGAAGCCAAGAAGCCTCGCACATTCACATTCACTGTGAGAGGAAGCAGCTGCAACTTGTAGCCCCCCACCACAGACTAAATCCTTTCTAACTCCCTGTTGTGAAAGTAATCAGAATGTTTCACTTATGAATCAGGTTAGAAAAATGGTTTGTGTTTTAGTTTGGTCCTGCTCTGTGGACCATTCATTTTCCCTTCTGCATATACTGCTTGAGAGGTCGTTCTGGCACCGTTCTATTTACATAAAAATGCAATAGCAAGCACAGCGTATGCAAACATCTACTTCTCCACAAATCAAATTGTGAATATATAGTAAATGGCAGGCCAACAAAGAATGACTGTTTAACAATGAAGGCAGCAGGTAATGGAAGGGGAGTATGAGATCCTTTGGTTTGTCTCACTCTTCTGAAGACAAAAGGCAGGTTGGCACTGCTGCTTTGGTGCGGATTTGCAAAGTTCACAGAACACGCGTGCGCGCGTGCGCGCGCACACACACACACACACACACACCTATTTCAGATATTGTTTTCCTTAACAGCAAAAACTGGTCGTACCCCATGGGAAGTCAGGACACACTAACAAAGTGGCAGCACTAGCCAGAATGAACCCTTATGTGGCCCTAATTAAATCGTTAGAATGACGGTTCCAGGTATTCCACGAAAGTTCAACCTCCAATCTAATTTTCCTCCCCAATGCACTTCTCCTTTCCCTAAGTAATGCATTTTGTCTTTGTAAAGAAGATGCCCTACCAACCAGCTGACAGGAATAATTATAGTTTATGTCTTTAGGTATAAAGTACTAGTGGAGAAATGTCAATGTAAATGAGATGATGTAATGGGAGACTGCAAATGACCTTGCTAATGCTTGCATACCTACAATGAAGTAGGGCAGAGATGTTCTAGACTCTAGAGGATATTTATTGAGATGAGAGATCGCTCCCCACCTCTTAGGAGGAATACATGGTCCGATTGCGGGACCCACTTATTACCAGAGAGCAGGGAAATTACAGGGAGATGGAAATTTCAGGTTAAGAAGCAACCTGTCTCTCTGAGTACCAGTTGCTGGCACAACTGCAGGAGAAGGTCATTCACTTGAAGCTTTGATTGCAAGCTTCCTGGAAGAATCTGATTGGCTACTATGGGCAGCAAAGTGCAAGATGAGATTGACCTTCGCAAAGCCCTCCCAAAGTTCTTAAGAAGTGGGTGCTGCACAAGGGGGCTTGCACACTCCAAAAATATGCAGGGCTCCCACATTGCATTTCCACCTCCTGCTGTAGCTTGTGGTTCATGAAGTTATGTCCTTGCTTGCCCACATTAGCAGCAGCCATTGAGAGTGGAGAAAATACTTACTGTAATGAGGGCAGTGTCTCAGTGGTAGAACACATGCTTTGCATGTAAAAAGTCCCAGGTTCAAGCCCTGATCTCTTCAGGTAGGGCTAGGAAAGTGTCTTATTTGAAAACCCCACAAAATAGTGCCTGTCAGTGTAGACCATATTGGGTCAAATGGAGCAATGATCTATCTCAGAATAAAGAATCTCCCTACGTTCCTGAGGACATGAAGGAGAGCCCAATGCACCTTTGCCACGTTCAGTGGTAGACATGTTTTGTTGGTTTGTGTCTTCTGATATGTAACATGCCCCAAAGAAACTGGCCCCTTTGGTGGCTGCACTCAGGATCATGATACCAGGAAGAAGACCAAAGGCAGAAGGCAAAAGGAAAGGTGATAGAAAGTAGAAGTTATGGCTGATCCGTTGCAGTCTGCTTTTGAAGAGTTTGAAAAACCAGTTAGGATTAGTAGCCTATGTGAAGAAAATATTGCTTTCTTCCTGTGGTATATTTATGACCTAGGTTGGCAGATTTATGAACTTGTGGAGGTACGAGTTCTTTCTTCTATGCATAGAGTATATGTGTGAGTTGATTTTAGTGGCTATATCATGGTGAATATAAATGTCTTTTATATTTAGAGTGGTACACTGTGACTAATATTCCTTGCTTTGGAAGGGTATTACATAACAGGTATTTTAACAGGAACCTTTAGAATACTCAGCCACTGAAAAAGGCTAAACGTCAAAACATTCCTGGCAATTACATGGATATTGTTATTTTAAGTTTTAAAAACAGACACTTGAAGTCTTCAGTACTGCGATTATCTTACATGTGCTTGAGTTACATGCTGTGTGCCTGTTGTACTACAGGGGCAGCTGCGGGTAGGGTTCCTGTATTGCAGGGGTTTGGACAAGATGATCATTGGTGTCCCTTCCATTTCTACGATTCTATGTTCTTGATTTGGATCGATCTATATGCTAACTCGGGCTGTGCACTGGATTCATCCAAGTCTCAAGCCATATTTGGCATATTGAGAGGGACTTGGGCATCAGATAAGTCGGATACAGACAGCCTCGGCCAGGTTGGCTGGTCTGGAACAATCTATGGCTCTTAGGGGGTGGGGAATCAAGCAGGAAAGACGGGGGAGGGGGAATCAAGCATTGGGGCAGAAGGTAGAGACCCACCTCCTGATTCTCCTTCCTAAGAGAAACCACTTGCAAAGGAGCAACATTGGCACCTCCACTGAACAATTGGCAAGTTGAGGCTCCAGTCCTGCCTGGTGAAGGCAGCTCTTTTGCAAGCAGCTTCCCTGCACAGAAGCCACTTGCAAAGCAAGTTCCAGTAAGGAACTGCCTTGGGATTTTGTTGCAGGAGCCAGGCTTATGATGGCCAGGCACTGGAAATATGCTGCAGGAATACTAGTACCAACAAATCTAGAACCTCTCACTGATGGGGAAAACTTACTAAATCCAGACAGACATTGCACAACCCAGAAACAAAAGACTTTTACTAAAATCTGGCACTGTTTTACTGGACACAATGCAATCAAAGGATGTGACTGGCACCCACCATTACCCCACATATTTTTGTGGAAGGACCCAAGTTGATACAGGGATGCACAAACTTGAATTAAAAGTTGTGTCCAGCAAAGTCTATAACATGTCATGTCATCTCCCTACCCCCCCCCCTTTATTTTCACTCTCTTATTTCCCTTTTCCCTTCTTTGGTCTGTTTCTTCTTGGGTTATGCAGTTGTTAATGTTTATATGGTTCCGAAAAAGAAATAAAAAATAATTTAAAAGAACAACAACAGAAAAAAGTTTCACTCCACAACAGAAATTGATTTGCCAATGTCACAGGACCACTAGATCACTCTGCCTGTGGTCCAAGAAGCCAAATTCTACCATCAATAGCCCTGTAGGATTCATTAGTACAGTGGTACCTTGGTTCTTGAACTTAATCCATTCTGGGAGTCTGTTCAACTCCTGAAACTGTTCAAACACCAAGGTACGGCTTCCAGTTGGCTTCAGGAGCTTCCTGTACTCAAGCAGAAGCCACGCTGGACATTCAGCTTCTGAAAAACATTCGCAAACCAGAACACTTACTTCCGGGTTTGCAGCATTCGGGAGCCAATTCTTTTGGGAGCCAAGCCGTTCGAGAACCAACGTACCACTGTATTTTCATCCCGAGAGCTGAAACCCAGTGACTTTCCCAAGGCCGTCTGGGAAGATCTGAAATGGGACTTTCCCAGTTAAATATTCACACTCCACTACAGTGTAAATATTGGACCATAGTAATACAGAACATTATGTGACAGGATGTCCTGATTTTAATTACCGTTATGTAAGCAGTTGCTGAAGTTTGTGTTGTGGAGAAAGAGCTAGCAAAGTTGACTTTGATTTTGCTCTCTCTTCTTAAATATTTTCTACTTATGTTGAAGGACATGCTTTGTTTCTGAACCTTAGACATATTTTGTGTATTAAGAGAACCATAGAATTCTTTGCCTTGAGGCTAATTTGTGCACAATGGCTTTAGAAGCACTGTTTGTTTGGGGTACATGACTGAGATAATTCTGAAAGGATAAGAGAGCGTAGCGTTCAGATTCTCTTATTCCATCTCTAGCAAGCAAACTGCAGCTTTTGTTTATCTGCCTCCCCCACTCCCGCCGGGCTCAGTGTTTTTCCTTGCAAGAAACAAACACTTTGCCCACTCTTGCTGCTTTGTGGAGAGGAAGAGAAAGGATGCACAGATTCTGCCTTGTCCCTCAGCAGGCTAAAATAATACATTAAAGCTTGAGAGAATCGAAACATATTTGCATGGCGCTGAAAGGAGGAGGGCTTCCCACGGGAAGGATTTCCACAAATGAGGAATGAGAAATCTTTGGTCTCCATCTACGCTTGTATGGTCTGCTCTGATGGGCAGCAGCTGTCCAGGGTCCTTCCTAACCTGCTAACCAGTCTTCAATTGGAAATGGCATGGATTGAATCTGGAATGTTCTATAGGCAAAGCATGAGCTGCCAGTGAGAGAGGGCTCCTCCCAAATGTCCGAGCGTTTGGCTTTTGTGTGCAGCGCATAAAATTTGACATTTGTCTTGGTGAATTTCATTTTATAATAACGTTTTATGCTTCCATATGTAAACATGCCATGCAAAATAAGGCATCTGTTTAATATAAAGTGCAGTTGGCTGCCAAAGTGTTGTTATGAACCAGCTTTTCCCAGCTATTAATTATCTGAACAGTAAATTATTCATATTACTGTAGTGCCCAGAGGTCCCAGAAATGATCAAAGCCCCATTGTACAATTCGCTACACATACAACAAACCATAATGAGAGACTTTGCTTTCTTCAAAGGTGGCACAGAGGGATGTTTACAAAGGCACCAGAGCATTGGGCATTGAAATTCTCTTTGTGTTTTGGAGGATATCCCCAGAAAGAGACAAAAGCTTGGATAAAAGAAGCATTATCAACCTGGGTTTTAACTGTTTCTGAAATATAGAAGGATCAAATGTGCTTCCCTGAGGTTATCCAACACAAAAAATGACAACAACAACAGCTGTAAGTTGTCTTATTTCAGCAGTGTGTAAAATAAGGTGTGTGCATGTGTGTATGTGAATCACCAGTATTTGCACAGTATGGTACATTTTGATGGGGTTGTTGGAATCTGCTCTGTATGATGTATAAGCTTCCGAATAAGGCGGAGATGAAGTTATTCTAAGGCTCAAAGAAGTGTGATGCTGATATCAGAATCTCTAAACACAAAGCACTGCTAGCAATCCTGAGAGTGCAAACCAAGCTGAAGAGCCATTTTGCATGCTCATGTGGGGCTTTTATGGTGTGATGTACCACATACAGTACAAACACATCTCCATGGAATTATGAATGAGCTGGTGAGACTTGAGCTTATTTATTTCAGTTGAACTTTAGTTTGCCATTTTGAGACTTGCATCAATAGGGTCAAATTCTGTATCCCCGTCATAATTTTGTCTCTCACTTTTGGTTTGTTGAATCCATTTGAACTATACAAGCATGCTCAGTAACAGCTCCTGAAGTCTTCATTAGCTGTTGCCCTAATTCTGCCTTTTATCATAATCATCATTTAATATTTTTACGCACCTCAAATGTGCTAAATGCTGTACATAAGGCGAAGAAGACAGGTCCTGTCCTACAGGCTTGCAGTCTACATTTCATTTTATCAAGTTTATTTATCTATTTATTTTTGTCTATCCTGAATTCAGCACTCAACTGGGAAAAGCAATTGAGCAAGGATAAGTTTATGGAAGGAGATGCATTTAAGCCAAACAATGTTAAAAAACAACAACTGTTGTGGGATCTTGCCACTAGGTACTGTGGGTTTCAACTGGTTCCCTTTGATGTAGCCTTGCAGGCTGATTTCACTCTGGTCAGAATCCGCTTGCTGAATTATCCTCACTGCCTAACACCCTTATATAGCCTCACTACCAAACCGTCACTTTTATCGTTGTTTCAGGTCTTAAGGGGGCAGACTATCTTCAGCTTTCTCCAGCCTGGATAGCCCCTTGCTCATCTTCTACCTGCTTCTGCTCCAGTCTTCAGGATTTGGCCTTCTCCCTCAGCTTCTTCTCCTTTTCTGTTGTTGTCCTCATCTTCCTCTACTGTCATCTTTGTGCACTCATTTCAGGGTTCTCTCAACAACTTTGGAATAGGCATACTTATGTGCTAGCTTGCCTTTCCTTCAACCAATCAGATTTGAGTGGCATACAGTTCCCCCCGCCCTTATCAGACGTATTTTCCTGTCCAGTGATGGACCAAGAATTTTGTACAAAAAAGCCAGTCAAAAGTGTAATTTTACAACCCACTTTCTTGGTGCAGTATTTGAAAGAACCAGGTTTTCCCCATAACGGTCAGCTGTCAGCCAACAGCAGATACTTGGTGTTTCAAATGTATCTCTTACATGACACCCACATACACATACATTTTATCTAAAGCAAACCCTGTTTTAGTCAGCATATGTTAAAAAGTGATTCCTCCACAACATTGTAGAGGGTGCTAAAGGGGGTGGTGGTGGTTTGAGGGGGAATAGGGAACTGGCAAAAAGGCCTCTCTTCCTCTTATTCTGTGAATCCATTTGATGGATCAAATGCCATTCCTTGAGTACTGGAACACATGATTGGATTCCATTCGGGGCCTAGGGGGGAAAGTATTACAAAACATGGAGGAATGATGTTAAGTCTGCAATCCTAAACAAACTTACAAGGGAGTAAGTCCCACTGAAAACGGTAGAACTTCCTTCTGAATTAACCTGCATAGGATTGTATAATAGATTGCAATCCTAAGCGGTTACTATGAAATAAGGTATAATGTTATACACACTGACATAGAAATAAGTCCCACTGAGCTCAGTAGGAAATAATTTTGAATAGACATACGTAGGCCTGCCTGTGAATTTAATGTGACTTACTTCTGCCTAAAGATGATTGGGATTGATTATTATTTTACCCGAAGCATCTCTTTCTTCTTGTCCATGGGCTATTCAATGTGAGCCAGGCAGCTATTTAACTTGGACTAGGACTATTGATATATTTTACATAATTTGCTCATTGGTTTACTTAACCTTTTTGTTTTCCACCTTTCATTCATTATTGAAATTGGCCAACAAAATTCATTAAAGAAACTTCAAAAATGCAGTACAAAATAGAGTACCAAATGAAACAATGTATTAATTCATTAGCATTTTTGCCAATTTACCCATCCTTCCCCCCTTTTTTCTTAAAGTACAGCTGCGCTCCTTGTATTCCCTGCTAATTACGTGAAGCTTCTTCAGGTGCCCTTTAAACATTCTTTGTATTTTGATTTAATCTTACTCTTGATTTAATCCTATATTAGAGGCACATGTAGCTCCTGAGAGGCTAAAATGTCACAGGTAAATGGTATTCAACTCTGCTTGTGCATTGGTTAATCCCCTGCAGTGCTTGAAAGGTCCTGAATGTTAGTGTATATATGTGCTAGTAGGAATGAGAAGATGGAGGGGGTGGGAAGAGCCATATATAGAAAAAAAGTGTTCATGAAAATTAGTCTCGGCAGTGACTTAAGTAGTAGAGGGGGGTTGCATTGGCCCTGTGTGTATTGCCAATAACAGAGCAAATTGGGGTGATTTGGGGGTAGCCCTTCATGTTACAAAGTTAAATGTACCATTAGCAAGGTGTGTCACAGTGGATCAGGGAGAGCCCAGCTTTCCAAGTAGCTGTGTTTCATGTAAACTTAAATGAACATCCACCTTCCCCTTTCTTTTCTGAGAAGTGAAAACAAGCTGACTGGAGAAATGACCAGTGCCTGAGAGAGGGAAGATAGGGGAGACTTGGGGTACATATTTCACTTTGACAGGCAGGTAACAGGAAAACCTCCCCTTGTTCAACAGCTGCTATACTGCATTTCTGAAATGGGACAGGCTTCACCCTGTCAGAAGGTGCAGTCATATTTGCTAGTTCTTTGAAATGTAGTCATTTTTGTTCAGGGAGTTTGGTTTTTGCTCACTCAGGCCAGAATATTTTCCACGTTATGATGATGATGATGATGATGATGATGTTTGTGTTGAGGGTGATGGTGACTGCCATCCCCCATCAACACTAAAATAATAATAATAATAATAATAATAATAATAATAATAATAAAAATAAATAAATAAATAATATTTTAGTGTTGATGGGGGATGGCAGTCACCACCACCCTCAACACAAACATAATAATAATAATAATAATAATAATAATAATAATAATAATAATAATATCCCACACATCTGGGCAGCTTACAACATAAATAAAAACATCAAACATTAAAAACAACATATCCTATACAAGCAACAAACAAACCAATAAATCAATAGAAACAAAAAATAACAATAACAATAGCAAACAGTTTACAGTTATGCTCAAATTAAAATAACCACCAACCCCAACTAAACATTTAACCAACACCAATACAACAAAAACAAAATGGAGGAACCAAAATCAGAACCATTTAGCCAGTTGCCCCAACCCATGAGTTGTTCCAGCAATGTCCCAGTGGCCTCCCACCAGCCTCTTTTAGCTGTTCAAGGTGAGTCTGGGCTCCGCCCCCAGGCCAGGTGGAAGTGTGTTAGAGAAATTGTCCTCCCAGTGCAGCATTTCTGTCAAATTCGTACTCCCATTTGTCTGCCTGCACAGCGGGAGGAGACTTTCAAAAGGCTGATTCTGGTAAACAGAGTAAGACATGGTTGGAATCCAAAACACACAGACTGGGAATAAGGAATCCCTATTAAAAATGGTGGGATTTATTTCAGAATTAGCAGGCACACAATAGTGCTGTGAGCTGGATTTCCGTTAATCCTGCTCTTGCAGCAAAATTTAACTATGAATTTTTGTAAAATAGCTTAAAGGCCATCTGTAGTTCATGAGCTACTACTGCACAATCTTTTTGCTAATTCTGTAGGAATATATATCTGGCTCAAGGATTTTTCATTAAGGCATGTGTACTTTACTTTAAACAAACAAACAAACAAACAAACAAACAAACAAACAGAAATCCTTGAGCTAGTTAGTTACAGTTAGCAAAAAGGAACAAAAAAAGGAAAACTGGCTCATGAGCTATTGGTGGCTTTAAGAGTTTGAATTTGGGAGAAAGTTGCCTTAAGAACACGTCTTAAGGCAGCCCTGCTTAGGGAAGTTTTTAATGTGTGACATCTTAGTGTATTTTTGGTCTTTGTGGAAGCCGCCCAGAGTGGCTGGGGTACAAATAATAAATTGTTGTTGTTGTTGTTGCCAAGTTCAGTTAACTGAGTTTTATCTGCTTCAAAAAGAAGGCAATTTCCAGGTATTTTGAATACTATGACTATTTATGCCTTTTTGGGTGAACATAAGGCTGCCCACCTTAGCTTTAGATCAAATATTTATAATTGGAGGAAGCAGTGAGGTAACCTTGAAAGGGGCATTCATTTGACACTTATGGTCTCTTTAAAAAAATATTTTTAATTAATGACCATATTTCATTGGTAATGTATTGATTAAAAAATCTCTGTCAAATGTCAATATGTTGACATAACCAATGATTTTTGACTCGGGGGTTTCTAAACTTTGCTTAGCCATGAAGATCATGTACACAACCTTGGGCAAGTCACTATTTTGCAGCCTAACTTGCCTCACAGAAGTTGAGGATAAATGATGAGAATATAATTGTAAAACACTTTGTACATGGAAAAGTGCTGTAGAAACAATTAGCACTAATTGAAGACCAGGTACACATAATCTGTTATCCTTTTCATTCTAGAAAGTCAGGCAATGAAAGATTTATTGGAGAGGAAAAAAAGAGAATAGCTGGTCTTTCTTCGGGTTATGTAAGAAGTCTCTACACATTATGCAAGAATCTTCTCTACACTGAATTCTACTTTCTAGTTGAATCATTGCCTAAGGCCAGAATAAAGGTGTAGAATAACTTGTGCATCATACTTCTCCTCAAAGAAGAAGAAAAATCCTGCTGGTCCAATTCTCAGAGTACTGTGGTAGCACAAGCCTTAAGACTTCTGTTCTCTGAGAGAATTATGGTTGCGTTCAACCAGCTTGGCATAAAAATAATATGTGCATGTGTTTGGTATATAAATAATGTTTATACAGTGGTACCTCTGGTTACATACGCTTCTGGTTACAGACTCCGCTAACCCAGAAATAGTACCTTGGGTTAAGAACTTTGCTTCAGGATGAGAACAGAAATCATGCGGTGGCAGTGCGGCAGCAGCGGGAGGCCCCATTAGCTAAAGTGGTGCTTCAGGTTAAGAACAGTTTCAGGTTAAGAACAGACATCCGGAACGAATTAAGTACGTAACCAGAGGTACCACAGTAATATAATTTGAGCTCTAGATTAGATTATCAGTAGCAATACAGGTGCAATTGATAATCCACATGTCTGTAAAAGTAACAATCCAGTTTTTCCATCTCCTCTACCTTCTTCCCTACCCATCTCAGTCTATTGCATCAAATCCATATTTCATCTAGGTAGAGAATGAGATGCCCTTGATAAACACACATGTTTTCCTCTTTCTACATTTTTAATAATACTGGATATGGAAGGGTTTGGTTTTTTTGCTGGCTTATTGGATCAGATTTTATTTCCTTTCTTCAATAACAAGCAGTGTGAAACTTTTCTTTCATATTGTTTGATTCCCTCAGGGTGCTTGGTGAGCACCGAAATCGCACTGACAACATTCAACATGTAGCAAATCGAAGTGGCCCTTCTTGCAGGCAAATAGAGAGGAATTTAAAACAGCCCCAAAGGTGAGATTGCAACACACTGCAGGCTCCTGAGACTGCACAAGGAATTTCATTCCAAATACAGAAGTTAATGCTTTAAAAAATAAAACTCTCTCTTTTCCCTATCCACATATAATTCTCACATTCACATGTTGACAGAAGCCCTTGTCAAGTGCTTGTCCCTTACACAATGACAAAGAAAGTGGGGAATAAGCACACTAGGACACCCTTTTGTTTCGGTCCTCCTGATATTCATACCTACAAAGATGTCTTCCTCTTTTGGAGCTCAGTGAAAAGGAGACTTTTTGCAAGACTCCTGTCAAATTACACTTGGAGTTCAGAGAACGATGCCTACTGAGATATGCATTGAAATCCACATCCTGTCTCTAATCTGGGAATCTCACTGTAACAAAAAATCTACTCTACTGAGAGGGGGAAGGCTTGGAAATCATTTAATTGGTTAATTGTATTG
This sequence comes from Podarcis tiliguerta, assembly GCF_965153285.1. Lineage (NCBI taxonomy): Eukaryota > Metazoa > Chordata > Lepidosauria > Squamata > Lacertidae > Podarcis > Podarcis tiliguerta. The sequence goes on along the minus strand of NC_139536.1, from coordinate 67,803,845 downwards.
ATGATTTTCTCATCCATCCAGTGTTGGCTCTAGACTTTTGAAGAACCCAGTCTTGAGCTCCAGACTTTTGAGGAACCTACTCCCTGCTGTTTCTGCTATCTATCCACTTGACCTACTCTTCTGGGCCCAATCCAAATCACTGTCCAAAGGGAGAGGTCAAGACTCAAATCAATTGAAAGCAGGAAAACAAGTAGAGACTGAAAGTGGAGTTCTTGCAGGGCCAGGGGGCTCTAAGAGTTGGCAGCTGTCCCTTTCCTGAGCAGGGGCCTTGGGAGAGGAGGACCAGTAATGGTGGCTCCCAGCACAGGCCCTTCTTCCATCTTATAAGAATTTTGGGCTCGCCAACAGCTATTGAGGCAACCATTCATCTTACAAGCCATTTCCCAGCATTATGGCTATAATTATAAATACCACACATACACACATACATACATACAGTATAGCAATAGTTACAATAGGTATCTTTTTAAGTGATGTTTTTGACACAAAAGCTGGCATTTCCTCAGACACAATAAATATAGCACAATATTTCTACACAGTCATAAGAACTGTGGTATCAGAGTCTGGCAGATTGAAATTTTCTGGCAGAAAAACCACAAGGATAGTCCTGGTGGAGCTTTCATGGCAGATCACAGTCAGAAGATCATGCATGCAGCCAAGCACACTGAATAGGTTGAATTAAAGTCACACAGATGGACCTGGGCATAAAAAGGTGCAGTTTGTGGAGTTAAAACAGATGGATTCACCACAAGGAGTTCATAGGGCTTTCTGTCCGTCCCCCATCCCTCAGTGTAAGGATCTACATCAGATACTGAGGACACTTTTATTTATTTATAACTGTCAGTACCTGCAATTTTATGAGATAATTTTCTTTATTTTGAGATATTTTCACAGCAAACTTGAAGAGTGAGCAGATTTTAGAAGATGAATTATTGAAGAGGAACACAGCTGTAGTATCTCTAACTATGGAGTAAGATGCCACAGTTTAGTAAATATTGATTTTGTCCAGATGGAGCTCATGCTAGGATACCTGTTAAAAATGACTGATGCTCACTTACTAAATCACTATTTAATGATCGTTGCAAATTAGCAGTATTTAACCGACACACTGCTGATAGCCAAGAACAGTCTTTCAGTATGTGTGTTTTTGTGTGCGAACACACACACCTTACCCTATCTATTTATCCATCTGAGAGAGAGGCTCTGTTTTATATTGAGGAAAACAGGATCCTATAATTAAAAGCTAATGGTATTGGAGCTTGGCTAATACAATTTAATCTTTTTGTTTACTTTTACATTTATATTCCAGATGCTTAGCACAAGACTCTTGCAGTGGCTTCCTTTGGCTTATACAAAAATAAAAACAAGTACTTATCAAAAACTCAGGTAAGTGTTAAGTGTGGTGGCATTAGGGCAAATGGGTATTGCCCCACTAGTTTCTGCCTGCCCCCAGGCAGCCCCTCCTTTGCCTGCCTTCTTACGTCTTACAACCCATCCAAGAAATGCCACTGCTGCCAGCTTCTTCCACTTTTTCTCAGTTGTAGAATTGAGCAGGGAGGAAGATAAAACTAGAATTAGTTGGCTCAGCCTCCCTTGTGCCCGACCAGTCCTAATGGACACCAGATACCACTGGCTAAGGGTATGCACACAAACTCTTATCAGCTACTCCAGCTATCCAAATGTTTTTCTAAGAAGGAAAATCCCAACCAAAAATTCACAAGAAATTCACAAGAGATTCAGACAGGCCCTTGCCTCGTGCCTGGTCCTGGCATAACTCCATAGAGATAGACACCAGCAGTGCTTTTTTCTTAAAAAATGTTTTGGGGTACTCTCATTTTCATACTCATATTGAAATACTGCCCCTCAATGAGGCCAGACTTAGATTCACAAAATGTTTAGGGGTGTGCATACCCCTGCTTCCCCCCAAGAAAAAAGTACTGGACATCAGGCATGGTTAACCTGCTACATTCCCTTGTGATTGTGAGGTTTTTACATCCTGTAGGGAGCCTTCACAGTTACAGAAGGCTCCATTCTGCGTAATCCAGCTAGTCGGCATGCATGGAGGGTGATAGGACTGGCAAGAGGATTGGAATGGGAGAGGGGAGCAGAACATGCCCCCTCACACCCACCTATTTTGTGAATAGGACTACACAATATCAGCAAGCCCAAACCAGAATTCAAAATGGTGGCACAATGGAATCCAGGCAGAGATTTAGCCTCTGACTAGAATCTCAGCTCTCTGCAGTCTTCTGCTAAGGATTTCTTTTTCTTTTTTTAAAGATCCCCTTCAGACATTTTACCCTTCCCAGGCCACAATGAAGGGAGGGGCAGGGGACCCAATTGGCATGGGTTTTTGAGGGGTCCTATTTCAAGTCCCCCTGGTGAAAGTAAAGGACCCTGGATGGTTAAGTCCAGTCAATTTTGACTTTGTCCCCTGGTGGTGGCAAAGGGGGGAACTTTGGTAAAGATTCCTGAAATAGATCCTATGTTTCCTATCTAGCTTGGATCTATTACCAGATTTGCATGGCACTGCCCCTTCCAGTCAGAGCACCTGTTTGTGAAACAAAACTCATACATGGGCTTGGAAAATAATAAATCTATGAACATTAATTTTGAATGACAATTACTTTTGTTCCACAAAAGATGTTCATCTGAAGGGTAAATGAGGTAAATCTGCAAAGGCAGCATAGCTGGAATCCACTGACTTTGCCATCCCATCTCCTCATTTGCTCTGGTTTGGAGGAGAATAGGAATGTATAGCTCTTGATGTTACTGAATATGACTAGCTGGATTCTGCATCCACAGCTCCGCACATTCCCCCTCGGGATAGCTTTTGATCCCCTTTCTCTGAAGCAGGCAGAGCTACTAATAGGTTAAAATGGTCTGGCTTACAGAGTTTTCATCAGATTTGTCAGCCTCCATTTGTATCTAGGGTAAAAACCTGAAGCAATTTTGAAGAGCTGAGATATTGAACTTTCAGAGCTGAGATTCATAGCTGATGTGTGCTGTACTATATAAGTAATAAAGGAATGCATAAACAGCCAGTAGTGCTCATGATTATGAAGTATTTTTCAAATATTAAATATTACGGATTATTTTTTTTCCTAAATAAAAATAGCAGGCCATCACTTTGCATGCTTTAGAGAGATAATCATTTTTTAACATAACTCTACTCTTTCCCCGCTCAGAGCATGCGGAACATCTTTTGTTTGGCCGACCAATCTTTATCTCTCCGCCCCAGAGGCCAACTTTGATAGTTTACAGAGTTGCCTGTGAAGAGGGATTGATTGTTACACCACCCTGGAAATTGCAGCTCTTAGAAGTGAATAGCCATCTCCTAACAACTCCCAGCATCCTACAGTTTCCAGAATACCTTGGGTGACTCCATGCCTCTTTAAAGTAGTAGTATGTTGCTTTAAATGTATGGTGTGAATGTGGAGCTAGTTTGTATCTATACAGTGTTTGAATTGTTTTTAAGATTTTTTAAAGGATGTTTTTATTGTTTGATCACTTGTTTGCCGCTCTGAGATCCTCTGGAAGGAAAGGTACGATATAAATTTAATAAAGTAAACAAAGAAGGTAGACCTCAGAGAGGGAGATCTGATGCTTTCTTTGGACCTTGAGATGCTCTCCTTGGGGCAATCGAACTGGAGCATCCATTTGCAATTCTATATGCAACTTTCCTGGAAAAAAGCCTTATTCACCAAAGTTGGACTTGCATGTAAGTAAACAAAGTTGATATTGACCTACATGGGATATTATCACTGACAGTTGTCCAAAGCCAAACAATATGCTCATATTATTATTTATTAATATATGGATCACTTAATGCCAGATTAGGTTTCTAAGCCGTTTACAAAGTATAAAAAGGCTTTACAGAGGCAATAAAGTATAAACATCCATAATTTAAATACACCCATATCTTGGTTTTTGAACAGCTTAATTCTCGAACGTTTTGGCTCCCGAATGCCACAAACCCGGAAGTGATTGTTCCGATTTGCAATCTATTTTTGGAAGCCAAATGTCCGATGGGGCTTTCACGGCTTCTGATTGGCTGGAGGAGCTTCCTGCATCCAATCAGAAGCCATGGTTTGGTTCCCGAAGGTTTTGGAAGTCAAACGGACTTCCAGAATGGATTCCGTTCGACTTCCAAGGTACGACTGTACGCTATAAAAGAATTGCATTAAAGCATAAGATATAAAATATATATAAAAAAACAATGTTCTCCTGACAGAAGCCCAACTCTGATCTTTTCTCAGAGCAATTCCATTTTCCAGGTATTTTCACCCTACACCATTTTCTTCATTCTGAAACTAAGAATGTGTTGTTTGTTTGCTTATTATTACATCCATTTATTAGTCTCCTAATAAAAACATTTCTCTAGGCAACATAAAGCCACAAAATTAAAGCAATGATATTACAGCTCAACAAAACCAAGAGAAGCCCACTCAACAGTAATTCTCTAGTAAAATCAACAAAGCAAAGCAGCCAATCTACTAGCAGCAGAGCAATCTCCAACAGCTAAAACTGATCAACTAAAAACATATTTATTTATCTAAAGCCTTCAGGCTTTAGTTGGTGTTGGTTCTGGAGCAGATGATGTTGATTGTACATTGCTGCAGATTTGTGATTTGATATTAGGCTGTTTTTATATACTCTATTATTTATGGTATATTGTACAAGCTGTGTTGTCAGCCAGTCTGTGCTTCTATTGAGGACGAAAGATATAAAAAAGGATGTAATAAGTTGCTGCCCATCTAAGGCTGGAATTGCCAATATGAGTACCAGTGTGCCCACTATTACGTCCTACAGTGCCCACAAAGTATCCCCTCAAAAATCCACAATACATTAGAGCTCATTTGATTTTCCTTCTCAGATCCTGTTTGCATTGGCTCAATCTCTCCTATATTGAACACCCCCCCCCTTAAACACAGCCATATTTTTTGGATGCCAGGACTGGACGACTATCTTTTTTCTGTTCTGAATAAAAGAGAGATGCAAAGAGTTTCTGCCTCTGAGTGAGTATGGTGGTGGTTAATGTGCTTTATCCCCCTATTGTTAGGGTGGGGATGAGATTATGCCTGCATCATTTTGAAGACCTGCATGTCCTTTCTGCTTTTTCAGTTGTGGCGGCCATTTTATGTTATGCCATGGCCCCACAGAAGACTGACAATCACGGTACTCTCTCAAAATTCCAAATATGCCTATTGGCACTAGAAGGTTGACGACTCCTGACATAAGATAATAAAATGATAATTAAGAAATACAGACATTAACATATTAAATTATGTTAAAATGTTAGGCCTGAGAAAACTTTTAAAAGTCTCCAGTGACATTTTTTTTGCTCTTAACCTTCAACATCTCTGATTCCTTAATTATGGGGTGTTGGTTGCACTCTACAAGTTGATACCTACCTGCAAAAAGGAAGAGCCATTTGTGTAAAAACTTGCTCCCATGGGTCAAACTGAGTCCTATGTTCACTTCTTCAGCTTTACTTTGAGACAGGGCATGCCCCCTCATTTACAATTCATTCTGTATAGCATGTGAAAATCATGTTTTGTTTTCCAGTCTTTTTCGGACATGATAATAGCATGTGGTCTGTCAGGATAACATGAGAGGGCACATGAATGTCTGTGTATACTTGTGGTATGCTCAGCTATTTGGCTGACTATGCCTTTGGTATGAAGACATCTTTGTTTAATTTCAGTTATTAGGGATTGGGGTGGGGGGACCGTCAATTTCAATATTTCTTGGTTCTTCATTTTTCCAGTCATAGGTTCAGTTTCCTCATCAGGTTGCACTTAAAGAAAAGGCCATCATGAAAACCCATCCACATTTTAGTGCAAATTTCTCCTAAGGCAAAATTGCATACAACTTTTTTTTTTAACATACACTTTTTTTATTTTTGCAAACTGAATTGACTTTCTCCCCCTCGCTGATTGTAACGTAAGTGAACATACTTGTCTCTGCATGGCAATGGTCAGCAACTAAAGTCCTAGTCTACACATGCAGCAGAGGTGGGGGGGATTCTAAGAGGCCTAAAATGGTGGGATGGACTATACCACTTCATGCTGCAGATGAAAATTATATTTCTGAATGTTTCACTATGTGGGAATTAAAAAAAAAAAAACAAACCCCAGAGAGAATGATTGTAGATCAGCCTCTCCCCAATCATGTTCATTTCCCAGAGAGTTTTCCCACACAGATGAGCCTTCAACAATGTGACCCACTTTTTTCAGTCTAAAGTGGTATGGTCTATTAGTCTATTCTCCCACTTTAGTCACATTCTGCTGGGTGTGAGGCCGGTCTTAAGTTGGCCCACAAACAAAACTAGAGCTTACAAAAGCTGGTTTGCCATAAACATAATGTACAAAAAATGTATTTCCCTAGAAAAGTGCCTTTTCCCATCATCCCATTGATGCCTTTTATTTTCAGCAACCTCCCAGGCTGCTTGATGCCACCACAGCTTTACAGTCAGCTCAACAGTAGCATGAAGGAAATCTGACACGTGCCTTTTGTACTGAAGCCTCTGCTATAACAAGGTGAGCTAACCTATTCATACCACCGTTATTCCCAAATGTAACTTCGCTAGTAATAGATAGCAATCACGGTCCCCTCCCCTGGGACCAGAAAAGCTGAAGCAATAAATGTGTCTCTGAGATAATGTAGCCACATTTTCTAATCATATTTCTAATTTCACTACCTTGTTACATAAAACTGGCTCAGGCTGGGGAGCAAGAGCAGACAGCCAATGGGATAATAACAAGTCACTCAGCTGCTGCGGTTCGAAAATTGCAAAGCACTATGAAAAAGTTACATAAAACCCCAAGGTTGCACCGCCTGGGTACTTCCTGAGAGGTACAAATGCATTAGGGAGGAAACAGGCACAGAGAACCATCTATTTTCATAGACCTGTCAGCATTTTAACCGGAATGTTGTACACATACTTCTGCTGGAAAAGGTAAAGTGTTTGTTAAGGCACTTTCCAAATATAATACACGCTGAGCACAGTGACAAGGTCTGCAGTCACTTTGTTCAAATTGACATTCCAACCTTGTATCTGCCCACTCAGTCTTGATCATGGAAGACTTGAACAATAGTGCATTTAAATAAGAAAAAAAACAGAAACCAAACCACAGCAGAGTATGAATACCACAGACACAATACAGGTCCTGAGATGAACTCACAGGTCTCATGTCTAACCGAGTGGAAGCATTATTGTTACCTCTCATTGCCAACTGTTACCTAGAAACTGTTTTTCGTCATTTCTCCTTGCTCTTTGGCACCATTTATCTTCTGTACTGACTACATTTCCTGTCTTCTGTGTGGTGCACGAAGACACCTCATGGGCATGTGCCTGTTCACAGGATGGTGTTTAATTTATAGTGTATTGCATACCCTCCAACATTTCTCCGATGAAAGTAGGGAAGCCCCGTTCCAGTTCCCTTCCCCATGACAGTTAATGACAAGATTCAAAGCTTCATTTAAGAATGCTCCTAATAGAAGTTGAGTCATGTTTGAAGAATTGTGTTTTTATTTGTTAGTTATTAGTACCCTAGTCAACAAAAATAGATTACTGTAATTTCAGTACTGTATTTCAAACAACAACAAAAATAGAGGTCTTGGCATAATAAACAGGAAAAAACTTTGTATGTATCATTCAGCAAAGTACACAATAACTAATGAGGGCCAGAAGCTGCTGCTATACTGCCAGGATGCTGCATACCCTCCAACATTTCTCTGATGAAAATAGGGATGTCCCATTCCATAATGATAATTTTACTATTTATACCCCACACATCTTACTGGGTTGCCCCAGCCACTCTAAGCAGCTTCCAACATATATAAAAACATAAGAAAACATTAAAAAAAACCCTTCCCTATACAGGATTGCCTTTAGACGGCTTGGGGGCGGATAACTCCACACCCTCCAACATTTATCCAATGAAAATAGGGACATCTTAAGGAAAAGCGGGACATTCCAGGATCAAATCCAAAATCAGGATGGCTTCTAAATCAGGGATGTCCCTGGAAAATAGGGATACTTGGAGCGTCTGTGCAAATATACAACTGGTGCCTGTCATCAAATGCTGTAGTGTGGAGTACCGTGTGGAGAGCCAGTGTGATGTAGTGGTTAAGAGCGGTAGTCATGTAATCTGGGGAATCGGGTTCGCGTCTCCGCTCCTCCACATGCAGCTGCTGGCTGACCTTGGGCCAGTCACACTTCTCTGAAGTCTCTCAGCCCCACTCACCTCACAGAGTGTTTGTTGTGGGGGAGGAAGGGAAAGGAGAATGTTAGCCGCTTTGAGACTCCTTCGGGTAGAGATAAAGTAGGATATCAAATCCAAACTCCTCTTCTTCTTCTTCTGTTCAGGGATCCAGGCAGCCATGTCATCAGCCATCCTTCCTCCTGGGTTTTCCAATTTTCCATGCTCAGTGAGCACACCCAGCCTTAACTGGGGCTACTTATCCCTTTAGTATTTTCTCCTAAATAGTTTTTGATAATTTTTCATAGTTTTTGATAATTTTTCAAACTTGGGGTTCTCTGCCTATGCCCCCACTTCCTGTGCACAGAAAGTGCTATTTTAGCTACATAAGGACCACCACTTGAATAGTACATTTTCTAGTAATTTAGTGTATCCTATTAGTATGTAGAAATGATGCTATAAAAAGTTTAAGGAGAGAAACATCGCAGACAAAACGAAGGGTGGAAGAGAAGGAACAAGAAGCTGCAGGTTCAGCTGTAACAGAAAAGCAGGAGCAGTGGTCTAAAGGCAGTCAAGAATGACCTGGCCATGCGGTTGGGAAAAGTAAGTAATCAACCTGCTTAATGCAGAAATAAGGAAGAAGTCTGCTCCTACCATCCACACAATGTCTTTCAGCATTGTTGCATCTGGCCTGGGGCAGGGGCGGGGGAGAGAGATGCTAGATTCCTGCTCATGCACATGAAGGCAGAACTTCTTTTCAGCCAGAACTCACTGGAACTCAATTCCAGCATCTCTCAGGTGGGTGCCGTTGCCATTATAAGAGAACAAGGAAGGAGTTCATGTTGAGTTCTGGCACTTCTTTTTCTGTGATGGGCTGAACATTGATTCTTGGTATAACAGAGTATGGTCAATAGCGTTGGCTGAGAAACTAACATGACAGGTGAGAGCAGCAAAGGGCAAACACAATCCATATTCCTTTTATAACATGTGGCAAATGTTTATTGAATACATAAATTGCTCAGACTGTGGCAGGAATCCACCCAGCACTCACGGGAAAATGTGGTACGATCTCTTGGAGTAATCAAATGAAACTTCAGCACATGGCATGATAAAAGTCTGTAATATTAATAGGACAAGTTACTTGTTGTTTACTGTTGTAACAATTGTTTTCTCAAAATTTATCTTCTGTACCATGAAAATAAATAAAAACAGTATTTAAAAAAAGAAAAAAAGCACTGGCTGAAGGCTTTATATGCATAAGGGCCTCTTTGGCCATTTTCTCACAGCTTGGTGTCTGTTCTAGTACACTATTGTCACTATATGCTTTGGGGCTGAGTAAGATTTGTTTTGCCTGCCTGTACCTTGCTCAAGCAGTTTTTTTCACTTACTCTGTAGGGGGTGTTAGTTTCTGGTTGTCATTGTTGCTAAATATGTTAATTTGTTTGTGTGTCTATGTTGGTCACACTGTTGGCAGGGAGGCCCAAGAAAGGTTAAGATTAGATGAGGTAACAAGGTGACACCTGTGAAGGTGAAGGCTATTTCTGGAGCCTAACTTCTGGAAGTGGAAGTGAGAGCTGGACCATAAAGAAGACTGATCGCCGAAGAATTGATGCTTTTGAATTATGGGGCTGGATGAGACTCTTGAGAGTCCAATGGACTGCAAGAAGATCAAACCTAACCATTCTTAAGGAAATCAGCCCTGAGTGCTCACTGGAAGGACAGATCCTGAAGCTGAGGCTCTGATACTTTGGCCACCTCATGAGAAGAGAAGACTCCTTGGAAAAGACCCTGATGTTGGGAAAGATGGAGGGCACAAGGAGAAGTGGCGACAGGACAAGATGGTTGGATAGTGTTCGTGAAGCTACCAGCATGAGTTTGACCAAACTGCCGGAGGCAGTGGAAGACAGGAGTGCCTGGCGTGCTCTGGTCCATGGGGTCATGAAGAGTTGGACATGACTAAACGACTAAAGAACAACAAAAACTTCTGGGTTTGGGGCTTTTACCCTGACTCAGGTATTCTGAAGGCTCACTTGCCACACCTGCCCAGAGCTGTGTGGCACAAAGGCCTCCCTTCTCATCATAAAGTGGGTCCCCAGCCTTGGAGCTATGCCTTGCCAGGCTCCATGGTATGGGCAGGGTTTGATTCAACCAGGGCTGAAGTTAAGTTAGCTTCCTGCTCTTCTCATTTCCCCTGGAGATATTGTAAATAAAATGTACCCCTAGTTCAACTCAGGAATCGAATGGGTTGAAAGATTAGAAATGGTGTCTGAATGAGCATAACAAGACCTTTTAAAGCATTGACCTTAGCAGGCAGAGCAGCACCATTCAAACTTGCTTTAGTCACCGACATGTCTTGGGCAACTGGGTTCTCATTTTATATGCCCATGGTAACATCAATATGAGTTGTTCTATCAATACTGAAGAAGAGGACTGGCTTTGAAAGATGAAGCTAGAGTTATTGTTAGAACTTCTTTCTGTGCTACCTTTTAGCCAAAAAGGCCCTCAAAGCACACTATCAAAGTCAAGTAAAAATGTAATTTACAACAATAAAAGTGTGAGGGCATGGAGGATAAGTTATAGGCAAGAAGAATATGTGAGGCTTTAGAAGTTGTTGACTGCTACGAACACTTTGAGATTAAGATAGGTGCCTTAATTGACAATTTTCCTGTTTTATATTAAATTAGTGGTTTCTTAAGAGCTGTGCTCAAAGGTGACCTTCAATATATTCTTTGGAATGAATGGCATTTTATCACTCTATTAATTATTTAATCTATCTTTTAATTAGTACTACGACATTTTCCTGCCATAATTTTTAATAGTAAAATATTTGTGAAATATCACTTAAAGGAATGCTATAGCATCATTAGCACTATGATGCCTTTTTTTTTTAACGGGGGGAAAAACCTTCCTGTCACCACCAATTTAGCAAGGTGCTGGCAGTGACCAGAAAGTGTTTTTAATTATATGTTTATGCGTTTTTAAAAATAGCATTCTACGGTTTTAACACTCTTTCATATAAGTGGTATTTGGCTAATAGTTGGTTTTTAAAATATGTAAATAAAGAAATGCTTTTTAGTCCCCTAATTAAAGTTTTTTTAAAAATCAGTGATGATACAAAGGTGCATAAAACTTTGCACTGACTGCCCTTATGCTTCCAGGTTCATTATTCTTATACTAATTTACAAGGCCATTAACTTGAGTCAAGGATCCCTTAAGGGCCACTTGATTATTTATATCCCTGAGGTCTTCAGGGGAGCCATTGTTTGTGGCCCCCCTTGGCTTGGATGTTACCTCACATCCACCAGCAGCCATATTATGGCCCCGATCTTGTGGCACTCTATTCCATCTGAGATCAAACAGGCTTCCTCCTCTCTGTTGAACTCCAGAGCCTAATGCAGACTTTTTAAAAATTCAGTAGGTATTTTTAAGCCATTTCTGAATTTATATTTAGTTTTCAACTTATTTCATCTCCCTTGCATTTTTGAGCTTGCTCTACACTGCTTACAACCACAGTTAAATTGTCAGAATAAAATAATAAATAATGTTCCAGAGTGCCTTGGAGAGTGGCGCTAACTCACTTCTTCAGAATAAGATTTCCTAAAGGATGGGGCTCCAAAGAAAAAGCAGACTTGGAACTTTGAGGGAGAATGTGCTGATTCCTTCAGTTACCAGACAGAGTATGAAAGTAACATTGGAAAGAGATGAGTGAATCAGTGGGTTAGGGCCAAGGAGAGAACTCAGCAGTAGAGAGGACATTTGTGGGTCTCATCAGTTATAGTCTCAGTTCACTATATGTGGCCCTGTAGTCATGCTGCAGATTCTGGTATATGCACCTGTATCAGAGAAACTGCTGGACATGATCTGTCTGAAAGAGGAATATTTTCATAGAATGAAGTTATGGACATGGCTTGGGGAAAAGTCTTGTCACTTTATCCATGGGTAGCAGAGGCAGGAAGACTTTGTTTCTTATTAATCATGTTCAGTGATTAATAATGGACTTCTGTATTAGCTAGATTAAAAATGCATACAATGTGCTGTTGTGAAAAATTGTGTGGTGTTATGACATTCTCTTTTGGGACGTGCCTTTTTGAAGGCATCTTTTTGAGGAAACATATGGTGTTTTGTTGCATTTTTGACCCAAGAAGTTAAGAGCTGCTGGATTCCAATCCATAAAATGGCATTTAAACATTTGAAGGAATTACTGATAAAAACACCTGTGTCCAAGCATAACAATGTGGAAGGACCAATGACTGTACTACTAGATGCCAGTTCTCTGAAATTAAGTGCTGTATTATTGCAGAAAGCACACCTGTTGCATATTCTTCCAAAACACTGGCAACTACCCAGCAAAATCATGCTTGAAGAGAAAAAGAAGTGTTGGCAACAAGGTTTAAATATACAAAATCCCACCCGTATATATTCGAAATAAACAGTGACTGCAGAAATAAACCACAAACCACTGTGATTTTCAGAAAACCTTTGTATACACAATACACAAGAATCATGTATTGTCTGGTAATGCTAGAAGAATATCACCAAGAGTGATCAATCAAGCAAATAGGTAAGCATTACTGCTGCTCTTTATAGGCCGTATAGGGGTTTGGAAAAGATGCACATTCTTACATCTCATTCATTCATTTTATTTGTATGCCGCTTACCCACAACAAAATCATGCTTACAGTCGTACCTTGGTTGCCAAATGCCTTGGTACCTGTCCGTTTTGGCTCCCAAACGTCGCAAACCCGGAAGGGAGTGTTCTGGTTTGTGAACGTTCTTTGGAAGCTGAACATTTGATGGGTCTTCTGCAGCTTCTGATTGGCTGCACGAGCTTCCTGCAGCCAATCGGAAGCTGCGCCTTGGTTTGTGAAAATTTGGAAGTCGAACGGACTTCCAGAACAGATTCTGTTCGACTTCCGAGGTACCACTGTACATGAATGAAAGCAAGAATACATTTCAAACAAACACTACAAAACCAATTTCACAATAACATAGCATAACAATAACATAACAATTTCATAATAACATAGCAGAACAATAGCAAATATAGTAACAAACAAAAAACAACACAGTTTAATACTATAAATACTAGAGTACTTTAAAAACGTGCATCATCCTATAGCTGAAATAACAAAGGAGCTTTGCTGTTTCACCATAGCCCTCCCCTGATGTTGCTCACAGTCCCTCTTCCCCAGCAGCTTCTAGACACTAAAACTGACCCACTATTTCTGCCAAAGTATTTGCTCCTCACAAGAAAAGCATTCTCCCCCCCCCCCTTACACAGGCAGCAGGGCAATCAGATGTACTGTGGTGGGAGTTGTGTTTGGTTTAATTAAGTGAAAAGTGGCGGCCAAGAGATCTTCTTTGCAGCCCAGTTGTATTTTCAAAGCTCAGAACATGCACTTAACAGCACGGGGTTCTCTGTGCAAATGCTTCAAGCCCAGAAGCAGCTCCTTGAATTGCCATGTGATGCTGCAAGGGGGAGTTTTGATTTATTATTCCTTACTATTGAGGAAAGCAATTCTTGGCAACACCATTGAATAGTTTAAACCTGGAAAATATGTAATTTTGAGATCAGTAGCTGTAAGGGTTGCACAATGTTAAGCAAAGCCTCTTCCTTCCCCCACAACACTTCAGGCTTCTCTGACATTATTTTACAAAATCTGCAGGAGATATTATGAACAGTGAGTAATAAGGCATGTGGCACAAAAATAGCACCAAAAGTATCCTGAATCCAAGTAATTCTCAGTCTACTCAGAGTATTCCTTAGTTGGATACAACTCTTTGTCCTTTTGCTTAACAGACAAATTTGATGAATATGACTTACATTCAGCATGCGGTCGCACTCCAAAACTGCAATCATTCCAACTGAGTTGACACATCTGATAAGACTTTCAGGGGAGTCTCTCCTTTGACTCCAAGGATCTCCTAGAGATCATACCTTGTCTTGGAGTGTTCTGAGACACCCCAATTTGACTTGTGGTTTGCATGGCACCTCTGTACATTCTTTGGAAAAGATGAACTTTTCGTCATATTCTTGTATCAACCAAAGCTGCTGTTGAATAATAAGGGGGAAAGCAGATAAAGAGAGATAATGATTAGGCCTATATAAATTAATTAATCTTCTCATCAGAACAGACAGCAGACATAATTTTAATGCACCCTACTCATGCTTTGTGGAAGGAGTACAAATTGTCTCCATTAATTGTCTTCCATTTTATTCATGGGCAATGTTCAGCTGTGATGATCATTACATGTTCAGGTGAACCCGCCACAAGGGCTATAAATCAAAGTTATAAATTAGTTAAATGTAAAACATCCAATTGAAAGGGTTTTCTAATAAAAAATAATAATCAGCTGCTTGCTGTGAAAAATAGTCAGTGTTACAAAGTCAATCAAAATGTGTTCATATGCCAATTCAGTAGGTAATTCATTAGCTTTCATGACCTTAGAAGCCACACAATGCCTAACAGAGGAAACATAATGATACTTACAGAGCAGTACTATGCATGTCAACTCAGAAGTAGATTTTAGTGAGTTGAATTGGACTTACTTGCTCAAGTGAGTATCATATGTAGAGTCATAGAAATGTAGAATTATAGAGTTGGAAGGGACAATGAGACTCCTTTCGTCTAACCTCCTGCAATGCAGGACTCTCAACTAAACATCCCTGACAGATGGCCTCCCAGTTTGGTGTCATCTGCAAATTTGATGAGCAGCCACTCAGTTCCTTCATCCATATTGTATATAAAGCCATTGACAAATGTAATCTCAAATACAGTATGTGTGGTCTGAGGAGATACATAGATGGGGGCAAACATGCACTTACGCAAATTTATACAGTACTTTACTCTCCAATGCAAATTCTCAGAGCACCTTACACACACACACAGACACACACACACCAGCAACCTAACCAACTTATCTAAAAAGCCTGTGGAAATTGGGAGCAGAGGCACGACAACTGGTTTTTCACCTGGCACTGAACAGACAACAGATTCAGAACCAGGGTTCAGGAAGAGATCCAAAGCCAGGGGCTGGATCTAGACACATCAGAAAAGTGTGTTAGGAAAACGTGTTGTAAACCTCAAAGTGGGAAATCACACTGGCGAAAGACGGAACTCCACAGCACCGTCTGGTGTCACAGTGTTATAACACATATAAAACACTTTTTCTTTACCGATGTAGCTGAGTCCAGGGTGTCAACACAGATAACGCCATATCTTCAGTCACCACCCAGCTCACCTTTGGTGATAGTAGGATCTGGAGAAGGCCTTTCCTTAGACCTTTATCCATTCTTCCTGTGAAAGTAACCGACACAAACAAGGATTTCAAGAGACACAAGTAAAAATGGTAAAGCTCTATTTTCCTTACATGCAGTGTAGGACAACATATCCTGCCGTAACAGGCCTACTTATGTAGAAGGGGCCTTCTTAGGGATGTAAGCTCTTCATAAACTTTCTCACTCATTCCCCTATGTTTGCTACTGATGCCGCACAATCAGTTTGCTGCTTCACAGACAGAAAGAAACATTTTGAACTGTATTCAGGCTGTGCAGGATTAGGATTAATACATGTTGTAGCGGCTGACCCATCTCTGTAGGTCATGGAGTTCTTTTGTACCTGTTCTTTCTTGAGCAGTTGCTTCCACATCTGTTTCAGAGCAGGCAGCATGGGAGCTACAGAGAGATCTGAGCCAAAATCGCAGCCCATGCACTCGGTAGAAAGACTGATTTCCCCATTGTTCAGGTGGATTTTTCAAAATAAAAAAAAATTAAAAGCAAAAGCCTTTTAAAATCTCTATTTATACATGATAAAAATAAGAATGGCAGGAGCCCAGAACAAAAAATGTTATTGGAACATCAGCTAACTCCAGTGGCACATTATATATTTTTTTGCTAGACAATGCAACAGGCTGTGATTAGTAATCTTAGCATGCATGGAGCAGCTCTTATTTATAATAGTGGCATAATAATTTCCTTCACAGCTGGCAAAGCACTGGATATTTGTTTCTCTGAGATAAAGTGTAGCCTTCTGACAGAAACCTTAGGTGTTCGTAATGATACATCCCCTAAGTTTCAGTTGCCTTTCAGCTATGCAGGTAGTTTCAGTTAAATGATGAATTCTATTACATGCCAGGAGAGCAAATAGCAGAAAAGCTAATTTACAGCTTCTCTTCTTTAATAGCTGAGTACTGGAAATTGTGGCACATGGCCATGAAAATTAAATAGCTCTTGGGTGGGATCCAGACTTCACTTAGAGTAGACCCATTGAAGTGAATGGGATGCAGGTTAGGCAGGACTAAGTGAATTCCCATTTATTTCAATAGAGCTACACTAAGCATGACTAAAAGCTGCAGTCCCAACCATGTCTACTCAGAAGTTGGTCCCACTGACTTCAGTGGTGCTTAGTCACAGACAGGAGGTGTTAGGATTGCAGGCTAAGTTTGTAACTAGTCCACTAACTTTTATATTATGAGCTGGATTCTATTGTCATTGTGAAACAATTCCTCAATTCTGGCCTGAAGTCACACTAAATCAATGGGGGGGGGGGGAGTCTCAAACATGTTTCTTCATACTCAGCGCATGCAAAATCTAAATTTTGTACTTAAAACTCAAAAATTCAGCACTTGGAATAAATTATGCAAATCAGTGCAATTTATGCCAGTTTTACTTATTTTCCCCACAGTGTGCTTTGTTTAAATGATGTTTGAATAACCGCATGGCCATTTTTCATGTTTAGCTTTGGAAATCAGCAGTGGAATGAGAAAATGAGAACTAAAAGCAGGACACAGGCATATGCCGAAATTCCACCAAAATGCCAAAAACCTGCAACACCTTCTGGTGTCGATCCCAGAATCCCTGCTTTCTTTTTCTTTGCTCTTATTGTTCAGGAGGTATGCTTGAAAATGTATGAGATGAACGAATGCAGAAATCTTTGAGGCAGCAAGGGTTTCTGAACAAGATTACCAGTAGGCTAGGCTTTAATGAGATGTATACTTCCTTGGCTCTGCCCATGTCATAATGCCATGCATGTTGTTTTCTTTTATTTCACTGAAATGACTCTACTATTCTCCTTTGCTGCCTCTTGTAGCTTGAACTCCTGTGTGAGAGCACTGCTCTGACCTCCTTTGAGACCTCCCTCAAAACATTTCCATGAAGCCTTTTAAACAACCCCCTTGCGCCCATTCCTTGCCAAACTAACACCTATCCTTCCCCTGTTGACCTCTCCCTCCATTTCCCTCACCTTCCTCTGGTTTACTTGTGATTATTTGGAACTGTATATGCCTCTTGGAGAAGGGACTTGCCAAACCTGTACTTTATAATGGATTATATGCATAACTGGGATTATTATTATTATTATTATTAGCAGAATAAGAAATGTGACATTTTGCTTGCTTTGCATATTTTATAGAGGTTTTGGCTAGAATTTCCAGGGTTTTTAGTGGAGAGAACACACAGATGTATGACTAAATGAGGACTATATTAAGAAGGGAAATATAATTGGCAGACTCAGAAGAGGAACATGTACCTTTGATGGGTGGAAACTTCCTTTTTTATCTAGCTTCTTTGATGCCATCTGTCTTCTGAGCAATGCAGCTTTTCTTTGTAGAAACACGTACCATGCTATGGAGTTCCTGCTAAGTTAAAGTTCAGAGCTAGTAGATTATTTCTGCCATTGTAATATATGGTACATCCTGTCAAGATGACTTGAAGCAAGAGGCTTTTGAGGTTCTGCCTTGCTCAATGTTCTGCATCATGGTCTGTTCCTTGCACCCACCCCCCTCCTCGCAAAGCAAACAAATGCTATTGTAACCTTTGCGACCAGAAATGAGCTGCAAGATAGCTCCACCTTGTCACACTCTTCTAACTTAATATTATTGATGGGGATTTAAAGAAAGAAAATTAATTACAGGCTTGAGTTGTTTCCCATCCTATGTAGCCATCGCTTTCAGCTTCAGTGCCTGTTGTCACTTGTCCCTCAAGAAATACTAGCTTCAAAGACCGGAAGATAAATAAATAAGTGAAAGGTGCAGCACAGGGAACTCTTCAGAAATAAAACCCTGACAGGAGGTCATGGCCAGTGGAGAAAGAATCTATTTGGTTTTGCAAAGCCCTTGTATATATGAATAAACTTCAGAGTACACACGTCAAAGGATCATTCAGGGAGTGTTCCACTTCGTGTGCTGAGAAGGGAACTGTGTATAAGTTGGTTGACTAAAGTCCACTCTGAATTTTCTCTTCTATCAAGTTAAAACAAGTGTTAAATGCTGAGGTTACGAAATAAAGCCTGGGCAACACTGTTAAGCTACAGGAACAGATTACTCTAAAGCAGGTGTGAGGAATGTTTGGTTCTCCTGATATAATTGAACTACAACTCCCAACAGCCCCAGCAAACATGACCAATAGCCAGTGATGATGGGAGTTGTAGTTCAGAAACATCCAGAGGGCCAAAGTGTGCTCCTCACACCTGCTCTAAAGTAATCTGTAGCTTGGCAGCCAAAGGTTCCCTACACTTGCTCTAGTGCATGTGGCCATCCTCTTTCCCAACTCTGCAAGTTTCTTCTCTGTAACATGCTTCCACTATCACTTCCATGCTCTATTACTCTCCCCTTTCTTCAACTTCTCTATCTGCCATTTAATTGGTTACTGGTGGTAGGGAGTCTTCATCCTTGGTGTGTACCTGTCACCATGACTAAGTCATAAATCTACTCAGCCTAAGAAATGTTGTGAGGACCATCGATAGCATGTGATACATTTTGCACATTTCACTTACTTCTGCAGAGAAACAACGGAAATGTTGCTTTTTAAAAAAAGGTTCAGTATACCATCTCTGAATGAGCATCAGATAAGAGAAATTACTTAAAGGTGAGCCGTATGGCTGCCCAGCTCTGCCTCTGCAGAGCTGCATATCAGTAAGCTAAGCATGTTGCAGGAGCCTTATTTATCATGTCATACCGCAAGGTAGCAGCTAAAAAGCAAAGCCTTGATGAATCGGCAATAGAGTCCTTCATCAATGTGATGCTCCTGTTGCTTCATTTGTGTGCAAAACCACAGGCTGCTACTCAGGGCTGCAATTTATACTATATAATTTTACTGATCTCTCCCTCTCTCGATGGTTCAATATTTGGAATCAACTTAATTCTCTCAGCACATATTTTGCTTTCAGATATTCCAGCTACACTTCAATTGAATGTGTGCCAAAGGCTGAACCAAAAGCCCTATGTTTTCTCCCATGGTGTGAGTGGGGCTGTGCTTGCGTGTGCACTGTGAAAATCTGCGAGGAAGTGCTTCTTCACACAGCACATTATTAAATTATGAAACTCGCTTCCATAGCAGGCAGTGACGGCCACCAACCTAGATGGCTTTAAAAGAGGACTAGACAAATTCATGGATAAAGGGCTATCAAGAGCTGCTAGCCATGATGGCTATGCTTTGCCACCAAATCTGGAGGCAGCAACACTTCTGAATACCAGTTGATGGAAACCACAGGAGGCGAGAGTGTTCTTGTGCTCAGGTCCTGTTGGCCACTGTGAGAACAGGATGCTGGACTCGATGGGCTATTGGCCTGATCTAGCAGCTCTTCTTATGTTCTTACAAGGACAACCCCTTCATACAACTGTGTGCATGGAAGCTTCTGAGTAATCTGGAACTGTGACCACACAGGTTTCCATATGGCATGGAAGCCTTTGTGTGTAAAACTATACACCGGAAGGCTTTGCCCCTGTAGATTCTCACACTGTAGCTATGGACACTACTGTAGACAGCTGCCATTCTGTGCAACCCAACTTACATGCTGGGAGTGTTCCTGAGTAAATAATCTCAATAAGACCATTATATACCAGAAAAGAAGAGCTCAGCTGCAAAACGCAACCCAGATATTGAATTCTTGTGATTTCCTAATACTATGCTGGCAGAGAGAGACGTCACACTTAATTTCCAGATCTCTTTAGGATGTGGTCCATTCAGGGTCATGCACACTAGCTGTAAAATGCATCCAGGTATTTTATTAGGACAATCCTTGAAATGCCAAATAAACAGATCAACAATCAACACTCCTGTGTTTCAAAATATTTCCTTTTGTTGCTGTGGGTTGTCTTCTTTGCTTGATTAATCTGATGTTCTTTGCAGGCCTCTTCTACATTACACCTTCTCAATGTTACTATAGGCTGGATTGTGTAAATCGGTCCATGCAGTTTGTGGGTGGTCCTGCTTCACAGCAAATGGTTGACTGAGATGGTGCTTTTTCTTCATTCAAGTCCTATCCTAAGATGTTGGTGCTGTTCCAATGTTTTCAATAGGAATAAGCCAGTGTTTTGTGAGCAACCCTCACGCTTTTGCTTCAGGGTGAGAAATTTAATTAATAGGATATATTCCCATATAAATACCAGGCTGCAATTCCAACTACTCTGACATAATAATTGGTTGGTATATTACCTTGCATGTGAGCCCTACATGTAGAGCTGTGTGCAAATAGCCTCACAAAATTCTCCACCCTTATTGCAGAGAAATCATGGAGTGGAGGGAGGGAATCATGGAGTGGAGGGAGGGAACAGAATTTCAGCAATTTTCTCAGTGGGAGGAGAAATTCTCTAATACTTTTTTTGGGTGGCTTGGATCACCATAAGCAGTGGCAAGAGCATCTTTCTTTTTAAAAGGGTTTTTTTGGTTGTGCTTCTTTTTATTACTGCTGCTGCACAGAGCCGTGCCACTCTTTTGCCTTTGCTGCAATGCCCCAGTCCCTTGTGCCATCCTAGGGTGCTGTGTGGAAAAGGGGAAAATGGCGGCCGCCACAAACATGGTGGATAATTTTAGAAAGAGGCCTTCTTTTTCTAAGGAGGTGGGAAAATAGAGAAGTCTCCTCAAATTTTGTCAGAAAAGGTTGTCTTCAGAGAATTTTTTTGCTCTGCTCTGTCTACACAGCTATAAATAATCAAACCATGATCCTGTTTATGATGTTGGTTTTGTAACATCTTCCTAGGCTGACTTCTTTTTATGTATTATATCATCTGTCTTCAGTTTGCTGCAGGCAATTTGATTTGATGGGAGTTCAAAAAGCTGCAACAGCAGTGTTGTCGAGACCCAAACCCTTTGCAGAGTATATATATTGAAAAATAAATGACACTTCCTCCTGGTGATTGTGTATGTGTGAAGTGAAATCTGTTATTTGCATAGGAGAAAGATCACACTTAAAAACAACAACATCAGAGTTCCAAGGGAGCTACTGTGGAAACACTGCTGCTCTCATCAACAAAGGCAAAGGGGTAATGAAACACACTTTTCCTGAGTGATCCACCTCATGGGATTGGGTCCTACTTGCAGCAAAAGATGATTTATGTTCACCCCCCCCCCCATCACTTAATGTGCACATTTATTGAGTCAGCAGAATCCATTTAGCACTCTTCTAGCAGGAACAAATCCCTCCAGTTTTGGGAGATGGGTACATGATACAGATACAGTCCATAATCAAAGTTTTGACAAGCAATAAACAGGGACAATGGGCTGAGGACAGCATCCTTTCACTGATCATTCCTATCAAGGCTGACAGCATCAAATGGTGGGCATAATCTCTCATCATTCTGCATGTGATGACTCATCGCTGAATAAGTAAGCTATCTTCATGAAAAACACTGTGTTGGAAGTGATACGTAACTATGATGTTTGGAATGTAGTACTGTAGGAATCTCTTGAAGACTTTTTAATAATGATATGCCTGTGCAACTGCTTAACATTTTCTTGTGTAGCCAGCTATTTTAGTGATTGTTTTCCACTGCTTTTAATGATTTTTCTTTTTTAAAAATGTTTTTATATTGCTGTACACCGTCTAACGGAATATACTGAAATGGCAAAATTGACAATGAAACAAAGAGGAAGAGACGACAACGAATTTAAGGAAGAATGGAAGATGTTTATTGCTTATATACAGAAGCATTGTACTCAAGTTAATACATTAGCAGGGTTTTAAAATTACTTGTAATTTTGTTATGAATGGATTATAGGTAATACAAATGGGTTTAAACTTAGCAATGGACATGCGGTACATTGATAAATAATGGAACCAAGGAAGGGACTAGAGGGAAGTCAATCTGTTTTGTTTTGTTTTTGTATTTTTGTATTTATTTTTGGGAAATTAATAAAATATTATTAAATATATTGCTGTACACCACCCTGACATTTTATGGCAGGGTGGAAAAAAGTAAGTTAGTAAGTAAGTAAGTAAGTAAGTAAGTAAGTAAGTAAATAGTAATTTCAAGGAAGTCCTTTGAAGCCATTCTCTTAACATGGATGCCTGTTCAAATTTAACAGATTCCTAATCCTCCCTCCCTTTATGTTGCCATGAGACTGTTACATTATTTTGTAATGTGACATCAATGATGGATGATGCTTTAAATATTGTACAGCACTATGGAAAAAACTATAATGAGGTGTGACATTTTTACTATCATTCCAAAGGCTTGTGTTCACTTTGTATTGATAATTTTTTAAAAAATGCTTTGGGTTTTATGTGTGTGTGTTTGTTTGTTTTGTTTTTTTAAAAAAGAAAGGCAGGTTTACATTATATAAAAGTAAAGTGGTCTCCATTGGAGTATTAGGAAGCCTGTAATTTTATGTTCACGTCTTCTGCCTAAAACATTTATGGTGTCATAAGAACTACTTAATGAATGTACTGCCTTGTAATACTCCACGGGGTATACTTTATTCTCTATTACAGCTTTTGTGTCTGCAGATATTTCTAAAAGATCAGTGCTAAGAAAGCAGAACTGTTACTGATCATGCATGTTTATTAGGAGGTGTCGGTCATGGAGAATGCCAGTGCCTTCAAAGCCTCAAAACGATGTAGATCTTTTTTTACAGGTAATTACGCACAGATAAGAACTGATGGCTGCGGGGATTTTCTACATTTTGCATATTACACTTGATAATAATATATTGGTATGCTCTGAGGCAGTGTTTCACCTGATTCTGTAATCTGTCTTTATGTGTTAGGCTGCTCAGTGTTATGTCCTTGCATTTCCCTTAATCCTGTGTTGGACAAATCCATGTTGATTGCTTCTTTTCATACTGTGAGCACAGAATTTGCACATGATTTGTATAAATAATGGCAATGATTAATGATTGAACAGGACACAGGACTGAACTTCTCAATGATGTGCCTGTTGCATTTATTTTCCAAATTTTCTCCACCGTTTGAGGTGGTTGTTAGGGATGTGCAAAGCCCTTCTACACCAATCTGGCCCCAATCTGTGTCCCCCCCCTCCCGGATTAGGCTGATCTGTCCCTTGCTGCTCTGGGAACCTGCTTTTCTCCCCCATTCCCCTTTCTTCTGGAAAGTAACGGGTTACACTGCATTTAAGTATAGTGAACAAGACACCATATTAAATGCAGTGAACCTATAGTAAAATGCAGGCTCTAAGCAGGAAGGCAGCAGAGGATGATTATGGTGTAGATAAGGGAAGAGGGAGAGTGAGCACAGACTCTGAAGTTAGGGGGAGATTAGAGTAAGGTTACCAGATTTTTTTCAATGAATCCAGGGGCACTTACCAACTTCCTACTAAATAGATGGATTTTGTCAGGGGACTGATTTGTAAATCCGGGGACTGTCCCCGGGAAATGGGAACGTCTGGTACCCATAGATTAGAGGCTTCTGTGGAGAGCTGTGGGTTGTTTATGGTGCAGCTGCCCCATGCCACAATGAACAAACAAATTAGGATAGAATTGGTCAGAAATTTATCATGTTCTTTGGATGGATGGTAAGAACATCCATTTTACCTGCTGCAATTTATCAAATATGCCTGCACAGAATACTTGAAAATGTCAAATGTGTCAGTGTAATCTTTACAATCACTTCTTGAGATTCAAGATGTTGACACAGGAACACAGAGATAGTAATTTGATCTCTTCAGTTTTTGAAGCACCACACCAGGAAAATAACCTCTTCTGTGTGCTTATATTCTTTGACAAAGGACCATTCATGAATGATCTCATTTAATATATATATATATTGGTTCTTTATGTTTAAGATTTGACATATTCATAACTTTCTTCACACGACGCTTTTCTTTCTTAATGAAAAAAGTTGTTCTTTGTAATAACATTGGGCTGTTTGTTGAAAGCCCACTTTCTTTTCTTACATATAGAATTCTGTTTTGAAAGTTAAAAATACCGGGTGATTTTCAATCTTACTCAGAGTAGACTCACTGAAATAAATGGATTTACATTATTTAAGTGTATTGATTCCAATGAGCCTATTCTGAGAAAGACGAATGTTGATGGTTACCCACAGACAACAAGGAGGGTGAACATACATTACATTACAACTAATTAAGGGGAAAATTAATCTCACTTATTATAGTCCATAGTGCAGGGATCACCAACTTCTTTGTAACTTTGTGTGCCTATAGAACCTAATGTAAACCTGAAGTGAAGTGCAATGCTGAGTTGACAGGAGTGTCAGCCTATGGCACAGAGGCAGAAGAGCTTGAACACCCAGCATTTTCCAAGCAAACACCAGTAACAGAGCTAGCAAAGAGCACAGAACAGACAATAAGGTGATACATTACTTCAACTTCTCTTCATCAAACCACCATGGACTGAAGAGTCCTGGTAAAATCATTAGAATCTAGACATGTCAGTCACTCTCCTTTCACCCTCTACCCACCCTGACATTTTCCCTATATTGCAGGGTTGGGGAGAAATGTTTCAAATTTTGCAGATATGCTGTCCACAGCATTTTGTTTGTTTTTTTAAAATCCAAATTTCTGAAGAATGCTGGAGAGATTCAGCTTTGGCTCATACAGGCCTTGAATCTGCCAAAAACGAAAACAAAAAAACCAAACAAACACCCAATTTGTCAATTTTGACTAACTTCCAATGAAATAATGGGATTAATTGCCAGCTAACATCATCTTATTGGTCAACATTAACCTAAAAAATAAACAGAACAACATTATAGTGGGAAAGTACAGCAATAAAGAAGAAAAGAGAGAGAGAGAGAGAGAGAGAGAGAGAGAAATTCTAGTCAACTGTTTTTAAAATGGAGCCTGTTTTTAAAACTATTATCTCAATGTGGATGTGGAAAATGGCAATTTGTTTACCTTTGGGGTTACAAAGAAGACATCTGTTTTTCATAAGATTGGTAATTATGTAATTATAACTTATTAGCACCCACATGCACAGGGTGTTTTGTTCTACTCAATGAACTGACTAATACAATATTTACTGACAAGTACAATGTTTATTGCCATGAACTTCACTATGTAAATTGCCATGTCAAACCATATTTTGAGTGCTTGACTCAGAAAAAGAGAGATAATTTGAAAAAATAAAATATAAGTAGGCTGGAGTTTGTTCTGTGGGCAGATGCAGATGAGCATTTATCCCATGCTAAATGCTTGGAAACTCACTTGGAGAAACATACAAAGACATGGGAAGCCAGTCATCGTAGTGACCAGCTATGAGAAGATTTACACTGTTTTGTACAAACAATTGGAAAGGTTGGGTAACGATGACAAGGGGATGAGGCAGAATTTGCCAGCAGTGAAGCAGTGGGGCTGAGGATTCAGCCTCCTGGCAATGGCAACACTGCCACTTATTGGGATGTGGCAGAGGCAGGGCAGTGGCATGGTCAGGGTGTACCAGTAAAGCCAATCAAATACACCTGCTGGTGCCTGTGCCACCCCAACCTCACCACCCCTCCGCTCCCATACTGTCATCCCTCCTGCCAACATCACTTCATACTACAGACACCTGCAACTTGATGACTTTTTACATGAGAGAATCATGAAGGGAGGATATCTGACTTCTGGGACTAAAAATGGCAGACAGTGTCATTGTTTATTGTTATGGGCTTCTTACTGGTTACAAGACTAGCCAAGAAAATTCACCTTAAATCCGAAGAACAAGACTGGAGTCAGGGGAAAGGTTTAGTCAATCTATGGAAATTGGTTCCG
This sequence comes from Podarcis tiliguerta, assembly GCF_965153285.1. Classification (NCBI taxonomy): domain Eukaryota; kingdom Metazoa; phylum Chordata; class Lepidosauria; order Squamata; family Lacertidae; genus Podarcis; species Podarcis tiliguerta. The sequence continues at coordinate 67,777,692 of NC_139536.1, read as the reverse complement.
CATCTCTTCCTTTCATTTTCAGTGTGAGGAACTGAATCAACAAGAATTTGTCCTATCTTCATTTCATTTTTAGCAACGAAAGCACACACCTCCCAACTGTCATATTTGTCAGTTCTCATTATGCAGTGCAGAGGAATGCAGGTCAGAGGCCTGTGGCAGGTGCCTCCAACCACCACTGATCAACTAATGGGAACAACTAATGGAATTGGAGGCATGACCTGTATGTTATTTTTCAGGCTGCCAGCTCCTAGCAAAACAATGACTTTTGCAAACCTGTTTCAATATGCAACATCCCACTTGTGGATTGTTCAATATATTCATTGTATTTGCTGAATACAGCAGAGTAAATGGGCTGTCAGAGCCCCCCTGCGCCATTTTGGAGCCTATCATGAAGGCTGCAGTTGATCCTGAAGGTTGACTGAAGTTCCCATATTTAGTTCACTGTAGTACCTAGACAGATGGATTTACAGTAGGTGTGTGTGTTTGTGTGCATGTGCATCAATATCTATCTATCCCTACATCTTATTGAACATTAGGCGATATCAGTATGCCAAGATCACTCTTACTGAACTAGAGTACTGAATATTTTGGGATGTCTGATTTCTATTTAATATAGAAATTAATTGTCACCACTGCTATGTTCAATGCCTGATTTTAGTAGAAAAGAAGAACAGTATCATCTCATGGCCCTATTTTGAAATCTCTTGATTTTAATGAGGCTTACTCTGATATAGGACGATATGAGAATTTAACCTTAAGCTTAGAATCTGAATCACATTTGGATCAGGGAGAAGGGTTAGTCTATCCATGAAAGTTAAATATAACATAATTATGATTCAGGGTGATTGATATGTTATATGTGAATGGGTGTAATAAAACCAAGTTGGCTGCTTATTCTAGGGGAAAACAGGTTTGGGGGGGGGGGATTTCAACCACATAAGCAGTAGGTAAAAAAGTATGCTTAGAGCTTTTTGCACCCATTGCTTTTCTCCCTATCAACTTCCCATCCCAGTGTGAAGGTGTCTGCTTATCTTCACAAACATGTACCCTGGAACCTGTCCCTTCTGAATGAGTTATAATTCCTAAATTCTCAGCTTTCATTTTTGTTAAGGGATGAGCATGAGATACAAGGCAAAATGTAGAAACTATCATTTTGTGCATGAAAACCTCCCCCTCCTCCAAAAATTCACATGTACATTCATGAACAAGGGTTAAGCAGACACACCCAACACTGCTTTTCTGATTCAAATAATGTTCTCTTGGAGCTGCTTTTCTGTAAAAGAAACAACTGTTGAGATTTTGTAACATGTATCCACATGTCACGTATAACCCTGTCCACATTCAGTCATTTGGACATGGTGTTGATATTTGAACGCACACACCCTTCCCGGAACTACTAATAGCATCACGTTTAAAACTCAAAACAATTTAAAGCACCAGGTATCAGCAGGTTAATTTAGTGAAGGAAGTTAAGCACAAATTGAAAAACAGTCTTACATGGTAGGGAAATCTCAACCCATCTGTGCTCTTCTTTGAAGATGTAGCACTCTTAGGAACTATGAACTCTAGCTAGGTAGAGTGGTTTTTTTTTATTAAGAAAATAATTGAAGCCCCAAGAATCCCAAAGACAGAGTCAATAATCTGAATTGTTCCATAAAAGAAATCCCTTTTGATTATGCTTACTAATCATTTTCCCACTTAGAAACACTTGCTATGCAAATTATGAATTAGGTGTATATGGGCACATAGGGAATAACAGTACTGAAACTTTTAATTATTAAAATAAAAATAAAGTTTGAGGATATGCAATAAAGTCTATATCATTATGAGAATATTATGCAGTAGTTGTGCTTACTCCTTATTTTATATCAGCAAAATAAAATGAAAATGACAGAAAGTTTTCTCAAGTATTGGGTTCACTCCATGATGAGTTAAATGCTTCAGCTGGCCATCTGAGTGCAAGCCAAACTCAGTGTGCTGGATCCTGACTCACACCTCTGCCAATGTTAAGGACTCCTTCCATTCACAAAAAGGACTACAATTCAGTGGACAACGGCATCACTGGAAGGAGGAGGGTAAAGGTGGTTTTCACATATTTCCCTGGCAGCCCCTCACAACACCGCTCATGGTGTTCAAGAGAGTCCTTCAGCCTTCCAGAACAGATTCAGGGTTGAAGGAGGAAATGGTGAAAAGTGATTCTACTGCAGTCCATAAGGACAACCAGCAGAAGCATCCCTTAAGAGGAATTCCATTTACAGGAATTCTGGATCCAAGTCCATTATGGTGTGTGTTAGGCCTGGGCACAACCCAATCTGGGCACCCAATCCAGACCTCTGGATTGCACCCAACTTGGCCCAGATCCACCTCCAAATCAATTTGACAAAGCAAATTGAAAGCCTGGCAGCCATGGATGGCGGCACACGGTCCAACACAGGGCAATCCAGGGCTGTCTTGACCCAACTTAGCTCAAGCCCAGATCCTCCTGAATAGGCTTGCTTCTGTTTGGGATTTGGGACCTGGCACAGCCCTAGCTTGTGTGATCCACTAACAACAGCCCTGCCAAAAAGAAAGAAAGAAATCCCCAGGAAGTTAATGTCCTCTAGAATATGCAAAGTAATGTATCCCTTTGGGATCACAGATGGCCATTTATGAAATGCCAATTCTCCACATTGTTCAGGTAACCACATCGTTATCGAGCAAGCTCTCATGAGCTACTGGGTGGTGACACAAATTTAACCACATCCTCTGGATTTGCCATTGGGTGTAGTTGAGTGCTCAAATTATTTTTTGGCAACTGAATTTGGATTCTGAATATTGGCATATTACCAAGCTGCTCTATCAACTGTCCAAGAATAAAGAGTAACAATTATCTAAAGAAGTATCATAAGTATCACACAGTCAGCTATTTGACTGCACACATAGCTAGTTAAAAGAGGAAACCAGAGGAATTTGGCTTTAATAGACTGAGGGCAATCTATTGCTGTGTTGAAGTTTCTTTGAAAATCTATTATGCAGATCCAACGGTATATGATATTTGTAAATGGGCTAATATTAGCATGACCATGATTTATTTTAGATAAAACCATATATTTCTCCAAGGCACTCTCTTCAAAGCATCATTATTACTTTATTAAATACTACTTTTGCCTACTTGGGCTTAACAAACAAATCTAATGGCATGAAAGAATTTAATTTCAGAGCTAAATGATAATTTGTCAGGCACTGTTAATTCACGTAATTCAAAGTTAATTATGTTTGCTGTATTAGGGAGTGCTGTAATTTTGGTCTGTTCAGCTGCAGCTTTTCTAAAATTGTACAGTTTGATTTGGCAAGTCAGATATTGAAAGCTTATGGAAAACATATATAAAATTGGGATGCACACTTTTTATAAAGGTGCATTTAAATGCTAAATAATAATATTTTCCCATGCCCACATATATGCATTTAAGAACAGCTAAGTCAAAAGTTCAGAACTTTCCAAGATACCAAATGTGCAAATCTGTGGTTTGCTAACTGTACATCCCAATGCTGAAATAAAGATCTGTAAAATGGGTGTTGTATCTGATTATTTTTTGGATGAATCTAAGACTGTAGAACGTTCTGGCTGCTGGACTGTTTTGATGGTCACCAATTAGCCACCACATGGAACTTGATAAATCTTCTGTTTTCATTGCTTGCCATAAATTGCAAAAACAAGTAATGTGAGCTGAGCTTGGTTAGGTGGCCAAAACTTCAAGCAGACAAACTTTGATTAGAACTTTATTTCAGGATTATACTACACCGAGCATAACCCTCTTCTTTCAATATTTTCACAGAATCATAGAATTGTTGGAAGGGAAGCCCAAAGGTCATCTAGACCAACCCCCTGCAAAGCAGGAATCTCAGCTAAAGCATCACTGAAAGATGGCCACCCAACCTTTGCTGAAAAACCTCCAATGAAGGAGAACCCCTGACCTCTTGAGAGAGTCTGTTCCACTCCCAAACAGCTCTCACCTCCAGAAAGTTCTTCTTGGTGTTTAGTCAGAATTTCTTTGCTTGAAACTTGAATCCGTTGGTTTAGGTTCTAGCCTTCAGAGCAGGAGAAAATAAGCTTGCTCCATCTTCCATGTGACAGCCCTTGAGATATTTGAAGATGACTGTCATCAGTCTCCTCTTTACCAGGCTAAACATACCCAGCTCCTTCAACCGTTCCTCATTTTAAACCCTTCCCCAGCTATTATTTTACTCACAATTGCTTCACCAACCTGATTATAAGAACATGCCCCCCACTTTAGTTATTTGGCTTCTTGTTATATTTTCATGTTTAATATCCACAGCACAGTGAGTGAGATATTTTGTTATATGTAAAGAAGACTTCAAGCTATAGCAAAGAAACTTCTGAAGACTGGTGGGTTCATTTATGTCCTATAATTACTGTGTGTAGAACTACAACTTGGCTCCAGGCCTTGGTTAAGTACACAATGAGTCCAGTAGCAGAGACATTTCCTCACAGTTCTATTCAGAGTCATAAATCACAGAGCTTCAGGGTGACACAGATTATTAATAAAGTCATTTTTGTGGGGAAATGCTTGATTCCATTAAGTCGGTCCTGTCATTAGGGGAAGATAAGATTAGGCCTCTGCCTTGAAGTGCTGTATGTGCCTTTGGCCAAACTGAAATTAAATATGAACTCTTGTGTACTTTGTAGTAGAAATGTTATTGCTATCAAAAGAATTGGCTGCCTGTTGTACTTATTTAAGGAAGAGACATAGGTTGAAATTGAGCAGTAGAGTCCTGTACATATTAGCAAGCTCTTCGACTGTTGCTGGCAATGGCAAAGGGTCCTCTTGTACCTATGGAACTCTGCCAGAGTCAACAATGGGCATCTTGTATGTGCACCAATTATATTGTATCTGGGTTTTCCTTCTGGTGTGCCCTTAGAAACATTTGTAACAGTCTCTCTCAGCCAGATGTGTTCTTGGAAATTTTATTCACATCTAAAGTTTCCTGAAAATTGAACACTGCAAAATACAACACTGTCCCATATGATGGGATATGATGGGACGCGATGGTGCTGTGGTCTAAACCACTGAGCCTCTTGGGCTTGCTGATCGGAAGGTCGGCAGTTCAAATCCCCACAATGGGGTGAGCTCCCATTGCTCTGTCCCAGCTCCTGCCAACCTAGCAGTTCAAAAGCATGCCAGTGCAAGTAGATAAATAGGTACCGCTGCAGCAGGAAGGTTAACAACATTTCAGTGTGTTCTGGTTTCTGTCACAGTGTCCCATTGCGCCAGAAGCAGTTTGGTCATGCTGGCCACATGACCTGGAAAGCTGTCTGTGGACAAACGCCAGCCCCCTTGGTCTGAAAGCAAGATGAGCGCCACACCCCATAGTTGCCATTGACTGGACTTAACTGTCCAGGGGTCCTTTACCTTTACGTTTTACCTTTACATCCCATATTATCTACATGGGTAGATACACAACTTTTTTGGGGCAGTTCTTCAACTTAGCTTATTCTCTACACAAGCAAGATTCTGGTGGTGGATCTGTTCAACAGATAAACCTACTGTGTTCCAAGTTAGACCATTAGTCTAACCAGACCTAGCACTGTCGACACTAACTGGCAGCAGCTCTCTGGGATTTGAGGCAGATATTTCCCCCCTCCCTGCCTGGAGATGCCAGGGATTGAACTAGGACATCAGCATGCAGAGCATGTGTTCTGTCATTGAACCACAACCCTTAGAGAGGTTGCAACTGCAACTACATTTAGTGGAACATAAATCTTACTGCACTTTGCATCCACAGGATTGGGATCTAGAAATCTAGAAATTGTTGGATGCAGCCTACAGACAGGCATATCCCATGTATCTTCACATGGTTCTACCAAAGCACAAATGGGAGAGCTTTGTCAGAGAGCCCCAACACACTGGGAAAGGGTTGCATGATACCACTGAGTGCTTTTCGCATTTATGGAGGATGAACTTTGACAATACAGGTCAGAACCCTGAATCTCCAGCTAGAACCCCATCATAGTATATTTGCATGGATGGTGTAACCATGCACCTAAATGAACACTATCAGAATTGATAGGTCAGAAGTAAGGATGGGAAATTTTTTTAAGGCACTACCTAATTCATACTTTCCAAAATAGTACATACAAATGCATATTTTAATGAGAATAAGTAACATACACAAATGTTTTATATTAGGGGGAATTATATTAGGGAGGAATTCGCACTAAAATGCTGATGAATTTTCAGAATGAGCTTTTTATATACAGTGGTGCCTCGCAAGACGAAAAGAATCCGTTCCGCGAGTCTCTTCGTCTTGCGTTTTTTTCCGTCTTGCGAAGCAAGCCCATTAGCGGATTAGCGCTATTAGTGCTATTAGCGGTTATTAGCGGCTATTAAAGGCTTAAGGGATTAGCGGATTAGCTGCTAAAAGGCTATTAGTGGCTATTAAAGGTTTAAGGGATTAGCGGATTAGCTGCTAAAAGGCTATTAGCGGTTTAGATCAGTTGATAAGCGGCTTAGATCAGCTGTTCAGCGGCTTAGCGAACAGCTGTTAAGCGGCTTAGGAGCTTGGGAAAAAGGCTGGGAGGGGGAAAAAACACCCAGGAATCGCAAGGCATTTTCGTCTTGCGAAGCAAGCCCATAGCAAATTCGTTTTGCGAAGCACCTCCAAAACGGAAAACCCTTTCGTCTAGCGGGTTTTCCGTCTTGCGAGGCATTCGTCTTGCGGGACACCACTGTATATTAAAAAGTGTGAACTGTGGAGAGCTGAACTGGGAAGAGATTGGAAACATAATAAATGGAGAAAAAACTTGATTTGATAGATTTGCCCACCCATAGTCAGGAGTGAGATGTTTCATGCATATAATCTAAACCACAAGATTATGGGTGGTAGCTAATTATGTTTTATTCAGAGGAGACCCACTGAAATTCATGGCCGTGATTAATTTTAATGGGTCCTATTCTGAGTTAAACTGAATACTGTCCTATATGTATAGATTTTGCACTGGGTGCCCTGATCTCTCTACTGGTGTCTCAGACTTGCTGCATATTCTTACCAGCCTCCATAAACTTTCTGGCTGTGTTTTTCATAGTTCCCACAGCTGCTAACATGGAGTTCAGCAGGCAAGGACTGCTGTTTGTTTTCTGATGCGAGCAATGGAAAGCCATGGAAAATGTAGAAGGCTTGATTAAAATGCAGCCTCCACTCACTCATACACTCTGGTTAAGCACCGTTGCTAACCTGCACCACTGATGCAGAAGCTGACTAGAAGCAGATGCTTGCCAGAGATGTTACATGTCAAGGAACTCAGCAGCAGGGATTAATTAAAAGACCACAGGCATCTATAAATCTGTGAACAGTTCTTCAGGAAAAAGCGGAATCTTCTGCATAGAAAAATCCTATGGCTGCTGCTAGAAAGAGAGCTTGGTGGTTCTTTGTTCACTTCCCAGTTATTCACAAGAGCACACGCTGCGTTGCAGTCAAATTAAGCAGCTGTTGAGCTGCTGTTTGCATTGAAGCATTTCTGCTTAAAGAACTTCAGTTGGAATTCTTCTCCCTGAAGAAGAAAAGCCACATCGTTTGGTTCCCCCAGGTTAGGTTAGTTGTTGTTGTTTTTTAAGTACATAGTAGGTTTATAGATGCTTCACCTTCTGCTGTTGAATTAGAGTATTTGATACTAGAATGTCTTTAGTGCAACCTCAATAATCTGAGATTTGAGAAATGGACTTTTTTGAGGAGCAGCATAGTCCTGATAGATACAGCTACAATCCAGAGGGATGGAAAAACACACAGGTGTGTTTAAATGCTCACTGAAATCAATGATGCTCAAGAGTTTAATTGCCTAGGTCCTTAAGTTTTTATTGTTTGATATTTTATCACTTTTTTATTTTGTTGGGAGCTGCCCAGAGTGACCAGCCAGATGGGTGGGGTATTAATGAATTATTATTGAAATTTCATGTTTTTAATAGCTAGAATTAAGTCTGTGCTAAACAGGTTTGGCTTTTACAGGCACACCAGGAGACACTTTTCTGAGGGGAAAAGTGCTTCGGTAAAGTTGAAAGGCCAACGATCATGTGGAATTGATAGGTGAGGGTGGTGCAGATCTTCACCTGCAGAAAACCTCATGGGGAAAACTTGTAGGTACTCTTCACATATTATAATATGAAATTATTCTAGTGTCTTGTTTGTGGGAGAGTGCAGGAATGAAGACATTTGCTCTGCTCCCTTATCCCTGTTTTAATCACCCTCTAGGAATTGGAGGATGACCTTTACATGTAGAGGTGTCTTACATGCTTTAGAATCTGCAGGGTTTAAAACCTGATGGGAGATATAGAAGCATGGGGATTTGCTGTATATTTAATCTAACTATGACTAGTTGTGATTCAAGGACCTGCCACCCGCTTGGGGATAAGAAAGACACATGGACACAGTATATTAGGTTAATAGGCTAAAAAAGGCCACAACTTTATTGATTACAGCATGTGAGAGGTATTGGCTTAGGCATTGGATAAAACAACAGAGCGTGGCTCCACCCCCTCAGGGAGGGTTGAGTCTAACAAGGGTTAATCACCAGTGGGAGGAGCCTGTGGATGCAAATACAACTGAAAGCTCCCCCTGATGTCACCGGGGGTCGTGCCATGGCCCTAGACACCAGCAAGGGCATCGGACAGGATCCATGACCATTGGATTCCTTCACCAGAATACCCATAAAGTGGAGGGGTAGGCAATGGCCACACCCTACCCTCCAATACACAAACATATTCCAGTGCCTAACCGCCAATACCTAAAAGTTGTGACGATTTGCTACGAGGTAGGCGACAAACCAAGTGGCAGGTGCCAATTTGCCAGTTGGATAAAAATTCTGACCAGGCCCCTTGGACAACCAAGGCAACCAACCACAGGTCCATAGCAATGTCAAGAACCAAGCAAAGAACTAAAGGGAGGGTGGAATAAAAGGGAAGTGCTGCTGCGGCCACATGTGAGCAGCAAAACCCTGCCCCAAGCCTCCACCTGATTGGTTGGCTATCTGGGGGTGTGGCGTGGCAGCCAGGCCAGCTGGGCAGGGGCTGGAACACCCCCTGCCAATGTGGGAAACGGCTCCTGCTCGCAACTCCTCCCCTCTGTAGAGGGGCTTTCTATGAATAGCCACAGACAGGAGCCAAAGATCCTGCTCACCTACATGCTCACCAACATGCAAGGACTTATGGGATCATTGTAACAAGCAACTGGTGAGTACAAACGATGTGGCAATCAGACCTCAGAACTAGAAAAGCTAAGGCCAGGCAATCCACTGACCAGTGCAGTCCCATCTGTTTCCCCTTGCTACCTACCCCCCTTAGTCCTTTTGGAAATAAAAGGAAGGAAGGTTAAGGAAGTGGGTCAAATGGTTTATAAGTGTCAGAAGCACACTAGCAATTTAAGATATATCGATTGCCTTCAGAAAGAAAAAGGTTTTCTAGGGGTGACAACACATGACTGCAAATGGAAGCTGTAAATGAAAGAAGGTAGTAGAATCAGAATGTCAAGGTAGAACTGCAAATGCAAATTGGAATGATGCACATATTTTTGCTGAAATCTTTCACATTTAAATTAAGACAAATACAGTCGCACCTTGGTTTTCGAATAGCCTAGTTCTCGAACGTTTTGGCTCCCAAGCAATTGAAATCTGGAAGTGACTTTTCCGGTTTTCGAATAGAAGTTGAACATCCGACAGGGATTCCATGGCTACCGATTGGCTGCAGGAGCTGTGCTTTGGTTTCCGAACGCTTTGGAAGTCAAACAGACTTCGGGAAACGATTCCGTTCAACTCCCAAGGTACAACTGTACTGGATAGGTCCGTTGGTTAGAGCAGAGTGCTGATAATGCCAAGGTTGAAAGTTTGATCCCCGTATGGAACAGCTGCATATTCCTGCATTGCAGGGTGTTGGACTAGATGATCTTCAGGGTCCCTTCCAACAGGAGGGTTCAAACAGAAAATTCTGTGATTCTGTGGATAAAGGTTTGATGTATACAGAAACAAGAGGAGGTTTCTTACTGTGTTCAGAGAAGGCAGTGGTGAGAGTTAAAATCCATCTCACAGTAAGCTCAGGGTCTAGATATGTTTTCATCTTCATTAACCTGCATATATATATATATATCACCCACTCATTTGCATTTTATTTACTGAAGGTACAAAATGTCAAATTTTAATTGGCTCAGGAGGGCTTGGTACAACAAAGGCTCTCCTCAAAGTAGCCGAAGATTTCAGACTAGGTCAATAGCAGTCTCCCACTGCAATTTCCCATAAACTATGTGCATCAGTATGAATCTATTCACTGAAAAGCAAAACAGGGAGTCTTTGCTTGCATTTCTGCCTCAGAATAACAATTGCCATTGTCTGTGATGCAAAAGACAGAACAGAAACATTGACCTCAACATTTACATTGTGCCACAGCTATATTGAACAGAATTCAATAAGCCAAATCCTGCTGCTCAAATATGTCTAACCAAAGACATAAGGATGAAAAAAAGAGTCTCTGCATGCTCACTGCTCTGAACAGAATATACTAGATTAAGTCCAGCCCATCATATATTCACAACAAAGGCATTTCCTTTGGTAAGAAAGGACAGGACATAAAAGTTATAAAGATAAATAAATATGCCCTGAACCAGCCTTCACCAACCTGGTCTCCTCTAGAAGTTTTGGATCACAACTTCCAACCAGCATAATCAATCAATCAATCAATCAATCATTTTATTTGTATGCTGCCTTTCCAAGGATAATTGTTTAATTGTACATTAAAATGGAAAATAACTCTGTATAGCTCTATATGTACTGCTAAATGCATAGCATGGAAACTTCTTCTGTAGCAAACTAAACAAAGCAGTTGCAGAAAGCCTAACAGTTGATAATTAAATCAGAATGTATCTCTTCTGCTCTTTCACAATGTGTTTAACTTTAAATCACATGGGGAGTATTTAGTTGCAAATCTCCATTTTGTGTGCGGTAGTTCTTTGTCCTCAAACCACTAATGAGGAAGGTGTGTTAATGATCTCCCTTCAGGAGAACAAAGCCTCAGGATCTGTTTGGAGTAATTTTTATATTTCATAGATGCTGTACCTGTCCTTGGACAAATATGTGATATTATGCAACTATTTGGATGTAACATTGTTTTGTGCCTGTTTTGAAGAAAGTTCTGTTCATAAAGCTTTTGAACCATATTTTTGGGCTGAGCAATTTTTAATTCAAGAAGAGTCAGTTTTCATTCATCCTACTGCCTCCATATGCACAATATTAACAAACACAATACATTTTACATCTAGAAGAGTGTAACTCTATTTTAAAATACATGGGGTTGTTTCCATTTATGCCCTTCTGCTAGGCCTCCGCTAACAGAGAGTGAGGAGTTATTTCCCCCCTAATTCCGTTCTTCTCTTGCAACCTTCCACACTTCCAAAGGGTCCCCCAACTCCCATAGCAGACTGTTAGGGAACTGATGCAGGGAAGAGGGAGAATTGTTGAAACTCACTACCCCTCTTTCTATTAACGAAAATTCTCCAGCAACTGAATGAATAGCAAGAGTAAGTTTAAGCCATATTTAGACTTTTCCCCCCAGTTGTGATTGTATGGTGTTCCCCTATCACCACCAAAAATTGCTTGGGTTTTGGGTGGGAGGAAAGACATTTTCTTTCCAGTCTGTCACAGAATGAATAAACTGTTTCTAAACTTAGGATAGCTCACAGTCGATGAAATGATACACATTGCAAATAGCACTCCACTGGCAAGCAGTCAAATCACAGCAGCTCTTTTAAAATCCAACTGCTTGCTTTCAAAAGATGTTTTTCTACATTTATTCTCCGTGATGAATGAAGAGCAAATGTTGACAGAAGGTATTCAGTGCTCAAAGTAAAAGAATATTCTCAGTACTACTTATATAGAATTTCGGGTGTCCACTGACAACACAAAATTTAATAATCATTGCAATTAGGTTTTAAAGTTTTTCCCCCCTCCAAGTGAACAAGCATTGCCTCATGGTGATGCTTTATTATAATGGCCATAAAGAGAACATGTGCAAGATTCCCCCGCCCCCCCGGTGGCTTTGATAAAAAAAATGTTGATGTCATGGTAGCAAATAGTTGCATTTCCTGTCATAAAGAAACAATAGCTGCATTTAATTGATTTGCTGCTCTTGGCCCCTAGTACATGAATTTTAGCCAAGTCAGTGGTTCCTTGCCCAGTATGTTTCATGCTAAGGAAAGGAAAGGTTGTCAGGGGTGCCAACCTGAATAATCGATCACAAGACACCGCACACACACACCATTTGAATGGCAATGCCTATCAACTTTGGGGGACGGGACCCTCAGATATGTTATGGGGAGGCAAAGGGACCTTGGCCCCAAGGAGTTGCTCCTATGTGCTAAGGGGACATGCACACGATGCCTATTACTTATATTATAATGACTTGAAAATAAACAGAGCCACTATTTCTCCCACCCGTCCAGCTAAAATAAATAAATAAAATCAGAAAATGTTTCTCTCTCCTAATTTCTTAGCCAATCTGAATTTGAATATACAGCCTAGATTTTGTTTGTTTGTTTGTTCGATCTTCTGACATTTAGCAAAACTTTTTAGACAGCTGAAGGACAAGGGGCGCCATACGCATGTTAATCAAAGCCCTGCTCGGTTAAGTGAAAGGCACAGCTTATTCTTCATCCTGGCCTCACCATGGAAAACCAGACCCTTATAGGGAGCCTACAAGCAAGACCTGAATTCAACAGCCAATTGTGATTCCAAGCAGAGTCAGACATTCAGATGCATCCTGCTTCCAACAGCGGAGGTTGAACATAAGCATCATGGCTAGTAAGCATTTGATAGCTTTATCCTCCATGGATTTGCCTGACCCTCTTTTAAAGCCATCCAAGTTGATGGCCGTCATTACATCTTGTGGAGTGCAGTGTGAAGAAGCACTTTATTCTGACTTTCTTAACTCTTTCAACATTCAGTTTCATTGGATGACCCTGAGTTTTAGTATTCTGATACAATGCATAGTTTTAAACACTTCTATCCTATCCTCCTCTTACTGGCCTTTTTTCTAAAGTAAAAAGTTCCAAATGGTGCAACCTTTCCTCACAGGGAAGTTGCTCCACCCCCTTGATCACTGTGGTTGCCCTTCTCTGAACCTTTTCCAGTTCCATGATTTTGTGATGAAGCAACCTGAGCTGAACACAGTATTCCAAGTGTGGTAATACCACAGAATGAGATTACTAGCTCACAAGCCTTTTCATGGTCCTCCATTTCATCAGCCACAAAAAAGAGGTCCTCTTTTCTGTCTTTGGTAGAGATGAGGGAGAACCATGATTCAGTTCACATTTAAAGCCAAATCTAAATTTAATATAAGAACCAAAACACAACCATCCTTTGAAATTCTTGGGTGTTTGAATTCTGTTCTCCAGCCAAGTAATTTGTACAAGGATACTGTGTTAAAAATCACATATTACTGAAAATAAAATACAAAAATGCTTTATAGAAGGGGGGGGCTTGCTTTCTATGATAAACTGCATACATTTTTTTAATATATTAGGAATAATTTTCACTAAAATGCTACTGAATTTTCATGAGGACCTTTTTTTTTAAATGCAAACTGAGGTGGAAATAAGGAGAACTGAATTTAAGACCGAAGAAACGATAAACTGGAGGAAACCAAAATCAACAGATTCTCCTTGGTATGGTTTGTGTGGATGCCAGGGGAGACGTTACTCACTGCATGCAGCATAGGGGGTGGGGAGAGAGACGGGGCCCACTGAACTGAACATAGTAGAAATTAGTTTATGATGAAACTGTTAGAATTCCTGCACCGTGATTGCAGTCATGGGATTATTGTCTTTCACATGACGGTATATGTTTTGACTCCACAAAGTGGGAAGTGACAGAGACAGGATGTTTGTGTTACTGTATTCCGTGAAGTGGAACTTTTGTCCTTTGTTCTTTTTCTCTTTGCTGTCTGAGGCTACAGAGAGAGGGAGTTATGTTGCAGTGCTCCGTGTGTGTTTATATGTAAATAAAGTAGATTAGCCAAAATGCTGAGTTGCTGGGGTTCTGTCATGCAAGCTGCGAAGATTCTGCGAATCCCTAAGTGTGCCAATGTCTGGTGGCATCGGTCACTGTGATTTTCTGGCAGAAGAAAGCGTTTGAAGCTCCCGAACAATCAACCAGGAGGGAGAGAACATGCCAGTCGGGCATGTGTCTCTACCAGGGTCCTACTCGAGTGTAGGATGTGCTCCTAACAGAAACATGCATAGGATTGTACTGTTAACCTGAATCCAACCAAATTATTTAGCACAAATCAGCCCAGTACCACTTTCACGATACCCCTCCCCAATCCCCTCTAATTTTCAGTAGCATCTCGCCCTCTTCTGTTCCTGTTCATCTCTCAGCTAGATGGTTTTCTGACCTTTGCAGTCTTTTCAAATCCCATTTCTGACTCTTCCTGTTCCTTTCTTCTGAGATAAATTTAATTGCCCTAATAGCATAACTCAAGGAATCCTTTACTGAAATTAAAGACTTGGTGTTTGCTTCAAGAAGCGGGTTTCTCAGAGAGCTTTATACTTTAGTTACAACTGTGTTTAAGATTCCATCTATTGATTAATAGCCATCTGCTATGTAGCTCTTTCTGACCACTAATAAAGTTATAGTGAAGTAATAAACTAATGTGAATTAAGTACAGCACTGGAAGTGCCATTTAATCATTCCACCAAAGCCTTTACCTTAAGCAATGGCTTGGGTCTTGAAGCAAACATCTCATTAAACATGGACAACTTTCTTAATTTCATATAAAACAAAAAGGAAATAGGTCAGTAGTGGACATCTAAGTGCATCTCGTTCTACTTGAATGCTGTGTCCTGGGCCAAAATCATTAAATGGCTGATGAAGAGGACCGTGAAGGACAGAGCTGTAAAATACCTTTGCCTGGGAGTCTTGTGAATGAAGGCACACACTTATTTGTTAAAAATATCAAAAAAGCACCTCAGTCAAGTTTGTTCCAGATCCCAGAAGGGTGCAGTAAATCACGAAAACCAAATATTAATTACAACAAGTAACATAACAGAAATTATCTTTGTAAATTTGGCAGCTGGCAGAGTGCTATAACGGTAGGGTTGCTGATGGTTTTAGCAAGATGTTCAGAATCAGCTTGCAATCACTGATCAGCAATTCTAGCTTGCATACCTGTGAATCTAAATGTTTCATCACCTGTGTTTATTTCAGGAAGACAGTTACTATCAAGAGTATGATGAGTAGCACAACTTACTACATCAAACAAAGCATCACCAGCAGGTCCTGCAAGATAACATACAACACTGATGCCCAAGATGTCATATATATCTAGATCTATACCTATTGTGCTCATTTCCTCCTTATGGACTTCCCATGGATTTCTGGGAGGCCACAGTGAAAACAGAATGCTGGATTAGATAGGATTTGGGACTCTGATTTTCCTGGTGCTGCCAACTATTTGCAAACTGTTCCATTCAGGCATGAGGCAGAGGAAACCAGCTGAAATTCTCAGGAAGTAACTTTCTCTGCCAGAGACCACATTCTTTCCCCCTTTCTTGCTCCTTGACTGTTAGGTTGCTTAGTATCAGAAAAGGAAGTTTATTCATGCTCTGTCATGAAAATCAGATTTTGTTCTTTAACAGGCACTGAAGGGTGAAGATCACCACTGTGTTAAAATGCTTCTTAGAACTGAGAGCAAAGCACAAGGTTTTTTCATTACACAAGGATAGTAGAGAACAGGGGGGAAAGTGAAACTATTTATGGCTTACATTCATTGCAGTAGGTTCCAGCTCCATTCCAATGAGTGCGGCAGTCTGAATAATTTATTACGGCTTGTGTTACCTGTGGGTGTCAGTGTGCCCACCAGTACCTCCTATGGCATCCATGAGAGGACTCAGTAAATAATCACTTAAAAATCCACAATGCACAAGAGGCTTTTCCTCACCTTGCTCAGTTCCTGTCTGCACTGGCTCATCCTCTCCTACATTGAACCTTACACCTCCTTAAACATGCCCCTGCTTCACTTGCAAGGATTGGACACCAACACCCATTCTGAACAGAGGAGAAGGTCATTGAGTGAGCACTGTGATGGCTTTTGCCCCATGGATAGAGGGCATGCGTGTGCCATTTTGTGGTCATGTCTCAATCCCTCTTCCCAGGGAATTTTGAGAATTGTAGCTCTGTGAAGGGAATTGCAACTCTCAGCACCCTTAACAAAATACTCAACGCCCCCCACCCCCGGATTCTTTGGTGGAGGCAATGGCTGTTTAAAGTGCTATTATACTGCTTTTAAACATGCTGTGCAGATGGGACCTTATCAAACTATTAAAGTAGCAGTTCGGTAAAGGTAAAGGGACCCCTGACCATTAGGTCCAGTCGTGAATGACTCTGGGGTTGTGCTCTCATCTCGCTTTATTGGCTGAGGGAGCCGGCGTACAGCTTCCGGGTCATGTGGCCAGCATGACTAAGCCGCTTCTGGTGAACCAGAGCAGTGCATGGAAACGCTGTTTACCTTCCCACCGGAGCAGTACCTATTTATCTACTTGCACTTTGACGTGCTTTTGAACTGCTAGGTTGGCAGGAGCAGGGACCAAGCAACGGGAGCTCACCCCGTTGCGGGGATTCGAACCGCCGACCTTCTGATCAGCAAGCTCTATGCTCTGTGGTTTAACCCACAGCTCCACCCACATCCCAAAGTAGCAGTTAGGCAACCCCTATCCTTTCATATGTTGCTGCTTGCCACAATTTCCATCACCCTTTACCATTGGCCATGCTAACCAGGGCTGATGGGAGTTGGGACTGCAATGAGATCTGGAGGGTTACAGGCTTCTTCTGTATACTGAAAATATATGTAGCTTAAAATATGACTTTCTGCCTCTCTCTCTCATTCATTTTGGGATCACCCACCACACTTTGTTATATCCCTTTTAGCAAAGGGATGTGGGTGGCGCTGTGGTCTAAATCACTGAGCCTCTTGGACTTGCCAATCAGAAGGTCAGCGGTTTGAATCCCCACAATGAGGTGAGCTCCTATTGGTCTGTCCCAGCTCCTGCCAACACAGCAGTTTGAAAGCATAAATAGGTACTGCTGTGGCGGGAAGGTAAATGGCGTTTCTGTGCACTCTGCTTCTGACATGGTGTTCCATTGCACAAGAAGCGGTTTAGTCATGCTGGCCAACATGACCTGGAAAGCTGTCTGTGGACAAACGCCTGCTCCCTCGGCCTGAAAGCGAGATGAGCGCTGCACCCCAAAGTCACCTTTGGCTGGACTTAACCATCCAGGGGTCCTTTACCTTTTTTCCCCCCACCTATCTGTTTAAGCCAAGGATTGTTTTCCTGATCTTGTTGGAGTATAGCTCCTCTCATCTCTGACCAGTAGCTATGCTGTCAGGGGGCAATGGGAGTTGGAGTCCAGCACTGAGAGGGCCGCACATTCCCTATCCTTATTTGACGTGACAGTACTGCAATATCCTCTCAGTTTTGTACGTTTTATGTATGTACAAGTGCACCACAGCTGTCATTTTCTGAAATGCAATTCATATTCACGCGCCCAGTTTACGAAAAGAATTCCTTGTATTACCATTCTACATGTGAGAAGCCTGGCCATAATATATCAGACTTACTGCAGCTCAGCATGTCAAAAAGTGAAGGGCCCATTTGACAAAACTATGAGAATGAAAACGAGTGAAATGGAAAGAGGAGAAAATGATTGGTATTCTTTTACTGGGGAGGCAATGAAATCTCTGAGTTTTGTTTTAGGCATAAAACATTCCACACCATTGCATTAGCAACAGGCAGTATAACATCACACTACATCATCTCCATTTCAATCCTAGAATAATAATGCCATCTCAGGCATAACCATTAATTCCTAACAACATTAACTTTTTATTTACCTCCTTCCTACCTTCCGGGCGTCCAGGCAGCATGTCACTGTTCTAGATGCCCTGCAAATTTCGATGTGATCTGTGTCCATATTAGTAGCCTTTAAAAAAAAAAGAAAAAAAGTTTGGTGTCCTCATCTGTCTCTGTCTTTAAGCAAGTTTCTTTACTCTCGATGCAAATTTAAACTGAGAATTGAAGTGCTGATTTAAACTCATGAGGTTCTGGTGGAAGCAGTAGAGGCTCATTATATCTCCCATGATGTGTTGCAGTTTTCATCATGATTGAAACCACTCTGTAAGTGCCTTTCTTTCCTGTATAAGTGCCTCTTTTCTAATTGAAGTCTCAAATTCATTTGACGAATTGCTTGACAATTCTGGGACACACACACACACATCTTTTGGAGCTTCGTATAGTAATAAAAACAGATGATCTCCAACATCTAATCAAACTGGGTCATTTGATACTATAATTAAAATCACTTTATTATGAATGTAGATTTCATTTTTCTTTTTTTTAAGGAAATAAGACCAGTGACTTCCCAGCATGGGAAACACTTCTTATTCTTAATTAGATCCTATAATGCTCACTGGAATATTTTTGTCACGATGCTTTAGATCTTTGCTTTAAAGTGAGTGTATTGGCAACACAATTTAAGATTCAGTCTGCAATCCTTTGTCAGGTGGAAGCAAGTTCCATTAAAATCAGTGTGGTTTACTTCAAAGAGGAAGATCAAGTTGCATAGGCAGGAACTGTAGGCAAAGTGTGCCAAATACATTCGGAGACCTGACTCTACAGATTTCAGAAGGCAGCTATCTGCACACTTACCTGGGAGCAAGGCTGTCTGAATAAAGTAGTTCTCTGCATTGGATAGGATCTGTGATGAAACCTCTAGACATTTTGAGTTGTCCCAGAAACCCCCAGGAACATGTTCATACATAGAAATATAAAATGTTTTTGAGGCATCATGAATACAGTACACAGCAGTTTTCAGTGACATTATCACTTTGTAGGAATGTAATTTTTTACTTTGCTGTTTTCCTTACGCTAGAACTTATATTGCATTTGTTTAGAAAAGTGGTCCCCACTAAGAGGTTTTGCAGGTTAACCAGGATCATGTTACCGATGTGGCTGAACAGCAAGGATACACCAGCCTTTCCCACATTTCTAGCTGATTGTGGGAGATGGGTGGAGATCCATGGGACCACATGTGGTCAACAAAATGTTGCACATACTCATTTCTTTAAAACATTTTTTTGAGGGGGTTCATTTTCTCAGTTCTCAAGGATGGGGCTTTTGGCAGTGAGCTGTATAAGCAGTCTAAGGTGTGTGGTTTTTTTGCTCTGTTTTGAACCAGGAATGTGGAACAAGTGGTCTTTCAGATGTTGCAGGAGTCCGTCTCCCATCATTCCTGTCCATTGGCCAGGCTAGCTGAGGCTGATGGAGTACACAGGTTTCCCAACCCCACATCCTCTTAGTCTTCCAGTGCTGTGGCCATACTTCCTGCAATGCCCTTATGCAGTACCCTTCACGTGTTGCAAAATGTCTCCCTTCTCAAAACTTGTGAGGAAATTGGAAGGAAATTGGTGCAATTCAGTCGTCTTGCCCATAGTCAGAGATGGTAACAATCCTGAAAACCAGTTGCTAGAAACCACATGGAGAGGGGAGCCAGTGTGGTGTAGTGGTTAAGAGCAGTAGTCTCGTAATCTGGAGAACCGGGTTCGCGTCTCCGCTCCTCCACATGCAGCTGCTGGGTGACCTTGGGCCAGTCACACTTCTCTGAAGTCTCTCAGCCTCACTCACCTCACAGAGTGTTTGTTGTGGGGGAGGAAGGGAAAGGAGATTGTGAGCTGCTTTGAGACTCCTTAGGGTAGTGATAAAGCGGGATATCAAATCCAAACTCTTCTCTTCTTCTTCTGATCAGGGTCTGCTTGCTTACTTCCAACAGGCAGCTGGTTGGCCACTGTGAGAACAGGATGCTGGACTAGATGGGCTATTAGCTGATCCAGCAAGGCTTTCCTTATGTTCTTAGGAATGGACTTGTGTAAGCAACCAGTGTAAGGCTCAAATGGACCAGTGTAAGGGAAGGTTATTTTGATTTGCCTTCAGATGGGGGATTCCCCCCCCCCCCCCGGTTCTACATGGAGATGCTGGGGATAAAAATGGAACCTCCTTTGCACGGACGGCCTGCCCCTGAGCTACCCTGGCAAATGTATATGACTATTTTATTGGAATTTGAAAAGTAGTAAGCAAATCTATGGCAGCAAATTCATTTTCTTTGCTAGAATAAGAATCAAAGTATTATAAAAGTGAATAGCTATTGCAATGGATGCATATTGATTTTGGAGCATGCAGAGTACCCCCCCCCCTTAATCATAGCTGTCAACGTCTCCCTTTTTTTTTAAGGGAAACTCCCTTATTCCGAATAGGATTCCTCGCAAGAAAAGGGAAAAGTTGACAGCTATGTTTTAAATCCCTGTTAGATCTATAGCTAAACTATACCGTAAGGGTGAATCCACATACTGATGTACATCCAGTTTGTAGAACATCAGGGAAATTCAAAATTAATTGTATGCTCAAATTACATGAATAGTTGTTTTGTGACTTGTGTTTTCAGAATAGTACAGTTCTGCATCTCTTCATTCCAGTGTATCCCTAGAAAAGTCTACAAAAACACACTCTCACAAACTACCCTAGCAAAGCCTGTGAGTTATTTCTTTATTGCTGTGCCAAGGAAGTTGTGGAGAGATAATTTCAGGTCTGGATTCTTCTTTATCAGTTTGTAACGATTTCCTACACAAGCCTTCTCTGTGGAAAATTTTGTCATTTCAAACCCAATTTCCAGAGAAATAGAACAATTGTTTCTTGCCACACGGGTTTGCAGAACTGCTTTTTAACTTCCCACTCCATCGTTTGCTCTGCTGATTGCTTTTGCTACATCTCTGTTTATTTTGCAATAGGTGACTCAGATATGTTCTAGTTTGGGAGCTTATTGAATGTTTGCTGATGTTTGACATGTTCTGGTGAGCTCCTATGTGCTCAGCATAAAAGTAGCAGCATGGAGCTTTGAACTCGTAGCTCAATCTGTTCTGTAGCTAAGTGGAATTTCATCGCCTCATTTTCTCCCCTCACTTTGTAGCTGCTAATATATTACAAATATTGAATTCAGTTTTAGGGAATTAGATCAGTTGCTTCCCAGCATAAGAGATGTGGCGTTATTAGATTATGTGGAGATAACTGCTCCGAGCTGAATCCTCAACTACCAGCTAGAGAAGAGTATTCAGGAGTTACCTGAGCACTGTGTACCAATCTCCCCATTTGCACTGGCTCTGCAAAGCATTTCAGAGAATTCCACTGTGATAGATCGCTGACTTAGTAAAGATCCACGAAGCCTGGCTCCCTTCACCATTTCAAATGCTTAACTACAACTCCCATTATCCATGGCCATTGGCCATGCTTACTAAGGCTACTGGGAGTTGTAGTTCAGCAACATCTGGATGGCCAAAAAGCTAAAATGAGATCCAAAATGAATTTGAATCTTTATTATAGACGCCTCAATAGTTCTGACAAGGCTCACCACTTTCTCAGGGGGCTTTTCTCTTTGTTTTGGCAGTACCTGATGTCTCAGGTAAGAAGAAATACCCCATGGGAGGATGAGGGGAATACCTCATGTCTCCAGCTGAGGGAACCAGGACAGCAACCGTAAGATATCCTTCTCAAATGCATGTAGCCTCGGTGCACATTCTCAGTTTAATACAGGCTTTACAGGCTCTTAGAGTTAAACTGGCAGAAATTAAATTAGATCAATTTATACTCCACTGATACATGCCCGTATCATTGTCAGGAGTAATGATTTATTGGAGCTGGTGTAATTCAGTCATTTATAAATGTTGAAGTTCCTGGGCTGAAACTGTGAGTTTGAATTTAGTGTCTGTAGTTCACAAGGATAGCACGGTGCCAAGTAATTTTCTCTTTCATATGACCAGTGGCATTTCAAATTATGTGCTGCTGTTGTGTAGGAAAATCAATTAACATGATTGTAATAACCAGTGGAATGCTGCCAGTCAGCACTGGGAGTAAGATACATCATCTAATGGAACAGAGAACCAATATTTAATTTGGATACTTACACTTGAAGGTGCCTTGTCATGCCTGTGACGGTTGGGTTGCCAACTTCTCTCTTTTCATATTTCAATAAACACAAATGGTATGGAATATATCATGTTGACATTAAATATAAAATACCTCTCCCCAAATGCCAATATGCCTCTTTTTAGGGACAGAGTATTGATCCGCAGAGTGATGAATATGCTGTTTGTGTAATGACTGGTAAGGATAAGGTCGAATCTCTACTTCTACAGCCTTGGTTCTCAAATGGTGAGGCAAGCATCTCTTTAAGGATGTGCAGATAATTACTAGGTGAGACATTAGCACTTTTCCAGTACACCCACTCTTTTCCAGTGCATTGTGGGAATTTTTGTCCACTTCTTTCTGTGCTTGGCTATCACTATGCTGATTGTATCTATAGGAGCCAACTCCTAGGGGTTGAGGGGTCTTCAGCCCCCAATAAAATACTTCAGCCCCCCCCCCAAACTTGATGGACATTGTTATTCAAATGGTGTGTGTGCACTGCATCATGTAATCAATTATGCAGGTCAGAGCTTACCTCCCCCCCCCCAATATTTCATTCAAGTTGGCACCCCTGATGGTATCACTATGGTCTAACATGATGGCCCCCATTTTTATGTGGCTTTTGGATTCTCCCTGACTTTTTTAAAGGTCACTTTTGACCAGCTTCCCACTATGCTTAAGATAGTCGTGGGTGCTGTCAATCAAGTAATTTATCTGCCTTTGGATTTAGTCATCTTGGGGGAAAGTTCAAACAACTTGTCTTTAACTCCGGGAAGTTTAAGGAAGCTTCCAAAGGTTAACGGTTTACACACACACACACACACACACACACACACAACTGTATCCATTCTGGATGTGGCAAAAGCATGTTTGTCATGGTTTTATATATGCTTCTACTTTTCTCCTTCTCTCCAATTGAAAGACGGGGATTTTTTGTTTATTTTATGCCACCTTTTAGAATAATTTCCCACAAGATGGCTAACAGAAAAATATAAATGCAATTGAAATACTGACCTACCTTACATATATATTGGTGCATTTTATATTATGATTGCTGTCAGAGCTAGGATTGGATCGCCCTGATTCCAACAATGTTCTCACTATCCTACACTGAATGTCTGTGAAACTATTATTTTTAAAAAAGTATCCTGGGCTAGATTGACCAAGGATCTGATGTAGGTTTATATATTGAAATGCTGATGCCTTTTCTTTCATTCCTGCTCCCCATCAATAAGGATATATTGAGCCTGAGTGAATATCCCCAGACAAGAGTAACCTCCATAAACCTTCTCAATTATATTGTATGCTACCCATGAGGGCCACCTCCAAGTGACACATATTGTTTAGCTTCAGAAGAAGAATCTGGCTTTTATGGGAGATTACTGATGTGCTAGTTTAGGTTCAACAGAAGGTTCAACAGAAACATATTCATAAGCAACCCTTTCATCTCAAACAGCATCTGTGGATGGTGGTAGGCTTTATTGGCTTAGTTATCTGGCTCCTGCTTCTGGCTTGATCAGAAGAGAAAATGACAAGCACAACACTAGATTTCATCCAGGCATACAGAAGTAGTTCTGGGCACACATAGGATTTTCCCTGAGATGCCTGGCATGCTGCATTTTTCATGAGAGGAAAACAGGGATTGCATGGCATCTTTTTCTGGAACATATTGTAAAACTGAGTTATTGCGAAGGCCAGACCACACTCATTACACCTATTCTAGAAAATTGGTGGGAAGCTGTTGCCAGTTATTTCCATACGGTCCTAGAGCACAAGTCATTCCTCTTGTCCAAAAGTCTTTTGCTTTTTCCAGCCCGCTTTTGAAAAGGAACCTGGAGTCGCAGTTGATTATCGATGCTAAACGAATCCAATTAAAATAGTGTTAGCAAAATGTTTTACTACTCCATGACAAACCCAAGATCTATGGAAGGGCATGTTCTTGACGTTAGTTCAAGCAGACACATGGTTCTCCTGGCCCACTTTCAATCTGCTGCAAGACTTTTATGGAGCTGACTTATAAGGTCTCTTTACGAGTCCTGCCTGTCCATTTAGATGTCATTCATAAAAATTAATGACTAAGAATAAGATTGGCAGGGTAGGGATTTATGAGTGAGCTGCTGAATTTATTTCTTTGGCTCCACAAGACACAATATGCATTTTTATGTAGTTATTCGCCCATCCTACTGCGTTCTGTTCATGTGTGATGTGATCACGATATAGTTGCTGTTCCTGCCACTAACATGGACTTGCTTAAATGACAGATGATGAGAGAAAGCAGTCATTTGAAGATCAGGACATTGATGTGACTCTACCCCGTATACTTTTGGAGAGTTGTTTAAAATTAGGAATTATGGCTGCAATCCTATGGTATAAAGTTAGCCCCCTGCCAGCACATCAAATTGGTGACACTGGACTAGATAAACCAATGGTCTTCCTCTGTAAGGAAGCCTCACATATTTATATCAATCAAGCTGTCTTCAGCTGGATTTGAGCAGCCTAAGAGTGTGCAATTATCTTTTACTTTAGAAACAAGACAGATGTGGTGTGTATAATGCTAGGAGTTAGTCAGAAGGTTGATGAGGAAGCTGACAGGTCCTTCAGTCAAAAATATCACCTACTCTATGCCTTACATTAGCATTCTCAAGGTCTTAAAACAGGAGAATCAGCTATGTTGAAACTTAGGCAATTGTCATTTACATTGCCTTTCACCATGTCTTAAATAGGTTCTATATTATGGGTGTCTCCTTGTGCAAGGGCACTGTGAACAAATGTGAAAGAATCTTCCTGGGCACCAACAGCACATTCAACTTCTCACCCACTAATGTATTTTGGAAGAATGAAAGCTCTATGAAAGCCACCCACATCACCAGATAAACCCCCATCACCACCACTACTGCCAAAAACTTCTTCAGTTCTACCTGTTAACTGATGTCCACAGCATGAACACGAATGATTGCATAGGGACATAGACGGTATGATCCAGAAGCAAAAGAGATGCATCATTCCATGGTGGAAACAAGAAGGAAACACCCAAAGGAACCAAGGAGCCCTGCCTTTTAAATTCTAGGTAAGTGCTGGAAACATATTGGGATCTTCTCATAAGTGGCTTGTTAGTTGAGGCAGAGCTGTTGTGCTAGCTTCCTGGGGATGGATGAGATGTTGTGTGGTGCAAACCAGCATTCCTGCTGGAGCATTTGCATAGTGCCAACCTCCCCTCCCCCTCCTCTGGATCTTATGCAGCTGCATCCATTGTTTTCAGTCCTGAGTGCTATGCCTATATCATGCATCACAGCATAGCTTGTTGTTTTTTTCATCTTGTGAGGTGTCCCAGGGAATACTGAAGTCCAGACAATGTGCAACAAACCCACATTCTCACTATGTGCTGAACGTTGGTTTGACCTTTTCTGCCTTCTTCAGAGAGCTATGTACTGATCCTTAATCAAAAAGTGTTGTGGATGCTCCCTATCTGTTTTCCTTTCTCACAACTCTACATTCCCTTCCCATTTGATATGTTAAGCCTATTGCCAGGGGGCAGTTTCCTCCCCCTAAACGTAGCCTCATTTATGTGCTACCTGGCCTGCTTTAGCTTTTCCTCTAGCCATGCTTCTTACAGATGGCGATCACTTTCAAAGGAAATAGGTACCTTTTTCTAATTAAAAAAATGCTTTCCCATAAAAACTGGAATCTAGTTTCCTTGGAAATTTAGATTTCCAGTAAAAGTCCAGTTCAAACTGGCTGACTGTTCAGTGCGTTTCCTGATCCTCTTTCTTTATTTGTTCTGCAAAGTATCTATCACTTTAGCATGGAGGTAGAGGTTAAGGGTGGGCCTTCTGATCATCCATATCATGGACCTCACAAAAACCTGAGATCCATTTTCCGTGCTGCCTTAATAAAATGCAAAAAAAATAAAATAAATACCTTGCTGTAGTTGTTTTATTGTTTGGCACTCATAATCTTATGAATAAGCAAGCTGCGCTGCAGCCGTTCAAACCCCTCTTTCTTATCTTTCGCAGAAACAAAATCTGAATAATCATGACCATATGGAAAGCAGACTTTTCCTTCACATAGTAGTACACCCACTTGTGTTGGCTTATACTAAATTGTTCAACAGTTCTACTGAACTCTTTAATGAGCAGCAGCAGAGGGATCTTCAGGTTCAACTTGTTAATTAGCCATACGGCTTCTGGCGAGTGTTAGGTCGTAAATAATTGATTTCAAAGGTGTACGGCATACATGATATTACACAAAGATGATCTAATGAGCAAAGAGGTTTCCCAGAACCGTTTTCAAACAATACAGATGGCATAGCAACTGAATGGAACCCTGATTCACTTGGAGGGCAACAGTATGATAGACAGAAGCATGAGACTATTTTAGCTGCTATATATATCACACACATGTATATGTGTGTGTGTAAAACTATAAATGGACTTTCACATGCTGTAGGCTCTGATTATTGGTTTTCCAAAGGAAAGGTTATACCTGTCTATGTGATGTGAAAAGCAAATATATGATAAGTTTATTTTGCTTACAAGATTGATTTTTTTGTTTGTTGATAACCTTTTCATTACTTAGCTGACACATAATACTTTGGGAAAATGTAGGAAAGCACTTATTTTTGTGTTATGCTGAATCTCTAGCAGGGCCTAGGAAATGTGCACATAGCAACCGAATTTCATATATTCTCTGGTCGCTGGCATAATCTCCAGTAGGCCATGGGGCATGGGTATATCAGCCAGATTTTGCACATTCTCCAGCCATCACTGAACACTCTGCAGAAGGTCTTAGGGAATGGGCGTATCTTGGCTGTACTGTGGCCAAAGAATGTACAAAATTCAGCCAAGATATGCACATTCCCCTACCCTATTGGGTATTATGCATTATGGTTGGGGAATGTGCAAAATTACACATAATGAACCGGAAATGTGGATCTTTATGGAAAGATTATGTGAACATTCTCCATGAGGACTGGTGAACAATGGCCAGTTTTTGTGCACATTATTTGCACAAATTACATTACACATTGTTATTTTGCTTGTTATGCCCAATCTAAAAATAAAAAATTGAGTGCAGAGGAAGAAATGGGGTCATCATAACCATTTGGCACCAAACAATAATGGCACTTATTCTGTGGTTAGGTAGGTCCTTTGTCCTATTGATTTTGCATCAGTGGCATGGTGAAAGTCTTCCCATAATTTTTAGTTTAAAAGGTGGGAACTCTAGTTGTGCACACATATCTGTGTTGTCTAGGCTTCAATAGAGAAATATATGTGCCATATTCCTTAGTTCTCCATACACGCATCAGAAATAACAGATGTTTACATTTACAACAGTGCAATTGAGAGCCTTACCTTGTCTTTTTTATTATTAATTCTTGAAATGAGAAGCACTAATGATAAGCTTCAACTAGATAATTATGAGACGTTTAGTGAATGGTGCCTTCTTAGAACATTTGTTATAGTCAATTACTTCCTGATAAGACTTGTTTTACTAGGTTTATTAATTGAATTATAATCAGTTTACACAGACTCCATGGAAGAAATTTGTGCTGACAAGGCTTCATTTCTAAAATTATCACCTAATGGAAAATATATATGCAACATTTTCATAGGAACAATTAAGTCTGTGTTCAGAAATGATGTTAATAAGGCGAAAAAATGTGGGCACAATGCGAAGTAAGTCAGGCAGGCCTAAATACCATTGTATCCGATTGGATTCCAGCGCACAAGGCCATTAAGCCCAACTGATTTTAAGGTGCCATTTTAGCAGTTGACTTCAGGGCACCAGATTCAACTAACCCAGGGTGCTGGTGGGAGACAGCACAGGGACTCTGCTAGCACAAGGGGGCTTTTCTCCCTCTCATCCCATGCCCCCCCAGTGCCTCCCCAATTGGCTCTGGGGGTTTCAGGAGAATAGGAGGGTGGGAGAGAAAAGATTGTCCCATCAAGCAAGCAAAAATGGTTGTACTGACAGAGCAATCATCTTAGTGTGACACTGAATTCCATCAAGTGGGTGTTAAGATCAGAGTGTGGAGCCTAGAACACCACTGGTAGATGTTAAGAAGTAGCAGTAATGGGTGCAGTTTGTAAGAATTGCAGCAAAATTTTACAAAAATATTATGTCAATGCTGTAAAAAAAGGAGCAAGTTTAATGTATTTGCATTATGTGCAGGCTGATGGTTAATGTAGTTACTGTTCTTGAGGCTGAGCACAGATATTGGTTCCTCTCAGACCTTGCTTGTTCTTCAAACCTGCTTATAAATCAGAGGGGAGCAAATCTGATTACACTTCACAGGTAAGATTCACCTTCTGTTGTGTGGGCAGGGCGGTCCCTCCCCCTACCTGGCTGATGCCCTGGCAATGCCTCCCCAGGCAGGATTGGGTGATTGGCCGAGGTAGGCAGAGACCTCCAGGTATCTAGCCTGGGGAGGGTGAAGCCAGCCCATACTACCGGGAGCCACACTGTTGTGCGAAAAAATCCATTCATCTTAAATCATTTTAATTTCATGGTGACTTATAGTATTTGGGATACTGCTGAGTGAGAGTATAGGGTGCTTGTCCATTTTAGGTCATCTTTCCCTTGCTCCCTTTTCTAAATGTTTGTGGTATAAAGACAGTGATCCGCTCTCAGTTATCTGGGCTTCTCTGATAAATTGTGGGTTACAAATGTAAGCAAAAAACAAAAACAAAACCCAAACCCAAACCCAAACAAATAGTATTTAATATTGAATGCTAAACCAGCAGCATGAATTAGCAGATTGACTTAAATCATATTAAAAACCCCCAAAACGAAACAATGCTCCTGCGTTCCACTGCACAGAAACTGCACACCATGGATCTTGAAACCAGTGCCAACGACATAACAGAATGGAATGGCTCATCTGCTTGCTGTGGTCTTATTTCCTGGCACTGTCCCTTATGCCACCATACCAGCTGCTGTTGGCACTACTGCATCAGAACATAGAGCTGCACTGGGGACTTCTGCGAGATTACTGGGAATGACACGATGTGATTTCAGGGACACTCTGGGGAATTAATGATAGTCGCCATCAGCAGTCAGGATCTGGGAGGAGATCTAGTAAGTAAAGCTTCCCTCAACCTTGACGCCCCCTCCCACCATTTCCACTGCCCTTGAACAGCAGGGCAAGATGGTGGGGGCAGGTTTTAGTTCAGTCCTAATCAAACCGTGTTCCTAGGAACAGCTTAGCAATGCAGCAGTAAAGGCACTAAGAATGAAAGGAAGTAGAAAAGATGAAAAGAGCAACCTGGGTAGCTGCCTGCCTCTTCCACACTTCTCGTGCACATAACATTTCCTTAGCTATGGTAACACTGAAGCAGATCTGAGTATAAATGTCAGGATGCCAACTGACTTAATTTATATAATGTTGAGCTCCTTTGTAAGCATTTAGTTGTAACAAGTGTGGTGAGCCTGTGGCCCACCAGATATTGCTGAACTGCAGCTCCCATCATTCCTGCCTGCTTGCAGGGCCTTATGGGAGTGGTAGTTCAGCACCATCTGTTTTCCCAAATCTGAGTCCCCAAATCTGATTTATAGGATTTCTTACCTGCCCTTCACCATAAGCTGAGATCTTGGAGAAAATTCCATCAGTATAATCCAGTATGGCATGGGGACAACAACTTCCCATCCATGGTTTCCCTCCTGAGACGGCTTTGCCATTGCTCTTTTCCTAGTGGCACACTGTGGATGGAAATAGCCTCTATTAAGATTAACCAGAGTAGAGTGGTTTCAAGAATCATAGAATCATAGAGTTGGAAGAGACCACAAGGGCCATCGAGTCCAACCCCCTGCCAAGCAGGAAACACCATCAGAGCACTCCTGACATATGGTTGTCAAGCCTCTGCTTAAAGACCTCCAAAGAAGGAGACTCCACCACACTCCTTGGCAGCAAATTCCACTGTCAAACAGCTCTTACTGTCAGGAAGTTCTTCCTAATGTTTAGGTGGAATCTTCTTTCTTGTAGTTTGGATCCATTGCTCCGTGTCCGCTTCTCTGGAGCAGCAGAAAACAACCTTTCTCCCTCCTCTAGATGACATCCTTTTATATATTTGAAAATGGCTATCATATCACCCCTTAACCTCCTCTTCTCCAGGCTAAACATGCCCAGCTCCCTTAGCCGTTCCTCATAAGGCATCGTTTCCAGGCCTTTGACCATTTTGGTTGCCCTCCTCTGGACACGTTCCAGTTTGTCAGTGTCCTTCTTGAACTGTGGTGCCCAGAACTGGACACAGTACTCCAGGTGAGGTCTGACCAGAGCAGAATACAGTGGCACTATTACTTCCCTTGATCTAGATGTTATAGTCCTATTGATGCAGCCTAGAATTGCATTGGCTTTTTTAGCTGCCGCGTCACACTGTTGGCTCATGTCAAGTTTGTGGTCAACCAAGACTCCTAGATCCTTTTCACATGTACTGCTCTCAAGCCAGGTGTCACTCATCTTGTATTTGTGCCTCTCATTTTTTTTGCCCAAGTGCAATACTTTACATTTCTCCCTGTTAAAATTCATCTTGTTTGTTTTGGCCCAGTTCTCTAATCTGTCAAGGTCGTTTTGAAGTGTGATCCTATCCTCTGGGGTGTTAGCCACCCCTCCCAGTTTGGTGTCATCTGCAAATTTGATCAGGATGCCCTTGAGTCCATCATCCAAGTCATTGATAAAGATGTTGAAGAAGAAATCATGGCTTGGGGTGTTCCCAGCTATTCATGCCAACCCTCAAGTTGGATTGTGTCATTGTCTCCTTTGATCTCATTGATAAGTCAAATATAATTTCAGCCAACGTAGGGTTTACATTTGCATTGGAGACCAGTTTAAACTCAAACAGATGTGCAATGCAGTCCTAAGCATTCTTACTTCACAGTGAATCACACCACTTTTAATGGGAGCTGCTTTCTAGTATAGACAGCCTTCCCTGTTCAGGTGCCTTCCAGATGTTTTGGACTCCAACTCCCATCAACCCAAGCAAGCATGATAAAGGGAGCTGCAGTCTAAAATATCTGGACAGCACCAGGCGGAAGAAGTCTGCGCTAGTACCGATGCATGGAATTTCAGCATTTGCTTTGGGAGCTGGGCAGGGAGGGGAAAGCCTATATTTCAAGGAATGAATAAAACTATTGTTTAGAGCCATAGGCCACCACTATATCAATACAGCAAGCAATCATTTCTAACATATTCAGTGCATGTGTGTGTGTGTGTGTGTGTGTGTGTATCTACTCACAAAATGAAGCAGAAAAATAATAATCCCTACAATGTAAATCAGGAATTGCCTCTCTTCAGTGAACCATATAGGTGTTAAAATTACAATAGAACAGAAGCACATCCCACTCAGCCTTCTAAGTTTTGTTTTGTTTTGTTTTTTGTTTATCCTGGCTCACATTTTCTTAGCTGGCAGAGCACATTTCAAGAAAGAGCTTGAAGAGATTTTTGGCCAAAGGCCCCCCCTAGGGAAGGAATCATTCTTCTACATAAGATTTTTCTTCTCTTATTTTTAGAAAAAATCCATCTGAACCATTCATTTGATATCTTAAATTTTAATCGGATGATAGAGAGTATTTCTGTGCTGGCATGAATGTCTTGAGGCATAATATCAAATTAGTCAAAGAATTCTGAAGAGACTCTGAAATGCACTGCAAGATTCAGAAGACCAAGCTTTTACTTCTGTCAAGTGTAGGCATATCAGAGTGTTTTATATTAATATGCTTTAAGAATGCATTTGATGACAGTATGTATCTGCCTTAAGCTATATCCGGCACTCAGCCTCCGTACATAAGCATAAACAAGCTTCTTGGAAACAGTCACTCTGCTTTCATTAGAGAACTCAGTTGTGTCTCCTCTTTTTATAGCTCTAAGTAGAGATGAATAATTCACAATGACTATGCCATTATCAAAATATCTATTCTCAATAGCAATGAGGAATCCTCATCTGCCCCTTTGAGTTTGATTTTAGGGGTTCCCAATGCTGAAAAGTCTGGGACCTTACCCAGTCTATGATAAATATTAAAACAGCTATCCTGTGTCATGCAAATTCCTTGATTGCCTTAAATAAAGTAAATTGAAATTTCCATCTCTGCTGCCCTCCCCACAACCACCACCGAGTACAGATTAAACCCTCCTTGCCTTTGTAAAGCCAGCCTCAGGATATTTATAGATTAATTTTTATTTCCGTACAATTACCGGTATACAGTGGTACCTCGGATTACATACGCTTCAGGTTACATACACTTCAGGTTGCAGACTCCACTAACCCAGAAATAGTACCTCAGGTTAAGAACTTTGCTTCAGGATGAGAACAGAAATCGTGCTCTGGTGGCGCAGCAGCAGCGGGAGGCCCCATTAGCTAAAGTGGTGCTTCAGGTTAAGAACAGTTTCAGGTTAAGAATGGACCTCCGGAACGAATTAAGTACTTAACCCGAGGTACCACTGTATTCCATCTTTCCTCCACAGAGCTCCAGGTGATGTGCATGGTTCTCTTCCACCCCATTTTATCCTCTCAACAGCCCTGTGAGGTAGTTTAGGCTGAAAAGCAGTGACTGGCCCAAGGTCACCCAATGAGCTTCATGGCCAAGCAGGGATTTGAACCCTGGTTTCCAGCCGCAATCTAATCACTATATTCTGACACTCACCACTACACCACATTGGCTCTCTTCTAATTCTTGGCATTTTGCAGTGTCAGCATCATGATATCAAATACTGCCAGAATCACTGCAAATGCATCGGAATGCCCACGTAACCTGTTGTTCTCCCAGCTTAGATTGGTGCTTCTTCCAGACAAGTTGTTTATTCAGCATTCATCTCTATTTGCTTACACAAAGCTTGTGCGTAGGTTGAACTATGTGGGGCGGTTATGCGACAATGAGCATCAACGCAGCATTCATGCTGATTTCCTTGCTGCTGTTCTCTTTTTGGATTTCACACCTTCTCTTTAATGATTTGTTCGTCCCACTCCATTCAGGGTATTTCCCCCTCACTTTCTGTTATGTACTGAGTTGAATAGGATCCAGATTGCAGCAGACTGATTGGTCCTAGAACAATAGGATCCAAATGCAGCAGTCTGATTGGTCCTAGAACAATGCAGCAGTATGATTGGTTGGCAGGAACCACCCAATCATGCTCCAGATAGAAGTGAATCCACAACCTGATTGGCTTACAGTAGAATTCCAGAATTAGCCAATCATGAGCAGCCCATTGTGTAAATAATGTATATAAAGCAGATACTTTGAGGGGACTTTCATTCATTCCTCCTCACCACTATGAGCTGAATAAAGAGCATGAAATCACTTTGCGACTCTGAGTATATTTCACTTTCCTAAACACAACAAATCCAGTTTGACTTTTAACTGGAGTTGAGCTAGGGGAACAGAACCCTTTCAGCCACTTTAGTTGTACAAACCTCAATTTCTATTATGAATGCCTCTAAATGCTCTCCTTGATTCCCCTTTCTGGAGACAGCCAATTTTAGAGCCTGTTACCTGTCAACCTCCAGCCAGTCTCATCTAGATTTGCTTTTACTGAGCTGCATGTTCAAGCTATGCCATCCACCGTCCTAGACAAACGATATAACAGGGTGCCATACAAAGACAGACTCTGCATATGTGGGCAACCACAGGTGGAAGACCTGTCTTGCACTATTTACTATAGTGCCCACTATGCAGTACATTGGACCCAGGAGATAATTTCTCACCTTACCATCCATACAGGAAAGAGGTCTCTCCCCAGCAGAGAAGGTCCTATGGAATTTTACTAGTAATGTAAATGCTTCAGTGACTCATAAAGTTGCCCTTTTGCTTTGGCGGCCAAAAGGATCAGAAAGAAAACCTTGGATATATAGCTGTGAACTGTAAGGGAGACGCAGAGATCTAAATAGAGACCATTATTTGTGGCGCGACACCCCTTTTGCTTGTATTTATTTTTGATTCAGATTTGTCATGGCCAATGGCTAATACAATAAAGTTATTTGGTTTAGTTTTGGTATGAGCTTGAAATTGAGAAAGAGTGGCAGTCTGGAGGCACCCTAGGTTTGCTCTGTCCTGTGACAAGTATGAAGTGGGGTGGAAAGCAAAGTTGGAGGGTTGTAACTGATTAAAATTTGTTCTGGGCTTTTTCAGGGATCAGATCTAGACTTCAAACAACCGGTTTGGCCAATTCTGACTTAAAAATAGGGGCAAATATAATTTGGCTTTAAAAATCAACAAACAACCCAGAGAAAGGAATGCTTATCTCAACTCATTATGCAGGGTGGTTCCATTAGAAATAATATAGCTTATTATAAAGGCATAGATATTGTGCACTGTTGCCCCTAACCAAAATGTTAAATATGTATTTACCCTTTAGCTTATAGAGCTGTCAACTTAAAGAACATATGAAATGTAATAGTCAAATTTTACTTTTGCCAGGAGAGAGCTTTCAAGAACACCATCTGCTTGCTAATGTCACCTAACGAAATCAGGATTGCCATTTTCTTGAGCAGTTACCAAGTGATATTCCTGAGCAGAAAAGCAATATTGTCATCTATTTTGGTGTGTGTGTGTGTGTGTGATTGGAGGTGGGGAAAGGAGCCAAACAAATGTGCTGCTATTTTTGGTCTTAAATTGCTTTGCTCATTTTTCACAAGAGGAAGAATCAAATCTCATTTCAAATTATATTACCCACTTGTTAGGGCATGGATGATTACTCACCTGTGTAAAAGCTGCAGGTTTACAAAAGATGAAACACACCCCGAAGCAGGATTTTGGAGATTTTAAGAAGTGGCACTGTGGTCTGGGAGTTGTCTTCTCCGGGGAATATTGAAGTGGGTTAAGGGGATGAGCGAATCAGGTTGAAGGCTTTGACAATGAAATTTCATGTGAAAAAGGCATCAAATTGGAAAAGCCTTTGTTTTGTTTTGTTCCCACTCTTTCACTTCTCTGAAACATGTACTGTTTTTACAGAACAGTTGCTCAGCACTGGGAACCACTTGGGAAGCAAGCGGTGAGCACGAAAGCTGCAGTTATATTGCGTATTTTAGCTGCATACAATTGACATCATTTCCATACCATTCTCATGAGCATGGGCCAAGCTCCAATTGCACGTGCAACCCGTAAACATTATTCCATTCTTCTCATAAAAGGCTCCATAACTAATTATTAATAATAATCCTCAATTGCTACTCTGGGATAAAATCAGATTTATTATACTGTGTTTCAAGGCAAATCTGAATCAAATTCAGCTGTGTGTAGGTCATGCACAGCTAACGTAATACAGCAATGCCCAACCTCCCAGCAAATTTCCTGTACATTCACCACCACCACCAATCCCATTGATTTTGGTAACAGTGGAAAAAATAAAACAAATGAAATAGATGCAGGGCTGGGGTGTGTCTCTCTTTACCCAGCTCAATAGCCTGATGGCAATGCAAATCACCCCCTCCCCATAGATCAGACTGGTCAGCTGAAGATGGTGTGTGTTTGTGTGTCTCTGTGTATGTCCCTGTGTGTGCTCATGCAAGAGCGTGTGGATGTGTAGAAAAGCTATATGCACTGCTGGCATATGACCCCCAAGAGGATTGGCCAAGGGACAATGCAACCCTTGGACCAAAAAGATGGATACCAGGAGGCCTGTTCCGCAGTTAGGGCCAGGATGTTTTGCCGCTTCAAGCGGAACAGGAAATGCCACTGCCCACTGCTGCCCCCTCCTCCTGCCTCCACATCCTCCATGCTTGGCCACCAACACACCGTGGCAGCCTCATCAGTGGGAGGCTGTGGAAGAGCCTGTTATGCAGCAACTCAGAGCAGGGAGTTAATATGTGGTTGCCCCAATTCTGTGGAAGAGCATTTCTGTTGTGAAGTGGCAGGCATCTGCAACCTGCCCTATCTGGAAACGGTTGAAGAAATTTTTAGATAAATGGGTCTTTGCCATGGGTGTCTATTTTGTATGGTTTGAGTTTGGTTTTAAATGTATCTGCTGGGTTTTTTGTGTTTAAATTGCATAACTATTTTTTTTGCTGTTTGTATTGTAGAGTGCCCTGAGGCAATTATATGCAAGGCAATTAATAAACTGGTGAGGAAGAAAAGAAGGTTAGCGACTTTTATGTAGGTGATACTTCCCTCCACATTGCCAGAACTATGTTTAACTGAAACTGCCTTTGAGTGTAAAAGTACCCTGAAGACGAAATGAATACAGTTCGAAATTTACTGAATTACTTTATGCAGTCTGTATTTTTACTTGATTTTTGATCATGTTGACTGTTTCATTCATATTGATTGGACACAGTTCTATTGTACTTCAGCTAATCCATACTTTGCATTAATGTGGCTCCTGTGCATAGATATGGAGATGTATGCATGTAGAGATACACAGAGGCAGGGATTCTCCCAATTGGCCCTCACTGAACACAAGCTCTACATAGAATCATAGAGTTGAACGGGGCTGTGAATGTTATTTTCCTGATATTAAGAGTCTTATGCTCTTCTGACTGAGCTACCCCAGGGACATGCTTTAGATCTTCCTCTTTGGTGCAATGGGTCAGTGTGTGTGATTGTTAACCAGAAGGTTTGTGGTTCAAGCTCAGTAGCCCACCCAGGGATGGCTATGAGTAGGATTCCTGCATTGCAAGGGGTTGGGCTAGATGACCCTCAAAGACCTTTCCAACCTTATAATTGTATAATCCCAACATCTATAGGCTCTATAGGTGCTTTCCATTTCTTCAGTCCCCTCCTAAGTGTGTTGGGGTATATGTGCATAGGGCCCTGGGTAGGCAGGCAGGAGGGCCTCAATGTGTAGAGGACCTGTACAGAGAAAAGTACAGGGAGGAGTGAAATTGCCTTTCTGCTACCAATGCTATACTTATCCCTCTGCACAGATCAAATAGATCACTATGATACCATTCAAAAGCCTATGGAGCCCAAGCATTTCTTATATGGTTTAAGTCCACCTCTTCAGCTGTGTAGCTCTGTGGACTAGGAGGGTCATTAGCCGTGTGTGTGTGTGTGTGTGTGTGTGTGTGTACGTAGAGGAGACGAGACTTTGGTAGTGCCAGGAGGTGTGCATGTCTGCATTAGCAGTCATAGCCATGGGGTTTTTTTAAGGCAGCAGCAAATGTCAATAAACTATGGCCCTGGTTCCACCCATCTCATCTGTCTCCTCTCTTTTCTCCTGTGTCCAGTTGTCACAAAGGTTGCTCATGAGTTTTAGACTTCCAGTTTGAAGACTTTTACCTTAGGCTTCCTGCCCTAGACTTAAGTTCTACTTCAGAGCAGAGCAGCCAAACTCATGAAGAGAAAATAAGGCAGGTGAAATTAAATAAATGCTTCTGGTGTTTTTTGTGATTTTTGTATTGCTGATGATGATAGAGGTCAAGAAGGTGATTCAGAAAAGCGGGGATGGGGGAAGGTCAGAGGACAATGAGTTTTAATGGGCCTATGAAAGTACAGTTCCCATTAAATGATGTGTCTGGTTAAATTGTATACCTCAGAAAGGCTGTCAAAAATATTGATTAAATATGGATTAAAAGGGACGTGGTCTAGTTAGGACAGTCATATCAGTTAATGAGGACTGATGTGCCCTGGAATTTAATTATATTTTAATAAACTCCCCCCCCTTTCTTATTTAGCATTTTTACAATCACATAATCACACTTTCAAACCATATACTGTAGTTAGAAACCATGAAAGCTAGAAACCTATTTCACAGACCAAAGAAATAATTGATTCCAAATGTACTAATAAGCAACCTCAAGTTACAGAAAAGTTGTTGGGAGGTTTCAGGTATAATTTAATGCTGCCAGATTATATGAGGTGGCAAAATAAGCTTCAGCATCAGATTATTTTTAACCAAACAGAATAGGAATTCACATTTTATACCACCAGCCTGAGTATTTTATCTTTTATATTAACTGTTCTCAGAAGTAAAAAATAAAATAAAACCTTGCAATTGAAACAGAGATCCTGGCACAGCCTTCTCCAATGTGGAACATTGTCAGCTGTTGTGGACTACCTGAGGCAGATGGAAATTGTAGTCTAACAACATCTGGGATGGCCGGCTTGAAATAAGCTCCCCTGCTGAGCAAAACCCCTCCAGTGTTTCTGTAACTATGGGGGGTCCTGCCCAACAGGACTCTGCCATTTCTCCTGAATTGAAAGAGAAACAGAATCAGTAAGGTGAAGTTCTGGAAACACTGGGTTCAGTTGAAATTTTTCATGCACTTCAGCAGTGTTAAAACTACTGGGATAATATTTATTAGAATGTCAATCCTTTCTCCAAATGAGAAAAGACAAGCAGCTCTCCCTCACATCCCTTCCATACTAGCCAGAAGAAGAAAAAGGAAATCTGTCCAATACTGTAGTAGCTCAGGCATATTCCGTGCCATTCCACAGCACTTCAGGGATTGCTATTACTTATGAATAATTCACTCTGCTCTACTTTTCTCAACTGTTTTATTAGGAAGTCTCCACATACCAACTGGTTTTCTGTGCAATAAATGTTAATTTGTATTTTGACCAAAAAAACCCCCAACAACAACACTCAGTTTGCGTGGTCAAACACTTCTTGTTTGGTTGGTGCAATTGTGCTTGTGTTCACACGCATGGACCACTTTCAGTGGATTTCCTCGAGCAAAACTGCAAATAAAGATAACTGGGGTGGGAAAGGTTATAAAGCAATACTGTTTTCTGTGTTAATGAGCCTGTAGGGTAAAAGAAGAAGCACAAAATGTCTTCCATGTTGACTATAGCTTTCCTCATTTTACAACAGAAGTGCAAAAAGAGCATAAGATCAAGCCAAAAGGCCATCTAGCCCATGACCGCCCCTGTGGAGAACCTGAGAGCCAGAGAAGAGAGCAACAGCAATTCCCAGCAATTGGAATTCAGAGACATACAGCTTTGGCAACGGAGAGAGGCGAAGCATGATTCTGTGAAAGGTGTGAACCACAACTAAGAACCATTGCCAAATTCAAAGGAGGGAAGACCTCTAAGCAGATCTCAGGGATGAAGGATGTAGAAAAGCTGTTTTGAGCCCCCAGAAACACCTGGCTGGCCCCTATTGGGAAAGGAATACTGAGCTAGACAGACCTTTGCTCTGGATTCAGCAGTGCTTTCCTTATATTCTGGTTTACACAGCACAACTTCCATGTAGATTTGGGATGGGGAGCCTGCAGGACGCCAACAGTCCCAGCTGTCATGGCCAGGGAAGATGGGAGTTGTGTTCTAATAACATTTGGATAGCCACAGATTCTATATCCCTGATACAGATGTATTAGTTTAAATTAGTAGTGCAGCCAGCCATGTGATTTGCACAGGTTTCACATTATATGACTGCATTAGTTGTTGTTGCATCTACCAAATGATGAGCAGTACCAGAAATCTCTTTGTTGTGATGGCCTTCCACACAAATGCTTCATTGCCTTGAATGTGCCATCCTTATCACTTCCCCCAGTGCAGAGTCATGTGGTGCTTTTCTGGCCAATTGGAGGCCTTCCCTCTCACTCCAAGAATTCTGAAATGAAGCTGGTGCATGGTGGGACACCAAGGGCAGGGCTTGCATATGCTTGCCCAGCTCGCCACTTCTAGCCCCCCCCCCCATTCAGTTTTCTGCCTGAATAGGGCTATCATCTGGTATTCATGCTGGAATGGAAAAATCAGATAAATTACTACAACTTTGCTTCTTCTTTTTTTGACATTTGACAATATTTAAACAAAACACACCTAGAAACACAATCATGACATTTGATCATAATCTAAAGGGTAGATTATGTTCATGGAGATATTTATACTTCAGCAACATACAAACAGGTGGATTTGGAGGGCCCTAGGAAAAACAGCTCAGCCTAGGTGTTTAACCAGAAAGGAAGCCTGCAGTGTTGAGTTAAACAGTTCTCAGAATGTTGCAGACTTGTCTGAGTCAATTCTCAGTCAATTCTGATTGAGACAAAAACAATTCTGTCTGGAGTGAATCACACACTCTTCTGACAGAGTAATCTGTCACTGCTAACAGCATTTTCGGCCTGTTCTGTAAGTAGCTGCTGGGTATTTTTTCCCCTCCCTGCAAGTTATTTATATCTGCTTTTCTGCTTCTCTAACTGATTTCCCATGCAATGGAATTCTGGATGGGAAAGTCCATTTAAAAGAACCTCAGGATGGAAGACTGAGAGCTGAATAGGTTAACAGCCCAATTATTATGTATGGAGTTGGGTTTCACATAATTTTATGCAGATTGACATCATTTCATTTCATTTCATCTAACTGTACTTCAATATTTGTTAAAAGAGGGACCCACTTTTAATAGGACATGTTGCCAGGGAAATTCCTCATTTTATGTTAGCCCATGTTGCGGTTCTACCTGGGTATGAGTTAACCTCTACTGATGTTATCCTGTCTTACTTTTATACTGTTAAAGTTTTGTGTCATGATGGTTTGATCACCAGATATGAATAAACTGATATCTATGTAGACATATCTCACATAAACGTATCTTATAGTGCATAGTATTCGTGCAAATTGTGTGCAGATAATTCTGCAGCACGGAACCAGGAAGACACCTATATCCAAACAGCAATATTTCTCAATATTGTTTTATTTCCCGTTCCTACTGGAGTTCCTCTATCATTTGCTTTTTTCGAATAATCTGTTCCACAGCTGAAGGCCACTGGGAGGGGCTGAATGCAATTGCATGCTGATGCATTCAAGGATCTTTAGATTGGATATCTAGTCAAACTCCAGCCCTCTTCACATATTACTTGCATGATGGGGCATATATACAAAGAGGCTTCCTTGGTGCATTCATCAGCTTCTCCCCTCACCCACTGCCCCGCAACACAAGCTAGAGTTCCAGCACAAAATGCACTTCCTATTAAAAGCAGGCTTCACATTTCATTCCAAATGGCGTGTTTATGTTCTGTAAGCATCTTATAATCAAATACACCACCTCTTAAAATACAGTAAATGCATTTGCAATGGTTCCGGACCAGTTATAACTCTTTGGTAAACCTTTCCTCGCAACCATGCAGATATCAGCATTCTATAATTATTTAACAAGGCATTTATAATGAAATGTACCCCCCTTAAAATAAAGTAAGTGCAGGAATGCTGATGTGTTATAACTATTCCGCCCTGTAAATATACTATAAATAATTTCTAAGGTACTTTATGCAGTGCTGTACACTCTCTCTAGTGCGCTTATATGTTATTAATTCTTTATAACTCATTTGTAGGCCATTCTTAAAATAAAGCATTCCTGTTTCCAGATGGAGAGGAGGGAAGCAATGATGAATCAAGTGCCAGGTAAAAAAAAAAGGTTGCTTGCTGGCTTTTGTTTTATGTCGGTGTTTGTTTATCACATTTGTATCCCGCTGGATGAAGTTGGGACAAGCTCAGTGCTGTGAATGCAAGCTTAGCATGTAGATGGACCCAGATTTAATTCCTGGTGGCTCCAGTTAAAGGGTCAGATGGTGCCTTGACCTGAGAATCTGGAGAGCTGCTGAAGTCAGCAAAGATTAT
Source organism: Podarcis tiliguerta (assembly GCF_965153285.1). NCBI lineage: Eukaryota > Metazoa > Chordata > Lepidosauria > Squamata > Lacertidae > Podarcis > Podarcis tiliguerta. The sequence continues at coordinate 67,736,178 of NC_139536.1, read as the reverse complement.
GATGATGACAATGACTGTTATCAATGGGATGAATTCAACACTCCACTCATCTGATCAGCGCCAGGTGAAAAAATTCCCCCTTTCCTCCCTAGGGGTTCTCCTGACCCCCCCCAGGCAATTGGGGGGGATATGGGGGAGAGTAGAGGGGGAAAGTCCTGTTGAGCAAGAAGAACCCCTTGTGCCTGGTCTCTGCTGATAGGAAAAAGATTTTTAGTTGCTCCAAAAATGTTTTCAAAGCAATTTAACGGGACAAACAGATAAAATCAATTAAAAATGGGAAAATTTAAACTCCTATTTTAACCCAAAATTCCTAAAATGCAGCTGCAGGCTAGATGGACAAGTATCCTTTCTGACAATTGAAAGCAGCTGGGTTGGGGAGGAGGGGAAAACCAAAAAGGCGGGTTTGTTCCTGCTTATTGTTTGGCAGATCTGATCCAAATGCATTTTGTTGTATTTCATCATGGAGCTCAGTAATGCACAGATAGGATGGTATTCAATGATGTTTTGTTCACAGTAGACCCATTGGGCTGGATTCACGTACCCCGTTCCACTAATAGAAACCAGCACAAGGACTTCCACTACCGCAATGGCGCTTTATCCCTTTCCTCCCCTATCCCAAAGGTTGCTGCAGATGGGTGGGAGAACCCCTAGAACAGCATTTGGGGGTGGGAGAGAAGGGAGATCAGAAATGCTTGCACTGGTGTAACACATGTATTATTGCTACCTTGAATTACGTCCAACAGAATTAATAAACCTAATTTTGTTAAGTTCATTAATTTCAATGAGTCTGCTCTGAAGAACACACAGTTCACAGTCTTCCCCACTATGTATTGTTTCCCACCTAAATTATGGAAATATTTTCAAACGTGCATCTGTTCCTATAAATGTTTACATGCAGATGTTAGGCAGATGGGTCCTCTCTTTTGGTGATAAGTAAACAGCTACCTTCATGTGCACATCTCTTTCGCCATCATTGTCACTGCCCACTCGCTCACCTCACCCTCTGGGCTGAAGCCACAAGGAAGAGAACAGGGCATGTGTGCAGGTTTCTGCTCCTTCTCTTTGCTCCTCAATTTTGTCTTCTCACTGTTCGCTTGCTCAGAAGATCATAGGGGTTTGCCTTTTACTGAATTAAACCATTGGTCCTTCTGGCTCATACGCTAACAGCAGCTGTCCAGACTTTCAAGCAGCTCCTTCTCCTAACCTTCCTTGGAGATGTGGGGAGTTGAACCTGGGACCCTTTGGCATGGAAAGCAGGTGGTCTACCACTGAGCCACAGCCCTGCTTGGCTCAGGTTAACAGGAAGCAGCTGCAAGGAGGAAAGCCAGAAGGTCCAGGAGACTCCAGAGAACCAGGGATTCACAGTGGATCTTCCTACTGACATGAACACCTTAGTAAGTGCCTGAATGTCCTAAAGGATCTTCACCGGTTCCCAGCACGTTTCCGAGCACAATTCAAAGTGTTGCTACTGACCTTTAAAGCCCTAAACGGCCGCGGCCCAGTATACCTGGAGGAGCGTCTCCACCTCCATCATTCAGCCTGGACACTGAGGTCCACTTCCAAGGGTTTTCTGGTGGTTCCCTCACTGCGAGAAGTAAAGTTTCAAGGAACCAGACAAAGGGCCTTCTCAGCAGTGGCACCCTCCCTGTGGAACGATGTCAGGGAGATAAAGAATTACACAAGTTTTAGAAAACATCTGAGAGCAGCCCTGTTCAGGGAAGTTTTTAATGAATGACCTGTTATTGTTTTTCATATTTTGCTGGAGGTCGCCCAGAGTGGCTAGGAAAACCCAGCCAGATGTGCAGGGTATAAACAATAAAATGATGATGATAACTTGTGATGTTGGTTCTAACTGCAGTGACTGTTTTCCATTGTGGTGGCAGTGCCTTTTCTATGCTTTCCCTCATCACAGCTCACTGTTGTGGGCAAGGAATTCCAGAAATGGTTTTACCCCATCTAAAACCTATGTTTGCAACCCAAATTCTGGCACGCTTTAGTAAGCCTTCTGGTGTTTTTATATCGTACAGTACAATATCATTTGGCATCATCATCTTATAAAGAGCATTCTTTTCTTCTGCAGTGTAGATTCTGAAGCAAACTGCAGTGTAGATTCTGAGCCCTGGGAAGATACCAACTTTTCCCAGCTGGAATTACTTCTTCTACTTGATAAAATAAGGTATTCATACTTTCCTGTTGTGTGTATATATATATATATATAGGCGCCACCGTTTTCTGTGTAATGTGAGAGCAGCCTGTTATCCCTTGGGGAACACACAGTGGCTCGATCTACTTTTCCATGATATATTACCTTTCAAAAGCTGTTCCTTCACATACATTAAGTAACCATTTAAAAGGACTAAAACAATGGCTGGTGCCTGGTAGCAAAAGCTTAACAAAAAATAGTAAAAAAATAGAGGGAAATGCCAGACAAACAAATCCCATTAATATTTAACTCTTGGGCATTGGGGAAATATCTTCAATGCAGATAATTAACAAAAGCGGAACAGAAATAATTGGGAACCATAAACAGTTAGGAAATAATTCTGTGTTCTTTTCCAAGTAACACACAATAGCATTTCTCCCAAAAAGCTGTACAGGAAGGTGCTGATTTTATTTCAAATCTTCCCCACCCCCACTTTTTCTGTGGAGTTATTTCAAATAGAAAGACACACAGCCAAATCCTGCAATTGGACTACACCAGGACAAACTTTGTGTGATGCACACACCTCTCACCGAAATCAGTAGCACAGCCAAGTAAACTGGTGAAGAGATTATGGAGAAGGAGCCTCCTAGGAGCTTGTGCCCTGCGAAGGGGTTCTTTCTTTGTAAACGTAGCAGGTGAAAAAGAGGCCATCACTACAGGCAATCATGTTTGTGACAGCATTTTTTTCTAGTTGCTGTATCAATGAGCGGATGAGATATTTCTGTGGTCGCAGGAATCTGTAAGGTACCAGAAGTCTCAAATCAGGGGCTCTGGTTGCAACGCAACCCAGGCAGTTTATTCTCTGCTCTAACAAAATGAGTAGTGGATTCTGTGTTACAAATGCAGCTAGACAGAAAGCAGTTCAGCAGGGACCAAACAGAAGGGACTAATAAGGAACCAATAAGACAGCATTGCAAGTAAGTTTTTAGGGCAATGATGGGGAACCTGTGGCCCTCCAGATATTGTTGGACTCCAGCTCCCATTATTCCTGATTTGCCATGCTGACTGGGCTGAGGGGACTCGGAGTCCCATGTCTAGAAGGCCACAGACTCCTTGGGTTCAGGTTTGGTAAAAGTTCACACATTGTTGTATCAAGAATTATGGATGTGTACAATTGCTTGAAATTTGTGTGTGCTCTCACACACAGTTTTACCATGTCCAAATGCAGGTTGGCTATGTAGAAGTGAGAATGGCAGCAATAATTCAAAGAAATAAAAAATTGTGCTCTGTGCAACATTTGGAAAAGCAAAAAGCAGAACAGAGAGAATCCCGAAGACATAAGTCTCCACTGTTAAAACAAAGTTAGGCCACTCCAAACTCAAACAGCTGCCTAAGAAGAACTTCTCAAAACACAGATAAATCATACACTCTGGACAAGCTCTTTCTTAAATTTCTCTTTCCACACCTTATTGCTGCATTGTTGGTTCCATTAAGGCACATTTATGGGCCTAAGAGATATTCATGGAAGAAACATAGGCATTCTGTTATCTCTGTGCCCGCATCTGTGAAAAAGTCACGAAGTTTCAAAAGCACTCAATGAGCAATGAAACAGAAGGTCTGTGCCAAATGACAATAAAAATGTCCTTTCCTAATATTTGCTTCTTCAGGATGTGACCTCAAGACAAATTATCTGTAATTGCTGGTCTTTAAAATGTGCAACAGGATTTAAAGGGAGGAAGCAAGGGTTTCTTGGTTAGCACCATTATGTCCCATTTTATTGCTTTTCATATTGTATAGTGAAGGCCTGTACAAGTATTATATTTCCCCTCCACTCCCCTACGTTGACTGTGTGTTAGTAGACATTATGTCAATGTAACATTAGCAGGGTTGAATTTTATTGAAATGGCCAGATCTTGTATTGCACATTCATGCTGATGGCATTTTTAATCTGCTGTGGAAATTTCAGCTGATCAATAACATCTGTCCCACCGTGAGCAAAAGGGGGGAAAAACGCAAATTAGCAAATCTTTCATGTGCAATATCCATTCTAGATGCTCTGCATTCAATCTGCAAGTGAATCGGAACCGGCAGCTAGCATACCTTGTTTGGGGAATCAGCAAATATTCCTATATTTCCAGCGATGGCAACAAACTGAGTTTCCTCCAGTCACTTAGGCAAGCAAAAGTAATTTTATTTCCTCTCTGAGCCATGGCTTTAGTGCTACTCTGGATTGAGATGGGGGGAAATCCATTGTTTTATGGGCTCATCCTTTCTTGTCTTCCTTTACACCATTGATTTATTTCTTTCATTATTGTCTCTCAGGACATCAGTGAGGTCCGTCCGTCACCCCCCCCCCACAAGAAGGACAATTCTATTTTTACACACCGTGTGGAAACAACACCTCTTTCTCTCTCCCTCCCTGGGCTGCCCTCTTGATAGTGTCAGCAGAGCATTGATTATAAAACTCAGCTGGTATTTAGATCTTTGCCATCCTGTGAAACTGACCCCCCAAAAGACGGGTTCCAAGCACATGGAGCTGTGTCTCGCTTACATAGCAGAAACATTTTGCATTTACATCACCTTCCGTCACCCCTCCTTTGGTCTATCTACCAAAGCAGAGATTTATGGATCAGAAAGTATGTTAACCTGGGAAATGAGCCGGCAGGGTAGTGAAGTGTGTCTTCTGCTGATCGGCAGATACTGACGATGATTTCCAATGTAGTCCAGCTCATCCACCTGAGAAATGTGAGCTGAATCTTCAATATACGAGTGCTAGGGGAATAGCAGGCATCAGATCCTAACAATTTGTCTTTTAACATTTTGCTGCACTATCTTGCCCTTTGTGTGCAGGCGTGGGGGTGAGGGGGAAATGGCAACATGAGATAATGCAATGGTCCGCCCTGCCAGTACAAGGCTATGTAGAATAAAGATAAGTTAATCTCCTGTGGCCAGATTTCACCCTAGGTCAGCAATCTGGAACAAGAAATTTTGTCCATCATGAATTTGAAATGAACTCATAGTTGATTTAAGAGGAGAAAGAGGAGGTGTGTTCTGTGTTCCATTTCAGCAGAATGGCGAGCCAGAATTCATTCTGTTGTGCTTGAAAGAAAAAGCACTGGAAGTGTAAAGTATCTTCCAGACCTTCCTTTTTAGAATCATCCATTTCTAGGAGGTAACCCCAGCTTACTTCCAAGAAGGTAAAGGGCCTCCCCATTTTATTCACACACCAAGCCTACAAGATAGGTTGGCCTATAGATGGTGATTGGCCCAAGCTCACCTAACTTCATGGCTGAAAGAGGAACTGAACCAGGGCAGTATTCAGTAAGGTTATTCCATCAGCCCAAGGGCATCTAGCTGTGCAACAGAACCTCCCCTTCATCTGCCCTCCTCTCCCTGAATGCCCACACAACCTCCCTGAATCTCCTTCAGCGGGTTAGGAGAACCCCCCAGAACAGATTTAGGGTGCATGGAGGTTGCACATGCAAAGCAGATAGAGGGGGAGTTTTGTTGCACAACCAGAAGCCCTTGTGCCAATGGAAGTACCTTGTTGGATACCATCCCAGGCCTCCCCACGCTTAAGTCAAGCAGTCTATTCTTTACTACAGTTTGCCTTTCATATAGATGGCCCACTGTCACTGACATGGCCATTGTTTGGGCAAGGACTTTTTTTATATATTTCTGTTTTATACCTCAGCCTCCAGAACCCAGGCCATGTAGCTAAGAGATTACAAATTAATTCATTGATTGGCAGTCCTACCAAATATTGATCTCTTAAGGATCTCTTAAGATAAGAATAAGGAGAAAAGCAAGCTCTAAAGAAAACAATTGTAATCTACCAAGATGAGACCTGAAAAGAGCCTGGCTTCATGGTTCTATGAGATTGTTTACTTTACTACATAGGGACAGAGAATGAAAACTTTAAAACATATGTGAAAACTAGAAGTAAGTGACCACTAGATAAAAGTAACTGACAATTATACATAAAACTTATAGTAGGTTACACTGTAAAATAAAAAAGGAGATGGTGCATATTTAAGCAAGTAACATAAAACCACAGAAGGGAAATGTCAGAACAGCCTATTTCTAGAAGATCAAAACATTGCACAGATGTTTAAACAGCTATTCAACATCAGGCTTACCTGAAAGAAGTATATGAAAACACAGAGTTACACATGATGAAAAGTACACCATAGCCAAGTACAACCTCCATAGGAAAGTTTGTAATCATGTTAGAAACACAAACAGAAAATGAATGTATAACAGAAATGTACAGCAGAAAAGTTCTCAGGGTAGTATTTTTTTATTTTTAATGGAAGGGCTCGGTTAAAAGACTAATTGATGCAGTGATTCATTGCCAAGTACTCAATGAAACATGTGTGTTATGGCTTATATAAATCCAGTGGATTTAATCACACACACCTATTGCATTTTTATAGTCACTACTGTTAGGATTGTGTAGGATCCTGGTAGAGACACATGTCCAACTGTCAAGTTCTCTGCCTCCTGGTCTGTTTTTCAGGAGCTTCAAAAGCTTCCTTCAGCCCGAACATCACAGCAACTGATACCAAGAAGCATCAGCACACTTAGGAACCTGCAGAGTATTGGTGGTTTGCGTAACAGACTCAATAGTTCAGTATCTTGGCTAATCTACTTTATTTACATATAATACACTCGGAGCATTCTGACTCCGTTCCTTCTTTCTCATCAGACAGCAAAGAGAGAAAGAACAAAGGACAATAGTCCCACATTCCAGAACACAGTACTACAAAGCATCCTGTCTCCGTCACTTGCCACTCTGTGGTATGAAAACATACACTATCCTGTGATAGACAACAATCTCATGACTGCAAACACAGAGCAAGAATCCTAACAACTACGCCCTTAGCAGTGACTAAACCACCCCATGCCAGTGTCACTATAGAGGCTACAATGAACACATTAATGTAGCAAGAGAAGTTAATATTTAAAAACCCTTTCAAAACAATTGCCTTTGCCCCTTAGTTTTGTATTATTATTGTTGTGGTCATTTAGATACTCTCTTTCCAATATTCCCCCCCCCCCCCAGTTTTCAAATAGGGGCAAAAGATGAAGGCCAGGCATTCCATAGAGATATCTTAAAGTTGAGCTTTCGCAATAGCAAATGATGACAGTCGTTGTTAACATTTATTTACATGGTGCCATCTATGTATGTGGCTCTGTACACAATTAAAATATGAAATTGTACCCTGGGGGGCATGCAATCTAAAACAATGAGTGTACGCAACTGTACAACAAAAAAATCAATAGTTTATTAACATACACAATTCAGACGCTATTCCATTAGGTATAATAAAAATAGCTAACCATACCCAAAGGCCTCAGGAAAAGAAGAGTTTTCAAGAGAGATTTAAACATACAGAGTGAGGGGAATCCCACAAATGTTCTGGAAGGTGATTCCAAGCAATCAAAGCAGTAAGAGAAAAAGGATGAAGACATGATAAATAACAAAAAAAAAAAAACCTCTAGGACATTAGAAGAATGAAGATACCACCTAGGTCTATAGCATACCCTTCAACATTTCTCTGATAAAAATAGGGATGTCACATTCCATAATAATTGTTATGTACTGAGATAGGATCCTAAAACAATAGGCAGGTAGGATTCTAGAATGCAGGAACAGCCCAATCAGGCCCCAGGAGGAAGTTAATCAGCCTATTAGGTCTGGAGGATTCTAGAATGCAACAACTGATTGGCCTGCAGGAGCAGCCCAATCAGGCTCCAGGAGGGAAGCAGAGTCAGCCAATCACACGGGACCCATCGTGTAAATAATGTATATAAAGGTTTGGGGGCGGGGGATTCATTCATTCACTGTTTACGAGTTGCAATAAAGAGCACGACATCACTACGTGACTCCGAGTATATTTCAATAATAATTTTACTATTTATAACCCCGCCCATCTGATTGGGTTTCCCCAGCAACTCTGGAAGGCATCCTATACACACACACACACTAAACATTTTTTAAAATCCCCTATACAGGACTGCATTTAGATGGCTCGAGAATCAGATAACTCCATACCCTCCAACATTTCTCCAGTGAAAATAGGGACGTCCTAAGGAAAAGCAGGTCATTTTGGTATCAAATCAGAAACTAGGACAGATTCTGTAAATTTGGGACTGACCCTGGAAAATAGAGACACTTGGAGGGTCTGCTTTAGTGGGACACCAAAGCTGAAAGACAGGAAGAAGGCTAAGTGTTACGAGCTTTAAAAGAAAAGACAAAAAGCTTATAAAATAAATGAAGTGTCTGCAGTAGGAGAAACATGGTCTGACCAAGGAAAGAAAACTTTGCTGTGGCATTTTGAGTGGAAACCAGAGAGTTAATATGTGTTTGTGGAAGACCAACCAGAAGAAGAATACAATGGTTTAAACAAGAAATAACCAAAGCATGAGCTAAAGTCTTAGCAGAAGAGACAGTAAGAAAAGAATGGATTCTAGAAATGTTATAAAGAAATGACAGATCATAGTGGGGGCCTGAATATGAGGAGCAAAGAAGAATGATGAATCAAAAATAAAACTCTGGCTACATGCCTGCTCCATGGGAGAAATAATAACATTGTCAATAGTTATAGCGAATGTATACGAAAATTTCTTAGGCGGAAAAAAAAGTAGATCAGTATTAGCCATCAGAGAAGCAGTTTGAAATCTAGGTCTGAATGCTGGAGAAAACTTGTGGAGTTGACAGATAAAGCTGAGAATCATCAGCATACAAATGATATTGAAATAAGATTACCAGGTGTCCCCGTTTCCCAGTGACAGTCCCCAGATTTACAAATCAGTCCCTTGACAAAATCCATCCATTCCAACTGAAGTTGAAAAGTGTTCCCGGATTCATTGAACTGGTAACCTTATACAGTGGTACCTCAGGTTACATACGCTTCAGGTTACATAATCCGCTAACCCAGAAGTAATACCTCGGGTTAAGAACTTTGCTTCAGGATGAGAACAGAAATTGTGCTCTGGCGGCGCAGCAGCAGCGGGAGGCCCCATTAGCTAAAATGGTGCTTCAGGGTAAGAACAGTTTCAGGTTAAGAACGGACCTCCGGAACGAATTAAGTACTTAACCTGAGGTACCACTGTATTGAAATCTAGGAGAACTAATAAGTTGGCCCAAGGATAAAGTGTAAAGAGAAAACAGCAGGAGACCCAAATAGAGCTTTTGGGGACCCCAACAGCAAGAGGAAAAGTAGATGGTGAACAACCTCCTATAGAAATATTAAATAAATAGTCTGACAAATAAAAAGCAAGCCAGCTTAGAACCAGTAGAAAATACAGAAGAAATAGAAGAGGGTGATACTTCAGAAAAAAAGCTGCTACATCAATAGATTGCATATCACAAAAAGGAATAGGAACAGAATGCCATTAAGGAAGGACAGGAGCAACACTAAGAAAGATAGCACAATGGTGGGGGGAAAAATCAGTACCAGAAAGATCAGAAATAGAGCTGTTTTGAGCAAAAACAAGATCAAGAGAGTGACCCCCAGTATGTGTGGGAAAATTAATCCAAGACTTCAAATCAAAAGAAGCAATAAGAGAAAGAAAATACGAAGCAGTAGACTTAGTTGGATCATCCACATGAATATTGAAGTCCCCCAGTACCAAAGCAGGGGTATTATCTGAGAGGAAAACAATAAGCCAGGAATCAAAATCAGGTATGAAGGATAAAAGAAGGCCAAGTGGATGAGAAATAACTCCAACCCTCAAATGCAGTGGGGAGTAAAGTTTCCCCACATGAAACTCAAAAGATAATGAACAGTGCAAGGCAGGAGTAGGAAGAGGCTGAAACTGACACAAAGTAGACAAACAAAGCCCAAAATTGTGAGGGTTGGATTGGCAAGGGATATCCGAAAGTGATAGTAGTTAGACAGCAAAATGATCTGTGGCAGATTGTATATTGGCCCACATTTAATCATAAAAGTTGTCAGTGCTTCCATTGTCTTATATACCGTTGTTATTGCTGCCTAATTCCTGTTTATAAAATCATACTAATATACCATTGTAGAATTCTGTTTTGGTACTGGAAAAATTACTGGTGAAATATTATTGTGTTACTCATCTACCATGCTATTTATCATCACTGAGATGTGCTAAAGGGGGGGAATAACAGCAATGTGTGGTAGTAGTTCATCGCCATTATAAGAGCAACTTTCTATGAAGGCATCTTGGCTGTACAACAGAAAGGCAGCTTAGCACTGTAAGCCCCATCATCCCTCACTATATAATATAGTGTAGTTATTAAAGTGGCAATAGCAGACAACATTGTCTTCATCCGACTAGCACTTAATCTCTATTACCTTGGGGTTAAAAGTCACAGGATGATCATGCATGTCAGTGATTCCTGCAGCAGATTGTTACTGAACCATGTAAGGTCATTTAAATGGGGGGAATTGGTTCTCAGCAGCTTCTTACGCCAGAGAATCTTGTCTGACTCCCTCTCCTCTGTCAAAAGCAATAACTGGTTCTTTCAGGCTTCTCAGCAAGGGTCTCTTACCAAATCAAAAGGAAATACTTTTACCCTTGCTACTTTCTCTGCTGTGGGGAAATGAAATACTGTAAAAATTACAGGTGAGACCAGGCTTGATAAGTATAGAACTTTGAAGCCTCTGAAGCAGAATTGAGCAATCACAGTAGGCAATTAGAAGCGGATCTCTAAACACCGCCAGAACTTGTTCAATTAGGATTCTGGCAGGTCCTGCGGATTGTTCTCATAGCAAATGCATCTGATAAATGTGAGTGTCCAGGCTCATCAAACAAAAATGAGGACGTTTCCAGTGACGTCTCAAGGGACCAGTAAAATAATTTGGATAGGAAATATTAAGAAGGACCCTGTTGGATTAGACCAAAGGCATAGCTAGTCCAGTGCTCTGTTCTCACAGTGGCCAACCAGATGCCTATGGGCAGCCCCACAGGAGTGCAATAGGACTCTCCTGCTCCTGATTCCCAGCACCTCATAATCAGAGGCCTATAGCCTTGATACTGTAGGAAGTACACGGTCATCATGACTAGTTGGAAGTAGTTAGTTAAATAAAATGCTATAAGAATGAGAAAGTGCTAAATGATCATAGGAGTGGTGCATGTTCACTTGTGGCCCTTACTTTAGTCCTTTCGCTTGTAGCTGGGCTTCAGTCCCATAGAGATTTTGTGAATGGTCTATACCTTCCTATGGGGCTGCATGCATGGCTTCTGAGAGGCATGTGATTTTTGCAGTTCAGAACATTGGATCTGTAACTAGATATTGTGATGGCCACAGGATACGTCTTCATGCATTGCACGAGTTTGGACCAGATGACCCTTGGAGTCCCTTCAAGCTCTACAATTCTATGTTCTGTGAGGAGGTGTCCACTCACAAACTGCATCAGTCTGGGTGAAGATTTACATGTTCTCAAGGACCACACACTGTGGACTCCAGCTGGTGTGACTTATTCCATAAAATGATGAACGCACAAGGTAGACTGAATTCACAAGTCCCATGCAGGTGCTTGTTTGGGCACATTGAATGATCTTTAATATAGCAGGGCACTGCAGACTATGCTCTTGTCAGATGCATATTCTGCTGCACACCTACAGCACCCTTGGATACATTTAGGTGGGTTTCCATGTATTCTGGAACCCTGCTTTTGTAGAGATCCCATAATGCAGAGAAGTGCTATGTACATAGCAATCTGGCAGAGGTGTAGCCATTCATGCTATCCTGGGCTTGCCAATCTTAAAGTCAGTACAGTCTAATCCATGGTTCAGCAACCTAAGGCCCATGGGCCACAAGCGGCCCACTGGGGTTGTTTAACTGGCCCCTGAACCGAGCTACGCGCTCAACGAGTCCCTGCGCGCTGCGCTAAACCGGTGCAGCATGGCATGGAGACTTGCTTCCGCGGTGCCGGAAATCGCATCTGCACAGACACAGATGCTGGAAATCGTGTGCGTGCATGCGATCCAGCCCACATAGGGATCTCCACTGGAGTCAACTGGCCCAGGTGAGGTAAACCTTGCCATACCTGTTCTAATCTGTGTGGCGGGGTGAGCTCCTGTTGCTTTGTCCCAGTTCTGCCAACCTAGCAGTTTGAAAGCACACCAGTGCAAGTGGATAAACAGGTGCTGGTGTGGCGGGAAGGTAAATGGTGTTTCCATGATCTCTAGTACTCATCACAGTGTTCTCTGTGCTAGAAGTAGTTTAGTCATGCTGGCCATGAGACCCGGAAAGCTGTCTGTGGACAAACGCCAGCTCCCTCGGCCTGAAAGCGGAGATGAGTGTTGCACCCCATAGTTGAATTCAACTGGACTTAACCGTCCAGGGGTCCTTTACCTTTTACCCTCATGCTAGCCCCCTCAAATCTCTTAAGCTGAAGAGCTATGGCTGTTGCTAATACATTACAGCCATACATTTAGTTTCCTCTCCATCACGTTAGTTGAATGCACCATGACCCAGCATCATCACTTACCATATTTCCATGTTCCAGTCCCACAACCAGCATAAGTGGAAATAAATGATGTGGACTAGGAGGAGGAAATGTAGCATGTCATGCCATTATATGGGTAAATTATACTAGATGTTACTGAAAGGGACCTCAATGTATGGCTTCAGTTTGGGTCAGCAAATGCATACTCGGTGAAGGATCTAATTTGGCTCAAAGGCACAGCTTTGTCTTTGTAGATCATTACAAATACATATGAGTTTTGGAAAACTGGTAACTTGTACTTTCTTTTTTTAAGTGATACTCCTATCCAAAGTGAAGATATGATGGTGGAGAGGAAGCGGGGGTGGGGTGGGGGGTAGGGCAGCATTGTAAAGATCAGCTCCAGATGTCAACACTCAGCAGGCAGCAAGCTGCTTAAATGGACAAGTGAAAACTCCAGCTGTTTGTTTGCGTATGTGTATAAGCAAGATTAATAGAGTCAAAGGGCACAGCCACACAGCTGAAATCAGCCCTGGGCCACCCCAGCATGGGGCCAGTCTAGAAGTGATTTGGTGCTATTTATAGTCTGTGGAAGCACAGCAAGACGTCAATTGACTGGTGAGCAGAGGACAATGGGTGCAATCTGGAGCTATTAGAATCAAGTCTACAAAATATAGATTCGGTGTTACCATTTATTTATTTATTTTGGATTTTGTTCCGTGCTATGGAAGCTTTTCGAGATGCGTGCAAGACCGTGAACCAGGCTGAATGAAAAGGAAGTCATACTTCAGGTATGAAGTAGGCTGCGGTTATAACTAATGATTGCTGTAGCACAATGGCTGGTGCATTTGGCTAGCTTTTCTTTTTATTTATTTATTAAATTGGAAAGCAAGATTAATAGAGCCAAAGGGCATAGGCACACAGCTGAAATCAGCCCTGGGCTGCCCCAGCATGGGGCCAGTCTGGAAGTGATTTGGCACATATTATCAGTTCAGCTGGGTGATGCAAATCCCACTGTTGAGTGCTTTGGGGAAACAAATCAGCTAGTAGTGTGAGCTAAAGGCCTCTATTAATTCATTATGGAGTCTGTGGTTGGACCTGGCTTTCCTGCACCACCTCTTATGGCAGGCATGCTGCTACCCTGACTTCAGTAGCTTACATTGACTCCTCAGAAGCTGAGCAAAGTTTTCCTTCATGTAGCAAGCAACAGCTAATCCAGTTACGTAATTATTCTTGGTCAGGAATTATTTATCTAGAGTAGTTAATGGGAACAGGAATTTGTCAACACACCTGTTATGTTCGGGGCAGGGGGTGGAGAATTAGAAAGAGGATTAATCTTTGTTCTTGTGGCCTCATTGGTCTTTCCAAAACATCAGATTAGAACTTGCATTATTAAACAATAATCTGTATGCACCAAACACCTTGATGAGATGGCACTTGGTATTTGACTGTCCTGCCAACCCAATTCCCATCCAGGTTATAGATTGTTATGAGTTTGAGGTGTTAAGCTGTATCTTTAATCCTTGGATCTAGCATGTGTTGAAAGTCAATCAAACCTTCTAATTCCAAAAATAGCCAAGCTAGTTTCCTGGTGAGTTGATGGGGGGGGGGGGGAAGGAAGGCTCGATGTTACATGGCAAGTGTGTGGGACGCCCTCAACAGACAAAGCCAAAGTTTGGAGTAGAGTTTTGCAGTGATCGAGAAGCAAAGCAGCAAGAGAGAGTCAGGGCAACACCTGAGAGCAATCTTTGATTTGTGTTTGAATCCAAGGCTGTGGTTATAGGAGAAACGAGAACCTTTGGGGTGTTAATGCTATGAACCTTTCCATTGTAGGCTCAGGTTGTATTTCTGTGTAAATCAACCATTTATCATGGAGACACCACAGTCCCCACTGTGCCTCATTTCTGAAGGAAACACGAACCCTGAGTGAGCATTAGGAACCTCTGGAATCTTGCACCACTCAGAGGTTGGGGTGGTGAACAAAAATATATTTAAAAAGCACCCTGTCATACTCCTTTCCACCTGGTCACCTCACGTTCGCCCCTTACTCTCCCCTGTTTGATAAACATCCTATCTCCCAATTCCACCCCCAGCCTGCCTTGCTGTTCAGTTGTGATTCAAAGAGCTGAGCAAAATAGGCCTAACCTTGATTTCCTGCGTTGAACGTGCAGCTGCCTGATGGATGGTCCTATGAATTATGAATGAAAGGACCTTGTGTGCATAATCATGCTGATGTCTCTTTATTAATTCATAAAGCAGCTGCTGCTGCTGCAGAGAGGAGGCTTCCTCTCCGCCCCACACTAGATGTGTGTGTGTGTGTGTCCCTCGCTCAGTTCCCTGCCTCTGCTCCAGCATGGCGTGTTTCAGTCAACGGCATCATCTTTGTCCCTTCAAGAAAGAAAGAAAGAAAGGCAGAAAAAACCGATCTGTTCATCTGATGCTCAGGAAAGGGGCTGAGCTCATCAGCCAGTCCTTAACAAAGAGGGAAGTAGGGCGGTTTCTCTTTAATTCCCAGCTAAGGTTGTGTTTCAAAGTGGGGAGGGGGGAACTTAATGGGAGTACTAGAGGCCATGGCTCATTTCAATTAGTTTTAATTGTTTTCAGATGCTGCTCTGCATGCTTCATTTACCACTACAATAAACACTACATGCTGCATGCTGAGGTTTGCCACTGGAGAGAGGAATATATATATATATATATATATATATATATATATATATATATATATATATATCCCATCAAAAATGATGAAAAATAATAAGGTTGTTACATATGTGGATACAGTTTCCCGTGAAATGAAATTGAAAACCCGAGAGATGGGGAAGAAAATATCTGCTCATAAACTGTTTCAGTTTCTTGATGAAGCTTATTTAAGGATGTGTAAAGCCAGCCAAGCATATTGCTGTGGCTCTGTACAATTCTTTGTGGCTGCAGTTCTCACTTTCATCTGGAAAAGGACCAGAAAATACCTGATAGTTTGGTAGAAATAAAAGCATATGCTCACAAGCCCCTGTGTATCTGAACATAGGAGTAAGAAACCTTGGGGACCTCCAGATGTTTCTGGGCTCCAACCAACAGCAATCTTGTGTTGAGATGGAGCTGCAGAACTGCCCACTAGACAATGGTGTTGCAGGCGTATACCTGATGGAGCTGCTATGAGTCAGGGCAGTGGTGTTGGGTGGTGCTCTTCTCAATGCAACTGTGCAGAGACCCATGCACAACTCTAAAATATATTTCTCATGGGTCCCACAGATCATTAGATTGTGGAAACTATCGAGGCATCTCTTTCTTAGCTGTGGCCAGCAAAATTTTTGCAAGGATCTTAGCCAACCATCGCCTAACAATATCTGAGGCTATCCTTCCTAAATCCCAAAATGGTTTTCAACCTTCTAGGGGGACGGTGGACATGATTTTCACCACTCAACAGCTTCAAGAAAAATGCAAAGAGCAAACCCAAACCCTGTATATGGCATTTATTGACCTAAGGCCTTTGACAATGTAAATCATAATGTCCTGTGCACTGTCCTTCTGAAAATTGGCTGCCCAGATAATTTTGTGAACATCCTTCAGCTCCTCCATGATAATATGACAGCAACAATCACAGATAACAATGGCTCTCAAAGTCAACCATTCACAGTGGGATCAGGAGTTAAATGGCTTTGTGTTATCGCCCCAACTCTATTATTTTCATTGCCTTGATCCTACACTTTGTTGAAGGGAAACTCCCCTCTGGAGTAGAACTCATATATCAAACAGATGGAAAGCTCTTTAATCTGAGTAGACTGAAAGCAAAGAGTAAGGTTACCATAACTTCTGTCATAAAGCTTCAGTATGCTGATGACAACGTAGTGTGTGCACACTCAGAGGATGACCTCCAAACCATCCTAAATATCTTTGCAGAAGCTTTTAAAAGCATGGCCTATTGATCAACATCCAAAAAACCAAAGTGTTGCAACAACAAGCACAAAACAACCCCTGTGCAGCGCCACAAATCCAACTCAATGGTGTAACGTTGGAAAGTGTTGATTACTCCTACCTGGGCAGTTATCTTTCCACAAGGGCCGACACTGATGCTGAAATCCAGCATTGCCTGAGCTCTGTGAGTGCAACTTTCTCCCAATTGAAGTGCAGAGTGTTTTAGGACTGGGACATTCGGATAATGCTTGTTTACAAAGCTATTGTACTACCAGCCTTACTGTATGCTTGTGAAACATGGACCACTTATAAATGCCATCTCCAACTCCTCAAAAGATTCCATCAACATTGTCTCCAAAAAAGGCATGCTTAGGAAACCCTCACCGTGATCAACCACCGCCCGGAAACCTATCATGCAGCCCCACAGTTGTTCTGCCGCAACACACATTCAAGAGGCTGGTAGGTACATTCAGATGATGTGAGTTTATTTACTGCTTTCATGGTGGGTTAGCTTAGTTTGCCACCACGCAGCTGTATTCAATTGTCTGTGTGAGAATGTCACCTAAGGTTAGCTTGCCCTCAGTGGCATCACCACATAGCTGTGTTCTTCCTAGGGAAATAAATGAATGCAGCTCAGTGTTGAACTTGTATGTTCAGTAAATGTAGCTTCACATTATGGCTCACCTTGGTAACAGTCCTGATGTTAATTCATCAAGAAGAAGTATCTTTATTTGGAAACTTGAAATTCCTTCACATATCATTTACTGACACAAAGCATTCAAAGGTGCATGTATGTCTCATCACTCAGTAATCTTTCACTTAGCACCTTGCAGTTGCATTTGTGGAATGTCACAGTTGAAAAGTATTGATTGAGATGGTGATTCTTTGATGGCTAGTCCAATGTGGTGGTGAGACTGCAGGATGATCACTGCCAAAAGACCTGGGCCCAATTTACTAATCAGCCCTGAAGTCCAATGTGTGACTGTGAGCTGGTCATAGTCTCCAACTTATTGGTAGATCAGTGTGTGTGGATTGGGATTCTGAACTACATAGGGATAGGTGGATCACGTCAAAGAGCCATCTAGTCAAAGACCATGTTCTCAAAGTGGACAACTATTGCCTGCAAGCAAGACCTGAGTGAAACAGTGTTCTACTAACTTGTGGTTCCCAGCAACTGGTATTCAGAGGCATCCCACCTTTGACAGTGAAGGACGAACATAGCCATCATGGCCAGGCCCTTGTTCTGATCCAGCAGGAGTCTTCTTATATTCTGACTTTGTAAATGGGGAGAATAAAAAGGAGATCAATATGTTCTCCTTTTAGGAAGAAGACAGGGATAAAAATGAAAAATAATTAACATTTGGATTAATTCCCTTATACGTATATTCAACTGAAGCAAAGCTCAATTCTAAGGAACTGTGTTTTTGTTTCGTTTTTTTATTGCGTTCATCTCTGGGTGTGCTTCTCTCTCCCTTTCTTTCCTTTTCTCTTAGCAGATGCAAATTATTAGCATAGACTAGTCTTTGTGCTGTTTTGTAAAGTGTCTTGCACATTGATGGGGCATAAAATAAAGCAATATATATAACAATAACAATCTAATAATATGAATCTCTGGGTAGAGGCGGGCATAAGATTCTTTAAGTATGGTGGAGGTGAATTGAATGCACATTTGTTGCCTTGAAAATAAATGCCTTGGAATGCAGTGAATATGTGTTCAATTCACTTCCGCTACACTTAAAATGTTAGGGATGCACTCACCATCTGTCTGCAGAGTTTGATGGTGACGGTTGCTTCTCAAATGCAAGCCACAACTGGATGCTGCAAGCATAGAAGGACACAATTTTATTGGTGAATTTTATTAGAGTCAAATACACAGACTGAGCAACTGCAGGGCAGTATCCCAGTTCACACATTCATTGCAGATCAGAATAAAGTCTTGAGGGACTTATTAACGCCCATCTCCGCCCCCCCCCCCCATTGTCAATTTGTACACAAAGTCTTGCACAAACTATATGGCTCAGTGGAGGCTGATGCATTAGGGCAAAGGAGGCACTGCCCCATCAACCTCATCTTGACAACAACCAGATCTGACTTGCACACCTGCCTGTCAGCTTGCTCCTCCTTAGTCACAGCAGAGCTTCCAAGTGTCTGTATTTTTCAGGGACATCCCTGATTTAGTGAAGCCATCCCAGTTTCAGATTTGAACCCGGAATGTCCCGATTTTCCTTAGGATGTCCCTATTTTCATTGGAAAAATGTCAGAGGGTATGGAGTTACCCAACCCCCGAGCCATCTGAAGGCAATCCTATATAGGGAAGTGATAAAAAATATTTTATTATGTTTTTCTATAAGTTGGTAGCTGCCCAGACTGCTGGGGCAACCCAATAAGATGTGTGGTGTATAGATAGTAAAATCATCATTATGGAATGGGACGTCCCGATTTTCATCGGAGAGATGTTGGAGGGTATGTCACAGGGCTCATCATTACTTCCATCTGCCCCACCACTTTCCCCCGGGGAAACCTGCAGCTTAGCCCTGACATGGAACAAACAGCAATTGTTTTTTCCATGAATTCCCATTTACTCACACCAAAGGGTGAATTTTCCTGGGGGAAAGTGGTGGGGCAAAGGCAAAACCTCTTAGACCCATGCCTAGAAGGCACAGGACAAGTAGGAAACCACTCAAACCCGTGCTTTCTGGGCGTGAGACAAGCAGAAGTGTGGAGTGTTGCCATTGTGGAACTCGGCATGAAGGATTATGGGAGCAAAATTAGAATCAGCTGGCTCTGCCTGTCATTGGCTCTGGCTCCACATGCTGTTGGTCTCCCTAACTTTTGCCCCACCAATCCAAATGGGCACCAGTGTCACTACAATGGCTGAACATATCTGTTTTTCATATATATATATATATATATATATATATATATATATATGCTTTCGTAGATTTTCACGGGTACAGGAATGCAGGTTTTGGTGTCCTCGGGTGTCTTCCCGTGTAAAAGTTGGGGTGTCTAGGCGACGTTTCGACGAGGTCTCACTCGTCATCTTCAGGCTGGTGCTTTCGGCTTCTTGTTACTGGAACAGAGCTCTGTTCCAGTAACAAGAAGCCGAAAGCACCAGCCTGAAGATGACGAGTGAGACCTCGTCGAAACGTCGCCTAGACACCCCAACTTTTACACGGGAAGACACCCGAGGACACCAAAACCTGCATATATATATATGTATATATGCATATGCATATCATCTCTGCCTAGGGAGACAGACGAGAGAGAGAGAGAGAGAGAGAGAGCCCTTGAGCCCTTGTTTACCACCTATAACCATCTTAAAAGCAGTATGAAAAGAAATGCAGTAACTAGGCAGCCAGCAGCTACTATGCAACTTAGGTAGTAGCGATACAATTCCCCTTAAGCAACAGACTGCAGAACAAAAATAAATAGCAGCCAATAACCCTGGAAAAGTTTGGTTGCCACAGGTGTTTCTATGCTTGCCGAGCAATGTGCCTCTGCCTTGACTCCATCTATCTGTTTATATCATCCTCATCACCATGACATCTGAGTGCTTGTGCTGGAAGGCACCCTGCTCTGCCTCTAGCGTTCTAGCACATTCGCCACTATATCACTTTACTTTTTTCTGTCACTTCCTCCCAGAGTTAATCTATCCTCAGTGTGTGACCTCAATGCTCATTATTAAGACACAGACAGCATAGTCAGATGGCTGAGAGCCACCAAGCTGAACATAACAATGCCTGCTCAAGTAATGCAGCCTCTTCCTGTGCATGATAAGGGAGGGATAAAAATAGGTCAATGGCAATTCATTCCACGAAGTAAAGAAATAGAATTTTGCAGCAGGGTAGCTAAAGAAAAGCAAAATGCATTTTAATTTTTATCAAGGCTGAACAGCATCTGCGTAATGAATATCCCCCCCCCCCGAACATTACATTAGAGAAGCGCTTTTAAACATTTTAACTGCTTTATTTGTTTCTAACAATGCCAAAATAGCAGTGCATGTGTATTTTCATTGGGATCAAGGCAGAGGGAAAGGATTTAATTCTGCACCACGCCCTGAAGCCTGGCATCAGAAGTTGATACAGGCACCTGCTGACAACCGTGGTGCTTGGAAGGGCTCCTCACCAGCCCTTGTTCCTCTATCAGGGCCTCTGCCTGGCACTGGCAGTGCTGGCAGTGTCTCACCTGGCACTTCTGCTTCCAGCTGCCATGGTCAGTTACTCAACCCCTCCTCCTGGTCACATTTACATAGTGCAACCCACCACAGATTGGTGGTCCTGAGTAGCATCCCCCCCTGCCCACCCCAAGCACTGTCACTTACAGGATAAACAAATCTTGAAGTGATGGGTGAGTGACCAGTGGCAGTAGCAGCAAGCAGCAGCAATGAATGGGATTCCACCTCCAATGGATTCCAATGGATTCCACCTTCTTCCCCTGGAATTGCGTGTTTGCTGTGGGTGGAATTTGCACTTGTGGATTAGATTGACCAAGATGCTATGTCCACTGAAAAGTGACAGTGCCCACTGGGTGAACAAGCCTGGGAGGAGGGGGAAAGTGACCGGTGATGGGCAAGAATCCAAGATGGCAAAGGTTGGCATTGGCAGAACTATGCCGAGGGCCCACTAAACTTTAGTGACTGAAGAATGTTGAAGTCTAGTTTTCAGAAATGCAAGTGCAAGGTCAGTAAAACAAGCAGAGAATGTGTTTTGAGGAGGAGTGTTTAGATTTGTTAGGCACTGGGGAACATTTGGGATAAGCTAAGATAGGCTCCCCTTAAGCTGCAATGGAACCAGTTTGCTAAGAGTAAAAGTAGCTTTTATGGGACAAAACCAGCAGGCACTGGGGACAATTTCATCTGGGATGTGGCAAAAATACTTCAAGTCTTCAAAGTGCAGACAGGGTAGAAATTGTCAATAAATTTGTAGGAGGGGAGAAGAGGCAAGACGTTAATGAAACAGAGTAAGTAATAATGAATTGAGTACAAAAGGAATGCACTCCCCCCCCCCCTTTCTTTTAAGCCGACAACATATACCGGTAACTGGTTGGGTTTTTTTAAGGTTAATCTAAAGCTTCTCATATTTGAGGGTTTCAATTGCAAAGCTCCAAAGTTATGAGATGCTCCAAATTTACAAGATGTGGATATCTCTAATATCCAACCCAGATTATGAAAATAATGTGCAAGTGAAGCTGACATGCAAATTTGTTCCTTATATATTGGTCTTAAGAGATTGAAGAAGTTGATTTTAAGCAGCCCATGCTGTGCAGAGCCCCACAAGAGACAGAGCAAAATTCCAATCTGAGTAGTACATAATGGATGCAGTTATGCCCCCCCCCCCCCCCCCCGTAACATCTTTGCTTTCTTTGGAGGAAATCGGTAGGATTTGGCTGATCTTCCATCACATCATATGTTAGCCCCACTGCACATGTCTTTTGTTCGGCTTGCCTTACAACAGGCCTTTTGTTGCCTCTAGTTTTGTGAAGGTTGTCCTCTGATACTCTAGCAGCAGGGCTGCAACACCTGTTTTCTAGCTGATAGGCTTCCTTGCAGGTGCCAAGCCACTCATCCAGCAATACACATAACTCCTGAGAGCTTGATGCTCTTCTGCTTGCTTGTTCTCCTTTTTCAGTGCTTATGCACGTGGCGGATGCAATTTCCAAATGAAGCTGCTTATGTAATCCTCTCTGGTGTTTTAAGTGCTGGATGGGTATGAAAGATACTGCTGGCAGATACCAAAAAGCTAGTCATTTGTAGCAAAAACAACAAGAACAAGCCCTGTGGCATCTTAAAGATAACAGATCTGTTAGTCCTCAAGGCACCACAAGGCTCTTGGTTGGCAGATAATAAGGGAGGAAGGCTGAACATCTTGCTAGAACAATAATTGACTCTTAGATTGCTAGGAACAAAAGTAGACAATCAGGAAATACAGACAAGGGTGGATGATAACAAAATGTTTTTTCATTAGAGTGTCCTCTACTCCCCGTTCTTATTATAATCAATGTCTGCTCTTGGAGATATGGCAATGTAATTTAAGAGCAAAGTTTTGCCTTCAGACATACCAGAATATATCAGGAAACCCTTCCAATGAAATGAAGTGAGGTGGTTCTGATTTATGTTGACGTATCTGTATTTCCCTCAAAAGCAAACCTTGCCTTTTTGGGTTATATGTTAGAGAATATGTTGCTGTTGCTTAAAAGGCGAAGTCCCCTCATAAAAAGGTTTGGAGTCAAGAGATTCCTATAAATCTTGGGTTTCCACCAAGGCATATACAGCCAGTTCTTCTCAGTGGTTCCAGTTTAGGGCTGTGGGGGGCAAACGTGAGGGGGAGGAATGTCCCATTGCAGAAACAGAGGTCCTTGCACAGGGCATCCACCCTGTGTTATCTTTAGGAATATGTGCGTTTATACATAGACACACATTTTTGCACATGTTACTTGGCTAAAGAATTGCATAGCAAAATCTGGAGAAGTGAGAAGCTCAAAGGATGGCTGTATCCTGGTTCATATATTGCTTCATGAACTGTGAAGTAGGCTGGTTTGCCTTTAAATGCAGACTGAATCAAATTTCTCCCCATCCCAACTCTTAAACCAATAGAGGTTGGTTTGAAAAAATGTCTCCTTTTCTGTGTTTTAATTTATATTGTGTGCAATCCATGAATGCATGACCTCGGCTTGTTTCAGTTCATAGGAATTCATTCAATTTATTGACACGAATGCAGCAGCAGTGCTGGCTAGGTGATACATACTCATTATCTGGAAGCAATATGAGCAGCCTTTCCTCTGAACATCTACATACAATAACTTATGTACACTGGGGCCCTGGCTATGGTAATAGAAGTGTAAAATAGCCTCGTGGCTCAGTTGTGCTCTCCATCACTCTGCCTCCTGCGTGGGCCCCTCCCATTCGGCTTCTCTGCTGTGACAGCAGCTTTAAGGGTTTCACAACACATTGCCTTTTGATCTTATTTCAGCAGCTGTGATTAAAAAGACACACACCACTTGCTGTGCCACAATGTGAGGAGCATAGGGTTCACCTTCATTGAATTAGTGCCCGCTGAGCACCGCAAATATTTGAAATGTCAATCCATTTGATAATGTCAGGGAAGGCGGCAAATACCACAAAATGGCACCAAAGAAACACTCAGGACATGCAGTGGCATATATAATATGTCTTTTCTTCTTAACAAAAAAAAAAAAAAAAAAAAAAAAATCAACAGAGGCAGCAATTCCCAAAACAGGTGACTGAGGTCAATAGATTTAATAACTCAAAGTAGGACATGTTCCTGCAACTCACACCTTAATATTTCAATGTGGAAGGGGAAAATATGTTTCCAGAATCTAAACCCTTTAGTGTTCTGGGGAATTAATTTTATTATGACAAAAGTGCTGGGAGTTCTTAGGAGAAAGGCCTATCCATTATGTATTCTGTAGAGACTTGCACTTTCAGCTCTTCTTAAAGCAATACTTTGATACCTTTACTGTGTTTTTCCCAAATGGGAATCGAGCATCGGTAACTCCCTAGCAGCAAGGAAACTGCAGCTGCATATTTCAGGTAACTAAGCAGGACTTCTAGGAAGGCAATGCGTGAATCTTCACATTTTGTTTTTGAGGCACTAAGTCCTCACCCCTGGCAGTATTGCTGATATGGTTAATGCAGTACCAAAGGGAAAGAAATTCCTTTTCATATCAAATCCTGGCTCTGATCAATGTCACTCTCTTGTTCAATTTGTAGATGCTGGAAACCAAAATACTGTTCTGGGTATATATTAAAATCCAATTGTTGTTCCAACCATCCACCATGATAGACTGTAAGAAAGAGACACAGACCTTGATTAAAAGAAATAATGTACTTATTTAAAGCAATATTTCTGACACATTCAGAATGGGTTCCATTAAAATCAAATGATGCAAGCTAACATATAACCATCAGACTAAAACAGCAATGCGGATGAATTCACATAGAAGCCTGTGCAAATAAGTAAGTCTTCAGCTCTCACTGAACATTCACGAGGGAATGAATTTCATAAATTGGGAGTCAAGATTGGATGACTGCGATGCACTCTACAAAGGGCTGCTGTTGAAGATGACTTGGAAATTTCAATTGGCTCAAAATGCAATGACCAGATTCCCTGCTGGGATCCCAGTTTGATGTAATACAACCCCCATTTTAAAACAACTGCACTGGTTGCCAGTCCATACAGGCTGCCACTTGCACGGCGACTGTACAGGCTGCTGTGCGAGCGGCATCCCACATGGATGCCCGGATGAATGGCGCACACCCTCGGCTGCTCTACAGCTGGGGGGAGGCCGGGGCCATCTTGTCACCCCTCCCAGAGTGGCACCAGGGGTGGACCACCCCCTACACCCACCCCCTTCCTATGTCCCTGGCAGGCAGAGAGGACATCCTCTGTAGCAGCTGCTATGTTGCAGAACTCCCTCACCATAGAGGGGATTCTGACACTTTCATTATACAGCTTCTGGTGAATTCTGAAGACATACTTCTTTCCCTGGCTTTTGACACCTGAAGTTAGTATTTTTTGGACCCACCTTATTTCTGTGATTGTAAGTCGTTTAAAACTGTTTTAAACCGAGAGCTTAGGGCAAAGTATAGAAATAATAATCATAACAGAGAATATTATAAGAAGGCCCTTCCTTGCACTGAAGCTGGAAAAAAATCTGGGTCTCTATACAAGGCTTCTAAAACCAGTGCTTTATTTCTATGAAAAACGGTGCTGATCCACACTATGCCACCTCCATTTGCTTGCTCACATCCCCCCTGCCACTATCCTGCTGCTGCTGCTGCTTGCCAAGCCCCCCCCCTCGCTTGCTCCCCCCCTCGCACATTTGCCTGCTGCCACTGCTGCTGTTTCCTGCAGTGGCAGGCACAGCCTCCTGTAGGCTCTTTGGTGCAACACTTTTACAATCACCAAAGCACCTACCAGGAATTTGCCTGGTGATCATAAGAAGAATCACTTCTATTTGCTTTATAGTTTGGAAAGTACTCAGACCTGATCTTTTCATCTGCTCGTTGTAACTCAAATTTGTGCTCAAAAGCATTGTCTCTTATTCCTAATCGGGATGTTGCTGCAGATCTGATTAGGGCTTTTCCTCGCCTGCACACTCATTGGTCACAAATCTTTTAAAGCATAGCTATGCTAGGTCTCTGATACTTCAAAACTGCTTTGCTGCAAAATGGAGCAGAGAAGCAAAATGTTACTGTGTATCAAGATGACTTGCAATAAAATGACTTAATGGATACTAAGTAAGGAATTGTTTGGTTCATAATCCCATTATATTTCTCATTTAGGATAGGGCAAAGAGCATATTATCTCACACTATGGCTATTTTGCCCTCTTTTCCTGTGTCTTAACAGGACAGCATTAAATTACTGTCTTTAAGATGAAAGTCTGGGAATTTTATAACCTGGAGTTGCATTTTCTCGGGGGTTATGATCATTAAGGGGGGCAAGAATGTGTCTAGTTTATTATGCTTTGGTCCTGCTGGCTGTCAATTTGAATACTGATATGAAGGACCAAGGACAAGCCAAGCAAGCAGGCAGCCTTAGCAATGGAAACTGTGACTATGTCTATATGTTTGGCATTAACTTCTTCTAGATCCATTTACCGGTATGCTGGCTGCATGGGACACATAAGCAAGTCCGATCCCTTCTCCCCAAAAGACATACTGGATTTTGGTCCTGGGAAAGTTGGCATTACCACCCTGACTGGGGGCACATTGGGTGGCCTTAGATGTAAATGCTGTGAACACTTTCCCCATAAAACTCTTGTGTAAATTTATGTGAATAAATCTTATTTCATAAACAGACTAGCCTCCATTGTGCCTCATTTCCCCCAAGAAAACACAAACCATGTTTAACTTCCAAGACTTATGGAATCTTGCTACTGCTTGACAGAGATTGGGATGGCTTGTAACAGTAATGTAAATAAGGACATCTGGGTAAGCAGTTTCTGGGAAACCAGGAACTAACGGGAAATAATCTCCTCATGGAACCTCAAAAGAAATTTTAATGTTTCACCTGACATTAAAAGGGTGGGGAAACACGGAGAAAGACCCCTCTCTATTTTTCTCCTTTTACATACCCTCACACCCTTCTTCTTCCTCCTCCTCTTGGAGACCATAGAACAGGTAGCTCCATGGGTAAAAACTAGGTTTCCCGGTTGTGAAGAAAGATCTAAATGCCACTTAAAATACTTGGAATCTGTGGCTCAAGGTACTGGACAGATAATTTTAAATCAGTTTTTATATTATGGAGTTTCACATCACTTAAGTGTGTGTATGCCACATACTAGTGTCCTAGTTTTTCCATTTAAAAACCCTTTACTTTCCAAAATTGTTGCTGATTGCCCCATTTACCACCTGACTGATAAACCTTTTGTGTGCTGAGTGTCTTATCCAGTTGGGCTAGTTCTCTTTTTCTTTCAGGCAAATGTTTTAAGTGAACTTTGTCATCCATCTGGTCTGAAAACTAAAACCCTTTGTTGTTGTTTGGGGAAAGGGAAATGGTTCCATTTTTATGTGGCTTTCTGCCATGCCTGCTTCGAGGAAGTAGATCCACTACAACATGGTGCCATCAGAGAAACAGATTTACTAAAGCTGCTTTTTGATGTTATTTAGCAAAAAATGAAGCAATAGAATTGGAATGCTATATTGGGAAAGAGCAAGTTCCAGTATGAATTAAACTTCAGAATGAAATCAGTGTGTGGAAAATGTTGCAAATAATGCTACAGATAAATGGCAAATGTAGTTCAACCTGCAATTTAATGGAATGGGCTGGATGGTGCAATATTACTAACATTAGTCTTAGCTTGAATTTCCTCTCTGGAAAAAAAAATCAATACAAGCTAGCACTGCAAGAAAAAAATATCTTCATAAATGTTTCTCATAAGGCTTGTGGACAAATTGTCTCATTTGCTGCTTGCATTCATTTACTTCTCTTTAATTTACTTACCATAGTTGCTTCTTATTCCCTATTTTTCAGCAAAATTAATAGTAGCAAGAGTTCAGTCATATTGTGCCCTTGCTCATTCTTAGGCAAAAGCTTTTCCTTTCCTTTATTTTTTGCTGGTTTCTACATGGTCCTAAAATCAAAGACTTCCCTGGTTGCCATAAGAACAGGATTTCTACTTTTTCACTTACCCCCACAAACTCCCACTCCACTCCCCCACTATTTTCGAATTATGTTCTAATAATTAATAATTCACTATATAGGGCAAGATGGACCCTCCAAAACTCTCTGAGATGCAACTTCCTAGCAAGTGTGGCCAATGTCTAGAGATGATGGAAGTTATAGTTCAGCAACATCGGAGAGCTAAAGGTTCCCCACACTTGATGCAGGCTTCATTCATATTGCTTTTCAACTCAGTTTTCAACCCGAGAACTCACACAGGTAAACCCAAAGTCCACCTGCAGGGCTATTGATATCAGTTCCATGAATTCCCTCAAAGAAGCAGAAGTTTTGGATGGACCAGTGGACATTATAGAAAGAGCCACATTTAAATTCTATACATTATATTGTGTAAATTATATGCAATATTTACCCAGAATTCCTTTTTTTAAATAAGCTTTGCAATGCATTCCCCATAAAAAGATGCAGTTCCACATAAAATACATTTTTGTGGCGGACAGGGAGAGCACACTTTTGGAAACCTATAACTGTGCTGCAAAATACACAGCAGGATCTGATTGATACTTGAGTTCCAATATACATGCAAGCCCAGGTCAGTTTGCTTCCAAATGTGGACCAACCAAATTTCTCGTCCATCCCTACTTGTGTGGCTGAAGACTGAGCCACACCTAGGGCTAGGGGTTGGTGAAACCAGCCCCCACTGGTGGTGCAGGCCCATAGGAGGTGCAAAAACCACCCCAGAAATCTGTCTCCAGTTATCTGTGTAACATAGGCGCCAACTCCAGAGGGCTGAAACACTGTGGGCCCCCTCAATGGTTCTACTTTTGTGGAGTTTTTCTGGAGGCAGCTGAGGCCCCCGTTGTTGAAGCTGGGTGCAGCGTGATGTCAGGACATCACATTGGGCCCCCTTGATGTGCTTCAGAAGATTGTGAGTTTAGACAAGAGCTGGGAGCTGAGCAGTAGGATAAATGGCAAGGCAGTATGAAGGTAGACTTCTGGAGACTGTGGAGAGTATGACCTGTGTGTGGTGATGCAACGCTGCTGTTTCAGTGAGATCAAACATGGGGCAAACTTCCTTCCTTCTCATGCCATGGCACAAAGGTGTGGGGATTTTTCTTTCTTTCCTCCTTGGCTTGCCCAAGATGTTTCAAATACTTGGGATGCATAAAATGAAGTGATGTCTATTCTGACTATTGCAGAAAAGTTTTTTTTCCTTGGGTGGGTCGCGCTGATGATGCAGCTCTTTGCCAAGGGTGCAAGTGACCCTAGGCATCCCTCTGGCTGAAGGTGGGGCAGGGCGAAGCAAAGTTATTAGCCTGGGCTCTCCGCCTCCCCATTCCTGTCTGTTGTGCTCCAGCACAAATCTGCTCATGGTGCAGTGCACTGTAGGATTTGATCTGGTCATCAAAATATTGGACAACACAGAATTTTCCCCACCCCTAGTTTATATTGGCCATGGGGGTCTGTCCCTGTATCCTATACACTGGCGGAGGAAGAGGAGTTCAGGGGGAGCGCACCACCCCCAGCAGCGTAATCCTGGTAGGGTACCATTGTGGTTGCCCCCCCGGCTCGTGCTGGGCACCACACCCCCCACAGACGGCGTGCCACGCCCCCCGGACGCGTGCCAGCCCCTCCCTGCCTGCTCTCCGCCCCCCAGTGCTGGAGCATGAAGCTCCGCCACTGATCCTATAGACTAACTGGAACTTTGTGAGCCAAAAGCAAAGACTTAAGCAGGAATTATGCAAACGGTAATTCACAATAGGCCTTGTGAGGAAATTCCTTTTTAATGTTTGCATATTATTTTACCTGGAACTGTATCCAATCAATTGCTGCATAATCTCAAGGTTTTGTTGTTATGTATCTCAAACATGTCCTTGTTCAAAGTAATGGGGGCAGGGGAAAATGTTGACCTCAGCTGAATATAATCCACTCAAAAGCAGTGCTTACCAGGAGTTAATCACCAGTTGATTATTTAATGACCTTAAGAAAGAGAAAAAGGTTAATGTGCCAACAAATCAAGCCATTCACTGCAGTAATGATGGATTTTAACTGATGGCTGCTATTTCAGATTTGGAATTGATTTACCATTTCTGTTGATATTATGTCTTGCTTGATGCTGGTAAAAAATATTGAGCACTTTCTGGTGATTATTCATTGATTTTCAAAAAGATCAACCTTCTCAATAAACACTGCTTATAGAATTATTTTGAGCTATTGTTCCTTTGAGAATTCCAAAGGAACCTAGCCAAAGCCTACATCTTTGAAGGCTGGCCTGCTTAGTCATGATAGAAATACAAGCTTACTTGATGCAAGCTTTGTGAAGGAAGAGGAACTGGGGGGGGCAACGGCACATTAAAAAGACATAACTCAGCAATGTCAAAACATGCATCTGTGTCTTAATTTCCGTACATATGAATGATTGCTATAAAATACTGTGAAGAGACCGTCCAGAAAATGTCATAAATGCTTACATAGAATTGTCAATGGCCTTTGTGGTCACAAAGGCCATCAAATCCAATAATAGGACAACACAATAAATGTAAACCTCAAACAATGTGATTGAAGACTTACAGAAGCTAACAAGGGGCTGGGAAGTGCAGAGCAGATGATGCCACATCTGAAACCTAGTCAGCTTCTGTTGGCCACGGTAGAGTTTGTTTGTTTGCTTGCTTGCTTGCTTGCTTGCTTGCTTGCTTCCTGCTCTTGTTGTAGACTAGCATAGACTGGATCCTCCCAAGAGATATGTAGCAACTTCGAATCAGTTTCTCTACAATCCATGCTATCAATGGGCACTGAAGGGGCCTCCGTGGCAGCAGTACTCCCTATAGACAGAGCCCAGTGGAGGGACACTGCTGCCTAATCCTAACCCTATCCAACAGCACTGAGCATGGGGTGAAGATTGCGCATAAAGTGACATGCAGCTTATAAAGCCTTGCATGCCATCAATGAGGTGCTGAAACACAGGGCTCCTTAAGATATGAAGGCTTCAGTGTGCCGTTCTTCAAGAATTTTTCCCTTCATATTGCCTCACACTCCGAAGGAAGACTCGATAACAGGAATTGGTAAAAGGTTATTTTTATTGAAATAGAACAAAGAAGAACTTCTGCTAATCCAAATGCATAAGTCTGAGCAGATATCACCAGTACTATCAGGAAAAAGGAAAAATATATCTTGCCTGTTGCTCAAGATGTGCTAAGCTGATGTCTTGTCTTGGTAATGAACTGGATGAAAGCCAGTTAACTGAAGTTTGATCCAGACCAGACTGGGGCACTGTTAGTGGGTGGTTCCTTAGACCGAATGGAGGGGATGTGGCCTGCTCTGGATGGAGTTACACTCTCTCTGAAGGAGCAAGCAGGCACATAGCTTGGAAGTATTCCTGCATCAATTACTGTGGCCTCAGTGGTACTGAGTGCCTACCATTAGCTTTGATTGATGACCCAGCTGCACCCCTATCTGGACAAGGGTAGCCTAACTTCTGTTGTCTATGCTCTGATGATCTTTGTATAGGATTACTTGCAGTGGGGGTAGCATTTGAAGATGGTTTAGAAACTGCAACTGATGTAGAATTCAACAGCCAGATTGTTGACCAAGGCAAGATGGTCTAAACATGTAACACCAATTCTGGAATGACTGCACTGGTTTCTGGGCTCACTTCAAAGTTCTTGTTTGGACCTATAAAGCTTTATGGCTTGGTACCCCAATACCATAAGAGCCGTCCCTCCCCACGTGAATCACCCCAGACTCTGCAATCATCACCTGAGGTCCTTCTTCATCTGCCACCTCCACTGGAGGTCCAGAGGGTGGCAACATGAGAAGTAGCCTTTTCACTGGTGGCCCCCTGCTTGTGGAATACTCCCCCCATGGAGGCTTGTCTGGCACATCTTAATTTAATTTTAGGCACCAGGCAAAACCTTTTCTCCCCCCTCCCCCCAGGCTTCTGGCCCTTAATTTGGAGGGTTTTATAAAAAGTATTTTTACCTGAGGGGAGGGGCAGGATCTGCAAGACTTGACTTTTATTTGTATAGCAGGACATGATTCTTCTTATCTTAAAAAAAAACAACTATAAAAAACTCTGTTTGATGTGAACCCGTAATGCGACATTCATGCATTGTATTGCATTATATCAGCAGTCTGGCTGCTACTAATACAGAAGGCAGCAGTAGAATCTTACCTTAGAATCAACTGCTACCTCTGCCATAGCTGATAAAAGAATTATTTCTTTCTTCTTTTTCAAGTTACTGCATCTTCGTTGCTTTCTGCCTTCTGTGTGCCTGTAAAAAGTTCAAAGGCGCTGATCATAAAAGGTGGCACACCTAGTCCAATCTCAGATTTGATAATAATTGCTATGAAAAAAGCAAGTCAGGAAGCTACACAATGAAACTGTGTGGCAAGTCACTTGTGTTCTAATCAATAAAGCCACCAGCTTGACAAGAGGCACCAGTTGAACAAAATGTATGAAATCACTGCAGGATTTGCAGTGGTCCCTTGTATGTCTCCAAAGTCATATTGATAAAAAATAATAATAATGTACCTATTGGTGGAGGCTTAAAGAGCTTGCTTTTGAGTCACACATCCCATTGTGTCATACATACAGTACAGCTACAGCTAACAGTTAAGAGAAAGGTCTCCAATTGGAGCTACTCTGGCGTATGGGCTTGTGGTGGTGTTTTCCAAAGGTACTGAGCAAAGTCAAATTGTTTGTAGCCCTGGCTTTGAAAGGCATGTCCCATTCCAAATTTAACGGAACTTGAGCTGCTGTCAAAATTACATATCCAAACTGTTTTGCAGTGTAGCAAATGGAAGTTAAGAGTATGAGGGTTTGAAGGTTTTCTGTTATGATCCACAGCTAGTAATGCTGGATGCATGGTGTGAAAGAGGAAAGCACGCCACAGCACACATATGCTGCATAGGGTGGGCATCAGGAAGCATTAGGATTGCTAAGTGCGCTAGAAAAACATGATCACCACTCTTTTTTTGAGAAAAGTGTGCCCTGCCTGTTTGGACTTCAAGCAGGATGCCTTTCTCATAAATTCAAGCTCACCCTCCTCCTCTTTGGGGGCAGAGGATGGGTCCAGTGGGAGGAGGAGAGCGAGAGCCTAAGCGGAAGTTTGTGTAGGCAGGAGGCGGGTCCATGAGAAGGAGAGCTGTGAAAGTGAGAGTTATTGCAGAATGTAGGCAGAGGGTGTGCTAGGAAGAGGTGTCTGAGAGAGGCAGCTTTTGCATGGACAGAGGACGAGTTGCGGAGAGCAAGAGAGGGTTTTCCCCAGTGTGTGGGCCTGCTATGGTGAAGTATCAGGCTTTGCGCAGGCGGAGGGGGGTGGATCAGAGAGAAGTGGGGGTTGCATGCCCCTGGTGGAGGGGAGTTTTTGTGTGGACATAGGTGGGAGGGTCAGAGACAGAGACTCTGAGTCAGAGAGCAAGGGGGTTGCATGGGCCTGGTCCATCTGTAATCCCCCCCCCCCGATTCCCCCCCAGCCTGTCCTATATTTTGCCTGACCAAAGGTGGCAATCCTAGGAAGCATAGATTTGTATGCACGTTTTCCTAATTTCTGCAGTCTTTTTTGCACCATTTTTTTTTAAAATGGAAATATTGTGGGACATTACTGTGTACCACTACTGTGGCAGCAGGTGCCTGCACCCAGCCATAAGGTCAGGATTGGAATTAGTATATTGGGGCCCAAGTGAACCAGCTGTAATTTGCCAGAGACACTTCTATTTTTCATCATTGTGCTCCCTCTGATCTACGCCCACCGAATACACTGCAAATATACTTGTACGTATTCAAATACATACTTAGAAGAATTGGCTTTATCTCCAAAACAACTTTGATGTTTGTTCACAAGTATTCTGCAGCAGGTTGGATTCAGCAAGTGATAATTTAAAGGTGTTGAATTATCACATTGTCCCTCATGGAAAGTGACACTTGTGACTACCTCATAAACAGCTTTATGGCATGTTGTTCAGACCTGTTATTTCACTTTGCTCCTGTATGCAGGAACCACAAGTCATTCTACTCAGCTGCCATTAAGGTATGGATTGAATTCCTGGCCTATGTACAGGGAGTGAATAAAAGCCTGACAACCACTCATTCACAGATGGCAAAAGCCTTTGAGAGCTGCTGAGCTGGCACTCATTCAATAAGCTTTTGATTTGGCCGTGCCAAAAGGAAGGGAAATAGGGTGATCATGCTTGGTTAATACTGGAATTTCATGCTGTAGGGTTTTCCACTCTCCTAGTTAATGTCCATTTGGATTTAAGGACTAGAACCTCCCTATTTTTGTTCATATATTATCTTTTGATGGGGAATCACAGCCATTACCGAAGCACTTCTTCCTCATCTCTCGGCCAAGTACATTGCTGCTCCATCTCTTAAAATAGATATGGATTTTCCCATTTAGTTAAATATATAGTACAATGCTGTTGTTATTAGAGAATTATGACATAAACCACTTCATACATGCTTATACAGATCCCCACCCCACACAAGCTCATTGATTTGTTTTGTGTCCAAAGCCTCCATTAAATGTAAGTATGATTGGGACTATTTTGAAGATGTAAACTTCAAGAACCATTTAAGTGAAAGCTCCTGTGTGCTGAGGTTTAAATATACAACAAAAGAAGCGTCGATCAGGAAACGTTCAAAATCCAATTTCAACAAACTGAGTCATGTTCAGTTAAGCACACTGATTTCAAAGGGATTTAGGGTACATAAATATGTGTGACTTTTGTCCTATGATTTTCATGTGATGAGGTGTTTGTGTGAAATATCCTCAACACAAACAACCCAAACCCTGGACGGGTTATGGTGTGCAATACTTGCAGCGCCCTGGGCGCTGGCAATGCCTGCTATGCCACTGCCTCCAGAACAAGGTGGGTCGTGACTTAGGAGGTGCAGGCGGAAGAATGAATCAGCAAACATTGCCTCCTCTTATAATATTATTTGTAGTCATTTTGGAGCAACATAAATGAGTTCACTTCTTCCAAAAACTGGGCACAAAAATATGCTAATTTCAAGAAAATCACACATATGCAGGAGTTAACTAGAAAACTTGGTAGAATAATTTATTAGTCATCTGTTTTGCACCAGTATCTGGCACCTTTTTAAAAGGTGTGTGCTGGGGCTGGCCTGTGGGGTGGGAGACAGCCAGGTACACTATCTCAGAAATATTAGTATAAAGACAAACCGAACTGTGTGTGCTTTGTGTGCAAGCATGCACTTATGATCACAAACACCATGAAACTTAAT
Organism: Podarcis tiliguerta; assembly: GCF_965153285.1. Lineage (NCBI taxonomy): Eukaryota > Metazoa > Chordata > Lepidosauria > Squamata > Lacertidae > Podarcis > Podarcis tiliguerta. The sequence goes on along the minus strand of NC_139536.1, from coordinate 67,701,298 downwards.
TCCGATAGCAAGCAGCAGTCTTTCTGTAAACTAAAATGTGCTGCATTGCAGTGAAAATTAATAAATTGTTGTCTAATCTCAAGATGGCAGCAAGAAGCTGCCAGAAACACTGAAAGGGGGAAATTGAGGTCAGAAGGATTGTAATAAAGTAAGCCCGAAGCCAGATCATTTTTCTAAATCCCTGAATTGGTATCCATTGCAAAGCTCTTCATTCTCCCACTGTTTATTGCCCTTGATTGTTGCAAACAGAAACCAGACCATTTCCCATTGGACATTAGTTGTGAAAGGTTTCATTAAAATGACATAACTAGCAAACTTCCTTGGGAAATCTTTTCGATACCTGTATGACTTTGAAATCCATTAAATCTTGGAGAGCTATGGCCCTATTGATAAGTTCACTTTCACAAACACTGACCATATTTGTCCCAGGGTACAGGCATTCTGCTCAAGGCGTTTTTGAGTTAACACACTCGAAAAAAATAATGGAATTCATATAATGTCGCAATAGATTACCAGTGCCTGCAAAAGCAGGGGAATAAGCATCCTCCACTTAACTGGGTAACAAAGGAATAGAGGGATTATTATGAAGTTGCTTTTTTTTGCAGACGGGGAATTTTTTTTTATTTTAAAGAAAGCAAAAAGACACTTGTGGCACAAAGGATGCAAATACCTTGATAACTCTATTCTTTAAATGAGAGCTACTTCACACATATTAATTCTGCTTTAGTGACACCTGATTGAGGTTGTGTGTGCATGTGTGTGTGTGTGTGTGTGTGTGTGTGTGATGGGCAAATCATAAGATTGTAGACTTGGAAGGAACCCTGAGGGTCACCTAGTCCAACCCACAGTAATGCAGAAAGCAAGTTTCACTGTTTGCTTAGTTTCTAACTAGGGACCTTTAATGTGTCAGGCAAATATGATAACCACCTGCACCCATGGTGTGGGATATATGGTGGCAAATCCCTCCCACCCCTTTTTAAAACCCACAGAAATTTCAGGGGTACAATTTTGTGCCACCCATTATCCTATTAGAAGTGGATGATGTTCAATATGCTTCCAGTTATTCTAGCTGCCGTGATGGCAGCATCACCATTTGCCTTTACTGCTTTGGCAGTGATGGTGATGCTGGAACAAAGACCCAAGACTTCAATGGAAGGGCCACCATTTTATTACATTGTACAAAGATCTGCAATGCACCTTTAATTTATGGAACACCCTCATCTCATTGAGTGGCAGCCTTCCAGATGTTGATGAGCTCCTGCTCCCAGCGACTCCAGTCAATGTGGCTAATGAAAATGTTCAGTGAAGGGTAGTTCAGCCAACTACCTCTCCACGCTGTTCTTTACATACTCCCTTTAAATGGTTTGCTGAGCAGCTATTCTACCATCCCTGCTGGTAAGCCTTGAGTGGGATGAAATTGCCAGAGCCTTAGAGTAGCTCTCTTCTGAAATCCCTGCAAGCTGGTGGCTTTGTCAATGACCCTTCATCATGAAGAAGTCTTAGGGTGCTCATTGCTATTGCTATTTCCCTCTGAAATTGCAATGAATCTGCCTGCTCTGACCAATGCATTCTAAAGCTGAACAAAACCGATTGCATTATCCACCCATTGCTGTGTTGTCAAGTAGGGGATAGCAGCACTCCCTTTAGGAACTACCCCAAAATTCTTAATCAACTCCAAAAGGGGAAAGAGTTGCCAAACTGCAGCACTGCCAAAGAGCCACACCATCAGCCTTTGAAAGGCAGGTGTGTTGCTCATTCTGGTCATTCTGCAGCCACCGACCCAACCTTTCTCATGCTTATCCTGGAAGGAATACCTTGACACTGCTAGTCGGGGTGGCATTCAAGAAGAAATGACTTGGTCTTCTCAAGCACTTCAAAATCTGATCCTCTTGCAATATATGTGCAATGGAAAGCTTCCCAAACAGCATGCATTATAGAGATTCTAACCTGTTAGCATAAGTCCCTGCAGAGTTCCAAAGAACCATTCTGCTCCTTCTAAATACAGTCATACCTCATGTTACGTTTGCTTTATGTTACATTCTTTCAGGTTACGTCCCGTGGTGACCAGGAAGTACCAGAAAGGGTTACTTCCGGGTTTCGTCGCTCCCACATGCGCAGAAGTGCTAAATCACGCTTTGCGCAAGTGCACAAGCACCAAATTGCGCCGTGCACCTGGCAGATATGGCGCTTCAGGTTGTGCTCTTTTCATGTTGCAAACGGATCCCGTTTGCAACCAGAGGTACCACTGTACTGGTTTAGAAGCATTTCTACAATTAATTCCAGAATTGGGATGTGCAGAGTACCATAACGTATATTAACATGAGTTCCATTTGCACCTCCCCACCAATATATATCTAGTGTGTGTACTAATAAAACACTGTAACAAAGCAATCTTGATCAAACAGTTGCCCTTGAACAGAAAGTGGGTGACCAGGATATTGGGCAAAGCTAGTGTGCTGGTGTATACTCTCACTTACTCATATGTACAACTAAGCTCCACAATGAATGCCTGAGTAGAGCTTTGGTGATACCATTAAGAAATACAGTAAGCTCACATTCCTTCAATCTGCAGCAACCCTTTTGCATCGTGCTTTCAGATTTCTGCAGAACATGAACTGCAAACCTACATCCATTAGTAGTACAGCATTAATTAACTGCTCCTTTTACGAGGACAGAGTGGGAGGAAAACATAATTAAGAGTGTTGAAACCTTATACATAGGAGAATATGAACATCACCGTATGCTACAAAAACTTTAAAAGGCAATGAGCTAACAGAGCTTTAAAACTCATGGCCCAGGGCACCAGAACTGAACAGCATAGAATTAAAAAGTGGATATTGCTACAGGAGTCACATTTGACCTCAGCAATTGGGTGTTAAATCGCCACTAGAAAAACCAACAAGAATTTAAAGTAACGCAGCAGAATTGATCTTGAAATAAAGAGCAGCTACCGTGATTCACAAGGAATAGTTGGGTAGTGTCCTTCTTTCAAAAGGGAAGGGAATATATGATCTCCATTAATTGCTTGCTCACATACCTGGAAGAAGAACTGAGACACAGAACATTTGGTTAAAGCTTATATTTTATTAATATAACATTAAGAACTGTGGCTGATCATCACAAGTGCGGTTAGCTAGAACTTATTCAATGATGGTATAAGAATATCCCTCATTTCACCCTGAAGTCTAAATATAAAAAAAGGAGAGGAACTATACCACCTACAATATTAGCAACTAGAGAGACAGGGCATATATTGTCTCATCGCTTACAATTTGACCCATATGCTTGTGCCACATTAACTTAATGTGGCAACCCACCTTTGAAGAAAGTGATACAGCCTTTTATATAGAAGAAATATGTTAACTGTGGAATTTATATATCAGATAGAGAATTCTTGTCATTCTCTATATTGCGGTTTGAATATCATTTACTGGTGAGTGCTGAAGGGCAAAAACTTAAATTATGACACTGGTTGGTGTCTATTTATGAACCATCTGCTCAAAGTACTTCAACATCTCCTAAATTGTTGGAGGGAATTATTGGATCTTCTTAGAAAGCTAAATCCCACAACTGCTGTTTATAAATTCTTATTGGGCCTCTGTGTAGTAGATGCTCAATAACTTAGAAAGTTGTAGAATAGGGAATCAGTGGAAACTTGCTTTAGAATCTATAGTTTCTCTAGATTTGGAATGGAGACTGATCCAGCAATAAATGGTGAATGGAGTATATTGGACTCCACAATATTTGTACAGGAAAATACAGGTGTAATGTTGAAAATGCCTTGTTGAGGCATCTGATGCTGCCATGTCCAGCAAGTAAAAACTTGCAATCAAATTAGATTAGATTAAATCAGACTCATGACAGTCAAATTCAGTGATCAATCACAGACCTTTAATATTCAATCCAAACATAAATTTACCACAAAGGGATTTAAATCCATAATCTCATACTGTACTAGTAGAAACTGTCTCAATATTTCCATCAGACCCATGGAACAAAGCCACAGCACTGGGAATATAGAACAATACACTTTAAGTCTAGAATAAGAGAGACTACCTGGTACCCAAATCCCAAGTGCATTTACTAAGGAGCACGGTCCACTGTCCAATTTTCAAGATCCTCCTTTCCCTTCAGCCCTGCATTGCCACAGCCCCCACATTCAGCAGAAACTTTTTGGAGGCTTGGGGGAGAGGAAGAGGTAGGAGTCATTTTCCACACATACCCTTTTGCATTCACCTATAAATATGACATATATCGTGATATCTGTGAAATCAACTTCAAATAAGATCTATTTCAAGGAGGTTAAACAGAAATCCTGAATCCAATTATTCTCTATAATTCATTGTTATCTTTCAATTCAGGCTAAAACTAATATTAGTTCTGTGGCGTAATAGGCTATGTCTACAACATCTAATAAAAGGTGCTGAATTATCAATAAAGCAGTCACATTTTAGAAGGTTCTCTCTAATTCCTATATAATTTATCAGTTTAGCTGCAAAATCTCACATCTTTGCAATGTATTAGTTTATCTTTTCAATTTTAAGTGGTCCCCAATACTTACCATAAACCAAATCTAGCAGCTGCTAGCATGTAACTTGCTAATCCTCCATTATCCTTTTGTATTGCATTCCATAAATTAAGAGGAGAAGGAGGGAATAAAATCTTATAGTTTAACCCAAGATTTTTCCCATTTAGGCTGCAATCCTGTATCCACTTTCCTGGGAGTAAGTCCTATTGAACTCAATGCCTTAATTCTGCATAGACATGTGTAGGAGCACACTGGAAGATTGTTATCTTTTTCTACAGGTAGATGGAAATATAGCACCACTGGTTCTTCCACCAGCAGTAAGAAAACCCCCAGCCAATTAATGTTGGGGGGCAAGACAGTGGTGGGGCACTGGTCGCTTCTGATCTACTACATCCAAAGACCTGCAGTTCCTCCTTGGACCTAGACCTTACAGAGTGGAAAGGGGGAATGGCACCTGTACCTTCCACTCTGGTCTGCACTAACCAGTAGGACCTGAGATGCAGTGGTAGGTTCACCATGTGTTCCCTCCCCAGTCCCAATTTGGAATGCCCCATAAGTTTGCAGGTTCTGTGACAGGGACCATCCCGTGGTTGGTTGCTCCACCACATCCAGCGCCCCACTGGCTCCTTCCTGCTGTTCTTTCACTTCTAACCAACTATTAGAGGATCCCTTTTTGAACTTTACTGCCAGCATGACACCACTGGAGGTACATCTACTCCAGTTGAGCTTGCTGCAGGCATATAAGGACTCTTCTGAAAGCATAAGTGATGTTCTAAGACAGAGCTCCTCTCTGCTGGTAGAGTGAAATTCCTTTTTAAAATCCTGGTGAATAAGTTAATTAACACACACTCTCTCTCTCACACACACACTTATTTGGACAATAATTTTTGTGGTATCTGTAATTGCTTATTCAGTATTTTAATTGTGATGAATTGAAATGGAAAATTTAACTTGGGCAATATATCATTTATCATTTACCCACAATAAACAATTTCAGTTCCAACCATTGGTGCATCAACTTACAAATTCTTCATATAAGGGAGCATAATTTAATATTAAGTCTTTTGATAAATCTTATCCCCAAATATTTAACTCGGTTTTATTTGTTTTTAGTACAGATACTTTTTGTGTCTTTTCCTATACAGTGGTACCTCAGGTTAAGAACTTAATTCATTCTGGAGGTCTGTTCTTAACCTGAAACTGTTCTTAACATGAAGCACCGCTTTAGCTAATGGGGCTTCCCACTACCGGAGCATGGTTTCTTTTCTCATCCTGAAGCAAAGTTCTTAACCCAAGGTAAAATTTCTGGGTTAGCGGAGTCTGTAACCTGAAGCGTATGTAACCTGAAGTGTATGTAACCAGAGGTACCACTGTAGTTATACTTGATATATGTCTCTTTTTAAAAAAATACCCTTTCAAACATCCATAACTGTTTATGTTTCAGATCTATAGATAACTATATAAGGAATATACATATTGTTGTTGTTTAGTCGTTTAGTCGCTTAGTCGTGGTCCAACTCTTCGTGACCCCATGGGCCAGAGCACGCCAGGCACACCATCCCCTTCATGGAGCACTGCCTTGCCGTGGCGAAGGGGCTTGAATAACTCAGAGAAGTTACGAGCTATGCCGTGCAGGGCCACCCAAGATGGACAGGTCACAGTGAAGAGTTTTGACCAAATGTGATCTACCTGGAGCAGGAACCGGCAAGCCACTCCAGTATCTCTGCCAAGAAAACTCCATGGACAAAGACAATATACATATATATTAAGTATATATGTATGTATGCAAGATGATGATTAGATTTCTATCCTGCTCTTTTCCCCAAAGGATCCCAGGGGGACTATGTCTCAGCACCTATGTCGAGAGTTGGCCCTTTAAGTACTAATGCCATCCATTTTCTTTTGCTATAACTAAAGTCCAAGGCCTATTATGTGCATTGTTGTTTTAATGGCTTTAGGATCATCAGCAGTTAGGACAGAGGTAACAAAAAGCAAATATAAAGTGATACATGAAATAATCTTATATGCATATGTTGGTTTGGTAATAATAACTCCTATAATTACATTGAATAAAGTGTAGCAGTACTTGCTCTATCACCCTATGCAGCAAACTTACATGGATAACTTACTGATGTACAGCCCTGTTATTCTATGTGGGGAAGTTTGAAAGCAGCACAGAAGGACAGGAAGGACTTCCACTCAATAACGATCTCGGTTTTGGACCAGATCCTGTGTGGACCAGGAAACGCCTCAGCAGGAGCTCTGCCTGCTCCAGCCGGTCTCAAACTTACGCAGTTGAACCCACCTCACAATGCAAAATATTGCAAAGTTAGGGCATTGGGACGCAACTATTTTGAATCCCAGATTTTATTTTCAAGGTTATGATTTCAAAGAATATCCCCTCTAGCAAGTATTCCATCTTTAATTCATTCCAAGTAACGCAATTGGAAGTTCCTAAATTTTGAAGCAGTAATATCTTTTAGAAATACGAGCCCTCGCCAACACAAGGGTGGGATTTAAGAAATCTATTCACAATGTTTAATGCAATTTCTTCTGTGGTTGCCTGGCAACTATTCTAAGCATGGCAATGTCACTCGTTGCAGTTCAGCAAAATTGAGATCTGCGTGTAGTTACCAACTTAGATTGCAAGGAAAGCTTTAGTTAACTTAAGAGCTGATGGGATATCCACTGGCCTGACCCTCTGCGGAGGTCACAGAATCAGTAGGCAATTCTTCCACATGAATATATGTGCCTGTTTGACCTCACAGACAGACTCTACAACTGCTTGGAATGCACATCTCAAAGGATACAAATATATCAAGGAATACTTGCATAAAGACATTGTACAGTTCTGAATCCTCTCTGAAAGCACATCGGCTTCTAAGGTTCAGCTAAATTGCCAATAAACCCTGAGCTGCTCCTGATGTAAATGCTTCTGAAGAGGCAAGTGTTTTCAAGGGTCATGGGGTCAAGCACTTGAAATTTGCTTCCCAAAATCATGGTTCTTACTAGCTGTGTGGAAAGGAAGCTTAGTCCCCACTGGAATCACTCCTGGGTTTTTCGCAACGGTTGGAGGAAAACCCCAAACACATCAGCTGACTGCATCCAGGCTCCTCCATGCAATAGTTTCCTGCTCCAGACTACTTGCCCAATGAATGCAGTTATGGGGGTGGAGCCAGCAGTGGACAGCAGGACAGGCAAGACAGAAAGTTGAGCCAGCATGCATTGCTCCATTCCCCCCTGCATGCATGCTTTAAATGTATGAGATATAATTTCTGAAGAAGGCTACTGCAGACTGAAACAGCCTTGAGCAGGTTGCTCAGTGCTAGACGCAAACATAAAATGAGCAGTCCTTGTGCTATTTTCCCTTTCTCATGCCCCCATCAGATACAAAGCTGCAAAAAGCAGCAGTTAAAATGTAATCCAAGAGACCAAATTAGAAGAATACTTGCTGAAATAAAATTGGCTTCACTACAAGGCAGGCACAGTTCCCCGGACAAATGGTCACACAGTCTTGGCATGACAACTGTCAAAATCCTCAGCCTTTTGCCCACTGACTTGCTGTCTTCAAGGGCAGCCCTGTGTAGTAATTGGTAATCTGACCTAGAGGTGACTATGGCATAAATACCTGAGGCTTTGCCCATCTTCTTCAGGTAAGGCACAGTTGGCATGCCAGATAGAGCTGAAAGAAAGTGTTCCAAGCCATCATTCCCTGACTGCACATGCAAAAGTAACACTTAATCCAAGTGCCTCTACAAATGACTCCCGATTACAGTGTAAAGTCTGGTATCATGTCTTCTCCTGCCAGATTCTCACTGCTGCGTTGGCTCCTTGTTAGCCCCCAACTGAAAGCCATTACGCCTAGAAGGTGCTATTACTACTTCATCCTTGTTAAATTAAATGTTAAGAGCATTTAAATGTGCAGGCAATATGGGAAAAGAGTAGAAATGGCAACACCCTAGAGAAATTCATCAGATGAGAATCTCGTGGTGGCCCACACATAAGATGAAGTGTGTGGTCTGAGGGCACAGAGAAGGGCCTTTTCAGTGCTGGCTCCTTACATGTGGAAGGTACTAAGGTGCATCTGATTCCATCTCCTTATAGATTTATACAGCTGGTTAAGATTCACCTTTTTTGGCAAGTGTTTGGAGGATCAAGACAAATGGATTTTGTAGCTGCTATCAGTAAATCAGTATTTATGGAATTGTTATATGTTGCCATGTATTTTAGGCAGGTTGTATTGTTTTAAGAATTATATGCATTCATTTTATGTTATTTGACTTTGCTGAAAACTACCTATATAAATCATCTAAATAAATACATAGAATAAGTGCTGTGATAAAATTCTGAATCTGTGCTAATGCTGCACTAGACTATTCTTTTTAAATTAACTTATATTTACTTTATTTTCTCTCCTCTCCACATGGAAGCTCATTTCCACATTTTATTTCAATTCTATGCTTAAAAGTGGTCTATTTTAGTGTTTCAGTCCCTCTTTGTGAAATAAACAACACTCTGTCCCTCCATGTGTGTGATCAATTTTTACCACTAGGGTTTTCCTCTGCTTCAACCCCATCATTTAATTTCATTCCTTTGTGCTAGTTTTTTGCTTTTAAGCTCTGTTCAGTTGTGTGTATTCTGCTTCCAGTTGAGTGCAACTAATTTGTCTTCCCTTTCAGGTCAGCCTAACTACTTGAAAGTAAGATAGAGCTTGTAAGATGTGAAATGGCAAAGAGATGTATTATTCATTAGCAATGAACTTGGATGAGGGGGGGGAAGGAAATAAGTATTGTGAGCAGAACGATTAATGACAAATGTTCCTTGTGGTATGAATAATGAGGGACATGGAGGAGGGAGGGGAATTACAAACTGGGAGAGGAAGAAGATAAGCTAAAGCTGTTAAAAAACAACTGTTGTTACACATATAAAACAAGGCAGTGAAAATTACATTTTGAATTTTTTTTTATTTAGAAACAGGTTTTCTTTATATTCAAGAAATATCCGGGGGAAATAAAATAAAAAATAAGCTATATCCAAAGGACCAACACAGAACATGAAAATGAATATATAAAACAAAGCAAAGAGTAAGCCCAACACTTTCATGATACTTAAAATGAAAGACCTTCAAAACTATCTCCATCATGCAGATAACAACAACTACATATGCAACTCACTTGTAGAAGCATCAGTTCATATAAAAGAATCCCCAGTGTGACCACAGCCTTGCCAGGAGCTCATCCAGAATTTTTAACTTTTTAAGGTATTATTCTGCATGCTCTCTTCCCTGAAGTATCAACCTGTACATCAGATATGGGGAACCTATCCCTTCTAGATGGTGCTAGGATTCTTATCATCCCTGACCATTGGCTATACTGCCTGGGGCTGTCGGGAGTTGGAGTCCAGCAACATTTGAAAGCCCACAGGCTCTCCATTTCTGAAGTACATGGTGAATTTCTTTTGGGGAAAAATGGACGTCTTTTCTCTCCTTGTAAAAGTTCGCTTATTTTTTATATTTTGCATATAAAGAACTACTTACATGATGCAGAAGCAAACACAAAGGCAAGGAGGGTAGGTCCAAGCAACTGCATCAAACCTTATTCTTATCCCTAACCCTGCTTCCCCAGATCAGCAAAATCCAAGTTTCTGCTCTTCAGCTCACTCCCAGTTCTGTTGGAGAAAGCAAGTTCAGCTTCCTACTTGTATTCTATATATTTGGAGCAGCCAGCTAGAGAATCCATTGTCCCCTTTCCAAAATCAGAACTCACCAAACCTATGGGGACTGCTATCTCTGCATTTTGTTTGCTACTCCAGCATGTTTCACAACTAGAAATGTTGGAAGACTAGTCTACGGGAACAGAGCCAGAGTGTGGTTTTGTGGTTGTAGTGTTAGACTAGAACCATTTACTTATTTAGTTAGTTAGTTAGTTAGTTAGTTAGTTAGCTAGTTATTTTGACAGTCCAGCATACCCACTGTCACACCTGCAGATGTAAAGGAGAAATAGAGCTGTGTGTTATCAGCATATTGCTTTCAGTGTACTCCAAAACTTCAGACAACCTCACTCAAGCGGTTTCATGTAGAGATATTAAACAGTGTAGGGGATAAAATGGATTCCTGAGGAAACCCACACTGAAGACTCCATGGGGTCAAAGGACACTCTCCAAGCACCATCCTCTGGAAATGACCATCCAAGTAGGACAGGAACCACTGCAAAATGGTGCCACCCACCACTAATTTGAACAGCAGCTCCAGAAGGATACCATGGCGAAGGAGAATTAACAGGGACACATTTCCCTTGTCTCTCTCCCAACAGTGGTCATCGTACAGTTTCTGTGCCAAAACCGTGCCTAAACCCCACTTGAAAGGGGTTCTGGATCCGGTCGACAACCACTTGCTCAAGAACCTTATCCAAGAAGAGGAGATTGGAAACTGACTGGTAGTTACTTGCTTATTCCAAATCCAGGGAGGGTTTCTTGAGGAATGGTTTTATCTCTGCCTCCTTCGAGCAGGCAGAGGCCACCCCATCTCAGAAGGAGGCACAAAACACCACTGGGTAACTTAGCCATGGGATAAAGGATACTATGTCAATGCAATCAGATAGTTTTGTTTTCATGTGCAATGAAACTATTTTTCCATCTTCCCAAAGAAATGATACTATTTTGTGGAGTGGGCCATAGAGAGAATACTAAGTATCCCACTTATCACAAGAATACCTGTGAGAGTTGGACAAGAAGACATAACCATATTCCCTCGTTTTAGAAAAAAAATAATGACTGGGAAATTTATAAGTAACATTCACATGGATGGCTTGAAGTTATTTCTGGTCGTCTCAGTCCCAACTATGGCAGTATGAAATCAATCTCTTTTCACATTTGATTGTCTATTAAGTCTGTTACTTACACTTACAGGATGTCTGTTACTCTTGAAAATGTGCTGGGAGATCACATAAAAGCAGGTGGTGGGTGGAAGACTCTTCTTACTTTTTATGCTGATGTTTTGTCACTTTGGAAAGGATCCTACATATTCACTAGCATTTATATAACATAAAAGCTGTCCAGAACATCCCTTCCTTTTACATCTGAAGGTGAATTAAAATTTGCTTTACTGTTGCATCTTCCTGGGACTTGAAATACTGAGTTACAAGGCTTCGTAATGGGTTTGGGTTTCTTTCCTGACCAGAGTAGCTCTTTTTAGTCTGCTATTTAAAAAGCAAGAGGGGCTGCTTGCGATTAAGGAAAGTTGTTTACTTAGAAAGCATAGATAAAACAATGATTTTTAGAAAAGTCTCTTACCATCTTCAGAGAAAGGAATGATTAGGTTTTTTTCCAGAAGAATGTATGGATACCCATAAGGGTCACTTTCTTCTAATGGGCATACTAATGAATTTAACTTCCTTATCCTGAATCAGACCTTTAGGCCAGTATTTTTTTTCCCTGATAGACAGCGGTTTTCCAGGGTCTCAGGTGGAAGACTCTCATTTCACCCACGGCCTGATGCTTTTAAAGGGATGTACCAGGGATTGAACCCAAGCATAGGCTCTACCAGGGTAATGGTTCATCACTTCCAAACACTCCTAGAGTTATAAGAATACATAGGGGTAGGGTAGGCATGCATGCATAAATATGTGTAATTTTTCTCTCAAGCAACAATTCCAAAATGGTGTACCAACTCCCAACCCCCGCTCTTAAAGCTTTCTTCTGAATTCACTGCGGTGCTGGTAGCAGTTGGCTTAGTAAAGTGTTCTTCAACTTTGGATCCCCCAATACTGTTGGACTGTAGCTGCCATAATCCATTGGCTAAGGCGGCTGCAGGCAGGGACAGCCGGCATGGTGGGGCACTGCCACCTGAACATGGCATGTCTGCTGCTTGTCAGGATGGGGGGGGGGGGCAGGGCAGAACTATATTCATGCACCAGCAGAAGTACCAAATTGGTTCTGCCCATGCACCGACACATGCTTAACTTTGACATTGTTATGTCTTTTCTGTAGACATAACTGTATGTCTGTCTGTATTGCCCCACCATGTCAGTCATTCCTGGCTGCGGGGATGTTGGGAGTTGAAGTCCAACAATATCTGAAACCTAAGATTGAAGAACCAAAGCTTAGTGCACAATAAGTCAAAATAATATAGGAAGAAATTATTTCAAGTTAAGCAACAGGGACCAAAAAGTTCCCAAGTACCCTAGTTTCCAAGTTCCCCCAAACCCTAAATAAAATATAACCTTAAAATGAATAAAATGTTTGATTACTGTGCTCTCAGTATTGCTTTTAGTAAATTATCAGGGTTCAGCCTTGCCCATACCTCAGACTATATCAGGGGATGTAGGAACCCAAGCAGAACAGCACAACTTCCAGTGACTCTGAAGAACTGTTGGATTCAGAAATTCCTGCCTTAGGATGGAGGTTCCCACATCAACTGCCAAGATTCCTGGCTAGCTCTCATAACCTTACTAGTCTTCCTCAGGTCCACAGAAGTCCAAGGAGATTGCAAGCCAGGAGCTTCAGGGCTGCTGCTCATGTGCCTGGAGAGCTTCATGTGAAGCTACTTGGGGTGAGGAGAGGAAAGCCTGCCCAGATCAGGGTCTAGATGAGAGCCAGGTAAGGATGGAACTTCCAGCTACAGAAGCTACAAATCAGAGCTACTTTATTGCTAAAGTAACAACACTTTTCTAAGCTCTAGCCTTCCTGACCTGGGGAAACAGACATAAACAGACTAAAGATGTTATTAATTCAGGAGGCAATGAAATTGCATGTAATAATTTTGCATATATGCCAAGAAGAAAGGAATGTAGCTAAGATATATTTGGGAAAACATAGTTTGGTGGCAAGATGGACTGTGCCCAGGACATAAATGTGACAAAACTAAAATTCTCTTACTCATGAAAAGAGCTTTATAAATAGAATTATTTCTGTAGAGATTATCTTTCTTTAGGTGTTCTGCAAAATCGATTTTTATTCTTATCAGCTGTTTTGGAAATCATCATGTTACCTTGTCCTATAAAGTGAAGTTTCCTGGATGAAACAGAATCTCAGAGTAAAATTAACTTCCAAAGGGCACATGAAATCAAAGTAGATGCAGCACCAGTCAATAAATGGTTGCCTCACTGGGCATGGTTGTGTATAGCACACTCCTTAGAGAATTCAACAAATATATGAGGTATTCAAAGTAGGAGTGTTCAACAGATTTGGATGAATCCTCAAGGCCAAGCCAAAGCAGGGTGCTTTGGAGGGGTTCTGGGTGTCTGAGGTTGAAGCAGAATCTGTAGAGGCACCAGGAACCAAAAAGTGGAAGACCCAGAAGTACTTCATGGCACCCTGGCAATTCAGATAGCAAAAAACAATGCAAGACAAATGTCAGCTAAAAGTGTCTCTAAGCTCAGTTTATAAGGAAAGCGTATTGGTGGATATGAGGGGGAAGTAGGATAAATGCTAAGGGAGGGCAGGAGGAGTGTTTCACTGTGACTGACAGGTCACATGTGCAATCAGAGGGAATTCCTATGCTTTGTGGGGTGGATATTGAAATTTCAGTACCAGCTGCAGCACTTGTAGTACTGCTGATTTGTTGCCTAGCACACAGAAATTTTAATAGTGGGAGAGAAATTAATTCCCTTTACTTCTCCCATTTCTGCTACTTTCAGACTAGCAGCTCTTAAGATGGTAGAAGAAGATAAAAGTGATTCCTTATTGTGGTATTGGGCAGGACAACTGCAGTTTTCCTTCTGAAATTTGACAGCATACAACCCCCCAGAATAGACAATGGTAAATTTCATCCTATTCTGCCAAAAATTTAAAGTTTCCTTAAACCAGCACACAGCAACTTTAAAGGTGTCCATGAACCCCAATTAGAATATTTTCTACTTTGGAGGGGCTACTATGCCTGCAAATTTCATTTCCTTCTGTCAATGGGGAGTTTTAGCCCTTTAATTGTTTTTATTATTATTATTTATCTTATTTTTGGTTTCCCAATAGTGAATGTGAAGGAAAAAATCCTCATCTTGGGAACATTCCCAAGTGCTTCAGACCGAGGTGGGCTGTTTTTCAAAGCACCAAATAGGAGCTCAAACTGAATCTTCTGGTTGGTGCACACTAATACAAGAGAGTGTTTCTGCTTTTATGAATCCTACTTCAGTCTTGTCAGCAGCACAGTCAGGCATGAAGGACATTATTATGACCCTGCATCCCACAACACTATGTTTGACACATTACACAAATGGAAGAAGTTCTTCTTTCGCACCAGACAAGTTCCAGACTTTTTCACATTGACAAAGTTATGAGAGACATGTTTAAAAAGCAGTTCCAGCACATATGTTCTATAAAATCAATATATACTTCACCACTGACAGCAGGGTTACCCAGCCTTAAAGCTGAAGTCTCATTTGAAAACACTGCTTTTCCTTTCCACCATTAAAGAAGTCCAAAGTCTATCCAACAAAATGCTGAATAATTTACAAAATAATTGCATCTCCCTTTGAGGGATCAGAAGCCCACCTATGCAAATCTTTCAAACCAAGTATTGACTACTCAGATCAGAAAGCATTGTGAAGTTTGCCAGAAGGCAGAGTGTTTCAGTTTAGAAAAAAATCCATAACTCCTTTCTATTCACAGTGTCATGTTTACTTCTATTAGATGCTTGCATTAGTTTTTCTATCTCCAGCATGTTATAAGCACATTGACAGGAGCAACGCCACACCAATTTCCTAAGAATGGAAGAGGATGTCTTTGACTTGACAGAAACCTTTCAAATGATCAACCACAAGAAAGAAGGCAAATATACTTTGTCACATCCTGGTGAGTTGAAATCACTTTCCTGTTTAAAGGAAAAACAGGTGAGGAGGATTCTAGCCCCTCCAAACTTTATCTTTTCTTTACAAACTCACTAATAGATGCCCCCATGAGTTATGAGCGCATGGCACATGGACAGCATTGCACTGGGCATAGCAGATGTGTTTTTGCTGACTGATTTAACATTTTGTTTAATGCATCAGTTCCTCATGACTTCTTAATCTAAATTCCAACAACCCTCTTTGTCTAGCAGAGTGGGCAATTTTTCTACTTCAGCTTCCCCATCTGTACAATCCATGTCAGAGTTTGTGGAACCGAGTGGGGAGAAGGAAACAAGAAAACGCCAGTTGCTACTGCTGCGACAGCAAATCCTGGTTGATGTTAAATGGAATGTATATTCATCACCTCTGGGTCTGCAAAAGGAATGTACTCTTCTGAAATCCATAAAGCTTAAGCATTGGGGACATTTCAGCCTAATTTACTATTAAATTAAGGTCATTTCCAACTGATGTCCCTAGCAACCAGAGCATCTATGGCAGCACACCGCATAATGAAATGGCTCTATGGTGGCTGTTTGAACCCCATGACTGTTGTGTTCTGCCCATCTCCTTGTGCTGATCCCAATAATTTCTAAAGTAGTATTGATCAATGCAGTCCTCATAAAGTTTGTGAGTGATTCAGAGCACTACTTTCTACAGAAGCCTTATTTCTATTTTTTTAAAAACCCATACAGGCCACAAACTCCACCTACATATTTGGATTCCTGTATCTTTAAGCATTTCTGGATTAAGGAAAAGGGATGTAACACTATCACCAGCAAAACACACACAATTTAAATACTCTCCCTGTGCTGAAATATTAAGTCCTACATTTGGTGGGGGAGCCTCTAAAATTCCTTTCCTTACCTTTCTCTGTTTTTCTTCTTATCTCCACATAAACATATTAAGCCAGTGAAGTATGCAAACTTTATTTTCTTATATCTTCCTCTTTTTTTCCTTTTAGTAAAGGAGGAGGTAATCCTGGCCCATTGTCTGAGAAGATCAATGCAAAATTAATCCAAGAGGTCTGGAGTACTCTAATTCCAGGATCCAGCTGCTCTCTCTAGTTTTGTATAAATATACACCAAAATACTTTGTTAAAAATTCACCCAGAGAGAGATAATGAACATTCCTGTAAGCAGTGTGAGAACAGACATAAATCCATGTCTTCTGTCTAAAATAATCCATCTGTATTGATCCTTTAACTTAATTTTCTCTCACCAAGATTCCATTCTGAAACCCAGTAAAGCACAACTTTGTTTGATGTTATTAGATCACGCTCCTTTCTTCACAATGGCAAGGGATTTAATTTACTTCATACATAGATATGGAAGAGATATAAAGTATGTAATATTTTTATACTTCTTAGTGCCAATTACTGTCTAGGTGTTAAACAATTTATAAAATGTACAATGTGAATATGGCTAGAATTTGTTATTTACTTACATATGAGTAAGTTCCATTGAACTCAGTAGAGTTTTCTTCTGAGAAGAAATATATAGGATTCTATACTTAGATATATTTTACTCTGTATTATACATTAGTCCACAAGAAACGATGAGAATTGACTCTCTCATTCTTTCTAGTCTAACAGACTATTCAGTCATTTTGCCTATTCAGTCATCAAAGGCCACAATTTCACTAACATCCTTTCATCCCTAAATCTGGGGTGATGGCAAAATGGTTGAAGATCCTAAGGAAACACTTGATAAACCACAAAAGGCCGAAGACAGACAGAAGAATTTAGTAGTAGTAGTAGTAGTAGTAGTAGTAGAAGTAGTAGTATTACTACACCCATCTGGCTGGGTTTCCCCAGCCACTCTGGGCGGCTTCCAACAAAATATTAAAAATACAATAAAACAGCAAACATTAAAAACTTCCCTAAACAGGGAGAATGGAAGATGAACTCATTCACCTGACCTGTAAACCATAGTCATAGTAATGGTTGACAAAGAAGCAAAACGAAAAACCTCCTATTCTCAAGCAGTTATTTAAAGTTGTTGGAAGTTTTCCAACACATTGGAGTCTTCTTTCAGATCTGCATTTTCAAAACAGATGAATTAAAATGTTGGCTTGGCTCTAAGAGTAACAATGCTTACTGGAATCAAACTATGGGTGCATGAGGATTTTGATTCCTATAAATTCTGATATGAACCATCCTGAGCTATACCTCCCAAACTATTATAGAGATCAATAAATAACCATCCTTAGGACTGATCATCACACTTTCTGAATTTTACAATATTTTACAACTTTGAAAGAGAATGTGATTTCTCTTTCCCTCCTCCAAATTGTCAAAGTCTGCCCTTGTAATGAACTATTTGAGCCAAAATTTATGGAATTAAACAAACTTCATCCCCTCAAAGGAGGTGGCTCTTCCTCCAAATCCTTCCATGTTGGAAATATACATAGTTGAAATATGTACTGTCTGTGGAAAAAAAATACTTTATTTTGGTTCTTTAAAAATTCCCTGCCTTGAAATCACCTGGATGGATATGCCTAAAATTGGCTTAATCTGTTCTAGAGGTGCTGCTTTGCCTGCAAATTTCACCCAATCATGTGAAAACAGGGGGAATCTGTCATCATTTTTATATTCTCCATACAGAATGGGAGCAAAACAGAGCATCAGATTTTTCAAAGCAGATTCAGACCCAAATAGTGTATCTAATTGGAAACAAACAGAGCAGATGTGAAATATGCCTCTTCCAAATGCTACAGATACAAGTCGAATCTTGTGCTCCCTGCGCACATCTGATAACTATATTATTATTTTGATATTACATTTGAACTTCAATTTTTTACTCTTCTAACTTAGAGGAAAAGTTCTTGCAGTCAAAAGCTTTGAACATATTTGGATCAGTTGGTACGCCCTCCCTGAGGAGATTCAACCAGCTCTTTCATGTCCCATTTTAGACAATTTGAAACAAAACAAAACAAAACAGTCTTCATCTGTTATATTCTGCTGTATTGAATGTTTGATTCTTTGATGCTGTTGTTCTGTATGATCAGTGCTTTATTTCGGGGGGGGGGGAGGACACAGGGGTACACATACCCCTAAACATTTTGTGAATCTAAGTTTGGCCTCATTGAAGGGCAGTATGTCAATATGAGTAGGAAAATGAGAGTACACCTAAACATTTTTTCAGAAAAAAATTCACCGTATAAGATCATTATTTTATTGTTTCTGGGCTTGTTTCTGCTTATGATTATATATTATATACCACTCTGAGTACATTATAGTTTGAAAATAGGTTTCACTCATAGGTTTCACCCACTTATATTAATTGTCCTATTTGTATCTTTAATGAAACCGAAATGTATAAATAAACATATGAATTCCATGTGCTAGATTGTCAAGTGGCGTAAAAAGCAGATTGGGTAAAGACCATATAATGGCTTTGGCACACATTTTCTTGGAATCTTATCTCTTGTTTGTTGTGTAAGACATTTTCCTAACAGAATGAAGAATTGTCATTCAAGAAGACTGTTCTTAGCAGACTGTTCTTAGCAAATGTATAATTTTCTTCACATTTTTATTATAGAATAGGCTGGGGGCAAAGTATAGCACTATTAAAAATATGCTATAGCAGTAGAGATTATCTAGAGTTCACAAGTGAAGCACAAAAACCCAAAGGTGATCATATTTTATAATAGCTTTAATGCATTTCCTTCCACAATCTTTTATTTTGATTGCTTGGAGTACCACTATCTTAGCTAATTCTCTTTGATTTAGATTATAAAAGGGCAAAATCCAGCCAATTTACACAATGTTAAATTTGTAAATGGATACATTTTATGCCTCGTTAACAGCTTCAAAACACTCTCTTCCCTCTAAGCCATAAATATTCTATAATAGCAAAAAAGAATATAAAGTAAACTCAAATGCACCATTCAAACCTTTTCTTTATAGTTAACACTTTCTTTTAATGGTACATTGAGCTAATGCTGAATTACACTGGAATTCCTGTGGAAGTACATATGACATCCGCATTAATATCAAATTAATTCATTATGATCAATGCTGCTGCTGTGAACACCGAATGAATTAATTAAATTGGACAATTAAAATAAAGTGCTCTCTTTTTATGCAGCTATTTCTCTTACTTTGAGCTTTAATTACTCCTCTTCCTGGATTCAAGTATGTTTCTGTCCTCTTCAGTGCCTAAAGCGGACATATGAGCAAGTTGGTCTACTGGTGGCTCTTGTTACTTTATATTTGGAAAATATAAAGGTGCGAAAGTGGATTGGGGGACGGTTTGGGCCAAGCCAGGCTCTGGAAGATGACATAAATCATAACATCGGTGGAGATGCACATTAGAACCAGGCCAAGGGTGAGAAGATCGCAAAGAGAACAGAGATTCAAAAAGCCCCATGATAAAGGAGAAGTTCCAGTGAATAAGAGAGACAGAGAGACTTAAAAAATAATACACAGCTGCCCAGAAAATATAGTTCCTCTCCTGTGCACTGTAAGTACTCCATATCACATTTAATATAAATATCTCCAGCCTAAACCCAAATTAACAAACCAAATAATAACCTCAAATGGATGGTTATGCAGAAAAAGAGGCAGAGGAAGAGCTGGAAATCTCATTCCCAACTGGTTTTCCACCCATCAGAAAAGATACAAATAGTTATGTCCCTTCCCCAGACAAGAGTATTTCAACAGAAAAATTGTTGGAATGGGAAAGAGTTAAGCAGTCTTTATCCTTCTTTCTCTCTCTTTGAACTCACAGCCTGGGCTTATTTTGGGAAGCAAATTATTCATATTTCAGTGCAAATGCACAGATTTGGCCTCTAATTTCTTGAATGTGTTCTTGCCTTGCCAAACAGACAAAATAATCTGCCTCGATCTCAGGGCAATTTAGAATTTTCTTGGAAGTGGGCTTTTGAGTTTACCTTATTGTTTTCCTTATTGTGCAGATAATTGGTGAGGTGGTTTCCTGAATGAAAGAAAGGATATTCATGGACACTCCTTGGTCATCTCTAAAGTTAGGTAAGCATGACCAAAACACTGCACCCCACCCATGAGAATTTCACCTATTTCCCCCCCTCTCCTTTGTTATCCTCTAAATGCAATTTCTTCTTCTCATTAACTGATGGAGACTGGTCGCATGTGAGGCATGCTACAGCTTGTGGAGACAAGTGATGTTGAGGTACAGTTCAAAGCTGTAACTCATGACAAGTGTAAGTGAAAACCATAAATTTATTGCTGCAAGTTGTAACTTACAACACTAAAACTTGCCCAGCTTCCTCATAGAGAGATGTGTGAGCCTCAGTTTTGGTGACAGCTCATTATGCTCCTTTGTGACATTACAATGTGGCAGTAAGCAAAAGCTTGTGTCCACTAGTGCTGTTGCTTACCCTCGCAAGTTGTATCTCTGTAGCTGCCTTGACAGGCATTCAAAGGTATGACATGTCCCCTAACAGAATGACAAGAAGAACAAGTAACTCGTACATTGTACAAGCACCTTTGTCTCCTGGCTGAAATGCCTCTCAAACGCCCAAGGGATTGGGACCCTACACACTTTCTTGAGTGAGAAGTGTGTGAATTCCCTTTTCATGCAGCACAACTCCTACCTGCTCCAGAAGTGAACGAAGCCATTCAGACGTTGATTCCTTATCTATCATCTGCAGTGGTAAAGACCTTCAGCAGTGTAACTTACAGAGTGGATTTTGTTTTGTCGGCAATTCAAGTTGCAATGCCTTTGAAGGAAGGAAGGAAGGATAGCTTAACTCAAAGTGTATTTGTTAGGCAGATGAGGCACTGTGCCTTGATAAAACTGCTCATTCTCATTTTAGTGACTCATGTAGCATACTCACTCTCACTGTCTTCAGGGAATGAAGTCATGCCATTGATTATTTCACAGGTAAACAAACCTTCTCTTCTACAAAGGCCCTGCAATGATCATGGCAGAATGCATGCCCTGCGGTTTTGACAGCAGTAAAGAAAGCCTACTGAGTAAGTTCTGAACTGCTACCCTTAAAGGTCCAGGTGTAGTCTTCAAAGGAAAAAAAGTTTTTATAGTTGTAAGTAACTCTGAACAGAGCAGCAGGGCAGAAAAGTATCTCAGAATACCTTTTCCATTTTTTGAAGATTCTGTGATTTTTTAAAATCTGTATTTTCAGATAATTATCTCAAGCAATTTCTCTCACAGACCTCACAAAAATATTTCCCAAGGGCTCATTTAACATCCTCCATTCAAAATCAAGTGTTCTCTCTATTATGCTATAAAGTAAACGTTTCAGGGGGATTTTTCTTCTGCACAACATTCCTGCCACTGCTAACATGGCTACAGAGAAGTAGATGGGTGTCACAAACTCTCACTACACAGTGACCACCCTGTTATCAGATATTGCAAGAATCAGCTCAATATAAGGAAAGAGTGGTCCCTTAGGACCAAACTACATGTAATACAGGGTAGAAAATGCCTTCCATCACATTCTTCCCCTTTCCCATAATGGGTAGCATGACTTACTCATGGCATGACACTGCCATGTCATCCACCATGACTCTGGTTGGTGAAGAAAGAGACATGTGTGACATGACCCAACATAACACCATAACTGAGTTGACATATGTCGAAAGAGAGAAGAACATGCTTCAGGGAAGCTATTTTGATACCCACCTCAAACCTACCATAATCTGTTGTTTGCACATGATAGGTCACCACTTTGGTTGCAGTACATATGCATGGAAAGAAAACCTTTACTATAGCTGCACCAGAGACAGATGCTGGCAATGCAAATCTTCCCAAGATTAGAAGTTTAAAGTTAGAGCAGCCTCCCTCAACCTGCTACTGACTGTGCTGATGGAAGTTGCAGTCCCAAACATCAGGAGGTCCCCAAGTTGGATAAGGCAGACCACAGTATTGCTACCTCCATCAAGTGTAAGAGGTTATTTTTTTAGCTTCTTGCAGTCCTAAGGCTACACTTTCACAAACCTCATGTTCCTGACAATGTTATTCTACACACAGAGAGAGAAGAACCAATAAGCAGAACAGTGAGATAGTATCTCAAGTAATGGGTGCAGTGAACCACCCAGAACATCAATCCAACTTTGCGTCTTACAGGGAGATATTATATGCTAGCAAAAGGTACGTAAAACATATCCTAGAAAAAGTTGTCTTACACTAGTCAATCTCAGGACAATTGTTGACGTTAGCTGGAAGTTCAGCAGACATGGCACAAAGTTTCTTTGGAGTACACCAAATATACTTCACTTCTGCTTCATCTTTTTATAGATGTGACCCATTTCTACACTGTTGTCAGCTAGATTCAGCTGGCAACAAGTACCTCTGGCCACAAATGTGTCAATTTCATTCACTGTCAGTCAGAAAGAATCAAGAACTCTTGGAAATCCAAACTAAACATTTCCCCGCTCGCTGAAAGTTCTAGCTGTGGCTAATGCTAATTTCAAGGCTTGTGTTCCTTAATGTGAAGCTAACATATCAGTCACACCCACCAATTGACGAAAACAGACAAAATAAGGTGTAAATTAATGCATGCCAGCGCTGCATTCTTTTGCATTAATTAGATCTTTTATTTAAGGCATATTGCCCCACAGCTGGAATGAAGGCTCAACAACAGGTATTGCTGAAATGTTATGTTTATTAAAATATAACCAGGAAAACTTGCATGAATCTCCAAGCACAAGCATTGGCAGGCAAAACCTAAACAAGAAGTTAGTAAGGTTCCAGCCAGCTATTAAAGGCCAGAGCACCGTAGATAATCCCATTACCCCACCTGGCATTATGAGAGGCAAGTAGCTATTTTCCCATAAAGGGAAGCCAGTGGTGTATTACCTGGGAGGTCCCAGCTGCCCAACCCCCACTGCTCAGTGTTTGGCAGGTTGTTCCTACCAGACTGCAGCAGCGCTAAACCAAGCAGGACCATACGGCAACTAGCAAAGCTGCTCAGCAGGTGGGAGGGCAGGATGATGATTATCTTTAAGGTTGCAGTCCTATACTGATTTACCTGGGTGAAATTCCCATTGCATTCTATGGGGGATACTTCTGAGTGATGGAAAGGATTTTTTAAAAAGAACCAAAGATAGTGTGTCAGAGGCTTTTGTAAAAGGACTATGCTCACCACCCCCACCCCCAAGTCATTTTTGTTCAAGGAAATGCATGGACAAATATTCCAGGGGGAAAAGGAATGGCATCAAAATGGTGTGCTGGGGGGGGGGATATGTTAGTGATACATAGCGAACTGGGCAGGAAAGCTATACCTGTCACTCAGCCCAGATTAGGAAGGCAGCGGGCAGCTATTGTGAAGCTGTCAGCAGAACAGGCCAGTAGCTGGGGAACAGCATGGGGAGAGGATGACAGGCTGACGGCACCTGGCAATCAACTTGTGAAGATAGCAGCAAGAGAGCAAGTCAGGAATAGGTGGGTTCAGTATCAGGAGCAGAACCTCAAACACTCAGGAGCACAAGGACACCCAGCAGACTGTACAAAACAACCAGGTGGAATAATCTGAGCTAGTCAAGTCACGAGAAGAGAAGAGAAGAGAAGAGAAGAGAAGAGAAGAGAAGAGAAGACCTTTTAGGCTTTGCCTTTTTTCAATTCATTATTCAGGTCTAATTGTTCTGCATGGTACCAGAGTCAAATGACCATTGAAACTTTAAGCACTCCAGTAAAGTGTTCCTGTTATTTTCAATGTGGGTTTTTCTATAGTGAATTTTAAGCAAGAGAAGATTTTTTTTACAAGCGGTGGTGGCACTGTGGGACCTTTGAGAGGAGTGGTCAGAAAGCAATTTTCCTCTTGCAAGGATTCTGTGTTTACTAACTAAAACCACCTCTTGAAAGGTGATGGATTGGAGCATCCCTGTTTGCACTGGTGTTACATTAACTAATCTCTGTTGGTGATTACAGAAAGCTTTATTTAGATATGATTCTCCAGAGAACTTAATGCATTTAGCCAACAAGCTAATCATGCTCCACAGAATCACAAGCAGAGCTCTCTCTCATCAGGCCCTTAAATATTAAATAATTCAGGTGCATCCAATGAAACGGAATGCTGGCAGATTCACAACAGAAGCTACATATTCACACAACACATAGTTAAATTATGGAAACTACTACCACAAGAGGCTGTGATGTCTACTAGCTTGCATGGCTTAAAAACAGCATTAGACATTAGGATTCCCATAGGCATCTGGTTGGCACAGAATGCTGCAGTAGTCTGCTGGCTTGATTCAGTAGACTCATCTTTTGTTTTTATCCCTAGAACAGGATTATATGGGTGATGCATGTACATCTAAAAAGAAGAAGAAGAAGAAGAAGAAGAAGAAGAAGAAGAAGAAGAAGAAGAAGAAGAAGAAGAAGAAGAAGAAGAACAACAACAACAACAACAACAACAACAACAACAACACAGAATGGAGGTCACATCTGAGTTGACATAAATTGGAATATATGTGTGTACATGCATGTCGGACCATGGGTCAAGTTTGGAACTGGCTGTCATGGAACCAGTCTGACACTGGTTGATGGGCCAGAGGCAAAAGGCATGGTCAGTAACAGGCTGGGGGTCAAGAACCAGTTCAGGCAATCAGGAACTGAGGGACAGGCAGGAAACATAGTTGCACACTGGCTGGATATAAAATACTGGATTAGACAGATGTGATGAAGCCAAGCTGAGGGCTCTGGGTAGAGAGTGATATTTTTTTTTTTATTGAAAATATTTCAGTTAAAGAAAATAACGTGAAAAACCAATGCAAGAAGAAACAAAAAGCGCATTAAAAATACAAAAAAGAAAAAACACCACTACAATTCTATACATATTTATTTAATGCAATGGGTGTATAAATGAAGTAATTGTTCTAAAGAAGGCTGATCGCCGAAGAATTGACGCTTTTGAATTATGGTGCTGGAGGAGACTCTTGAGAGTCCCATGGACTGCAAGAAGATCAAACTCATCTATTCTTAAGGAAATCAGCCCTGAGTGCTCACTGGAAGGACAGATCGTGAAGCTGAGGCTCCAATACTTTGGCCACCTCATGAGAAGAGAAGACTCCCTGGAAAAGACCCTGATGTTGGGAAAGATGGAGGGCACAAGGAGAAGGGGACGACAGAGGACGAGATGGTTAGACAGTGTTCTCGAAGCTACAAACATGAATCTGGCCAAACTGCGGGTGGCAGTGGAAGACAGGAGTGCCTGGCGTGCTCTGGTCCATGGGGTCATGAAGAGTCGGACACGACTGAACGACTAAACAACAACAACAATTGTTCTAAATACATATACAACTATTTATAACCTACTATAATTTTTATAAATGCTTTCAAATATCATAATATTTGTCCATATACAGTCTGTAAGCTACCCATTCATATGCTGCAAGAGTTGTCATGTCTTCTATCCATTGACTATGGACTGATCTGCAGGAAAGATAAATCCGGGGGAAGAGAATTTGTATCCGGAATGGAATGGAGTTGCTCAAACTTCTAAACAAGTTGCAAGGTCAGGCTATGGAGCAGCTGCAGAACTTGATCAAGTATTGCAGCCTAGAGGACATTATTTTGCTCTGCAGCCTGACTTGACTCCAGAGTGCTAGTGGCATAGGAGCTGAAGGCTGGACACTGGAGGTCCTGGTTCAAGACTTGTGCCATACTTTGCAGAGGCAATTGTGCATTTGCACGGTTGTCTGGTCCAATCTGGTTTAAAGAGAACAAACTGTGATAAGAAAAAGGAAGGACCTTGAAGATGCTTGTCAACATTCAGCACCTGGACAGCAGACTGAACAGGCACACAGATCAGCTAGGCTTCTCCAGTATAGTGAGATGTAGTAAATCTTTCAAAATGGCATAAATATATATAAATTAGCAGATACAAGCTTTATGCTAAGCTTTGCTCTCTTTGTCCTCTTTTTCAGTGATTCATTTTCTCCTTTATACTGGTGCAGAAGTGGCATCACATTATATTTCTTGCAAAAGAACATACAGATAAATGCAGAGATAAAATAAGATTTAAAACACACATACACAGAAAGGTACCCTCATTTTATTACATAATTTTTTATACACTGTTTTTCTGGTGTCCATGCACTACTTGATGTGGCTAACAACAATTTAAAATCACAATACAATTAGGTGTGTGTATGTGTACACGCTCAAAAGAACAATAAAATACATAAATCACACAATATTAGAACCCATTTGAAAGCAAAAATGTGAGCATGCATATTAATATCAACAAAAGCTAAGCAGCAAAAAACATTTCCACCTCAATGTGCAAGATACACATATACCTGCAGACTCATAATAATGACAAACCAGCAGAGAGAGAAAATCCTTCAATCCAAAGGCCTGAAAAACCAACATGCTTTGGACTGATAATTAGAAAGGCTGTGAAGTGGGAGTTCAATAAGGGTCCCCGGAGAGAGCGTTCCAAAGCCTACCCAGGTACCATTTACCAGAATTGCAAGTGGCTACCACTCCTGGTGGTGAGATGACATGGAGCAGCATCTCTGCTGACAGACTGAATGGCAGGATCGTGTGGGAGAAGGCAGTCCTTTAAATGCCCTGTTCACAAACTGTAGAGGGCTATACAAGTAATGAATGGCAGTTTGAATTAAGCTCTTTTAGTGTGTAGGGTGGGGGGAGTAGTGTTGATGCCAATGTAAATTAAATAGTAGTAGAATCCAAACAATGAGGTTCCAGCATCTCATACCATATCTTTTCTGGTGGTCTCTAGACCAGTGTTTCCCAATGTTTCCCAACCTTGGGTCTCCAGCTGTTTTTGGACTACAACTCCCATCATCCCTAGCTAGCGAGACCAGAGGTCAGGGATGATAGGAATTGTAGTCTGAAAACAGCTGGAGATCCAAGGTTGGGAAACACTGCTCTAGACCCTCAGAAGAGGCATTTTGGGGAACACAGTAGGAAAAGAAGAGATGAGAAAGCTTCATTGTGCAAGCTGCTCTGCTTGCATACTTTTCACAGAAGTACAGAAACAGCTGGAAGGGACCATGAGGGTCATTTAATGCAACCCCTTGCAATGCAGGAATCTTTTTGTCCAACTTGGGGCTCAAACCCATGATTCTGAGATGAGTCTCATGCTCTACTGACTGAGCTATCCTAGATATAATCCATGCCCTCTGTTTCTATTCCTTCTGTAATCCGTGTTTGTTGATGTCCAAGTGAAGTTCAGGCATACAAGAGTTGACCAAATGATAGATTCAGACCCTCAAAATATCCAGAATAGGATAGATCCAGCATCCGTATAATTACTATATCTATATTCCTTCAAAGCTATTTTTAAAGCCAAGGACTCTAATGGGATTTACACAACTAATGAAGAGGAAGCAGCTGTTGTTTTGGTTGTTATCAAACAAAGAACACAAGTGAATAAGATATAAAGATGCCACACTACAAAATACATCTAACGACAGAAGTTTGTTTTTCATTGGAAAACAGAGTGCAAGACCATTAACTAAAAAGCTGTTTTAACTGAACTTATTCCCACAGGGAAGCCTTTAACACTATTGAATCTCCAAGGTGCTAGGAGGGGGAGAGATTGGGGGGGGGGGATAATTTTGTGCATTTACATATGCCTATTTATTTACATAGTTGTAAGCCTATTATTGCCTGCCGGGGCGAAAGGGAAATAAAACATTTTTAAAATGTCGATTGGAAGAGGAGTTACAAATCTTTGGTTCAGCCATTTTATACTTCCTGGCTAATAAATAAGAACTGAAGGTAACCTCCACTGGCAGCATGTTTCTGAATACCAGTGGATGTAAATGACAGGATGGGAGAGTGCTGTGGCACTCAGATTCTGCTTGCATGCCTCCCATTGCAGGCATCTGATTGGCCACTGTAAGACCAGGTTGCAGCAGTAGATGGACCACTGATGTGATCCAGTAGGGCTCTTCTTAAGTCCTTATGTGAACATAGCTAGCAAATAGATCAAAACTAAAGGATATGGAACAGCCTATGGTTTCCCCATGCCATTGTATCATCCTCTCCCAGCCACACAATCTCCCTGGGATAGCTCAGTTGGTACAGCATGAGACTCTTAATCTCAGGGTCACGGGTTCAAGCCACACATTGGGCAAAATATTCCTGCATTGCAGGGGGTTGGACTAGATCACGAACCCTTACAACTACTCTACAGTTCCATGATCCTCAACAAGCACCTTATAATTTTATCACATGGGGGGAAAAGAGTTACTGCTAGGTTCTGAGAACTTCAGCACAGCCTTCCCTAACCGGGTGTCCTTCAGCTTCCACCAGCATTGACCATGCTGGCCGGGACTGGTGGTACCTAGAGTCTAGCAACATCTAGGCAGTAGGCAGATCCAAGATAACAAGAGACCTGAAACAAAAGAAATGGCACAGCTATTGATCCAGGCTCCCCAGAATCTATAGCTGAACTTAATAATTCTCTGCAGTTCCTGCTAGTGTGCAGGATCGTGCAGGTCAAAGCAATTATTCTCAAACCCAAATTGTGTCATTGTCCTTTATGGAGCAGCGGGCCTGGAACTACAAGTAACAGGAGGTATTCAGTGCATACCCCCCAACACTTTCCTGATGAAAATAGGGACATCCCATTCCATAATGACAATTTTACTATTTATACCCCACACATCTTACTGGGTTGTCCCAGCCACTCTGGGGAGTTTCCAACATATATAAAGACATAATAAAACATTCAACATTAAAAAAAACTTCCCTATACAAGCCTTCAGACGGCTTGAGGGTCTGATAACTCCATACCCTCTGACATTTCTCCAATGAAAATAGGGACATCCTAAGAAAAAGTGGGGCATTCCGGGATCAAATCAGAAACTGGGATGGCTTCTCTAAATCAGGGACTTCCCTGGAAAATAGGGACAGTTGGAGGGTCTGTCAGTCTCACATTATTATGATCATTCTATCAGCACAAGCATTTCCACATGCCAGACAGAACTATCTCCCCTTCTCTCCCACGCCCTGTACACTGTTCTAGTGGTTATTCTGGCCACCAGAAATCATTTTGGGGGTACACAAGCGGAGGAGAGATGGAAAAGGGTCATTACACTATCAGGATTTAAATGACTCCTGCTTGTGCAACTGTTCAGTTGAATCTGGCCCCATAAATATAGAATGATGGTTGGTTGATTTAAATGCCCAATTGTTATTCAGACATGTTCAATGAATACATGCCTTAAACATAATAATGCCTTCAAAATTTTGGCCCATAGGGGCTTTGACATATGGTGAGTGTCCACTTCCAAAAGCACGCATAGCCCCTTCCTGCAGGAACTGAAAATAGGAGAATCACACAGGAAAGCAAAGGAGAACACTGATTTGAAAACTAATCAGAAATAGACCACATTCTTTGAGAAAACATGCTTTTATTTATATATTTCTTTTCTTTATGTTTCATGAATCCTATATTCTCAAGAATGCCTTTTGGAGGGCTGCATGAGTAAATGGCATACCTTCTATGTAGAAAAAGAGTCCTGACTAGAAGCATACATGTACATACAGCGCTTTTTTGTGATGGTATTCACCAATACAGAGTACCATGACCTCTTTTTTTGCTGCACTAGGCAGCCATTTTGTGCTGACTCTCACAGCACTTTTACCAAGATATGAGTACCTGCAGCTCATTAAAAAAAGCAAAAACAAAGAAAGCACCGTGTACACACATATGTGCATGCACATATACACACTCTTGAGCACTATGAATGCAAAGCAAAATCCATCAGCTCTTCCCCAGAGTATCTGCCATTAGTACAAAAGCTGTCCTAGTAGTAAGAGAAAAGACACATAATAATAGTTTTTTCAAAGGGGAAGAAAGAGCATTTAGAGATGCAAAACATCATCTTGAGGTTTGCCAGGTACCAAAATGATAGTTTTTCTTATCATTGAATATTCATGATGCATCATAAAACTAATGATAAACATAAAAACTGATGTGAACGTTTGACTAATCTGCTCTTATTTGTTTGGAAGAGCTGGAGTAATTGCCAGGTTTGTAAATTAAACATCTGCTATGGGAATAAACAAAAACATAACTGAGCATATTCAAATAAATTGAATTCACGGTGGTTTCATAAATTTTATTTTATGGGATCATCAATTTTATTACACCTGAGCATTGTGTAGCCAGGAAAGACAGTGTATAATTTCTTTAGATGTCCTATTTGTAAAAATAAATGTTGCCTAGTTCCAATAAACCATAGGCCTTAGTTAATCTTCTTTAAAAAGAAAAAAAAGAGTGAAGTATCAAAGTAACTGAAGTCTTGCTGTAGTGGGCTTCATGTAACGTCATACTAATACAGAGCACAACCAAACTGGCAAAAATAGCAGTTTTATACTGTCCTAGATCTCAGGTAAGAGAGTTTATTTTTGACTCATCTAAGGAAGAAATGTTTTGCTATTTGGAAGAGTTTTATCTTCTACTCTTACAAATTCACACTGCTTAACACTATGGCCAAACACTCATTTGCTAGTCATATTTTCTCCAGCCCCACCCCCTCTGGGCCCTGGGTAAATTTCAAGGCAGAACATTTCATATCTTCATGAAAACTTGTTTCTTTTTCTAATATGATAACTTTTTTGAGGCATCATCTTTGGGAGTTGCACATTTGCCAATTTCTTTTCCCATCAAATATGTCTATATTTCATTTTGTTACCTAAGCAGAGGAAGCAGTTACAAGCCTCCAATAAGGACACTGGCCCATGTAACATTGAGGCTTGCTACCCTGGTATGATTCAATAACATGATTCTTACTGGAGCTGTGCACAAATGCCCCTTGAAATGCTTCACTGTTTGTTGGCAGAGAATTCCTCCACTGGGAGGAGAAATTTTCAACAGTTTCTTAGGACTGAGGCTTACCAGTAGTAGTAGGTGTATGCAAGCAGCCCATCCACCATTTTGCATCCAGCATAATGCTCCAAACCTAGTGTCGTTCAGTATTATTGGGGGAAGAGGAGAGAAACTATGAGAACTAACCTCCCCTCCCCCCCCCCCAGGTTTTGGAGAAAACTCAGCAAATTTCTCCAGAGAATATTCAGAGAAAGTTCTGCAAAGTGTCCTTCTTTTTCTAGGGGATGAGAAAAAGAAAAATGTCCTTGGAGAAATGTCAGCTCAGCTCTAATTCTTATTCTCTTAATCAACATATTTTTTATATATTCCTTGTGCATTCAATGAATTCTCAATAGCTACGAGTCAAAAAGAAAGAAAGATTTTATAGCTGGATGTGATGTATAGTGTGTTTGGAATACAAAAGGATAAAGTAGCAGCCTTTGTAGCTCTGTCTTTTATCATCCTCTATGCATTTGGTCATCCACAAGTTCTGGAACAACACTATGGTGAATAAACGTACTTCTTTGCTTTTATTATAATGTCACTGGAGTCTAAGAGTTACTTAAATTCAGCAGAAATTTAATGTATTCACTGTAAAGTTAGGTTTAAAGTAATCTCACACTTTTTTTTTTTTTGCAAATGTTACCTTTGAAATAGAATTTGACAGGTTTTATTTATTATCGTACCTGCAAGTTTTCACAGAGGTTCTGCCAAGTGTCTGTGTGCAATCTGATAAAAATGCAATGCAGAATGTCACAGGATTTGACACAACAGTTCATATTGCTGGGGTCTGTAATTATTGATTTCTGGCCACTTTTGGCTTGGCAGATGCTGCATTGCCTCCCACTCCTCTTCCCAGTAAGCAACAGCAGCAGCTCACCTGTTGAGAATTTGGGTAAGCATTCATGCTCCACCACTTAATCTACGGCTGGCCACCACATCCATTGTCCTGCAAACTAGTCCTCTTAAGACTTGGTTTACAGACTCTTTATCACCTTGGTCACCCTCCTCTGCACACTTTCCAGCTGGTTGATATCCTTCTTAAATTGAGGTGCCCAGAACTGTACACAGTACTCCAGGTGTTGCCTGTCCAAGGCAGAACAGAGTGGGACTATTACATCCCCTGATCAGGACACTATACTGACACTATACTATGCTGATGCAGCCTGGAATAGCATTGTGGCTGCATCACAATGTTGACTCATTTGAAGCTTGTGGTCTACTAAGACCCCTAGCTCCTCTTCACATGCCATATTGGAAACCAAGTGTCCCCAGTCTTATATTTGTGCAGCTGGTTCTTCCTGCCTAAGAGCAGAACCTTACATTTGTCCCGCTTGAAATTCATTTTGTTAGTTTGGACCTAGTTCCTCAATTCTGTCAGTCAGGAACTGACAAAAAACCAGTAGGTCCCATGCCTGCTCCAGCAATGCTTCTGCCCCCTTGGAAGGTATGATTCACTCTCATTTCTGTCTCATTGCTTCTCAAAATTAACTGATATGGTACCTTTCCATTTTGTTTTCTTCCCCAGAAACATATAAATGGAACATACATTAAATGTCACACCACCTACATATTTGGAATACAGGCTTTTCTTTTGTTAGCTATCTCCAGTTATATTTCCATTGTAGTTTACTACATGGGTGTAAAAGGCAAAAAACAATAACAACAAAAAAACCAGTATTTTTTCTGACTTGCTGATTTGCTATTTAACACTACCTCAGGCATGCAAAGAAGGAAACTGGAAGTGCAAATGGTGTTGTGGAGGAGGAGGAGGAGGTTGGGGGGAGTGTGTGTGTGTTAGATATTCAAAGCTTTCTGCTAACCTTCCGCAGCATGTGAGTCATAGGCAGGAAATGGAACTGCATAGGTAATCTGTTTGTCACTCATACCATATAGGATTTAACCAGGGTTTTATTCTCAGCTTCCCCTCACGCAATGCACAAGCAGACAGTATATGACCCACCACCAAACTTTTTGTAACCAAGAAGAGGAAGAATGTGAAAGAGGGAAGAGAAGAGAAGAATGGATAAATAAAAATACAGGAAGAAAGGAAGAAAATAACAAATAATGTAGGAAAGACAGAAAATTTGGAGAGAGAGAGAGAAAAATGAGGGAGCAAGAAAAATAGAGGTGCCTTGAAAAGAATAAGGAGATAGCCCCCTCCTCAGTTATTTGCGGGAAGAGATTATCTGTCTTCCTTAACTTGTAGTTGCTTAACTTAGACTCCTTTCTTCTACAGAGCACAACTATGAAGCTGATCTCCCACCACAAACTGAAACAAAATAAATTTTAACATGTTCAGCATAATGTGAAAGAAAGCACCATGGCACTACTGTATAATATTCGTTTGTTTTGGTATGTAATGATTGTATATCAATCCTCCATATTAAGTTTTTCAACGTGAGTCAATAAATGCCTTTGAGTAGTCAAGAAATTAGTTCCATACTATACAAGTAATATAAGGTTATCATGGAACCAATATTCATCTTCATTTTCTATTTCTTTTTATCTTTTTTATCTTTTTTCATCCATTGCTTTTTTAAAAGAAACTATCTAGCTCCTTATTAAATCCCATAGTCCCAATTGCAGAAAAATGAATCTCACACTGCACAAAATATGTCTAGCTGCATATTAGAATAAACCTTGGATTGAACCTCCACATCTGAACCTCCACATCTGCTTAAAGTCTGGGAATGGCTGGGTAGGAGGGCAGGCTACCTAGGACACAGACCTTTCCCTTCTCAGCCCAGTCCTCCATTGATACTTGATTAACTTCCAGCCCTTTTAAAGGTGTGCTCTCAGTCGTCAATTCCACTCAGCAGCATGGGGAAAGACAGTGAAAGATGGTTTAAGAATGCTTTTATGAACGATTGATCAATTTGGAGAAGTCAGGGATTCATCACCACCAATAGCGCATACCAGAGTTTCTCTATCTGTAATTTCCCTCTGAGACTCCAGCAGCAATTTCTTCAAAATGAACCTGATTATATTTAAGGTACTACAAAAGTTTGGGTTTTTCTTAATCTAAGCCTTCTCGATTTTGATGACTAAAATCAGTCTGAGCATTTAATCAAGACTTCATTTGGTGCTTTAAAATCTTTTGTTTCAGGTACTTACTATTAAACCACCACCACCCCAATTCTAAGCTGTTTCTGCCACGTACATTTGTTTACCGAGAAACACATCAGCACATAAGCCGAAAAGATTTACAGCATCTAGCATAACCCTGTTTACAAGCAAAAGGCATTTTAAGTCATTGCTGGCATTTTAAAGGCTGCAGGAACAAAGTTTTAGATGTTCCATATACCTTTATGTTCACAGTGAACTCAGATTCTGGGGTTGTTAAAGGGGTGTAACGTTATCACATACTTGACAATGTTCTAAGAAAGAGTCATTAATCTAGTTTCTGTGTTGTTTATGACAATTTGTCATCAAAAGATTCTAACAGTAGCGGATTTACTGAAAGATTTAAAAGGTCTTGGTGTGTTTTGTTGAATTAACAATCTGTCGGCAATTGCTGATTTAGATTGGTTTTCATCTTTATTTCATGAATAAAATGCAAGAGAATAGTTCAAACCCTTTAATCTCATTTTATATCAGGGGATTTATCTGCAGTATTTCTGTAGCTTAAGAATGATGGTTTGGGGAAGCTATTTTTTAAAATGCATTATGAACAATTTAATGCATATTCGGCAACTTACAAGAGTTAGGCTCCTTCATTCACCTTGAAGACTACACCATTTTAACCCATGGTAGAAGTACAGCCAAGAAAACCAGGGAAGATACTGGTGTATATTCAGATTGTATTTCCCAATAGTTTGCATGTGCTGGCACATAAATATACTTCATGCTTTAATGCTAAGCAGTAGACTCACATCTTTCCCATATCGTATTACTTTCTGTTATTTATGAATCACTCCCTATGAAGTATCTTGAAGCAATTTCTCAACAAAAACTTTTTTAAAAGCCACTTTCAAATCCAGTACAGATACAAACTGGGACAAAAATCTCCACATAGAAGGCAGACACCAAAAAACAACAACAGATATGGTGCCATACCAGAGGAGGAGAAGGGGAATCACATGAGCACAATGTCATTCATAGTATGTCTAGGTCAAGCAATCTCCCCCCAACCCACCATGTTAAAAAATCTGGTCAACAATGTCTGGATTTTCAGAGATTCTAAGCAGTCATTTTATTTTCTTTATTGTCCATGGTCTAGGTATATTAACAATTTCACTTGGATAAAACAAGTCAAGAGATCTTAAATTTAGACATGAAGCTTTTGAAAACCCTCGGCCATTGTTGATACAGTATAAAAGTAGATTTAGAAATTCTTCTATGGCTTAAGTCATGAAGAAAATAATTTAACTAATGTGCCTGGAAATGTGCCAGCTCTGTGGAGTCACATTTCCTACTAATCACTATCCATGAATCTCATTTGCAAAATGTTCATCTGACATTACTTGTTATGTACATTTTCTAAATGGTTCACTCCTCACTGGTTGTGAGAAATTTATTATTTTAAATTAGCAGGATTTCTCAATTCATGCAATGGGCTTACGGTAATGGTGCTGAATATGATCAAGCTACATGTTGTAATCTGAATTTTGTAGAGTCTAAGGAAAGTGATCTAACTTGACTTAATTAATTAACCCCTCAAAAATTGCAGCACTGATCAGCCAGTTGAGAGGGAGAACAATTAATGTCTGCTACAAATTATGTCAACATTCTGTTATGTTTTATTCATACACAACTTCACATAATGTAATTAGAGATTAAAGGCTTCTAATTCTGCCATTATTTACACCCTGCATGTTACACACTTCTCTGATTAATGGGAACAAAAGAAGGAGCTATGCTACTTTCTCATTTAAATTACCTGAATCCTGTATTCTCTTGCCTACAAATTACATGTTCGTGGAGAGCAGTGTTTCACATCAAGGGAGCCGGTATGGCATGTTGAATAAATTTAAGAAAAAACACCCAAAAAGGTTAACTTGCCCCCCCCCCCCGCTTACCACTAATGCACAGAAATCAGCTCAGTTCAAAAGTTTATTGTTCTAGCCAAAGGTCATGACAAACACACAGTAATATAGAAGGAGTGTACACTGGGAAGGGGGAAATAGTCACAGCTTTCTTTGATGCTTTATCCCTTGCACCAAAACATTAATACAACTTATCAAAGAAGTCTTAATTACTCAATGGACAACATGTGGTTCTTAGTTTCTCTGCCCCTTCTCAATTTGGTATTGACCAACAAACTGTTAAAAAAAAAAGCTGGTTATTTCCTTTGAACCTGGATATTGTTTGGATCTTGCTCCTATATGATTCTGATGGTCAATTCAGATTTTCTGGGCAGGGTCTGGTGTCTGGTGAGCAAGCACAGCAGAGCCTTAACAACACACCCTGAAAGAAGCACTGCTGGAAAGTTCACATTGACCAAATACAACAAACAGAAGATCTGCAACCAAACACCAATTATGTAATTGCATGCAGGTTAATTTAACTTCTCTGAGAGAAGTGTTCCTCAAAATCCCCTGGACATGTAAATGGACACATTCTGTGGCTCTTCAGCAAAGGACTGGGAAAAATTCTGCCTCTTTGCTAAGTGTACCTTGGGTATGTGAGCCCAACAGGTACACCCAAGCCCTGCTATCCAGTCACCAATATGTAAAAGGGAACCCCGAAAGAGCCTCCCTCCACCAAGATGGAGACTGTGGAAAGTTACTCATTTAGGAAACTTACTCAGGATAAGAAAAGGCTATTTCTATATGCTACAGCCACAGCCAGACTACTACTGGCTAAAAATTGGAAAGGGGATACTATCCCAACAAAGGAAGATTGGATATGTAAATGATGTGATTTTATAGAATTGGCGAAGTTAACGGCAGCCATAAGACACCAGACAAACCAGAAATTAAGATTAGAATGGCAATGTTTGAAAGAGTATATGAAAAACACTGTTCCAAAGACAATATGTTGATATGCATAGACTAAGTTTGTAAAGAAAACAAGGAGACAAAATAAGTAAATCAATTATTTATAGAGTAACATTTAAAAGACACAAAATTATCATGACACTTAAGCATAAAGAATGTTGAGTACTGGTGGAGGGAAGTCACATGGGTGTAATTTTTGTGGGCATTGGGTATTGTATGTACGGTATGTACTGTGGCTATATCTCTTTCTCTCCCCCCCCTTCCCCCCTTCTTCTTTCTTTCTCTTTAGTATCTGTGCTTAATTTGTATGTGAACAATAAATCATAAATCATAAAAAAGAAAGTTACTCAGTTGTAACTTAACCCAATAATGCCTCAGTTAGGATTTTAATTCCATTACCTTCCCACACGATGCCAAACAGATGACAGGGGTTTCTCAGTAGTAGCCCCTACACTGGAGCTGAAAAGTGGGAAAAAATGCTTACATAAAATAAAATATAAACCACACCAACATCAAATGAAGGTAGTTCAATAATACTGAACTGCATTTTAAAAGCAGGTTAGATAACATACTGTTTCAGGAATGAAAATGAAAGCGGCCAGGATTTGGCCTACAGTACTCAGCAGCGTAGCATCTTCACTGAGCACAGTCCCCAAACCTCCAGACTCTTTACCCCAGGACAAAGAAATATCTTAGCATTCTGTACCCAGGTAATCTAAGTCCTGTACCAACAAATGTTTGAATCTGAAGCATGTATAAATGTTTCAAATCCAACAATTTTGTATAATTTATCTTATTTTGCATAATATATTCTACATCTGCTGTTCCCTGGGAGAAACAATGTTGTCTGGAACACAAAAATCCTTCATAAAAAGTAGAATCCTATTCAGCTACACCTCTGGTTTCTGAGCTTCTAGCTGGAAGTGCCCACAAACCTACAAACCACCTAGTGTGACTTTTACAGTAGTACTAAAAGATGAAAACATGTTTTTGTTTTAAAAAGATGGGGGTTGGAAGGTTAGATTCTCAGGAAGCTGAATTCAGTCCTTCTGAACTACCTTCCCAGCTTTGTCTACTCTCTGCCAGCATGGTGTAGTGGTTAAGAGCGGTGGACTAGTAATCTGGTGAACCAGGTTCGTGTCCCTGCTCCTCCACAAGCAGCTGCTGGATGACCTTGGACTAGTCACACTTCTCTGAAGACTCTCAGCCTCACTCACCTCACAGAGTGTTTGTTGTGGGGGAGGAAGGGAAAGGAGATTGTTAGCCACTTTGAGACTCCTTAAGGCAGCAGTTCTCAACCTGTGGGTCCCCAGATGTTGTTGGACTACAACTCCCATCATCCCTGAGCTCTGGTCTTGCTAGCTAGGGGTGATGGGAGTTGTAGTTCAACAACATCTGGGGACCCACAGGTTGAGAAAGGCTGCCTTAAGGGGAGTGAAAGGCAGGATATCAAGTCCAAACTCTTCCTCCTCCTCCTCCTCCTCCTCCTCCTCCTCCTCCTCTTCTTCTTCTTCTTCTTCTTCTTCTTCTTGCTTTGAAACATTACATGACACTCAGCCCTTTCTGGGCAGCTGCCTTGCAATTCACTTCTCAATGTACTTCATACATGGTTATTCAGCCTGAGAGACAAGAACTGGAGCAATTTGTTGGCACCATAGTGCAAAAGGATCTGGTAAAGCTGATTGTCCATGTTAGATACTCAAAAACCCTGACTCTTAAGAAGGTTCTGGCGGTAGGAGCAATACTGAAACCTTCCAACCAGAAGGGTGATGTTTATAAAATATGCCTGGCCTTCCCAGCCACAGCTATGATAAGAAAATTGCAAAATACTGTTAAGTGTGTTGGGGGATTTTTAAAAAACATGTTACTCCTTCACATCAGTAATAAAATATAAATTGAAAATCAAGGAGTTAATAAATCAACCAGGAAAACAGAATGAAACAACCTTCATGACTTATAAAAAGGCACTTGGATGAGGCCAGGCTGTCCTGTGAAGTTTCATATGCTTTAGTCCCATGTGTTCAACTTCTTCATTTTTTCTCATATTAGTAATCTCATTTTTTTTCACCTTTCAAATTAAATCTCCTCCCAACCTTCTGTTAGGCAGGACATTATCTTTCTAGTGACTTTCAGAAATTAGAGTACTTCTGAAAGACACATGGGTTGTGGTTCCACGTTGCCATTCTTAAAAGGGGCTATCATTTGTGAACCCTAACTTTAAGGAGGGATGCTAGGGAAATTCAATTTGGATCGTATTTTAATGCAAGCCCAAGAGCAGCTGACCTTCAAAATCTGCATGTCCCTGCATGTTTCAATGAACCAATATGTCAACTAAGGCACTAAAGACCTTCAAAATTTGCACATCTTTTTTTAAAAAACAACCCGTATGTATTTCTCAAATTTGTGTACAAAATGCATATTAGGGGAAAGTTGTGGGAGATTAATGCAGCCAAACATGACTGTTCCTAATTGCTAGTAAGTAAGAAGTTAAGGATCACAGAGTTCTTAATTGCTAGAGCAGGCTCAGATTGGTCATGACCTCCCACTGGGGGTCCAAACTTGGACTGTGTGTTTGAGACCAACTTCTGTATTTTGTAACCAATGATACTTTACCTGTGTTGTTTCTGCTGTAGCATTGAATGATGCATGAATGAGACCTCTGATTACTGTAAGTAAAGCATTTTAACTTACTTAAAGTTGTATTCTCTTCATTCTGAGAGGAGTAGAGGTGTGGGGGGGGGAGCACTTGTGAGTGCTTGATCCTGGGACATTTAAAGTAAGGTCACCAGATTTTTTTTCAATGAATCCGGGGACACTTTTCAACTTCAATGGATTTTGTATGGGGACTGATTTGTAAATCCGGGGACTGTCCCTGGGAAACGGGGACATCTGGTAACCTTAATTTAAAGGTCTAACAAACAATATTTCCCATACTTTGCAAATGTTGCATGTATTTCTGTTTTAAACTCTGCTGGGGGCTCTTTGGGCTAGAGAGTGTATCGAGCCCTACATGCTTTTGAATTCAGGCAGTCAGCCATTTTTCTTTTGTAGTTTCCCACACATGTGGGACTTATGGTATTCTCCAGTTATTTCCCAACCAAAGCATCACCAAAAATGAATACAATGGTGAAAATAACAAATGCATTGCATTAAGGGAAGCTGGTTGCAAAAATGTGTGCATTCAGCAAAAATTCATAGAGAAAAATGTATACAGGGCGAAATGCATATGTAAATGCCAGTGAATTTTCTCTTTTTAAATAAAAAGAGAAACTGATGCAGAATGTGGTGAACTGATCTTAAAACTGAAAAGAAAGAAAAAGAAAAATCAAAACTGATGTTCCCACCCATAACCTTTCTCCTCCATAAACTCCCCATATAAGCTCCAATCTGCTATGATATCCTCTGGTGCAATAATAGCACAAAACACATTTCTGCTCTCTTGAGAAAGCACTAGCAAAACTTAGGTTCCAAACATCTTGCCTTCTCTGTCATTTTAGCATTTTCCAAGTGCAGCAAATATTGGTGTACATGCGTTTGCAAGCATAACAACCTGTTGCCCTTGCAACCACATACATTCTGAGGCATTACTCATACAAAGGAGTTCCATGAATACAAGGGGGAGGGCCAGGTGGCATTCTTGCTCCACCCCTGATGTTCACATGTTGCGTGAGGACATCTGCAAAATGGCAGGCTATATGCGTAGACGTCTTGTGGTTGTGGAGCCCCTATAATGCTATCTGTTTAATAATGAACAGGTCAGAATATTCAAACAATGGTTTTACTTAATAATCCTGGCACCAGATGGACAAAGTGTTTCTTCCTGTTCGTGATATAGTGCTACCTGAATACTGTATTGTGCAAAACTTTTCTCAGCTGCTTTGAGGC
Organism: Podarcis tiliguerta; assembly: GCF_965153285.1. Classification (NCBI taxonomy): domain Eukaryota; kingdom Metazoa; phylum Chordata; class Lepidosauria; order Squamata; family Lacertidae; genus Podarcis; species Podarcis tiliguerta. Next base: position 67,660,331 of record NC_139536.1, on the reverse strand, counting down.
CTCTTGGGGCTATAGAACAGGATATAAGCATACCAAATGAATAAATAATTAATAACTTGGTAGAATGAGTATTTGGCATATAAAACTATGGTGCTCTGAGGAAGATGGAAACAAATAGCAGACCGGGAACCCACACTGTCTTCTTTTGAAAACGTTACATCTGTCTTTGCCCCAAATTTTATTGGTTGATTTCTAACAATCTATCCATTACCTCACATTGGCTCTCACACTTTGTCATAAGTGCAATAACGCTTTGTATGAGAGAAATCTAGGCGAAAAGATGTCCACATCCAAATGCCATTCAAAAAAACTAAAACAGTAGTGAAAAACATGCAGAATTTAATTAAGGTGTTCCTGAGTTGGAACTGACGTGAAGCAGTACCATACACAAAGCACCATGTATTTGTGTTGTACACCTTGATACAAGCTCAATATAGGTGGTTGCTGAGACGCTACGATTCTTTGAAAATACGTGAGCCATGAAATTACTACTAACCTACGCTGAAGTGCAGGGTGGAACTTTCAGTATGAATGCCTCGTCTTAAAATCTGGAAAAGGATACATATTTATTGTCAAAAATTAAATATTTGCAAAATAATGATGAAAGATTTTCTTAAAAGCCTTACATGGTAGTTTGGGAAATAAAAATTATAAGGGAAAAAAGGCCATTAAATGCTTGCAAGTTTGACTATGGTAAAATTATAGTTACATTCAATGCATATATTGCATATGTAGATTCTGCTCAGTTATATTTGAATTATAACCATAATTTTCAGATTGAGTTCTGGGAAACCTGGGTTCTTGGGAAGCTTATCTAGATTTCCTCAGTGAGGAGCTGAGTAATGGTAGACAAGAGTCACTGAATTTGTCTACAACAACAGATCATTTCCTGTAATGGGAGAGTTGTGTGTGTTCTAGAATTTGCTGTCATATCACACTGGGCAACCTTTATCTCCAACAGGGATTTAGAAACATACCATTAATCTGTGGCATATATGCAGTGATTCCTAGAGAGAAAAATCTCTGTGCAGAACAATATATAACAATATTTGTTATTGTATATATAACAAACATTACTACATACAATCAATTATTTTATAACTTAATTTGCTAAGGCTTTTATTCTGAATCTGACAATTTCACTTAAGACAATGTAATGATAAATAATTGCATTTAAAGATTGTTGGAGGTAATGATAACTTTATTGATACTGAACTTTAGTGCAAAGACTGGTAGCGCTTCACAATCAATTTGAATAACAGAAGCACTGCTAAAAAGATAGTGGGTGTGCTTCTTGAGATATGGACAAACAGATTCTCCTACCAACATGCTCCCAGAATTTGAAACGAAAGCTCTCCTCTTCTGTCAACAGAACCTTAATTGTGATGGTGACTTTGAAAACTGCAAGATGTTCTTTAGAAATGAATCTTCTTGCATGGTAAAAAACAAATCACACTGCAGTTGTGAAACCTAATTTAGGGTCTATGTGCCATCAGCTCCATAAATCTTCAGCCTGGCCTTGAAGTGAACTGCACACACCACCTTCTTGCAGATTGTTACTATATAAAATATAAAGGACTGTAACCGTCTCTCTTAAACAATCAGATTCAGGACAGGACTTATTAAAAAAAGATCCATTTTATTGGGATAATACTATGATATAAAACTCCAAATTCTATTAAGATGACTTATGCCTTTCACAGTTTCTTGGAAGGCTGAGCTTGTAGTATGTGGACCTACATTTAATATCAGCCTCTGCCACCTTCCTGACAAATTTGAGGGAAGAAAGTGTGAGGAAGGGGATTTGTTTTTAGTTTTTGATTTTCAAACATTCTTTTTGAGGGCCTTGCCGCATTTATACAAGTCTACCAAATATTTGCTTTAAATTTATTTTTTTAAAAAAACAACAACTAAGTGTATTTATATAAAATGCATTTTCAGTTCAAGCAGATCACCACACAAGGGAAAGGAGAGAGATTCTTTCTCTATAGCCATGTTATTTTCCTTGTCCCAAACTGTTGTTCATTGGGTTGCACAGTCAATTTAAAAAAATACATGATTAAGCCATAAATTAGCTATAGTTCTGAAACCTGATAAAGCATTGTGTTCCAGTTGCATGAACTCCATTCATTTCAATAGAGGTACCTCATATGCTTTCTAGATAGGCTGCCTCAGTTGAAATGACTTGTGCTTCCATGCACACAAGACATTCATGAGTATGTGTTACTACCTGATCTAGGTAAGTGTCCCCACTCCTCAGAACTACATTCTAATTATTTTTTATTACTAATACAAGTTGTTTGAGGATTGCACAAAAAGACTTATTTTGGTTATTGTTGTAGATTATAGTAGATCAACATTTGTGGTAGTACACACAATTCTTGAATCCTTAATGTGGTATTCTTAAAGTTATAAGGTGTTTTAACATTTGTTTTGCAGATAAGCTTCAGTTGTGAGGTTGGTTGCTATTACTCTGACTTTATGGGGCCAGGGTTAATGACTTGCTTATGGTGTATTTTGCTCTGGCAAAACCTTGAGGCAAAGATAATATCTGCTTTCGTAGATTTTCACGGGTACAGGAATGCAGGTTTTGGTGTCCTCGGGTGTCTTCCCGTGTAAAAGTTGGGGTGTCTAGGCGACGTTTCGACGAGGACGTTTCGTCGAAACGTCGCCTAGACACCCCAACTTTTACACGGGAAGACACCCGAGGACACCAAAACAAAGATAATATCATTTATACATACATACATAGGTTTTCGAATGTCTCTGTTGACGAATATTTCGGTTTTCGAAGGCCGTAAACCTGGAAGTAAATGCTTCGGTTTTCGAACACAACTCGGAAGTTGGACATGCCACGCGGTTTCCGCTGAGTGCAAGATCCTGAGGCCTAGCTGTCGGCTGTTGAGTTTTCAGTTTTCAAACATTTCAGAACTTGAACAGCCTTCCGGAACAGATTATGTTTGAAAACCAAGGTACCACTGTACATAAATACCTTGTCTTTTTCCATGAAGGGACTCAAGGCAGCTTACAGATAAAAACAAAGAGTTGCTAAACCATAGAAAAAGCAGTATTTTTTTTAAAAAAATGAGCATTAGGTCATAGAATCATAGAGTTGGAAAGGACCACAAGGTTCATCTAGTCCAACCCCTTGCATTAAAGCAATATACATATATAAAATCTGTTTAAAACACAAAGAATTACAATAAAAAACACCCAATGTATATATACACAGACACTGCATGTTTGCAATCTTTAATGAAAAACAAACAAACAATACAATATAAGCTCATTCTTTAAGTTAAATGATCTCCTGCCCCTGTTGATCCTGCCACCTGAGGTGGTCACCTTGCCTTATCTCATAGTTGGGCCGGGCCTGGTGACTGCACCTTTAAGAAACAAGCTGCTGCAGAAAGGGTGGGACTCAGGGAAAGGGGACAGGGCAGAAAGCAGTCTTCGTTTTAGTGTGTCTAGTGATGTTGTAATTGCCGTTGCAGAGCTTTATCAAATGCATGTTGGATTTTACTTAATCGCCCTGGTCTGGCGTGTAGCAGTTGTCAGATCTATAACCTAGACCCTGACAACTCTGCTCCTTCCTTGTGAGTTGCTTAAAGGGAAATCAGTTGCAGCGTGTGCTGTCAGTGCAGCATTGCAATCCTACTAATCCTTTGGGACCAATGAGGGGCAAGAAGAAAAGGAAGCGGGAGGCGGATGTTGAGTTTCATATACTGATTAAGCTAATTCCTTGGCTGCAGGCATCCAGTAAAATTGTATAGTGAAGTGTAGTAAACACAGGAGATTAGTGTTAACATGACTTTGGCTAACTGCAGGTTTCTTTCCTGGTTTCTGTCTTCTATGCAAGGCTATGGAATACCTGCTATCTGAAAACACCAAACAGCCACAGTATCTGTCAATTGCCTCTGCTGTTTTCTCCATTTCGTCCTTCATAAATATTTTAAGTTGCTTGTGTGTAGGTTTTAACACACCAGAGCAAAGCTGAACAAGAATGCCTAGCAAAACTCTGCCAGAAATGAGCCTACACTAAATCATTGCAGAATGATTTGCTAAGGCTATTACTTATGCTCTTATTTCTTGTACTTAATAAATATTGGATTTTCCTTTTCTAGCCCCCTATAGCTTGTGTCAATTTCTCATAAATATTGAATCCCAATAGTTAGTTCATCATTAAAGATGCAGCCTGCTCTCTGTTACATATGCATACATAAGAGTGATTTCAGTGGAATTTTCTGTGGCACTTGACAATAAGAACATTTCATTTTGGAAATTAAACCCGCAGCACACTGTCATTGACTCTTTTACCCAGGCATTTAATGTTTGTTTTTTAAAAATACATTTTCCATTCCAATTTTGCTATGTGTATCAGTACTAAAATATTCCAGCAGTGTAATAATACGCTGCCAGAAAGCAGAGGCCTTGACAAAGGCAAGCCCTGTGTTAGTAATGAATGAAAGCACTTGCTTCCCATTCAGTCCAATGAGGTCTGCCAGTGATGATACTAGATTTACCAGGGGAGAATCTAATATATAAGTCAAACGGATTCTGCCGTCATGTAAGTGTATACTACTAGTAAATGCAAGCACTGGTGTGGTCCTTGTCTATCTTCATTTAGGCTTCCATGGTTGGAGATGGCTACCCTAGGTTTGCTGAAGAACCTTATACCTCTGAAAGAAAAAGGTTCAGGAAAGAAAAGCTAGCTGGTCACACATCTTGATCTATTTGGTCCAGCTGCTGCTCCCCCTCCCTTCTACCCTGCATATGGTTAATTTTAAGGAACATAATCCTCCACAAGAATCTTGTGGTGTATCTCCATTGCCTAACTGAAGAGCTCTTATTCAGTTTACAACAAGAGCTATATTGTTCTCTTTGGGAGTCACAGTCCTGGGGAAGGTTTCAGGACTTGTTAGGTGAATCCCACTACATGTATTTTACTACTATATAGTGGAAATAAGGAATTCTATAAGGTTTGGAAGGATCTCTTTGACCCAGAATGCTATAAGCTGCCATTGACTTGAGTTCAGTTGCCCTTATCCCTGCCCTCCCCAAATTGGCATTGGACCATATGGTTTCCACAACCCCGTTTTTATTATAATATTTCTCCACATACCTGCATAGGCTCCTATAAAACCTCACTCCTAACCCTTAAGAGACGTAGGACATCCTTTACCTCGACCAGTCTAGTGTCAGTTCTACCTACCAATCCTACTTGTAAGGCTGTGACTATGAAAAATAACACCTAAAACAAGGATATTCCTCTGCCTATCCTTCCATCCAACAATATAAATTGCCCCATCAGGCCAAGAATGGGGCTCTGACTAGGGTTTTGGAAGAAATTCCATTCAGTTGTTTGCATTTAAAGGTGAACTTGGTTGAATTTGCACATTCCAAAACAATATGTGAATGAGAACACAGCCATCTTTTCAACTAAGTGAAAATAACATACAACAAGCATCAAGACAGCACAAAATGCTTTGCAAAATATTGTTAACTGGGAATACTTGAATAGAAAAATATATTAGGAAAAATGCTAAGGAATTTGCATGAGGATTTTTTAAAAAAGAAAATGCAAAATGAGGTGGAAAACTAGAGAACTGAATTTAAGATGGGAAAAAGTGAAATGGAAAGAAACTGAAATTGACCTGTTTGCCCTTCCACAGGCCTGACCTACAAGCAGTTTCACGAGAAGGTTGCCAGATGGACAATGCAAACCATGGGCAGAAAAAGATTCCCCACTCCCATGCTACTGGGATTTTTGTTTAATACCATTGTATTAAAATACCTGCTTTTATTTCTTGATGTGGTAGTTTTTATTACTATCTCTAGAATTTGTAAGGAACACTAAAGGCTGAAGGCCAAAAGGTGGAATAATGGTGGGGGTGGGGAACCCACCATAATAAACAAGCAATGCTAAATATGATTTGAGGCTGGCCTCTCTGATCCATTTATATGGACCTTGCCTCGGTTTGTATAAAATGCAAAATAAGTGCAGTGGGCAATTAGGATTTTTTCCATCTCATAACCACAAGATAGGGAAATCCTCCAGCAGCATTAATCTAACACATGTTAAGAAGCATAATCAGATCCCTTTCTGGCTGTTATTTTACCCCTTTTATGTCTCTGTTTCTCTCAGAAGACCAGAGAAGTCTCTAATATTATTCTTCAGCTTGCATGCTATGCAGTGAACAGATTGGTGTTGTCAGGAAATTACATCCAATCTGTGTTGAACTGTGAAGGGGAATTGTTTATGATTAGGTGATTTACACTTGAAGTGGGCAGAAGATGGCAAGGTCTGTAATTAGGAGGAGGGAAATTTATCTCCCAACAGCATGTTCCCCCTTTTGAGAAGAACCCTGGAGTCAGTCAAGGGCAGATGCAGGCACACTACTCCTCCAAGCTGGCTGAATCTGCACCTGGACCTGAGTGAACAGTTGCCAGGAACAGCTCTTGGCCCTGGTCCTGCTTCGGAAAGGAAAACTAAGATGCTTCTTGCTTCTTCAGAGAGCTCTTCCACGCTGTATTTAAAGTAGCTTTTCACATACCCATCTGTTTGCTCCTCACCTGGCTGGCCTCGTGTCTTGGAATTGCTTGAACATGCCTGGGGTTTTAAATTAAAGGCCACCACCTGTTGTCACTTTCATGGACTGCAAAGCAACGGCAAACAGTTTTGAGATATATTAAAAAAGCTTTTACAGGAGGTTATATAAAGGGCACTTTTCCTTCTAGACCAGCAGTGAAGTTGAGTGCTACCTTGCTCTATTTGTTACAGGAACTAGTTTTCTATGTAGGAGAGGGATAGGAAACCTGTGGCCCTCCAGGTGTTGCTGGACTACAGCTCCCATCATTCTTGACCATTGGCTGTGCTGGCTGGGAGTTGGCATCTAGCAACATTAGAGGAGTCACAGGTTCCCTGATCTAGAGGAACAGGCCAGATCTGTTATTCTAGCACTGCGTTTCCCAAACTTGGGTCTCCAGCTGTTTGTTAGACTACAATTCCCATCATCCCTGACCACTGTGTCAGTATATGGAAACATCACCGCTACAGACACCCAGATTGTTGACATCACATGATGCGCCTATCTGTGGGAAAGAAGAATTTCCCAGGACGTTCACAGGCTGGATAAGTCTTTGTGAAGAGTGTAATTTGAAACCTTCCATTTGCGCATGTTCAGGAAGTTTGTCAGACGTGCTAGAAGAACTGAACTGAAAGGACGTGTTTTTCTCTAGTGCTGTAATGTCAGAAATAAACATCATGTAAATAGATTTCTGACTTATTTTCTTTCCCCTGCAGAAGCAGGAGGGAGGGGTTGTGCATTTTACCCACGCTTGGGAAAATGTCGCCTATCAAAATCTCCCTGGTCTGTCCGAGATATCAGCTAGAGGAAGTTACCGGTAAGCAAGCTCCGAGGACAGTGAGAGGGGCCAGCCTCTGTGGAGGGGGCTTGCAAACCAACAAGTGGGTTATGGGTTCTCCAACACACTGCTCCTGCTAGCTGGGGGGGGGGGGGATGGGGGTTGTAGCCCCAAACCAGCTGGAGACCCATGTTTGGGAATCCCTGCTCTAGTGCTTCCCCCAAGCATTAATTCCTGATACAAATGCAGGCGCACACACAGCTCTTCCAACCTGGAGGCAAGAGACTGAACTGGGAGATCAAGTGTTCTCTTCTCACTTTCCTTGCCTGCTATAGATACACAATAGCAAACGCTTGAAAGATTGCAAGCATAACTCTGGAAATATCCCCAACTATTTCATTCCAAGTGGCTCGAAACCACCCTTAAGACTTTAGAAAACGGTGGGATAGAATTTAAGAAAAACTAAAATCTGTATCTCTATACAGAGTTGATTTTCCCATTCTGTTGCTTGATTGTTCCAATGGTCCACTCTGCCCTTTGTTTTATCCCTCACAACTCCAGTTTCTTCATATTTCTCCTGGGATCTTGGAGTTTTAAATCCAGTTATGAGAGCCAGGGAGTGGGAGGAGACTGGTGATAGTTCCTTGCTGATCCAGCAGAGCCTAACTCCATGCTGGATTGTGACCAATGTTTTTACCAGCTCCTACTTCCAGAACTTCTAGTGATTTAAAGGTCACTGATGTGAGTCAATTTCAAGATGGCCATTTTCAAATATTATGGACAAAGAAATAGCCAGGCTTTATCAGAAGTATGAATACCTATGTTTGTCAGCAGTCTGGTGTCCACTCCTTTATGAATTGAAATAACTGAGCCTGTTTAGCCACACATACCTCTGATCCCCAATAAGTAACAGGAAAAGTGTTGTAGGACTACAGTGGTACCTCGGGTTACAGACGCTTCAGGTTACAGACTCCGCTAACCCAGAAATAGTACCTCGGGTTAAGAACTTTGCTTCAGGATGAGAACAGAAATTGGGCAGTGGCAGCAGCGGGAGGACCCATTAACTAAAATGGTACCTCAGGTTAAGAACAGTTTCAGGTTAAGAATGGACCTCTGGAACGAATTAAGTTCTTAACCTGAGGTACCACTGTATACTGCAGTCTCAAGCTCCAGAACCATTAATCAGTTTACACCAGTGGTTTTCAACCAGTGTCATGTCGCACCCTGGGCGCCTTGAATGGTGGTCAGGTTGCCATAGGTAACACAGGCCTCCATTCCTCCTCCATTCCCTCCCTCCTCTGATGCCCTCTCGCATTTCTGCCTCCAGAGGCTTGCACAGTTGTTTGTTGCAGCAGCCCTGGCTACAAGTTCTCCAGGCAAATGGTTCCTCTGGGGGTGCTGGTTGCTGGGAGCTCAGGCAGCCTTGGAATAAGCAAGTGGATGGGCTAGGACTCTCTAGGAGAGGGGAAAGGAGAAGAGGCTGAGGGAACCCACCACAAGGGAGGATGTCCAAAAAGAGGTTAGGGCAGAAAGGGACGACATGACTGAGCCCCTGAGACTCAGTGTGTTTCCCCACAGGGGAGCTGCAAAAAGAATGTATTTGGTCAAGGGAGCTGTGGCCTCAAAAAGGTTGAAAATCTCTGCTTTACACCATAGTGAGTAAAGAGTCATCACTCCTGTATCACTTCCAACTATGAATATTTCAACCCCCGTGTAGCACAACTTGTTCAAAAGGGACTATGTGGTGCTAGTGAGATGTATATTGATATATGCCAATGTGTGTCTGGGGCAGGCGGAGGGAGACACCCTGAAGTTTCAATGTAATTAATTGCCACTGCAGGCTGCAAAAGAAGAAGCCAAGTTTGAAAAACTGTTCACTACTTATTCATGCATGTGTTGGACACTAAAATCTCATGAGTGAATCTCAACAGTATTATACCAAAATGTGTCAAAATAAATTAGTGGAATAGCAGGCTTGTTTCATTTGGCCTGTTTTCATCCAGCTATGCCAGGTGGGAAATTATTTTTTACAAAGATCTAGTGCAGAACAACTCATTCTGTCATTTGAGATTTGGACTAAATGCAGGAAACAAGGTTTCATGAATCCGAATGAAACTGAATGAAAGAGGGTTACTGTGTAAAGCATGAACTTCTCTAAGAACTGCATGCATAATACCCCACTATTTAAAACAAAGGCAAAAAAGCAAAAACCAAGTACCCCCAAATATTTGTTTTCATCATACAGTTACATGAAGAGAAAATGAAATAATTTGATATACAGTGGTATTAAAGCAGGCCCGCATAGATGCTAATCAACCAAACTAAAACAAATTACATATTTAGAATGACGTTTCTGCTCTTAGGGGGGCCAAATTTGAATAAAACCAATTTTTAATACTAAAGGAGCTTTAAGTATTTAAGAAATACTACTGAAGTTCTAAGGATGAAAACCTCAATGTTTTCGCACAAAGGTTCACACACCGTTAAGTTTCTCTTGTGCTATATTCTGTGCAAGTGTTAGGGGTGTGCATTGATTTATTTATGTGTACCCTGACAAATTAGATTAATTGGAGTAAATTCATAGTCTTTCACATTACTGAAAAAGGTTGCATCATTAATGGATGTGTGTCAAGGTGAATCAGCAAGCTTCTGACCTCCTGAGTTGCTTCATTGCCTCAGTTTGTTTATAAAGTTCAACACATGACTGTTTCATTCGCTGACCTTTTTATTTAGCTTTTCTGAAAAACAAAACCAAGCAGCCTGGAGAAATGCCTAAACTTCAAAAGAGGAGGGGATATAGAGAATAGGTAGTGGAGTAGTTGAGGTGGACCTTCCATTTTAACCAGGGCTTTTTTTCAGCTGGAACTCGCCAGAACTCAGTTCTGGCACCTCTCAGGTGGGCACCATTGCCATTATAAGAGAACAAGGGAGGCATTCATGGTGAGTTCGGCAACTCTTTTTCTGGAAAAATAGCACTGATTTTAACAGATATCTCTATCTTTTAATCACAGTAAATTATTTTCCCTGGCTACTCCAATCACTGTGATTTGGTAGGGGGATGTTGAAGGGAAAGCTAAGTTTTGAGAGCAGGGTGTAAGCCATAGAGCAGGGTGTATGCATTTTGTTCTTGTTGTCACCCCCACCCACCAACAAAAATTTAACATAACATGTTTTCTTTGCAAATGATAATTATAGGAGAGGGGTGACAATAAAAAAGGTGACTTCTCCAGTTTTTATGAGGGTAAAACCATCTAGCCTGGACCTGATGTTTGAACTTTCTTAACTACGGGTAACCCCTCATATGTCTAGCTTTCAAGCTGACTGTCCCCAAAAAACTAGGGAAGGGGTTTCAATTTTCTCCCAAAATAATGAAGTCTTCTCTTGAAGAAGAACCACTTCTATCTTTCTGAAATTTGGCAGGCTGCTTCCTCACAGAAGGAGTAACCACACAGATAGAACAGACTTAGTTGAAACTTAATGGTTCCCTGCATGGAAGGCCTTAGATCATGCTTCCTCAACCTCGGCCCTCCAGATGTTTTTAGCCTACAACTCCCATGATCCCTAGCTAGAAGGACCAGTGGTCAGGGATGATGGGAATTGTAGTCTCAAAACATCTGGAGGGCCAAGGTTGAGGAAGCCTGCCTTAGATGGATCAGCCTGAAAGTAAACAGGCTTAGTCTACTCTGGAGGGGTTCCTTTGTCTCCAAATTTCATTCACTTATATGAAAAGGAACGAAAGTTGTAGCTGTACATCCTTAGCACGTGATCATGTATGACTGCTGTTCTGGCAAGATACAGAAATTGTGTGACAGCCAATTTAAAAATGAATATATGTTCTAGCTATGTGATGTTTTTGATTTCACGGGCTACAGTAAAACTTTGCATTTGAAAAATTGCTCATTATCAAAAGCACAAGAAGCAGAGAATTATATGATTATGGGAATTTACACATCTAAATAGTAGAGTAGAATTTCCATTCCAAGTCACCCTATCTGCTTCTGAGCATGATTTGTAACTCCTTTTGCTTTCTGCCCCTCCTTCAAGAAATGGATGCGCACATTGTATAATGGCCTCATCTGGTCCAATACCCAGAACATTTACGGTAGATTTATGATAATATAAGAGCTGGTGGTGCCATTGTTCTGCTTCTTCATTTTTCAGCTCCTTGATTATACTAAAGCAGTCTGGAAATTAGTTCCTCACAAGAGTGATCAGTCTCCCAAAGACATGAGTACTACATAATTAAAAGAAATTAGATTCAACACTACCTAACCAAATTAATATTTGTTATGGAAAGGCAGTCCCCATTGTACTGTTGCTGTTTTGCATTCTAAATAAAATACGTCATATTTATCTTAAGTGGTAGCAGACAGACTATTTTCAGTGCAGCATATTCAGAACTTTTAAAAAGATTAAGAGGCTGAAGTAATGTAAAACCAGACTCAAATCAGCGTTCTAAAAAGTGTGGGGCATATGAAAATGCCATTATGGCCTTCCTCTGCCAAACGGTATCAGAGCAGAGGTAAATCTAAGCCTTAACAATATTTCACATTTGAATAAATGTACCTGATACAATCTTAATATTCTTTTATTAATGCCAGACATAGACTTTTTTTTCTTCCTTCTTTTGTTATTTACATTAAACTAAGCAAGTTCAAATGTAACACCGGTTCAAATGCAAGGCAGGTCATGCCCACTTCATACCTCCAAGAGGTATTTCCAGCATTGCCCAGCATCTCACAGTATAAGAAAGCACAGTGGTACCTCGGGTTAAGAACTTAATTCATTCTAGAGGTCTGTTCTGAACCTGAAACTGTTCTTAACCTGAGGTACCACTTTAGCTGATGGGTCCTCCAGCTGCAGCCACGCCATTTCTGTTCTCATTCTGAGGTAAAGTTCTTAACCTGGGGTACTATTTCTGGGTTAGCGGAGTCTGTAACCTGAAGCCTCTGTAACCCAAAGTACCACTGTAGCTTAATGTGGAGTCAAATATACCCCCACACAAAAATTGTTGCTTGATCAATATAAATGTTTAAGTTTAAGGTAATGTTCTTCACAGATTCTAGAGCAATTTTCCATACTACACACTTTACATTGTATAGTACAGCCTAATATAGTGTTATGAAGTGTGTGTGTTTTGGGGGGGCGGAGGAGTAGCTGTATGCAAAGACTCTTCTAATCCCTGGATCCAGTAAGTGTTAAAAAACAAGCAAGGATTTGAATTCCTGGTGAGGTGATAGCCTAAGTAATGGGCCACTAAGAGAATAAAGGAAGTGGCTGGCACCAGAGGACAAATGGGTCCTCAACTTGTAGGTAGCTAGAAAGACAAAGGCGGCAGTGGAGGGTGGAGAGTTGAGTGATGTGAGCTAGAAGCTGGAAGCTGGAAGAAAAGCTGGGAAGCTGGGAAGCCAGAGAGAGAGAGAGAATGAGCCATAACTGATTTCTATTTGAACCCACCACTGAAAAGACTCTGTCTGCTTCACTTTGTCTGGCAAGGGTAGTCGGAACAGGGCCAGTAAAGAACATATTAAGATTTAGTTATGTATATCTAGAGGAAGATAATCTTACAGTTAACCACATTTCAAGCCGCTTTGGCCTTTGCGCACTGAAACCATCATTTTCAATTGGGTCTGGAAGTGAACTGGGAGCCAGTGCAGCTGGAAAAGCATCAGTGCATTATGATTAAACCACCCAGCCTCCGTTAATAATATTGTAGCCCCACCCGACAGGTAGGAGAAACCTCTCTATAAATTTTGGGTGGTTGGATGTTGTCTCCAACTAAGTCAAATTCATAGTAGATCCACTGAAATCAATATGTTAGTCATATCCATTGATCTCAGTGTGTCTCTGAGCTTGACTATGTTGAATTTAACCCTCTGTGATGAACCAAATGCCTTTTTCTTTGTCACTTACAATGACCATGGAGTATATTTACATAACTGTTTCTTCTATACTTATCCTCCTCAGAAGCAGAATGCTATTTTCACCGATCTAATTTCTCACTTGTCAGGGCTTTTTTTTATTAAAAAAAACCTGACATATTTATTAACTACCTTCCCCCCAAAAAACCAAAGGAAGAATTTATGAGATGCTGAACATCTTTTTTAATGCATTCAAAACTGTTACATTGCATGCAAAAAAACCAACAAAAAACCCCTGACTATATGTTATTTAGAAGAAGTCCATCAATCACAGAAATGAGCAGTCTGTAGGTCCAGGTCAATACCATACAGTCCATTAAACAGAATAAAGGAAAGCAAGTTTTCTTATATTCAATATGACAGATGGAAGGAATGAAGAATAATATACATCCATTGTTTCAGCTTGCCAATATTGGGGTAAAAAATTGTCAATCATTAATCCATCAAAGAACGTTAACTTTGTCATTCTTGATTATTACTTGACTTCTGCATTAACATGCATTTGGGATGGGTTTTCTAAAAATGAAATAGCATTAATGGTTGAGTCTAATGGATCGTCTTAGTAGACTGTTAATACTGAAAAGCTTTCTTATTGCATGTTTTGGTATGAAAAAAGAGTATTTCAAACCATATCAGAAAAATAGCAGAGAGTACAAGGGTACTTTTAAATTTACTAAATTTGTAGAACGCCCTATACCCACAGGTCTCAGGGCAGTTCACAGGATAAAATCTGAATATAAAACCACAAAAGACACAATCAAAGTAAAAACAAGAAAAACTCAATAATCCCACCCAACACATTTAAAAGGGCATACAATGTCAATCATCCAAAGGCCTGGTTAAATAGGAACGTTTTTGCCTGGCGCCTAAAGGTGTATAATGAAGGCACCAGGTGAACCTTCCTGGGGAGAGTATTCCACAGACGGGGGGCCACTGCAATTCTCATGTGGCCATGTTTTGTGGAGGAGACACACAAAGAAGGGCTTCCTCCATGAGAGCTTTAAAAAGCTATAAACAAGAGTATTGGTTTTACTGTGCTCAGAATTCATTCAGTCACACTGTTATGAGTGTTCTGTGCATTACCAATGTTCTAATTAGTAACATATATAGCACTTTCATGGCTAAATCTTATGTGATACTGTATTGACACTTGAACAGGAGTTGATTCTCAGAACAAAATTGAAACATAATATTACAAGCCGCTGTATTTATGGAGGTAAATATAATATTGGGTAGAACATGGAGAGAGCACCCACGATGTGGACACCAAATAAATTTAGGTAAGCTCTGGGCCTGTTCAGCTGGAGAGGTGGCCTCTAGTCAGAGTTTCTTGAACCAAACTAGACATGGTATTTGTCATGTGATTGATCTGGGGTGAGGATTCTGAGCCAGATTGGAACATGGGACATATATGTGCATGGGTGGGGCAGGGGGAGTTTTAACCCTTTGCTCTCTCACCTGCTATTTGTTATGGCATACCCTGCAACATGAAGCAGCCCAAATCCGGGACACCATCTTCCGTCTCCGAAATCCTGTGTGAGTCACATGGCCTGCATGAGATCACAATTTGAACAATTCACTTTTTTGGCACAGCACCCTAAAAGACATGTTTTGGGATGCCGTGCAAGATTGTGGACCCCCAAAAATACTTTTTTCAGGCACAGTTACCAAAAAATGCACGTTTTGAGGTTTTATAGGAGACTGTGGACCCCCAAAAAGCGTTTTTGAGATGAGATATTGGCTCAAAATCATGTGAGAACAGAATCACTCTGGGAGTTTTTCTCCCATAGCAAACAGCAAGACTTTTTTTTTGGGGGGGGGGTCTATTTATGATTGCAGTAGGGGAGAGAAGCTTTGACCTTTTGCCTATACCACTGGTCTTTGCTGTACACCATGATCCTGATGTAGCTAAAGACACCTATGTGTTGACGATTTGTTTAACAAAAAACAGCTATGGAACACCAAATTATTTGAGCAAATCTTATGTCTAGTTTCACTGTAGTCAGTTATGATAGTAGATGGCTTTTAACGGGATACAAATTTGCAGACAGCACATAGGATGGGGGCACTGAAACCACTGAATATCTGTGATGATTTCAGCAGCTTATTTACTTAATTTGCTTACTTATATGTTACATTTATATCCTCCCTGTCTATGCATAACAAACTCAAGGTAGCTTACAACATTTTAAAGCAATATATATATATATACTTATAAAGGAAAATCTGTTATATTTGCAAAACAAAACAGCAACAAACAGCTCTACGTTTTTTTCAGCATACTAGAAATTTATCATTAGAAGATAGATTTGTTCTGGATAATCTAATCTACCAAACACTGGAGCTTGAATAACTTAACAAGAGGAGCAGAATGCTCAGATGAAATTGCCTGTATTATTAAAGCTACTCCATCTGTTCTATTGCCTCATAGGCTGCATTTCACCCCAGTGATGCATGTCAGAGCAAAACTATGGAATTAAATTGCTTAGAACAGTTTATTCTTTTCTATATGCAAGAGCTGTTTGCTAGTGTAGTTTTACTGTATTACCAAGGTAGGTCTTTTTCCTTTTAAAAGCCTTTCTTCGGAATATATTGTGAAAAAGAAAGCTGATAAAGTCTTTCATGGATTTGATTGGGGAGGGGTGTACACACACATACCCCTAAGCCCTAGAAATTAATAAATGGTAGGGTATTGATTATTTGGAGTATTGAAGGGGAAGATTGTATACCAGTGGGAAAAGACAGGCTAAACTTCCTTTCCAAGCCAAGGCCTCACCTGGGTTAGAGGCATTAACATGACAAAAGGTGTTGATGGCCCATCTAAGAAGAATCCTTGGGCCTGGGCAGACAGAGGTTGCCAGGGTAACTGGGTGTGAAGGGACAGGAAAGTTTTTATCAATATGTGCTAGGAAGAAGGGGGAGAACAAAGAGATATCCATTGGGGGGGGGGGAACATCCAATCTTGGGTGCAAGTCAACACCCCTGCTCTCATCTAATAATGTATTTATGTTTCATTTCACTATCTTATATTTTGTGAAAATAATCTAGTCATGCAAAGGCCTCAGACTTTGTGGTCACTGTGGTATTTTAAAAGTAATATCACCTTTCCTAAATTACATGGTGTCCTTTGCACATTTGATTAAAACAGATCTCTGTGCCTCTTTGTGTTTGGTCCCTCTCTTCATAATATGCTCCCAGAAATAAAAGCATGTTTATTTGTCATAACTCTGGCCAGACAAAGTCATGCCTTTCAAAAGTATTCAAGGTTGAAAGCACATTAGAGTAATAGTCATTAGTCTACAGCACGTGTCTGTGTTTTGAAAACAGCCTCTGAAATACGGTATTATATTTGATTACTCAACTAAAACATAGCCATCCATTAACCCCTAGAGAACTATGTCCCCCTGGCATGCCCAAGGCCATGTCATTTCATGTGTGCCCATTATTTTCATTGATATAGCAATAGCAAGAGGGCATCCAAAAACACCATAAGGTCACACTGTTGTCATTTCTATGGCTGGTATAGTATATATTACCACAAGGATAAATTCAAAACAGAGATGTTTTGAATTGGATGAGATCATAGGGCACATAATACAAATTCAAGGGTATTCAGCATTACTAAAAATAAGCAGACACCTGATGCTTGATTTTTTTTGTTTGTTTTTGTTTCTGTAAATGTAATTAAAAAGCTATATTGAACACACAGAAATGAAAAAGAAAACTCGACTTAAAAATACAATTCCTCTTTCTGTAACTTTCACAGAATGGTGCTCTTGACATTCCATGTGACTGTAACCTTATTTTAGAAAACAAAATACTGATCCCATTCATTCTTATGAATCAATTCATAAGAGGTTATGGGTTAATATAGTTACATTGTGATGAAATGTTGCATAATTTTTCTGTGCCAACTTAAAGCACAGTGTTCAAGGGAATCCACATGTTGCTGAAATTCAGTTGGCCTTCACTCGGGGCCAAGCTTTTAGTGTGGTAGACCCTGCCCTGTGGAACTCCATCACAGGAAATGTTTGACAAGAACCATCCCTGCTTTCACTCAGACTTCTTCTGAAAACTACAGGCCTTCATGACATTAATTTCTCCTTTTAACCAACAAATATCTACTGATGCTTTCTTGATGTATTTCATGATGTTTGATAATTACAGATTTTATTATATTCTGTGTGTTCTAAGCCACCTTGATATACTTTATAAAAGTGTGGATTATAAACATTTAGGAAAGCAAACTATTTTCCCTGACACAGAAACACATGAAGCTTGGACACACATTATAACTCCTGCAGGCACACAAAGCTCCTGGATTGGGGCAATGAAAATCATGTCCCGGACTACAGCAGTTAATATGGCTCATTTCAAATTCCTTCACAAAGAAGCAAGTTTTCTGCAGCAGATATTCTGCCCCAGATACATGTGACACTTAAACTGGTGTTTTGATTTGCATTCTCATCTACGAAATGTGAATATAAAACTATACTGGGAATTATGTATATTCAGTATGAATGTGGCTCTCTGTGGCTTACTATCAAAAGTTTGGATTTGCGTTATTGGCACAAAAGAGAGTAAGAAGTACTCGAAGTATGCATGAAAATGTTCAAAGATCTACATTTTCATTTGAGACCCATAAATATATGAACATGACTCCATGTAAGTCTATGGAAATGAAGTCTTTGCATTCCTCACATGAGGACTGAAGCCTCTTGAGACCTTTTGATGAAAGGTGGTGTGTTAGAGCAGAGTTCTATTATTGTTTACAGTTTATGATTCACGTGCGGGTGTCAAAGGGTATCTGAGTAAAGGACCAACTCTTTTCCCAGCTGATTTTTTAAAAAATCAATATTAGATTCAAACTAAAAGAAAATGGACTCTCTTGGGCAAATCAGGGCAGTTGGTTACACTAGGACATGAAAGCCTATAGGCATGCTGTCTCTCCATTCAACCATATAATGCGACACTTTGCTATTGACATTAAAAGACTTACCCTATACCATATCACACATTTCATAATATTTCCATCTAAATGCAGATTTCTGAGTTCCATGTGTACCATCTAGTCAGGTTTTCCATAAAAATACCAGCAGGAGACACCATTTGAAATTCATTTTGCATATTAAAGAAATCTCTCTGAGATTCCTTCTTTTATTTGTTTTATCAACTCGAGCAATAACCAAGAAAATTAGAGTTCCAGCAATGATAGGAAAGCCATTTATAATTTTATCAGGGTTGGCTCCTTCTCTCTCTCCCTCCTGCCCACTTAGAAAATTTACAGGCTCTTAAGGGCCGGTAATTTTACAATCCTCCATTGCAAAATGAAATAAGTCCCTCTGTATCATTTAACCCAAGTACTGCAGCAATAGATGGAACCCAAAGAAAACTTCACCTTGAGTAACACGGAAAGTGAATGCCTTTCCAATATTCATGCCACATTTATTGTTGACCTTGGGGGGATGTGTTGCATCCCTGTAAATGTCATAATATTTTGCAGTAGAAATATTTGCTGTGCACAGGTGAAAACAGATGTAGCTGAGAAGAGGCAATAGAACAGACTCTTGCCATGTGACACACCTGTCATTGTTCTTGAAGTAATTGCTGACTGGCAGGGCAACCCTGTACATGTTAACATTCACAAGAAAGTCCCACTGTGTTCCATGAAACTTACTCCCAGGTAAGGGCACCTGGAATGGCAGCTGCGTACACCATTTTATGAACCATTGTCAAAACTAAATACACACACATACCATATACATTGCACACTTGCATACATGTCATACATATCCATTAAAACACACATAAGGAAATCCAGTTTTTAAATGTGCCAGCTTATCAGAGAAGCAACAAACCAAAAAACAGCCAGGCCCTGACAGGGTCCCCTTGCCAGCTTAGACCTCCGAGATTTGGGGCAAGTTGCCCCCACCCTCTTCACAGGCCCACTCTGAAATACTGGAGAGCCATTAAAAGTCAGTCATACCTCGGGTTAAAGTCACTTCAGGTTGAGCGTTTTCAGGTTGCGCTCCGCGGTGACCCAGAAGTAACGGGTCAGTGCAGGACAAATAAAAGCCTGTCTTTTGGCCCCACATCCTGACACAGCCAAAGCACAGGAACCAAAACACAACATCAGAGATTGGAATCATAAACCAGGGTGGCTTCTGTCAATCTGGGATGCCCCGCTTAAAACAGGACAGTTGTGTGGTTTGTCATATACACAGGCAGCCTCTGTCCTTATGTGCAGAGATAGATATAGCTAGGTATTTGAGAGTGTGAAAAATTCTCTGTCATCTGTCCACAAGCCTTCCTAGCAACTGGATGGCTTGTGATGTTATGGCATATTTATAAACATGCCTAATTTTGAAGGTGGATGCCAGCATTCATGGGGAAATGGACAGCACAAAATATGCTACCTGAATTTCTAAACAATTCAATCTGGCTAATTAGAAAGCTCCTTTTGATTTTGTCATTCTTGGAATTCAAGTTTTAAGTATAGTTTTAGAATGTTGTACTTAATTCTTATTGATGAATTTTGAGGCAATAATATGGAGTACCTGCTTGTTGCAGATAATACTTTTATGAGTTGTTATATACTACAGGTCCAATATCATTCATAACTGAAAATGCAGAATATTTTTTTTTTGAGACTCTAATGCAAGCCTAGTGAACCCAGCTCCATTCTTTAGACTTCCTATAGCAATCCTGCTTTTTTCTTTTTACTTGCAAGGCACCAAAAAGTCACACTCAAACCTCATGCTGAAACCTCCTTTATCCTATGAGGAACTTATTGCCCACTCTAATCTCCGTACTACAAAGGCAAAGCAACTTTCAAAGCAAAGTGTCAGAAAAATGCTGCGCACACAGTTGCACTCGAAAATGAGACAAGCATGGAGTCTATTAAAAGAGAAAAATGGATTTGGCATACCTAGCTATCCATATAGTCAGTTTGTTTACATTTCACATTTTCTACAAATGCATGGTGTCCAAAGTGTCTCACTGAAAATGAAGTGAAATTTATATGCAGTAATAGTACAGTAGCCATAATATATAATAAAAGTTAGAATGTTGCATGATTAGCAATTCAGGGGTATATCAAAAGTTTAAATAAGCATAAAATGTCTCAAGATGTCAATTAACAACATCTATTGCACGATCTACATGGAATCCACATCCCCATTATGTGAACCACTTAGACCTGTTTATAAGCTGCTAACTCTGTTTTATAAAGATGTCTGCAAATGGGACAGGATGGATGGCTACAGTAACTCTACCCTTGCAGATGATCACAATGCCTGGAGATAGACTGTCAGATTATGTATCCATAGCAGTGACCAGAGGAGGAATGACTGCTGGGAGGAGTGCAGAGAGAAAAAACCAACATGGCGCATCTGCAGCAGCACAACTGGACACCTTCATATGTCCCAACTGCAGCGAAACATTTCTCTCCCACATTGGTCTCTGCAGCCACAGTAGGCACTATAACTGTCCAATAGCTTGACTTCAGTACTGAACTCTGTCCTACAACTCCTCACTGATGTTCCCTTAGTACTCTGCCTGGTGCTTTGGCAGAGTCTGAAATGCGGCAGTGATGGCGCCCGCTCGTAGCATCACCTGAGCAGAGCAACGTTTGTGAACATATGATATCTGCTAGAGTGTGTGATCCAGGATACCTGCGTCTCTGCCTGTTCACTCGGCTACTCTTCCCATTTGGGCTGTTTGTGATGCGTTTAGAGAGGGCAACCAGGAAAAATCAAGCACCGACCACACACCACCACAGTTGAGGCACTGCCTTGTGAGATCTCACCAGAACCCAGTGCCACAGGGGCAGCTGCCTCACCCCGCCTCATGGGTGGATGCCCCTGACCTTATGAGGAGGGGAATGGTCAGGGAAGCAGAGCTGAGGCGATGGTCTTGGCTGAGCTGTTTTTGACGAAGTGTCCACTTTAGTTGGATCCCATGCCTCCTCCCCATATTTCCTTTCCTATCAGCAACATTTGTTTGTTTTTCTTCAGGGTAGTTAGGACTCCTGCAGTAGACAGACTGTTTTTAAGGAAAGGGCTTTTAATATTGCTGTGCTGTTTTTACTGGATTTTATAGATTTGTTATGATATTCTAATTCCATTATAATCCAAGGGCCTTTGGTGGTTCCCTCCCTGCGAGAAGTGAGATTAAAGGGAACCAGGCAGAGGGCCTTCTCGGTAGTGGCGCTTGCCCTGTCGAGCACCCTCCCATCAGATGTCAAGGAAATAAACTATTCAACTTTTAGAAGACATCTGAAGGCAACCCTGTATACAGAAGCTGTTAATGTTTGATATTTTATTGTGCTTTTAATATTCTGTTGAGAGCCGCTCAGAATAGCTGGGGAAACCCAGTCAGATGGGCAGGGTATAAATAATATATTTATTAGTAGTATTAGTATTAGTAGTAGTAGTAGTAGTAGTATTGGCTATATACTATTGGCTTTTATATGTTTTTAGATTTCTGTGTTTTATCAGTGCATTTTTTAATTTTTGTGAGCTGCATTGAGCCTCGGTTTTGGGGAAAGCTGGGTGATAAATAAATAATTAAGTAAGTAAATATGTATGTATGTATGTATGTATGTATATGAAGTCAATGTAAGCTTTTTCTGCTTTTCTACTTTATTAAGAAGGTTTCGGAGCAGTAGTCAGAATTTGATTCAGGGACACCTTATCAACCATTCCATAACTGCCTTATTCTGTACTGTCCTTTCAGGAAGGAGCAGCAGCATGCAAGTCTACTCTTTGATCTGCAATGGTTTGCCCAATAATTGTGTCCAGTTCTGGGCACCACAGTTCAAGAAGGACACTGACAAACTGGAACGTGTCCAGAGGAGGGCAACCAAAATGGTCAAAGGCCTGGAAACGATGCCTTATGAGGAACGGCTAAGGGAGCTGGGCATGTTTAGCTTGGAGAAGAGGAGGTTAAGGGGTGATATGATAGCCATGTTCAAATATATAAAAGGATGTCACATAGAGGAGGGAGAAAGGTTGTTTTCTGCTGCTCCAGAGAAGCGGACACGGAGCAATGGATCCAAACTACAAGAAAGAAGATTCCACCTAAACATTAGGAAGAACTTCCTGACAGTAAGAGCTGTTCGACAGTGGAATTTGCTGCCAAGGAGTGTGGTGGGGTCTCCTTCTTTGGAGGTCTTTAAGCAGAGGCTTGACCACCATATGTCAGGAGTGCTCTGATGGTGTTTCCTGCTTGGCAGGGGGTTGGACTCGATGGCCCTTGTGGTCTCTTCCAACTCTATGATTCTATGATTCTATGAACTTGTCAAGAAACCATATACCACTTCAATTGTGCCCCAACAGGTCACAGTGAAAATCCAAAATCTGTTTTCCCCAACTAAAAATGTGAATCTATTGGTATCATTCCCTGCCCCCACCCCAAACTTAAGTTCACCACATAGCTGTATCATTTTGCTTCAAAAAAAGTCTTCACAAAAACTGTCAGCAATGCAGTGTGTATTTCACATAATATAACGTATTTTTGTGTGTGTTGTTTTCACTAATATAATATCCCCCCCACTACTTTTGCCAGTGGACAAATAATACTTCAAAAATGGGGAGGGATGCTTTCTTTTGGTGCATCACAACCTTATTTAGCCAACTTCCAGCTTCAGGCATCTCTGTATGTAAGACTATCCAGACATCTTCGACGTTATCAGCCTGTTTTCATTATGCAATAATAGCTAAGATTCTATTAGGTGTGATAAAGTGGTGCCAGACCACTTTGCTTTTAAAACTGAGATAGGCAAGCAGGTTTTAGAAAGAGGAATTGATGCTCTGCCCTTTGGTCTATTCCATAAAGCAGTTGCTCATACCTCTCCTTATTTAAAGAGGTGATCTCCTTCAAGCACAGACCGCAGCACTGGACACAAGCCCATTCTTCTCTCTAAGAACCAATTGACAAGGGCTGCTGGGCGCAGATCAGAAAACTCAAGGTCAGAAGCTGGAAGCCAACCTACCAAGCTGTTCATAGATTATAGCAAGTTATTGATATTAATATTGCTGATCGGCCCCCTCTCTTTTGCCACGGACAAAGCTGCCCTTGGAAATTAAATGTTCGACAGGCAAAAGCTTTGTTTTTTCTATGTCACATTTTTGGGCTTTGTTCCTAGGGAACAGATATGCAGAATATGACTGAGAAATCTGTAGGTTTAATACAGTGTTATTCCACAAACCGGGCCTGAATACAGATTGAGCTAGCCTTAGGATATTTACTGCAGCTGGAGTCCGTTCTTGCCTTTGATTTACTGCCGCTGACATAACAGTATCACAAAAGGAATCAGAAACTGTGTGCCCTTCTGCACTTTTACCGCTGTCACTGAAATCCTCAAATCAATAGTAGTAGCAGCTCGGGCCAAGCCTGTGATTTTCAGCTTTTTATTATTTTGAAATATGTCAGAATATTGTATATGTGGCAGAGGACCAGGGGAATGGGGCTTTATTGCCATCCAGAAACAGGAAATTATATAGGGAAGCTTTTATTGGCAGAGTTCCATGGGTTGTTTGGGCTAAAAAGAAAATGAAATGCCTGCCCTCTACACAACACACAAGCAGCTTTGTTTTAAAACCGCACCTGTGTTGTAGACAGCACAATTCAGAAACAGAAAGGCAGAGCTGAAGTCCAAAAGTCAGAGCAGCATTTTTTCCAGCAACTGATAGACATTGGAAAATGGACTTTAAATGCAGCCCATCTTAATCTAGAGTCGGAAGAAATTCAAATTTGCACTTTCTGAAACAGTATGCAAACAAACAAACAAACCATCTTTCAAAAGTTACACTTCTCTGAATTCTCAGTACAGTTCTCCAGCCAAGCAAGGTGTACAAAAATGGATATACCTGGCTGAGGTGTGTATAGAAATGCAGGTATTAGTGGAAATAACAAAAATGCGAAAATGGATTTTAGGGGAAATTGCTTTGCAAAAATGTGTTCATTGGACAAAGAAATGCATTAAAATTTATGTGATTAGGAGAAATTTGCAGTAAAATGCTGATACATTTTCATGAGGACCTTTTTATGTTTTGAAAATGCAAACTGATGAGGAATGCAGAGTTCTAAATTTAAGACTAGGAAACTGAGAGTAAGTATAATGGTCAGATTTGTTCATCCCTAGTCTGGACAAGGGTAAAACCTCCTATTTTCCCATTCTTTTCTCGTGGAATTCTGATTTAAAGTGACCGTGGGAGACAATACTATCAGATTAGGATTTTAAGGGGGAAACTGCATAAAAGGGAAGCGGGCAGGAAAGCCCTGTGGCTCTTTTTGTTGCTGCTGTTTTAACTAAAAGTTTATTTGGGACAGGGCTATTCTGAGTGGAAAGCCAACTTCTCCTGAGCTTCTTTCTTCATCACAGGATTCAAGAAGCATCCATGTCTTTCGTTAGGCAGCAACGTTTGTTTGGGACATTTGTCAGGAACTTCTACACCTGGAATCTAGCTGGCAACGGCACATCCTCTTTATAGGCTAGCTAAAAAGAAATTGTCTGTTGCTGAGACCCACAGCCACAGAAATCAAGCTTGTGTAAATAATATAAGCACAATTAAAAGCTTCAAGTAAGTGAGCATTTTCACAGTATAGTGTTGATGTAGTTCACTGGAGAAGATAAATCTCTTGCCTTCCAGTCAAATGCTAGGAATTAGGACAGGAATGAAAGCAGAGCCGTATTTTATATGTGCTGCTGAATGGTCACACATTGCAGGGACCTGAGGGGCGTAGGAGGTGATTCAAGGAGTCTCTGGGTGTGTCAGGACCTCAGAGTACAGCAGTAATAATGGCACAGAGTGAGACTGTAGCCAGAGTTATTCCATAAAGGACTGTTCACAAGGGACCCCATAAAGTTCCAGACCTATGGGCAAAGGTTTTTCAGTCCCTTGCATATTCATCTCTACTCCTTATTTCCAGAAGGTGGAATAAAACGAAGGGATATTAGGTGGATTAGGACTATTCCGCCATGAAGCTCACTGTGTGACCTTGGGTGCGCTCCCTCAGCCTTATCAACCTCACAGGGTTGTCGTAAGGATAACATGAGTAAAAAGAGACTCCTGAATGCCACCTTGAGCTCCTCGGAGGAAAGGTGGAATGGATGTAAATATAATACTGATAAATAACAAATAATAAGTCTCTCTACAGTCTGCTGGTCCCCAATTTGGAATTGCGGGTAGCATGTTGGAATAATGGGGGGGGGGGGCGGGAATCTAGGACACAAATAAGATATTCAGGCATTCAAAGATGGGACTTTACATGAAGGTTCTCGGCAAATCTAACATGTGGTTGTCTGTTGGGAGAGGCATGGCTGGTTGGGTTATATAGGCAGGATGCAACCCCTGCTCCTATATTACATGTAGGCTCTGCACAATGAGCTCTCATCCGTACCATCACTGGCAACATCCTATTTTTTGTAATGGCATTTTAAGTTTGTCAAAGTGCTCAATAGTCTTTTTATGCTCATAGCAGCTTTGTAAAAAGGACCACAGTGCAATTTGAGCAAACAACAGAAAGAGCAGCACTAGCTTCTTAAAGCCTAACAAACTATTATGGCACATGCTTTGGGGGGCTGAAGTCCACTTCATCGGATGCATCCTTCTGGATAATTCATGGAAGTTTATGAAATAATACATTTGCTCAGTGCTTTTTTACTTAAAAAAAATGTTTAGGGGTTCTCTCATTTTGACTCAATAAAATCACTGTTTTATAGTTCAAATCGGGGAAAATAAATACAGTAAATGGACAAAAGTACAAAGATTCACAAAATATTTAGGGGTATGCGTACCCCTGCATACCCCCAGAAAAAAGCACTGCATTTGCTAGCTTCTAAAGCGCCACTTTATCCCCACCCCCCATTTCTGCTCTAAGCCATGGCTGGTTGGCTACCTCTTTGACTGAAAGTATATGAAAGTAATGTACCCAGCCAACACCCACAGTGAAGCAATGAGAGAGGGGGAGATATTTAATTCAGGTCTCCAGAGCCTCTGGTGCTCTTGTTTGGCTCCTGACTCTACCCAAGGGGTAGGCCTGCTAAGGTTAAATTCATAATAAAGTTGCCATCATGACAAGAGGGATGGGAAAACTGTACAACCAAAGCTCAGAACCAGTAGCTCTTGTAAATGGTTTTTTTGTTTTTTCCTGGGGACAGATGGGTGATACCATTGGGCCATAGCCATACTTTTGGATTGAAATTGGCTGAGTGCTGCAGATTGCTGATTGGTGAGAAAGGGGAAAATGATAGAAATGTCTCCAGGAAGAGTCTCTTGATTCAAATGTATTGTGGTAAGTTGTAAGGAACAGGAAAGCAGAGGCAGATTTAGGGCAGCGCTCTGAGTGCCAAGCTGAGCAGAAGGGGGAGGAGTTTGGATTTGATATCCCGCTTTATCACTACCGTAAGGAGTCTCAAAGCAGCTAACATTCTCCTTTCCCTTCCTCCCCAACAACAAACACTCTGTGAGGTGAGTAGGGCTGAGAGACTTCAAAGAAGTATGACTGGCCCAAGGTCACCCAGCAACTGCATGTGGAGGAGCGGAGATGCGAACCTGGTTCCCCAGATTACGAGACTACTGCTCTTAACCACTACACCACACTGGCTCTCAGGGAGGGGCACAGAGCTATTCTGCACACACAGAATGGAAGGCAAGAGGTGGGGAGGCCATCAATTTTTTCCTCACACAGAGTGCTGCTGACATTTGAAAGACCAAAGTCTTTCCCTGAGAAAAAAAGTGTGGTGTTAAGATTTCTTTTTTGAAGAAGAAAGGTGTAATTGCTTGGCATTTCAATTAGTAGGGTTAAGCCCTGGTTGAACAACTTACACTGCTCTGGCCCTAATAATAAAAAAGAATGACAACACACAAAAACAAAAAAGGCATGTGAGAGCGAGAGAGAAAAGTGAGATGTTATTTGATTTTTAAATTTAACAAATGCTTTTCTCACCTTTTCCCATGCAAATGCACTAATTAATGAGGAAAAATCTCACTTCCCTGTAATGTCACAGATGATATGACAAAATATGACAAATCCATATCATTTTAGGGAGAAATTATGTCTTCCACCAAATCACATATCTTATTTGCTTTAAGTCGCAGCTCTAAGCTGAGGGAGTGTGTCACAGTTTGGTCCAATGTGCATAAAAATGTTGCAGAACATATCAAATGCCCCCCAAGTGTGTAAATTTGAGGCCTGCTTTAACCCTGAGGCCCAAATGGACCTGAGACACTTCGATGTAGCTCAGTACTGTCAGTACTGATGGACAGTGGTTTTTCATGGTTTTAGACAGTGTTCTGCTCCCTCCCAGTTCTACACATATACAAGGCTTCCACCATTTCTCCTTCCACTCCTTTGTTGAATTTCACTGTATCTGAAGAGGCTAATCAAAATCTATTCATTTGTTTCTTTACATTTATACCTGGGGACTCCCAAGTCTAAATGAGGATAACAAAGCAAAACAAGATTTTTAAAAAATCAAAATTAAGTTTTCCAATCATTCCCAATTAACTCTGAGCCCACATAGGAAGCCCACGGCATCTCACCACTCTTGCAATGTTTCCAAAGAATGCTCAGACATTAAAGCTCTGTTTCTTGACCGCTTTGTCATTATGTGGTTCCTTTGCAGTCCATGTGACTATACCAGTGTTTATAGCCTGTCAATTACCCTCATAGTGTGTATCTGTTTTTGGTGTAATTGGAAGGAAATGACACTGGCATAATCAACAGTTTTCTCTATCTGTGTCAGAGCAGAGTGAAAACATTAAAGAAGTAATTTCATTTTTGCATTTGTGAATAGTAGGGGGAAATGCCTATCAGAATTACTTCCTGAAAGTAAGAAACAATGAAATTGATTCCTAAAATTGTTATGAAGAAAATTGCTTTTTAAAGACTAATGAAATTGCCTTTTTGATTAGATGGTGGCAAATAGCCCTTTCATAGAGGTCTCTGAGCACAATGATAAACCCCACCACTGCTGAAGGAGTTTGGGATTCAACTTCTCAACCTTCTAATATCATGTTTTATTTTCTATGTTGCATCTGAAAGTTAGAATTTGGGCCAAATTCTGGATATTTGACTGTATGTTAAAGTAATGGAAAGACCACGAGACGCCTGCAGTATTTATTGATTTAACCAAAGGCTTGAGGGCTAGTGGACCATGAGGTTGTAAGCATGAATTCATGCATTTCCCATTAGGGTCTGCATTCTTTCTGTAACTGCACAGCAGCTGACAAAGTTGACTCTTCTGATTTATAGCTGGGGGTGGGTGGGAACCTACCTAGCCTGTGTACAATCTTCTAGATATCAGAAGTGAAATTTTTCAACTTCCAAACTTTGTAATTTTGTTTGATTGCATGGAAATCTGATGAAGCCTTGCCTTGGTATTCTTGACGCTGATTAAATAGATTTATTCTGGACTGAAGCCCCATTTTTCATCACTGTCATGTACTCTATACTTGGTTGGTTAAATGTAGATGACAGTAGAATGATGATTATAGTTTTTACAAAACCTATCCTTGGCTGGGCTCCCTTCCTCTTACCTTTTAATTGGTTGTTTTTCAACTTGTTTCTTGTCATTCTGTCATTTGAACAGCTTATCTGAACTATTTCCAAGGAAAGTCTACAAAAGAATATTAATAAAATATTAAGTAACAGCCACAGAGTTGAAAAAGCCTATTTAATAGGGATTAGATTTACATACTCATATGTCCTTATTCTCATCTTTCCAAAAATCTTTTTTAAAAAATATTTTTATGAAGCACTTCAGAATCCATCTGAACTGAAACATTTGAATGTAAATAGCTCAAGTGCGCGGTCAGAAATGCACCTTATTTGTCCTCTGGGATCAATCATTCCATTTCAGTTCTAAGTGCCATTGAAATCTCACTTGTTTAGGATTAAGTGCAAGGCTCGTATTCTAGACTGGATTGGATGCATTATTAAGACTAATAAAAAGAATTTAAGAGCTTAAAGAGAATTGCAGTTTTAACTGATTTAAATTGCTAGGTGTAAACTAATTTTAAAGCTAAATGATAAGAAGTTAATCTATCTTGGAATTCACTTATGTTGCATTATTGCATAAATAATGTTCAGATTCCAGGATATGCTTAAATCTTTATTCATTATCTATATACCCATGAAGTCATGATTAGAGGAAGTAAGGGATGCCATGGGTAATAGCCAATTGTGGTGTCCCACTTGCACAACAGTGTTCTGGTTGCACATGGAAGACCTACCGTTCATTTCCTTCTATTTGCTGTGGGACATTATTGTAGTCAATTCATTCTTTCCCAGATGGGCTCATGAAGGGGCTGAGGCTCACAGAGCTTTGCTGCAAAATTTGCTTAAGAGACCTTTGTGGGGTCACTTCCTTTGTCTGCCTTGGCAGCAAGCTGTAGCACTACATACTTCCTGCCTGCCTGGGCAGCCTCCTCTCTCTTCATCATGCTTCCAAGCCATTTTTGAACTTACATTTTGTATTTTTGAAGCTTATATAGTAGTTCTAAACCTGCCTTTATTTTGCTAGCATAATTACTGCTTCAAGATCTAGATTATGTAAGTAAACACTACTTTTTACTTCTTCACAAAACAAATTTTTAAGGGGGAGTAAAGGGGTAATAGCAAGGAAAATCCAGTCTGCCTTAAAGCATCCTGGATTATTGTTTCTAGAAGGTTAAATCAACCATGTCTTAGCTTGCAAGTTTAGGCTGTTTTTATTGCAATGTATTTGTACCAGTACCTAATGCTTATGTTCTTAAGTATTTTGTGAGTCATATGGAGAACTTTTCCCCCAAGTGTCCAACAGGTTGAATAAAATATAAACAATAATTATATGAGGAAAAGCTTTATAAAATCCAAAAGAATTGTAATAAGGAATCCATTCTCGATTTTAATTTTCTCCTTTTTAAAACATTTAAAAAATCACCTACAAATTAGAATAGTTCAGAAAGGATAGCAATTCTTCACCATGTTTACAGAAAACCAAACAAGAAACAACCACCCAGATCCTGAAGACCGAACCAGAAGCAGACATGGGCATACTCAACGCACCAACTTCAAAGGCTTCCCCATTTATTTCAGACAAGGGGGCAATTCTGTATGATGCTCCATTTGTGATGTGGATGGCCTGCTGATACCACTGAAGTAATGCTCCCTGCACATGCATGAGGTTTGTGTACATGCATGAGAGCATACCTAAGACCCAAGTTGTGGCATCTGTTTCCTTCGAGGCTTTCAATAAACATTTGGGTACATCCTTTGCCAGTTTTATGGTGGGAATCAGACTTACTAACAGTGCATAGAATGCAGTGCTTCTTATAGCTCTGTATCCAACGTAGTTCAAAGTAGTATCCAATGGGGTGGTAGAGAGGGCATTGGTTTGTGGTTTTTTTTGTTCTTGTTGTTCTTGTGTATTCTGCATTTTTATCTTGTATTTTTATGTTGATGAAGGGTGGTATACAAATGTAATAATAATAATAGTCCTACTCAGAGCAGACCCTTTGAAAACTATAGTTTAAGGGTGCTGAGAGTTGTTAGGACACCCCTGTTCCTCTCACAGAACTAAAATTCTCAGAGATCCCCGTGAAGACTACCAGTAATTGACTGTTAAACCACAGTTTTCAGTACTCCTTGGGGGAAGCCATGACTCCTTAATGTGGTATGATACCAGTGCTGTTTTCTGGGGGACGCAGCGGTACACATACCCCTAAACATTTTGTGAATCGAAGTTTGGCCTCAGTGAGGGGCAGTATTTCAATATGAGTGGGAAAACAAGAATACCCCCAAACATTTTTTTTAGAAAAAAGCACTGTATGATACTGCTTTGAATGTATAGTGAGGATAAGGCTTTAATTAAATTCTTCTCAGTTTGCTTTGAGTGGGTCTTAGCTGGCTACTACCCCTGGATTTTAATGTAGGTTATGGCATATTCTCTTATGCTTCCTCTTTTCATATGTGAAAAGGAATATCCTGCAAACAGCCTTCAAAAATAAAATCATATGGTTTATATCTTACCAGTGTTGTTATCTTCGGTTTGTCATATGGTTTGACACTGGAGATAAAAATTAAATTTACCACTCTTCAGGGTAATATATTTTTAATACAAAGATAACTTTTCTGCTTGCAGTAGAGTGTTTGGTATTCACTATTTGCTTTGTTGTAGATGCTGTTGTTCTGTTTTTATTCATAGCCCACCTTTTTTCCTGACAGTCTCAAGGTGGCTTACAAATAAACTAGGAACAGCTAAAAACATAGGGGGAGGAATCATTAAAAAAATTAAATTAAACATTAATGGAATTAAAACTACATATAAATATAAAAGATTTATTTAAAACATATGGATAATTACAGTATAAACAGCATGACACTAGTGCCTTCATTAACAGCCATAAGTTCCCAAAATGCATTTGGAACAAGAAAAACTTCACCTGCCAGCGGAAGGACAACAAAGAGGGAGTCAGTATAACTTCTCTAGTGAAGGAGTTCCAAAGTCTGGGAGCAGCCATTGAGAAAGCCGTTTTCTGCATCCCTACAAAGCATGTCTGTGAGTGACAAAACCAAAAGAAGGGCCTCTCCCAAAGATCTCAGAACCCGGGTTCATATAAGGGAATACAGTCTTTCAAATAACATCTCAGCTGGCCCACTAGTTCTAAGTGTGCAAATGCACTCCTGGCCACCCCAGAGACTTGGGCATCCATGCTCAGGTCTGAGTCCTGGAGCATGCCCCAATTGCGAACCTGTGTCTTCACAGGGAGTGTTACCCCTTCCATCACAGATCGAATCCCTATTCCCTGTTCTGCCTATAACTGTCTATGATATGGTAGATAAAGTTGTACAGTGGTACCTCTACTTACGAACTTAATTCATTCCAGATATCCGTTCTTAACCTGAAACTGTTCTTAACTAGAGGCGTGTTTTCGCTAATGGGGCCTCTTGCTGCTGCTGCGCCGTCGGCACACGATTTCTGTTCTCATCCTGGGGCAAAGTTCTTAACTTGAGGTAACTCTTCCAGGTTAGCGGAATTTGTAACCTCAAGCGTTTGTAACCTGAGGTGTTTGTAACTTGAGGTACCACTGTATTCACATTTTAATTAAAGTTATTTGTTTATTTCCATTTGGCTTATCCAGCCACGTTATGCAATGTGATTGTTTTTCTCTTATAAAACGTTGTATAAGTGACTTACGTCTTTCTAAAACAGAAAGCTAAGATAATAAGGTTTTCTTTTTATTATTATTTCAACAAAAGGAATGTGATGTCTTCTGTAAGCAGATTTCATTAAATTCTGCCTTTGCACTAAATCAAGCGATATAATAAGGTTTCCTAGGCTAAATATGGGCATGTTTGGTTTTGAATTATATCAGAGTCTGATGGGCTGAAACTAAGCTAATGGCAAAGAAAGCAATTGTTTTATAGGTCCTGTCATAACTAGAATCCAAATCAATGTTAGTGAGGGAAAATATGCTTCTGATATAGCGTGTTCTCCAATAAATGAGAGCACGTGTTGCGGTGTGGGCCACCGGGCCAGGCCTCTTGTTGCCAGGCTGGTTAATAGTTATTGCCTGGCATCTGTGATTGGATAACCGGGTTGCTGGGGCAAATTGTATGTTGCAAATTGAGTGGGTGGGACCATAGTCTTTAAATATTGGTGCACTCTGGTTTCTCTTTCTCTTTGCAGAGTGCATCGGATCACCCGCCCACCCGCCCTCTTTTCCGGTTGACCTTGCTTTGCCTGTCATGGGGGTCGTCTGCCTTGGCGCAGGGGCCTAGTAGGAATTTTGCCATTTGGTGATTGGCTGTGCCATTTGGTTTTTGCCTACTACTCTGCAATTCGTCACAACTTGTAAGGTTGCGGTTAGGCATTGGTTATAATATGCTGGTGTTGGAGGGGGCTGAACAGGCGGTGCCTGCCCCTCCTATTGCGATGAAGGGAATTCTGTTAAAGGAATCCTGGGGCTTGCCATGATTTCGTCCAATCCCTGTTATGGGACCAGGGCCGCCCAATCCCTGTTATGGGAATCCCTGTTATGGGACCAGGGCCGCCCAATCCCTGTTATGGGAATCCCTGTTATGGGACCAGGGCCGCTCAATCCCTGTTATGGGAATCCTTGTTATAGGACCGGGCAGGCAAGCTTTCGGGGAGCTGCTGGGGAGAGCGGCGTGGGTCCGACGCTTAGCTCAGGTGACCCCCCAGTTTGACTTTCTCTTCTACTGGCTACCGATCGGACCTCGGGATGCCAGTTCTGTCCCAGGCGGGGGGACAGATAGTCATAACCAATGTCTAAACAACCACTCACTGATTTTGTATTTTAATAAAGTTGTGGCCAAAATAGTGCCCAAAAACCAAAACTAAATTACGTGTTATGTGTGAAGTTATTTGAGGGGTGGCCTGGGGACCTACACGCGCAACTCTTTAACACAGCCATCCTACTTTACTGTATACTCATGTTGAAATTGCCTTTCTAGAAGCACCATGTATAAAATAGTATCAAATATTGACAGAAGCACTTCAAGCACTTGCTCAACACAGGCCTTACAGCAGGGATAAGGAGACTTCCAGATGTTGATGGACTACAGCTCCCTTCGCCCTTGACCATTGGGCATGCTAGCTGGGGTTGATAGGAAAGCCAGAAACATCTGGAGGGGCACAGTTTCACCACTCATGGTCTACAGGCTTTGAGGCAGAAAGCTCTTAGGCCTGATTATCTTATTTAATGTCATTGGCTTCTGCCACAGTGTTGCTGCTGCCCTTCCCCTACCCTAGTCACTAGCAGTACCTGCCACATCATAATAATGGAGAACATATTTCTTCTGGCTTCATTGCTATCAGCGCGCCCCAAGCTTCTGGGTGCAGGCAAGCTCTCCCACAGCTAGCGGGAAGCCTCGCTCTCCAGGCTTCAGCGAAAGCCTGCATTCGCCCCATAGGATGCACACACATTTTCCCTTCATTTTTGGAGGGGGAAAAGTGCGTCGTATAGGGCGAAAAATACGGTAGTTCTCAAATACATTTTTCGATGTGAATTTTTGGGTAGAGTTTTGTTTTTTAAAAATACAGATATATTGAGGAAAAGGGTGAAATGGGTATAAGGGTGAAGTCATGCAAAAATAGCATGGACTGCTATTTTCATCCATCCCCACTTCTATTGTTTTGTTTTTTAAAAATACAGATATATTGAGGAAAAGGGTGAAATGGGTATAAGGGTGAAGTCATGCAAAAATAGCATGGACTGCTATTTTCATCCATCCCCACTTCTATTGTTTTGTTTTTTAAAAATACAGATATATTGAGGAAAAGGGTGAAATGGGTATAAGGGTGAAGTCATGCAAAAATTGCATGGACTGCTATTTTCTTCCATCCCCACTTCTATTGTCTCCTTAAGTCATGATAATCGAGTCAACACTTTAAAGTCTGAACACTTAACTTGCTGGTACACCAGGGCTTCAGATCAGTGGGAAAGAAACACTTAAATCTGAAACAAATCATAACTTCAACATTAGCTCCAGAGAACGAATGAAGCTAATCCTGAATGCAGGTAAGATGGGGTTGTTGTTGTTGTTGTTTCACCTGCCTTGTTTTGATGGTGTACAGCTGAATTGGTGACTTTAAGACCCTACTAGTAGGAGCACAGACACAAATGCTACAAATTATGAGAAATTAGTAATAATAAGAGGAGCTGGAGTGTGAGAGAAATTGCTGGCACATTTTCGGAACCTTGGCCATTGGCTTCAGTGCCATCAATTCGCTTTAGAAAGAGTTACACTGCTACTTTAGGGTTATGAAAAGAAAAGGCCTTGCATACCTGCACTTCTGTGAAAGTTACTTCCGTAATCTGATTCAGCCAGTTTTAAATTACCTAAAGGTTTTACAAGTACACTCTCTTGCTATTTCATTGTCCCCATTCCATTACACACGCACACACCCCAATATTATAGATGACATTGTAAATCAAAAACAACACCCAGATCGCCTTTCTGGCACATTTATCCCTGTAGGTCATTATTCGTGTGGGTAGAAAGTGCTGGAGCACTTTGAAGCTATTTCCAAACTGCAGTTAGAGGGATCGCCAGTTGAGCAATAAACAGACCATGCTTGATTAAAGATGCCTCCTTTATGGGCTTTTAAATCTTTCTTACTCTAAAAAATAAAATAAGGGCATAGACTGATCATGTAAGAAGCTTGACTAATAGATCAAAAAGTTTTATTTTGAAACCTATTTATAACTATGCCCCAGTTCTAAAAACAAGCTGCCTTTAGGAAGGCAAACATCAGGGATGCAAACTATGGCTCTCTTGAGATGTTCTTGGACTCTTGGACTATTGGCCATGCTGGCTAGGGATGATGGGAACTGGAGCCCAACAATATCTGGAGGGCAATAGGATCCCCATTTCTGGCCTGTATGTTTTCTGTATTCAGTGGTTGTGAGTGAATCCAAGACAGGTTGCCTCTAAATTGGTAGTTGTTGTTGTATCAATGCTCCTCATGCATGCCTTTTTTTTTTGCAACATTTGCACAATGACATCATTAAAATGCCAGCCGTTTCCTCCACCACCACCCCACCACCAATTTAATCCAGATTTAACCTTTCCAGGAGAATCTGATAAGCTGCAAAAAAAGAAAAGAAAAGCCAACAACTCATTTGTGATATCACTTTTACAATATTAAATGTCCATCTGGAAGCAGCCATAGGTCTAGATTCCCTCAAACATTTGCACAATGAAAATAGGTAGCTATTTCACGTGGAACAAAATTAAGCCCTTTCATAGGTCATAAGCAGTGCTTGCTTTTCAAACTGAATGAGAGAAACTTTTTTTGTTTGGGTAGCATTGAAATAGTTATTAGTGGTCAAGGAAAGTGGGCTTTTATAAAATGTTTAATGTTGCCCTACTTAGTTTCTGATTCAAAGGGGTATAATTCTGAAAATTTGTAAAGTATTTCTGCTTCAGTAGGATCGAAAGAGATTGCCAGTATATTCATCTTCTCTTTAGTTTAAATTGCAAGGTTCTCTTTCTATTCCCTCAATGGAACTTTATGCTAAATTCATTATACGTGTCGGTGATTTCCCAGTTGTTATGACAAGTAATGTCATTGCACTAAGCACAAACAAAGCACAATAACCCAAACAAATAATTCAAGAGCAGCACACTAAGCTAAAGTGTAAGTACTGCAAATTCAGTACAGACTTCAATACCTGGACCTTAGCATGGACTCGTACCATCACAAACAGGCCATCACAGAATTGAGCCCAGATCCAGCTGATACACAAAGTGGGGTATTAATAAACCTGTTTTAATTTTCTGCTAAATAATAACATTCTCCATGCCTAAATAACCCTCCAAGTATTCCATTCTATAGGAAAGGAGAATACTACTACAAAGCTTTCATCCTGAATGATTAGACCTGTTGGTTACAACTGCAGACCTCCTCTTTCCATAGGACAATTGCTGAAAGGCATCAGATCGACTCGTCCATATTTACTCATGCACTTAACACATTTTCAGATTCATTTCTGTGGCAGCCACTACACTGTATTGCCAACGTAAGTCTCATTCAGCTGTTTACGAATGGAATTCCCACATCCCTTCTACCATATCTGTTGCTTGGCTTGCTCTTTCCTGGAATACTGGCCATTACTAGGACATATATTTCATCCCCTGAGTTTTTATAGGATAAATGTGTTAAAATGTCCCATTTGCAGTCTGGTTTTTTAAAAAATGACATATTAAATATTAAAATAATGCAAACTTTAACTTTCTCTGTCTTGTGGATGAATCTTACTACTGCCAAGATTTTCAGTTCTAACATTTCTGAAAAGTGAGTGAGTCTTGTGAGTGAGCTCATCACACCTCTTTTTTAAAAGCCTGGTGGGTGGGGCAGGGAAACATGTTAGGACATCTTCATTGCTTCCATCCAGTTTTGAACTTCTTGACCTGCTCTTGAACTCCTAAACTGTGATTCCTGAACCTTGAATATTCTTTTGAGCCTGTACTGTTATTTGCCTGGATAAAGAGCTCTTTCCAAGTACGGGTCCCTGCTTGTGTGTTTAGGAGCAGAAGCCAGGCAAACTGAAGGAATGTTTACATTTTAATTTGTACCTGCCAGTGTTTATCTAAGACTTATTTGTTTATTAAATTTGTGTCCCAGCGTTTCTTCAAAAGTAGCCCAGGATGGCCACCAATCCAGAAGGAAGGCTTCCTGAAAAGATGGACAGTTCTACTTCCTTTTTAGCAATCCTGAAACATCATAGAAGCAGTGTACACCGGCAGAGGAAGAGGAGTGTGGGGGGAGCACACCGCCCCCAGCAGCGCGATCATGGTGGGGTGCCATTGTGGCTGCCCCCCGCCTTTGCTGGGTGCCACGCCTCTGCAGGTGGCGCATTACGCCCCCAGGACATGCGCCACACCCCTGTGGCAGCGCGCCACATCCCCGGGACGCATGCCAGCCCCGCCCCGCCTGCTCTCCACCTCCTGGTGCCGGAGCATGAAGCTCCGCCACTGGCAGTGTATTAACCTTAAACAACCATGCTGTTGTTTGCCTAGTCCCAAAATGAAAGGTGAAATTGTTTAATGCCTACAAGGGATGTGCTCAATTAAATAGTGTCCATGACCATGAGATAATTTAAGAAGCTTGCATCATGATCTGTCCATCTTTGAGTGCCTTTCTTGTAGTATCCAGTGTCATGAACTGGCTGGATGCAAAGGAGTGGTCAGAGGTACCAGCTGAGGAACCCCCAAGGGGAAAAGGCTCAGAGCCAGGGGATTGGTGGTGGGACACTGAGGAGTGGTCAGAAGGAGAAGAGGGAGCAGATTGGGAGGAGGAGGTATTGGAAGCTGAAGAGGTAACAGGGTTTAGTGTGCAGGAAGAGACTGTGGCAGACAGCAGTCCAGAATCAGAGGCAGAAGCAGAGACTGTAGAGGAGTGGGAGCCAAGAGGCAGATATCAGGCAGGCTGCTGAAGAACCCACGGAATCTCCCAGAACAGAGACAAATGAAGAGGGCAGAGCAAAGAGAGACATGACAAATGAGCTTTAGGCTGCTTGGGAAGAACCCAGCAGAGGAGGAGACTGAAGGAGCTGTGGGAATGTAGGGAACTTCAGTCCTTGCAATTGCCTCATTGGGGCAAGACCTACTGGGAAGAGTTGCTGGGATCACTAGGCCTGCACTGTTTTGATTTCTTTGCATAAAGAGTTAACTTCCCTGATGCTGGGTGTTTTGTTGCTCACCCAGTCCTGACTCCAGCACCTGATAAGGCAACAACAAATACCACTTGAATTGTTTGTGCTGCACAGCCAGTCTCTCTAGGCCAAGTGCATTTACAATTATCACATTATAGACGATGCTGCTGTATAATCCTGAATAGACCTGGGTAAATAAATCATTTCAAGTAAGTTTTTTCCCCCATTAATGAATGACATTCCAGCACTTTCCCTATTAATCAATTATCCACAAAAGTATTTGCTGAAGAACTTCTATGAATAATTTGAGTCTCTTGTGTGATTTACAACCCTCAGACTATGAGTATTTAGTCTTCAGGGATGTTTGTCTATGTCCCAAATTTCCTCAAAGCATATTCCTTCCCCTTGCCTGAACAAATTTGAAATTCATTTTCAATAAGCATTTCACAGTAGTTGCTTAAAATTCCGTCTTTGATGCATGAAAGTCCAAAAGCCACAAATATATATATACTCTGAGAAATGGGAAATGGAGGGGTGTGTGGTTAAATAATATGTGAACCTGTGGCTTTCAGGGTCTGCAATAATAATACCGCCTGGTAAACTCTGTTACAACACAATGCAGCCCAACACAACCATCTTCAAAAAGGGCAGGGCATGGTGTGTCTGAAGGAAAGTCCTGACAGTACATGTTCCAGTCAAACTGAATCCTTTGTATTTCCCAAGCCCTTGTGAATTCTACATTTATTCTTTTCTGCAGTGCCCTCTTTCCCTGTTCAATATGGCGAGTGTGGGAGTGGAGCATGCCCTCCTGCATAACCATAGAATTAGTTTTGCTACAGGCTGAAAAGCAGAAGAGACAAGATGACCATATCAGAGGTGGTGAGCTCTTACTGTCTTACATATTATATTATGTTTTTTATTATGTTGTGAGTTGTTGTGGGCACCTTTTCAAGGTGGGAATGGTGAGGGGGAAATATGTAAATAAAAATCTGAATAAATGCTACTGAAATCGATGGGCAAATAAACACAGACGTTTTAGCTTGCATCCTATGGCAAAAGAAGATCTTTCAAGAAAGGAGAATAAAAAGTAACGTGGTTTCTGATCACAGATGAAAAAGAAAGATGCAAGAGAGTTTGGAGAACTGTGAAGAGCAATTGTGTTTCTAGCAGGGAGAGGTCTCATTTAGCGTTTGTATTTCTTCTGCAGTTACAAAACATAAAATTAAAAGAGCAGTCTGAGAGGAATTAAGCCCCACTGTGTCAGGTATGTAGGCATAGTAGTGCAACATTAATCATGTTTTCCCATAAAATCATTTTAACCTGCATTTGTAAATAGAGAAACTGATATATGCATAATGATGTTTTGTTCCCAATTCATCTGGATTTGCCATATTATTTTGTTTCATTCTGCAATGTGGAAATGAAGAGTAGAAGTATTACTATTTATGTATTTTGCTGCTATCTTTATGTCAATTGCCCATGCCCAGGGTGGGCATGAAGCATCCTTTTCAATTACTTTGAATAATTTGGAGTACATCTCCTCTGTTGGATCAAGAGGTAAATTCTAGGTTGGTGGGATTTACCTCAGGAATGACCTGTGGTCTTCAGTGAAAAGATTATGACCGATCGTCTGTTTCTTACTCTTTCAGGCTTGCTCTGGAGTTCAAGGAGCCAATTCTCATAATAGTTTTGTGTGCCGTCCCAGAATCTGTGATGGCAGATGTTCCTCCTACTTGCCAGAGTTTCCCACTTGTGATGTCAAAGTCTATTAAGTCATGTTTATAAACATTTTAATTGTATTCTAATGTTTTGGCTAAGCTCTGGGACTCGGTTTCTTAGCACTTTTTTCCTCACAAGAAAGCATGCCATTTGGAATGTGCACACATACACATCTTGCCCTCTGAGCACATGCCCAAGTCAGTGCGACTTTCTGTTTGAGAACAGCTTGGAAGACTGGCCTGGGCAAGAACATTCACTTTGGTGAGCTTTTCTTGCCATGAAACACCAAGGATGAGAAAGCGGTGGAAACAGATGCTTTTCAGTTTCTATTCTGGACATGTCCCAGATCACATGGTAATATCATAGAATACTGTGACAGGATCCAGGCATGGAATATCATCTTTGTTCAGGATAAATTTCAGGCTTGCTTCATAAGTCTGTCAAAAGTGGAGAATACTTCACCACTTCCTCTTACATCCTCCTTGGAATTCCAGTCACAGTTATTTCATGGTAGCAATTGCATCACCTATCTCAAAGGAGGTATATTCTGCAATTATTATATGTTGTTGGGATGCTTTCTCCCATTGCTATAGTTTTCTCAATCCTAAACACAAAGGAAACCATGGAACATCTTCCAAAATACAGTCAATATGGTTTTATAGAATGCTCTGTTAAACGGTAATGATCATGCCATCATCTGACCACAGACGTTCCCTCATGAAGATGTGCCACAGTTTTCTAAGCAACATAACTGCAGCATCACCATGTAAGAGCATGGGGGGGGGGGGGTTTAAAGACACTACTCTGTTTCACTCTACTTTCAGTTGCAAATGTTTCAGGTGCACTGCACATTATGTTAAGCATATTGTCATGAGAAGATCAGGTGGCAAGCTGGAGAGACTTTGGGAGGCAACTGACTTTCTCAAGGATCTGAAGAAGGTTTATTCCACTGACCAGCAAGGAATGCAGAAATTAGAAAGTGATATTGCTCTCTGCATTTCTCTCATAGATGGTTGAGATCATGAGCACCGTTGATCTCTCTGTTCTATGTCTCAGTGTAGACTTGATCAGCAAGTTCCTGGTCTATCTCTTGGCATATGCTAAGATTTTTGTATTGCACAGATCTTGCCAGAAAAGTTGGCAACTAGATTGTGAATATTTTACTTCATTGTGATATTTTGTTGCAAGATGCCAAATGTATGTTCTTGGAGGGTCTGTTATTATTTGTATCTTTCCTGGAGCAGCATTGTGTATGTGATAATAAGTAAGTCATGAATTCTTGAACTGGTTTCTAGAGCAAGCATATGTATAAATAGAAAGCAGGATTCTGTTCGTGATTCGGCCCCCTAAATCAGATCCAAACTGTCTTGCTGTGTGGGAACTGTTGTGCGGAAAGGGGAAAACAGTTCCACACCCACTCACTCAGGACTCAGCCTTTGGTGCTCTTGCATTGGCACCATATAGATAAGACGAAGCATTGTACCTGACTTGTCTCAAGTCCGCACCTTATTTGAAAATGCTTAAATTGTAATATTTGTCCTTGAATTACTTTATATTGAATTAATATTATATGTCCTAAGCTGAGGAATGCAAGGAAAAATGCCCCCCCCCATTGTTATTGAGCAACACTGATAACTTGGCATTTAGCTATACTTTTGCTTTAGAGGTGGGCATTGGTTTTTTGGCAAATTAAGTAAGTAAGGTTACAAAACAAGTATGAGCTCACTATACTACAGGAGCATTAACTTAATGTTCTCCTTTATTCAGTTCAGAAGGATTTCCCCCCTCAATAAGTCAAGTCTGTGCTTTCCATCTGGTGTGATCTCCCCAAGCAGATATTTATGCAGCCAGCCTGTCTGATAGCTGAAAAGAAGCAGGAGGCCTGTCATCTCCAGCTTCACTCAAGAGGAACTGAATGCAATAGTGACACAGTTGATGCTATTTGAAGCTGGTATGTCAGATGGGGATAGCTCTCCTTCTTACAAGCAGAAAAGGTAGACTTACCTTACCTACATTACCTTTCAGTTCAGATATAAGCTTCTTCATTTAATTTTCCTCCTGGGTACCTTTCCAGTTTACTGAGTTCTCCAAGTTGACACCAGTGACCTTGAAAGTCTTGTCAGACGTATCACTAGGCAATCCTCACAAGGCTTCGTTATTTAATGAGATTGCAAAAGAATCCTCCCTTTTCAGATATTAATCTGAATTATTATTTTTTCCTCCGCTGCCAATTGTTAAACTCTCATCACACACTATTATGAATAGATGTTCCCTATAGAAAAGGGAATCACAGAGATTAAGGTTATCTGTGAAAATAAAAACCCAGTTTCAGGGCAATCATGACAGTTTGAGCACTTTTAACTCATCCCATTGATTTCAGTGAGAGCCATAGAATTTGCTCCCACACCATGATGTAGCAATGGCCACCAGCTTGGATGGCTTTAAAAGAAGATTAGGCAAATTCATGGAGAGTAGGGCTCTCAATGTCTACTAGGCTTGATGGTTATGTTCTGCTTCCAGTTTTGAAGGCAGTTTGCCTCTGAATCCAGTTGCTGGGATTTACAAGTACAGAGAATGCTGTTGCACTCCGGTCCCGTTTGCAGGCTTTCCATAGGCTGCACACTGTGAGAACAATATGTTGATCTAACTGGACCATTGGTCAGATTCCGTGGGGCTCTTCTTATACTCTTACATTATATGAGAGATCCATGATTCCCCTCAGAGCAAAGGCAAAGGTCCTGAAAGACACCAGCAGTGAAGGGAGATGAACGCTTAATTTTAATTTCATTTTATTTACAGCCCGTCCATCTGTCTTAGGGACTCCATCTTGTATGCCTCCTTCCACCAACTCCTGCAGTCAAGCTGGTGCCAAACACATATTGCTCTGCTTTCCCTTGAACCACATCAGCAAGGCCAAGAGGGGGGTCCTGTCATCTGGGCAGCCCAGGACCTCCATACACACTGCCCAGGCTTGTGTCCCAGAGAGGTCTCTTTGGTGCTGCTAATGCAGCGTTTTGACTTCACCTCCAGAGGCACACTCCATTGTCTCTCGAGACAGATGGATGCCAACAACAACAAATAATTTACGGTTCCCTTTTGGGACATGTCTTTGTGACATAAACAAGTGAACTAAACTCTTCCCCACTGAGTGGATTGTCAGAGGCAAGTCCCGCCTCTCAGAATTTCTATTAGTAATGGAGGTTTTCCTTGAAGGCTGGTAGCAGCTGCTGAGAGCAACTGCAATGGGAACTCTTCTGTGCAGGAAAAGGGGTAACTCCTCTCCCCTGTCACAATGACCCAATCTATGTCAGGACCCCATAGCAGCACTCTGGAAGATAAAATGTTAGGAAACTACATGAAAGTGAAGCCTCAAAGCCCAGCCCTTTCCCTTGCAGCAATGCAGCTCAGTGCTGGGAATTCAGTGTTCAGCGGGACATACTCCCAGTTGGTAGGCAGGATAGCAACCTTGCTGGGTGCTGATGCAAATGAAAGCAGGTTTGGGAAGTTTATGGTTTAGTTTGTATAAACCGTTTACAATGGACAGGGTACCCACCCGCATGAGCTGTGTGATCTTTTACTGCCCTGTCTCACAGGGAAACAATGCAGTAAAACAGCCGCAACTTCATTTTAAAACCAACAAACCGCCTTTCTGAATTCATGTACTGATAGGGGCAATTGAATAAATGGGTGCAATTCACCTATTAATGATTTCATTTGTGATATAAAAAGAGTCCCTGATTGCACAGTGCTCTGCTCTTTTCATAGCCTGTCTTTTGCTTTCTTGGAGTTTTTTATTGCATCCAGTCCTTCCATTATATATTTTAATGAGAGTTGGATGTTCTGGGATTTGTTCTCTCGCTCCTATCATTCAAAGAATAAAACAAGTGACAGGCAGCACCAGGAGAGCCGTCCCACACCATTCCTCTTCTTGTCCCTCAACCTTCCCCCAGCTGGTAAAGCAAACAGGACTTCAGTCTTGCGCTTCTCCCCAAAAATGCTGGGATAAAGACTGAGCAAAAGAACTCAGGAAGAGAGCAGGGGCAGCAACTTCTTCTGCCACATTGAGGCACAGGAGAAAGTGAGGCTGGGCAAGACTTCCAGACTGTGGACTCATCTGCGCTGCACATTCAAAGCAGTATCAAACTACTTAACAGTCACGGTTTTCCCCAAAGGATCCTGGGAACTGTAGTTGGTTAAGGGTGCTGTTAGGAGACCCCCTATTCTACTCACAAAGCTGTGGTCCCCAGAGTTCCCTGAGAAGAGGGATTGATAGTTAAACCATTCCAGGGAATTGTAACAGTGAAATTAAATAAAATGAGGAAACCATACTGTGTAACAAGCAAGTTCTGGGAGAAATAGGATCCACCCCACCATATTCCCAGGAAGAAAGACCCCGTCCACTCATTCACATGATCTGGGGAAATTCTAACCAATCTTGAAAACCTGATCTGTTTGCCCTCAACTGCAATGCAAACACACATTTATGAACAGTGTTTTATGGTTCCGTTTTCTTTACTTTTTTCTTTTCTGAGTACAAGAATGATTCAAGAGGAGCAAATGTTGAAAAATGTTTCTTTTAACTAGCCAT
Organism: Podarcis tiliguerta; assembly: GCF_965153285.1. NCBI lineage: Eukaryota > Metazoa > Chordata > Lepidosauria > Squamata > Lacertidae > Podarcis > Podarcis tiliguerta. Next base: position 67,615,566 of record NC_139536.1, on the reverse strand, counting down.
TATATCCTTTTATTTTTTAAATTATTATTAATTTATCCAATTGCCCACACCTTTTACTATCAATTAGTAGTATAAGATTTTTTTAAGTGACATTATGATTTTAAGGAGTGATCTCCTGACCGAGATAACAATATGAGGGGATCATGCCAGTTTATGCTGCCCTTGAATTGTCTCAGTGTGTTGATAAAACAATGCAGAGAGCTTTCATCACTTTCCAGAGACATCTTCAAAGCTGCTGTCAGCCTTTGTACTTCTGCCTGTCAAATTAGAGTAACATTCTTTGACAACTTTCTGGAAAATTGAAGGTTTCATCTGCATACTTCTTGATGTTCACCTGAAGAAAGAACATGAAAACCCTCTATCTTTGCACTGTTGAAAATGGAACTTCCCAAAAGTGCTCTGACCCAGAAAACCATCCACCAGGCTCTGCTTATTGTAACAATTTACTCCCTCTCATTCACAAACAGAGAGAGAAAGAAGTTTAGATACTGAAACTGGCAAGAAAAGGGCCATAATACATCTCATCCGTATCTTTCTCTCATACACAAACACTGGGAGGGAGTGGGTGGTGCTGTGGTCTAAACCACTGAGCCTCTTCGGCTTGCTGATCAGAAGGTCAGCAGTTCAAATCCCCATGACGGGGTGAGCTCCTGTTGCTCTATCCCAGCTCCTGCCAACCTAGCAGGTCAAAAGCACACCAGTGCAAGTAGATAAATAGGTATCGCTGTGGCAGGAAAGTAAACAGTGTTTCCATGCACTCTGGCTTCTGTCACGGCCGGGTTCCTTGGCCTGAAAAGCGAGATGAGTGCCGCACTCCATAGTTGCCTTTGATTGGACTTAACCGTCCAGGGGGTCCTTTACCTACCTTTTTAGCTCTACACATACACCAGAGCACCTTATATGGTGGGGTAGGGTGGAGCCGCCCTTCTGACAGCAGCATCACTACAGTTTAGTAGAAGGGGTTGGAGTGGGGCAGAATAGCTGATGAAGTCAGGATCTTGTGGACACACCAGCAGACCCAATAAGGCACTCCTACCAAGTGTCCATTTAGCCCAACCTGATCACCACCTTGCCCTGTCCCAGCCCTGTTCTAGAAAGCTGCAGGTTTTAGAAGAATGGCTCCACTGCATTACACAAACCATTACTGACCCACACAGAGTAAGATGATGATGATGATGATGATTCATTTATACCCTGCCCACTCTGGGCAGCTCCCAACAGAATTAATAATAATAATAATAAGCGATAACACATCAAACATTAAAAACTTCCCTAAACAGGACTGCCTTCAGATGTCTTCTAAAAGTCGGGTAGTTGTTTATTTCCTTGACATCTGATGGGAGGACATTCCACAGGGCAGGCGCCACCACCGAGAACACCCTCTGCCTGGTTCCCTGTAACCTCACTTCTCGCAGCGAGGGAACTGTCAGAGTGCCCTCGGTGCTGGACCTCAGTGTCCGGGCTGAACAATGGGGGTGGAGATGCTCCTTCAGGTATACTGGGCCAAGGCCGCTTAGGGCTTTAAAGGTCAGCACCATCACTTTGAATTGTGCTCGGAAACGTACTTGGAGCCAATGTAGGTCTTTCAGGACTGGTGTTATATGGTCTTGGCAGACGCTCCCAGACACCAGTCTAGCTGCCTCATTCTGGATTACACTCTGAGTCCTGCATCAGGTGGAAGTTGTTTGCTGGGCCGTGGTGGCAGGGTGAAATTGCTAAAGAAATTGAGAGATTTCTTTTCTCCCCGGCTATGAGGGTAATTCCATCCACAAATAGAAAGGTGATCACAATAGCAGATTTAACAGCAACCAATTCAGTCAATTGCACAAAATCAAGTGACTGGCTTGGAAGCTTTGATGATTAGGAAGGCTAGAATTGGAGCAGAGCACAAATAAGTAAAGGGTGGCTCACACATTTGCCATGTGTCATTGATTATTCACATATTTGCCTCTGTCAAAGGGGGAAGCAGACAAAGAGTGCTCTGGTAGATTTTGTTTCTCTCCCTCAAGGATATTCTTTTATATTTTCTTTTATATGTTCTAGTTCTTTCCTGAATGCAACGTGAATGCCCTGCAATTAACAGCAGAGAGGTGTAGATGGGAAGGAACACCTTTTCTGAATTAGGGGACAGAGAAAGACTTTGCAGCAGAATGGCCAGTTTCGCCAAAATTGCCTAGCCCAAAGGTAGACAAGCCAGAGTTCTGCCTGATAATAAAAGTAAAAGTGAAGCTGAGATCTCAGGAAAAACTTTAAGGTGTAATGCTTCAAACCACTCTTGCTACAACACCAGTATCTTTTGATGAGATCTTTTAGCAGCTCAGGGAATTTCAAAGGGGCTTTAAATTTCTTTCGACATAAAGAGCTTGTCAAAGATTTCTCTGAAAGCCTAAGAAAGCATGAAAACAAACACCCAAGCTGAATTCATAAATGTTCAGCTATTCTGATCATTTTTTCAAAACCCTAATCTAAACTCAGAACATAGAAACATGGCTGAAGCAATGCACATTCCTTACTTCCAGCACAGATTATTTTTCATCTGCATTGTCACTGCAGTGTAAGTTGAATTGCTTCTTTGCAAAGAGAACAAGATTTATCATTTTTAGCAGCAGAAAGAGAAAGGATTCTTTAAAAATAAGCATTTGAAATAGGAAACATTCATAATGAGGCAGTCAAAAACCTGGCTATGGGGAGATGAAGACTTAGAGCAGGTATTTTGCTTTATGTTAAATTCGAAACAATGAATTTGTTCACAGCAAAGTGGCGTTTGTCTGAAGCACCATGCTGGGGTTGGGGTGATCCGGAGTAGAAAAACAATAGGAAGGGAAGGGATTAAGTACACCTCAAACATCGCTACTTCAGCTCACTCCCTTCCAGAGATGTCGATGTCATTTGCACATGATTACCTTATTTATACTTTATATTTTGTGGATGAACCAGAATGCAGATCTTGTCAAATAAATCAATTTAGGCTAGGGGTAGCCAGCATGGTGCTCTCCGGGTGTTGTGCACTACAATTTGGAGATTTAGAGTGAAGTGTCATCAATATACAGATGGCATTTGGCTCCAACACTCTGATCCATTCATCAGTATGCAGATGATACCCAGCTCTACCTCTCTTTCAAATCAGAACCACTGAAGGTGGTGAAGGTCCTGTGTGAGTGTCTGAAGGCGGTTGGAGGATGGATGGCGGCTAACAGATTGAGGTTGAATCCTGACAAGACAGAAGTACTGTTTTGGGGGGATAAGAGGCAGGCAGGTGTGGAGGACTCCCTGGTCCTGAATGGGGCAACTGTGCCCCTGAAGGACCAGGTGCGCAGCCTGGGAGTCATTTTGGACTCTCAGCTGTCCATGGAGGCGCCGGTCAATTCTGTGTCCAGGGCAGCTGTTTACCAGCTCCATCTGGTACACAGGCTGAGACCCTATCTGTAACTTCACTTCTTGCAGCGAGGGAACCACCAGAAGGCTCTCAGCACTAGACCTCATTGTCTGGGCAGAATGATGGGGGTGGAGATGCTCCTTCAGGTATACTGGACCGAGGCCATTTAGGGCTTTAATTTTTTATTATTTTCATAATAAATGGTTTTTTTATTTATAATAATACAATAAGGTGATACAACTCCCATAATCCTTTACCAACATCTGTGCTGCCTGGGGCTGATGCAAACTGTAGTCTAAAAAATCTGGAGGGAACCACTCAGGCTAAGCAACAGCCGAGGTTCAGGCCTGGGCCTGCAACACAGCAAACAACTTGCTCCAGGCAGTGCCACGAAGGACAATGCAAAGAGGCAGAAAATGGTGCCTGAATTGCATAGTAAGACTTTTTAAATTGTTGGCAAAATATTTTGAGCATAACTGCTGAGGCTAGATTGAAAAATGATTCCGTGGAACAAGAATACAGAACCTTAGACAATTTTATTACATTTGTTAAGGGAATAGCTATCTGTCTGTTGCAGCATATTCCCAAGCACAGAATGCTGGCACTCTTAACGCATAAACACAGATTCCTGTGTATTTTCCTATTACATAGTACAATATGGCTTCTGACATTGCCATGTTACAAACAAGACTTTAACACATTTTAAGATTGCATTATGATGCTGCAGCCCCTAAGTAGCTTCAGTGTCGTAGCGTGGGTTGTCAGCACCCGGGGCAAGGCAAGTAATTTGTGCCCCCTAACCCGGGGCAAGGCAAGTAATTTGCCCCCCCCCCCCCCGCTGCACTGTCCCTCCCCCAGATAGTCGCTCTCTCTCTCTCCGCACCGCACGCCTGGCACCCTCCCCTCCACAGTGGGCGGCGACCCGGTGGCTCGGATCGGATTCACACAGCCAGCACTGCAGTGAGAGAGAGTGAGTGAGCCAGGTAGGGGCAGAGAGCTGCGAGTGCGAGCGCACCCCCCCCAGATGTTGCGCCCGGTGCGGCCAGCCCCCCCTGCACCCCCCACGCTACGCCACTGAGTAGCTTACTTCAGAGTACTTAGGCGGTGAACACATCATACGCTTAAGCATACATAACTCACAAATAATCTTGGGAACTGTAGTTTACCTTTCACAAAGCTACAATTCCAAGCACCCTTAACAAACTACACTTGGCTTCATTTGGAGCGACTGTACAATTCATTGGTTGCATATTACATCCTAGAATACGGTATTGGTATTAATTTACATTAACCAAGTAGCCCAAATATAGAGGAAGCCGTTCTAAAAGTACTTGTTTAGGTGAAGTTGTGCAATGAAGAAGCAACCCTAAGAGATGCTTCCAATATTGTACAACCCTATTCACATTTGAAAAAGTGCAAGCGAGGGATTGGAAAATGCCACAGGCATACATCTTTTCAACATTCTCAGTGTCAAACGCAGAGCTGACATGAAGCTGCTTTGTATTGCTAACCATGTTTCAATACTGAAGAAAGAAAAATACCAGTCTCTTTGAGGCATCGTTCAGCACTCCCTTCAAAAAATGTTTGTTTATTCGCTTTCGGTGCCCACATTCACTGTCATCGTCAATTGTCCTCAAAACACTTGCCATCCTATCAGTGGCATCATTTTGTAACCAAATCCATTGGTGGTATTAGCCACATAGCGTGGTAATATCATTCTATTCCCTGTATTATCTCTGGATGGGATTGCAGTGGCGTAGCGTGGGTTGTCAGAACCCGGGGCAAGGCAAGTAATTTGCGCCCCTAACCCATGGATTTTAGTAGGGGCAGAGAGCTGCGAGTGCGAGTGCGCCCCCCCCCCCCCGATGTTGTGCCCGGTGCGGCCGGCCCCCCATGCACCCCCCACGCTACGCCACTGTGGGATTGCTCATGTGACTAATCTGGAAGGATTTTAAAAATAGCATTCAGTTGGGACAAAAAATCAACTAGAGATGCCAAATTGGTGTTACTACCTGGAAATCAGAACTGGGAAATAAGAGGCACAGCTTTAGACAAGTGTGAATATCAGACGTTTTGAACCACCAAGAAATTCCCAGGAGTTTTGAGGAGTTTGCATCTCGTGTTAATTTCTGATGCATTCAGCGTTGCAAAGATGCACCCTTTTATCCATTTTAAATGGGCTTTCAAAGAGTGCAAGTACAGGTATGTAACATTACAAGAACCCATAACTACTTAGACAACTCTGGAATATTAGTGCACCCTGAGACTAAAAGTTTTATGGAGCATTAGAAAAGTGTCTAATTGTGAATGCCTTGCTGTGATATAATTTATTTTTCATTCTTATTTATTTATTAAATTTGTATTCTGCCGTTTGTTTGAAGATCTATGGGCAGCTCACAGCATAAAAATACAAGATAAACACAAAAATATCATTTGGTATGTCACAAATATAGTTCAAATTTGAGGAAGAAAAATCGATAGTTTGTCTACTACGTAAGGTAAAAACTACAACGGGTCTGATAGCCTTCAGTTGGCAGCTTGCCAAGCAACAGCAGAACTGATATTCTTGCTATGTAGAAGAAAATACCTATTGCCTGAAGGGTTTACAGTTATGTCATTAGAAGTCCTCTGCTATTTTTAAATACTTGGCAGAGGAATAAAAAAGGGGACCTAAGGCCAGGCACTGATAGATCTAGGAGTGAACTTCCTGTCACCACTCATTCTCCTTTAATGATAGGCCACAGGACTATTGGTCTGCCCGAAAGTAGCTTGTGACTGGATGACAGGCTGTGGCTGGAAGGGCCAATTTCTGTGTTGTAAATAACTTCTATATAAATATTAATATATGTAGTTCATCTTTCAAATGAATCTGGTTTGCCTGTCTGTCTCACATCTATGGCCCAACCCAGCTAAAGGATAACTGTTTCACAGGGAGTGAAACTTGGTGGGATTTGAAAGCCTGATTTTGCATCTAGAGAGCATAAGATTAGCTTGCTGGATCAGGCCACTGGCCCATCTGGTCCAGCAAGCTGTTCACCCAGTAGCCAACCCAATGCCTGCGGGAAACCAAGGTGCATTACATGAGCTAAAAGCACTCTCCCTACCTGTGGCTTCCAGCAACTGGTATTCAGAAGCATTGTGGCTTCCAATGCAGAGTTGGTGGGATTAGATAGTAATTGTGGTAGTAAAGAAAAGCCAATCTGTCACAGCCTCTAGCAGACAAACTATATCCAAATGTTACAGATCATGTGAAATCCATAATTTCTGTCCCTAAAACCAAAACTGTGTCCTATAAAATAATGGTTCATATGATCAACTTCAAGCCTTCTGAGGGACACAGAAGACATTCACTTTCCTCCATAGTCTCTTATGAGGTAGGTGGAGCAGGGACTGTACCTTTCTTACCATAAAATAATTAAGACGTGATTGATTGGTATATATTCTTTCTTGTACAGTAAAAAAAGAAAAAGCTTTGCAGCTTCACACCAACCTCTTTATCTGGTGGATGTTCATGTCATCCACGGCTTTATTGGCATACCCAGAACCCTTGACAGGTCTCCAATCACATTTACAAGGAGGGGCCTTGGACACTGCCCTTGGAGTTCTGAAATTAATAATAATAATAATAATAATAATAATAATAATAATAATAATAATAATATATTTATACCCTGCCCATCTGCCTGGGTTATACACCAGAAAGACTCTGTTGTTATTGCTTTTTGTTAAGGCAGAGCAGTGAGGTTTTCCTCCCTAAAAGCAAAAACAAAAAAGCTTTAATGACCTCTACAGATGCACCACAAAATTTGGGAAACTCCTTCCCCATGCAAAATTTTATGGTAGGTTCAGCCTGGCCAGGCTCAGAAATTTTGTGTCCTCTCTCCCCCTTCCCCCACCGCCTGGAAATTCAGCAGCAATCCCCTCTTGAATAAATTATGAATGACTAAAAAATTGACAGGATATCAAAATCATAAAAATATCAAATCCTGGCTCCAATTGCTAGCAATCACTTCTTCCTTGATAAAAGCTTTTTTTGTTTTGTTTTTAAGAAGAAAACATCAGACTTTCCTTTAAATCTCAATTGGCATCCTCATCAGCACTCACAGAGAACATATTTGTCAAGATAGCTACAGCACGGTGACAGTGAAGCTTCTGGCACAGAATGTCCCTCACATTCCAACTGGTCAGGGAGCAAAGCTGTTGGAATGGTTGCAGCCCAGCTTCTGTGAAAGAAGACTTGGATTGAAGCCTCACAAAAAAAGAAGAAGAGGTTCTTCAGGCAAGAATAGCACTGTGGGCCTGGTTGAAGCCAAAAAGGGGTCTTTATATATGCTTCTATTTGCATCTGTGCATCAACCCAGTAGCAACTTTCATTTAGAGCAGGATACAAATGTACTTGAATTTTTAATGTATAGTTTATTCTCAAAAGAGAATGTTGATCTCACCCAGAAATACTCATTGTGCCCATTCATTAGATTCCCTTTCAAGTAAATTAGACATTTTTGCAGTGGAGATTTAGAAGGCAAATCAAGAACTTTGAGAACTGGGCCAGTTTTTTTTAATAAAGTCAGTGAAATACAACTTCCCAACCTCATCCATTTATACCTCTTATGGCTGTTTGAAAAGTGTCAGGTTTTTATTTTTCATGGGAGAGCTTTGCCACTCCTTGCTTGAAGGAATGAAAAACAGTATAGGCTGCTCAGCAGGATATATTGTCTTCTGCTATTTCAAACTGATACATGACGTCCTGGTTCAGATAGTCCTATGAGCTTCTGGCTATGCACACAACCTCTTCTCTGTCTTCATCAGAAATAGATAGCCTTGGCATTTTTGCAGAGGGAAACATGGCCATAGGAAGGCTCTTCTGAAGACTTATGTCCCTTGAACCCCAAAATTCTGTAAAGGGGTTACATGTGTGGGGGAAAGGCTCAGTTCATAGCTTCATAGCTTCTCATCATGAGATGTGAGATAATCTCCTCAACTTCAATGAACCTTATTGTACCAATTGCCCCTTGCATAGCTCCTCAAAAAGTACAGGATGAAACAAAATCATGACTGTATGTTTGTTGTTTAGGGGCTGCCCCATAACAAAAGGTTCTTTGAACAGCTCACAATATAAAATAACAAATTTGAAATAGAAATATCAATAATGAAAATACAATCAGAGAAACTGCATCAAAACAATAGCAGATAAAATCAGGGTCAAATGTGGGGAGGGACAGAGCAGAAAATAAAAACCAGCAAAACTAAAACTGGATTGGGCTGCCCACTGCCCACTGCTAGTACACAAAGCCCTTTCTTGCATCTATGCTGAGATCCATCCCATCATTAAGCACTCCTAAATGTGGTATGCCAGTGTTACAGTCTCTCTACCTTTCACTTGGGAGACAGAACTGCTGGGGAAACCAATTTACACATGAGTAGCCCCACTACTATCTTTGTGTTAACACCTTGGGCCACAGTCCTGTTCCAACTTACCCATTGTTGTTGTTGTTTAGTCGTTTAGCCGTGTCCGACTCTTTGTGACCCCATGGACCAGAGCACGCCAGGCACTCCTGTCTTCCACTGCCTCCCGCAGTTTAGTCAAACTCATGCTGGTAGCTTCGAGAACACTGTCCAACCATCTCGTCCTATGTCATCCCCTTCTCCTTGTGCCCTCAATCTTTCCCAACATCAGGGTCTTTTCCAGGGAGTCTTCTCTTCTCATGAGGTAGCCAAAGTACTAGAGCCTAAGCTTCAGGATCTGTCCTTCCAGTGAGCACTCAGGGCTGATTTCCTACAGAATAGATAGGTTTGATCTTCATGCAGTCCATGGGACTCTCAAGAGTCTCCTCCAGCACTATAATTCAAAAGCCTCAATTCTCCGGTGATCAGCCTTCTTTATGGTCCAGCTCTCACTTCCATACATCACTACTGGGAAAACCATAGCTTTAACTATACGAACCTTTGTTGGCAAGGTGGTGTCTCTGCTTTTTAAGATGCTAGGAGCTTCCCATGAGCATCTGGTTGGCCACTGTGATACCAGAGTGCTGTACCAGTTTGCACTTGTGGCCTAAACCAGCAGGACTCTGCTTATATACTTATGCCATATATTTCCAATATGTTCCTCACTTTTCCTCACCAGACCTCTTGTTTCCATTTTACAGATGCAGAACTGAGACCAGAGGCAGTGAGTTCTCAAGTGACTTGGTAAGTTTAGTAGGGCTAAAGAGGCCTTCCAGGTGTATGTTTGACATGCTACTCGCTGGACCACATGGCATTGCAAAACTAAATAGGTTTTGCGTCTTGTGGGATCCTTAACGTCTGTGTTGTGTGTTTGTGCATTTAAAAAATCATTAAAGAAATGTTATGAAAGGTCACCATATGGAGATAAAGGAACAGACGAGATAAGAAGCAATAAGGCAAAGCAATAAAACTGCCTGTGTTTTCGTGACCTTTTAAAACGTATTCATCATACTGTATGGTGGTAAATCTTGTTAAAGATTTGATGCTATTGCTGTTAGGAGTAGGAGAATCTCAAGCAGCTCATCCACTTACCAGTGATGCTTCCTGGCAGGGTCAGATAATAAGAAGTTTGCCTGTGAATTGAAACCCAAAGTGAGTTATCAGTTACTTGGAGAGGGTTAGTTTGTTACTTATTCTCTCTTCTGGAGGAGATGGCAGCGGTTCACACAAAGGCAAGGTCATCCACCTGAAATTTGAGAGAATCTGTCTTAAATCCAGTGCTCTGCTGCAGACTTCCTGCATAAATTTTAGCCAAGTAATTCAGGCTATTGGTACCTGTGTGCTGCTGACCTGCACCTGCAAAATGCTGATAGGAGTATTTCCCTATCTTTCAAGAGTTTTGTGAGGATGTGTAGTAAGAATTAGAGGTAGCACAAACCCATCAATGGGAGTTCTTGGGACAGTTTGCTTTTAGGTATCCCATTCTTTTCTCTACCACAACTCTAAGATAGGAAGAAAAATATTGCTCCTGTTCCAGCCTCAGATAGAGCACATAGGAGCCAACCCTCCAGGATTAATTGTTAAAGGATATACAATGTTTAAATTACTGTAATGCCAGCCTGGCCCTACTAATAAATGGTTAGGTGACTGGGTTCAGATGACAGGTTGTGGGATATCATTAAAGGCTAGCTAGCAAAATATCTATTGTTTAGATGCTGATGCTGATTATTTTAATCATCATCAACAACAACAATTTTGACCAGTGCAGCTTTCTTCCATTTTTCTTCAAATTCAATGGCTTCAGCAGACAAGCCAAATCTGTAGGAACGCTTTGTTCAACGGCTGTTAAGTGAAAAGTCTATCCTCTCTTTTGCATCTTCGTGCTAACACTCTCCTCCTTTTGTTCAAGGACTGTAGCAAACGTAAGCCAGAACAGTTTAGTTTTCTCTTTTGTACTCTTGAAGCAATATAAAGAGTACAAAATGTACAATAGCAAAATGCCACCTATCTAGCAAAATGGCTTTTAAACAGTCCACTCACACCCTTTATACCAGTAAAACAATTTAGGTTCAATCTGGACATCTTAGCAACTAAATTGCTATGATTTCTCCATCTTCCTCCAAGCTTATTTTCTTTCATGCCCCCATGACTTATGAAACAACTGACACATGGTCTTGTCTGCAATCTCAGCAAATACATTCTCAGGGTGCCAGTCTTCCCGTCACTAAGGGAGTTCAGAGGTCTGTTTCTGCTTCCTCAATGGGCTTCCTTGAAAGAGGCAAATTTGAAATACAGCAAATAAATGAATAAATGCTTTAAGAGCCACACTGCAGATGAAATTAACTGACTAGTTAGTTGAGAAATTTATTTGGGAAATGCATATCATTTGTCTACCCCTCTTTCATAACTGTTTTCTTTTTTTCAGCTGTTCCTCCTTGCTGCACCAACAGGAGGGAAGCGAGACAGAATACCCCTCTCCTTTGGCTCCACTGAGAGGCTTCTCATCTCCCCGAACCATGTCAGCTATCATTCAACCTGGTCTTTCTTCATTTATATAATTTCTGGAATAATTAATGCCTTGCAAGTAATTAGAGCCAGTGTGGGGTAGTGGTTAAGGGCGGTAGTCTTGTAATCTGGGGAACCGGGTTCGCGTCTCCACTCCTCCACATGCAGCTGCTGGGTGACCTTGGGCCAGTCACACTTCTCTGAAGTCTCTCAGCCCCACTCACCTCACAGAGTGTTTGTTGTGGGGGAGGAAGGGAAAGGAGAATGTTAGCCGCTTTGAGACTCCTTAAAGGGAGTGAAAGGCAGGATATCAAATCCAAACTACTCCTCTTCTTCTTCTTCTTCTTCTTCTTCTTCTTCTTCTTCTTCTTGTTTTCCTCTTCCCATCTCATTTTCCTTTTGTATGGTGTGTGCCAATTTGTAAGTCAGAGACAGTGTGGTTGTTTTATAAATCTTTGCAGAGTACCTAGAAAAGCTTCATGGACATCATCACCATAAGAGTGCTGCTGGATCAGGCCAGTGGCCCATCTAGTCTAGCTTCCTGTTCTCCTTTGGGAAGCCTAAAAGCAGGACCTGAGCTCAACGGCCTCTCCTCTGTGCAGTTTCCAGCAAGTGGTATTCAGAAGCATACTGCCTCTGACAGTGGAGATAGAGCATTGCCTTCATGGCTAGTAGCCACTGAATTTGTCTACACTTTTTTTTAAAAAAACCATCCAATATCCTGCTGGCATATTGTTAGGCATTTCCCAAGCAAATCAATGGGGTCTGACCAAAAATGGAAGGCTGAGGGTAAAGCTGCCTCTAAATTGTGCTTGAGTTCTAAGTCCTACAGCAAAGATATGGGATACTTCAGAGATGCTCTTTGGAGCTAGGGACACACTGGTATTCTTCAAGGCATAGGAAGAGTATATATATATATATATATATATATATATATATATATATATATAGTCCATTAACCAAAGTTCACCTCTGTATCCACACCAGTTACTAGCTCTTGTACCAGCCAACTTTTCACCTCAGTCTCATTTCCATCTCAGTCTTATGGTTCTTTACTGACTGACATAAAATCATGTAGCTTCTGAGGAAAGGATTTCCCCCCAGAAATTCTGCAAATTCTACGGATATGCTTTCTAGCTTCTGAATTTGGTGGATACGCAATTATGAAATGAACATAAATTTATGCTGAGGAATTAATTTATTCACCCCCACACACATGTTTTCTAATGTTTTTTTTATAAAAAAAGAGACCAGACATTTAGCTATATAAAGATTTCTCGTAAGTACAAGTTTGCAAATATTCATCTCAACGACCATTCTATCCAATGCGCTGAACAGCACAATGCTACTACAATGATATGTGACATGAAACTGATTGGACAGTCAGGTAAAATTAATCAAGACCATCCACTTGAACTTAGGCCTTCTTATCCATTCAGTCCTCAAGTAAAAAAGGCAATTTGCTTTTTTGAGATGATCTTTTCTCTCTTTCATGCATTTATACACATATACAGGCATAGAATTAATCCTTCATATATAAAATAGTGGGTGTTTCCAGCACCAGCATTGGAAAACAAGTCAAGAACAGCAATTAGCCTCCCAGATAAGTCTTTTGCAGACTTAATAGTAGGTAAGCAAGCTTTTGAGATTTCTTAGGAGACTTTCAAATAGCACACTGAAGGTGCACAAAAGGAATCAGATTTATACACAAATACTACAGAGATCAATGTGTTAGAGAATATAGGTATTGCTTTTCAGGTTTAAAGTTCCTGCAGGAGTCATTATCCATAGGAGATTAAATCTGTAAATTCAGGCAGGCAGAGTCAATGGGCAGTTGTTCAAACAGCCGATTAAAATGATTAATGACAGCCCGAGATGTGCTAATATGCACAGCAGCCTTACAGTACAATGCAGTACGGGTGTTCTTCAGGTAGGCTTCAGGCTTAAATCAAAGATTTATAAAACAACCACACAGTTTCTGACTTGCAAAATGGGATGGGAAGAAGAAAAGAAGGCATGAATAACACTGCCACAATTAGGGCTTATTTGAGTTTAGGAATGGGGAACAAGCCCAGGCTTTGCTAATGTCCGGCATCAACATCACAGAGAAACAGTAGTCAGGTGGACACCCATCTATTTCTGGTTCTTGCTAACCTTGGTTTCCCTAGAAAAGTTGCCAGCTCTCACTCAACTTACCTCACGGGGTTGCAAAGGTATTATGGAGTAAACAGTATACATGCCCCTCCGTTCCTTGCACTAAGGTTAGGTTGGCTTTGGCACGGAATAATCCTTAGGAGCAATCTTGGGTAGGAGTTCAGTAACATGCTTTCTTTTCCATGCTTCCTTGACACATGTGCTTCTGGCTTATCAAGAAGAGTAGAAAGAAGTTGTGCTTGAAACTGAATACCCTCAGCGTGACAAAGGTGATACTGAAACAAGGTTTTTCTGAAAGCCAGTGTGATATGGTGGCTAGAGAATGGACTCGGACTGGAGAGACGAAGTTCCCAGGGCAGAATTTAAACAACCCGCAGCCATAAAAACAAAGTGGGTCCTAAAAACATACAACACAAATTCCCACAGAGTGGTTGTCTAGTGTGGCAAGGGAAAATGTGGTATAAAGAATCAGTGCGACATGGAGTTAGAGTGTCAAACCAAGACCTGGGAAACCAGCATTCCAATCCCCATTTCGCCATAAAGTTCACTGGGTAACCTTGGTCTGTTAATTTCTCACAGGAATTTGTGTGAGGGTAGACTGGGGAGGGGAAGAACCATGTATGCCAGTTTGACCTCCTTGAAGGAAAGACAGGATATAAATGTAATAATAAAATAAATAAATAAATAAATAAATAAATAAATAAATAATAAGGTTCACAAATTGGATGAGTGAAGAGGGGTTGTCATAATAATCTAGTAGATGGGGGAGGGCAGAATATTTTAATGAGGAGCTAACATACATCGGTACCAAAAATTAAGTCTGTTGTCCTACAGACACAATCAGCATCCCCGAGTTTGTGCCAGAGTAAGCACTTTGTTGGCAGACGCTGAAATGGCTTGGTAACTACAGGTTGTGAGCCCATTTGTCTTCTGTGCCCTTGAAAGCATCTCTTTTTGTAATCCACGGAGACTGCAACAGAAAGCCTGGCTTTTCAGACATCGTGATGCAGTTATAGAAGCTTTCACATCCTATACTTCTAGGAATTACATTGAATTGTGCCATTTGCTACATAGCAGGGATATAGATAGGAGCAATATTTTGAAACACCCATGGGTAATAAGAATTTGCCATCCACTCAATTGCTACTGGTTAAGTCCCTAACAGAATCATTCTTAATTGAAGAAGCAGCGAGATCTCACAGCATGGGGCTATTACTTGCAGGGCTCAAATTTAGCATCAACTGAATTCTCCCTAGGGAGCTTTGAGACAGCAGCAATAGCAGCAGCAATGCCAGAGCCCACACAATGAGTGAGTCTGAATTCCATTAACTATGGAGCCAGCTTGCCATACAGTATCCCCATTTAGTCTTCCAATTATTATTACACCATGGACAGTGGGGTTGAAGTGGCAGATTGTTTGCTGAATGGGGGATTTGCTCAAAAGAATCCATCATTTCCATAAATAATGCAAAAATTCTCCCAAGTGTTAAAGCATGTAATTGTTTTTCTGACATCAACTTAAACAATAATCTGTGTGTAAACAAGACATTGTCATGCATTCTACTAATGATTGCTAATTAAATCTGCCCTGTTGTTACTATTTTCCAAAATAATTCAAATGCCTCAAGTTGTTCTACAGTACTGGAAGGTTTGGCTTGCATGATTAAGAGAGTAGCATTAAATAATAAGCCATGAGCACAGATAAGCTTTTAATTGCTAACCTTTCAGTTGAACTTCTCCATTTTAGTATTCCCTTTACCCTATTATTCATTAGATATCTGTCATTTTTTAAATATAGTCATTAATTGCACTAGAAACACAAATGAGTTCTGTTTTTAGCTTCCCCTGGTGTATAATGTAGTACAGAGAGAATTTGAACACAGTGATGAATAGGTGAACTGAGCAGTTTAGCTTGGAGCTTATTCCTTTGCAACACAAAGCTTAGGTTGGGGCTCTGGGCTCCCCATCCCTCATGCACTGGAGCCCTGCTCTCTTACTCTATTGCTGGAACAAGGACCCACAGCCCTGAATCAGCAACAGCGGTTAGTACAGTCACCATCAAAATTGTTTCCCGTTCTGAAGCTTGTGTCAGCTAGGACCTGTAGCAAAGAGAATTCCCTTGCTTTGAGGTGAAAAGTTGGGTCTGTTTTGTTCAGCTTTTTCACATTGGAAAAACGTGAAATTTGAAGTACAGATGTTGGTGGGGAACATTGTTCATATCTCCACATTGGTCCAAAAGGTTCTAATCAAACAATCTCATGCCTAAATTCTCAAGGACTGAATTTATCAAGCACCCCTTCCTCAGATATATATATGCAACTCCATGTGGTCATTCATGGTATCTTGTGGAATGTTCAAAGATGGAATTCATTTGTAAAAGATTTCACCAACAAAAACTGTGAAGATACCCTCACTCAGAAGCCTTTCCTCAAACAAATGCCTTGTTTAATTGAAAATTAATATTCTCACGCCATGAAAGGCAGTTGGGATCACTGAAATTCAAATCTCCAAGATCTCAGCCATGGTTTTTATTTATATTTACGCATCTTTCCAGATAAAGAAGGTTAGAGGGAGTAGCAATGCATGCAGAACTATAACAATAATTTAAAGATGTTCCATTGTGTGTAATTGTTTGCTAGGGCTGCATCTGATTCAGGGCTCAATCCACAATGGTGAAGCAGACTCTATGAAGGCTGCCTGCCTCTGCCTTCTTCCTCACTCCTGCCTGGCTACCCCACCTTTTGACAGCCCCAGATTACTCCAGATATAATCCAGAATTATCCGGGGCTGTTTCAACCCAATCAAAATGGCCTGATTTGGTTCTGGCTTCTTGTAAATTGGTGCACAGCCCCATTGTTTACATCTTCTATGTTTTTTATCTTGTGGCTCCATTTTCAAATGCTCTTTGTTAACCATGAGTGATAACATCTCATGCCACTCTTTTGTTTCCTGTGCCTTTTATCATCTCAGTTAGTTCCTCCTATGACACATGAAAGGTAAACTGCATTCTAAAAGTTTGAGTCATTTTGATATTTTGTATTTGTCTTTTAATATATGCCTTTAATATTTTGAAACTAGTGAGTTTTCCCTCTGTATGCCTAGATGGTCAATGTGATTTTGTCAGGGAATGCCACCAAATATTCTTCCATTTATTTATCAATAGTATTAAAAATAGATTTGGTGCTTGTGAAAGACAGCAGTCTGATAACTCCAGGATATTATTATTTTTCAATGTATTTTATGTGAGTGAGGGACAAAGAGAAATGTTTTTAGCCAAAGGAGGCAAATAAAATGTTTCTATGCAATATTTTCTACTCACTACCAGGATGGAAAGACTCTCACTTTTCCCATGCCTTTTTCAGCAATATTGTCAGCAAGAATTGGGGCTTCACTAGGTGGTCTCCCATTTTTATTTTGAAGCATTAAATTATTGTTGATATTGCTGTTTGTTTGTTTGTTTGTTTGTTTGTTTCTAACCTGCCCTTCCTCCTGAAAGATGCCAGGGCAACAATGTAGTAAAAATAATGCAATGGAAAATAAAACCCATTTAAAACATTATTTTAAAGAAATTGGAGTGGTCTAATTTTCAAAGAGCATTTTAGATGAGAAAAATTTAGATCAGAAATATTTCCTATCCACCCTACCCAAAATGTTCACTGTTTCGGTCCTGTTCCCTGCCATTGCTTCTGCAGCATGTTGTGCTTCGGCACCACATTTTCCTTCTCATTGCATCTTCCTCAAATAATCACATAGGCAATCCTAGACCTTTTGACATAATATAGCAAATTAGATGGTGTTGTGACATAAAATAGCCCATCAAACTTGACTACATATGGGTTGATTTCACTGGGGGCAAATCAGCCAATTCAGAAGACTGTGAATACTTTTGGAATTTGCAGATCATCCCTCTTGAATAAATCTCACACACATGCCACTGCTGAAAACATTTAGAAAAATCACATATGCCAAATTTATGACACTCTATAGTAAACGTTTCCTTTTTTGCTATCATAATTTGAGGCCTTGGTCTTTCACCAGAGCTTTCAGATAAGCAAATAAGAAACTGGGTTGTATATTTTTATCATCATGATTGTTGTAGCACAGCAAACATCACAACTTGACTTTCACTTCATAACTCCTGGCCTAGCAGCTGAAGTAATAGCCCTAATTTCATGTCCTTGTAACTCACTTTTGGTTGATGTTGCTGAAAGTGCAGAACCTGAAGGTAATAGTATAAAATAAAGGCTTTTCTCTGTGGGTTATTTTCTTGACATTTGGGATTTGATTTGCTCAAATTCTGAGCCTCGGGCAATGGACTAACAATATGAGACTTCACCGAAATGTATATCATACAAAAGCGTAGGACAAATTGTAAGGACATGCTTGTGGGGTCGTTTGTGAGAGTGAAAAGAAATATGTGGTTCATCTGTGGTTTAACACAGCAGAGAGAATTGCCCACAAATTACATCTAGGCACCAAAACATTTTTTTTAATCAAGAGAGTTTTATGATATGTTGCTTTTCAAAGTATCCATTGAGTAAGCAAGCTTTGCAATGTCGGTGACTGCAAAGCCGTCTAAACCCAGCTGTATTGGCTTCTATGACCCTGATCACAAAAATGCAAATTGCTAATAATACCTCCGTTATTTAGCCCAGTGGTTTTGTATCTTTAGTGCAGAAAGCATTTAAAAAGGGAGGGAGGGAGATTTCCTGCGCCTTTAATAGAAGAGGGGTTTTCAGCAGGTGTAAAAAGGTAAAGGTACCCCTGACCATTAGGTCCAGTCATGGACAACTCTGGGGTTGCATTCTCATCTCGCTCTATAGGCCGAGGGAGCATGCGTTTGTCCGCAGACAGCATGTCATAAATTCCCTCTTGTATACAACTATTTAAAGTGCATGATCCAGGAACTCCTAGTGTGCTGGAACAGTTCTACTTACTTGAATGGGAGTGTCAAGGTCAGGGCTGTGTGCTCACACCAGCAGTAGTAGCTAGTGTAAGGTTACCAGATTTTTTTCAATGAATCCAGGGACACTTTTCAACTTCAGTAGGAATGATTGGATTATGTCAGGGGACTGATTTGTAAATCCGGGGACTGTCGCCGGGAAACGGGGACATCTGGTAACCTTAAGCTAGTGCCAGTTGTGTCTGGTAGGGCAGAAGACGGAGAGCCCAAAAGTAGGTGCAGACAGAGCCAATAGCAAGCAGAACCAACCAATTCCTGCTTTGTCACCATCTTCCTGTTGCTTTCTACAAGGTCAAAAATAGGGCTGGGAGGCTTCCAACAAAAATAAAGGAAACAGCCACCACCATCATTAAAAGCTCCCCAAAACAGGGCTGCTTTCAGATGTCAACAAAAAATTCTATATGCTTATTTAACTCTTTGACCTCTGTCCGGAGGGCATTCCACATGGCGAGTGCAACTCCAAGAAGGCCCTTCTCACAGTGAGGGAACTGCCAGAAGGCCCTCAGAGCTGGACCTCAGGGTCTGGACTGAACGATGGTGGATGGAGACGCTCCCTCAGGCATACAGGACCAAAGTTGTGTAAGGCCAAAGCCAGTTGGGCCTGGCTGGGGGCAGACTGAGGTTGGTGGGACAATGCCCTAATGGACCAGCCTCCATTGGGGGACTGGCTTCACAAGCATGATGCTGCCCTGCCCTTGCAACATCTCAGTAAATACCAACAATACCATGGTTGGAAGGAATACACTGCTGCTGTCCTTGGATGCTTGCAGTACAAATGAATCCAAAGATTTTCATATGCTTTGCAAGCAAGCCAGTTTTGATAAAGTTAAGCATGTTTATAGCAAAGTAACGGTCTGAAACAACACCCAGAATCTATGTTTAGACATAACATGAGGATATATCTCTTGGAGCACGAACACAACACTTAGCACGTGCTTTTTTGTAAGACAAAACCAATTAATCATGAAACTTAGGTATGAAGGATTAATCTGGAAGAAGGATCAGAGGATATGCCTCAGGTTTAAAATTAAACACTGCTGTGGAAGTTCAAGCTGTGTTCATAGTGAGAAATATTCATTCCTGCTAGACATAATTTGAGATACTGTTGTGTTTATACATAATTAGTTTTCACAGGATTATGAGTAATTGCCTTGATGGTTCTCTCTTCCTTTTTTGCTAAAATATTCCTTGTATATTTTCATGAACTTTTCCCACCCTCAAGATTCCCATAAAGTTTACAATTGCCTTGTTTTTTTGTTTTTGGACTTACTCTGGCAAGAGGCATTATTTTGATATACAAAAAGGATTACCACAGCAAACATTAGAAAATGAAGGGTGCAGGGGTGGGGAGGAGAATTGGGATGGGGAGATGCAAAGAAAGACTGGCCTCTAAACTTTTTACAAAGCAATATAACCAGGTATATACAGTTTGCCTTTCCAGTGCATTTGATCCCTCTATAAAATAAACAATAATTTTCTAATTTCTAAGCTGTTCATAGCTAATTGATGCTTTATTTCCAACATATTTATGTATGCTGATACTGTTGCCAACTTCTACTCCTTTAAAAGGCTCCCACTCCTTTAACATTCACATGGATTTTGGTAATCTATATCACACAAAAATTCATTGAGAAAATGATTTAGAAGCTGAAATACCAATGAAATACCAAATCAATGGACTGCTCTCTGGAATAAAAAAAAAACTTTTGTGCTCAATTTCTTCACACATAAGGGAGAAGAACTCAATTAAGATCTTACATAGGTGGTACCTTGTCCTGTAGAATTATCTTGAATGTCTGACACTGTAAGTCCTGGGTGTTGGTGAGGATATGCTGTAGCAGCAGCAACTTTCTTTCACATTTGGAGGCAATGTGACACAGCATATGAGCTTTGGACAGCTATCGTTAAAGAAATACAAACAATCTGTAATATAACAATTGAACAATCTCTCTTAGCCTTGCTAGGGATTATAGATGAGTCAAATGAACAATTGTGTTATAAGGAACTGTTCATGTTTCTTCTGGAGGCAGCTTGCCTAGAAATTGCCAAAACAGGACTCTAGGTATGTACAAATTTGGTCTGTGAGAGCAGGGCTCTTCCAATATTCTTAAGAACTGGAGACATATAGAGTAGGAACTGGACACTATCACTATCACTATAAGAGCTTTTTGTATGTACCTCACACAATTGCTGTCATGGGATAGAAAGAGGACTAGCCCTGCTCCTGCCAATACAGTTGTACCTTGGTTTAGGAACTTAATCCATTCTGGAAGTCTGTTCTTAAATCAAAGCATTCTTAAACCAAGGTGTGCTTTCCCATAGCAATGGGGGACTCAATTTACAAATGGAACTCAACAGGAAGCGAAACATGTTCTTATTCCAAGGCAAAGTTCACAAACCAAAACATCTACTTCCAGGTTTGCAGCGTTCTTAATCCAAGTTGTTCATAAACTAAGCTGTTCTTAAACCAAGGTACCACTGCACATCTCACACTGACCCTGCAGCTATGTGGATGCATCCTTATAGAGCAGGCTTCCCTATTCAGACCTTTCCTCCTAATTTCTGAATGACAGGGATGTGAGGGTGCGGCAAGCAAGCAAGCCTCCTCTCCCCGTTTGATTCTTACAACAACAGGTAAAAGTATTAGATCCTAAGAGGAAATGACAAGAAGTCGAACAATGCATGCTAAAGGATGCTTTTAAAAGCATTAAGGAAGCATTTGCAAAAGAAGAGAAGAAGAAGAAGAGTTTGGATTTGATATCCCGCCATTCACTCCCCTTCAGGAGTCTCAAAGCGGCTAACATTCTCCTTTCCCTTCCTCCCCCACAACAAACACTCTGTGAGGTGAGTGGGGCTGAGAGACTTCAGAGAAGTGTGACTGGCCCAAGGTCACCCAGCAGCTGCATGTGGAGGAGCAGAGATGCGAACCCGGTTCTCCAGATTACGAGACTACCGCCCTTAACCACTACACCACACTGGCTCTCACTACTGCCCTAATTTGTAAGAGGAGAGGAAGGGAATTTCCACCAATTCCCCTCTCCCCATGCATCTAACCCCTTCTCTACATACCTGCTGGTCCAAAGACTCTCCCAACTCCCCAGGCCAGATTTTTGGAGGGTGCCAAGAAGATCTGATAAAGCTTGCCTTCACCTTTTCCTCCACCAGAACTCTTGCCAGTGGAAAGGGTGAGGAATTTTTTGCTGGTTCCTCCCTTCCTTCCGAAGCCTATGGGAGCAAACTGACGATCCCAGTCAGAATATTTACACTGAGAATGTGTTTTCCAATTTTAGGAGAGGAGGAAATAGATGCTTCCCAACAGAGATATTTGAACTTGTATCTCAGTTTTGCTTTTTAATGGATGTATACATCTTACTGTGAGGTCTGCTGGTCAGTTCAATAAATTGACTGATATGCTGTGTAGGTAGGCATGCTATCCTCATTACAGTACATTCATCCCTATCCAAAATCAGAAAGCTCATTCAAAATCAAACACAAAAGGAAAGATGCAAAGTGCATGAAAGGAAATATAAAGAATGTTTTTCAATCAAATTGTCAAAGTGCTGGTGATAAATATATTGAAATCAAAATCCACAAGGCATTCATTTCAATAACGTATGTATCCTTGCTGTATCTGGTATTTGACTTTTCAGCTCTTTGTGTGAGCTCCTCATGTATTACACTTAAAAAGAAAATAGCACCCAACATTTCATTTCAACCCTTAGAGCACCTCAGCTAAAATCTCTTTGTCTACTTCTCTTACTCAGCTGTGTAATGATGTGACCATTTTTCCTCCTCCCACAACACTTTCGGCCACCTGTCAGACGACCAAAATTAAAAACAGAGTCTGATTAAACAACTCTCTGTGGTGCAGTTGAGGCAGCTTCATTAGTGCTTCAGTTTACGGTCGCTGAGTGAGCCGCGCCGCTGTAACTTCTCACGGTTTATGGGAAGCCGATTTGGAGGCACAGGATGTGGGGTACACAATTTTGCACAGTTGCAAACTTTTGATTGCATGAATTATGCATGAGGGCTGGCCCACTGCCGATACTCGGTGGTGGTAGATCAGAACAGGCGCAGTAGGACTCCCCCCCCCCTTTCTTTCCTTTGAGAGGAAGCAGAAGTCCCTAAGAATATAAACCTCTCGCCTACCCATCCCCAATGCCCAGATTTGTGTGTGTGTGTTTTTAAAGTGCATCTTGAGTTCTCTCTCCTGCTCATCTCCCAGCTTCCCCGCTGTTATACTGAGAACTGCAGGGGAGGGGAGACGCAGGTTCAAGGCTCTGGCTGCAGATTGTTGCACACATCAATGGCTCTTCTCTAGCGTGAACACAGCAAGCATCTCTGAAAGCTCTCAATGTCACTTTGCTGAGGATGACAGTCTCATCTTCCCCAATTGCCCATGTGCTCTGTCACATGATGTAACACTTTATTAAAGTGTTCGGAGCTCCGGCTTCCTCCCACTGCCGTCCTCTTGTTACAACTGCAAGCATATATTTGAAAAGTAAAGAGAGAGAGAGAGAAATAGACAGGAGCAGTCAGAATATAATTTAGTAAAAGGTAACTCTTTGTTGCTATTGTTATGCCATCCTACTTATTATTCTATGTACATCCCTCTACACTGAAAGAAATAGGCCATTTCCTTGGGTATTATTAGCAGGCGATAAAGAATTCTGCAGTAAAGCTATTCAGATTCTGCAAAGCCGGAATACATTATGTATTGCAACAACATACAGAGGTACTCGATGCGATTTCATTTCCAGTGACAAGGTCCTGTGCATGTAAGCCCAGGTCTTCTTGTGACAGCGGCAGAAATAGCTCCATGGGCCAGAGCCAGAAATGAAAGAATTGTGTGGATTTCGGAATCACAGCTGTTATCTCTCATATATTAACAACTAGCATGTTATCAACCCACACTCCATAGGTTTCATCCATATGCCTTTTGTATGAACTACATGCCCTGTATCACACGGTGAAAAAAGGAACCTTCATTCTACTCTGCCATCCTTCTCTTCTCCCTGTCCACTTTTACAGCGTCCTCCTTGACCTCACTTCATGCTGGTCTGCTTTAATGTCACAGTGGGCCTTAGAAGTTAGAAGTGTTATAGCTACGATGGATAAGAAATTGGTGTATTATTATTATAAATAATAATAATATTAGTATAGCATATTGCATCCGATTTTTATTAAGATATAATTACTACAATAAAAAATAAGATGCAACAGAAATACAGTGAAATACATCAACCATCAATCAAAGCAATCATATAAGACAGAAAAATCACAACTCTGGGGAAGAAGAAAGAACTCCCAAATTAAAAGATGAAAAAGAAGCATCACCAAACCACCCATCTATCTCAAACAGGAAATGCGTCCCATTGTCTTCTGCTACCAGGATTATTTCATTCTCCCCAGAAAACCCAAACAAACCAGGCAACTAACCATGAGTCACAAGTGTGTGAAAACCTCCCTTGCTCAGGGATATCAAAGAGCAAAAGAACAAATGTATAGAATTGCAATGAAGAAACTGGGTGTTTGAAATACAAGTGCTGTCCTATCTATAATCTACAATTTGAAGCAAACGGTTGCAGGGGTTCTGCAATGCACAATGAAGGAGGGAGGGTGGCTTGGAGGAGCGGGGAAAACACCTCTGTATTTGTTGAGACTGACAATCTGTTTTATAGCAACGCTGCTCCTTTAAAGTAATTCTCAGCATATTGGTCTACATACGGTGAGGTCAGTCACAACAAATCAATTTCACTATGATTGCATTTTAGCCACAGTCATATTTCTCCTGGAAATCTTGCCAGAATCAGATGTTCAGTGGGTGGGAACATTGATTTCCCTTCTGTTCCCTTTCTCCCCCTCCCCTCCCCCACTTTGATCTGCTTGAATTCCACTTTAAGGCACATCAAGAAGAGCAGCTTGTTCCAAACTGGTCTCAGCTGATGAGGTGGTAGTACTTCTGAGGGAGAGAAACACCTCACATGCCTCATGAAAGGAGCTAATGACCTGTATTTCTCTCACAGCTGTAAAATAAAATTCCATCACTCACAAGAACTACAGGAGGAAATGAGTTTGAAAAGAGACTTTTTGATAGGTGAAATGCAGCTGCTGTCCTTTTGGGTGATGTTTTATATGTCTGAAAGAACTGAACCTCAGCAATTCACAGAATATTTGCTCCAATTCCTGCAAACACAAACAATAAAGACCATATAGTAGAGCCAGGTCAACTTCACAGGTGCTATTTGTTTCTGGGATAAAGACACCCCCGCCAGCATGTGTATCCTATGGACTCTCTCAGGCACGATGAAAAAATTAATTCTTTAGGGATCTGAAGACCTCAGATTTGTCATTTTGATTAGCATAGTTAAAAAGTGATGTCTTCAGGCTATTTCTATGACTTCAGAGGTAAACAAAAAACAAACAAAATCCATGTAAAGAAACAGCTAATGTTCAGGCCAACTCTATGACTGCTTCTTTCTTTTTCTTTTTGTGTCTCACTAACTCACACACCTGTAGTTAACTCAAACATGAATGTAACATTATTGAGGGTTGCCTGAGGCAAAGGGCAATATAGCACCCTCCATTTTGCATAACAGACACCAATTATACTTCTGCACTGTCAGTGGGTTAGTTTCTTCCACCTCACCTGAGTTTAAGAGGAGCAAAGCATGTAATGTGGCGCCCACAGCTGTTTCCTCCAGTAGAGGGGAATTCTGCCCCCACTCACAGTATCTACCGCTTGAGGTGCCCTACTTCACTCTGGCTCATGATAGATCTAGCTCTCACACTATTTCATTGTTGACATCTGTCTGTCTCAAGAGACAATGGAGTGTAACTCAGGGGTTAAGTCAAACCACTGGAGAATGCCAGAGCCTGCAGTGGCTGTAGAGACTGGTAACTTGTAACAGTTGCCTCCTGCATTGTTTTTGCTATGTTAGCAGCATTAAAGTGATTTCTCCAATGAATGTTCCCCCACTGAACCATGGTCCTCCCCATCTCCCTCTCAACAGGCTAAATCCATTTAAGTTAGGTACATCTCCTTTGAACAGAGCCCAGCTCAGGTTTGGGGTTGCCGCTGTCACATTCTGTTCTCTTTTTCTCAAGCAAAATTTTGGGGAAGGAACAGAGGTAGGTAACAGGTGGGTGAGGACTCTCCTTGACTATAATTATTTAAGCTGCTATTGCATCAGGCTGCAGCAGACAGTGAGGTGGAAAGTAGGGCTCAAACCATCATTTGTGCTGAGAGCTCCCCTCCATGTTAACTAACCCTCTCATTTGGAGGGAATTGCTTCTTGGAGGATAGCTACTTTACTACCACACTGGGGTAAATTACTTAGATATTTTAAGGTTGAACCCAGAAGATATTTGAAAGTGCTACCTTAAGTGATTTGTCCTCCTTTTTCTAGTGGAGAAACTAAATTTCAAAGTAAAGTAAAAGTTCAGAAGCCCACGCTAGGAAAATTAATGTGAGCTTATGGAAAACTACACAGAGGAATTGCGTTCCAACACCATGTCAAACTCTATAGCCAGTACTCTACTGCCTTCTATCTACTTTGCAATCTGAATTTGCGATTAGTTGGTGAAATTGCTTCCAGATCACCATAATAACCCATTTATATTTCATCTACTCTACATTTATGTTTTAGTAATTTTCTATGAATGGCGATGATAGAGTATCTCACTTATGAAATACAGGAGCATTAATTCCTTCCTATCAAATACAGTATTCTATCAGAAAAATTCTGCCTCTGAAGAAGAACCTTTCATACAATGACACATTAATGAGATATGCTCGTCACCTCCTTTTCATAACATTCTTTTAATCAAAGCTCACATCTTGTTCTGTAATACCATTATACTTCATAAATCTAAATTTCTATCTGAGGTGTTGAAGACCTTTTATCATGCCATTTTTTTAGTATTATTGTCTTTAACCTTTCAGATTTTTTTTAGTATAAGAAATAATCTCATATGCATGATAGCATTACCCCAGTATACCTATGAGCTACACGCAAGCTTATTGCAAGTGCCAATATTGACATTTCCACAGGCATAATTGAATGAACTATTTTAGCTGGTCTAATAAATTCTATTATAATTCTTCTGTTTTCACTAAGAAAGGGGGCTTAAGTCAAAAAGTCATCATGACATAGACTCTCCAGATATAGTGCCTGTATCGTAAACAAGCCACATTGAAGGTTGCTTTAAATGGTGGCGCTGTAACCACTGACAATGATTGCTTGGTTTGCTTGGTATCTGATTATTGGCAATGAATATCTTTATTGAAAAATAATGAATATAGTGGTACTATGGCTAATCTGCTGCCCTCCAGTTGTTGTTAACCAACAACTTCCACTATCCCTGACCATTGGCCATACTGGCTGGGGCCAAGGAAAGCTGCAGATCAGTAGGTTAGCTACCCATGCCCTAAAGAGAGATGCCCAGGGCCAGGCTTATGATAAATAGTGCTGTGGGCAATATGTGTGTTTCTGTCTCTCACACAAAACCAGTCAGTTCTGCTACCAAGCTCTGTAGCTTGTGCAGGATTTCTAAACCTAGCTGTGTAACAGGCTCTACTGCTCCCAGGCTTTCCCAACAATTTCTAGGTCAAGGACACTGAGCTACCTCAAGTAACTTTACCCTCACTGCAAAGAGTACCTTCAACGAACACCAAGCTCAGCTCAAAACCCCGTGCAGCTCCATGCCCAGAACCAGCACTCGGCACACCCATTCAAAGCCTGGCACTGTTATTCACCTCCATTTGATAATTTTAAGGGAGTTTTTGGAGGTGTTTGTTTACCTGCTTGGTTTAATTTATTCCCAGCTGCCTTGATGGGATGGGACGCAGGTGGCGCTGTGGTCTAAACCACAGAACCTAGGGCTTGCCAATCAGAAGGTCGGCAGTTCGAATCCCCGCAACAGGGTGAGCTCCCATTGTTCAGTCCCAGCTCCTGCCAACCTAGCAGTTCAAAAGCACATCATGTGCAAGTAGATAAATAGGTACCACTCTGGCGGGAAGGTAAACGGCATTTCTGTGCGCTGCTCTGGTTTGCCAGAAGTGGCTTAATCATGCTGGCCACATGACCCCGAAGCTGTCTGCAGACAAACACCAGCTCCCTTGGCCGGTAAAGCGAGATGAGCGCCGCAACCCCAAAGTCATCCGCGACTGGACCTAATGGTCAGGGGTACCTTTACCTTTACCTTGATGGGACAACTTCATTATCTGCCACTGATGTTGTGTGTCAGGCCATACCTGCTGAAATCCCTTCTTCCATGCAATGAGTAACAGTGCAGGATCTCTGTCCTCTTTCACATCTGTTCACTCTACCAGTCTATTGATAACCGCTAGGAATGCAATAGACCAACAGTCCTCACATATAAAGTGGGGTAGCAAGATCACAACCCCTGCCACATCGCTGCCACTGACACATGCACTAGCCATGCCTCCTGGCAGCAATGTGTCTGATGAATGTGAAGATGAGTGCTATGTGCATAGAAATGTACTCAGATATAGCTCCTCTACCTCGGGATGAATCTATGCCAATCAGCATCCACTCCTTGTGCAGAAAAGCTTTGTGTATATTCCTCAAAATGTGCGCATGGCTCACAGACATGCGGCCAGAAGAAGAGGTTCTACCCCAAATTGAAAAGTGAATCGGGATGTTTGTGGGAGTCTGATTGCACTGTTAACAAGACATCTCAGTTTGGATCCAAGGCTCCATAAATGTTTGAGTGGCTCTGTGGACTTACCAGTCTCAAAAACACACAACTGTTTTTTCTTGCTTGCTTGCTTGCTGAGAAATGAAACCAAGCTGACTGGGGAAACCCCCAGAGTTTGAGAGGGGAGGGATGGAGAGGGAAGGGGACCTTTACTTTTGACACAAAAGTCTAGCACTCAACTACAGCAGGAAAAGCCAACAACAACAACTTATTATTTATACCCCACCCATCTGACTGGGTTTCCCCAGGCACTCTGGGCGGCTCCCAATAGAGTAAAACATCAAACATTAAAAACATCCCTAAACAGGGCTGCCTTCAGATATTTCTAAAAGTCAAGTAGTTGTTTATTTCCTTGACACCAGATGGGAGGATGTTCCACAGGGTGGGTGCCACCACCGAGAAGGCCCTCTGCCTGGTTCCCTATAACCTCACTTCTCGCAGGGAGGCAACCACCAGAAGGCCCTTGGATTATAATGGAATTAGAATATCATAACAAATCTGTAAAATCCAGTAAAAACAGCACAGCAATATTAAAAGCTCTTTCTTTAAAAACAGTCTGTCTACTGCAGGAGTCCTAACTGCGCTGAAGAACGACTCGAAGGCCCTCGGAGCTCGACCTCAGTGTCTGGGCAGAATGATCAGGGTGGAGACTGGGCCGAGGCCGTTTAGGGTTTTAAAGGTAAGCACCATCACTTTGAAACGTGCTCAGAAATGTATTGGGAGCCAATATCGGTCTTTCAAGACCAATATATCGCCTCGGCGGCCGCTCCCAGTCACCACTCTAGCTGCTGCATTCTGGATTAGTTGTAGTTTCTGGGTCACCTTCAAAGGTAGCCCCATGTAGAGCGCATTGCAGTAGTCCAAGCCCATCCACCACCAATGACCTTTCCACCACTCCAGCCTCTGCTGAGGAGCCATGCACTTTCCCCCCATCACCATCCAAACCCCCATGAGTCTTACAGAACCCCCCCCCATAAAATGGCAACGTCTCCCTTGTGGGAGAGCCACTACAGATAACATTTTGAAATTTGGCAAGCTTCACTCACTCAGAAAGAGTGCCCATGCCAGCAAATTATATCCAATTCTGGCAGAAAACGAGCAAGTTATTAACTTTCCCTTTATTTTTTAAAAAAGTCAACATTGCAAGGTTCCTCCATCCTCCTACAATTTGGCAGGCTTTATCCTCTATGGATGGGTTCCTACAAATTTCATCTAGTTCCTTGAAAAAGGGGGAAACATCATTAAGAGCCATTTTTAGATATCCCATTATTGGGTAGGGAGAACCAACCTTCATTTTTAGCAGATCCAATTTGGTCCCAAATAATGAGTTTCCAATTCAGCTGTGTCTTTCTGACACAGGATTGCTCCAAAACAGATTCGGCTGCTTCTCAAACCAGATGCAGATACTGTACAGGTTGAATCTTATGAGCAGTGCACACCCCTAGTTTCAACACATTCAGGGTATCATCTTATCAGCGGCAGAAAGCCAAATCTATAAACCACTTAGGCAGAGTAACGTGAGTTTAGCCTTGCTTGGCCTCACTGCTCCCAGTAATGCCAAAACTACAAGGATTATATAGACACATAGAAGTGTGACAAGCAGCAACTTATATCATTTTTATATATAGTTAATTTGTGCAAATATCATTCAATGGCTTTGCATCTTTTTTTTTTTTTTTTTTGAAATAATTTTTATTAACAGGCCAATCACATCACATTGTTCAAATCACATTAATTCCAAATTATACAGCCAGATTTTAAAATTTTTGGGGGGTACCCATACATCAAGCTCAGCACGAGTCCAAAATTCCAGATGACTCCAGACATCACTTATTTGCTGCTTTTATTAAACAGTTCCATCCGGTTCGAATCGGATAGATCTTTATTACCTTCTTTCTCTTCTTGTTGTTATCATTTATTCCTTTCTTTGCAATCTCTGATGGTTTTCACAAACAGATTGAAGATTTGGCGTCTCTGTGTGGGTTTTGTGCTCTTCCAAGCTCAAATTATTCAGGAACGACCTCTGTTAGTCTTCGGTCGGTCCATTATTTTTCCTCAGGCTAGCGCAATAAATCAGACATTATCAGGGGCTCTGTCAGGTCAAACTTGCATTCCAGCCTTCTTTCTTTTTCAAAGCCCTGAATCTCTTCCCCCTCGTCTGTTCTCCTGCCAGCCTGTCTTTGCGAGACGCCATGTTTTTTTAACTGCGTCATAGGAATTTTCCTCCTTCTCGCCTTTCAATCTTCTCGTATTGTAGTCATTTCCCCCACACAGTTTTAAAGTTCTGTTTATGTTTTTTTTAAAACGCGACGATCTTATTTCTTTCTAGGGTGGAGGATTATTGTAGTCATATCATGCAAAGGAATTTAAGGGAGTTTTTTCCTCCACCCCCCCCCCTTCGTTCCAGCCTTACGTTCTCATGGTGGTAATTCATCAAGAGATTTACTTATCCATCCGTCACTCCCGATCACAGAGATGCATTAGTCAGCAGTCCTTATCTCGAGCCTTACTTGATATATGTGCTTCAGCCTTCTTCTGATCCGTTATTGCCAATTAGTCCAATTATAATTCCAGGCTGAAGCAACCAGCACGCGCTGATTGGAATCGGCGTCGGGAAGATCTGATTCCATCGAGGGCTTTTGCCAAGTGTTCCACACCCCCGTCTCTCGGATCAGGGGGTGCATTATGAACACCGCTGGCAGGGCAGCCCCCCCCATACCCTTGGGGGGGTAGGAAGGCTGCCTACTTCCCATAGCAGCCCCTTAATACCTCGTATGGGTCAGAGAGATGTTATTGTCGGCCATCTTCCAACGCGCCACCTAGTGGCCCCCAATGGCTTTGCATCTTTTTGATGTGCATTTGTTTGTGTGTTTCTTCAATAGCTTGGCATTTAACTTCCTGACAGCAATATTCATTAAAAAAGACTTTTTAGCTAATTAGGAGTTCCATATTTGAGATTTTGTTCTTGTAGCTCTTTGTGTTTATACTAAGAATACTAGAGGCCTTATGAAATAAAATATTTACAATTCCACAGCTAAATAAATATAATGATTTGGGGATATTAATAAGAACCAGAGCATGCAATAGTATATATATAATGAAAGAGTTTCTTTGTTTTTGTTTCAGGGCTTGGTGTAAATCTTTTCAATATTTAATGAAAGGGGGAACAGCATGGAAGGCAAGGAGTCATTAGAAAAATCTAAGTAGATTTTGCCTTTCTGCTTCTACCTAAATAAAATAAAAGAGACAGAAACGTACTTTAAAAGTACATTCCAAACATTGTGCTGACTTTCAAATAAGCCTGAATGCATCTACAAATCGATTTTAATGACTTGTTCTCCTAAATATGATCTGCAATTAGCAGATAAATCTACCCACCGAGATTCATTAAAGCTTACAATTTTTGAACTCCGACTTCAATAAACAGCATCTAAAGCAGCCCCCTACAGCCACCGATGTGATGGCATTTGCTTTCTAACAGTTCCTCAGGTGTACTTAGCAAGCAAAATGCTTTGATGGAAATTGTTTGCTATTATATTAACCAGAGACTTAATTCTTCAGGCCCTCCTCCTTAATCTCTTTCAATATTTGTGAAGTATTAAGTTTTTTTCTCTCTGGGCCAAACCTCACATGACAAGTCTGAGGAAAAGCCTCACAAGTATAGAAAAGGAACATCGCTGCTGTTCTGTCTTTTACTGCTCCTACTCTTTTTATTCAGATTTAGATGTCTCTTGACACCTCAGAAACAGTGCATCTGAGCAACATGGAATTGCTTTCAATATCGGATCCTGTGCACATTCATTAACAGAAAGCAACAGTCATCCGCTGACAATATTTTGTGCAGTTAAAGTTATCCACAAACCAAAACAGTTTTGGTAATCAGGATTGTAATCCAGTAATTTGTAATACTCTAGGTATATCCTTTCAGAAAGACTTTTGCCTTCATTCATATGAAGACATACATCTAATAAAATATTATGGCAGAATTAGTTAAACATGAAGATTTTCTGAAACAGCAGTTAACAAGCAGTGGGGAAATCCTGGTATTTTGCTTGCATATATTACCTAAATATCCCGAGAGAGGAACTAATCAAGGCAAAGCAAACTTTCATTAAAACAACAAGATGTAGAATGAAGCCTACCAGAATGACTTATTCTATTGACATATTTTATGGTTTCATTGTTTCATTTTTTTGTATTCTTGCCCTGAGACCAGCCAGACCCCAACAAATCCTCTCTTGCATGGCAATAGACGCCATCTTCTTAAAGTGGGTTGTGCAATGTCCCCATCACTGAGCATCTTGGGGTCCGAAGTGCTCGTTTTGCTGGTGTTTTGGTCCCACATGACTGTGTCCCCAGATGGCTTCTGTCCTAATCTTGAAGGGGTGATATAGCCGAAAGAACAGCTCACACCCACAAGTGGCAGCGCAAAGAAGTTGTGAAAAAAGTGGCTCTCCTTGACTGCATGACCTTGTTTAATGTCCTCCATGCCATTCGCCCTTCATAGTTGATCAGCCAATTCCATTTATCATGATAATTAGGCACCATCTTGCCAGTTCAATCAGGCTCAATTACTTTAGGCCTCATTAGTGACTGACATTCTGTAGCAAGTGCATCTTTTGAGTGAGCAAGGTCAGATAAAGAAAGTAAAACACACAGTCATCAAGCACATTTACAATACAAACTGTCCTCAGATGCAGACTGCTTTGTTTGTTAGGTCTGATATGCAACAATATTTTTATGTACTCTCCCCAAGCAGGTGGTTTATTTCACCCTAACCCTTCACTCTTCCATAAGTGAAGAAGTAGGCCTGTTTTGAACCACTTAGAAACACATTAAACACGTACAGTGGTACCTCAGGTTACATACGCTTCAGGTTACATACGCTTCAGGTTATAGACTCCGCTAACCCATAAATAGTGCTTCAGGTTAAGAACTTTGCTTCAGGATGAGAACAGAAATCATGCTTCGGCAGCACGGCAGCAGCAGGAGGCCCCATTAGCTAAAGTGGTGCTTCAGGTTAAGAACAGTTTCAGTTTAAGAACGGACCTCCGGAGCGAATTAAGTACTTAACCTGAGGTACCACTGTACTCTCTCAGTCAGAACTGCTTAACTTCTGGCTGAACGCAACAGTCTACTGGAAGTGGTGCACACAAGTAAATACAGGTCCAAGTGAGTAAACTGACACAGACAACTTCAAAAGCACAGACAGGCCATGGAAATATTGAAAAGAAACCAAAGGAGGAAAAGAAATATGGAGAGCAGAGGAAGAGGAAATTGACCAACTCAGACCCCTGATAATGAACTCAAATCATGGGTGGCAAATCTGTGTAGGGCTGCCATACGTCCGGATTTTCCCAGACATTACCAGGATTTCAAAGGCGGAATTGACGTCCAGGGGGAATTTTTCCAAAAGGCCTGGATCTTAGGCAAGTCTTACGGGGCTTCCTAAAAAGAGCACAACAACTTTTGGGGTGCCCTGGTTTGTACTTTTTGAAATATGGCAACCCTAAATTTGAGTCAATAAAGAATGCACATGCTGCAATTCATGAATGGGTTTGAAGCAATGCAATTATTATTTATGTGGCTGTGCCATATGTTGTTGTTGTCTGGTCTTTGACCACAATAAAGATTGATTGATTGATTGACAATAAAGATTGATTGATTGATTGATTGATTGACTGACTAGTATTTGAGGGTTGTGAGGCTTCCAGAGATAACAGATTTTAAAAAGAAGAAAATTGAAAATAATCTACCCTCTTAGGACCTTTTTATAAAATGAAAAAAATTGAATAACTGGAGTGTAGTTGTTTCCCATTTTTTGTAAAGAGTCTAGATGTTCTCTCTAAAGCAAGCATTACTGTTGTAGTGAAATTGCATTTTTCAAGTATTCAAATTACAGTATAGAAATACTATCATCATCATCTAAACCAGGGTGTTCTACCTCACAAGCTTTTTTTTTTTTTTTTTGGCAGCCCTCCACAACACTGAATTAAAAACACCTTAAAGCCTTAAAAAATATTTTTGGTGTCATGCATTCTGAATGAAAGCATATGCACCTGCGTATTAAATTAATTAATTAATTAATATCGTTAATTAATTTATTAATTGTGTATTTCATTATATATTTCATTATATATATTAATTGTGCGTTTGAAATAATATTAAATATATTTATAGCACTTTAATTTATGATATGAAAATGTAATTCAGTGCATGGCTCATGGGTGCTCTGTTGAAGTACTCTTGTAGTCAACATCCCATAAGTAGTTTTGCTGGAAAGTGTCCCAAAGCCAGAGGAGTTATGCTAGGAGTGACAGGTAAGGATCCTCTGTTCTTTTCAAAAGATTTTCAATGGTCTGCATAGCCCTTTCAACTCATCCATTCTTTTGAGAATAATGTGGATTGCTGGTGTAGTGCTCAAAATCATACCAGTCTGCAAACTTCTTCTCCCCCCCCCCCCCGCCCGCCACATGCACTGTTTCAGGGAAAGGGTCTCCCAACTCTCCCCCAATTTTGGGGGGTGCAGTGGAAGAGACCCATTGCTCAAGCAGAAGCCCTTGTCCAGGACTTCTGCTGAAGGAACTTGTTAGCTGAATCCTGCCCAGAGGTTCTCCAGGGTCTTCATCACTGCCCATCAGTTTTTGTCCTTGCATCGTTTCTATAGTTGCATACATGCTACATACTGCTGCAAAATGCCCTATTCTGTGCCATCACCAACATTTTACTTCCTTTGCAGCACGTTGCTGACAATTCTGAATAGATTTCCTACCACACGCTATCTGACACATTCTGGTCTAGGTCCCACATGCTCTTATTGTGGTTAGGATTTGTGCTGTGCTTTGGATCAGACTCCCTTTTCTACAGCCTTATTCTTGATGATGATGATGATTACATCCACATTATCATTTGTGCTTGTGGGGCAGCTATGGTTTGGTTACAGTTTCATGCATTCTTACATTTGCAATGGCTACTGTGAGATCAGGATCCAGCTGAAGTTGAGCTGCCCATGTTTCGCCTTTATTCCCACAACAATCCTGTCCCTTATATGTCCTCTTTAATTGCTCCATAATCACAGTGTCTGGCCAGGGTGCATACAGTCATGATTAAAGCTTGATGAGCTTCTTCCTGCTCCTGGTACCTCAGCTAAAACATTGCTCTTTCTTAACATTTTTATTTCCTATGAAATGGTTATCAAAAGCTTCTCTCACTGTCTTGTAGCTTTTCTGGTCTTCTGCTGTGGGGAATAGGCTACATAAAATGTCACCCACAGTGTCCCCCATTGCAAAAATGTGAGTATTCACTTGATGTTCTCCTGGTTTCTGCATGAACCCAGAAGCCATCCTATATCTCTCAAATCTCTTAATCCTGCTGGGCCAACTGCTTAGATTCTGAAAATCAAACTTCTGAGGTTGAGCCATCCGTGTTAAAGGATTCATAGCTTTACAACTTTTATTTCTTTTAATGCTCTCTTTTGCTCTCTTTTACATTGCGGTGATTTTTCCTTGCTCTGATTATAAAATTTTGTTTCTGTTATTTCTTTCCCTTTTTTTTAGTTTTCACTCACTCTTTTTACAGCATGAACTCATTTGCTTTCTTTTGGATCAATAACAATAACATCCCATTCTGACACCATGCTAAATGAGGGAAATAATAATAATAATAATAATAATAATAATAATAATAATAATAATTTATTATTTATACCCCACCAATCTGGCTGGGTTTCCCCAGCCACGCTGGGTGGCTTTCAACAGAACCTTAAAAACAGAATAAAACTTCAAACATTAAAAACTTCCCTGAAGAGGGCTGCCTTCAGATGTCTTCTAAAAGTCAGATACAGTGGTACCTCTAGTTACGAACTTAATTCATTCTTGAGGTCCGTTCTTAACCTGAAACTGTTCTTAACTAGAGGCGTGCTTTCGCTAATGGGGCCTCTTGCTGCCACTGCGCCACCGGCACAAGATTTCCGTTCTCATCCTGGGGCAAAGTTCTCAACTCGAGGTAACTCTTCCAGGTTAGTGTTTGTAACCTGAGGCGTTTGTAACTCAACGTACCACTGTAGTTGTTTATTTCCTTGACATCTGATGGGAGGGCTTTCCACAGGGCGGGTGCCACTACCGAGAAGGCCCTCTGCCTGGTTCCCTGTAACTTCGCTTCTTGCAGTGAGGAAACCACCAGAAGGCCCTCGGCGCTGGACCTCAGTGTCCGGGGAAAACGATGGGGGTGGAGATGCTCCTTCAGGTATACTGAGCCGAGGCCGTTTAGGGCTTTAAAGGTCAGCACCAACACTTTGAATTGTGTTCAAAAACGTACTGGGAGCCAGTGTAGGTCTTTCAAGACCAGTGTTATGTGGTCTTGGCGGCTGCTCCCAGTCACCAGTCTAGCTGCCGCATTCTGGATTAGTTGCAGTTCACCTTTAAAGGAAAGACCACCAGCCATGTTGAAGTGGAAACTGAAATGCCTCTTCCTTGGGAGAGTCCCTCCTTCATTGAAGCCCTGCTCTTCTTCAGGTTCACACTTTAACCTCTGAAGAACCACTAGTGTATCACACCGCAGATTTTACTTTGTGGGTGCACAGATTTAGGTAACAATTCTGCACCTGAAAATTATGTGCATGATTCCAACTTTAATGTGCAAATCCCTCTCCAATCTTTACATTGTTCAATTCCAGTCTACATCTGTCTCCATCTTTCATCAGTCTGTCAATGAAATAAATTTCCCTCTCTCTTCTGCTACATTCTGTGCATAATTTGCTAAATAAAGTTTGGTCCCACTCTGAATAATATATTAAATGAGATTATTTTGAAGTTTTTTTGTTCAGTTCCAAGTCAACAGCAGATTCTTTTTTTAATAATAATAATAAAAAACATATGCAGCTGCATTGACATGACACACTTTTTCCATCTCTGCTGAGGAAAAGCATTGGAACCAATCCAGTGCTGACACCAAATTGATTTGCACCTTTGAGATGTTGGCTGCTCATGTCAGATTTTGAATTTGCTGGCAGATGGCAGGGCTGAATGGGGAAGGGGCCTGTGGAATTATTTGCAATATACCTCAGATATATGAAGATAGAAAAGGAGTGGAAAGTAGAGAGAGGCTTGTGGATGAACAGAAAAGAGTAAGAGTTGCTTCTGTTTTGCCACGTTAACTTACTTAACCCCATTATTTTCAAGCTGTTCATAGAAGCAACAGAGCAGAGTTATTTGGGGAAATATGGACCTTTAATGCTCTTAATGAGGAAAAAAAACCACCATATATTCTGATTTATGGGCTGTAGGGTAAGAGAGACATTCCATTGTTTTTTAATGCATAAATGGTACAAAAATTAATAGGTTATATGTCATTGTTAAATTAAAATACAAAATACAATATGTTGTTGTTTTTCTTCTGGGTTATATATTGACTTCCATCAATGGAAAGGGAGATATAGACATATATATTTTTAATTCTCTCCTGTAGTCTCCCATTCAGATCTGTTCTAGAGGATCAGGGAACCCTCTGGAGCTACTTTAGAAGAGCTCAGAAAACTGCAGAGGAAGGGAAATCACTGGACATAACTTTGCTCCCATTTCTATGGTTGCCACCCATCCCTAGAAAAACATGATCATCCTTTTTTGGGGAGAAAAATGTCCCATGTCCTTTTTGAACTTCAAGCGGGACACTTTTTTTCACATATTCGAGATAATCATCATCATCCTCAAAACTGTGCAGGCAGAAGGTGGGACCAGTGCAAGGAGGAGAGCGAAAGTCTGAGTGGAAGTTTTTGTGGGACCTTATTGAAACAATATGGGATTGTTCAGGCCTGAGGGCTGGTGAGGTGTGTGGGTGTGGAAATCATTCCAACTCATGTCCACTTAATTCCACATGATTCCTCTCTGAAGAGACTTTAAGGGAGAGGTGTGAGGAGTAGGGACTTCCGTGTTAACTTATCATAGGATCTGAATCAATATAGGGTTGCCATGTTTCAAACAGTAAAAACCAGGACACCAAAACCTACGCCAAATCTGTAATTCAACAGAGGGGAGGTTAGCCTCTAAAAGCAACCTCCTGGTAAACAGCAAGACACACTAACCCAAATGCATATCTTTATAATAGCATCCAATGCACAAAAATTAAAATTCTTCCTTTCATTTACACATCTAGGATGCTCTAGTAGCATTACTATCTATCTTCAACAATTTTCTCAGGAGTGTAATACCATTGAGACATTATTTTGAAGACATTATCTTTTACTGCAGTGTTTAATGAAATCATTGCTCCTACTGTGCAGAAGCATTTCTGTTGAGATGTTCTTATGGTTTTCTTTTACAATCTCTTTCCCATTTGTTCAATACTTACCTCAAGGCAACATTTTAATTTTTATGGAATTTGATGAGGCCTTTTATGTATTCAAAATTTGCCAATAGCAGTTCAGTCTCAGTCAACTCTCTTCTCACATCAGGCTCTTCGTGTTTTTGCTGCTAGATCTCTAACTGTAAATATTGGCTATGCTCTTTTATTTTCCATCTTAGTTCTCCATAGGTCACAAATCGCATTGCAATGAAGATATTTTTAAAAAACAAACCCCATCTGTTAAAATTGCTTACTTCCCTGGTCAGGAGAAAATGTATTTTTTTATGGAGTATGTATTACAGAAGCAATTGATTAGATTGGAGTTGTTACTACATTTTCCATATATTTGATACGAAGTTCCATGCTGGAACTTTCTCATTGTGCTATGATTTCATGCCCTACCCCCTCGGCCCATTTAATCCAATACCTTAATGCTATAAGAATATATTTTTGCTGTGTCAACCAATCTAAATGGGTACATTTTATTTTCCACCATGGACACTTTGCCCACATGGATTGATGCATTATACTGCTGCTAACCACTAGCCACCATTAAAGGGGGGAGAACAGTGTGGTGATGACACCCTCCAGACACTGGCATTACTGCATCTTTCCTGGATAGGGTTGAGGCAGGGCAAGGTAGAGACCAGTTTGGAGCTGTCTGAGATCAAGCAGAGCCAACCTGACAGTCCCACCAGTCTATCTACCTTGCCCCATCCCAACGCCATCCAGATAAGCAGTATGGCTGCTGGTGTATTAGGAAGGGCAGGTCTATGGTGCTGCCCCACCACGCTGCCTGCTAACCTAATGGCCTTTGCTGCATAGAAGATATTGCTTATATTAATGTTTTATTATAATTTAAAATAAAATTATTCAGAATTCATTGATGTGACATTCATTTTTTTGCAGAAATTTTATCTTTTGGAAAAAAAGACATACGTTATTTTGAAAAGACAAAAAACTTTCTCTTTCTTTCTTTCTTTCTTTCTTTCTTTCTTTCTTTCTTTCATTCTAATATATTCATTTTTATATGAATCACTTGGCTAGCTACCTGGCCAAGATAAATCTTAGTTAGGAAGACTTTTAATTTGGACCATTTTCCTAAGTTTTGTTTCATACTTTTTTATCAGTGGATCTATATTGTTTTTTGTCCAGATCACCTACTGCTTTTTAGCAAATTTATAGGATGCTTTTCATCATTGCATTTACACATTTGCCATATATAGTTCTTTTAATTACTTCCTTAATTTTTGCTCTGTGTGTATATGTTTGTGTGTGGTAGATGGAAAGATAGATATATTATACACACATACATTTTTCTCAGAAGGAATTACTTAGATTGATTAACTTTATAACCTGCCAGCTGTTCATATGTAAATATGAATGTAATATGTAAATATGAAATCCTTGCCATTTCTGTACATTTATTTATTTATTTATTTATTTATTTATTTATTTATTTATTGAAGTCCACATCATCTATTTTGTAATTTGTTTTCATGATGCTTTGAGTTCTGTGGTATCCAGAGAGCAACTGATTCATCCTGCCTTCCCCAGCTAAACTGGGAGGAGCTGATCAAACGTTTGAACATTAACAATATGATTCCACACATCTACTCAGAAGTCCTATTGAGTTAAATAAGACTTACTCCTAGGTAAGCATATGTATAGAATTGCAGTCTAATGAAGTTTCAGCAGTGAAGTCTTGATTGGGCTATGGAGAGTATTAAATGCTACAGATGCTCTGTGTAGAGAAATTAAAATGAAAGGCTATGTTCATGATGGGCAGGAGGAAAGATAATGATTCTTGTAATGATATCACTGCTATTTACCACTGTTTTATCCCTGAAGATTTTAAATTATGCTATCAAATGCAATATAAATTCTAAAACTGTGTTTATCTGTGTGAAAAATTTCACAAGCGCCTAGTGCTTATCTTTCTTGTTCTATACGGCTACATTGACACCACAAAAGCTTTATAAAATTGAATTCTACAGTGACAAAACAGCTCATAAAAATGCACAGTGAGTTGGATAATGCCTCTTGTATTCCTGTCAGGAGTTCCTGGATCTGTGTGCAGTTCCCCCGCAAGCTGAATCACTGTACTGATTTTTTTAAAAGTCAAGTGTTGATTTGTAGTCATACATTCCAAAGGATATTTTTTTAACGTACAGTACAATCACATCTTAGACACGTTTAACTTGTGTGATTTCAAAAATACGCAGCTGAAGGCCACTGGGTAAAATCCTGCAGGTTAAATGTAAGCAACGTGTAGAAGTTCCTTTTGCGCTAGGAAAACAGTGCAAAAAGAGCTCTTAAGCTGGGATAGCAAGGCCCTCTCTTCACGGTGGATCTGGGGTGCTCCTGTAAGATTTCACAGGAACTCAGACAGCCCTTGTTATCTTGTGAGAGCTACCCGGAGCCTCAGCATGTCAACTCCAGAAGCCCCAGGATGCTTGCAGGAGATGCTTCCAAGGGTTTGAGTACATGCATATATATATTTTAAAGAAATTTCAATAAATATATAAATTGCAGGCGGAAGCCTTTTTCAGCGAAGTACTTTCAGGCCCTGGACTGACTATGCTCACCCAGGCTACCTATTGAATCCTTCCAGCCGAGTGTTGTGCAGGAACACCAACAATTACCTTATATTTAATCAATCCATTGGTCTATCTAGCCAATATTGTCTATACTGACTGGCAATGGTCCTCCAGGGTTTCAGACTTGCCAGGAGATGCTGGAGACTAGACTGGACCTGGGACCTTCCGCTTGCAAAACACATGTTCTACCACTGAACTATGTGGTGTACTAAGACCCCTAGATCCTTTTCACATGTACTACTGGCAAACCAGGTGTCCTCCATCTTATATTTGTGCAGCTGATTGTCTCTGCCTAAGTGCAGAACCTTACATTTGACCTTATTGGAATTCATTGTGTTAGTTTGGACCCCAATTCTCCAATCTGTTAAGGGCACTTTGAATTCCAATTTTGTCCTCTGAAACACTTGCTAGCCCTCCCAGTTTGGTGTCATCTGCAAATTTGTCCTGTGGCTTCTGATTACTGTGCATGGCCCAGCCCTGTCATTTGCGTGCTGAGGTCCCCCAAAACACCCTTCCC
This sequence comes from Podarcis tiliguerta, assembly GCF_965153285.1. Lineage (NCBI taxonomy): Eukaryota > Metazoa > Chordata > Lepidosauria > Squamata > Lacertidae > Podarcis > Podarcis tiliguerta. The sequence goes on along the minus strand of NC_139536.1, from coordinate 67,573,945 downwards.
CAATAACTCACACATCACACATGATTTTTGTTTAAGGTTTTTGGCATAAATTTTGGCCACAACTTTATTAATCATACAAATTATGAGTGGTTGCTTAGGCATTGGTTATGACTATCTGTCCCCCCCGCCTGGGGACAGCACTGACTCCCGGATTCCAGCGGAAGCCAGTGTGGAGGAACAAGATCAGGGATAACTGGAGCTGCGGCACAGACCCTCAGCTTCTCCCCGCATGCTCCTAGGGGCTTACACGGCCCAAACCCGATTCCAGGGGTTTGGACGAAAGGATGGTAAGCCCCTGAATTCCTTTAACGGAATTCCCGTGCAGCAGCAGCTTTTGAGGGGCAGGCACAGCCAATCCATACCCCTCCTCGAACCAATTTAAACCAATGCCTAACCGCCACTCGAGCTCTTACGCTCGCCGCCAACCACTCACAAACCCAACCATTCCTTCAACTTGGCCACCACCGAATTCAACCAAACGTCATTCCCAACTGAGGAAAGATGAACCCCATCCATCCTAAAATATTCAACAGCCTGAAATGTAAGAAGAGGGTGAGGAAGCACAAGCCCACCCAATTCAACCACCAATTTGCTCACTGCGGAGTTAATCTGTTTCCTGACTCGTTCGGTGGCAGCCGGGCAGGGACTACCCCGCCAAATGCGACGTTGAAGCAACTGTGACCAAACTATTTTAGTGTCGGGCAGCAAGGCTGCCAATTCCCTCACATCTTGCAACATAACCGCACGTAAAACAAAACATGAGGAGGAGACCATATCATTCTCTCCCAGCTGTATCACCATCGCCGTAGGAGGGCCCTCCAAGGAAACACGCCTCTGTATAAGTGGCAAAAGTTCTTTCCACAGCATCCCCCGTCTGGAGATCCAAGACACTCGTACGTGCTGCGGAAGACCCAGGCCGGCACCCAATCCGGACTGTCGAGCTCTGCTAGCCGCCCAATGCACAATACTGTGCCCCACAATCCAGATGCGAATGGCAACAGGGCCTAGGGTGGAAACAAAAGACGTAAGCACACGAAAACGCATCATTTCCGCACATAACCCCTAAAGGCATCCGACTTCCACCGGCCCAAATCCTTAATCCTTTCCGCCGTTAGACCCCAATGAGCGGCTGTCGTCGCTCCCCCAAGGAATGAGGAGCAAACTCAGAAGCCGTAAGGTCGCATGCTGCAATAGCTTTGCGTAATACCTTAGTGAACTGTTGTCTTGTCAACGATTGCCCGTTTTCGTGTAGCAACAGGGGGCCCCCACCTGGAGGTCGTACCGCCAGGAATTTCTGGAGATCCTTAACAGGGCATGGGCCCACCTCCCCAGTTGCCGGGAGCCGAATAACCGCTCCCCTTCCCAGCTGATCCGTTTTTGAGCTTCTGACATTCACCTGCAGCTCCGACGGAGACACGCTCACGTCCTGCAACAGTAAACCCCTCGAACCTCCGTCCCGCCTAGGTTCAAGGACCACCTCCCCTACTCTCAGGGCCCCAAAAAATGCCAGAGAAAATGCTGCGGAGAATAGCCGAGCCTCATATTTAGTCCAGCAGATACCCCTTAGTTTGCTGCGTATCCTTGTCAGCAAATCAAACGTGATGGGCCGCCTGGAGGTTGGCCTGGATGGACGAAGGCGTCCCCAGCCCTCCAGAGCTTTCCTCACTACAAACTTCCGACAGGGATCCTTATTAAAAATGCTTTGCTGAAGAAGGAAATCGCTGCTACATGGATTCTCATTGTCCTAGCTGCGCGATGCATCCGATACAGATGCGCCAAATACTGGAGTACCTGAGAGGTGGAATGGGGGGTACTAACCACCCCCGCAACTGACTGCCCCGTAAAATGCAAAAAATCAGTCCAGGCCTTCTTATAAGACCGCAAGGTGGAGGGCGCAACGGATGCAGCTACTCCCTGTAAAACTAAGTGCTGCCAAGGTTCCAGAGGTGATCCGGGAAAAATTCCGGACGGTCTCGAGCCTCTGGCGCCAGGGACCTGAAGCGCTCCATCTGAAAACGGGACAGAGCATCAGCAATCTCGTTAGATACACCAGGTACAAAACGGGCAGAGAACACGATATTGAAACGCAGGCAATGTAAAACAAAAGCCCGTAACAAAGCAGACACCCTAGGAGATCGTGAAGACTGCTTAGCCAGCACCTTCACCACTGCCATGTTATCAGACCAAAAGCAAACTCGACGGTTCCTGAAATGCTCGACCCACAGATGCACGGCCACTACAATGGGAAAAAACTCAAGAAAAGTTAGGTCCCGAGTTATAGCTTCCCCACGCCAGGCCGGCGGCCAGTGCTCTGCGCACCACCTACCGTCCCAAAACAGGCCAAACCCCAGCGATCCCGCAGCGTCCGAATGCACCTGAAAATCATTCTGTAAGTTTAGAGTGTCCTGCCACAGAGACACCCCATTGAAGTCCGCCAGGAATTCCAGCCAAATGCGTAGGTCAGCCCGCACCTGACTAGAGAGGCGCACCCTATGCTGCGGGGCTCTCAAGCCCGACATGAGCCTGGCCAAGCGAGAGCAGAATGGTCGTCCAGGAGCGACCACCTTACAGGCGAAGTTCAGGTGCCCCAGCAACGACTGCAGCTGTCGCAAGGTAACCTTTCTCAAAGGAAGCATCTTCTCAATGACCGCCCGTAAGGTGAATATCTTATCTGCCGGCAAGCTGGAAGTTTGGGCCACGGTATCCAGCAAGATGCCCAAATATGTCATTTGCGTAGAAGGACCCTCCGTCTTTCCAGCTGCCAAAGGCACACCCAGCTCTTCCGTTAGAGCCGCAAAGGCTTGTAATAACACCACGCAGTCACCTGTATCGCCTGCTGCGACCAGTAAGAAATCGTCCAAATAATGGGTGACTCCACCCAGCCCCGTCCTTTTACGCAATGCCCAATCCAGGAATGAACTAAAGCACTCAAAGGCGGCACAGGCCACCGAGCAGCCCATGGGCATGGCCTTGTCGATATAATATCCCCCATCAAAATAAAAACCCAGCAACCAGAAGTCATCCGGATGAATTGGGAGTAGCCGAAATGCAGATTCAATGTCGCATTTGGCCAAAAGGGCCCCAGGCCCAAACTTCCGAATTATCTTGATCGCATGATCAAGAGTAGCATACTTCACTGAGCAAAGCTCCGGGGGAATGACATCATTTACTGATGTGCCCCTAGGGTGTGAAAGGTTATGAATTAGGTGAAATTCCCCAGGAGCCTTCTTAGGAACTATACCCAAAGGGGAGACATGCAAATTAGGAAATGGGGGAGCAACGAAGGGGCCAGCCATACGACGTAAGGCCAGTTCCTTCCCAATCTTCTTACGCGCCACATCTGGCATATCTTTGACAGACTTCTGGTTTGCCGTATTCCTCGCCACCGGGGCTGAAACTACCGGGATTCTAAAGCCGAACAAAAAACCATCACTCAAATAGGCCGCTGCCTCCCGGTCCGGGTAGGATTTTAACAAGTTAAGCAACGGCTGAAGCCGGACCGGGGTATCGGCCAACGTAAGGAGCACGCTACTTTCCTGCCCCAACAACTGGGGCTTGGGGAGCAGACTTAGAGGGCTGCTGAGAGCCCCCGCCCTTACGAAAAGGCCGCCGTCCCCCAGCACAAGCGGACGCCGGGTGGCTACCTGAACACTTCTCACAAACGTGGGAGTATCTGCAAAATTGCCGTTGGCAAGTGCCCTTATTAAAATCCCAGCAAAACAGCTTGCGACCTGGCCGCGCTGGGCCAGCCTTGGGTTTTTGCGGTTCCAGTGCCTTTTTATCAATACATGGGGCCACATAGGTGGTCCAGACATCCAGATCCCTCCGGTCCCAACGGGCCGTAGGGATCTTGGCAGCCCTGCGCCTGAAATTCTCATCATAGGATATCGCAGCAGATTGTCCAGCCATCGTAAAGGCCGAACGGACTATAGTCTGGTACACCCATAAGTGCAGAGACCTCCTAGGATAAGCTGCTGACACCACTCCAGCGAAAACCTGGAAGCTGTCCAGCCAGCGTTCGAATGTCCTATCCGCCTTAGCCACGACCACCCGCTTCCTAGAAGAGGGCGTGGCCCTCTCCTGCGAGTCCTGGCCCTCCAGTGAGGGGGCCAGGCTAAATATATCCACATAACGGCCATCCAAAATCCTGGAGCGCAACTTGGCGGACAAGTGCGCGCCAGGAATAATGTCTCTGGCTGAGTTGGTGGAGACCTTGACGCCGGGCACCAGGACTCCTTCCCGGCATTCCTGCACCGCCCCATACTTTGCCCTGTGTGAATTTGCCCTACGCTCCCATGCCCATTTTGGGAGCCCTGAAGCCTCTCCAAAGCCCCAATAAAGCTTAAGAGAGGCTTCCTCATCACTACTAGAGGTCTGGGATGAAGTACCTGAGGAAGAAGAAGAGGTGTCCCTACGCCTCCTCTTGGTGCGTCTTCTAGAACTCCTTTTATGGCGCCGGTGCCCACCGGAAGAGGCTTTTGGCGGAGGGGGAAGGCTGTCCTCAACCGATGACTCTGAACCATCGTCCTGCTGGGCAGAGCCTGAAACCGACTGAAAGGAGACAACTTGTGAATGACCCGGCACAGACCTCAAAGCCGTTAAGGACTGCGTTGAGGGATCCCCTGCGGCCCTGGCCCGGGCAGAGGCTCTTCGCCTGGGCGCCCTTCTGGCGCCCCTCCGCGCCCTTGTTGGGGCTACCTGGGTCACCGGTAAAACCGGGGACTGAGACACTTGGGTGTTAGGTAAGAAACCCTCATCAGAAGGATTCGCTCCTTCATCTTCGCTAGAAAACAACGCCGGGGACGATGCGTCAGCAGTATGAGCTGGCATCGCGGGAGGAGTCGGTGAAGTTGAACAGCGTTGCACCAGGCCTTCCATCTCAGCCTCCACGTGCGCCAAGGCCACTGGGTCATCAGCAAGATCGGTGACCATAGATTGAAGACGCCTCAAAGACGGACTTGTTTCCGGAGAACGCAAGGCCTGGGATGGGCCTCTGATAGGTCGCTTCGCTGAGGACACTGCCCCGGGCCAACTTACGGCCGCCTTCCTCTTGGGAGCCATTCCTACTACTGATGAAAAGAAAATATAATAGTAATAAATAAAATAAAGGAATAAATCAAATTACCAAATAACAAGCTTGAGTAAACAAAACAATAAAGGAAGAGTTAAGTAAGCAAAAAATTAAATTAAAATAACACTTGAGTAAGCAGAATCAAGGAGCAAGTCAGTAGCAGAAGTGGCAACCCTGCTGTACCACCAACCAGTAGTCAAATCAACGATCAGTGTAAAATAAGAATGAACGCTGCCCAATGGCCACCAAATTCAGAAAATTAACGTAGATCAGTACCAGCCAAAGAAAACCATCACCAAATAGTAAACAAATTCACCTGCGCTTAACACAAGCCAGCCACTAGGGGGAACCGCTTCCCCTTCCAAGCTAGCTGCCCTTACACAAAATGGCCGCCGGAGCCCTGGAGGATGGGCAAAATGGTGCTCCCGCCAAAATTGCCCCTAAAATGGCGTCGTAAACGGTCAAGGCTTGTAGGCCCAAACACACTCCCCAGCGCGTCGAAAAGGCACGAAGAATGCTGCGCGGAGTATTAAACCGCCTCCCGTGAGCGCCACGTGGCGCACAACCTACGCCCCAGCCGCCAGCCGCAACGGTTAGACCTACAGACCCCCTGGTGAGTTCGGGCGTCGGAACGGGGGTGGGGGAGGGGGGGGAAGAGGGGAGCGCAACCACGAGGCGCCCGCTAAGCGGGCGACGAAGCACCGCGGGGGAGCCGCTCGCGTCGCTCCCTGGGCCGCGCGGGCGTCCGCGCCGCCCACGCCGCCCCCAGACCACCGCCTGCCAGGAGCAGGCCTTAATAGAACCTCGGAGCAGGCGAGGGTGGACTGGTCCTTCAACGCCCCAGCGCCCCCCCCCCAACGAGCCCTTAGGCCCGAGGGCCCCAACCCTTCGCCAAATGCGGTAGGTAAATCTGAGCGCCGGGAAGATAAAGAAAATTAGAAAGCAATAACCAAAACCAAGAAAGAGATTAAAAAAGAGGGAAAACTGAAAGGGGGGGGTGAAAATAAGGTCGGTATACAACCAGTCTCCAGCTGAAGCTCGGTACTGATCCGATGTCCACAGCGAAAGAGAAAGTAGCTTGCTGTGGACCCTGCTTAAATACCCTCTGATCCCACCCCTAAATTGGCAACATCTATTTTGCCCCAGCAACAGGATCCAAACAGGCCCATTAATACCAACCTGCCTACTTACCACAGAGTGTTTTGACCGTCCCCATCCGCAACACGTGCTCTCCTTTATTGAGAACACGCTTTACCAGTATTGTTCCAAAAAAGCTAAGTCTCAGCTGTTTTACGCCTACTCTACAAGTACAGATAATTGGGTTAATTTTTCATAGAGCTTCCAATTAAAAAAAAAAAAAAACAACCAAACCATAGCTGGAGCATCTCAGAATTTTGAAAATTAGTTGTAAGGCATAACGGTTCCAGTCTAGTCATTTCACCGACACTCTATGTTTCTATATGCAGAGATTTGATTGCCATGGTGAGCAATAAAATAAGTAATTTTGTGCACCCCAGCAGTTTGAAGTGTTGTTTTAAAACATGATCTAGGCTGCTTGTTTTGAGTGACATAGAATTATTAAATATGTGTTCAGAGAAATAAAGATGGTTGGGATAGATGTTAACACAATAGTTAAGACTTGTCAAACACACGCACAATTGAAAAAGTGGCATGACTGCTTGCGTATTTCACAAGGGCAGAGGGGGAAAGGAGTCACTACTATTCTCTGGTTCTTGCAAAAACAATTCTTGCTAATTTCTGACCCCCTCTTCATTGAATAGAGGTCAGTATCATGAGCATTAATCACCACAAAAGATAAATTATTTGACACTTTTACATCCATTGGTAGCTACTTAAGGACAGAGACATGCTGTTAGAAAGATGTAGATTTTTGGCTATTGAAGGGGGGGAAATGTGGTGGAAAATCCTACGTGATATGGCCTTTACCCATGTCTGTCAATATTGCCTTATTTCCATAGTGTCAGTCATGATTGATATTGTTAATTTTTTCCTTCTGTATTTATATTAGATATTGTAGTTTATAACATTTATCATATAACCTAATTGTCATACAAACACAAAAGGCCTCGTGCCAGACATTTCATTCAAAAATATAATTATCCACGTATCCTGCTGTTAATGGCACTAGATTCTAATTATTTCAAAATGAAGTCATTATTCATAAACCTTGAGCCTGTAACACATGGATGTTTACCATAGATGGCCATTATTACAGAATTTATCACTTCAGCCCTGCTTTGCCGCAGGCAGGCACAAGGGTTCCTCTTAAGCACCGCTATTCCTCTCCACATTTGTTGGGACTTGTGGCATAAAGTATTCTGAGGATCAGTTTCGAGGATGAACTCTTTCAAAGCGCTAACAGCCATCTGCATCGAAATCAGAAACAAAATTCATGAAAAATGAAAAATAGATTTCGCACTCACAACAAAGTGGGCTGGAAATTACTTGATAATATATGTTAACTCTGGTTTCTTCAGGGTGGCATCTGTGGGAGCCAAGGCAGCCTCAGACACCCTCCTTGCTGCGCAGCCAAATTCCCCTGCCCCTCACATTAAAAAAAAAATAAAAAATCAGGTCTCTTGGGGATTTTTTGGGGGGGATGTGTTATTGTTTGGTTAGGGGTTGCCTGGTTTTTGTCTGTTTTATTTGTTTTGGTGTCTGTTGGTGTTTTGCCTCATTTTAGTGGGGTGGAGGTCATTGAGGTTTTTATATCTGTGAAGTAAATATTCTGTGGTCTCTCCAACTGTTTCCAAATATGCCCCCAGGCCCAAAAAGGTTAGACTCCCCTGTTGTAACTGTTCTTCTCATGTCCTACAAGACTATATAGTTTCAGTATGGAAAATCTACCATTGTAGTCTCTTTCACCACACTGGAGATACATTATGGTTGTAAATACTGATGCTACTTTTTCTGAGATGCTTATTATGCTGATGATGATGCTTTTCCCCCTGGAACTGTTCCTTCCTATGCCTTCAACAGCTACCCGAGCTGCAGGGGTTCAGCAGGTTAAGGTGTTCCCATCATCAAGATGCTGTGATGACAGAAGTTTCTGCTACTGTTTATTTGCTTGTCACACAAGAACCATCCTACCACAAAAGAAGCTGGACATGATAAACAATATTCAAATACTTCATATAAGAGTGGTGAACTTTGGGGGTGAGGCAGCAAAGAAATACAATTTTATTTTCATTTTAATGTGAAGCTACCTTACTTTCCTTTCTGGAAGCATTACATGAACTGAAACACAGTTATTTTTCAAACTTTGTTCTTTTCCACATTTTTTTCAATCCTCAAACCAATCAATATGTACAAAAATGCAGAAGTTAGGGGAAAGTATGCTTAAAAGTCTGTATTTTCATGAAAAAGCACACAAATATTATATTATGGGGAAATGCTTTCAAAAACCTGCATATGAGACAAAAATACAAAAATGTGTTTGTTAAAAATTTACAGTAAAAGATTCCTGGAATTTTTTTTTAAATCACAGATTGCTGCAAAAATCTGAGAAACTAAATTTATTATTGGAAAGGTGAGAAATCTAGTTGAAACCAAAATTATTTGGTTGCTTTTCAAATTCCACGTCTCTTTAATAAAGACTTGATGAAGTTGGACACATAATAAAGTTCAGAGCAACACAGAGGAAGGCTGACTTTCAAATGTTCTAAGAATACTTGGGATCAATGCAGCTGGTATTCAAACTCTCAAGGTAAGATTAATCTTTGCTTTAGAAAATCTTTTTTCCAAAGGTGTGCTTTCTTTATAATTCTTTTATTTAGGTCAAAGTGTTTAAACCTGAGCTCCTAAGCTTGTGGGACCGAAAATCCATATTTAGATTCAAAAGTAAAAGCAGCCTCTCCCCCGCCCCCTCCACTCGAGCTCAATATCAGCCTTACGGAAATCAATGGAAAATAGGATTGCTGAAAACCAGGACATGCAAATGCCTGGAAGCAAGGAGGGGGAAATACATTCAGGTATCTGCTTTTGAAGTTAATAAAACAATTTAGTCCATTATATTCATAAAGAGGAGCCAGTTCACGGCCACAGTGGGGTGCATTTTTTGAAACCCATACATCTGGCATTACCAGTGGTTATCCAGGAGATCTAACTTATCCTTTTAGCAATTCCAGAAGACTGCAAACAGTATATACCGTAGCTTTTTCAGCTCCTCTACCACAGTGGAAAACAGGAGTGCCTGGCGTGCTCTGGTCCATGGGGTCTCGAAGAGTTGGACACAACTAAACGACTAAACAACAACAACAACAACACTGGCTTTTTGTGTGTTTAGGAGCGGTGGGGTGGGACTCACACCTTGCTATTTGCAGGCGATAGGTGATGGTCAAAGATGCCAATGGAGGAACCAGATGGGGCTATATTCTCTTTCCTTTTGAAGCTTTTATTGACGCTCTTGAATGGTACCCTTCCTGTCCCATTCAGAGCCTTTCAGACCCAAAGAAATATTGGGGATTGATAGTATTTGGCATCAGCTGTATTAAATTGTAAGGTGTTCAGTTTGAACAGAAATTCTCTCATATATATACAGTGGTCCCTTGGTTCTCAAACGCCCTGGTTCCCAAACGCCAAAAACCTGGAAGTAAGTGTTCTGGTTTACAAATGTTTTTCGGAAGCCAAGCATCTGATGCAGCTGTCGGCCATTTTTTCCAGGGCGCCTGCACCAATCAGAAGCTGCACCTAGGTTTTTGAACATTTCGGAAGTCTAACTGACTTCCAGAGCAGATTAAGTTTGGTGCTTTTGTTTTTGCTAATTATTTTGTGTATTTGTTTTTGGGTCTTTTTTGTTTAATTTGTTTTTGTGACTGTGTAGAACCGAGTTCAGCTACTGATTGATTGATTGATTGATTGATTGATTGTGTGACTGTGGGAATGGATAAAAGCCCCCCATCCAAACAATAACTATCATCAGCGCAGGTAAGGAAAAAATTAATTTTAATTTTATCATCTACAATACTGTCTTATTTATTTTATAGTACAGAACATTGATTATTGCTTTCACTTTATGGATCAGTGGTCTCATTAGAGAGTAAAATTCATGTTAAATTGCTGTTTTAGGGGTTGTTTTTAAAAGTCTGGAATGGATTAATCCATTTTGCATTACTTCCTAGGGGAAAGTGCACCTTGGTTTTGGAATGCTTTGGTTTTGGAATGGACTTCTGGAATGGATTAAGTTTGAGAAACAAGGTACCACTGTGTTTGTGTGTGCATGTGTGTGTAATCTTCAAGGTCATGTCCTAAGACACCAGGGAAGAATAATTATCTAAGTGAATGACACTTTTATTTGTATTTATGGAAATTTCAATTTTGGAAATGAATCTTTAAACTAAATTTCATTAAGCAGTTGATTATGTAGCAGTATTACTATAATTACAGACGCAGTTATCTAGCATTTATCTACAACTCAAAGATATGTTTTGGTACAGCTCTACACTTTACTGTATTTTTTAAATAAAAAAAGAGCCAGGAGAGAGCCCTAACATGAATATGGAGATGGTATATTAAAATTCACAAGGGGCTGTCAACAGAGCTGATGCAAACTCTTATTTGCCAAAAATACACGAGGATACTGCAAGCTGGCAAAGATGAAAACAGCTTGGGAAAGCTCTTTATGGTGCTATTTCATTCCTCCAAATGTTAAACAAGCTGTCTTTTACCAATTCAAAGCAACTTGAAAATACAGCAGCTCTAGACAGCCTTTGCCAAGGTGTTTTGCAAAGCACAAGGGACAGCCCTTCGCGTTCGCTGTTCCCTAACTTGACTGAGACGAAAAATTTAAATGGCAGCGTGGTCTCTGCCAAAGTTATGTTTGCTGTTTGGGAGATGCATTTGAACCAAAAAAAGGTGCTAAATATGCATTCCTGTTCCGTCTAGCACTCCTCTAAAAATTGGCAGGATCCTCACAAAATTCTCTGAAAGGCTATCATACAAAGAAGTCAGGTTGGATATGAAGTATTGGTTACATACAAGACTTGCCACTTACTCACACAGCAGCGTCAAAGAGTGAGGTAGAGACCAAAATGAGACCTGAGCATACTGGGTCCTCTTAGCTTGCATGGGTTGTGCCTAGTGATGAACAAGCCCCTAGTATATAAGTATGAGATTGTGGAAGGCCTGTAGCAGAGCGGTAAGGCTTCTGTTTTGTAGGCAAAGGGTCTCAGAGTCTATTCCTGGAATCTAAGATTGGGAAAGTTTCCTGGTCTGAAATCATGAAAAGTAACAGCCAGCCAGTGCAGACAATGTTGAGTTGGATGAACCAATGACCTGACTCCATGTAAAATAGCCTCTTGTGATTGGCTTAATCTGGGAAAGGGCATCTGCTTTGCATGTCGGCGTTCCCAAATGCAGCCCTCAGCATCTTCAGGAGGGACTAGAAAGAAAAGTTTGTTTTGGTGATTAGGGCTACGCAGCCCTGAGCCTGAAGGAGGGAATTAAATCACCCGTTCATGTGCCTTAGTATCCATTGAGTTCAATATTTCTTCTGGAGAACTAGCTTGCATTTTCCCTCAGATCCAAATGTCTGGCTGGGTCTAGACCAGGCATCCCCAAACTCGGCTCTCCAGCTGTTTTGGAACTACAATTCCCGTCATCCCTGACCACTGGTCCTATTAGCTAGGGATGATGGGAGTTGTAGTTCCAAAACAGCTGGAGGGCCAAGTTTGGGGGTACCTGGTCTAGAGACATCAAAGAAGTGTTTCAGTTAAACTTGTTGCAAACTTTGTATGAGAAAATTGGGTTAGCAAAAACAGAACCCGACAGCACCATCTGATGTCACAGTGCTAGAATGCATAAAAAACACATATCAAGCACTTTTGCTTTGCCAATGTAGCTAAGTCCATCTGTCTCCCAGACCTAAATCCTTTCATCTGACACCGTTATCTCATCCATGTAAATCTCTCCCCAAATGGAGGATGTAGCGTAAAACACCCATTTTGTATCTTGAATATTTTTGTGCTGCAATCTTCTCTGCACCTTTGATAGTCTGCCTTGCATCAATATCTCATGCTGTTCTGTAGCTTTGTACGCTGAAAGTAGTAACATTCATCCCCGACCTCATTCTGCCCTGCCTACCAAAGTGAGTGTTTTCAACAGCCATGCTGATTAACTGATTGACAGTCAGGTCAACAAGGAGACTTCTTGCAGCATGCTTCAGTAAGCTGCTCACTCTACACCCTGTGATTTATGGATTAAGGGGGCAAGAGGTGGTGAAGCTGAAAACATGTGGCAGGGGAGCGTTCATATTATCAGAGTGGGGAGTAGCCAGGAGCCCGAAGGGGGGAACCATGCCACCAGTGCATCTGCCTGGCTAAAGAAACATTTATTTGCAATGTCCATCAGCATTCTGGGCACTTCTTCATGGTCTACCTTGGTGAATTAGCCTGGATAAGCACCGTCCAGGAGGAGAAGGCTACAAAGGATGCAATCAGTAGAATGGAAACAATTGCTTGCATATTTTGGGTTGCAGAGCAGGTCTGACACATAATTTTGAGCCCTATTTGAAATCGAAAGAACAAGGAAGTCATGACTAATTTAAATTTTGTTGATATTAAATAATATATATATACACACACACACACACACACATATACTGTATATATACATTACACACACACTGTAATCCCAAATCCGTGTGAGAATTTAGTGGTGGCAGTAAGAAGAACTCTGTGAGGTGAGTGGGGCTGAGAGACTTCAGAGAAGTGTGACTGGCCCAAGGTCACCCAGCAGCTGCATGTGGAGGAGCGGAGATGCGAACCCGGTTCCCCAGATTACGAGACTACCGCTCTTAACCACTACACCACACTGGCTCTCGACAGTCATTGATGCAGCAGTTTGTTTGTTTTTAAGCAATTCTTTCTGTCTGTCTTTGGGTCTTACCAATCATGGGTAACACTGGGTGGCCTGGTGATTAGATCAGATTTTATTTGATCTTTATGCTTGCTTTTCTATCACAGTGATACTCAAAGAGACCTTATAAGCACATTTCAGCTTTAAAAATCCAACAACATAAGAGCTTCACTTGGGTTAGACCAACTTCCTGTCTCTTTCACCATCTTCCTCATTGTACAACAGAGGAAACGGACAAGAACAACAGAGGAAACGGACAAGTACAGTTTAAGAACACTTTCACTCCCCACTTTCTTTATATGGTTCCTAACATTTAGGAACATATTAAATGAGCAAATATATGTTACCTACTGCCTGGCTAAAAGCTGTTGATTTTTATGTAAAAACATGGTTTATCCACAATTAAAGAAATGCTTGGCAGTGAGCAATGAAGAATATAGTCTCTGAAATATGCAGTCTAATGCTGTAAATTTAGAAACAAGTCATTGAATATTTACCTAGCATTACTCCAGAGAGACCTGGCATAAAAGTGAACATTTTATGTGATCCCCTTAAGTGAGTCAAGTAGAAAAGTATCACTTTTTACAGACCTTGAGACGATTTAAAAAAAACAACCTATGGTAAAATTACTTTCTAAAAGTTCTTAACCTGCTTTGACAATTTTTTGATTGTGGTATTTACTGAAAGCTATATGGTAGTTAACTTACTGGCCTGAGCTTTATGAGATTCTTTTGAGTCATGAATAGAAATCACATTCATTTCCTGTCTCCCTTATTGCATATTCAAAAGCTGAGCAAGTCATCTGCTGGTCTGATAATGTTGCCAGCACATTTATTGCTCCTCAGCTCTTCACTTGCTTGGCAGTCCCAGACAAATTCAAAGTTGATGGTTTTGTATCTAGCAGAACACAAGAAGAGGCCTCCTCCAACAAGGGTACTAATGCAATTCTGAGTAATACAATCCATCTCTTGGCTGTTGAGGTGCACTGGTGGCAATTTTGAAGTCTGGCAGGTACAATACATGTGTAAGACAATATCCATCTGATCCCACCCTTCTCATGCACCTTCATTTGCTAGTAGCTCAACAGGCATACCATGGGCTACCAATGCCATGGACCAACCAGCTAAAATTTTAGACACAGAATTTCATCTTCATAGCTAGCTGCCAGAGCAGGAAAAGATAAAGCTTGGGGAGAGGAATGTTTTGTGCCTACTGGAGCTGTCATAGGGCATATGTACCAGTAGCTCTGAGACAGACACAGCCAACAACTCCTATCAACTCCAGCCAATGGTCAAGGATTACCGTTCTTTGTATATTCTATCATCCTCCTGATTCTCCATGCACTCTATAGCCAACACCATGGCCAATTGGCCAGCTGCCAAGCTCAGAGCTAAGGATTCAAAGTGGTCGGCTTGCTATCATTCTAAATCTGTGCAAGATAGCCAGCAAGATTCATTTCATTTTCTGCTTTCGTAGTCTCCACTCCCTGTGAGTTTGAAGTAGCAAGGAACACTTGTGGGTTGTATTCAACAATGAATAGGACTTCCAATTGCACAACATAACTCCCTCTCCCTCTCCTGCTGTATCCTCATACACACCAAAATCTGTTCTGGGTTTTGCCTCAGCAGCAGAGCAGAACAGGGGACATGTGAGGAGAGAGGAGGGGAGTTCATTTGTGCAAGGGGAATGCTGCATAGGATAGAACCCTAATATTCTTTCAAAAGGTGGGACTCATAGAAGGAGAAATTGTACTGAAAACCACTGTTGGGTAACTGGATCCTGACTTCCAGTTTCTCTCTCTCCAAATGTGTTTCTCAAGATTAATATTTTCTCATTGGCCGTGCAGTATTTCCTCTTGCCTCTACCGTGCCCCCCTGCACTGTTAAAATAATGGGATTGTATCCTGTGCTAGCTACCCAAAGATGTAAGACTGGATTGCTGTTCAGGAAAATCATCCTCCCTGCTAAGTTCTGCAGTGAAACTAAGCAGCAGCGGATTTAGAGGAGGATGACCGATTTGGTCACACTGGAGGCAGAGCCTCGCAGGCACCAAAGGGGGCGGCGGAACTAAGATGTAGAATGGAAGGCAATGGAGGCGGAGGTGCCAGATATTGGCTTCATACAGGGCCCCATTGAAATTTGAGACCCAAGGGGTCTGCCACGTGACTAAGAAGGAGGATACTGAGAGCCAGGACCACCCCATGGACTCACTGCAAGTGTGAAGGCAGGCTAGGGTTAGTGGGGCAGTGCCCATTTGCCCAAATGAACCAGACAAACTGTAAACAGTACATGAAGAGAATAGGAAACCACTGAAGTTCTCCAAGTTTCCAGAATTCCAAGATCCTGTGTGGATGTTTGTGGAGTGCAAGGCCATACTATGCCAGTGATGACTGGTGACACCTGAACTAGTCATGGTGTACAGCTGCGATGTTTTAAAAATTGTAAGTCTCCTTGGTTCGTTGGAACATATTTCCAATAAATGTGTTGAGGATTGCTGAATGAAGGTGCATCTTAATCACAATGTGCTTTGGGCAGGAAAACAACGGTTCCTTTTGTGAAAGGAAATGCATTGGGCCACTATCCCCTAAGCAATATAAAGAGTAGAGCTACCACCACAAAGAAGCATTTCTTATTTCACCCTTGAGTACAGTTGGGGCACCATTAAACCAGCCCAATATTCAACTAAATACTGTGTAAGCACCAGTAGTGACCTCCAAGTCTCTCATGTGGCACAGACTTGGCTCTGAACTGTAGCCCTGCACCTGCTGTAGAGATTGCAAGCCGCCATAAACTGCTCTTGCAAAACCTCTATTTATTTCAGCGTAGTTTGTGGATTGCGGATTGTGCCATTTATAGCCAAATCCATAAGCACTCCCAGCTGCCTGGGAAAGAATTACAGCTACAGATGAAATGGGAGGAAAGATTATTAATGCTGGATTCTTGGTTGGCACAAAGCTCCTCAGCAAAGCAGTCATAGTTTTGAAAAATGTTCAGCAACCAGAGGCTGCTCCTAGGAGCTGAGGGAGGCAACCAGAGTGCTTATTCTGAGAATGTAATTGCTGTTTGTATGCATGGACAAGGATGGAAGGTTTGTTTTGCTTTGGGTTTTTTCTTCAAATGTAGCCAAGTGTATACATACTGGATACAAAAGTTGGGTTCAATGTTGCATAATCTAAGGAAATGGGGTCGACCAAATTGAAACTGCTCGTGTCACAAGATTTTCTTGTTCAGTCTAGTCTGTGTGAGCCATATACACAAAATTAGCTGAAAGCTGACATTTCTGCAATTGTCCTTTACAATGATAAGGGGATCAGACCACTATCCTTATGAGGAAAGACAATAGCATTCAGAACTTGTTGTGGGGAGCATTACATTGAGAATGATGTGTTTAAAGTGGAGAAGCATTTTCCCTCTCTTTCATAATACTAGATTTTCAAGTCACCTAATGAAATTTATTGGCAGGAACTTTGACTTCACATAATATCGAATTACCTTTTGGAATCCACTATACCAAGATGTGGCGGCCTCTTAAAAGCCTGGATTGCTTGTAGAAAGATGGCTTATTTACCATATTTATATGCTTCCTTTTTGCCCAAGTACTCAAGATGGTTTACAGTTAAAAAGAATGGCTCGCAATCAAAGTGACGTGATACAAAAGTAATGGGAAGCAGAACAGGCACATTCAGGAACTAACTTTTTCATACTGTTTGCTGCAGTTACGTAACAACCAGGCAGAATGATCACTGCATGGAGCAGTTCTGAGAGGGGAGGTACAAAATGATGTTTGTTCCTGGCCAATTGTCGGGTCAGAGAACAGGAAGAACTACTCACATGATGCATAGTTGAACTACAGGATTAACTACCACAAGGTGTAGTAATGGCTATCAACTTGTAGTTCATGCCACTTCCACTTGTCTCATGCCTAGAGTTTGAGTGGTTTCCCACAGATGCTTTAAAATTGGATTAGGCAGATTCATGGGCAATAAAGGAATAGCCTTTGATGACTATGTTCTACCTCCACTGCATAAAAACATTTTCTTTATGGCTACTGCTTATTTATCTGTGCACACAATGCTCAACAGATTGAAGCTTTAGATACTTATTGTTTACAAGTTTCTGCATATTTATTTATTCCAGGAGTCATTATGTGCAGAAGTGGGGTGTAGGTTTTTTTTGTAATAATAATAATAATAATAATAATAATAATAATAATAATAATTGTCTTGCATGCAATGTTCTGTATGAGTTTAGGAAATATTCTTCAGAATATAACTGTTTATTTCTTTTCTAGGTTTTGTGCATTTTTCAACAAAGGATCGTACATTTTCTAGTTCATATCAGGATGAAGAGCTTCCTTCAGAATGCATTGTGTTTATATAATTAGCCTTTTGCTACTTTTCAGTAAGAAACCAAATCACAATAAGAATACCGATTTTATATTTTTTTTTACTCACCTTTTCCTTCTTCTTCACTGGGCTACAGTGCCATTTTGATTTGTGTGTAAGCCTCTGTGTCTATATCTATATATATCCCACAATCCAGGAAGTTGCTTTAGGCATGCCCAAAGGCTGTTGCACACACTTATTTTTCATTCTTTCTTAAACAGCAGTTTCTTCCTGATGCAAACTATTTTTTAAAATTCTCCCAACTTCCCAAAGTGCCTCATTTTGTGGTGGAGATGAAGGAACAGGGCAGGGGAGATGCAAAGCCCTTTTGGAACATAAAGCAAGTTGTTTGAGTCCATAGAGCAGAGGAAAATGAGCAAGAAAAGTGACAAGCCTTAGGAATTAAATGGTGACAACCTGGAATAAGGCCAAAACAAGAGATTAAGGCAGAAAGCAAAACAGCACACAAAGATACTCTGTCATTAACTGTCATCAGAGAAAGCACTCAAATACTCTGTCATTAACTGTCATCAGAGAAAGCAATCTGAAGGTTGTTTTCATACAGTGAGTACATAAGCACACACAAGAAAATGCTTCTGATTTGGTGAGCTAACTCAATATGTTCTATGAGGGTACTAGAGGTTCCCAGCAACGTGACATAGCATGATAATTCATAGAACAGAAGGAAAGTCTACTCTTGGGAGTCTTCTGTATTTTTATATGAGGTCCAACAGATATTGTGCAGTAAATCCAACTAAGGCTGCCTTCAGGCAGTACTTTTTTCCTGGTGTTTCCTTACCAGATAATTTCCATATTTTATATGACCTTCCATATGACCTGAAAACTACTTCTGGAAAGCTGGTAGAAGTTTAGCACTCATTTCCCTGTTAATCGTACCTTTAAAAAAGTTCACAAGCCCGTGGACTCAGAAAGTTGCAAGAACATGCTTTGGCATGTTCTTTCCCATCCGTTAAAATTTAGTGCAACATGGTGATTTAGCAATCAAAAGGTCAGAGTTCCATAATACAACAGTACTGCAATTTAAAAGGGATGGTAGGAATTGTAACAGAAGCACTAGCATTATAAACAACAAAGGTAACTCCACATCTGAGTGCAGCTTAAGTCACGCTCAAAGGAGATCCACGGAAATCAATCAATGTAATTAACTTGTCCATTGATTTTAATGGTCCTGCTCATAGTATGACTTAGTTGGATATAATCCACTGTGTGGGAATAACATGTTCACCTCAGTTGAGAGATGGATAGGAGTTCAGACTAGGAAAGGAACAATGAATGAATGAATGAATGAATGAATGAATGTGGAAGCAGTTTTAGCTGGAGCAACTTAACCTTCCTGGAGCAACTTAACCTTAAACCAAATTACTAGATAAAGCTCCCTGTTCTCCAAGACACATACTTATAAAATATTTAAATCATCCCAGGTAAATTATTCTGTATAAATATGAAAGATTCTCAAAAATGCACTTGCCTATATGCAAGGACCCAGATGATGCAATGGGATTATGTGTGAGACTCTAAGAGAATGGCAATGTTGTTGACAGCTCTTGTTTTCAAATTTGGAGTGCTGGGTAAGCAAATAATATATTTTTTCTTTGAGATTCAAGTGGATTTATGAAATATTTATTGTGCTGCTAAGAAAAGGATATTCTCATTTATCATCAGGATGGTTGATAAGATGCACTGCTTCCCCATAACCTCTGTGATGAATGAATACATATTTCATATTAAAATAAATATTAAAAACAATACGTTCACATCTTAGAGAAAATCTTTCTCCCTCTCTTTCAGTGTATGTGCTTCTCAGATTTTTTTAAAATGGATTTAAAATGTTTGGGGGTCCAATGTTTATTAATCCAGATTCTAAATCTCTGACAACTATATTTATATTCTTTGTCAACAATTCTCAATCTGGGAGTCTTACAAGTTGGGGTTTGAGGTTTATGGGGCTCACTGAATTGGCTGTGGGCATCACAAGGGAAAGTATTTGTGTGTTTGACCAAATTTGCTGCACAGTAAACAAACTGTACTTATATTTTAAGTGTGAAATAATGTTAACTTTTCATACAGTCCTGTTGTGAGATATTTAAACTTGTCTGACATCAAATTTCCTTAAATTTGGGTGGAGCTAAAGAAACGTTCAGTCACAGGGAAGACTGTTTAATTGCATTGTTTTTAATGCAAAGTTGTGGGGAGTCCCTGGCGCTGCCCAGGAATTTTGAGGAAACCTCCTCCCACATGATTTTTAAATGGATATGTTTCAGTCCACCATCTTGATTGAAAATGGCACCCAATATCCAGACAGTGACCAAGTCCATTACTACCACTTTAGGAATCTTTGTGCCAAGTTTGCCCTTATCTCTTGAGAGGCAACTGAACCTATGCCAAACAACAGGCAAAGTCACACCAAAGTGGTGGTGTTTCATTCCACCACCTTGATTCAAAATGGCTACTGGCATCCAAGTGTCAATAGAACCCTCATGCAGAATATGGTGATGACACCTCTAGAGGCAAAGAGAACAAACCCAAAAAACTGAGATACAGATGAACTATTTTCTAAAATAAATAGTACACATGGCCAGGACTCCAATACATAGAAGTATATTGCACAAAAGGCATCCAGATTAGAGATGGGGCTCCTGTCAGTCAGCAGTGGGGAGAAAGCATATCTTTTCTGATGATGCTATTACATGTTATATGCAAACACATGCTAAAGAAGCCAAACATCCTTCTTTTTTTTTTTCAGCACAGAGTTTCAGTTTTGAGAAGAGTCAATTTAGAACAGAGGAATAGGTGTTTGACACATTTCACACTTATTGTTTTTCTGCTCCTCTTTTTGGTTTCTGTCTGATAAGTTTAACAAAAATTTAAAACATTATTGTCTGTATTCAGTTAAATTGCAGTGCCTACTTGTGTTATTCACCTTACCCTTAGAGAAGGAATGGGTGATAGCCAATGTTAGTCGTATTCATAATAGAACAATTGAAATCAGGGGTTTCAATCAGTCTACTGACTTCAGTGAGTCTATTCTGAGTATGACTTAGAGATCACTCAGAGTTTCCGGGATCATAATATTCTTAAAGAGGTTAATATTCTTAGAGAGCTTGAATTCTGGGCTTTCCTCACATAAACTCATGGCTAAAGCTCTGTTTAGAAGTAAATCCCATTATTTCCACAGAACTCACTATCTTCAAAGTACACTTTCCTGGAAAAGGCCAATTGGACATGGTGGGGGATACTTCATAGAAAGTGTGCACAGGATAAGGTATTTTCATCCAGGACACAAACATCTCATTAGACTTTCTCTTGCACCATTTGCATATATACATAGATGTTTTAAATCAGGAAATAGAAGACAACTTGCTGTAACTGAAAATTCATTTTAATCGTGGTAGGTGTTACATTCAAATTGCATATTTTGAGGAACATATTTTTTTATTTAAACACAAGTTATGAAAACCATCTAGGCAATGCAAAGGCTCAGTTCCACCCCACAGCCAACAAAATATGATCAATGTCTTTTCAGCATGGAAATTACAACACAATGATTTCATTTCATTTATTCCAGATATTTATATACTGGTGCTTAATATTCAGAATTTCTAAGTGGTACCTACAGCACACAGCTACCACAGTGCATCATGAGAACAGATTTCACTGAGAGATCTTAGAAGGCAAACTCAAGCATCATTCAATATCTTATATTTTTCCACAGTTTCGTCCTCCAGTCTATCTGCAATCCAAGACATCATACCCCAAAAGCAAACACAATCTGCCACTTTTTAGTGATGAAGGAAAACACGATGCATAACTCAATTCTGCCCTTTGTAAAGTAGAATTCAGAATCTGATCTCAGCCTGTGCTGAACTTCAAGATTTAACACACCTCTGCAAGCTTCTGAAAGCTCCTTGAATCAAACTCTTTCATGGCTTCAGTTGACATGGGCATAGCTACCATTATCCATTCTCCCTTTCTGCATAGGTTGTCCAGACTCAGCTGCTTTAAATATTTTTAGACAGCCTTAACTTTAGCAATGATGTTCTCCACTCTGAAATAGTTTTTCACAGCTTTCCAGGTCATCTGTGTGAAAATAAAAAGAAGGATGAAATACAGCTAGCAATTGCCAACTGCAGTGCCTGTACTAAACCTAGATCTTGTGTTAGTGATGTTACGGCAAGTGTACTCATTAATCCTAATTCATTGTCATTCCTAGCAGCAGTGATTATATTTCTTGCTTCTGAAAATGTAGAAATTTCTTATTCTGAGGCTTTGCCGTGACAGAAATAAAATAACAAATGTAGATGATGAAATTATTCTGGAGCTGGGGTTACATGCTCGTCTCAGATTCAGATTGACAGACAAGTCTCTGTGGGCCCAGAAAGTTGCTGCCTTTCAACTATTCAGCTGTCAATAATGCCCGAGTCTAAAAATTGCTGTTGACCCCGCTGAGTACTGAGAAATCTGAAAGGTGTGTAGGAGAGGGGGAAAGTAAGTTAAGAAATTAAAAGAAAAAGAAGTCAGAAACCAGAAATTATTTGGGAGCGAGCAAGGTTTTCTAGCCGTTTTTAAATATTTGCTTATAATTTCCCCTTTTTTTATAGGATTCTGTTGATTATTGGGTAACATGATTAGATGAAAGTATGCAAAGTTTCTTTCATATCTCAAATTTTCTTGAACAGATCTCTGGTTCTTCCCATTCTGTTGTTTTCCTCTATTTCTTTGCATTGCTCATTTAAGAAGGCCTTCTTGTCTCTCCTTGCTATTTTTCGGAAATCTGCATTCAATTTCCTGTATCTTTCACTATCTCCCTCGCATTTTGCTTGCCTTCTCTCCCTCGCTATTCTCTCCCTTGTTGGGCAGCCACTTTGCTTCCTTGCATTTCCTTTTCATTGGGATGGTTTTAGTTGCTGCCTCCTGTATAATGTTACGAACCTCCATCCATAGTTCTTCAGGCACTCTGTACACCAAATCTAAATCCTTAAACCTGTTGCTCACTTCCACTGTGTATTCATAAGGGATTTGATTTAGATTGTATCTTACTGGCCCAGTGGTTTTTCCTACTTTCTTCCATTTAAGCTTGAATTTTGCTATAAGAAGCTGATGATCTGAGCCACAGTCAGCTCCAGGTCTTGTTTTTGCTGACTGTATAGAGCTTCTCCATCTTTGGCTGCAGAGAATATAAGCAATCTGATTTCGATGCCCCCCATGTGGTGATGTCCATATGTAGAGTCATCTCTTGTGTTGTTGGGAAAGAGTGTTTGTGATTACCAGCTTGTTCTCTTGACAGAGCTCTATTAGCCTTTCCCTGCTTCATTGCAAGAATAAACAGAAGAATTATACCAGAAAGATATGGATGTCTCATACACCCCAGGTAATGTGGTTGCTGACCTTGAGTCAGACATCCTGGAGACTGAAGTCAAATGGGCCTTAGAAAGTACTGCTAATAACAAGGCCAGTGGAAATGATGATATTCCAGCTGAACTATTTAAAATTTTAAAAGATGATGCTATTAAGGTGCTATACTCAATATGCCAGCAAGTTTGGAAAACTCAGCAGTGGCCAGAGGATTGGAGAAGATCAGTCTACATCCCAATCCCAAAGAAGGGCAGTCCCAAAGAATGCTCCAACTACTGCACAATTGCGCTCATTTTACATGCTAGCAAGGTTATGCTCAAAATTCTACAAGGCAGGCTTAAGCAGTATGTAGACCGAGAACTCCCAGAAGTGCAAGCTGGATTTCGAAGGGGCAAAGGAACCAGAGACCAAATTTCAAACATGCGCTGGATTATGGAGAAAGCTAGAGAGTTCCAGAAAAACATCTGCTTCTGCTTCATTGACTATGCAAAAGCCTTTGACTGTGTCGACCACAGCAAACTATGGCAAGTTCTTAAAGAAATGGGAGTGCCTGATCACCTCATCTGTCTCCTGAGAAATCTCTATGTGGGACAAGAAGCTACAGTTAGAACTGGATATGGAACAACTGATTGGTTCAAAATTGGGAAAGGAGTACGACAAGGCTGTATATTGTCTCCCTGCTTATTTAACTTATATGCAGAATTCATCATGCAAAAGGCTGGGCTGGATGAATCCCTAGCCGGAATTAAGATTGCCGGAAGAAATATCAACAACCTCAGATATGCAGATGACACAATTTTGATGGCAGAAAGTGAGGGCAATTAAAGAACCTTTTAATGAGGGGGAAAGAGGAGAGCGCAAAATATGGCATGAAGCTCAACATCAAAAAAACGAAGATCATGGCTACTGTTCCCATCACCTCCTGGCAAATAGAAGGGGAAGAAATGGAGTCAGTGAGAGATTTTACTTTCTTGGGCTCCATGATCACTGCAGATGGTGACAGCAGTCACGAAATTAAAAGACGCCTGCTCCTTGGGAGGAAAGCAATGACAAACCTAGACAGCATCTTAAAAAGTAGAGACATCACCTTGCCAACAACGGTCCATATAGTTAAAACTATGGTTTCCCCAGTAGTGATGTATGGTAGTGAGAGCTGGACCATCAAGAAGGCTGATCGCTGAAGAATTGATGCTTTTGAATTATGGTGCTGGAGGAGACTCTTGAGAGTCCTATGGACTGCAAGAAGATCAAACGTATCCATTCTGAAGGAAAACAGCCCTGAGTGCTCACTGGAAGGACAGATCCTGAAGCTGAGGCTCCAATACTTGGCCACCTCATGAGAAGAGAAGACTCCCTGCAAAAAACCCTGATGTTGGGAAAGATTGAGGGCACAAGGAGAAGGGGACAACAGAGGATGAGATGGTTGGACAGTGTTCTTGAAGCTACGGACATGAGCTTCACCAAACTGCGGAAGGTAGTGGAAGACAGGAATGCCTGGCATGCTCTGGTCCATGGGGTCATGAAGAGTCAGACACAACTAAATGACTAAACAACAACAACTACAACATGCAGAGTTTTGAATCATACAGAAATATTTTTTATGAGGCAACAAGGACAAATGCAAGAACGTGCCAAAGATTTTTCTTGTTGAATACTTACCAGAAAAGACATGGCAGTAACTAAAGGGCACATATTATATCATTTCCCGAACCTCAAAGCCAAATGTATAGATTAGCTCCTAGTATAAACTGAAAGAAGATGCTTCTTTCTCACATATATGCTACTCTTCACCTTATTTCCATTTTTTCCTCAACCCTATAATTATGTTCCCATTTTCTTCAAGTTTATTACAGTCAATAGACCAGTTTGTTACAGTCAATATACTGTTTCTGCCCTTATTTTACACAGAGAATAATTTCAAACCAAAAGAACATGGATGCAATTCCTGTCCCACTCTGAAGTGCACAGTAAAAGCATTTAAACTTCATTAATTTCATTGAATCTGTTGGCAACTTCTCTTGAAGTCTGTGTTCAGATATGACTTTCTGAGAAAGTGTAAAAAGATAGGAAGGACACTTAAAGGTAAAGGTAAAGGTACCCCTGCCCGTACGGGCCAGTCTTGACAGACTCTAGGGTTGTGCGCCCATCTCACTCAAGAGGCAGGGGCCAGCGCTGTCCGGAGACACTTCCGGGTCACGTGGCCAGTGTGACATCGCTGCTCTGGCGAGCCAGAGTCGCACACGGAAACGCCGTTTACCTTCCCGCTAGTAAGCGGTCCCTATTTATCTACTTGCACCCGGGGGTGCTTTCGAACTGCTAGGTTGGCAGGCGCTGGGACCGAGCAACGGGAGCGCACCCCGCCGCGGGGATTCGAACCGCCGACCTTTCGATCGGCAAGCCCTAGACGCTGAGGCTTTTACCCACAGCGCCACCCGCGTCCCAAGGAAGGACACTTACATGTTTACAAATTTTCTTTCAAATGTGTGAAAAGAACTAGGTCTTGGACACTTACATGTTTACAAATTCTCTTTCAAATGTGTGAAAAGAACTTGGTTTTGTTTCTCATATATTTTACAGTGGAAATACAGATATTAATTACATATTTACCATGCTCCCCCCTTCCAAGAAACTCAGGTCAGCGTACATGGATGTTCAATACAAACATTTTATCTTCACAATAGTCTTCCGAGAGAGCTTTAGGGTGGACTAAGCATGAATGGTAAGATGCAGGCTAAGGGAAATGTAAATATATATCATACACATTTTTGAAGAAGAAAAAACCTGATATCCAAGAACCTGTAATACATTATTAAACAACAACAACAACAACAACAACAACAATCTATTATTTATACCCTGCCCATCTGGCTGGGGTTCCCCAGCCACTCTGGGCGGCTTCCAACAAAATATTAAAATACAGTAATGCATCAAACATTAAAAGCTTCCCTAAACAGGGAAGGATGGGAATTTGAAGGAGCAACCTGACCTTCCAGTGAATGAATGTCAGTGGCATTGAATGAATACCCATTGTTAACTATCATGCTAACAAAATGCATCTATTCAGTGCCTCTTATTCATCCGTCCAGATTAATATCCCACAGGACTTTAATTTTAATTTCATTAAACCTGATTTGATTTGTGTGTTTGTGAGTATTCAATAAATAAATGAAATTAAAATTAAAATCAGATTAAAATAGACATATATTCACTGAAACTAACTTGCCGCTGAACCCCAAAGGTCCCTACATTTTGATATCATACTGGTTGCTATTGGCAAGCCACAAAATCTGCCAGAATAAAGAGGTTCCATCATTTCCTGAGCCGTTCCGGTTTTCCTAGTATGCTGAAAACCTAATTTTCTCCTGTTGATCTCACAGCAACTGAGGCATGCAATAAAGGTTGCTGTAATCACACAAGATGAATTTAACAATGTATACACATGTAACATTTCATTAATAGTCTTGGTGGCTATTTTTCAAAATGCCAAAGGCCAACCGTCAGCACACCAGCAGGGAGGGAAGTCGACATGGTCATGCCTGACAGTACTCTGCTGTTCCAAAAGGCCTGCTTGCCTCATCGACAAAAGAAGATCTCTTTGTGAAACAATCCCCGAGGTGAAAAATAGTTGCTGCCAACCATGTAAAAATAAGTATTTCTTCCATAATTCATTTAGTTTTCTTGGGTCACTGCGAAAAAATGTGGTCCATAACCAATGAAGAGGCCTAAATTATGAGCATGTGGGAACATTTAGAATAACTGACATGCTTTAAAATATAAACACAGGCAGCATTTTTTTTTAATCTCGAGGAGTCTTTTTCTGAGGCCATAGGTGCTGATCTAGCTTCTAAAAATGACAGTGATGAGTTGAAGTGTCAAATCAGTTGAGGATGAAAAACTGCACGACATTGATCGGAAACATTCCACACACATATTCCTTGGCATTGGAGACTCATTTACAGCCCAGCTTTCCTGTACAGAAAGCTGAAGAATACAAAGATGACAGTTATGGCATCAGGATGAGGGAGGAATTTGTTGGGTCTAAAATCCTAGGCAAACTCACACAATGCACCTCTCACCTTGCACTAATGTGTGGTCTGGAACACAGTTTACCTGAGGAATCCACACCAAATAAACTAATCCTATGAAGTGATCCAAGGGCAGCCATTTGTTATTTTTGCTTTAAAGAGACAGCTAGCTAGTACAGCTACTACAGCATTTTGAAACTTGCCGCCTGTGTTTCTTAAAAGAGTCAGTAACTTCCTGGGAGTAGCTAACAAGTGTCACTGCTTCTGCATACTGGGTCTGCAAGTCGCTTCAAAAAATGAAAAGTATATCAACAGCCCATCACATGGCCCAGGTATTTAGCGAAGAAAGGTACAAGGCCTGGACAGATGTAGTGCTTTTGAGGCCCTATATTTTTTGTTAACTGCCCCCCTACAACTGAGAACATCAGTCCCCATCTTTATCCTTTTCACCAGACTGATTTCTCCAGTCTCTGCTATTCAGTGTCATTCCCCCCTGCATTTCTTTTTTCCCTTACAGAATTACAGTGTGCCATGTCTCTTTGCTATGGCTGGAGTAGCACTGGGGTGCAATAACCTGCCAAAAAAATGCATTTTTCATATTGGAAAGAATGAAGGATTTATAGTTATGTGCTGAGTCACATTGCAGGGAACCTTTCATAACTCAACACAGATTTTTTTTCTCTGCTACCACACCCTTGTGCAAATTAATTGAAACAAACAATGTAGTTTACTGCATTGTAAAAAACTCACATAAACGTACATTAGTAATGGATATGACCTCTATTTTTAAGCAGCATTTGACCACGGTTTTGCATGGAGTCTGTGGTCACTGTTGATTTTCCGATCCCTTTACCACACTTGAATCAGCACCTGAATGAGCTTCTCCATAGTTGTACAGTGTACAGCACAGAGGCGACTTTGCATATAGCCTACAAATTCTCAATGGGATTTACGTCCAGGGAATTCCCTGGCCAATCAAGTACCTGTATTTGCTGCTCTGTCATGAATTTCTTCACCACTTTCGATGTGTGACAGGGGGCTAGGTCCTGCTGCAATATCCCAGTACCATCAGCATACCTCTTTTCCAGCTCTGGAATAACTCTCTTTCGTAGAACCTCAATATATTGTGGTGAGCGCATCATTCCTTCTATTGGCTGCAGGCTTATGACACCATAATGATCAACTCACTTTTCATGTTTGTTCTGAGTACAGGATTACGAGTAAGGTAGAAAACATGCTTTGTTTCAATTAATTTGCACAAGGGCGAGGGTCGTGGCCAAACACTTCCACAACAAGTTTGACATGAACCTGTAAAGGAAATACAATATTGCAGACTTTCTGTATCATGCAAAGCACTGAGGGCCAGCCCTACCATAAGTCAGAATGAGAAAGCATGGCAGAAGCTGGGGCGTGGGAGGGAGGCGGCAATGATATACGAGGGCTGCTATCCTATGTACACGTACCTAGGAGAAAGCCCTATTGAATCAAGGGGAACTTCCTTCAGAGTAGACAAGGATAGGATTGCATGGATACTGCTGGTGGCTTGGGGGTGTGGGCAGTGTTCTCGCTTATCAGTCATCAGGACACTCATTCCTCAGTTGTTTTGTTTTGTTCATAGATGCCGTGAAAAATTTTAAAGAGTCTATCCAGTTTATTGTGCTATCAGAGTAATATTCTCACAAAATTGTTAGAAATAAATGTCCAAATGCTTGAACAAGGCATAAAATTGAACGTAAAGATATAGCCATTTTCACATTGTAGAATAGCTCAGTTAAAAATCTGCAGCAGTAGTCCTGTATTTAAAGGATCTACATCACCTTTCCACCAGGCTCTATTCCTCCAAGACTCTTCCTACAATCTTTTAAGCTAAGAACACTAACTTTAGTTTTAGGTCATAGCATCTGCTATCTTGCTGAATTTTTATGTGCTTTTGCTACTACCCCACTGTGTGTGCTTTAAAATATGGATGAGAGTCTTTTGCCTCTTTATAACATGATGCTTCAGTTTCCTTTTTAGTCTCCCTTCCCTCTTCCTACTGCAGTCTGTGCTGCACTTAAATACCAGAATCTAGTAAGGTTGAAAGAACAGATGATGCTTTCAGATGACTGCTTCTAAATATCTATTCTTCAGTCTAACCCTGACCCTGATTTGCCTCGGTCAAGGCAGTCAGCTGTAGTCTCCAAAGAGACCTGTGTTCAGATTCTTGGTTCTCTTGACATGAAATTAAAAATATTAATGCTTAATATAACAAAAAAAGAACTAGCCTCGTCTTCAGTAACAGCATTCATACACTTTATTTTTAGGACTGGATTATCTGTTCTTTTGTTTTCTTCCTTTTTCCACTTCACGGTCACAAATTGCCCATGGATGCAAGAGTCGGGAGAAGAAATGCATGATGATTACTTACCAAAAGGATCAAGGGACATTTTAGTTTAGAAGCAAAGAAAGAAAGTATAAAATTATGAATGGTGTGAAGAAAATGAACTTCTCTCTTTCTCATAATGCTAACAAAGGATTCAGGACAGATAGAAAGAAGTACTTCTTCTTATGGGCTATAGTTAAACTGTGGGATTTGTTACTACAAGAGGTAGGGTGGAATTCAACATCTGACAGAATTATTTTTCCCCCTCTCTTCCCCATGCATATTTTTCTGGCAGTTCTCCAGACCCTCTAGAGTTTATTTGGTGGGACATGGGGAGAAGAGAGGGAGAAAATTGTGCCAGCAGGACTCATTGCCCTGGCTTCCCACTAGCACATCTACTTAGCTGAATCCAGCCCATAGTGATGGCTACCAAGGGTGAGACATATTCATGGTGGACAGAACTATCAGTGGCTACCAGTCTTGATACCAATGTTCTACCTCCACTGTCAGAGTCTGTATGTCTCTGAATACAAGGTGCTGGGAACCATGAGTGGAGAGAATGCTCAGGTCCTCCTTGTGGACTTCCCATGGGCATCTGGGTGGCCACTGTCAGAACCAGATGCTGGATTAGATGGGCCTTTGGCCCAATCCAGCAGGATTTGTCTTATGGTCTTAAGTTGTTGATTTAGTTAAAGGACACCATAATTTTTTTAATGATCAAGTAGATGAATTATTCTGATTCCCTTCCATTCCCAATCTGGGTACAGTCATACCTTGGTTGTTGAACGCCTTGGTACTCAGATGTTTTGGCTCCCAAACACCGCAAACCCAGAAGTGAATGTTCTGGTTTGTGAATGTTTTTTGGAAGCGGATTCCGTGGCTTCCAATTGAGTGCAGGAAGCTCCTGCAGCCAATCAGAAGCCGTGCCTTGGTTTTTGAACCATTTCGGAAGTCAAACAGACTCCCAGAATGGATTAAATTTGACAACCAAGGTACAACAGTATGAACATGCTTGGGACAAGGTAGCTATTCTCACTCTCCAATCCTCACTTCCACCTTTGTGTGAGTTCACATAGGGGTAGACTCCAGGAGCAGTTTCACACACCTCTCCCAGTTTCTCCCAGCTCACAATATCATAGAGGTCAGGCTGAGGACCCACCCTCTGGGCCTCTGAACTTTGCGTGGATGGTGTGAGCCTAACAAGTTTTTTTGTTTGTCATTTGCAAAATAATATACACATTTTGAGGAATGGAATCCAGCTCTTTTACAAATAACAAAGGAATAGACAGCTTAACTGGGAAGCTGAGGGTGTAGAATCCTCCTTTAATCACTTTAGTCTAAAGAACAAAGGTTTGCCTTAAGTAGTTCATTTATGCAGTTGGGAGGGGGGAAGTAGAGAGCCTTGGGGATCTGGCCTTATATTTAATATGGTAGTTAATAATCTAGAAAATGTGGGCAATTGTGAAGTGATGAAATCTGCAGATGTTAATAAATTATTCAAGCCCATTTATATCAAAACAAGCTACAGAGAGTTGCAGGAGCATGTCATAAAATTAGGTGACTGGGCAATAAATTGGCAGATAATATTCAGTGTTGGTTAAGTGCAGCACAACATGTTAGGAGGGCCCGAAGCATGGCATCCGCATCTGAAAATTCTTATAATTCAAGCAATTTCTTCCCTTTCTGTTCCTACAATAGCGTTGGGAGTAATTTCATGGCATTTTACATATGCAGGTGGTATTTCATAGTAGATTTGGTCAAAATAGTGTTAACTCTGCCAGCCTCCGCCCCCCCCCCAAACACGTAAGGATTAGCCCCCTTCAGTCATTGCTTGGGTGAAGAGGGAAATTATTATGAAGGAGTTGTGGGGCTGTACTTATGGCCCCATACCCTCTCAGCACGCTGCTTATGCCGGCTGCTCATGACTTGAGATATAACCTCTGCAACTGAAAGCCTTTTCTTCTTGTGCTTCCTGGGCAATGTAAAACATGTATATTGAAACTGCTCATTCATTTCATATTCATTTCATAAGATGACTCTAATTTAGAGCATCTTTGAGATTGTGGTTTCAAGAGAAAGGGTCCATATTTGGTTACCCAAAGGTCATACAGGTATGTGTTAATCCTGGAGGCCAGCACATAAAATGTTGTCTCTTCATATAGAATATTCACATGTTATGACAACAGCTTTCTTTTCAAGAAATGTATATCAGTGTCAAAATATATTTTGATTGGTCCCATTCTCTTATGGCCTGTCATTTTGGTTTTATATTTTTTGTTTGCATTCTTTCTTTTTTAGTCAAAAGTATATTCCTTGTGGTGCTAGTGTATTATTTAAGTATGGACTTGTCAACTTAGAAGCCTGTCAGCAAGAATTTCTACTTATGTCATCTTTCAGGAGTAGCTCCATTTTTGACCCCATTTCACCATAATAAGAAGGAATTCACAAGAAATGAACACACAAGGGGATCAGAAGAATAATGTATCCAAAACCTCTTAATAAGAGAAAGACAAGGAACATCAGTACTTGAGGAAGTGAAATACTGTGACACTTCAGAAGACAGTGGCTTGCCTCTTGGTTAAGAATGGAACATCAGGAACACATTATAGCAGTCTGGTGGAGTCTAGAGTTCTATATAGTCTTTTTTGTGGCTGTCCTCTAGGTTTTAAAAACTACAGGATTTGTATTATCTGCTGATAGGGATATTAGCAGAGGAAGAATGGATTTCATCCTCCTGAGTGAGAAACAGGAAGACAAGGGAATATTGTATGCCAAGTTCACAGGATTTTCCAGCCTTCTAAGTTTGAGTTGTTACAGGCTTGATTTATGGGTTGTTGTTTTTCTAAAAAAAAATCTGCTACAAAGTTCCTTGGTGTTACTAACATCAACCCTATTTGACTAATTTTATATTTTGTGATTTTATTGTTACATTGTTTTGATTCATTTGTTACTTTTTATTGTACTTCTATTGTACATTTCTTTGTAGCATGATTTTTAAATAAAAAAACCTGTCTATTCTCTGCTTTGAGCTCAGCTTGGTTGTTGGAAAAGCATCTTACAAATATTAAATCAAATAAAAATAAATCTGGTTTTATGTGTCTGATTTTATTTCAGAATCCACTCTGTTCCTGTGACTGTAATTTGCTTTAACTGTTTTTAATACTGATTTTTAAATTGTTGTAACCACCCTGGGACCTGATGTGTGGGTAATAGATTTAATCTGCTTTAATTCTGAAACAATTAAAAATAATTGTTGTAATTCTAACTATTCTGTTTCATTGTGTGGGCCTGAGTTAAAAGAGAGATGGATTTCACATTCCTTCTAAATGTTATTACTTGTTTTATTAAAGTTCAATCCTTGGAAACTGGACCTTATAATACACTGATGGCCTTCCATCTGAGTCTAGCACATGTGCAGTGAAAAAGGAGACAGGTTAAGGCTCATGTGGGAGACTTGATTGACATCCTTGAGGCTTTGGCAGACTTAGACACTTGGTTTAGATTAGAAATAAGTGAAACCCATAGCCAAAAGTCAGTGAAGGGGCAGATATATAAAGTATTTTCACTTCTTGGTCATATTATACTCCAAGCCAGAAAAAGAGTTTTTATTTTCTGAAGTCTGCACTGGGGCTGCTAGACCATGGTATGAGTAAACAACTTTTCCATACATCCTGATCCTTAGAAGCTTCGAAACAACTGTAAACAGGCCTAGTAACATGAACAACAATTCCTGTCCAAGGCTCAGCTCACAAGGAGGAAGTTATTTCATTTTCATCCTTCACTGCCTTACATGCCCAGAGTTAGTTGAACCTTCCACTGTCCGTGCTCCTTTGAATTTGGTTCTTTGGTTGAATGTTGGTTTGTAGCTCCTCCAACTTGTTATAGTTTAATAATGATAACCTTTATTCCAGTTCTGTCTCAAGAACCTTATCTTTGGTGGGGGGTGGCAAAAACTGCCTTGCAGGTACCTTTTGGTTTCAACTGTGGAAATGCCTGTGGAAAACCTTTCTGTTCTGTCAGGCTTATGCAGGCAATTAAGAATAAATCTTTCCATAATACGTTTTCTGATTTTAACATTCTGTGTGGTTTTTATTGTATGGTTTTATGTATAATTGGTTTAAACCACACTGAAAATATTTTATGTGTATATATAGACACACACACACACATACACAAAACTTGGTTCAGAGTTGGTGCAGAAACATTCAGCTTACTGAAAGACATTCACGAAGTTGCCCTTTGTGTGGCCAGGTGTGCAATTTCATATTGACTATTTCCCCTCCCCCCAAAAAATGGCTTCCTTCATGCCATCTTTTCTTCAGAAATGTATTTCAAGGGGCACCCTGTCATCTTGACTTTCTGTGGTGTGAGTTTATAGTTCCTTCTTATTCCACATAGAATGCTGAAAGCTATTACCATGGTGAGTCTGTGCTGTATTCATTTCAGAATGCTGGCACTATTCCAGATTATTTATAAGTAACTCCAAAGGCCCACTCATGTGGAAAAATAAGTCACTTGATGCCTTCTAAAATGTGCCTTGTTGCAATACATAAATAAAGCAGAGGAAAAGAACATTATTCAAAGATTATGGAAAGGGCTTTGTTTTAATGAGAGATAAGAATTTTTTTCCTAGATGGTCCTTTTGAAGAACTGTCTGTCCATATAGAGTATGACTTATTTGGCATACTAAATAGATTACTGTCTTCAAACTGGAATTTTCAGAAACTAGGAGTCTAATTGACTTCGCAAAAAGAGAGAGAGAGAGAAGAATTGTACAGCGAATCCTTTACATGCCATATGGCTGATGTGTGCTAAATGCTTCTTCTCCAGTTCACTTCCTTGAGGGCATTGCCACTGTCAGACCAAATCCTGCATAAGGAAGATAAGCCATGACCTTCCTTTGACCACCAGTCAGCTTCCTCACCCAACTATTATCTGAAGAGGAAAGACATGTGGTGCCCTATATCTTTGCTCTATGGACAAGTATATCCTTACAGTTGCAACATAAAAAACTAGCCTAGAGCCTGAGCATATGTTGGATATTTAGCAGAACTATAATAAGCTGAAAGAGAGGGATTTGTATATGTCGCTATGGGAGGTCTCATTCAGCAGGCAGAGTCCATCACCTCAGCAAGCCACTTCCACCTACCATCACCTCTCCCTTTTCCAAGCCAGGAAGTTGCTGTCAAGGATGTGATGGCAAAGATGTTCAAGGATCAGAAACAAGAAGAGCAAATGAAAAGATCAAACACACTGCCAATTATACTTATTTGACAGCTTACCCTTCAATTGTACCAAATCACCCAGGATTGTTACAATTGTCTGTTGATAATCACGGGTGATTCACTGCCCTAGGAAAGCCTGCCACTTGAATATGCATTAGACTCCAGCTAGCGCTGAACGTTGCACATGCTCACATTAATCAGCACATACAACTCCACCTCGCTCAGAGGCCTCGCCTTTCTTTCTGACTGCAACAGAAGCAAGCTATCACAACCACATCAGCTTCTCTGTGGTTACTATTTACACATCACTTTCAGGTGTAAAGTACTCTTTGTCCTCACAGCCATCCCATGATGTGGTCCTTATGCCTCCAGTTGTGCTTTTGAAGAACTGAGGCTGAGGGATGCTTCTTCATTACTTCATTTCATTATATCCCGTTTCTGTGTCCCAATGGGGATATTGTCTTACACACTAGTGGTTCAGTTCTGATTGTGTATGTATGCAATTGGCAAATGAGGGTCCACACATTCCTCCCCTCCCCTTTACATCATATGGATTGCCATTATGCTGTGGACCATCTACACCAGCGGGCAGAGTTTGACACAAAATATTCTTCCTGGAGTGGCTTTTCGCCTCTCTCATCAATTGCTGCAATAATAAAAACAAAGTGGGGCTGCTTCATGCTCTGGATGAGGTGAGTACATGTGCTAAAATATTTGTCAATTAATTTCTGTTACCCAGCCTTCTCCAACTCACATTCAACTTCAGCTTAAAGCACCAAAGGATCCAGTTGTGTTGCAAGAGTCAAATGAAATCAGTCCTGAGCTTCATTTCATCATTTTTTCAAACCTTCCCCAGAGTTTCCTGTAGCATTGAAGAGGTTTGAGGAAAGGAAAGGGAAGAAAGCACAACAAGAAGTAGCAAAGGGACTCCCTGCTACATGGAGGTTCTCTTCATGCTATCCTCCCCCCCCAAAAAAAAAAAAAACACTTTCTGATAGTTTGTTTGATGACGTTTCCACCTGCTGCAGGAGACACTTGGAGACGTTTGAAAGAACAATGAGAAAAGGCTCAGGACTGATTTGATTCCGTCTTCCTCCACCCACCAGCAACACAATCCCTGGGTGCTTTTTGCTGAGCTGCAGTTGGAGTGGGTTGGGAAACAGAATTTATATTAATTGGCAGAAAGATTGCCACACACATAGCCCCATGCCATACACACATGCAGAGAGCAGCCCCAAACATGTTGTTTTTTAAGCAGCA
Organism: Podarcis tiliguerta; assembly: GCF_965153285.1. NCBI lineage: Eukaryota > Metazoa > Chordata > Lepidosauria > Squamata > Lacertidae > Podarcis > Podarcis tiliguerta. The sequence continues at coordinate 67,538,370 of NC_139536.1, read as the reverse complement.
GCAGCAGCTAGGTATGTATAATGGGTAATTTTTGGATTTTCACCACTATAGGCAAATCCAGATTAAACAAAGCAGAAATATGGGCTGGCATTCTGATGGTGACAATGCCATGTGGATGCTGCAAACAACAACTTCCAAGCATAAGCATCACTGAGGCCACAATAAACTGCCACATGGATGAACCCAGTGACTAGAAAACAACAAGGTTCTCATCAATTTTGTATTATGTCAGCTTTGTGGTAATAGAGGGATATCCTGGGAGGAATTAAACATCACATTGTTCTGATTCTTCCATAAGAACAAGCATTTTTGCATGCCAAATGGAATGAATCCCATTCACCTCCCCACAGATGCTGTTCTGGGGGGGTTCTCTCGAACCCCCCCTCAAGCCAATTTCAGGGGCACAGGGCACAAGGAAGGAACCCCATTGCAAAAGCAGAGGTGCTAGTGCAGATCTTCTGCTGACAGGTCTTATTAACTGAATCCCAACTCTGGTAATTTGATGCAGTAATAGCCCCAAAATAAGAGCTGTTTCATACATTGAAGTGGCTCCTTGTGTTGTATGGGGATAAGTGAATCAATCAATTTTTCTTTCTCTCCTTTTTTCCTTTGTCCAAACTTAAATTCACTTCTCCACATTTCTGCATCTATTTGCAGGATTTGTTTCTTTGTTCTTAATCCTCATGAAAATCCATCAGCGATTTTGTGCAAAATAAACCCATTTTTGTTTGCCATTTTGCCTAATGTGCAAGCAATTTTCCCTACTGTAATGCACTTTTGTCTATTACTTTCACTTAAATGCACATGCCTATGCACACTTTCTTCTAATATATGTATTTTTGTACATAGTGTTTGCTTTCAGAAATGAATAACAAAATTCAGAGAAGTGCAAATTTTGAAGGATAGCTGTGCTTCAGTTTGCATCTTGGCTAAAAAGAAGTATGTTTTAATTTTGTTTTATATACACCATTTACACCACTTACATATAAGAAGCACAACATCAGGGAGTTTTAAAATTACTTCATTTTAAAAGAATGGTCATTTTACTTCAGTCTATGTATTTTCTGATTTACTGGGAATAATGTTAGTGTATGGTTCATTTTCCAGGCTTCCCTAACCTCTCTTTTGAATACGTCTCCATGCAAAGCCTTTTGTTTATTGAAAAGATGTTGCAGATGATGTCCACCCCACCCCCCTTCATGGTTTTGTGCTTGAAGAATTCTAATTGTGACTCAAGAATGAAGGATCTCTTTAACATTCTTTCAGTATAATGAGAAAGAGAATTACTCTTTAATCATTGCTTGATGGATTACAATCAGCACGTCTAGACAAATTGAGTTCATGTTTTTCTCTCAGGAAATTAACAACCAACAATTATGCAGCTTGTACATTTTGCTTCTTGGAATAGGTGGCCAAAGCGGGGGGCAGGGGGTGGAGGAAACGAAAAGCACCCAATGTTTCAAGGCTCACAAATAGTGGGATGGTCCATAGATGACAAGTAGATTGCTAGCATTATGTAATTTATGCCTAAGTGATGCATCTTGGCTCCTCAAAACAAGACAAATATATTAGCAAAACAGTGAGCATGATTTTTGATACTAATTGTAATCTGCTTGAATAAAGATGATACATTTAAATGTGCGAGTTTTGCTCTAATCCAGGATATCAGTGGTTTGTGTATGACTATGGCTTCAGTGCGAATGTACTATTCAGATTATAAATATGTACTGATATTAATTCTAATGCGCATATGAAGCACATGCAGGCATTTTCTTAAATGAGGCTTCTGCCTTCTTCCATTCTTCTCTTCCCTCCCAAAATGTGACCAGTGTGGAGGACAGTGACAGTCACCATGCACACCCCACAGAAGTTGTGTAGATGCCTTTCACTGTGTCCTTGCCTCCCCACTACAATATTATGCTCATGGTAGGACAGAAGGTAGCCACAAATAGGCAGCCACAAACTGGGTCTGCATTTTAAATGGAGAGCATCGCAGAGAATGAGAACCCATGGACATTGGCACAGAAAGACCTAATCTGAAGCTTCCTTTCTGTGAGAGCATATTTATTTCCATATGGATAGCATTTTCTAGATCAAGAACTAGTTGAAAATTTCAGGCCATATCTTTGCCCTGTACAGCTCAGAACCTGAGTTGCTTAGGGACTGTGTCCTTCCATAAGTGCCTGGTATGCATTAAGATCATCACTGGAAGTTCTTCTCAAGGTTCTCCCCCTTGTTTAAATAGGCAGGTGATGAGCAGGAAAATGTGTTTCTCAGTTGTGGCACACATTTCTTTTGAAGAAGTTCCACCTACCACCTACTCTCTGACTTTTTGGTGTTATGTTAAGACTTTTGGACTTGGTTTTGATCAATCACTATTTTTACCTATTGAAACTTCTGTTTCAATTTAGGTCATTTATTCTCATTTGAATTACTTTTTTAATTTTAGCATCCCTGAATGTATTTGTACTTAAAGGTGGAAAATACATCTTTTCAATTAAAACGTGTGTGTGTGTGTGTGTGTGTGTGTATGAGTAGGAACCAGCAAGCCACTCCAGTATCCCTGCCAAGAAAACTCAATGGACAAAGACAATAGTACCTGGTGTGCTCAGGTCCATGGGGTCACAAAGAGTCGGACACAACTAAATGACTAAACAACAATACACACACACACACACACACACACACACCTCCTTGGGTCATTCTTCATTATCTTGTAGAGGTCAGATTTATTTCAAACTCTAAAGTACTGGCAAAGTAAAAAAAAAAAAAAAAAGCAAAAGATAACCACGTACTGATATTCACACTTCTAAAAATAAACCACACCAAGCAGTTTCAGTATCAGTGCTCAGGATTTTCTTTGGAAGTGCATGCAAGTTTGAAATAAATAGATGATGACCTCTTGGAGATCTCAGTGTATATCAATAATTCATTTAAACTTTAAATGAACAGTGCAGAACAACTCAGCCCTAACCCACTCCAAAAGTCTAGAATGAAAATAGTATTTTAACTATTACGTCTGCAGTCCTCTAGTCTTTCATTTTCTATACTCTCTCTCCATGTTAATGCCCTCAAGTATGTGATGAAGTGCTTCCAAGGAAACTCATTGCTAGTATTTGGTGTTTGCATGTATCTTTTCTTTTAAAGATGTGGATCACTTTATTTGTGTTTTTGGCAAACTTCATTCACTTCATCTTCTTGGCATTTCATTATATTTTACGATCGCAAAGTCAACTCTCCAGCAACAAAGCGAAACACGACTCTTTGAAATAAATGTTGTCATTAACAAGCCATGCCAAGCACGGTGACAGATTTGCAGCTGTAATGAATAACATTTCCAGCAAAGTTCTCCTGCCTTACAAAAAAAGAGAAGTAGCTGTGACATTTCTTCAGGCAACCAGTATTGGGAACTAAAAGATTGATTGATGCAAGCGGATAATTGAAACCTCAGTACTGTCACATGCATGTCAACCTAACAACCAAACAAGAACCCTAAGATAACATATATCATGGAACAGCTTTGCCCTGAATTCTAAAGTCTATGTAGTAATGCATACATAATGGTAACATAGGAAATTTCTTTGTCAAAACAGTGTGATTATCATTGTCTTAAATTAGTTAGTAATATCTACTTTAATATATAGTCACTGATAAATGTAATGTAGCTTTTTTCACTTAATCCAGATTTTCAGACTAAATGGCAAGGATTGGGGCACAGTGGGCTTTGCTGTTATATCTTCGGAATCATTTTATCTCTAGCCATTGTTAGAGAAAGAAAACTGGACCATTGGCTTGATGCCATGGGCCTACTAGTATTATTAGAACATGCGTGCGGAACCTGTGACCCCCAAATATTGTTGGACTACAACTCCCATCATCCCTGACCATTGGCCATGGTAGCTGGGGCTGATGGCAGTTGGAGTCCAACAATACCTAGAGGCCCATAGGTTTCACATCCCTTTTTTTAGAATAACATCTGCTCTTTTCCCACTTCAAGTTATGAATAGCAGAAAATTGTAAAGGGTAAAATCTAATTTTGGCTCTTGGAATGAGCAGCTTGCCATATGAAATAAGGATAATGAAGGACAGACATTTATAGAAACAGACCTTTCAAGAGCTACATTAGGAAAACATATAGATGAGATGAAACAAGAAAGAAATCCCCAGCAAAGGGTAATGTAATAGCCCATAGCTTGGTGCCTGCCAAATCCGTAGCTTTTTCTTTGAACTGTGGACTTGCCCATTTTTCATAGCATCCTTAAGTAGCCACCAAAGATGATGGTGTCTCCAAAACAAAAATGCCAGAGACAGTAGGATTAAAAAAAGAAAATGCATTTCATGATTAGTACATGCCCAAAGCAGCCACCAGAAAACCAATGATATGAAAATCTCTTCTGCTGAATATAATGCATAACAATATTGTAAAGTTGAGATGGAAGTGGAATTGTAATAAACCACATGGTAGAATTTTCAGGAGGTTACAATTACATTAATCCCCAGCAAAGAGATGTATGCCTTTGAATGCCTTGAAGTTTCTCTTTCACAAGTTCTTTGGATCTCTCACTAAACAAGCAAAGACGTTTGCCTGCCTGGCAATTACTTTTGGTTTTGGACACAATGGTCTTGCTGCCTTGGTCCTCTGGTTCATTGGACTTGCTTATTCTGGATTTCATTTCCCTGTTTATTAACTTAAGGAACACATGGTGGTTATTATTACCACAGTAAGAGGAGGATGAGAAAAGAGCTCCATCTTCACATTTCCTCTTCATTCCTAGATGAATCCATCTTTTGTCTCACCTGGGACTCATTCTCTGGCTATCATGGATGTTGTACATAAGTCTGCACTTTCCCAATTTCTGTGTAAAGTGGTTTCCATGAGGCAATTTTAGAGTAAGCTGAAATGAGCACTTATTTCAAAAATGTTTGGGGGGACTGTAAACGAAAAGTTCATTCAGCACAAATGAACCTGTGGCTGTAGGTATATCATCAGTAACATAAAAAGCAAAAGTAATCAAATAATCTTAGAAAGGGTCAGTCCCACATGATGTTCCCATTAAAGCCATTTTTAAGTTATTCACTTCTAAGTGCCTTATTTTAAGCATTTCAAGCTGCAGTTCTCTACACACTTCTTCTTCTTCTTTAGAGGTCTCTCATAGCCGAGTAAGATTGTCTTCCATGAACATGGTCTTAACAGTGAGTCTGTAAGTGACTGTGAAGGCCAGTTCTGGATTCACATGTCCTTCCACAATGGGAACATTGGTTTCAGGGTGGGAGCTGATCATGGTGAGGATTTGCCAAACGTGCCTTCCTCTTAGCACATTTCTCCCTTTCATCCTGCATTCAAGTGTCTTCAAAGTCCATGACACCTTTGGTAAAGGCTGTTCTCCAATTGGAACATTCATGGATAAGTGTTTTACAATTGTCAGTGTTTATACTTTGGTTTTAGATTTGCCTTGAGAGAGTCTTTAAACCTCTTTTGCTGACCACCAGCATTATGCTTTCCATTTTTAAGTTCGGACTAGAGTAGTTGCTTTGGAAGATGATAAACATAACCAGTCCAACGGAGCTGATGTTGAAGAATCATTGCTTCGACACTCGTGATCTTTGTTTCTTCCAGTACACTGGCATTAGTTCACCTGTCTTCCCAAGTGATATGTAAAAAATTTTGGAGACACCATTGATGGAATCTTTCAAGGAGTTGGAGATTGTGTTTGTAAGTGGTCCATGTTTCACAAGCATACAGTAAGGTTGGTAGTACAATAGCTTTGTAAACAAGCATTTTGGTTTTCTTGTGAATGTCCCGGTCTTCAAACACTCTGCACTTCAATTGGGAGAAAGCCGCACTCAGAGAGCTCAGGATAAGCTGGATTTTGGCATCAATGTCGGCCCTTGTGGAAAGGTAGCTGTCAAGGTAGGAGAAGTGATCAACACTTTCCAACATTACACCATTGAGTTGAATTTGTGGCGCTGCAGAGTGATTGTTTGATGCAGCACTTTGGTTTTTTGGATGTTGAGTGATAAGCCAAGCTTTTCGTAGGCTTCTGCGAAGATATTTGGGATGGTTTGGAGGTCATCCTCTGAGTGTGCACACACTATGTTGTCATCAGCATATTGAAGCTCTATGATGGAAGTTATGGTAAACTTATTCTTTGCTTTCAGCCTACTCAGATTAAACAGCTATCTATCTGTTCGATATATCATTTCTACCCCACTGGGGAGTTTCCCTTCGACAATGTGTAGGATCATGGCAATGAAATAATAAATAGAGATGGGGCGATAACACAAGCCTGTTTAGCACCTGATGCCACTTTGAGAGCCATTGTTATCTGTGATTGTTGCTGTCATATTATCATGGAGAAGCCAAAGGATATTCACAAATTTACCTGGGCAGACAATTTTCAGAAGGACAGTCCACAGGGCATTACAATTTACAGTGTTAAAGGCCTTAGTCAGGTTTATAAACGTCATATACAGGCGTTGGTTTTGCTCTCTTCATTTTTCTTGAAGCTGTCGAGCAGTGAAAATCATGTCCACTGTCCCCCTGGATGGTTGAAAACCATTTTGGGATTCAGGAAGGGTTGCCTCAGATATAGTTAGGCAATGGTTTGCTAGGAGTAGTTGCTTTGGAAGACAATAATCCGTGTGTGTGTAAAACAACCTTCCCAGCCTTTTTTTTCTTTTTGTGGGAAAAAGATAGGGGAGCACAATCTTTTCTCCCAAGCCCTCAGAAAAATGACCAATGGAAGGAGTTAATGACACCTGCACTTCCTCCACTCTTCTGATCAAATAGACAATCCCATGAAGCTGCTTTTTATTAAAACAAAAAGATGAGAAAGTAAAACACATGTGCATTTTATGTCTGGTTTAAATCTAAAGCATAAGGCAAAAGAAAGGAATATTGGGCTTTAAATTAGTATTCCCCCCCCCCCCATAGCAATGAAACCACTGTGGAAATCTCCATAATCCAGTCATGCTGCCAGATCCATTATATACAATTATTTGTTAGTCAAGTGTAAACCTACCATTTCACATGGTGCTCAATTCCTTCCTGCTGCATTATAATTTTAAAGAACCCAACGTGCAGCATGTTTAATGAAGTTCATGGAAATATTCTGCACATACCTATACTTACATTTCCAGACACAGTCTCTTCTTTCTATTTTATTTTATTTTTTCAGGTAAAATACAATATGAGGCCACTTGTTTCTATGAAAGGAATCTGGAATCATATTCTTACAAATGTACATATGTACGCACACAAGTTCTGATGAGAAGTATTATTGCCATTACAAATATTACTGTCTTCTGTTATTTATTTCTTGCCTTTTATTTCTGAAAACAATCTGTTGTGAGCTATGCCTTATGCACAGCCTTTCAAACATGTCCACCATATATCAGTCAGCTCTGCTAAAATCATCTAATTTCCAAGGCAGATATATTCAGTAGCTAAATATGAAAGTCAGTCATATGAAAGCAGAGGCAAAAGACTAAATATGAAGAATGGCATAGCTCATGATATTTGCCTCTTGGTAACTGTCTCTTTATGCCAAACTATTATACCAATGTCACTCTTCTTTATGAAACAATGAGAACTTGTGATCAACTTTTAAAAGAAAAAATATCACATTTCCCTCATACCCCAGGCTACACATATGAAACACTAGATAAACTTAGTCTCAAATATACAAAGTAGATGAAGAGCACCAACCCTACTCTCTCTCTTTAAACATCAGTGAAGATTAAATTGTGCTTTGGTAAGACTTGGGAAAACTCACTACAGTGGTATGGTACCTCAGTTTAAGAACAGTCTGGTTTAAGAACGATTTGGTTTACAAACTCCGCAAAACCGGAAATAGTGTCTTGGTTTGAGAACTTTACATTGGTCTAAGAACGGAATCCGAATGGTGGAAGGGCACTGGCGGCAGGAGGCCTCATTAGGGAAAGTGTGCCTCGGTTTAAGAACAGTTTCGGTTTAAGAACGGACTTCTGGAACGGATTAAGTTCGTAAACTGAGGTACCACTGTATCTCCTAGTGTTCTGTTGTTTGGACAACCCCACTTGGCTTGCACTGCAGAATATTTATTTTATTTTTTATAGCACTTTACAGTACACTCTTTCTTGCAACTCCCCAGAGGAGGGCCTGAAGTAACCCCACCCATGAGCCTTGGCCGTCAGTGGAACTATGCCCCATTTTTGCCAAAATTGAGCTTGGCTTCTTTCTCTCCCCATGAGCTTGGGGAGCTGTCCAGCAAAGCATGCAGTTGGGCTCTGCCAAAGTCGCAGAGGCATCTGAGGAGCTGTCCAGCCAAAAGGGAACAGGAGAGAAAGCAATGTCCCAGTCAGAATATCCAGGCAGTAAGTGGGATGCTCTGCAGCTGCTTCTTATATAGACAGGTTAAAAATTCAAAGCAAGGTATACAGATGCCACAGTTCAAATTGTTCCAAGCAGAATCAAGGCAGCCACTAGCCACCCCAGGCAGTCACTCAGCCGTGATTCTGCTTCCTTCAGACCTCTCCTGGATGCAACTCCACCCTCTTTCCCAGCATCTATAAGTAGGGCTTGGAGAAAACTTTGTCTGAAATCCCAGAAAGCTATTAAACTAGATGGACCAATGGAGTGGTTCCTATGTTCTGTGGGATTCTATTCAGACCCTGTACTAAGACTTTGCTCCTGTGGAAGCTCCAGAATAGGTATGTGTGAGCCTCACTCTGGCTTGCTCCAAAACTAGACTTTTTGAATGATCCAGTTAAACACTCAAAAGATCTGCATGGTTGTGTTTTGGAAAGAAAGCTCTGTCTTATCTGAGTAATGAAAAGTGGACCATAGCAGATTCTGCCTGTTTCTAAATCAACAGCATACAAGGAATGGAGTCACATACTGGATTATTTTAAGGGGGAAATGGGTTGCATCCCTGTACCACAACAGAGTATAATAAACCATTATTTCTGATTGTCTGTATTATATAAAGGATGATATCCAAATTAGTTCCTCCATTCACTGAATGAGGGTCTGTTCAGAGATGGAAAGTTGCGCTCAAGAGGGTGGGGAAACTCCCTGAGTGCAACCCTTCTCCAGGAAGTTCCTCCAGTGAATGGAGTGACTACATTTCTTTAAATGATTATCATTTCTCTTTTTGTCCCATATAGTTCCCACACCTCTTAAACAAAGGTCAAGAATAGAATCATCCCATTGTTCTAGCTGACTTCTGCTTAATTGCTGTTCTTTGCAATATTGATTCCCGGGAGGAATTCCAATTACATCTCTTTGCTCTGTTGAAGAACTAAATGGCGTGAAAGAAAGAAAATATTCTGCATACTCCCTGTTCACCAAAGTCACTGGTAGGTCTAAAGCAACCATTGCCAAGTTGGTGCCCTCCAGATGGTTTAGACTGGAAATTCCCCTTCTGTCTAGTCAGCGCCACTGAGCTGGCTGGGTCTGATGAGAGCTGCACTCCCAAACCTCTGCACAATGTGGCAAAGGCTGCTCTATTGAATCGCCACCTTTTTCACTAGCCACTGTGCCTTTCTCAGGTGTATGACAAGCATAGTAATGTCAAGGTAAGTGTGGATATAAAAATTGTTGTGTTTGTGCTGCTCAGCTATGTTATCATTTCTGCACTTTTTCTGGGCTAAAAAAATTTCTTCAGCCCAGAATGTCAACATGAGATTTTAAGCCTGTTTGGATCATCATTCACAGACCATTTGCAGACCACTTAGCTGCTTTTTCCTAAAGATGTTGCAAGCAGTCACATAGCTACTGCATTGATTCTATTTCACAGAAAATATCAAAAAGCACGTTAAGACACAGTTCTCATGCCATATGGAGCTACTTCACACAATACAACTTGCTCATAGTTTCTACACTGGAGAGGATTTTTCCACAGTGAGGATCGGGATTAGGCAGATACACATATACTTGCAGAGCTCTCAGGTCACACGTTGTAGTAAACACAGGGTGCCACTTCCCTGGTCCACACCAAACTATGACTGGGAGTGTCTTCCATAGCCAAGCCAAAGGGTGGAGAGAGACATGGGATGGTGTGCACCTCACACAAAGACACATCAGTAGTGGGAGGGGTTATGGAGCTATTTAAATCAAACCAGGCCCCCACTATGTCTATTTTCCCTTTCGGCACCCATCCAGCCCACCCTTGATAGCAATGCAGGCATCTTTCCAGTGGTTTTGGGGCTGAGTAGGAATTCTGTGCCTCTTTGTAGATTGACCTTGTCAGGTGGGTTTTCTTGCCTACTTTATGCTGGATGTCAAAGGGTGTTAAGGGTTTAGTTGGTATCTTTAATAGGGTTAATCCATCACATTTTGCTGGAAAGTACAAGAGAAACCCAGCCAGATGGGTGGGGTATAAAATTATTATTATTATTATTATTATTATTATTATTATGAATAAAGGAGAACTGGGTGTCACGGAGAGCACTTGTAGGCATCTTTAAAGGCCTACCTTCCTTCGAGAAAATGAGAAGACTTGCTCAAAACAGGAGTTGACTGGCAACTGTTTGCAACTAAAAATTCCAACTGGACCCCATGCGCAACAAATAACTATTCAAATACCTTTCATGTGGCAAATCATTATAATTGTCGATCGTAATCTTCAAATGTGATAGCAGGGGTATACTACCCCACAGAGGACTTTAAACATGGTTTAGATTAAATGCTGGAGTCAAACAGCTAAAAGCAGAAACTACTATGGTTTCATACTGACCAGCTATGGGGTGCTGCCAGTAACATGAATGTTGCCACAGAGGAGGCTGCTTGCATCCCCCCCTTTACTTTAATACTGCAAAGTTATTGAACAAATAAATTCTCAAATTACTTTCACATGGCTGAAATGAAGACTGAAAAAAACAATACTGTATCTGCTTTATGTATTGAGCAGTGCTGAGCCTGCACAGAATCCCCTTCCAAAATTACCTACCATTTCCAGTGATCCTGTGGGAGAGAAAACATGCTGGCACAAACAGCCTACCATATAAGTGACACATGGCAAAACTCTAGAATAGATCATGGAGAATAGGTAAGAAAGTATAAGTATGATTCCAACCCATAAGATGTTCACCAACTTGAACAGCTTTAAAAGAGGGTTAGACAAAGCCAGGAAAGCGAAAGTTTTCAGTGGTTACTTGCTAAGATGGCTATGTTTTCCCTCCTCTGTCACTGATAAGTTTGCCTCTATACCCTTCTCACCAGCATTCAAGCGCGGTGGCAATAGAGGCAATGGGCAGGTTTGTCAGCATTATGCAAGTGCATGGATGCTACTGACTGATGTCAGTGACTGTGCATACTTTCCTGATCTCGTTTTTTGACAGAATTACAAGCCTGGTAGATGAAGGGAACGCAGTGGATGTAGCCTACCTTGATTTCAGCAAGGCATTTTACAAGGTGCCCCATGATATTCTTGTAAAGAAGCTGGTAAAATGCGGTCTTGACTATGCTACCACTCAGTGGATTTGTAACTGGCTGACTGACCGGACCCAAAGGGTGCTCATCAATGGTTCCTCTTCATCCTGGAGAAGAGTGACTAGTGGGGTGCCACAGGGTTCTGTCTTGGGCCCGGTCTTATTCAACATCTTTATCAACGACTTGGATGATGGACTCAAGGGCATCCTGATCAAATTTGCAGATGACACCAAACTGGGAGGGGTGGCTAACACCCCAGAGGACAGGATCACACTTCAAAACGACCTTGACAGATTAGAGAACTGGGCCAAAACAAACAAGATGAATTTTAACAGGGAGAAATGTAAAGTATTGCACTTGGGCAAAAAAAATGAGAGGCACAAATACAAGATGGGTGACACCTGGCTTGAGAGCAGTACATGTGAAAAGGATCTAGGAGTCTTGGTTGACCACAAACTTGACATGAGCCAACAGTGTGACGCGGCAGCTAAAAAAGCCAATGCAATTCTGGGCTGCATCAATAGGAGTATAGCATCTAGATCAAGGGAAGTTATAGTGCCACTGTATTCTGCTCTGGTCAGACCTCACCTGGAGTACTGTGTCCAGTTCTGGGCACCACAGTTCAAGAAGGACACTGACAAACTGGAACATGTCCAGAGGAGGGCAACCAAAATGGTCAAAGGCCTGGAAACGATGCCTTATGAGGAACGGCTAAGGGAGCTGGGCATGTTTAGCCTGGAGAAGAGGAGGTTAAGGGGGGATATGATAGCCATGTTCAAATATATAAAAGGATGTCACATAGAGGAGGGAGAAAGGTTGTTTTCTGCTGCTCCAGAGAAGCGGACACGGAGCAATGGATCCAAACTACAAGAAAGAAGATTCCACCTAAACATTAGGAAGAACTTCCTGACAGTAAGAGCTGTTCGACAGTGGAATTTGCTGCCAAGGAGTGTGGTGGAGTCTCCTTCTTTGGAGGTCTTTAAGCAGAGGCTTGACAACCATATGTCAGGAGTGCTCTGATGGTGTTTCCTGCTTGGCAGGGGGTTGGACTCGATGGCCCTTGTGGTCTCTTCCAACTCTATGATTCTATGATTCTATGATTCCTATCACCATACACAAACTGAGACAACCCTAGCAGAGACAGCACTCAAAAATTATATCAAACCTATTTTGCCTATTATATCAAACCTAGCAGAACCTCTGTTAATTTATACTCTGTAATTCATTTTACCTAGGTGCAAGCACCTGAGCAAACGTAGCAGCCCACTGGCAGGAAAAGAAAGCCACTCAAATGGAAATGTCAATATGTATGGCCAAATACTGCTTACCATTGCTGCAGAAGTGGGCAGAGAGGGCATCTGTCTTGGCAAAAACAATACCGTGAAGGAGGGGACACCAAAACAAGCATTTAAGCATAAATAATAAATTGTAACTGGGGCCAAACTATACAGGTGGTAGCTTCAGAATAAAATCTAAAATTCCTGAAAGTTCATAAGTCTTTAGTAGTTTTGTCCTCATAACAGGCCAGCCACAAAGCATGTTGGTAAATCTACAATCCTATCATTTCCATGAACTGGGCATCCTTTGTTCAAAAGCTGTCACCATGAGAAATGGCAACATAGGATGCATACTAAACTGTTTCCTCTGAGCATATTATCATTATTATTATTATTATTATTATTATTATTATTATTATTATTATTTGCCATTCACCCTAAGATCACTGGGCAGGTTGCAGCACTAAAAGCAATATTAAAAAATTTAAAACCTGACTTATGAAATTAATTCTCTCAGGGAGGTGAGGTATGACAGGTTTTCTGAACTTTCTGGTCTTTGGCAGTCTTAGCCCCCCACCCCTTTAGTCTTGTTGACTAGGTCCAATGCCATTGCAACCACAGAGTAACACAGTGGGATTCTTCCAGTAGGAGTTTTGCACAGCAACACAACAAAATCTTCTACACAAAGGCAGCGGTTGCTGCTCAGAGATACCGTTGTCATCGTTTTCCTCATTAAGAGAGCTTGGCCAGAGCTTAATTTGTGCTGCTTCGTTTCTCCTCTGAACAACAGCCATCAGTGCCCCGCCCTCCCGCAGATGGATCTATTAATATTAAATGACGCACTGAAATAGAAACATGTTGCTTCCAAACCTTTCCCCAGTTAGAGCACTCTGTCATTTATCACATTTCAATATTGACTCGGTAAGCACTTTTGCCGGCTCAGCCATCATCTTTCTTTTCCACGTGCTTTGTGCTGAGTTGCAGTGTTTTGCCGGCTCCCAAACAGAGAGCACAGAGGAGGCGCAGCCCGGAGGGATTAGAGACGTGCTAACAAAAGATGCACCATTATAGAAACTGTGAGGCCTTTTCGCCATAACACGCTGTCAGATTTGCCACAAGCAATTTGGGATGGTGATACAGCTGCCTTAAAAGAATTCGGCATGGAATGTGGGGACGGGGCTGGTTTTTTCCTTGAGTGACTCAAGCAATTAGGCCCAAATAAATTAAGACGGCAATTCATGAAGACTGCTTTACACTTGAGGAAGGATTTTGCCTCAGATTACTGAGTTGCGATGGCGCCCCAGCCCTTGGAGCTGTCAAATGTTGCAGAATGGCCACAACTTGTTTCTTGCATCATTAACAGTCGTAATAAAGGCATGCAACTGTCACCCCATCTCCCAGACCGATAGACAACATTTCTTTTCAGCGGCTCGTTTTTCTTCTTGTTTATCCATTTCTAGGAAGATTTGCAATAGGATTATGTGATTATTATTTTAAACATCCTTCAAAGCCCTCATCAAGCTGTGCGATAGCTTACTAAAAATCCAATATAATGTCAACAGCAGGCATAGCTTAGACCATACATATTTCTAAAGTGGTCATAATTCTGACAACATTCAGTTTGTCCCATGTCGGAATACTGGTCCCTCACAGGGATCCCAGTGGGCAGGAGGCACAGTCCCTGAGACTAGAGCCTGCAGGGAACCTAACAGGTTGATTGAGGTGCAAGCAGTTGTGTCAGCAAAAGCCAGTTACAGCAGCCTGCTGGATAAGATCAAGATCAAAACTAGGGTGGGATGTTTAATAGCCCTACCAAGTCAGGCGGTGTTGAAACTGTTTGTTGTTCAAGGGGGATGGCTTGTGAGTAGGCAAGTGGAAGAAATTCAATTCAGTTCACATTTAAAGATGAATCTTTCAAATCGTAACTTCCCGACACAATATGGGAAACGAAACACAGACATGATTTAACATTTGTCCTTATCTGAATTTTGCAATGCAGTTCTCAAACCAAGCAATGTGTACAAAAATGCATGAAAATGGATATATTAGAGGAAATAACCTTAAAATGCATTATATTTTGGAATATAATCCATTCCAGTCCGGCTTCCGCGCTGGTCATGGGACCGAGACGGCTCTGGTCGCCCTAACAGATGATCTCCGCAGGCAGCTGGATCGAGGCGGGTCGGGGCTGCTGATTCTTCTAGACCTGTCAGCAGCCTTCGACATGGTCGATCACGAACTCCTGGACCACCGCCTTGCCGACGTGGGGATCCAGGGCACAGTCCTTCAATGGCTGCGCTCGTTTCTCTCTGGTCGGGGACAGAGGGTGGCGCTTGGGGGGGAATTGTCATCGCGCCACTCCCTGGTGTGTGGAGTGCCTCAGGGTGCGATTCTCTCTCCGATGCTTTTTAACATCTTTATGCGCCCCCTCGCCCAGCTTGTCCGGAGTTTTGGGCTGGGCTGCCATCAGTATGCTGATGACACCCAACTCTATCTGTTGATGGATGGCCATCCTGACTCGGCCCCAGACACACTGACCAGATGCCTGGAAGCTGTGGCTGGATGGTTTCGTGGGAGCCGGTTGAAGTTAAATCCTTCGAAGACAGAGGTCCTCTGGCTGGGACGGGGCGATATGGGATTGAGGGGGCAACTCCCATCTCTTGCGGGGGTGCAACTAGTGCCAGCATCGTCCGTTAAGAGTTTGGGTGTAATCTTCGATACCTCCCTCTCTATGGAGGCGCAGATTACAGCTATAACAAAGGCGGCTTTTTTTCATCTCCGCCAAGCTAAGCAGTTGGCTCCTTATCTCTCTCGCCCTGACCTAGCCACTGTGATCCACGCGACGGTCACCTCCAGACTGGATTATTGTAACTCGCTCTACGTGGGGCTGCCCTTGAGACTGACCCAGAAACTCCAACGGGTGCAGAATGCCGCAGCGAGACTCCTTATGGGGTCGTCACTGCGAGATCACATTCATCCAGTACTATATCAGCTGCACTGGCTCCCGGTGGAGTACAGGATCAGGTTTAAGGTGCTGGTTTTAACCTTTAAAGCCCTATACGGCTTAGGACCCTCGTACCTGCGGGACCGCCTCTCCTGGTATGCCCCACAGAGAAACCTACGGTCTGCAAATAAAAACATCCTGAAGGTCCCAGGCCTCAGAGAGGTTAGGCTGGCCTCAACTAGAGCCAGAGCTTTCTCGGCTGTGGCACCAATCTGGTGGAACGCTCTGTCACAAGAGACTAGGGCCCTGCGGGACTTGACATCTTTCCGCAGGGCCTGTAAGACAGAGCTGTTCCACCAGGCCTTTGGTCAGGGCGCAGCCTGACCCCCTCCTCTGGCAATCTGCACAGGGTCCTGCTTGCTGGTTGCCATCAATTTGTTTCTGATTGATTTTATGGTGAAAGTTTTTAGAATGTTGGACTGTTTTTATTGTTGTTAGCCGCCCTGAGCCCGGCTTTGGCTGGGGAGGGCGGGGTATAAATAAAATTTATTATTATTATTATTATTATTATTAAGAGAAATTGCTTGTAAAAAATGTGTACTTTAGTCAAAACTGCATGCAAAAAGGTATTTATTGGAAGAAATTCACACTAAAATGCAATCAGAGTTGCGTAATTGCTAAAGCAACAACTCCAATCTTCCTAGGGAGATGGACACACTTGTTAAGGGAGGCCCTCCCAAATCTCTAACCTCCCCCCCCCACTGCCCTACAACTTGGGGTACATGTTCTGGGCAGTCCTCACAGGAGTCCTCTATACCACCCATGAGGTTCCAAAGTCCAAATGTGCTTGTCTGGGGAATTCCCAGAGAGTGCACTGCCCCACCTCTGCTGTCTCGCCTGCGTCCTGCCTCTCTCCCCAGCAGATGCAAAACTACCTGCCCTCCCAACCCCACACAACACTTTGGGCATGAGCAATAGGGGATTGAATTTCTAGCCAGAATTACGATATAGATAATGGACATCAGACCCAAATAATTTGAAAGTAGTGTCACTTTATAACTGTGGAGATTGCATTACGTCATGTTTCAAAGTGAACCGTTTCCAGTGTATGTCTACATCTAACATTTGGAAACAGTGACAACTCTGGCAAGATAATGCAGCAGATGGGATCTTATTAAATTCACTACATCTCATGGGTCATAATAAGTCAATAGCACTGATTTAGTCTGCTGGCCCTATAATCCATGAATTAAATATGTTTGAAATACTATAGTCCTGGAACGGACGATAGTCCAGAGCATCAAGGGAGCTATTAGAATCTAATTTGCTAAAGAGGGATCAGTCAGATCCGTCAGACTCAGAGCTAATGTGCATCTTTGTCCAAATGTTCTGGTGAACCGCATTGTAACTTGTACATTTGGTTGGTTTGGAAGGAGTTTCTATAACACATAAGATTTCTGCAGAAAACTTTGTTCTCACTGCTGCTCTTTAATAGAATGTTAGAAACTGATAAAACATCAAACACCATGATTTGATCTGGGGTGGTTTAATTTGGGATGGGATTGTTAACATTGTGTACACCAAAAGCACATGGCTGGACAAGGTACCTTGGTGTGTTTAGCTATAGTTGGAGCAAAGTTTGAGCAAAGGAGCTGCTTGCAACTTAAAACCTAGGCAGAGAGAGAGGTGTTGTGTCTGCATCAGGCCAGAGTGTTTTCCATGCTGTGTTTTCCAGTTTGTTATTTTCAATCCAGGGGATTAATTTAGGTTGGCTCTGGGCGGGATTCAAATGCATTTTTCTATTCATGGAACAAGATTCTCCCCTCCATTTGTGTTTTGCCACAACCCCTAAATCTGCTCTGGAGCATTGGGAGAATTTCCAGCACAGTTTTATAGGGTACACAGTGAGAACAGAGGAAAGGAAAGCCCTATTGGGGGGAGGAGAGAGTCTTGGATTCTTTTGTTCTTATTATGTATTTTATGTTTTTATATTGTGATTTTATGTTGTAACTGCCCTAAGACTTGCAGGTATAGGCTGGTATACAAGTTTAATAAATAATAATAAATAATAAAGTGGCTTTATATTATTATTATTATTATTATTATTATTATTATTATTATTAATACCCCACCCATCTGGCTGAGTTTCCCCAGCCACTCTGGGCGGCTTCCAATCGAGTGTTAAAAACAATACAGCATTAAATATTAAAAACTTCCCTAAACAGGGCTGCCTTCAGATGTCTTTTAAAGAGAAGATAGCTGCTTATTTCCTTCACATCTGAAGGGAGGGCGTTCCACAGGGCGGGCTTTCCAGGCCTTCTGGGCTAAATATCTGATGTTGACCTTTGATGTTCATATGTAAGTATTTTTCAAGTCACTGAATATACCTTGCCGCCACCACCTTCATGGGGTACAAGTGGTCCCATGAAAGTAGAAGAAACAGATATTCAGCCCAGCACTAGTTTGAACTCATCCATTGATTTGTCCATCCCTTCCCACCCTTTTTTTCTGTGCTGGTCCTCTATTCAACAGAAGAGATGAGCAGAAGGTGAGGTGACCAGGGAACAGGACGCAAGTAGCACTCGCTGATTCATTACAGTACAGATCAGGGTGGGTGTGTGTTTTTTTCTTCCTTTTTTTTTTAAAAAAAAGACCACATGGCAGGGATGGCTACAGCAAAGCAGTCTGCTGTTCTTTTGGAGCTTCCACAAAGTGTGATCTTCTAACCAATATGTTCCGTTCTGGGTGAAGGTAGTTCAAGTGAACACAATTTTTCTAGCTCCAAATCTGAAGAAACCACTGCTTGTTACAATTGCATAACAAAATTGGTTTGACTTGAGGATTTCTATGATTAATATATAATGCTGAGTCAAAGGTGCAGAAGGCTCAACCATCTCTTTTTGGGACAGGACAGATTAACGATTTAAACTAATTTTTCTATTACCGGCAAAAAGCACAATGCTAAAAACAGATCCAGAATCCAAACCCTCCTTTCTTGTGCCAATAAATTGGCTTGAATGTCTGCCTTAAAAATGTTAAGCCAGATAAATAAATACAATAAAACAAAATTCTTGACTATGGGAATTTTCAGACTCTTGCTATTTTCAGGTGGGATTCAATATCATACCAGCAAATTCAGGTTGTGAAATTATACTTGATTTGAGGAGTCTAGCACAGTAAACCCTCTCCCCCCCCCCCAAAAAAATGGACATTTTGTGATAAGGAAAGTGATGGGGAAATGCTCTGGAAAGTGTGGGATAATACTTCAATGAAGCAAGATAATATAAACTTCCAGCAAAAGATAAGAATACTTGTTCATTAAATAGCTAACTTCATCTAATCTGCCTGCGGGCAAATCAGGATTAATGTTCAACAAGCAGGTCACCTGGAAACACCTTAAATTGACTTAATCTAGATGGTTATTTCATCATTTACATTTAATACTTAGTATATTTCTTCCAAAGCTTTGCATTTATATCAGATTAACATACATGTTTTTATCAGCCAAGAATTATTTGCAAATCCTACTGTGCATTTCAAATTCATTAAACAGCATTTAATAACTTATTTGCAAGCTATGTGCTACTATGTGCGGGATTCGACATTCTTATATTCTGCTTACAATTGAGGAACCTGATCTCTGGGGAAAGGATTTTAAACCCTGCAATTACAATCAGCTTTATAAATGATATTCTCACTTAATTGCAAATCCTGATTAGATATTACAGTGTCGGTTCTTTCCTAATATCAAGATTTAATAATGTGCATTGTGAAAGCTACCCGATATCATGATCCGATGCAAAATTGCTTCTGAACATCAGCCCAGAAGAGTACATCTTTTAAAAGCCTCTTAACTGCTTAGGAAAATTGGGTTGCATGAATTCTATTAGCTTCGCCGCTAGCCTTAGTTTAATGAAATAAAGATGGGCCATTTCCAATGTGGCGTCCTTTGCTGGGGATTGGGAGATTGGGCCTTTGGAAATGTAGAAAACACTCATTTAGTAGCTCTTTTCACACTGTTTGTTTGTTTCTAAAAGGCTGCTTTATAGGACAATAGCCTTTCAATGCAGCCATACAATTACAGAGCAATCATACTACACTGGTGGATGGGGAGCAGAGTAGAGAAGCTGCCACATCCAGCACCCCGTAGATTCATTGTGACCAGGACTGTATGTGTGTATAGCCTCCCCCACACCACCCCTGACTTCAGTGGAAAGGAATTTATGGTATAGCTTTGGGACTGTTAGGAATGAGAGCTTGAGATCCCGGGGATTAATGAAGCTTCCCCTGACATCCCATTTCTGGCTGGCTTCTCCATTCCAATACCAACTGGCGGGTGATATATACAGCACAGAGACATTACAGGATTATGAAAGGACACCTGGATAGGTATTTATAAGAATCAGAGAACCCAGTGGTGACCCAGAAAGTTGCAGCCGTAGCCAGAAATACAAGTGCTGGGGGGGGGCAGTGCACAGGATGTGCATAATAATAAAATAGGTGAGTCTGATGATGAGCAGAGCCCCAGCTCTGAAGGTACCACAGTGGTACCTTGGGTTACAGATGCTTCAGGTTACAGACTCTGGTAACCCAGAAATAGTAACTCAGGTTAAGAACTTTACTTCAGGATGAGAACAGAAATCGCACAGCGGCAACGAGAGGCCCCATTAACTAAAGTAGTACCTCAAGTTAAGAACAGTTTCAGGTTAAGAACGGGCCTCCAGAATGAATTAAGTTCTTAACCCAAGGTACCACTGTATGAGGTTTTTTCAGCCTCCTTCCCTTCTCCTAGGGTGAGACACAAAGCAACAGTTCCAAGAGTTCCATGGGAAGAAGGATGGACTGCAAAACCATTCTGGAAGTTGTAGCTCTATGAGAAGGCACACCTAACAGTTCTCAGGACCCTTCACAAATGACAGTTCCCAGGATTCTTTGGGGGAAGTCATGATTGTTTAAAGTGGTATGATACTGCTTTAAATGTAGAGTGCAGATGGGACCACCATGTGTATCATGCAAAGGGGCATGTAATGTTCCACATAAATGTGACACTTGCACTCTTTAAAGTAAAGATTTCTCAGCACTTTGTGAAAACCAAGGTACAGGTGGGGACCATTTTGCACATCTCCAATTGACACATGACCGCTGACATGCCACAGAAGAGGGCATAATGGGGCGTAACGGGATGGGACAGGCTTATGCCGCCTGTATGATAGGAGAACATGGTTTCTGACTACAAATAATAGAAGCTTTGCACCACTTGAACTGATGGGGAAACTTTGTTTTAAAGCAAATGACCATGAGGTCATTTCCCCCAAGCCATGCTGTCAGGTGATGTCACTGGGTGAAGTCAGCTGATGTGTGGAAGAGCAGAGCTGAGTCCTACTGTACAGGGTCTACTTTGCCAGTACATGCTCTGTGGGCCAAAACACACCCCTGCAGCTAGCTGGATTGAACCCTCTGCAAATCAACAGAGGGTTCAGTCCCGCTGGTTGCTGCTTCACCAGTGTATATCCCATTTAAAGCATGAAAAGGGGGGGGGGTGTTGCTACTGTTTTTACCTGTAGGTATACATGATGGTGGTGGTATGTGTAATATCATCCTTTTTTACACAGCTGGAGAAAGTCACTGCAGAGTTTTTGAAGTTAGCAAACCAAAGTTGTCAAACAGAGTGATCTGAAAGATTAAGTGACAGAGGAGAAACCATTTGTTGGTTTTATGACACAGGTTACACCTCAAAGTTATGTCACATAGTGATTATTATCCTGTTCATCTGTGAGGGTTATGAATGGAAATGTTTGCTTCATTTTTTAAACAAAACATAGGATACTTAACCAGAAAAATAAGTCACATTTATTCTTACAGTCCAAGAAGAAATAATGGAATATAAAGAGAGATAGCCTTAAAAACTGCAGGACCATTTTGTCTAATAATGACTATTATACAGCATATATCATTGTACTTGTTCGTAATACACAACCGGTTGCTTCAGAAGTCGGATTCAGCCAATATTCCCTTGCCTAGGAATTTATTTTATTTATCGTTTTGTAAATGATAATCTAATACTTTTTTATTATGATTCAAACCAGACCTGATTGTATTGGTCTCCCCAAACCATCATGACTTTGTTTCATAAGAGTATTATTTAGCCCCTCTATTGCATTAAATTCAAATTACATTTATTGGCCTGTGCTCCCAAAAAAGAAGCAACCAAAAAACCAATTTGTTTCCTGTAAGAGCTGATTTCCATGAATAAGAAGAACTAAATTGGATATTGAATGGTATAAAGAAATGTTTAGGAAACAAATGCATTAGCCAGTGTGTTTCTGTACTATTGCAATTTGCCCACTTGTTCAGCTACATATGAATCATACTAACGAAGGAGAAGCTCTTAAATAAGCTTCTAGTTGACCACTGAAGCAATTTGGCTGCATTAGAAAACTAGCCTTGTTGATAACATTCTCTCTAGCCATTTTCTCTTTTCCTCTTTGTCACATTAGGCATGGTGTAAAATGTTACAAAAATAAGAAAAAGGTCCGGGGGGGGGGGGATTTGAATCTTGAGTAAATTTTGTGGGTTCTGCAACTCTTCTCTGATTCTTTGCTAAACTCGTCAGCTCTTGAACAAGATTTCCTTTATTTTAAAAAAACTTTTTGGGCATGCACCAGGAACCTAAATAGCCTAAAAAGAAATTGACCATAACTCAGGCTTGAACTATTTTCTCTCAGCCTCAGTTTTCAGTATATTTGCTGATGATCAACACTTTTGTGCAACATAAATATGGTCCAACTTAACAGAAGCCACCGTGCTAGAGGAGATTCAGTGCCACCTCATTAAAAGCATGCACCTCATTAAAAGGTCATACATTTCTCTATGTAAAAGCAATGAGGATCGGAACGCATGGAACAAGATTTGATGGTGTCTATAGCTTTTTAAGAATGTACTGATGGAGATGAGATTATGAGAAATGGCTGTGTTGATGGGAAGGCTGGATTGTAAGAGGGACAGTATTTTCTTTGCCCAAGCCGAGAGAAAATATAATACTGAGTGTCATCAACATCATTCCAGGACAGGACACCTATTTTTTATTATAGAAATAATGTAACCTACCTGTATAAATGAGTGTTTGATTAAAACTGGAAAAGAAGTATTATTGAAATCATAATATGCTGGCTCTCCAGATTTCCTTCCATCTCTATTACTATAGACCCTTAGAAGGGTAGCCTACATGTTTGTTATAGTGCCTTTTAAGTTACATTTTAAGAGGAGAAAGACTTGTTCTCCTCAGAAGCAAGGACTAGATCTAACAAGCTTAAATTGTAGGATTTCGGTTGAGCATCAAGAGAAACTCTTAATTGCAAGAGCATTTTGGGAATGGTATGAATCACTAAAGTGACATTCGCGCTATCTCTTCACAACAGAGGGTACATCCTGTATATCAGATTTAATATGTGAATATAATCAAGTAAACTGGCATTGTGCCTGAGGCTCTGCAAGGCTGGATGGAGTCAGCATTCTTCAAGGCTGCCATATCAGCATTATCAGCTGAAAACCTTTCACATGTAATCTGGGATATTATGATGACTAAGAGCCAGTTTACACAAAAAGTATCTGATTTACAATATATCTAGCCTGTCCTCAGCTACAGCCATAGTGATCCGGTTAGTGGCACCTATGAGTTCAACAGTGTGAAAACTGGAAATTGCTACCAAGGTGACACTCTGCATTCTTTCCACTCTCTATTGCAGGCACAGGCACAACTGAGTATGGCTTAGGCATCATGGGAAATGGGGTATTTGGGCCATGAGGAGACCCCTTCCAACATAAGGCAGTGCCTGCGGGGGGGGGGGGAGGTTTGCCGGTCAGAAGCAGGTGACTGACAGCCTCTCCTCTCCTCATTGGAATTGGGATGGGTGGGAAATTCGATTTAGTTCACATTTACATGCAGTTCTGCAACGAAATAATGTGTACAAAAAAAAATGCACATATTAGTGAAATGTGCATTACATACAGGGAAATGGTTTTGAAAAAATGTGGTGAGGAGAGGGAAAATACTCTCATCTGGCAAACAACAACAGAACAGTGGAAGAGTGCAACACTGAATTCCACCTGAAGAGTACCATAGGTCTAGTGTAGGTGGTTCCTGCAAAGGGACTCCAATTTCTGTGCTTCTTAATATATTCTCAGGATAGCTTGATCTAAATAGTTATTTTGAAACTGATTTGAATCTGGAGCATAATTGATGGAAATGTGAATCTGGCAATGATGGCTCACAAGTGTTACATAAAAGGTAACACGGCAGTGGGAACAAAAACAATCAAGGGTTCTATACCACCTTAAAGACAACTCAATTTATTCCGACATGAGCTGCCAGCATGCCCTTCCCCTTCTCATCAGAAAGTTTTTAACATTCCATAGGAACGGATCCATCTCACCAGTGAGTTGATGACAGAATTTTGTAAAATGCATTTAAGAAATGATGGCTATATTTCTAAGCTGAGCTTAGAGTAGCATCAACTTAATGTACTAAATTACACTCCAATCACCCAAGGACATGCCCCTCCTTGAAAAATTCAATTATATTGAATGGTTGGCCCTTTGCCTAATCACTCTAGCTGAAGTGTAGAGTTATTTTCTTTTAGGTTCATTAGTGTAATATCTGAGGATATGTGGCTTGTATGGGAAAGGTGAGAATTTTGGGGAGATAATTGCATTTCTCTCAAAATACCTGATTCAGGACAGTGCAAGGCAGTGGTAGGAACATAGTCTCTGTCACCCAGCTAACACAATTGAGGACACCCTTAGATACACACATATACTAACTTGGGCTTTCCTTGCCACCTTGCCGCCTCTCACGAATCAATGAATAAATTTTCAATTAGCTGTATGGCATTACAAAAAGGTACCATGGCTGGATCTAGACACATCAAATAAGTGTTTCAGTTGAACTCATTGTAAACTTTGTATGAGAAATTGGGTTGGCAAAAACAGAACTCCACAGCACCATCTGGTGACACAGTGTTAAAGTGCACAAACAACACATATAAAGCACTTTTTCTTTGCCAATGTAGCCAAGTCTCCTGTTTACAAAGATAAGTGCAATATAAATTGTTACAACCAGAACTTCAACAAAAAGGACATGGGCCAGTGAGCATGAGGTACTTGCAGATCTCATTGGTTTTAGTGGGAAATGTTTTGGCGTGCATAACTCTTTCCCATCAAAAATAATGAGATTTAAGTGGCTATCCTATACACATTTACCTAGGATTAAGTTTCACTGAATGGGATTTATGTCTGAGTAGACAAACATACTCCTGCCAACCTAGCAGTTCGAAAGCACATCAAAGTGCAAGTAGATAAATAGGTACCGCTTCAGTGGGAAGGTAAATGGCGTTTCCATGTGCTGCTCTGGTTCACCAGAAGAGGCTTTTTCATGCTGGCCACATGACCTGGTAAAAACTGTCTGCGGACCAACGTTGGCTCCCTCGGCCAGTAAAGCGAGATGAGCGCCACAACCCCAGAGTCGGTCATGACTGGACCTAATGGTCAGGGATCCCTTTACCTTTACCTTTAGACAAACAGGATTGCGCCATTTAAAAATGCTATATAATGCTATGCTGTAATAATATAAAGTGATTAAGAGTGCAACTCTATACCTGAAGTAAGTTTCATTGACTTTAAGGAAGGTAAGGATGAATCTGCAGATTTTGGTTTCTCTCACCTCGTAGAAAAGCCCGTAGGAGCCGCGCAGCCTTTAAAGAGCATGCCACTCTTGGGGGCTTTTCCCCGAGGAGGGAGAAGGGACTGACTGGCCGTTTCAGCCCCTTTTCCCTCCTGGTTGAAAAGCCCATAGGAGTCGCGCACGGCTCCTGTGGGCTTTTGCGGGAGGTGGGGGAAAGCAGGGAGAAGGTCTTGGAGTAGCGCACAGGCTGCGTGCAGCCTGTCCGCTGCTCCCAGAGCTGCAAGGGGGGGGGATCATATTTTTTTCCTTGATCCCCCCCCCTGAAAACTAGGTGCGTCCTATGGGCGGGTGCATCCAATAGGGCGAAAAATACAGTAATTATTGTAGTGGGAAGCAATACATATTTAATAAACCCAAACCTTTTGCTCCATTCACTTAGATTTACTAGATTTTACTTGCATCATGAAGCAGGAATGAGCAGGAGTCTATTGTTTCTGTAGACACATTTTATTGACACAACATGAAGAGGTCTGTTGCTGCTGCATCATTACAATTTCCCTATAGGAACAAGGACTGGAGCAGAAGAAGAGAATAAGTTCCTGACTGTGTGAAAGTCTCTGAAAGGAAGTCCCAGGGGCTGTAATGACATTCTGCAGTATTGAGCTTTTAACTGATTAAAATTCATCAGCTTCACCAACACAGTTAATTAACTAATGACCCAATTCTATAAGCCACTGCACTTAAGTCAGTACTGGAAGATTCAGCACGGCTGGAGGTGTTGGAAGTCCAGCTTCAGACCCTCTCTCAAGTATGAGGCTCAAAAGATGGCCTTGGGCAACTTAGACTGCAATACTGTATCCATGCATGTTCCTGGAAGTAATTCCCGCTGAACTCAAAGGGACATTCATCTAAGAATACATGTGTTGGATTGGGCTGCCTCGTGTGTGTGTTTCATTTGAGGAAGGGGAGGGAAACAGATATGGCAAACAAAAACAAAAAGGTTCAGAGTGCCATACCACCACATGACAAGCTGTTGTTAGGGTGATGCAGAGAGGCAATGTGCCTTTAGTGGATACACTTCTCATCCTGATCCAAGAATAGGTCCATACAAAAAAGCTTGGGTGTGTAGCATTAACAAACCTGGCATCTGACTGAAACTGGCAGTCTACCTCAGCTGTGTGTACATCATTAGTAGTCCAGTGGTCCTTGCCCCATATAAATGGTGTACTGGTGTGCTTACTTTGAAGATGGAGCAGCCAAAAGCTTAGATGCAAAGCTTGACACATGGGCAGGTTTTCTTACATGCCCAGCATCACTGCCCTTAGAATTAACCTCTGCTTAAAAACCTCCAAGGAAGGAGAGCCCACCGCTTCTCATGGGCATCTGTTCTACTGTTGAACAGCTCTTACTGTCAAAAATTTCTTTCTGATGTTTAGTCAGGAGAAAACAAGCTTGCTCCATCTGTCATGGGACAGCCCTAAATATACTTGAAGATGGCTATCATATCTGCTCTCAGTCATCTCTTTTCAGGCTAAACATGCCCAGCTCCTTCAACTGATCCTCATAAGGCTTGGCTTCCAGACCCTTGATCATCTTGGTTGCTCTCCTCTGCACACATACCAGTCTGTTAATATCCTTCTTGAATTGTAGCACCCAAAGCTGAACACAGTATTCCAGGTGTAGTCTGACTAAGGCAGAACACATATTACTTCCCTTGATCTGGTCACTAGACTTTTGGTGATGCACCCTAGAATAGAATTAGATTTTTTTTTGCTGTTGCATCACACTGTTGACTCATGTGCAGCTTGTGGTCTACTAAGACCCCTAGATTCTTTCACTACTACACTAGTAATCTTTTAAGTGGTTCACAATGTATTCCCCAAGATACAGGCACTATGCTAAATATTTGAATTTTCTTCTTTTTCAACCTTTAAATGCTTGCTGAAAGTAATTAAGAATACATATTTCTGTAATGGTTAGGTGACATCTGACTTTGTTTCACATTGTTATTATTCCATGGTTTTGTATATAATTGCCATAAGCTGATATACTTTTTAAAAAAAATATATTTTATTAAAGTTTTCTTGGTTTACAAAGGTCTGTGCAATGCCTCTTTTCAAGTTACATTTTCCATAGAAATTAGTTATTTATTTTTTATATAAATAAATAACTTAGAACCACAAAAAATGTTCTTTTAATAAAGCAGCAGGTTGAATCTTCTTTGCAGCCAATTCATTTTGAATGAGGAAAATAACCCATTGTGTAACATGCAAGCGGACAATGAATACATTACCATTCACAGTGGTATTTAAACCATAGCCCTGAACAGTGCCCAAGATGAATAGGCAGTGTAATGTTAATCTTCCAAAAGCATTTGGTCCTCGTCAAAAATTCCTTCTCACAAGTGATGGAGTTTACCCTGTAAATTAAATCTTCCAAGTAATGGGAGAAATAACCCATGACACGGGTGGGGGAAATTAAATTAGAGCCACTAATAGTGGGTCAGTGCAGCTTGAGCAATGGTAATGGAAGTGACCGCGTGAATGATAAACAGGCCTACATGAGACTGTGACAACTGTCTCCCAGTGACGGTGACGAACATTCATCTCTGTGGCAAGCAATTCGCAATCTGGACACTAACATGTTTATAGTGTAGTCTGACACTGCAGCGGAGCCAAAGAACGTCAGTCTCTCTCAGCAGAACACTCTAATTCTGTAATGAAGGGCATCTTTGAGCCTATTCCCTTGCGGAATCAATTTGTCACTACTCGGAACCCCTTTTTGCATTGCTGGGCAACCTATTGAACCAGTTTCTCTTTACCAGTCAAGGCACTGTGTTTTTATGCATTATAGAAAACCAGCGCTCAATGCCCTAAGAAAGGGGAAAGACTCTGTGATTTAGTTTTTTTATACCTAGCATATATATTTCCAAATATATTCCAGTTGTTGTTGGCAAGACAATATGGTATAGGCAAGTGGGACCTGCAACAAAATGTCACAGTGTAGCAACTCCCTGTTTTTGGACTCTATTTCATTCCTCTTTTCTTAGAAGGGTATTCATGCTTAGCTCTACCCCCATGTATATTTATGCAAATTTGGGGTTCCCCAAGCATGCTGATACTTTTCTCTTGGTCCTCAGTACCGTCTTTCAGATCCACAACTGTCATAGTCCACACCTGACTTCACTATTAGGATATCTCAAAGTTGAGTAAAAATTATTTTTTGTGTTCCACATCAAGTTGGCTATGAAGCCAAATGTTTATTTCTTAACACCCCACAAGGATCTGTGAACGTCATGTTTA
The DNA here is from genome assembly GCF_965153285.1 of Podarcis tiliguerta. Taxonomy (NCBI): domain Eukaryota; kingdom Metazoa; phylum Chordata; class Lepidosauria; order Squamata; family Lacertidae; genus Podarcis; species Podarcis tiliguerta. Next base: position 67,509,755 of record NC_139536.1, on the reverse strand, counting down.
TTAAAGGCAACAAGGTAATAAATAGCAAAAATGGACATCACTGTAATGTTGTAGGGTAGGGTCATAAGTTCAAAATTGCAAAAAAACAAAGCAAGTATTATACTGCCTCTTTAACCTAAGCAGAGCCTTCCTTGCCTTTGAAATCATGGCTGTCTTAGTGGTCCTAGAATATCTTCACAAATCAATGTGGAGAGCACTCAGATGAATAATGGTGCTGTTTGGAAATGTGGTTTTAAGACGTCTCTGGTGCACAAACTTCTGTTTAGGTAATTAAAAAGGAAGGGGAAATGTATGTTTACATTATCCACAGGATATATGTGATTTTAACCTTTTAGTCATTCTGTTAAAACAAACAGTACATTAAAATGGAAATTTCCCCAGAGTTGCTGATTTGCGAAGTGAAATAATGAACTTCATATCCCTTGTTTATTCATTCTTCTTGTTTCCATTTAAACGACAATAATGCTTTTTGCTTTTAATGATCATTTGGTTGTATTATGTGTGTTTTTTTCAAAAAAACCTAAAAGCTGAGCTACATGGATTATGCCACAAGTGCAACTAATACCTACCATTAGCATTTTCATATATTTGCAGGAGAAAGAACTTAGTGTGGCTCATGCCATGTCACAAAACAACTTCCTTTTTCCAGAAACCCAGATTGCCATGAAGCCTGCTACATGTACAAAGCATCCACAGAGGTTAACAAGGACTGAGATTTAATTTTTAAATACATACCCTCCAACACTCCTCAGATGAAAATAGAGACATTTCTCACTCCCGCAACTGATTTCCTCGATCTCCAATTTTTGTCCCCTCCCCACCGCAGAGCATTTCCTCTCAGAAGAAGGGTGAATCCCACACCACTTCCCCAATGGGACACAGCCCACACGCCCTCCACCAGCCTAAGAAAACCCCTTAATCCTGATTTTATTTTATTCTTTTTAGAAAAGAGCAAAATTAGAAGCAGACACCCAAATTTATTTATTTATTTTTTAAAAAATCAAGACTCCTTGAGCTCCCCTCCGCTTCCCCTTTCCTCCTGCCCAGGGTGCCCCTGCCCTCTGCCTGCCCCTCAGAGCTGGAGCATCATACAGGGCTGGGTCTTGGCGGAGGCAGCTTCTCTTCCTCCTTGCCTGCTCTCCAGCAGCCACTACAAGCTGCCCAAGGGAGGAGGCCAGCAGCAGCCATGGACAGGCATCAGGATGTTCCCTCTCTCCTGCTGTCCTAACCCCATTCTAACTCTGCCATATATAATGCCTAGCTAGAGCTTAAATCTCAGGTTATTATTATTATATTGCTAACTGTTGGCCACCCACCAGGGCTGCTCTAAAAGGTTCTAGAGGATAAGTCTTTGGTGGCATCTAATCATGATGGCTATATTACCTCCAATATCAGGGACAGGATGTCCTTGAATACCAGTTGCTGCAGATCATGAGTGAGAAAAACCCTGTTCCCACAGGCATCTGACTGGCAAATGTGATAACATAATGCTGGACTAGATGGGCCTGTGATCTGATTCAACAGAATTCTTATGTTCTTATGATTCTTTGAAAAGCATTGATTATAAAATTCTTTCTGTAGTAGTGGTCTCATGGGAGTTCAGCACAGCCTGGCTCAGACATGAACTCCCTGGAGTTCTCGGAGGAGAGTTGAGTTTTTAAGACCCCTTTGCATCTTCTAAATCCTTCTGCAGCTCAGATCAGTATCCAAGCCACCCAAAGGGCTCTCACTCCATTCTAAAACACCTTCCCCATTTGTTGTTGTTGTTGTTGTTTAGTCGTTCAGTCGTGTCCGACTCTTCGTGACCCCATGGACCAGAGCACGCCAGGCACTTCTGTCTTCCACTGCCACCCGCAGTTTGGTCAGATTCATGTTTGTAGCTTCGAGAACACTGTCTAACCATCTCGTCCTCTGTCGTCCTCTTCTCCTTGTGCCCTCCATCTTTCCCAACATCAGGGTCTTTTCCAGTGAGTCTTCTCTTCTCATGAGGTGGCCAAAGTATTGGAGCCTCAGCTTCACGATCTGTCCTTCCAGTGAGCACTCAGGGCTGATTTCCTTCAGAATGGATGCGTTTGATCTTCTTGCAGTCCATGGGACTCTCAAGAGTCTCCTCCAGCACCATAATTCAAAAGCGTCAATTCTTCTGCGATCAGCCTTCTTTATGGTCCAGCTCTCACTTCCATACATCACTACTGGGAAAACCATAGCTTTTACTATACGGACCTTTGTTGGCAAGGTGATGTCTCTACTTTTTAAAATGCTATCTAGGTTTGCCATTGCTTTCCTCCCAAGAAGCAGGCGTCTCTTAATTTCGTGGCTGCTGTCACCATCTGCAGTGATCATGGAACCCAAGAAAGTAAAATCTCTCACTGCCTCCATTTCCTCCCCTTCTATTTGCCAGGAGGTGATGGGACCAGTGGCCATGATCTTCGTTTTTTTGATGTTGAGCTTCAGACCATATTTTGTGCTCTCCTCTTTCACCCTCAATAAAAGGTTTTTTAATTCCTCCTCACTTTCTGCCATCAAGGTTGTGTCATCTGCATATCTGAGGTTGTTGATATTTCTTCCAGCAATCTTAATTCCGGCTAGGGATTCATCCAGCCCAGCCTTTCACATGATGAATTCTGCATATAAGTTAAATAAGCAGGGAGACAAAATACAGCCTTGTCGTACTCCTTTCCCAATTTTGAACCAATCAGTCGTTCCATATCCAGTTCTAACTGTAGCTTCTTGTCCCACATAGAGATTTCTCAGGAGACAGATAAGGTGATCAGGCACTCCCATTTCTTTAAGAACTTGCCATAGTTTGCTGTGATCGACACAGTCAAAGGCTTTTGCATAGTCAATGAAGCAGAAGTAGATGTCTTTCTGGAACTCTCTAGCTTTCTCCATAATCCAGCGCATGTTTGCAATTTGGTCTCTGGTTCCCCTGCCTCTTCTAAATCCAGCTTGCACTTCTGGGAGTTCTCGGTCCACATACTGCTTGAGCCTTCCTTGAAGAATTTTAAGCATAACCTTGCTAGCGTGTGAAATGAGTGCAATTGTGCGGTAGTTGGAGCATTCTTTAGCACTGCCCTTCTTTGGGATTGGGATGTAGACTGACCTTCTCCAATCTTCTGGCCACTGCTGAGTTTTCCAAACTTGCTGGCATATTGAGTGTCTTCCCCATTTACTTATCTTTAATTCAGGGCAGAACACTGGAGCCAGGGTGGTGTAGTGGTTAACAGCAGTGGACTCATAATCTGGTGAACTGGGTTTGGTTCCCTGCTCCTCCACATGCAGCTGCTGGGTGATATTGGGCTAGTCACACTTCTTTGAAGTCTCTCAGCCCCACTCACCTCACAAAGTGTTTGTTGTGGGGGGGGGGGGGAGAAAGGAGATTGTTAGCCGCTTTGAGACTCCTTAGTTTAGTGATAAAGCAGGATTTCAAATCCAAACTCTTCCCTTCTACTTCCAGCACTGTGGATTATTTTCTTTCCTTAACTCCTCCCCGCACCCCCCGTCACCCTGACACACTGTAGAGTGTCCCTGCAGAGTTGTGATCCTGGTGATAATTAGCACCATTTTTTTTAAAGAAAAAGGTGGTGGAACTCTTCATGAACACCTCCCTCGTTCTCTTAGAATGGCAATGGCGCCCACCTGAGAGGTGCCAGAACTGAGTTCCAGTGAGTTCCTGCTGAAATAAGTCCTGGTGATAATCAGTGCTACTGCTGTGTACGGTCCTGAATTAAAGCAAAAGGGGCAGCGCCCACCCAAACATTAGGCACATTGAGGCAGCCACCTCAGGTAGCAGATGTTGTGGGGCAGCTGTTGCAGCACCTCCTGAGCCACCTGCACATTTGCTTGTGTCAGAGGTCAGAGATGTTTGTAGTCTGCTACCTTCTGCTAACAAATTGCTACCTTCACATCACCAGGTATTGAAGTATGATTCCAACCTGCCAATCTAGTCATCTTCTTACCTGGACTGAGAAGAGCATATTATCCTGCGTCTTTGGGAGCAAAATGTATTGGGCTTGCCCTGAAAGTGGCTGGGTATGCTTTAGAAATGGGGGGGGGGAGGAATGATGGTGCCCCCCATTCATTTTCCAAGCCCCCTGGATTAGGGGCAAGAAACAAGTAGAATTATTTCCATATTGTGGGTAAATGGGAGAGAAATCCACTGGTTTGCTGGTGAATCTGTGGAAATATTAGGCAATTTCATCCATCCTTGACGTTTTGGCACATTCACACATGTGCATTTACTGCTTGATGGCTGCAAAATCAACTGAAAACTTACATATGCAGACTGTAATCAAGCAATGCATTTGTGTGACACATAATTGTCCCTCACAAAGCAATTGCACAAGGCACATTTCCAACATCTCAATTTTCACAACTGCTCAATAACCACTCTTTTCTTTTCATTAGGAATTCTGTCTCTCTGTGCCTATAAGGGCAGAACGCGGACCTGACCAGCAAGCAACAGCAACTAATGTATTGTGGGCCTGCTAATGCCTTTCATCCGATAGGAAAGCAGCAAGAAAACAACTTATCAGCAAAATACTGACATGCATCAAAATGATGATGGGGAAAGTACTCAGGAAGACCTTTCAGAAGATAAATATTCTGACGAATGTATTGATTTTAGCCTTGCAGAGCCATGTTGAAAAGGTGTATAAGACTTAACTGGAAATTGAAAAATGATATTGAAAAACATCAAAAAGTCATTTCAGACAACTGGGAAAAGCTTCTCCATATTTGTTTTCTTCAAACATTTAAAATTTCATCATATATACTTGTATTTCATGTTATTATTCCCCCATCCCACCCTGATAGAAATTCCAATTCAGCAATTGGCAATAGCCCTTATAGTCTGATCCCCCTATCTTTATGATTAACCAGAACACTGTAGTGAAACTGAATTTTCATTTACATTTTATTCATGGGAGCAGGGAGAAGGAGCCAGATTGAGAAGCACTTTGAGGCTTCTCATTTCCTGCAAGGTGCGTGAGAAGACTCAACCATTCCATAGCATCTTCTGGGTAAACTAGAGAGCAACACACAGCACCTTGTAATAGCAATGTCACATAGGAGCCATGCATGGTTCCAGATACTGCAGTTTATATAGGCCATTGCAAATCAAAATTAAAACCACAATAATGATCTTGCTAGATGATCAGTCTTGTGGAGGAAGTGTAACTCAGTGGCAGAGCATGTGCTTTACATTCAGAGAGTCTCAGGTTCAATCTCTGGTATCTCCAGGTAGGACAAAGAAATGCTCCTGTCTAAAACCCTGAAGTGTGGAAGTGAGAGCTGGACCATAAAGAAGGCTGATCGCCGAAGAATTGATGCTTTTGAATTATGGTGCTGGAGGAGACTCTTGAGAGTCCCATGGACTGCAGGAAGATCAAACCTATCCATTCTCAAGGAAATCAGCCCTGAATGCTCACTGGAAGGACAGATCGTGAAGCTGAGGCTCCAATACTTTGGCCACCTCATGAGAAGAGAAGACTCCCTGGAAAAGACCCTGATGTTGGGAAAGATGGAGGGCACAAGGAGAAGGGGATGACAGAGGAAGAGATGGTTGGATAGTGTTCTCGAAGCTACCAGCATGAGTTTGACTAAACTGCAGGAGACAGTGGAAGACAGGAGGGCCTGGCGTGCTCTGGTCCATGGGGTCACAAAGAGTTTGACACGACTAAACGACTAAACAACAACAAAACCCTGAAGAACTGCTGCCTATCAGTGTAAACAATATTGAGCTAGACAATATAAGTCAGCTTTCAAAGTTCATGTGTTCATCTAACTCAGTATTGTGTTTCCAACAGGACTCAATCAGATGCCTTTGGGAAGGTGATGTTCCCTCATCTGTGCCCTCATTCTGCACCAATGTAGCTCATATTTTGCACCAAGAAAGACTGGATTTCCAAATGCTTCTTTTGACTGTTCTGCTGATATGTTCTGCATTTTCTTGAGGGGCATGAAGCTCAGAGGTTATGGAGGCCACTAAAGACCAAATTTCAACTAGAAATATTGTTGATGTCTGTGTTTGGCTTCTGAAAATTCCTCAAACATTTATTACAAATCTTATTTCCTCAAAAGTATGAATAGTTTTTAATAATAATAATAATAATAATAATAATAATAATAATAATAATAATAATGGTGCTGAATTATGCTTTCTGTATTGTACTGTAGGTAGTTCAGTTCTACCTATGTGATAGAACGGTGGAATCCTGGAATACTAACATGCCTAACCTTAACCACAAAAGTCAAATCTTTAAGCAACCATTCTAAATCCATTTCTTTGCTTTAAAGCTTCAGAAATAAGCAAGAAAGCCTCTCTTGCCATTATATTTTATTGTTTATTATTCAATTTTCACTGCAGTCACTCACTTACCTGGGCATAAGTCTCTTTGAAAGGAAACATACTTCTAAAAAGGCATGTTTGAGTTTGCACTGTAAGTTCTCAAATCAATTGCTTTTATTTTTAGAATATTTTAATAGCAAGTACTTGAATTACTATTTAAAACAGAAGAAAAAAGTAAGCAAACAATTCCCTATAACCATACACATTTCTAAGAAATAATTCCAATAGTGTGTAACATTATAATTCCTCTCAGAAATGACCAGCAAACAGCTAATCTTTATTATGCCAGCTAATGGTTTGTATCTGACAAGAGTCAGCACAAAAGGAACAGATCAGCAAAGTTTTGACATGAGTCAAATGGTTATTAGGTAGGTAATGGATTACAAATGGCTAAAAGACACTTAAAACCCCAATGTTAATCGCATTTATTTGAAAGTAAGTCGAATTGATTGTATCTACATAAACATACTTAGACTACACTGCAATTCTATACATACTAAACGCGGGAATAAGCTGCATTGACCACAGCAGGGCTTACAGTAAATGTGTACAGAACTGGGCTATGAGTATCAAAACCTAAGCTTACAATTCTGTTCACCATCAATGTGTGGAAGTTCCATTAATGTGAACAAGATTTAATTGCAAGTAGCAATAGGAAGAATAATGGCACAGTTTATATATATAATCATTGCATCAGTGCTGGATTCAGGGCAGTGCAGGCAGTTCCCCCGCATGGGGTACTAAACTGAGGGAGCAAATAATAATAATAATAATAATAATAATAATAATAATAATAATATCGATATTTATACAGGTACCTGCCGAGAAGATCCATTTAAAAAGAAACCATACCAAAAGGCATGATTGTGAAAATAAGAAATATTTAGGGCACCAAATTTTGTACTCACTCAGGGTGACCTATTAGCAAAGCCCACCCCAGCATTAGGTTTTATACCTTAGTTACATATAAACAAATGTTCAGAGCAAGCAAATTCTAAGAACCAGAGTCAGGGCTGGGAAAACTAAGGCCTTTTGACTGGTGCCATATCAACTGTCAAAACATGCATATTCATGCCTTGTATGTGCTAAGGAACCATCATAGATCAGACACCACAAATAGAAGCCTCATATTAAGTACCGGTATATCATTTCCCATCCTTCATGGATCACTGCCTTGCCGTGGCAAAGGGGCTTGAATAACTCAGAGAAGCTATGAGCTATGCCGAGCAGGGCCACCCAAGATGGACAGGTCATAGTGGAGAGTTTTGACCAAACATGATCCACCTGGAGCAGGAACCGGCAAGCCACTCCAGTATCCCTGCCAAGAAAACTCCATGGACAAAGACAACAGGCATATAAAAGTTATGACACTGGAAGATGAGCCCCTCAGGTTGGAAGGCATCCAACATGCTACTGAGGAAGAGCGGAGGACAAGTACAAGTAGATTCAGAGCTGATGAAGCGGCTGGGCCAAAGCCGAAAGGACGCTCAGTTGCAGATTTGCCTGGAAGCGAAAGGAAAGTCCAATGCTGTAAAGAAAAATATTGCATAGGAACCTGGAATGTAAGAACCATGAACCTTGGTAAGTTGGATGTGGTAAAAAATGAGATGGCGAGAATAAATATTGACATTTTGCCCCCCCCCCAGCATGGAACCCGCAGCCCCCTCTGTACACCCCTGTGTGGGGGGCGCTGGCAGCCCTTTTGGTTGGCGCTGTGAGTCCCTGTGTCCCACAACTGTTCTAAAGGTAAACAACTATTTCCTTAAAACAAAAGCCAATAACTTTGGGATCCCCCCTAAAAAAAGGTCAACAACTCTGGGCAACCTAGGGGTGCCAGGTGGACCTTACACCCCGGCACTGCTGGTGCTTAAGACGGCCCTGTGAATGAGCTCAGTATAAGGCAGTTCTCTCATCCTGTTCTGCTTAGAGTGTCTCCTTCTTTTCTCTTTACAGACTGTAGTTTCAAGGATGGGACTGGGGCAATGACAAGAAGATCCTCACCTCCACTTGGGTTGCCTGTGTGCTATAAGGCTGGTCTCCTCATACTGCAGGGTCTTCCATTTTACAGAGTATACATTCAAGAAGGGGAGGGGAGGGAAAGTGCCCTGCTGCAGGAATTCCTTTCCTCTTCTTAGATGGCATTTTTGAGAGACGGGCAAGGACAGTGCCATCCTGTTTCGTCACCCGATATGAAATGGGAAGGTGCCGCCCCAATATTATTTCATAGTCCATATTTTATATTTTTCCATATTATCCATAATATTTGCTACATTACAAGTGTTATTAAAATCCTGCTAAGTTTTGTCATTTCGGCATAGTCCAACAGCTTGGTTTGCCATTGCTCTCTGGTAGGGACTTTGTCTTCTCTCCATCTCTGGGCTAGTAGCATCCGCATTGCTGTTCTCACATAAATGAAAAGTCTTTTCTGTTCCTTTTGAATGTCGGTATCTACAATTCCTAATAAAAGGCTTCTGGGTTTGTTTGTTTTTACAAAAGTTATTTTAAACATTTTTTTCCAATTCATTATACCGGTATATCATTTCCCCGAATGCTTTTAGAACCTTACAGGTCCACCACATATGATAGAAGGTGCCTTCCTTTTGCTTACATTTCCAGCAGATATTTGCACTTGTCTTATACATTTTTGCAAGCTTACTAGGAGTCAAATACCACCAGTACATCATTTTCGTATAATTATCTTTCAGTGTACAGAATTTCACCACTGCCCAAGCCTCCCTTATCTGGATTGTGCAGGGGTGCCTGGCAGAACAAGGGCAGATTCTGGTGAGATCTTGTGAGATCTCACTGAGCGCTTGCAAGATTTTACAGAGCTCATGAGATCTTGTGAGATTTCAGAAAGATCTCACAAGATCTTGCTAGCCTAATACTGCTATTAAACCAACTAGATTTAGTAGGATTATGCATAGGGTTTCCATGTTGGGTTGCAGCTAGCACTGTCGGCAGGGTAAGATCCTGGCACTTACATGACCTCCCGCTACTGACACTGCTGGTGCTGGCAGGGTTGAGTAAGGTTGGCACAGTGCAAACACACCGGTGCAGCCAAACTGGTGCTCATGCCAGTGTGTTCACACCACATCAACCTCACCTCCTTCCTCCTCTACCTTCTTGTAAGCCACAGTGATGTCAGCATTGGGAGATATGCTAAGTGCCTCCCCCCACCAAATGCTACTGGTTGTGGGTGGCCTGCGATTTTAAAAGCTTCCACCTTCTGCCCAAGTAGTGTTTTCAAGTGGCCATTGTAGCTGTGCTTTGAACAGCAGCTCGACATGCAGACCCAGATTCAGGGACAGTACCGGGTTGGAAAGAGGAAGGAAAGTTCCATTGCAGAAGTGGAAGTTGCTCTGCTCATGAACTTTTCCCGCCAAATACTGCCTATAATCCTGATGTCAAAGGTTGTCCAGAACAGGCCAGGCAGTCTTGTTGACTTTTTCCAGACCAATTGGCAGCAAGATTCTGCTGCCAAAATAGCTCCTCCTTGCCTGGGCAGGCCATCGACCTGTGCAGGCCATCAGCCAAAACAGTTACGGTTTTCGCATTTGCACCCCCAACTTGTAACATTATAGCATGCTTGCAGTGTCCCCAGGGTTCATGCACTTAGAAGAACATTAGAAGACACCTGTTGCATCAGATGAAGGCCTACTAAGTCTATTGCTTCATGTGCCTTTCAGAGCTGGGTCCTCAGTCCTCAATTATTCTTTTCAAGGGAACCAGTATGCACATTTAGCTGTGATTCTCCACACATTGAACAATCAGGGTTTAAGAGATTGAGACCTGGGCATGTAAGTGTATGCTAACATATCCAAAACAGGTGGGGCGTGTGCCTATGACAACTAACACTAGGTGTAGGACAAAGCCTCTTTTTGGTATTGCTGTTACATGAAAATTATTATGCATCATTTAATGAATATAAAAACATAAAGAAGTGAAAGAACTGCATTTTAGTTCTCTACACTAAATGAAGTTATGTTAAAAAAGGGGGGGCTATCTTGGCTGTTGACATGAATATTTATGATAATGATATGAGATTTGCATATTAGAAGCATTTATGCCTTACAAAGTGCAATTATGCATATGAACTTCATAGCTGCAAGTTCTAATGTATTAGTTCAGGGGAGCATTCAGAAGTCAGGAAATCCACACATGTATTTGAAGAACATCTGTTCCTCACTACAAAGAATATGAATAGTGCACCATCTACACAATATCTGGTTGTTTGTTTAGAAAAAAATATTGCTCTTCTATCAGCAATAATCACAGCAGCTTACAAGTTGCAATAAAAGAACATTCAATATGCTGCTGTTTACCTTTAAAGCCATTTGTCTTTTGCTTGTGTGTGTGTGTGTTTGTGTGCGCGCGCACACACGCATGCTTAAAGCAATGGTTCTGTTCTTATCTGCAGGTCCCCACTGCCACCATTTTATTTTGTTTTAGCTGTGGTGGAATGGGAAGGTGTCAAATGTTCTGGAAATAACATAGTTTAGAACACAGAGAACATCTACACTGAAAATGTAGACACTCCTTTCAGTCAGGAAATCAAGCTCCTCATTCTAAGGTACCTCTCTCAAGGCATCCTGTGGCTTTCATAACAGGCTGTTTGGGTGGCTGCATAATGCTCAGATCTAGTCACATAATGATGTAAGAAAACCAAGTTGGCATACACATTTAACTGTAAAAAGGATATAGGCTTTCCCCCCAGCTGATGGGGTGGTGGCATTATTTGCATTCAGCAAGACCACAATGAACCTGAGGAGGGGGTTGTTCTAAAGGTTACCCTGTGGAGCCAGGTCAAAACTTGCTGGTTAGGAGGTGGATCCTTAGCAGATCTGGAATTTTCTGACTTTCCAGACCCCGGGTCTGGTTGCCTAGTGACAAAACATGCTTCATTTCCCTGGTTGGACCAGTACAATACTGGCCCCCTGACAGCTTCTTTCTGAGAAGAGTCAATTGAAAGAAAGGCCAGGATATAATTTGGCACAACTGAAAAGCATACTCTTCAGGCTTCTGAGATGTCAAACCAAGCTGTGTGGTATATTTGGAAAAGTCCTGGAAACTCGCCACCTAGAAAGTCTCATTGCAACCAGTCAGTCACATGTTTCTGTAGATAGGAGAGTGTTTTTCCCATTATGCAGCTCTCGCTGTTCAGAAGCTGGTGTGCCCGAGCAAGCGCTTTAAAGTGTTTCCAAATGCATCTGCCCCCAGCAATGTTATCATTTAGGCGGAATCTTGGAACACATTGAGGCCATTGCTCTGAAGCAATTGGACTCTCGCCTGCAAGTCTTGCCTTTGTCCTATGCTTCTCTGAGCATGGTGATAGGAAGCAAACACCAGCTGGGCAAATAAGCTTGCACCAGCAGACTCTGAGCAGCCGGCAGCTGGGCAAATAGCTTCTGCCTTTTACTTTATGCCCTTTTGCATTTCTACATCACTTTGCACTTAAGGACTGGAAATCATGTAGCATCCTAATTAGTCTATACGGCCCTTTAACAAAGGCACACATAAAAGTATTGACAGCTCTTCTGTCTCTCTTTAGATGGGTCCGTCTAGAGCGATGATTTGGGAAACTGCAGCAGTGCAGAGCCCACTACTTAGTATTCAGCTTTTCTCTGTTGCTTTTTTAGCCTAGTTTGGCAAAATGATTTCAGTTGAAAAATTCCCTCACATATATATTGTAGCACATCACGCTGTGCAGCTACCTGTGAGGATTACTAAATTATGGAATAAAAAGTTGTTGCTTGATGTTATTTGCATTTTTTTCCCAATAAAAAAAGAGACAGCTCACAATCAGAATAAAAGCAATGCAGGATAATAACAAAAGCAACAAAACAGACAGAACTACCAGTGTAATCCTATATAGGTCTACTCAGAAGTAGGGATGGAAGGACCTGCCAGGTTCAGTTCTCTTAGTTCCTCATGTTTCCAATCCGAAATTCAGTTCTCCAGATTTCCGCAACAATTCACAAATGTACTTTTTTACAAAATGAAAATTCACCAGCATTTTGGTGTGAATTTTTCCTGATAAACACATTTTGCATGCAATTTGTAACTAATGGTTGAAAGGACCGGCCTTGGTAACCTTGAAATTAGTGATTTTGAGGGTATGTGGTTGCTTTAAAATGTTTTTAGATGCTCTTAAAAAAAAATTAAGATTTTTAAACAGAAACTCAACTGAAGTTTTTAACTTAAAGCACAGCAATAGATGGGCTTTTTTAACAAAGCAAAAACAGCTCAGAGCTCTCCAGTGCTCTGCAGACAACATTTTGGACAGCTTCACTTCTTACAAAGCCCATGGGCCTAGAGAAACATACGGATATGTAGGAAATTTAACATAGAAACAGAGCAACAGTGTGAACATGAGACTCTGGGAAGGGATGATTTGATTTGAGGGAGGGGGGTTATTGATATCACACTTTAGAACCCTGAATCACACTTATTATTAGGCCCACAAACAGAACCAATGCACCCCCCTACAAAAAACGTCATTCAGAGAGAAGCTGGGAACTCACCTGTCACCAAAGGGTTTCTTCTAAGTGCTCTTTCCTTGAATAGACTCCTATCTCATATTAATGATGCCTGCACTTTTCAAACATGTCCTTCCATTAGCTGCAAAATTACAACATCTTTGAATGAGACAAACAAAAACCTTACAATCATAAATAATGCCCTGCTGAGTTTCTCAGGGTGGTAAGAAGAGTCTCTGGGCCACAGGAGAGCAATGTGTTTATACTTGGCATGGGAATCTGTTTTATTCATATGTTTAGGTACATGAGCATCACTTGCATTCTTCACAGTTCTGGATCCTGAGAAACTCCTGTAGAAAACTAAACAATGTGTACATCCCATTTAAGTAATAAAAAAGTAGAATCTTTGATACTTCTGAACTATCTGGACAGGCTGTTAATGTTCATACTAACATATGCTCTCTGAACATCTACACTGAGATGGGAAATAAACCCAAGTTCAGATTCCATGTTACAGAGGATGGAATTAATTTAGATTTGAAAAGAAAACATATTAGGGACCAAAATTTATTTCCCCCGAAACTGGCTAATGTTCTTCTTTTCATTTTTGGTAACCAGGTGGAAAAAGTTGCAATAATCTCTCTTCCATCTTCTCCCCTTTAATAATTGTTAATATCATTGTGGGCACATGCTAATTACATTCTGTTTGTGTTTCCTCTTCTTAGCTGGTGTTTAAGTTTTAAGCTGGAAAAATTGCTCTTCAAATTCATATCGACAGCAGCTCTCCTTTGTGATTTCCACCGCCTGTTCCTGTTAGCAACAAATGAAGATAAATATTGAATAAAACCTGTACCACTCTAGCTCTGGAACTTTTAAATAAAATAAAATAAAATAAAATACTATGTTGCCCATACCTTGTCGCTGAAAGGCTTTTTATTTATTTATTTATTTATCATCATCAAATCCTAATTTTCTAGCCCATTTGACCATTTGCTTGTAACTTCCAATGTATCAGCCAAAGAATAATGACCAGTAAATGGTAAATGTTATCTCCATGGTTTACATCAATGGTAATTCCCTGTGAATTGTGGGTGTGCAATGACAGTAATGACAAAAGGGGTGACGAAGAAGAATGCTTTTAAATGGGCACTAAAGGGCACCACGAAGACACATCTCTGCATTTTATAATACGTTAAGTGACCCAAGTGAGGATCTCATATTTTAAATCAGTTTTTGAATTATTCCCTTTTGACGTTTTCATGATAATATAGCTAGGATTATGTACTTAAAAGGAACAGCCACAAATCATATATCATGAATAGTGACAGAAGTAAAAGATTTTGGAAACTCCTAGATGACTTAGAAACCAATCTTCAGAATGGTTGTGTCAGCGGGAGCACCATAAAAATGAACAGGACTCCTGCCAGCGTAAGTGCTTTAAAAATTTGGGCTGATTTGAACATATGTCCCCATTTACAGAAGACACATTAAACCCAAAGACCCCCAGTGCCAATCAATGAGAACTGCCTGTGCTAATCAAACCATTAACTACAGAGGAGTCCCAGAGGAGTCAAAGGAAAAATCCTCGTGATGGTTTTATGAAGGGCTGAGTGTGAATCAGATACATATGAGCTGCTGCAGTATGCCTGCTGCTTGCGGGACTACTGCCAGGTAGGCTACGGTGGCCAAACTCAAGCTATGAATGGGAAAGTTCCCTGCAAATGACCCCGCAAACCCGAACATCTAGGTTGGACACATAGGCCTCATCATATAATATTTATAAAATAAATATAATAAAACAGAATAGCCAACCACTACTCTGGGGCCTGGTGTGGCCTCCCAATCAATTTTTCTACCCTTCTAAGACCCAACTGATTTTGTTGTCAATGGCATAAAGAAGAAATAAGAGGGTGGTAATGGGCAAAGAGGTTTAAGCCTCTCCTCCAGCCTGTCACCTGGATGGGGATGCAAATAACTCCCTCTCCAGTCATCAGAGTGACCATATTGTGATAAAAAGGGGGACAATAACCCTTCCTTGGTTGATCTACACAGATCAGCTGAGAAAGACTTCTGTGTGGTATGTGTGTGCATGCATCATTTGTGTTTACACTTGGGAACATGGGGTGGTCACACCCACTATTGACATGTAGTCCCTCCCCCTGCCCCCGCCTCCCTGGAGGGTTGGCCATGGATGAATCTGGCCCTCAAGGCAAAACAAAGATTAGCCTTCTCTGATCTAGATGCTTTTCAATTATGTATTTGGCCGGCAGGGGGTGGGAATAACTCATCTTCCAAACTATCAATATGCACAAGTGAAAACTACACTGCAATGTCCCAAAGCTGAATATGTCATTACATAGGTATCCATATTAGAAATATAAACAGCAATTTAAGTTCATATTTAAACTTTTCAAAGACACAGTGTATCCGTGAAGTGAAAGTTGTCCACAAACTTTCCTTTCCCTGCTATTATTTTAGAAGGCTGAATCCACAGAGACATCAAACTGTGCAGCATCCTTTAGTCAGTTTCTCCACCAGCTTCTCTGTCGTGACCTGAAGGTTCCAGCCTACAGTCAGGTGCACCAGGGGACATTTCTGGACTATAGGCTCATTCAGCTCTAAGATAACCTGCTGTCTCCGAAGAGAACAACTTTAGGAATAGACGGTCAGCAGTAAAAGTGTAGAGATGAAATCAAGACGCTCAATGCACAATGGGCCTCTGCAAGTATCTGACTGAAGGCATTTCTTTTGACTCAGGTCAGGACTTACTGCAGACTGGAGACATATGTGAGAGCTGAGGTTGCCCTGGTGGACACAGAGGAAAAATTTCACAGTCTGTTCATCTGTACTAGGCAAATGATGGAGAAATGCACTGTGAAATTGAGGCCCTATCAATACAACAGACCTTCTCCTTTATGCAGGAAAACTGAAGAGCAGGATCAGTAACAGAATACTCACCAAATTATGGCATTGTCCCCACAAACAGCAAAATGGGAAGTAAGCTTTTGTTTGAGCTGCATCACTGCAAACTGCAAGGTCTTGACTAAGGGAAAAGACACTAAAGGTTGGAGCCAATGCTAGCTCTACTCAAAGTAGACCTGCTAGAATGAATGGACATTGCTAACATAGGTTCCACCATTTAACTGCTCCATATCAGCCACTCCAGCAGCCCTATCAGTACTAGGCTCAGGTTGTGCTTGGAGAAGGTTGTGACTTGGGTTCTAGAGTTGAACGTGCCTGCCAAGAATCTATCCTAGAACTAATCAGGATAGGTTACTTTCAGGCAAGCCCATCTACTCTGCTAACAAATTACCAAGGCTCTAACAGCACTCATTCTCTCTCCCATTTATTCTGCCACATACACACATAGTCAGCTAAAGATATACACATTGCTCTCATAGATCTGGATAACTGGTGGTAGTGGTAGGAACCAATGCCCTAATAAACTATGTGCAGCCTTAACTCCCTTAACCAATTTTATTAGCGTGTCTATTTCACCCCCACCCCAGGTGTTTAATACAAGTGGTGACCATTTCACATGGGGGTCGCATGTCAGCAGAGCATGTATAAGCATGCCCCACCCCATTCCGTCCCATTCCACCCCACCCCCATTCTGCCCCACTCCCATTATACCCTGTTTCAGCCCCATTCTGCCCTCATTCTGCCTTCTTCTGGGTCCAAGAGGGCCCTCACAACAGTGATCACATGTCAATTGGACATGCCTAAAATGGTCGCTTCCTGTACTGCTAATTTCTTATTGGGGTGAGAATTGTGTGG
Organism: Podarcis tiliguerta; assembly: GCF_965153285.1. NCBI lineage: Eukaryota > Metazoa > Chordata > Lepidosauria > Squamata > Lacertidae > Podarcis > Podarcis tiliguerta. The sequence continues at coordinate 67,493,150 of NC_139536.1, read as the reverse complement.
CTGACAGCACTAACAGTTGGTTGCAATTACATTTGCTCAGTGCAGATATTTGGGGAATACTGTTGTCCTGCATATCCTTTGGCTGCACAGAGTGAAGTGAGGAAAACAGCTTTGGTGAACAGGAGTTTATATAATAGGAGTTCTGTGGGGGTTTTCCTGAATACTTCAGTTTTTTAAGTGGTGACTGCTGCATGCTGCCAGCAATTTGTGTCCACCCTAAAGCCAACAGTCATGGCCGACTCTGGTCCAGTCGTGGCCAACTCTAGGGTTGTGGTGCTCATCTCACTTTATTGGCCGAGGGAGCCAGCATACAGCTTCCAGGTCATGTGGCCAGCATGACTAAGCCGCTTCTGGCGAATCAGAGCACAGCACGGAAACGCCATTACCTTCCCACCGGAGTGATGCCTATTTATCTATTTGCACTTTGACGTGCTTTCCAACTGCTAGGTTGGCAGGAACAGGGACCGAGCAACGGGAGCTCACCCCGTCGCGGGGATTTGAAGCGCCGACCTTCTGATTGGCAAGTCCTAGGCTCTGTGGTTGAACCCACAATGCCACCAGCGTCCTAACAAGATTAATACCTGACATAAATTGCTAGATACTTATATGCATTCTTAAAAAGACCTTAAGCCTGCTAAGAGATCTCTCAATAGTTTTTAACAATCATAATAAAAAGGAGGAGAAGGAAAATACGGAATCCAAAGAATCTAGTACATATATTTAAAGGGTTTTTATGGGTGAAAAACAATATTAGGTTTGTTTGGGGAAGGTCATAATGATGCATTGCATATAAGAGAACAAAGGAAGTTGCCTTACATTGAGTTGGACCATTGATCAATCCAAGTCAGTATTGTCTAATTTGGCTGGCATGGCTCTTCCGGGTTTCAGACTGCTCTCTCTCTCCCAGGCCTATCTGAAGATGCTGGGGACTGGACCTGGGACATTCTGCATGCAACGCAGATGCTCTATCCCTGAGCAAGGCTCCTTCCCCACCAAAAAACTTATACAGTGGTACCTCAGGTTGCAGACGCTTCAGGTTAAGACTCCGCTAACCCAGAAATAGTGCCTCGGGTTAAGAACTTTGCTTCAGGATGAGAACAGAAATTGTGCGGTGGCAGCAGGAGGCCCCATTAGCTAAAGTGGTACCTCAGGTTAAGAACAGTTTCAGGTTAAGAACGGACCTCCAGAACTAATTAAGTTCTTAACCCAAGGTACCACTGTATTTTTGTTCTTTACACCCAATTCAACATCCTTCCACGCGTCCACGGTTCTTTTTCACTTAGATGAGATTCAGTCTTCCACATTATATTGGGGAGATGGTTTGTGTGCATGTGTGTATGTACAGTTCCTTCTCTCCAGAGAATCTATTTTTCAGTACAAGAAAATCTGCTCTGCATCCTGCCTTTTACTCCCCTCACCCTTCCACCTCCCCCCACACACACTTTCAACATCATCATTCCCCCCCCTCCTGACGATGAAGGTTAATATTAAACATTGTCTTAATGGCTGTCAAATCAATCATGATTTTCTCCGAGTTACGCCAGGCAGAGGGAACACACTTTACAAGAAATCAGAGACAGGAGTGGATGAGATAATGTAAAATCACTTATGTAGGCACTCCAGAGACAGAACCCGTTAAATATTTAATAAAGTCATTAACCTGAGAGAGGGAGGAAGAACGTAATGGATGGCCTTTTGCTTTTGCTTATAGGACAGGGCTTGAAAAGTGCACCATTTTCCCCAGGGCAAGTATCACAAATGCCCAAAATCTATAAAGAGGGTCACCGATGAAAATACTTTGAACAGCCTTCAAATTCTCATTTGGGTCATTTCAAAATCGCAGGTGGATTTGGGATTCAAAACAGTGAGATGTTCTGTACTGTACACAGCCATAGCCGTAGTGATCCAAATGCTCAATTAGTTTATTATGGCAACAGACACAGCGTAACAGCGAAATAACCAACACATCTGGAGAAACTACATCAAATAATCAATTATTGAAGGAATTATCTACAGCCCAGAAGCATTGCCCCTACCTTCGTTCTTCTGCTTGCAATTGTGTGGGGGTTTTTTCCTGCTTCTTTGCAAAAACTGCATGGAAAGTCCATTGTTAACAGTTGCTTCGGGGAATCAGAAACCCTTGCACTAAATTTTAGATGTGAAGAATCTGAAGTTACTTGAAATAAAAAATAATGCACAGCAAATGGAGAGTTTTAGGCTTCCACATCTATCCAGCTATGGATTTACCAGCTGGGTCATCTTTCCCAACCTGGTACACCCACCAGTGATCCCTGACCATTGACCATGTTGAGTGGCACTGATGAGATTTAGAGTCCAGAATATCTGGAAGTAAACAGGTTGTGGAAGGCTGATGTAGATGGAGATTCAGAAAAGACAAAAGAAAGTACATTTTCACACATCAGATAGTTAAACTATATAATTCACTTCCATAAGGAGTAGAGATGGTCACCAAATTGAATGGCTTTTAAAAGCAATTATGCAGATTTACAGAGGATAAAGCTATGAATGAATGACTCCTAGCCATGATGTCTATGTTCCACCTTCTTCTGTTGGAGGCGGCATGCTGTAGAAATCCACTTGCTGGGAATCACAAGTGGGGAGAGTGCTGCTGTTCTCTGATCCTGCTTGCAGGCTTTCCAAAGGCAGCCCGGAAACTGAGGTCCAACGCTGGGTGCCTTCTGGCGGTTCCCTCACTGCAAGAAATGAGGTTGTAGGGAACCAAGCAGAGGGCCTTTATTGGTAGTGATGCCCGCCCTGTTGAACACCCTCCCTTCATATGTCAAGGAAATAAACAACTATCTGACTTTTAGAAGACATCCGAAGGCAGCCCTGTTTAGGGAAGTTTTTATATTTGATGTTTTCTCGTGGTTTTAATATTCTGTTGGGAGCCACCCAGAGTGGCTGGGGAGGCCCAGCCAGATGGGCGGGGCATAAGAAAATTATATTATTATTATTATTATTATTATTATTATTATTATTATTATTATTACATCTGGTGGACCAGCATGAGAACAGGATGCTGGAATGGATGGGCCATCGGCCTGATCCTGCACGGCTCTTCTTATGTTCTTAGGCTTAGTGAATGTGTGCTCCAACCACCTATTAACTTTGATGTGATCATTCTGCTGAGCATTTGCTTTAGGAACAAATGCTGAACCGATATTGCAAACTATGAGAGTTCTATGAGTCCCAAGACGACAGTAAGATACATAGGGGGTTTTGGATGTGATGTGGAAGTACAAGTGACTCACACTTCCTTCCACCATGCTTCATACTTTGACCAGAGCCCAGAGCTGCATATTTCTCCCCCTGGACTTTGATAATTAAAGGCTGGTCTACACTTGGAAGTTACTCATCCAGTGATTTATGACTCCTTACTTTGCAGCTGAACTTGTCAGCTGCTTCCACTGAAAACAGCGATGACTGAGATGACTATGAGAAGCTCTGTCTGTGTATTATTTTGATCTGTGATGTAAATATATTGATGATGTGCAAAGCAATGATCGTACATCTGCAAAGCTTCATACTACGTGATGGGCCATTGGTTTAATAACCTAGTGCAACAGCATTGTTTTATAACTTCATCTTTTATTTATTAACAAGCTTTCCTCCCAGAGCCATCTGATAATGAATAGATACCACACAGGGTTGAGCCCCCACAAGCGCCCACCATGCACTGTCTGTAAACTGAATGATTGAACAGCACTTCATAGATTGGACATACATGTTCATTACCAAAAAGGGTGGTTGAACTGTATGAACAGGATCCATGTGTGTATAGGATAATATAGGGAGTTGTCTTATGATGAGTAAGACTGCTGGTCCATCTAGCTCAGTATTATCTACACTGACTAGAAGCAGCTTTCGAAGGTTTCAGACAGAAATATTTCCCAGCCCTACTTAAGAATGCCAGGGAATGATCCCAGGATCGTCTGCATGCAAAGCACTGAGCTATGAATTGTCTGATAATGCACAGAGCCCAAATTACACATGCTATCCTACATCCTATACAGCAGTCAAGAGCCCAACACTCAACAGCTTCACAATATATAACATCTATACAGTGGTACCTTGGTTTATGAACTTAATATGTTCCAGAAGTCCATTCTTAAACCAAAACCATTCTTAAACCGAGGCACGCTTTCCCTAAAGAGGCTCCCACTGCCGATGCCCTTCCACTGTTTGGATTCCATTCTTAGACCAAGGTAAAGTTCTCAAACCAAGACACTATTTCTGGTTTTGCGGAGTTTGTAAACCGAATCATTCTTAAACCGGACTGTTCTTAAACTGAGGTTCCACTGTACTACCTTTAGGAAAGACACCTTTAGGAAACCTAATTTATTTACCCATACTTTTTCTCTTTGGGAGAAGAAAGGTAACAAGCAGCAAACAAGTCAAAAAGTATCCTTTCTGGTATAACTCAGTAGCCACGATCAGCAATATATGCATCATATATTTAATATCATAAAAGAGTGTGAACATTAAAGAAATCGTTCCAGTAAGGTTGACTTTCCCCACCCACCCAATCTTATGGTAAGCAACAGAGATATTAAAGTGAAATATTGAACTCTTTATAAAGCTTAGAAGGGGGGAAAGGGCAGGATACTATTTTTTAAGCACGGCAACTTCTATGGCATGTTTTATATGTTTTTAAAGTTATACTTGAAATTGATAGCAACTTCCAATGCTGATAAAGCAGCCTTGCATTTTAGCTTGCTTTGCTCTGTCTTTCAGAAATTATGGCTAGCTGCAGTCCAAGGGATACTATGAGCCATTTGTAAACATCCGATACAGTGGCAATGATTTTTATTTTATTTTGGAGATAGAGATAACAGCACAAATACTCTAAAGGGAATTCAGGCACTTCATTTTTAAACTCATTTGTGTGTTTTAGTAAGAAAAATATTGCATGCCTTTTATTTTGCACTTATCACAGAGCACGCTTTCTATCGCTCAACAAAAGATTTCACATTGCTCATTTCCTTTTAAATTGATTGCATTAAATTCCATCCAGAAGTAGGGTTGCTAAGGGCTGGAACAATTATGGATGTCGGATGTGACTTTCATTGTTAGCCCTGCCACTGACTACCTATGCGACTTTGAAGCAAATAAATTTGCTTCCTGCTGTCTTCTGGTCTTATCTATGTGCAATGACCACAGTCATCCTACCAAAAAACTTTTCCCCATTATTTGATGTTAGCATTAGGTATTTAGGCAATGTCAGTTTTCTAGCTGCATTTCAGATTTTATTGCAGATTGTGCCACTTCCCTTGTTTTGAATTTAAACCCTACTTTTCCAAAGATCCTCTGCACACCCTGTCCTTCTGAGAGGAGAACCTACTTTAGATTTTTGGGATATTCGTGAAAGTTGTTGGAAAAACCAAGGTATTTTTCACTTATATGAGTTTCGGGCTCAGGTCATCATGTGCTCGTTCATAAAGCTAATACTTTTGCTATTTCCATGTCACAGATTTTAAATGCCTCCAGGCCGCAGGAAGGAATAGCGGTTGCTGTGCTTCTGCCTCATGCCTTATTCCCAAGGGCAACTACCACTGCACCTTCCTCTTCCATCTTCTAGGGAACAGAATTAGAGACTTTAGAGCCCACAGGAAGCCAGGAAGGAGGATAGTCAAAGAGACCAGTGGCAGAGATGAGCTAAAGACACAATAGTGGTGCGTACCCTTTACTGCCAAAGGAATTCAATGGGAAAGACAGATTGGGTGTGCACAAGAATCCTCCCATATGTTCACTGACTGTCTGAGGGGGCAATGTTAGTGAAATATGGGTTCAGTTCCATACAAGTCTTCCTCTTCCCTCTTGCTCTATTTCCCCAGCTGAAGCACCCTTTCTCAGCCCCTTATCCAAGAGATTTATTTGCAATTCTGCAGAACCTGCACACAAGCACCACTTCAGCAGGGCATGATTCCCAAAAGCAAGGTAGGGACATGAATGGTCCATACAGTGCAACTGGGAGGAGTTATTGGTCCCAAGAGACAACTTGATAATTTAATAAAGTTTGATTTAAAAAACAACAACCCACTCATCACTTTAGTTAGATTAATCTGTAAATAAAATCCCCCACCTCCTGAGCAACAGGAAATTCAGGGAAGCTCTTAAAACAGTAATCAGGAACTGGATCCAGCTAGCAGGCCAATTTGTCATGTAGGAGGGGCCACTCAGCTGCCAGTCATGATATCAAGCGATTATGATGTCAGGTGACAACTTCACAGCGGCTCACTGTAACTGCCAATCAGCTGACTAGCACCTACAAGGAACCTCTTTGAAGCTATGCTGTCAGTGCCAATCAGCTGATAGGGCCAGTTTCATTTGCAAGAGAGACCAATGGACACTTGTTGTATCTCTGTAATATTGTACTTATACATATACAGATATATACACATACATATAATACACAGGTTTTATGGGGAACAGCACAGGCAGGGTAGTTCTGAAATCCCATTGAATTTGGTTTGCCAAGTTATTCTGAAAGGGGAAATGAAAATAACTCATACGACAGGTAGTGTTTCCAACAGAGGCATGGCATATATGTTTTTCCTTTTTTAATTAAAAAGAAGATTGTTCACTTGACTTGACAGACTTTCTGTGACACTCAATAATTTTCCTCTTCTACTGTTGGAACTACGGGAATTTCTTCTCATTAATCCTTTGTTTGCACAACTCAAGCCATGCATGCACCAAATATATGCACTGAATAACTTGGTAGACAGAATGGGGAATGGCATTTGCTTAACTTGGAGAACAGCAAAAAGCCAAAATCTTCACAGAGTTGTTAAGACTGAGACATGCCACCATACAATTAGAGAGTCCTCAGATTATACTCCTTCAATACTGTATGTGAGAGACATACAAGCACCTTGGAGACTGCCCATCAGCACAGATTTCATTCTCTACCATTTTTTATCCAAGGCACCATAAACACTTTCCTTGGAGAACAAACTTGTTGGTGCTGGTGATCAGGGACTTGCCACAAGGACCTAGTAGCGTCTTGAGTGGCCAGCCTTAGGAACTTATGGAAAATCCCCCTCTTTCAGCTATCTGCTTCAAATCTGCTCTTAGAAGCTATTGAAATCAAGAGGGCATAAGCATGAGTAACTGCTTGTCACTACTGCGGCCCCAACACTGTTATGCCCCAAAGACCAATTGATTCAATGGCACTTAACATGTGTGTGGTTGACAGAACACAGCCTCCATGGTCATATATTTTTTGCCATATATAAAATGCCTCCTGTCGAAGTGCCAAGGGGGCTCCACACAATAGTAAAATATGATTAAAAAACAATAAAAAGATAATTAAAACATCTCCATTAATGTGCAATGGTATAAATTCAACAGACCAATAGTAAGCAACGGAGTCTATGGGAGAGTAGTAAACCTCAGGCCAGTAGTAATCATAGTAAAACACACTTCAAAATAAATGTCAAAGCAAGAAGAAATTAAGCTTAACACTCCTACAATCATTGCAACAGAGCTTGTATTAGCACATAACTGAATTATTAAGATTGCCATGGGAGACTGATTTTCCCCTTTGATTGTTGCTGTATCCAGATTCATTTACTGTGGTACCTTGGTTTACAAACTTAATCCATTCCAGAAGTCTGTTCTTAAACCAAAACTGTTCTTAAACCGAGGCACGCTTTCCCTAATGAGGCCTCCTGCCGCCGGTGCCCTTCCACCGTTCGGATTCCGTTCTTAGACTGAGGTAAAGTTCTCAAACCAAGACACTATTTCCGGTTTTGAGGAGTTTGTAAAGCAAATCATTCTTAAACCGGACTGTTCTTAAACTGAGGTACCACTGTATTTTAAGACCATGGGCAAGGCTAAGACATGTTGGCTCAAGTTCCACAAAGCTGGAGAATTGGAAGCCAAGCTTGATGTCTGCACGAGCGGGCCAGGAGAGGCGAGTCAACAGAGGATCGGGGCCACCCTATGCCTCGGGGCAGATAAGAGCCAGCCAGCTCCAGCCCCAAGTTGCGGGAGCAACATTGTTGGTTGTTAGTTCCTGCCTGAACCCTGCCCTGCTTTCCTGCCTGAGCTCCTGACCCGCCCTGGCTCCCTGCTTGCAAGCCTGTTCCTGACTTCACCCGACTTCCTGCCCTGCACCCAGCTTCAGCTACTACAGACTGCCTCCGCGTTGCACCTTTGACCACGGACTGGACTTGGACCTCGCCTCTCGGGTAACCCACGGGACCAGCACACGGTTTATCATCTGGCATAACATTACAAATGCCATCAATCACACATGATGTGGAAAAAAATGCTGTTTTGTGATTTGTGTGCATTATATTAATGAGAAAGAGGGGAAAGGCAATTTTTTTAAACTAGTTACACATTTGATGTAGGTTTGCCTTCCCATTACAAGTGCATCAGATTTCATGTGAGGGAGGTGTGGGCAGCTATGCTGCCTCGAAGCAAACTTGTTGACCACTGTGCTGCGTGGCTGTGGCCCAGCAGATGGGGAAGACTTCTCCTGACTCCAGTTGGACACCTCCGCTTGCAGCTCTGCCTAAGTGGACCCTGCAAACTCGAACAGAATGTCACAGTAAAACCTGTTGTCAGTGGTAGGAGTTTGAATCCAGTGCCAACATACCTGAGATGCATATATTATTCCTGCTTTTCCATTAAAATCTTCCATTTGCTTCAATTCAAAGTAGCATTTTATCTCTCGTTGACAACCTTGGAGCTCCCCCATCCCCCAACTCCATCTTCTAAGGCTTAAATTGGTTTGTGCACAATCTCAGAAGCAGAATTGTCCCCTGACATGATTGTATATTTGAATTCTCTTTCACACTCTATACTGTATGGACAATATTCGCATAGGTAGTATTCCAGCATGAGAAAGTCTCAAGCGCTGTGCTTGCTGTTATTAATATTATCTATAAAGCACTCAAATCTAAGTGTTGGGGCGAGCTGCAGCTTGCTTTCCGTTTTTTAGTGTCACGCTTCAAAATGGTCTTGATATCTAAAAGGAATTTTAGAATTGCCCTCATATTTTCACTTAGTGACATTCAAAGCAAATTGGGAGAGGGGTCTTCCTTAGGCAAAACTTCTGACAAACCTCAGAGAAAGTCAAACTAGTGTCAGTAAGATTAGCTGGATTTCATAGAGAGGCGTTGTGCACATCCCGGACAATAACACTGCACACAAATTTTCTAAACTAACAGCTTACAAAGACAATGGCATCTACCTTTCCGACAGTAATTCTCATGTAAATCTTCACATAAACTCATCATTCATATGCTGTACTCTTGAAATCTCTTAAGGAATGCCGTCTGAGTTCTAAATTCTAAATCAATGCCATATAGCTGTTTTGTGTGCTAAGAAGACACATTTCTTATGTTAAAGTTTCAAGTCTTTCCATGCTTTTCGTTTTTATCATTTAAGGTTAGACCCCCATTAGAAAAGGCCTACAGTTTCCTTTTTTTCCTTGTCTAATCTCTTGTTGCAGAAGTTAATTAAGGCAGAGAAAAACAAAACGGTACTCCAAAGAGCCAATTATATTCAGTCCTCTGATAGCATAATATAATGGGAAAGGAGTTTAAATTGTATGCATTAAATACTGTTTACAAGACAAACGTAACAACCAACATTCACTACATTTGGACAACTTTTATACCAAGTGCAGCACAGCAGGCAGAAATTAATAGTAATAGAAAGTTACCAGCCCATGAAAAACATTTGTGAATGAATGCATGCATTTTCAGAACAAAGAATTATGGAGAAGCATTTGAATCATTTAATATTTTTGGTCATTTGTTCATCTGAATTTGGAGCCCACTCCACCCCAAAAGATCAGCATGACTAAACATAGATCTCAAAACCCAATATAAAACGTCCTGTTAAAATTCAATTAAAATAATAATGGCTATAAACCTTCAAACTTCTGCTGACTTAACCCTGACCTACAAAATCAGCAGACCTGAGGCATGAATCACAATTCACACATGCATGATAAGCATAGAAACCCTGTAAGTAAGGGTAGGGGGAAAGCATAGTATTGTGTAGAGGAAAACCATCATTTTCTCTGTTCCTTTCATTATGTGGATAAAAGGGACTGGGGAAACCCATGGTCCCTTCATATGTTGTTGGACTCCAGTTCCATCAGGCCCAGGCAGCATGGACAATGGTCAGGGCTGATAGTAGTCCAAAATATCCAGAGTCACAGGTTCTTTATGCTTGGTTTACAAGGAAAAGTAAACAACGTGCAAGAATTACAAATAATTCTCACTTCATTATGACATTTCTGCCTTTTAAAATACTGTCAGGGTTCTTTTAGATCCTGACACTGTACCCCAGAAAGAAGGTAGGCTTTATAACTATGATCAATGCTAAATAATAATAATAATAATAATAATAATATAATATTTATACCCCACCCATCTTAGCCAGTGTACATAGAATTGCACTCAGAAATGTACTCAACACAGTTCAGCTCACACTAGAGGAAAGTTAATGAAGGAGATTTTTGTTGACTCCTCTTTCCCCTTGCAGATCCCTGAAAAGCCGGGCTGGATCTACAATGACCTTTTTACCGTTGTTAGAATGATATTACATATATTGTTCTAAAATGTCACAGAGCATACTGGTAAATTTAAAGCGTTCCTTACCTTGTTTTGTGCATAACAATGCAGCTTCCCTATTGCCACTTCCTGGCTGCTCTGCAGCACTCTCTGGTGTCACATTTTGATAACGCATTATTAGCATTACAACCCAAACGTAATGTGTCCATCGTACGTTATGAAAACCATTCCTTAACCCTTCCTTGACATTATAAGCCATGAGTGTAGATCCACTCCTGGTCTGGATGAGAGACTGTCTGAAACAGCACGTGATAGATGACAATAGGGGCTACAGGAGACAAAAGGTGTTCACCCCGCTTCCTTTATCAGAGAGCTTCCACTGGGTCCCAGTTCTCTCCACCATTGAAATGAGATCTTCCAGTTATGGATCCATTCCAGTATCCCACCCATTAACTTTAAGGCAAAGCAAACCAAAAGAGGTTAGCAGATAGACAGCTAAAAATAGATCCTATCTGGGGATATGAATTTGCTGGATCCACACAGACAACTGGAATAAACAAAGCTATGCAGACCTGGAGATGAGATTGCCCTCCTCAGGCAGATAGTCAGTGGGATGCATGCTGGAGAGAGACAGTTTTCTCCAACAGTGGCTAAGGGAGGGCATCACAAATGGTGGGTAGTGGGGCTTCTTGGGCCTCTGTAAACCAAGCAGTCCTAAAACACACTGAAATTCCTAGGCATTTCTGGTAAAGAAAAGCCAAGGTCATTGTCTTTGCTTTGTGACAGTCCTGCAGAATCTTAGTATTTTTATTTCATTTGTTTTATTTAAAGAATAAAACCCATCTCCATAGGTTCTTAAGAAAAAGTTATTTTCTCTCTCTCCTAAAGTCAGCAAGTGAATACAAATACAAATAACAGATGGAGTGCTAATTCAGCCTATTTGATTTGCAAAGTCAGGACCACCCTTAAGGTGTCAGATGTTGATATAAAGTTTTTTTTAAAGAACCCATCATTGACAGCATCTTGAATTTCTATGTATTGCCGAGCAAAAAAGCATTCCACATTTGTTGTCTTCCAGCCCCATATAGTGCTTCTTGCAGACTTTCCAACTTTTCTAGTTTAACAGAGACAGTCCTTATTTTCTGGTATCTGTCTTTGATACGTTACTCTTCATTTTTTGATCCATATGGGGAGATGTCCAGAGTGACTTTGAAAATTTGTATCAGTGTTGGCTGTGCACACTAGACTTGCCATTCCCTGAAGGCCAAACTCTATGCGATGGGCACTTCCATGAGTCTTCCTCACAAAATTGATCCCCCTACTATTGATAGGAGGAGGGGAGGAAGAGGACACAATATCTTCGTCTCCCAGCAGTATGTTTAATTAGGGCTTCTTGAAATCCCTCATGAAACATTAGCTCCGCCCATGAACTACCGTATTGGCCCAAATATAAACTGCACTCGAATATAAGCCACACCTTTAAAATTGGAGGCGGGGAGAGAGAAAAATACCTGGATATAAGTAGCTCCATTCTTCACTGCTCCTGGCTGCATACTGCAGGGAGCCATGTTGCGTTGCCAGCGGCCTTTCTCCTTCCTCACTGTCTCCCTTCCCAGCCTTGGGGGAGAGGACGGGGGGCTACGCATGGGGCAGGTGCCATTTTGCTGTGTTCCTGGAAGTGTTTGCCCCACGCTCCTGGCTGCATACCTTAAGGTAGTGAATATAAGCCACATTTTAACTTTTCACAGTCAGAATTGGGGGGGGGTGAGGCTTATATTCAGGACAATACGGTAATTCAGGACCAGATCCTGGGTGGGTTGGGTGATTCCCATGCTGGCCCATGGTGGGTCAACCTGACTGAGGATCCCTGGATTGGGACCATGAGAGGGATATGAGGGAGGGGGCTGTGCATAGCCCTATTGGAAATCCAGGGGGAAAAGGCATTTCCACTCATATAGAAAGCCTGTGCATAATGATAGGTTTAGATGGCTGCCTTGCTAGATGCTGGAGGCTATCACATGTGGGGTTTTCCCACAAGTATGTTATACCCAGATGACTAGGTGAGGAGGGTTTGTAGTGACGTCCATCAATAACCAAAAGGCTGCTCTGAAAACAGCCCTGTACAGGGAAGTTTTTAATGTTTGATGTTTTATTGCATTTTTATATCAATTGGAGGGACTGGGGCAACCCAGTCAGATTGGTGGGGTACAAAGATTTATTATTATTATTATTATTATTATTAGTCTATTTTGCTTTGTAGCCCTGGCAGCTGTGGCACAGAAGCAGACAAATATTTGGGAACTAGCTGGCACCATCAAGTGCCTGTCAAAGAGCACTACAAGGCAAAGGCATTTTAACAATTTACTTTCAGGAAAGCCAGCTTTATGCATGAAACCATGTCTGTATTGTTAGAGGGCAATGACAGGCTTCATATTAAGGGTGCAATTATACCCACTTACCTGACATAAATCCCTATTGAATTCAATGTGGATTAATGATGAGTAGACATGCATAGGATTGGGCATGCATAAGAAGCTACATATATAGCTTCTAATGCATGCACAATCCTATGCATGTCATGGATCATTTTGCATGCACAATCCTATGCATGTCATTGATCATTTTGTCATGGATCTAAGCCTATTCTCCATGTATTGTTCTTTGTGCAAAGAATATATGCACATTCGTCTGCTGGGGTGACTGGACAAATGAAAGGATTTGTGGATGCACTAGAGGGCCAGGTTGCCTCAAGGGGTCATAGTGCCTTGTAACAGCTTTGGCTAGTAAGACATTTATGGCCATTTCTGGACCAGGACAGCCTGGTGGCTGTCATCTATGTGCTGGTAACCCCAGGCTGGGTTACTGCAATTCACTCCATGTGGTTGGCCCCTGAGGTTGGTGCAGAAGCTCCAGCTGCAGCAAAACAAAGCAACTTGACTGCTCACTGTGGCAGGAGATCACAACCAAGTTAGAAGACTGCTGAAAGAATTGCACTGGCTGACAATTAACTACCGAGCTAAGTTCAAGGTGCTACTTCTGGTATATAAAGTGTTATACAGCTTGGAACCAGGACACCTAAAAGATTGTCTCATCCTTTATATAATCAATCTATCACTGCACTTTGCAGGATAGGACAGGATAGGACCTCCTGTAGATATAGGAAGTGGGCCTTTAGTGTGGTGGCACCTACCATGTGGAATTCCTTCCTGATAAATACTAAACAGGCACCACTACTGTTGTCTCTTCGGCACCTACTGAAGATCTTCCCAGTCTGAATCTGCAATGAAATATTTTAAGACATTTGGAGATGTATTGATGGTTTTCTACATGTGTGTTTGCCACCCTTGGCTACTTTGTGAGGAAGGGAGAATATAAAATTTAATAATAATAGCAATACATATATAGTCAAATTTAGGGACTGTGAACAGGATGTGGTTGTATTGTGAACATCTCGATAGAAAAATCACAGCATCTAAATCTATATGCCCTCTATATATTCTAATACAGAGTACCCTTTTATTTCGTTACTGTTTCTTCCTGATGAGGGCTCTGCCTATTCACACTTAAGCATCTAACAATGTGCCATTTCCCAGTCAGGACGGAGACGGGATCAGAAGGCAATCTATAAACGTCATGTCACTGTTGCATTGTCTTTACCCTTTTCCAACTTAAACATCCGAAATATTCATCCATCAAGACATGCAGGAAGCACAGAGAGAATTAATGGTGAGAAGAAAGTTTGTCATTGGCTTTGAGTCAAACATTGTTCCTATGGGGATCTTGTGATCCGGCCCCATAAATCAAAGCCACACACTTTGGAGTATGCAGTAATTGGAACACTAAGTGATTTGAAATGTTGGTAATTGGCATGTCATTGCTTAATGCGAGTCGAAGGGAATGCATAAATAGGAATAATCTGATATTATGCTATATAAATTTTACATTTGTGAGGCAACAAGGCTGCAATTACCTGAAATGCAATCCCCACCTGCCCCAATTACATACATTCCCATTGCTGGTGTTCCAGTTTCAAGGTTTCAGTCCAAATAAACTTTACTGCATGTAAATGTGCTAGGCCACCAACATTAGTACTGCTTCACCTTTCATACGGAGATGTGAGTTTTGATGGCTATTTAATTTTTATGTTCCTACAATGCAATCCTATACATGTCTACTCAGAGATAGACCGGGGGTTGCTCCTGAATCTATCTTTGATCCTGCTTTCTCAATATCTTCAGTGGTTAGAAGTGTCCTCCACCAACTAAGATTGGTACAAAAACTGTGGCTATTTCTGAATTGTGGTGGTGCAGCCAATGGCAGCCTCAAAATTGGATTAGCACAATGCACTCTATGTGGGGTTACATAGTTTGGTCCAGTTTGGCATGAGGCATTCACAGTATATAACACCTTTGCTGAAAGTTCTGCACTATCTGCCAGTACGCTATGGGCACAAATCTAGAATTTTGCTCTTGGTATGCAAACCCTTAAATGACATGGCACCAGATTATTAGGGACCACCTTATGCTATACAACCCTCGCTGACCACCAAGATCATTAGGCAAAGCATTTTTAGTAACACTGTGCTATGTTTGCTGTGCTAGAACCCACAATATGGAATTTTGTGCAGCAGTGCTGACACTTCCAATTGCTATTAAACCGTCCCCATCAGTAAGAAGTTTTAGATGCCTGCTTTAAAAAATAAACAACATTCTTTCACTTTAACTTTCTCTGATGTGTTTGACTCAGCCATGTGTGATTTTCATATTACAAAGAGTTTATTGTTGGATATTGAATGTATGGTGATCAAGCCATTGATAGCCTCATCCTCCATAAATTTGTCAGATCCTCTTTTAAAACCAGCCAAGTAGGTGGCCATCACTACAGCTCCTAGGAGCAAATCCCGTAGTTTAACTATGTGCTGTGTCCAAAAGTACTTTCTTTTGTCTCTTCTGAATCTCCCAACACTGAACCTCACTAGTTGGCACTAGTTCTAGTATTATGAAAAAGAAAGGAAACTTCTTCTTTACCTACTTTCTCCACATCTTGTATAATCTTGCTCTCCTTTTTCCTAAACTGAACTCTAGATAGTTCAGTGAAATATGTTCCAGGTAAATGTGTATGATTAGTGTACTTCTTGCATACCCCTCAACTGTCCCGGAAAACTGAGACATCCCATTTTTTGCATGCGGGGGTACAGCAGCCATTTTGGGCTCCATGATCTCCTGAGATCTTGCCCTGAACAAAGCACTTTTTGGGACCATGATCTTGTGCCGTCCCCCAGAACACACACTCTTGGACACTGTGCTCTTGTGGGAAAGCATGGCCCTGGGGTAAAAATGCTTTTTCTCACATAGGTTATATAACTAGCCCAGGAATGCATCCCAGAAGAAAGGCATCCCAGTTTCTGGCCTGGACATGTTGGAGCATATGCTTCTTGTATGATTGCAACTCTAACGCCCCAAATATTGTGGCAATGCCTCCTCAAAACATCAAATGTTCCTCCTGGCCCCTAAATGCCCCTCTTACAAGCTAAGAGCTCTCTGTCTCTTGTCCAATCATCTTTGAACCCTATTCATAGCATCATCAAGCCCCCTAGTCTAATTTATCTTCTTCCTGTGCAAGAAA
Source organism: Podarcis tiliguerta (assembly GCF_965153285.1). Classification (NCBI taxonomy): domain Eukaryota; kingdom Metazoa; phylum Chordata; class Lepidosauria; order Squamata; family Lacertidae; genus Podarcis; species Podarcis tiliguerta. The sequence goes on along the minus strand of NC_139536.1, from coordinate 67,476,966 downwards.
AGCACTTGCTTGTTCCCTCTGTTGTTGAATCTGAAGTGTTACCCTGTAAAGATGTGTCCCTGGCAACTGCTTGGAGTTGACTTGTGGCAATGCCAACCTTCCATGTCACAGAGAACCACGGACTACAGTGACTCTCTCTCTCTTTGAGAAAAATAATATACAAATGTAGCACCGGGGAGAAAACAAGACTCTTAAGATTGGCTATGATTTACGTCATAAACATCCCAGCAATTACTTCTGAAAACAGGGAATGGGAAGACATCAAGAAGAAGGTTTCCTCTCAAGAGCACACTGACCTTGAGGAGGCAAATCAAACTTACCTGAATAAATATATAATCTTAGAAAACTAATATCTGCAGAAGATGAGATGTTATTTATGTGCTGCAAGGATGCAGCATTGCTGAGGAAAGGTGACAGGGCCAGGAAGACAAGTAAGGCTATACCATTCCCCCCTCATATACACACAGCATGTTCCTGTGTTACATCTTTTGCAGTCCGCAGTCCCCTTTGAATAAAGTGCATTATTATGGGGCCTGCAACAAAATATTACAGTGCAGCGTACTCCTGTTCAAGGATTCAGCCTGCCAGCCATGTCAACAAACATGCTATGCTAGTTTTCCCTTTTCTCAATTGTTCTTTTCTTTTCAACAGTCTGCATTCCATGTCCATTGAACATGCTCAGTCCCATTTGGACTCTTTGAGGTGGGGAATGTTTTCCTTTTTCCTAAAGGGTATTGTTAGTTGTTGTACTTTTGCAAACCTTAGAGTTCCTCTCAGCTTGCTAATGCTTTCCGAGTTCGCTTGAGTGGTGTTGTTCTGGCTACATAAGGCTCCACACAGAGAATGAGGCTGTGTAAACATTTCTGTTTATTCAGTCATGCAAAATCTCTTTGGATTTTCTGTGCATATTATAAGATACAATTCACTGGGTAAGACTGAATTTTTGCAAGGCACAGCTATGGAGCAATGAGGGAGGAAATCCCAGATCTGGGGGAATTAATCAGTACACAATTAGAACAATAATATGGGTCAAGCAAAAGTATGGCTGAGACCATAGATGTAGCAAACCATCAATAATAACAGATTTGTTATTAGCTTCTCAGTCTTTCCAAGGAATTCTAATACCTGTGGAAATCAGTGTGGGCACAGATCTAGCACATGTTCTTACTTTGACAATTTTTCCAGTCGCAGACACACTAGATAGTTAAAAAATAAAATTAAAGTTTTGCAATGTCTGTTATATTATAGTCATATCAAGAAATTAAAAGCGCTGTAGTTTGGTGAAAGAGCATAAGAGTATATGCTGCTTCATACTTATTCAACTTCAATATCTATTTTATTGCTCGATCATTGAACAAAATGTTTTTCAGTATATGGGATCCACAAAATAAAATGTACCCACATCTATTGGACGAATTATTTATTCCTGTCTATATCCAGGGGGAAAAACAATAGGTAGACAACTGAAGGTCAACTGACACATACTTTGTCACAACAGTTTTCAGATTCCTTTGTTTCAGGTGGTAGCAGAAATCCACTTTAAAACTTTCAGTTACACACAGTTCACTGGGGAGCAACTGTGGAGAGCATTTGGACCTGGGTTTTGCCATATGGAACAGAAATGCTTGATGGCAATTTAAAGACAGTGGCAGCTGTTGGCTCCTCATATGTTTAATTGATGCCCATAATGACAGTGTATGGTGCAAATCTAAGGTCAGAACTTGGCCCATTAGGAAGCAATAGATATGGCGAGGAAGAAGCTCAGTACATAAAGTTCTCCTTTGGCTTGCCAAGTAACAAATGGGCCTTTGTTTAGATTGCCTTTACCATTTCCAGTCACTTCATTTGTTTTTTTTAATGAAAGAGACTACCATTAGATGCATCAAAATTCCCTTCATTCCAGATCCCTACCTCTTGACAACTTGCTTATTCCCCAGCAAACAAGTCTGGCTTGGCAGGGAAGTGCTGCCAAATCGGCCTGATTGGTCGCCATCTTCATGAGTCTCACAACACAGCAGCTCCAGATGGAAGACACGGCAAACTGCTCCCTCCAGAGTTATTACCAATTCAGTTCTATCAATCAACCAGCAGCTGGGAATGAAGAACCATTCAGTGCTTTCGCCAACTCAGTCATGCCAACAATTCAGCACATTATGGCTTTTCCTATGTCTGTTCTCTTCTGGGAAAGAAAAAAAAGGACAAGCTTACTCATGGTTTCCCCATGAGATGCTACAACCCACTGTTTACAAGTAGCAAGCCGGTCTCAGGATAGTGTTTCCTCATGCGTGCATGAGAACATGCTTTGATGCATCCAATAATGGCAGAACTCATTATAGACTTGCCTTCTTTTCTCATTACGGCTTGCTATCCCCAATAAGTAAGCTCCACATCAATTCAAGAATGAGGGTTGTGGTGTTTTGTTTTTTAACTGCATTCAGTTCCATTAAAATAAAACCTGTGTGTGTGTTTATAGCGAAATGGCAATGAAAATAAATATTAGAGTGTATATGGGAGAAAGCCATGCTGAATAAACGTGATTGCTCAAGTTTATTATGCAGTTGGCCTCAGTGCTGGGCTTGGCTTGCACTTTGCAGTCCTGGTGTAAACCAAATTATTACTTCTGGAGGTAGAAGACATGGCAGGAAGGAGGTAAATCCATGAGCCAAGATAAAAATGGACAGTGAACAGGTGGAGCGCTCTGGCAACGTTCAGCTGGCACATGGCTGTGAAACCAGCACAACATGCTGCCAGAGAAGCCCGCTGAATATTTCTCTCAACTATCACCTGCATATGCAGGCCAGCAGCCGCAGACACCAGGGGCAAGATAGATAAGTGGGAGGAAGTGGCCTATTCTAGGGGTGGAGGGGGGAAAGAAGGAAGCTAGGTCCATTTTAAGAAATTAAAAGGTGTCAAGCCATAAATGCCAGACAATTCCCTGAGCTGATGGTTTTCATAGTGTCTAGAACTCTGAGAAGATATATGTGATGCTAGTCATGGGGTAAAAACGCAAAAAGGTAAAAAGGTAAAGGACCCCAGTCAAAGGTGACTATGGGGTGCAACACGCATCTCGCTTACGGCCAAGGGAGCTGGCGTTTGTCCACAGACAGCTTTCTGGGTCATGCCTAAACTGCTTGGTGCAACGGAACATCGTGATGGAAGCCAGAGCGCAAGGAAATGCTGTTTACCTTTCCGCTGCAGCGGTACCTATTTATCTACTTGCACTGGCGTGCTTTTGAACTGCTAGGTTGGCAGGAGCAGGGAGAGAGCAACGGGAGCTCACTCCATTATGTGAATTCAAACTGCCAACCTTCTGATCGGCAAGCCCAAGAGGCTCAGTGGTTTGGACCAAAAAACCACCCGCATCCGTCATGTAACTTTAGTTAACACCAAAGCTTTTTTCAACCGGAACTCACCGGAACTCAGTTCCGGCACCTCTCAGGTGGATGCCATTGCCATTCTAAGAGAACAAAGTTCATGGTGAGTTCCGGCACCTCTTTTTCTAGAAAAATAGCACTGGAACACCAAAAGTAAAATATGCTTTCTCTCCTCATTGTCTTTTGCAAACTTGTGTGTTTGTGCATGTGTGTGTGTGTGTCCGTGTGCGTGCATGCGTGTGCATGCACACATGTTTGCAGGTGGTTCTGTATCAGGGGACATTACATAGCTCAATAGAAGAGCACAGATTTTATGCATTTTCATGTTCACCATTTCAGAACTTAGTATCGCCAGTTAAAGTTATATTCAGCTCCAGAACAAAATTTCCTCAGTAGTTCGGTCAAATTATCAGTCCTGGGCATTCCTTCTGATGGACACAAACAGCTTCAGAAGTATCCCCCCCTTCTAATTGCAATGGACTGACATACCAACATGGTACAGTGGTACCTTGGGTTAAGAACTTAATTCGTTCTGGAGGTCCGTTCATAACCTGAGGTACCACTTTAGCTAATGGGGCCTCCCGCTGCTGCTGCTGTGCTGCCGCCACACAATTTCTTTCCTCATCCTGAAGCAAAGTTCTTAACCTGAGGTACTATTTCTGGGTTAGCGGAGTCTGTAACCTGAAGTGTCTGTAACCTGAAGCGTCTGTAACCCGAGGTCCCACTGTATTGGTAGTGGAAGTAGCTTTAATGGGCATGCTGCTAGTAATGATCTTTTGCACCCTACAGGTCCAGCGGAGCATCACTCGGTAAAGGCCACCACCCTTTCCTGCTCTCTGGACAGAAGCACGTATGATATCCCTCCTTTCTGTGTATTTTTGTAGGTCTTCCATCATTGTAGAATGGGCTGAAATTATAAAAAGCATAGTGAATTTTGATGTGGGAAATAGAACCAGTTTGCTATGATGAAGTTGAAGAGATCTATTAAGCCTTCAACTCCACGAGCCTCGACAGATAACAGATTTCATTGATATTGCTTGCCCAGTGAGAGTTTCTGCTCGACAGGAAGTCTGTCTTCAGACTGTCCAATGCAATATTTTAGTTCTAAAAAGCCCAAACATCATTAAATGGAAGGGCATCTGACATTGCCGTGAGGCTGCCCTCTTGAAAAATGTGATTATCCGGTCAGGGAATTGGGCAACCCTGCACTGTCTGTTGAGGTTAAAAAAAATAGTCCTAACTTTCCTTGCATCTGTTCTTTTCAACTGGCACTAGGGAAAACAAGGGCAGTTATAACTGAACCAATCTCTATATTTCCAGTCAGAAGTGTTTAATACTCTTCAGGATGTTTCAGTTCTGAACTAGGACAAACAGCTTGCCTTTCCAAAGTGAGGCATGGATAATGGAATATAAACTCCGTCCCAATTTTGCAGCTCAGAGTTCCACTGAGCAAACCTCCTTTAATTTATGTACAAGATAGTATTTTGTGCATTAATGTTCGTGCATCCTTATTCAAAATTCAATAGGATGTTTGTGTGGAAATAAGCAACGGGGTATGACTTTGTTTACAGCTGAACACATTTCTCTGCCCACAAAGCCCTGCTCTGTTCATTCATAAGCGTTCTCCCAAACCACCTGTCACTACTTGGAAATGTCATTTTAATGTTTTATGGGCAGACCATCCTGCCTGCTTCTAGAAATGGCAGAATCACTTGAATAATTTACAGCTGTGTGTTTCTGCTCTACTTTTTTCCAAGCCCCTTTAGGCTGCAATGGGGAAAGAGAGAAATTCAGATAGGATCCTGGTGATTTGTTTGCCTGCACACTTCTGTGCCTTTCTTCAAGTCCTCATCTAGAAAATGAACAAAAAAAAATGTTCCTTAAAAAAATGTTCCTCAAAAAGAATTGCAGGCTGTTAAAATCAAGCAGCAGCAATTCTGCAATAGGCAAATTACATACTCTGGAAAAATCCTAATCTAGAGCAAGCAGACCAGCACTCACTGTAAAATAATAGATAACAGCTCAATAACATTGTGAAAATGTTTTGGTTAGAAAGTTTTCAAAATCAGAAGGTATAATCTATAACACTTTGAGGGAAGAAACAACCTGAGGTCAGTTTATTATGGACTTGGTGTTGCAAGCATGTGTTTTGCATTCTCCACATCAAAAGACGCATTGTCTGCAGAAACAATAGATCTGGATTAAATGGGGAAATAATATGGAACATCGTTTTGATGACGATAACACCTGGACTCTGGGAAAAAACAAAAAATTGTGTGCATGGACAGCACTGTGCTGTGTTGAAGCTTCTGAGCTGCCACAGAGATTGCTCCTGCTACTCATTTTCAAAAGGCAGAGCAGACTCTGAGACCCCAGGTATATGGCAGGAGTTGGGAGTTGTCAGAATTACTCCTACTATTTCAGTTTTGTTTTCCTTTGATTAATATGCTGAACTAAATGTAGGAATGGTATTTTATTCTTGGTGTGACAAGCTGTCCAGTCAAAATGGATTCCCAGGATTGCTGGGCTAGGCAACAGTGAGAAAACAACCTTTGTAATTTATGAACCTGAAAATTAGCCAGCTCCTTTCAGAAATGTCACCAAGTTGCCCTAGGATGTAAAAGGAGACCATAGATCATAGAATTGGAAGGGAACATGAGGCTCACCTAGTCCAACACCCTGTAATGCAGGAGATGTTTCAGCTAACAGCCCAACCATTTCTTAGTCTTCTTTTTCTGAATAGCAAATCTAACAAAGCATTTCCTACCCTGAGCTCCTTTGGAAGGGTGGGCATGATATGCATTTTGGAAATAAATCAACGTGTCCCTTTCACTTTTGTGCTCAGACATTGCTTCTGTGCTCCGCCATGTTGTATGTGCATGTAATCTCCGAATATCAGCGTTCTTTACTTGTAAAGCACGGGAAGCTATTGGTAACCTTTACTGACAAGTTTGAGATCATTATGTCGGAAAGAATCCCTCCCAGAGATTGGGAGTGGGTGAATGTATGGGGCAGAACATTTGAGGGGGGGCTCCATCAGTGCCGCCAGCATGGATAATATCAGGGACATGAGGATTTGTAGTCCAACAACCTCAGGGAGCACATGCATGTTCTACTCCAAGCAGTGGCCCAGAAACATTTTGGGTTTTTGTTTTCAAAGTGCGTCTTGGGGGCAGTGGGACTACCAAGTATACTTTACCAAGCTTGGAATAGTCCATACATTGGCTTTTTAAAGCAAGGTAGAAAAGAAAATAACATGGCTTGACTGCCTTCTAACCCGTTTCAGTAAGTTGCTCAACCCCCAAATCCTTAGACTTTCACCCCTTCCCACTCCAAAGATCTCCAATATTCAACCCTCCCCATTTCATAGTGAACACGACCCAGTGGAGATGGAGAGTGGAGACTTTTGCCCAGTCCTAGCTGACTATTCCAGAGGAAATCTCTTTCCTAAAGCTGTAATCCTAAACATACATACCTGAGAATAAACCATACTCAACATAGGGGAACTTAATTCTAAGCTAAATTCCATAGCATTTTACCATGCATGAACCAAAATATTTTAGAATGGGAAGTGGATAACTTTTCTTAATTTATTAAAGAAAAAATTCACTAGAGAGTTGAAGAAAAAATTCCGGTACTTTTTCATGTTGGTTGAAATGCATTGATAATCAGGGCATATAACGATGCACCTTCATTCTGGGACAGCAGTTTAATTTTACTCATAAAATATAAAAGACAATAAAGTATGGAGGTCAGCAGTGCTTCGCTTTAGGAAATACTATCATTATGATTTAAATATCAGACATAAGTTAACTCAAAATCAATATTTGAAGCTTGTACTGTATTTAAATTACAGTGCTGAAAAGTACATTAAAAATTTAATGGTAAAAAAAGCCTGACACCTCTTATGAAACCAAAAAGGGATTCAGGAAATAAACAATGTATACCTTCCAAATATTTTTTTTATTTTATTTCAGCTGTGCCCTTTGGGTACATTCCATGGTGCAATAGATTACTAAAGAATATGGTTCTCATTTCCCATTTGTAAGAAAACTGATATAAAATTCAGCAGCCCTAATTAGCACAGCGACTTGAATGAGAATGTGCTTTCCCTTCTACATCAATCCAACAATTCCAGTGTGACTCAGCAGGTCTGGCCCTACCATTAGACAGAGTAAGGCAGCTGCCTCAGGTGGCAGATGCTGGTGGGCAAGAAGTGGTGGTGAGATGTTGGATGATAGAGGAGTCTGTGCCAGATGGCTGCCCTGCGCCTCCTAAGCGAGCCTGCTGGCCTCAGGTATCATAAAGAATACTGCCCTGTGGTCTAATTGGCTTCTATATATGGAACTGGTGTCTTGTCCTTTGCCTCAGACAGCCCTGGGAATCAGGAGTACAAGGAAACAGGTGTGAATGGACATCCAATGCAAGCTATAATATATTATAATGCTTTCCCATGCCAGCTTTTGTCCTAAATGATATCTCCCCCCAGTGCCTTTTTTTTCTTTTTTAAGGAAAAATGGTGCTGGTGCTCACCAGGAAATTGTTACAGTAAGTGCCACACTTTTTTAATTGGGGGGAGGGGTTGCCAGTACTGTGTACCCTTAAGTACCTCTGGGGGGAAAGCACTGTATCTCCCCCAAAGTGGGTCACAAATGATAAAATAAAATAGATTCCTTTTTTCTGATATTAATGCTACAATTAATACACAGGTGTGAGAGATACAACAAAGTTAGGACTGCAAATCAAGCATTCTGTAGGTTTCCTTAGAGTGTCATGAAGTGTCACCAGGCTTAGGATTTGAGTGGCTGGCTGAGACAAACAAGGGGTGGGGGGGTAGAAGATGGTAGTGTTGGTTCAAGGGGAAAAGGGCATATAGAAAAGATAATTCCCTGTATGCAGAGTTCCAATTTCTGAGCTTTGGTGAAATAATCCTAGCAGAAATTTTAAATCACAAAACATGTAGCAAAGCAAAGTGTGGAAATATAGGTTGTTAGACGTTTCAAATGTGCCCTTGTGGGTTTCAAAACTTTCCGCTTCCCTTAGTATAGATAAAGACCATATGTCTGATAAGTTAGAATGGTTTACTTACAAACTCTCCAAAGGTCAGATTCATGTGCTTTTCCATACAGCATTCAGAAAAACTTGGCTTCAAATATCTAAACAACTGTCTTGTGGAAGATGGAGCAAGCTTGTTTTCTCTTGCTCTGGAGGAAAGGCTCCAAACCAATGGCTGCAAGTTACAAGAAAAGAGATTCTGACGAAACATCAGGAAGAACTCTGGCAGTGAGAGCTGTTTAACAATGGAATGGACTCTCTCAGAATGTGGTGGACTCTCCTTCCTTGGAGGTTTTTAAGCAGAGGTTGGATGGCCATCTGTCACGAATGCTTTAGTTGAGATTCCTGCATTGAAAGGATTGGACTAGATGACCCTTGAGGTCCCTTCCAACTCTACAATTCTATGACTCCTTCATGTGTTAATTAGACTTAAGCATGTTGGTGATATGAGGTTGGTTATCCCACAGATTGGGAGTGGCTGAAATCAGGGAACAGTGGGTAATTCCCCTTCCCAGGATATAGCTGCCCCAGCTGGTGAAGCAGGACTCTCATCTCCCCTCTTGTCTTCCAGTGAAAGGAGCAGAGTAATGGAATATGGGAAGGGTATCAGCCAACTGCTAGGGGTGGAGGAACTAGAGTAAAAATGGGACACAGTGCCATGCCTATCACTGGCAGCAGAGGCATCTTCTCGAATGCCACAAGAACCTGCACACTCAACAGTCTCATAAGGCACGAGGAGGAGGAGGAGGAGTTTGGATTTGATATCCCGCTTTATCACTACCCTAAGGAGTCTCAAAGCGGCTAACTATCTCCTTTCCCTTCCTCCCCCACAGCAAACACTCTGTGAGGTGAGTGAGGCTGAGAGTCTTCAGAGAAGTGTGACTAGCTCAAGGTCACCCAGCAACTGCATGTGGAGGAGCGGGGAAGTGAACCCAGTTCACCAGATTATGAGTCAACCACTCTTAACCACTATACCATGCTGGCTCTCTTGCAAGTAAGCTAGCCTTGCCCTGTCTTTAAAAGCTTGATGGGTTATTGTGCCAACTTGTTGGGACAACTCCATTGTTTCCTTGCAGTTCTTTTCTCCTTGCCCTGATCTTGAACTCCTTAAACTTGGGCTACTGCTTTTAGCCTGCTTAGCATCACTCCTCCGGTCATCTGGTCTCAGCACAGCAGCTATGAGCAATAGCAACTTTCAAGTAAGAAACTCTTTCGGCGTGGTCTGGATGGGAGCCAAGACAGAGAGTTTGGGATACTCATAAGCACAAGGAACATATGAAATGGGAGTAACAGCCTTGAATCTTCTAGTAAGCCCTTCTTGTGCTCCCTTGCAGTCACCTCTGCTCTCTGTGTGCCTGCAAGGCTGCTTCTCTTTCTGGATCTGTTATGTTGGTTTTTGTGTGGGGAAATTCCTCGATTTCCTGGATGGTTTTAGAATGTGTTTGGGAGGTACTCACTTTCCTGAACGGTTAATTTTGGTGGTGCAAACATAAAGTCTTCATGCTGTTCATGAAGTAGTAGCTACACCTTCTGCAGTTGCCAGATTTGAGATTGTAAGTGAGCAAACATATCAGTATGGTGCCTAAATGAACCAGGCCTGCTTGGATTGTTCAGTAATCTTTGAAGATGAACTGAGGCAGCAATCTGTACCTCCACCTGCTGGGGAGTTTAAGAATTGTTAATAGGACTTAAATAACACTTCAGGCTATGTTTACGCTTGTTTAAGGAATATGCCATGGGAAAGGCAAAATAAGTGATCCCTGCCATTCTTCAGGATTTTGAGCTACACTTTGCAGGGTCTGTTAAAATATATCCACATATTTGACTTCAGCCACCCCCATGGATACTGCTCAGTAACTGGGTATAGGCAAAACTATCATTTTCTGTGTCTCTCAGATTCTCCTTTTTCCAGTCTTAAATGGTGTTCTCACACAACACGAACAGTGATTTTTTATAGTCCTCATCAGCATTTCTTCAAATATATACATTTTTGTATGTAAATTTGCCCAATATACATACATTTTTGCAAGGCCTTTTCCCATGATTAATGCATTTATGTATGTTATCTTCACCAATATATGCATTTTTAAGCACACTTTACCCTCACTAATGCATTGCCCCAATTGTTTCAATGATCTGGGCACAGTCCCTTGAAATATAGTCATGATTCTCACACCAAAATGAGTGGGACACAAATTACTTCTGACTAAATCCCATTCCATTGCTTTCAGTGCATTGCTTTTGCTAGATTGCACCTTTATGTTATTTCATCTGTTATTTCCGTTCATCAAAACCTATACTATTATATTTTTGTTGGACTATAAAATTCAAAAGTCCCCACTTCTAAACCTCCCCTAGGAAGCCATTTCTAGTGCTGTGTTTTCTTGACCATGTGCTTCAAATATTAACCTTTACTGGCCAGATGACTCATCATCCTTAGATTAGCAGCCTCAATGTTATAAAGGAATGGTGCTCTTTTCTTACTTTTCCTTTTTTCAAAACCAAAAGATCCTTTGCTGTTGTAAGGATAAAAACTTTCTAACATAAAGCATCATTTATCAGCTTTTGATATCTCAACAGGAGATTAGAGAACGACAAATGCCACGGGGGGGGGGGGGAGGATACAACATATTAAAAGAACTGTTTGTCATAGACATCTGCATGCCAAGACAAAGGGGTAGTGGGTTCTGATCTGAGAGATGTTGTTTGCACATGATACAGCCTTGACAGTCCACTCTGAGGAAGCTCTACAGAGATTCATCAACTGTTTTGCCCACGCCTGCATGGAGTCTGGCCCCAACAGCCTGATGTAGACCAACATCCTGGGTCAGAGCATCACCAACACATCAGCACTGGTGACCACACTCTTGAAGTGGTACACAATTTTGTCTACCTGGGTTCCACCATAACCAGCAACCTTTCCATCAATGCTGAGCTGGACAAGCGTATTGGCAAGGCAGCTACAGCAATGGCTCACCTCTCCAAAAGGGTATGGGAGAATGTGCTGCTGAAGTCCAATACCAAGTAAAGTTCTACCAGGCTTTTATGCTGAGCACACTGCTTTAGGGAAGTGGGTCATAGGCAACTGACACCCATGAGGATGCACTGTACCAGGAAGATTTTGGGCATCACATGACAGGACAGAGTCTCAAACAAAGATGTCCTCTCCCAAGTCCACATTTCCAGCATCTTCCCATTCTTCTCTGGGCGACGTCTATGCAGGTTTGCTCGTGTACACACAACAGAAGATTGCAGGATCCCAAAGGATGTGCTCTACAGGGAGCTGGCTTCAAGCACCAGGCCCATTGGCAGACCACGTCTCCGTTACAAAGATGTCTGCAAACGTTGCATGAAGGCTGGCAACATCAACCCTGTTGTGTGAGGAGCCCTTGGAGTCAACTGCAGCATATGCATATAGAAACAATCCAGCCCAAAATAACACCCAAAGATGTAAACAATAAACAATTTTAAATTATTTCCTTTCTTTAAAAAGTAAGCACATCATACATACATACATACACACAGAGAGACATTTTATAGGCAACCATTCTAAACAAATAGCATCCACGGCAGATGTCACTATCAGTTTTGCACTCGAGCGCTACCATATTCCCACAAATACAGTCTATTTTATCCATAGCCACTGCATAAAAGAGGAGCCTTGGATGAAGGGCCCAGCCACTCAACCCTGGTGCAAACACCAACAGATCTGTTGTATTGCTGGTGTCCACAGCAAGCCCACACAGGGATAGCGTTCTATGGAGAAGATAAAAGCAAAACAATCAGTGGGTTCAATTGGACTTCTTCCGTAGTATTTCAATGCACTGCTTGGAAGAAATGCAAAAATGAATGAATGAAGCCCTAAAACAAATAAAGGATCTACTGCAGTGGCATGTGCTGGATTCACATGTATTACAAAAGCAATTCACAGGAAAACATACATTTATGATCTTTGGCTCATCAACGTACCGTAACGCAGACCTTCTTTCAAGAATCACTTTATTTCTGACAAATGTTGATATTTTCTATGTACTATTAGTTTCCCCCCTCTCAAGGAAACATACATTTATTCCATGTACAATGAAGACGCTCAAGGCAACGTTACCAAAATTGTAGCCACGGGATGTTCAGAGGAGAAAAAGGAAAACATCTTGATGCACAGGTCCTGCTGTGCAAAACAGCAATCACATTCCTTCATAATCACTGATTGATGGGATTTAGCAGATAAGCAGTGGAATCTGAAGAGTAACAAATAACAAATTCTATACATAAAAAGTGCAGTGTTTTATTGCCTATTGTGCAGAAGCTATCTGTTTATGATTTGTGTTGTTGTTGCTTTTTGCCATCTCCTGTTTAAATAATAAATAGAAGAGAAACTTCATTGTACAGCAAAAAGTTATTTTAAGAAATCCTGCCTTTCAGTTTGTTTAATCTATTAAGACAAGCTGATGCCATCAAGATCTTGGCGTATTGTCACAGGTTTTAATAAGAACTCATTCCTTACTATTCATCACTATTTTAACCTCTCCATTCATCCACTTTGAGGTTAGAATGCTACCGAAGTTACTTCGGAAAAGCTGCAGAGAGATAGCAGCTTTACATAGCTTGATGGCTTGGCAGCCTAACAACCGAATTGCTCTCATTGGCAATGGAAGAAACAGACTGTGGTGATGTTAGGCGTATATATTGCGCACACCTTGGTCCATTGTGTGTGTGTGTGTGTGTGTGTGTGTGTGTATGAATAAATGTTCTACAATTTGACATTATAATGTAGAAGGAACATATTTGCTAAAGGAACATAGTTGGGGGGTGTCATCCTCACTTAAATGACCAGCAGCAAGACTGTGTCATTCATTTTATGAAAGCACTTGCATCTGCATAGGATGTAGAATCCATGTCATAATAATCTTCCAGTTTCCAATGCAACGTTTCAAAGGTGGGTCGTTCTTTGGGCTCAGCATTCCAGCATTGCAGCATGATGTTATACAGCTCTTGGGGACAGTTTTCTGGTTGAGGGATTCTGTACCCTTGATCCAGTTTCTGGAGTACTTGAACACCTGTCAAACCTAAAACAGAATGGTTTTCAAAATAATAGAATGGTTTTCAATAATAAATGATGATGATGATGATGATGATGATGATGATGATGAAACTAAAGCATGTATAAAGTGATAGTTCATACAGAGAATTCTCTGTGGTGATTCTACAAACATCATCGATCTATAATGCATTCTCTTATAGGAGCCTCCACTTAATTCTTTTTAATCTCTGTGTGAACCTAGAATCAGCATCTTTAACTCCCTCCCTCCCTTCCTTCCTTCCTTCCTTCCTTCCTAGCAGATTAGCCTAGGTACACAGCCAGTTGACTAAGAAATCACAGAAAACTGAATTGGTTCCAGCTAAGGAAAATCATGGAAGACTGGATCCTTCAGTTCAGTGGGGGGGGGGGACTAGAAAGACCCCCCAAGAGTCTTTGCAATTACTGCTTTTGAACAAAGCACTCACCTGAATAAGGCATCTTTCCGTATGTGGTTATTTCAAACAGGAGTATTCCAAATGACCAGACATCAGATTTGATGCTAAATTTATTGGAGCGGATTGCTTCAGGAGCAGTCCATTTCACAGGCAGTTTTGTTTCATGTTTGGCTTCGTACACATTTTCATTTCCTAGCTATCATATGCAAACAACAACAACAACAATTTCAGAATATAAACAGTGAATTTATAGGATTAGATGGTTTCAACAGGTGCCTGTGTAGCAGGTACTTTTTTGGGGGGGGGGGTGTTTGGTTCTATATACATTTTGTTTTGCATAGAAGACAAGGGAGCTTGAAATTTGAAATGGATTCAAACACATCCTTCAATTTCCTAATGAAAAGACATCCTTCAATTTCCTTATGCCTCTTTGTGATGCCTAAAAACTACAATTGAAGCACTTTCCCTCAAAGAAATCACCACTGCTGGTGTTAAGGTGGCATAAGTCACAATATATTCCCACCCCCACATAGCGAAAGGAGTAAGACTAACTCTACAGTTCCTCAGAAAAGGACACAGGGAAATGGGATGGGGTTGTAAGCAATCAAAATGGCACAAGAATGTGGGAGAAGGAATACTGAGGCAAAATTTGCCGTATTTAGCAGCCATGCAGTTGTTTAAGTTCTAGGAACAGCCAAATGGAGGGGTTAAAAATATGCATGGATGGAGCTGTGCCCATCAAATGGGAGATGGAAAAGATCTTCAAGATAGAAAATAGGAATGAATAGAAGGATGGAGAATCTGGCAAACTGGTGTATATGCTATAGGGGGACTAGGCCCATGACTGGCACTTCTTGAGGTAACTGAGGATGGTCACGGTGACAGTAAAAGCTTTTTTGGTCTTGTCTGCAATTTATATTTTTAAAAAACCTTTATATTTTTTAAAAACCTGTTGCTTGGGTTCTAAGAAAACAGACTTTGAATGGGGTGGAGTAGCCAGCTGTAAGCAGGGGGAGGGGATGGATAAAATTCTTTACATGAACTTTAATAATAATAATAATAATAATAATAATAATAATAATAATAATATTTTATTTATGCCCCACCCATCTGGCTAGGTTTCCTCAAACACTCTGGGGAAGTTAACTTATCTTAGGATTCAAGCTGGAACAACAGACTTCCATGGACACCATGATTCCCCCCCCCCCGCCCCTTCCAGCTACCTGCGCACTTTCAAAACCAATTCCAGAAGGTGATGGGGAGTCCCCACTGTGGAACCATGCATGCAGAGTGTTGAATAGAACCCAATAAATAGCATTTTCCTTGTTTTAAAAAGCTGTTGTCTCCTTTTTAGGGCTCCATGGAGAGTACAGGTTATAAACCTCATATTAATTATAGCAAGATTGTTCATTCATTGTTAACCACAATGTCAAAAATCAATGGGATTTTAAAGATGTGCCTTGCCAGCCAGAGCTAGGGAGGCAGAATTTTTCATTCATTCATTCATTCATTCCTAGGCCTTGTTTTGCCAAGCATACATTCAATATTGAAACGCCCATCATTAATTGGGGCCTACCACTGAGAATCCTGAATTTGGCAATGACAGCAGCACAAGCCTCCCGCTGGCACCAGAGGCACAGGACTCATGTCTGGCCTTCCGTGAGAAGACAAGGCGACAGCGAGAGCTAATGCATTCAGGAACCTTTGTTTTGTGATTAATTGCTGGCACCAAAGGGCCATTGACTTTGATAATCATCACTTAAACAGTTCCAGGACTAAAAATACAGACTGTGAGAGATTTAAATTAATATATTGGTTCAGAGTGGCACCGATTAATTTAGGCAAAGTAAGCTGACAGGCATCGGAGAGTAAATGGAGAATTGTTTACTTGTAATTGAGGTTTTCAGGGGTTAGTCTCTTTCCTTCCTGAGACCTCTTTTCTGAGACTTTTATTGCTTGAGACTTGGGAAAGATTTAAATTAATATATTGGTTCAGAGTGGCACCAATTAATTTAGGCAAAGTAAGCTGACAGGCATTGGAGAATAAATGGAAAATTGTTTACTTGTAATTGAGGTTTTCAGAGGTTAGTCTGTTTCCTTCCTGAGACCCATTTTCTAAGACTTTTATTGCTTGAGAGTTGGGAGCACATTAGGATGCTTCTCAATTTTTAAATGAAGACTAAAGGTGCTGCTGCAACTAGCAAGTCTTTATTTCATTTTCTTGATCTCCAGGACCATTTTTTTAAAAAAACACAGAGCAAAGGAAGAGTATGCTTATCCCCAGATTTTAAAAAAAGAAAAGAACTCCCATGTTACTGTTATTATCATTTCATTCACAGGCTACTCTTCATAAAAAAATAATAATCACAGAGTGATTCACAAGTAATAATATAAGATATACAGTGACAAACAAATAATATAAAACAACACCCCCCCCCAAAAAAAAACTATCACTTAAACACAACATAACATTAAGATAATACATCCAAATAGACCATTCAACAAATCAGGGGTTCTCAAAGACCTAGTTCAAATTAACAGCATCATGACTAACCATAGAGCAGGATAAAGAAGTGTGACTGAAGTAAATTGTGAAATTGTACTACAGCCTACCTTGAAAACTCGTGCAAGTCCAAAATCTGCTACTTTGTAAACGTTGTGATCACCGACAAGGACATTTCTGGCTGCCAAGTCACGGTGAATGTAGTTCTGAGATTCAAGATAAGCCATTCCTGAGGCAACCTGAGCAGCCATGTCCACCTGTTGTGGCAAACGGATTCTGGCTCCTGCATCATCTGTGAATAAATTGTAAGCTGGTTATGCATGTACATATGTATATACAAGTGATGTATATTCAAGGCTTGAGACAGCTAGTCAGCAGGGACGACAATGTGATTTCAGAAAACAAAGTCAAGGATTGTATTAGTGCTACTTTGAAAAGCTTTTCAACACTTATCCATCCATTATCCATCAAATACAGAGAAAAGAATTGCATTCTAAAATTAGCACAGTAGAGAGAAGACAACAGTGAAATTCTCATGGATGTGATGCTGGGCTTTTATTGTATTTACCCTACTTTTGTTTTAGATTTAATACGTATATCTCACTTTTCTATTGCAATTACAGTGCAGCATATACAGTGTAATATTGGCTATGCAAAATTTCATATGGAATATAATAACATCAGGAGCAAGTATATTCCACCTGCTGTGCCTCATGCCATCCTCAATGATTCCCCCAGATACTATCCTTCCCCGGGTATGTGCCCAAAGGCCCTAGTCGCAAACATTTAGAGTCTCCCTTGCCACATCTGTCAAACAAAGGGGAAAAAAAATCATTCCCTAGAATGCCAATTTTCTATCAATTCTCTCTGGCAGGCACAAGTAGCGCACTGCAAGACCAAATGAGGAAACTGACAACCTTAACATCGCTTGTGGAAACCACAAGCCTTGTCCCAATGAAATAAATAACACTTGCTTGTGAATAAGCATGGATAGGACTGTGCTGCTCAACAACTGTTAAGATTTATCTTCAAGTCTAGATGAAACATTACAAACACTGCATTATGTAAGGCAAGGTCTCCATAGCGAGCAGAAACTGCATAGGTTCTCCTTGACAACCATTACCTAATTGACAGTATTTGTCCTATTGTAACAAGAATCTGAAATATCTATCATTGTTTCTTTCTTATGGCAATTTTATTTCACCTTGAAATGCAACTTACTCTTTGCTATACATTCTGCACACTGCAGAGGCAACTTTTCCTCTGTGGCTTTTCCATCAATAACTGTTTGCACATCCACAAAGTAGTGATGTTTCATGTATTTACTTTCGGCCCAGCCTACAGATCTCATGAGAAAATTGTCTGCTTCATAGTATTGCTTATGTGATTTAAAGGTTTGGGCTTTTAAATGGGCTCTCAGGATGCGCACGCACTGCTGCGGCATTACTCGTCTCTGAGCATGAAAGTTAGATTTCCCTGAAAGTCATACAATGGGATGGCAATTTAGCAGGGCTGCATTTTACTTCCGTTATCACATGGATCCACATGTGGAGACTTACAGTAAATGAAAAGTTCGTCTTTGTGAGAAAATACTTTGGAAATTCTTGAGTTTCTTCAGTATACATGGGACAAAATTGGAATGGGGGCGATGGAATACAATTGCCCCACAGATTCAAAAAGTGTCACCAGTGTGGTATAGTGGTTAAGAGCGGTAGACTCGTAATCTGGTGAACCGGGTTCGCGTCTCCGCTCCTTCACATGCAGCTGCTGGGTGACCTTGGGCTAGTCACACTTCTCTGAAGTCTCTCAGCCCCACTCACATCACAGAGTGTTTGTTGTGGGGGAGGAAGGGAAAGGAGAATGTTAGCCGCTTTGAGACTCCTTAGGGTAGTGATAAAGCGGGATATCAAATCCAAATTCTTCTTCTTCTTCTTCTTCTTCTTCTTCTTCTTCTTCTTCTTCTTCTTCACCTGGTTTAAGTTGATCCTGGAGTTTTCGGTCTGGTTTGAAATGCTGCAAGCCCCATTCCCACTTGCTAGCTTCCCTCTCTGGCTAGTTATGTCCACATCCCCAAGCAACTCCCTCCATTAATTGCATTTAAGAAGGGAGAAGGAATAACCAGAACTTACTTCACAAAGAAAAGGACTCAGCGTACATGAAGCTATGCTTCTGGCCATTTGCAGAAGTATAATTTCTTGCCAAGCATTATAGTACAGTACCTGAATCAGAACTAGGTCCCAAGGAGCATAAAATGTGAAGTTTTTTTTATCTGCTTCTCAGCTCAGTTCAGAAGTCACAGAAAGCTGCAGATGCTACTAGTATGTCTAGGAGCATCATTACTAGTTAAAGGCAGGTCCCCCAAGGCTTCTCCTTTGTCCTTGTGGCTACCCCTGAATTTTAGAGAACCAAGCTTCTAAAATGGTTGCAGGGCCTCCATAAACTCAGAAACCCTCCACGTGTCGGAGCACAATGGAAACAATTGTTTTTTTGGGGGGATTGAGCTTGCACACTCATCTCTGCTGCCACCCCATGCATTTTCTCTACACATGAACTTTATGTCCTAAAAGGCAATGTTTTATAGAGACTACTATTTATGTCTAATCCAAATTCTGAAAGAACAGTGTCAGAACTGCTCCTGAGCACATCTATTCACAGGCTATTTGTCTTTGTTTTTATCTTTTGTTTGTACAATGACTCTCCTGTAATTTTCAAGGCAACCGCACGTCTCTGTTCTTATGAAGACAACACACCTCTCTGACAGGACAGACAAGCGTAGAAGACCTTGATATCTAAAATATGAGCTGACAAGGCCCAAGCATGCTTAAAAGTTACATGCTTTGATTTGGAAGCCTTCATGCCTCATCCCAGGTGTGGAGGGGCTAGTTATGCTATCTCAGTGACAAGGAAAGAACACACCGCAATACAGATACTTTCACAGCACTGTTTGACAAACAGTTCAAACAATATGACTCACAAGGGTGCACCATACAAAACCTTTTAAACACAGCATGAAGAAAAGGCTTCACTCTCATCACCTCTTTCCATGTGATGACTCTTTCCATGTGATGAAAACAACTTTTTCCACAAATGCACGTTCAAGTGATAGGCAGAAGTATCGTGCAAGCAGTGATGTGAGAACTGGACTCAAGACCAGGGTTCAAATCCCTGCTTAATTCTTAGAATTTCTTTATCTAAACTACCTTAGGGATGTTGTGGGGATAGGTAAAGGTAAAGGGACCCCTGACCATTAGGTCCAGTCGTGACCAACTCTGGGGTTGCGGCGCTCATCTCGCTTTATTGGCCGAGGGAGCCGATGTACAGCTTCCGGGTCCTGTGGCCAGCATGACTAAGCCGCTTCTGGCGAACCAGAGCAGCGCACAGAAATGCCGTTTACCTTCCTGCTGGAGCAGGATAGAATATATGTGGGGATAGAATATATATAAACAGAAAACAGAAATGTGGATAAGAAATAAAATGAAAAGTCCAAATCGGTCATTACACTTGCCTTTGAAAACTACCCCACAGATCATTTCCTGTTAATCCATTTTAAATCTGCTACATGTTAAGGAAAAGTAGTCAATTAATCAGTACTTAAACCTGCATGCATTTTACAGACCATCTGTGATGGGATAGCCATGTACCGGAAAGAAAAAGCAAACAAAGTGCAATATCATCCTCACCACACGTTCCAGCAATCTCAGTGATGTTATGCTGCTTGCAAAAGAAATAAGAGCAGTTCTTGCTTGCAAAGGTAAGCTTTGGGGATGTAGAGCTCCAGCACCATTCAGCAGTGTAGTTTGGGCTCACATCTGCAGGCTCCTGAACCTAATGCAATATTCAAAATCCACCCCTGTATTTGTAAGCTACACTCCTCAGATGCAGGGATTAAGTAAGACTCAAGCAGCTTGGGTTCAAAGGGCAGTGCAGATGGCCAAGGGATGGATCTTGTGAAGATGGAACAAGACCGGCTACAGATCACTTGTCTTTGACCCCTGCAGCCAATGAAAGAGTGACCCAAATGAAAGCAGAACATCTGGAGAAGCTTGGAGGTTTTTGACAGGGTTCTTTGGTGATTGAGAAGGAATGTGGAACATGTTTACCTGGCAGCAGCTAATGAAGAATTTTGACATCAGACCATATATAGAGGGGGGGGACCCCTGACCATTAGGTCCAGTCGTGGCCGACTCTGGGGTTGCAGCGGTCATCTCGCTTTACTGGCCGAGGGAGCCGGCATACAGCTTCCGGGTCATGTGGCCTGCATGACTAAGCTGCTTCTGGCGAACCAGAGCAGCGCACGGAAACACCGTTTACCTTCCCGCCAGAGCAGTACCTATTTATCTACTTGCACTTTGACATGCTTTCGAACTGCTAGGTGGGCAGGAGCTGGGACTGAGCAATGGAAGCTCACCCCATCTCAGGGATTCGAACCGCCGACCTTCTGATCGGCAAGTCCTAGGCTCTGTGGTTTAACCCACAGCGTCACCCGTGTCCATATATATGTGTGTGTGTGTGTGTGTAATGATTTTGCTTTTCTGTTCTCTCTTTCACTCTTCTCTTTGACCCTATTTGGTTTTTAAAAATATTTTTTATTAAGTTTTCGTTTAACATCTCAAAATAACATTTACATAGTACCATATATTCCATGGCTTCTCTTCTTCCCCTTCCCTGGTTCATTTTGTTTACCTATTATGCCTGCATATTTTACAATGTCCATTTTTGTCAGTGTTCCAATTTTACATCATTCAATTAGTTATCAAACTGTTGAATCTATCTTAATGTGTTTTCAAATGTGTAGTTATTTTCCATATATTCAGGGGGAAAAAATCCATTCCTCTTTAAATAGATATTTTTCTTGCTCTCTTAGTCTTAGTTAAACCTACTAGTTCTGCATATTCTATCAGCTTAAGGTGCCAACCTTACTCGGGACCTCTGTCACTTTTCATTTTGGGGCTAACAGAATGTAAACCGCCATTGTTGCGTACATTTGTTTCTCTAACACTTGGGAACTTCTGACTGCACCATTCCTAACAAAAATGCTTCTGGTCTTTTTGGGAAGGTTGTTTTAAACATTTTTTCATCTCATTATAAATCATTTCCCAGTATCCTTAATAACAACAACAACAACAACAACAACAACAACAACATATTTATACCCCGCCCATCTGGCTGGGTTTCCCCAGCCACTCTGGGTGGCTTCCAACAAAATATTGAAATACAATAGTCCTACAGATATTAAAAATTTCCCTAAACAGGGCTGCCTTCAGATGTCTTCTAAAAGTCTGGTAGTTGTTTTTTCCTTTGACATCTGGTAGGAGGGTTTCCACAGGGTGGGGGCCACTGCCTGAGAAGGCCCTCTGCCCGGTTCCCTGTAACCTCACTTCTTGCAGTGAGGGAACCGCCAGAAGGCCCTCGGCACTGGACCTCAGCGCTGAACAATGGGGGTGGAGACGCTCCTTCAGGTATACAGGACCGAGGCCATAAACTTTTCACATGCCCAACACATATGAAAAAATATTCCCTCCAAAAAGGGATGGATGGGTAAGAGAAAGGGACAATTTGATTTATTCCAAATGTTTTGGAATAAAAGTTCTTTTATTGTTTCAAATGTAAGAACTGTGAAGAAAAAAATATATATTTAAAAATGTAAATAGTCTATCTAAACATAAAAAAATCCACCTGGCCATTTTGTGGATTCCCCACCAATCTCTACAGCCAGTCAGAGTTTATTGAGCTGCTCAACTCTTTTCCTTCTCTTTTTTATTAGCGCATTTGCTATACTACAAGCACTACACAGTATTGCTAAATGAAATGTTTCCTACTCACTCTGGAGGTATTCTAGCAGACTTCCATGTCTCATCAGTTCTGTAATAATATAAATTGGATCCTCTAAAGTGCAAACAGCATAGAGCTGTATGAGCTTTGGGTGTCTCAGATTCTTCATTATCTGTGCTTCCCTGAGGAAGTCTTTTGGATCCATTGAACCTGAAATGAGAACAGCAACAAAAGAAAATTAGCCCCTGTTATTAAGGGCCATCCTTGTCTGCCCCGCAGTCTTGTGTAAATGACGAGCGCTGCTGCCTTTCGCTTTGCAAAGTACGATGTACATCAGTGCAAATTCAAGTAAGGAATTCATGCAAGTGAAATGACAAAGGAGAACACAGGTTTTGTAATTTTCCCTGGCTTTAATACAAAAATAATAACTCTAATAACTGTAGATAGCGGGTTATTTTGCCCATCATAAAGGCTATTGGTCATTTTATGACTGAAATGGTAGTCACAATGTTTTATTGGTTTAACTGCTGCTCCCGGATACTAGAAATGTAACCATGATTAGAAACAGTGCAATAATTTCCAACATCTTAAGTTGTCTGCATCAGATCAATCCCTCTAGGTACAAACCCAAGCAATAATGATTTGCCTCTTCCAAGCTACATTGTTGAAGCTCATTATACCTTGGAATAGAACATGTTTATTACTTAGAATTATTGACCTTATCAGCAAAGGGGCAAAACACAAGGTTCTGATGCACCTATCATGCAGTAAACTTGCCAGACGGAGTTAAGACTTGAAAAGGACTTATAAAAGTAGTGCAGCTATAGAAGGGAAAATGCAATACTATACTAAACTCAATGCTGGCAGTCAATACAAAATAAAAGTGCCAATTTGACTTCATGCAAATTTACAGTGCAACCACACTCAGAAAACTGAACACTTCTTGTCCCCACCCCTCAAAAAGAATATTGTAAAGCAGGAAAAGGCAACCAAAATGATCAGGGGGCTAGAAAAACGCCGTTATGGGGAAAGGTTGTAACATTTGGGGCTTTATAGTTCAGTAGGAAAAGGTGATTAAGGGAGGGGACATGATGGAGGTATATAAAATGATGGGAAAGTGTGGAGAAGATTGGTAGGGGGAAATTGTTTCCTCCCTTCTGCATCATACTAGAACTTGGGATCAACCAATAAAAGTGAATAGAGATTTAGCACAGACAAAAGGAATTAGTTCTTCACACAACACAGTTAATTAAACTGGGAAATTTGCTACACAATGCAGTGAGCAAAAATCACTTGGACAGCTTTAAAGGGGGATTAAACAGATACAGATATTCATGGCAACTAGTTGTGATGGCACCATTGGCTCCAGTGTCAGAGGCAGTCTAAATACCAGTTAATGGGTAACACAAGAAGGAGAGTGTTGTTCTGGTCATGTCTCTAGCTAAATATCCATTGGACAGTCAGTATAGAATGCAACCTACTCTCGTAAGGCATTATTTTGTCTGAAACCCACCCACCCCTTTCTTACAAGAGCTTCTGGAAAACATTCAACAGCAATTGCATCCAGCAGCAGAGCTGGTGCCAACATACATATAAATAGCTGTTACAACATGATGGGTGAACCTGTCTTACAAATGCATCTGGCAGCATTTTTTTGGGGGGGGGGGAATACAAACCCAACATGGATGTATTAATAAAATATCTTAATGCTTCATGGGACTGCATTGCTTTTATGAAGATTGCTGCCAGTTTAATTAGGAATCTTGTGCCTCTCTCTGTGAGGTTAATTGAAGCCCTTTCTAAAATGTAGAGGCTGCAGACTAATCATTTCGACTTTTAATCCAGCATTTGCAGGATCAAAGATCAATTTTTAACCAATCTTGGGTAAGGAGGATGGTTTGGAGTAAATGCAGTTTTATCTTATGAAACTCTTTAATTGTACAACATTGCAACTACCAGTGTTCCTAGAAATAATTTCCCTATGCTATCTTTTATTAAATGGATAAATTGTTTCTTCTCCTACTTCACAATAAATATTTTATTATTACACTTCTATAATAGAGCAACACTGTGTACAATAAAGGGCATATATTTCAACATGTCTTTGACGGGTGACTTTCCAATCATCTGCCAACATGAAAATAAATTTTAAAAAATGTTTATGATAAGTTGTAAATAAAGTGCTCTAAGTGCTTTAAAGACATGAATTAAAACAAATAGATGTTTTTCTCAGGCCTGTTAATACAATCAATTTTTAAAAGAGAACACATGATATACACAGTTTGAACAAATATGTCTGATATTACTTTCAAATTCCCCATGTACCGTATATTGCCAGGAGAATTTAAGTAAATCTTGTCTGTATTCAGGTGATTTTTTTTCAAAGGACAGTGGCTATTTGCTTTTCTCTTTAATAAAAACTAAAGTGAAATCCTGTGGCCACTAGCTTCAGTTGCACCATTGCTCTGCCCAAAATGTCATGTCACTAATCACATTTTAGCACTGCAAATAGATCTAAGAGAATTTATGATTGAGAGGAATTGGAAACTATAATGGACTCCATACAGCCAGAAATCCCTCTCTACTTACCATTCAGGCAAACAAGAAGTGTTATCAGAGTTCAACGACACATTCCAGCATAAGCAATTCTGGAGGGTGCAAAAGCTGTACCAGTGAAGGGTTTGGCTTGGAGAGAGTGGTTTGGGGAGAGTTGTGGGGGCCACACTGAGAAGTCCACAGGCCTGATATTTCCCACCCCTGCTCTAGGCCAATGTAAATCATGATGTTGCAGCTATGTGTTGATTGGTTCCTTATTTGCATGGGGATCAACATCAGTGCACAATGTCATGATTGGTAGGTGGAGTGTTTAGGGATGCCACTAGAAATGGCTACATTAGCATTTGTTTCTCCATTTCCACCTTTTTTGGAATGTTTTTTATTAGGTTTTCGAGAATAAGTAAATACGTAAGCAGAAGATGTTGTCTGTTGAATAGGGAATGCAGATACAATTGCACAACACTATTATACTGAATTCCTAAAATAATTATCTGTTGACACGGATGCTATGTAAGTGCAAATGATCACAGCTGCCTTATACCAGTATTAGTCCTAGTAAATGCCACGTGGTGTTTGCAGGCTTCTCTCATTTATCCTTATGTGTGGTATATTGTTACTTCGTAACTGGGAAAGTGGCTTGCTTTAGGCTATTCAGTGCATGGCTAAATATCTGGCAAAACTGAAAATTGTGACAAATGAAGCAACTAGATTCCCCAAACGTATGATCATCAAATAGGTGAGCAGCCCTGAAAAGAGCCCAAATGAGCCCTCGCCCCACCAGGTTCAGAGAAATCCCCTAACCGTGATCAAAAAAAGGATTGTAGTGGGTATTTTTCGAAACATCATATTGCATCACAAGCTTTCACTCCCCTAAGTTTAAAAAGGCACTCACAACACAAGGCGAGAAGGAAAAAATGTTGCTTGGATAGAGAACTGAAAAAGCCCCTCTGGCTTTGCAAAAGCTCATGCACATATCTAAGAAGGCACTTCAGACTGATATCCTTGTACATAAGAGCTTTTAAAAGAATGGAGGAAATAGACTGATAGAAATTAATCTTAACAGTAAATAGCTGTGATTCTGGGTGCATTTTCAAGAACATAAAGAAAAAGAAGCATTATATGCTTTAAAATAATATCTACCATGAGCAGAAGATGAACCAGTTTTATTTCCATCATCTACTCCCACAGTGAATCTATTTGTCCTTCATTCTTGATTGTGTAAGATCTTTTGCACCAAAAAGAAAATAAAAATTGCTAGCAGAATAATCGAATTCAACATTTGAGTGAGCAAGAAATGTAATATACACAATGAAGGCTACAAATAGCATTTTCAATTTGTTTGTCAGTGCTCTCAACCACCCATACATTGAAGTAAATCTTGATGAAATCAAGACTATATTTAGATTTTATGCAGATTCTGAGGGTGAAATAGTCAGAGGTGTTCTTCAACATACCTGGTTTTAGCGTCTTAATTGCCACCGGTGTGGTATTGTTCCATAATCCTTCCCAGACCTCGCCAAACTGGCCGGAACCTAGTCTTTTTAAGAGCTGTAAGGAATTTCGGTCTATCTCCCACTGATCCACAGTTTGGTATGACAAATCATAGGTTGCTGGAACTTCTGTCTGCATAGGATTAAAAATGGCACACATAAATTATGTGCTTTTCTTTTTTAAAAAAAAACAACCAAAACAACTGTATCTATGCAAGTATACCGATTTAAGAGGGTGTCTGCTAAACAGAATGCGGGAGGCAGTAAACCAAAAAGAACTTCCCACAAGCAGCCAGGTGCTTCTTTATATGGCACTTCCTCCCATGAAAACAGGAAGGTCCGGTCTTAATGATGAAGCAGAGGGAAACTATTGCTTTGGACAGCAGGCCCTAAAGGCCAGAGCTACTTCCATTTTCTATGTTGTTTTTATTTTTTTAAAAACAGGGAAGCATCATTTCGACACGTTCAAAGATATCAAGAGCTGGTACCTTTTCCTGGTTCCACAATGGTCGCCTGCAGTGTGAACTGGCAGAAACAGGCAGTGAAGAATGGACTGTCACTGTTTACCGTTGGGTTCTTCACATTACCCCAGAAGCCTCGGCACCATCCCTTCTCCTGTGCGACCACACTGGCGATACGCCAGTACTGGCCCATTTTCTGAGGACTTTTGTTACTGTAGGGAGTGGCACAGACCTGCACACTCTGGGAGCTTTTTACATTATATGTTGACAGGAAAGGGTAGGGTCCATTCTGCTGTGTCTCCCATTCCCCCGATATAATGTATGGATCCAAATGCATAGCTGTCCCATCAAAAATAAAAGAGGTCAACTTGTGTAGCAGAATCAATACATTCCATGGAAATCAAGGGGTACTTGCCCAAGTTACAAGACCTTTATTATTAATCAACACTGTTTGAAAATTAACATTATTAGAAAATGTTTCTTTCGCTTACATGCAATCTGTACTGCTTTCAGGAGATAGGACCTTTTTTCATGGATAAGCAAAAGCTGTGCAATCATAGGCAACACTGTTGTATGTTCCATCTTAGTTTGACTTATTTTTTTACTTTTTAAAAATAAATTTTAATTCTGCTTTTTAGAAGGATCTCCTCACAAAGCAGCAAGCAGAGCATAGAGCAACAATGCAAAGTGCAATTTTAAACTTTCGGTTATAAAACAGCCCCAAACCTTAACATTTGCCAACACATAAAAGCTACAGTCTGCCCAGCACAGCTGTTAGACACAGTATAAACAGCATAAAACAACATTGCCACATTAGCAGCCCACTTAAAACTGCTCCATAACAGTGGCAGAGAACAGATGTCCTTCAGATGCTGCTTGAAAATCTGGTGGGTGGAGAGAGGCTTGCCTGATCTCGCTTGGAAGCCAATTCACAGTTGTGGGGCCACTGCCAAGGAAGCCCTTTCCCCATACCCACCAAATGGATGGTTCTCATAGATGGGCACATAGCAGGTGAATCAGAGTTGTGTTTTTTTTGTCTAGGGGGGATTTGCTTTTGGTTGTGGTCTCTTCAACTTTATAGACAGAATGTAATGGGTTCAGAGGAGGACAATGTTGATACTTCTTTTAGAATCTGAAAGATGATTATATCCCTAGATTAGAAAGAGATAGAGAGAACCAGGCAAGCTTTTAGAATAACAAAATATTGCCTGTAGGAATCTGACGGGGTTCTGAGTTCTTGTTTTTCAGTCAGTACTTATAGACAGCTAGAGTTATGAGGGTGGCGATTCCATCTCAATATGGGTTTATACTTTGACTTCATAAGTAACATGCTGGCAGGTTCTCCTCCGGGCCATACAATTATTTCTCAAACATTGCATGGCTCTCTTGTTTTCATTATCATTGATATGCCATCCCATATCACGGTGCAGTTATGCATCATTTCTTAAACTATTATCATGGCTGGAAGGAGGGTTAAGCACTTATCAGTTCAATCATCAAAAGTTCACTCCATTTTGAAAGGAAAATGTCCTGAGTTAGCTCTACCTTTACACATGGCCTCCCAAGCGTTACGCACAGCCCATCGCTGGAACGACTGTAGTATCTGACAAAAGCATTCAAGGTTGGGAAAGTTTTCCTTTTCGTCACAAAAAAGCCGCCATTGTCCAGACGTCGGATTCGGTAGTGCTTCACAACCTTCCCATCCCGTACTAGAAAAATAAAAACAAAGGAACAGAGGAAAAACTGCCTTATTCCAAATCAGAATGTTGAGCCATTTAGTGCAGTGTTGTCCACTCTGACTGGCAGATGCTCTCCAGCATCCAGGCAGGGAACGTTTCCCAACTCCACCCACAGGTGCCAGAGATGGAACCTGAAGACTTCTGCAAGCAAAGCAGATCCCCTTCCACTGAGCTACGACCCTTCCCCTAAGGAAGGCATTGTGAATTGCCTAAGACTTGCATAAAAACAACACACATCATAATATAATACTGTATAGTCAAGTAACCAGCCAGGAAACTTGCCTCCTAAATGAGCCTCCAGTGACCCAGTCTTATAAGCTTTTGCCCTGAATGGTGTATTATGTAATGACAGGGGGGAATAATAAATAATAATAATAATAATAATAATAATAATAATAATGCACATATATTTCTAGTGGATGCAACTGGGAACCCCCTGCCAAAGTTAAACTCTATTTTAAAGGTTTGTTTTCCCTCTGCCAGGCATGGGGTACCTCAGCTGGAAATAGCCATGCTCTTGAATGAAGCTTGAAATTAGGATAACTTACCCCAAATAAAATTACATTGACTTCTTATAATTTTGCTTGCTCTGCAAGACCTTTATATCCCTATTTATTTACCATCATGTATTACTTGCATATGGTACCATATGGTGCCTTAATAAAATGGTACAAAATATTTTATTTGCATACTAATCTCAGAGACACACATGTGTATATTCTTGTCTGATAAGGAAAATGTCATGATTCTGTCATTATAGAATGGCAAGCTGACCATTACTGCACATTATACTTCCAACAGGAGTCATTTTTAGACACCTCTGGGGTACAGTAGCCCTATTTATAACACAAAGAGGACTCATAGATTGAAATATTAAATCTTTTTTTTTTAAAAAAAAAAAGCTCCCAAATGCCAGGAGGTCATAGCTCTAAAGGGCCATGCATTATTTAGGCAATGTGCGTAATGTATGGGATCATATGCCATGCTTAGTTCCAACTTCATCGTAACCTCGGACCTCGATGACTGTCAGTAGCAGAGTGGCAGGTGTGTACACACTATATCTTTGAAGCACATTGAAAGAATTCTGGGCACTGTGGTTTGTGAAGGATTGCTGGGAATTTTCACTCTGTGAGGCATAAACTACATTGCCCATAACTCACTGAGAGACAAAATGGGCTTCAAATGTATCTTATAGGTACAGGGTGTACACATAGATGGAGTCTATGTGATTGGAGCTCTCATTCCACGATACATGTGCCCAACTGGCAGCCCATACTATTTGCATACAGTTGGCAGGCATCTTTAGGGGTCTTCATGTAAACTGAGTTTTTAATCACCAGCAATTGTATATTAAATGAATATTTATCCCTATCTTCCTTAAGCAGTCAAGCTTTATCAAGCATGCAGTTATCTCACATTACCATTAGAGGGTGTATAGGTGTCATATGGAGTATATTATTTTAGATTATCCCCCAAGTCTTTAGTCGTGCACTGTAATTCATATGCTTTTATTGTACTATTATACAGAGAATCTGAATGAAGATCAAACTTGAAGATTACATATATTAGGGGTATTTTTCCATATGTATGGTGGGGCTAGAGGGTGTTACCTGCAGTTGAGGATAAGATGGCAGCTTCACCTTTCCATCTACTGAAGTCGACTAGACTAGCATTTCAAACTTATTTCAATTCTGGCAACAGGAGAGTGTCTTCTACCACATCTGAGTCCACAAACTAACTGTAGGGGTTCAGGACGGGCCACCTGACACACACAGCTCTGCCCTAGGACATAGTCAGGTAGCGGCTGCTGCCATTCTCCAGCATCTGCTGCCTGAGGCGGTCATCTCATTCTGCCTATTGGTAGGGCTGGTCCTGATTCTGCTACAGAATTATATCTACTTTCAGACACCACCATGGTCGGCAAACTGAGGAACCACTGTTGCTACTTTATGGCAAGTGTGATATTAAAGGGAGATGTAAAGACTACCCAAAAAATGTATTATTCATAGAATCATAGAGTTGGAAGAGACCACAAGGGCCATCAAGTCCAACCCCCTGCCAAGCAGGAAACACCATCAGAGCACTCCTGACATATGGTTGTCAAGCCTCTGCTTAAAGACCTCCAAAGAAGGAGACTCCACCACACTCCTTGGCAGCAAATTCCACTGTCGAACAGCTCTTACTGTCAGGAAGTTCTTCCTAATGTTTAGGTGGAATCTTCTTTCTTGTAGTTTGGATCCATTGCTCCGTGTCCGCTTCTCTGGAGCAGCAGAAAACAACCTTTCTCCCTCCTCTATGTGACATCCTTTTATATATTTGAACATGGCTATCATATCACCCCTTAACCTCCTCTTCTCCAGGCTAAACATGCCCAGCTCCCTTATTATTCACTGAGTTTGTTAATTTTGGATCAGAAAATGCTCTTTCCCCCAACTTCAGAGTATCAAATTCAGAGTATGATGGATTGAAATAAGTTTCAAATGCTAGTCTAGTCGACTTCAGTACATGAAAGATAATAATAATAATAATAATAATAATAATAATAACAACAACAACAACAACAATAATAATAATAATAATAATAATAATAATAATAATAATAATAATATATTTATACCACACCCATATGGATGGGTTTCCCCAGCCACCCCGGGCAGCTCACAGCACACAAAAAAAGTAAAACATTAGACATTTAAAAATTCCTGATGGAAAGCTGAAGCTGCCATCTGATCCTCAACTGCAGGTAACAAAATGTTTTGAGTGAGCCCTATGCAGTGGCGCTTACTTAAGAGCAGGTAAGTATAAGCTTGCATTGTTAGTTCACATATTCAATTATAAGCAAACCTCCCCCCCCCCCAATTTAAAATATTTTTAAAAAGTTATTAAGTTCTAGCAGTTATTGCCAGTTCATGTACCTTTGTGAAAGAAATAATCACAGAGATTTTTCATGAACAAACCCCGGAGAAATAAGGTCAAGAAAATAGTCATCATACCTGAAAGAGAGAAGTCACCCGTTAGACTTTCGCTGTTTCTGATCAGGAAAGCTCCATCCTGATTTTCAGGATATAGCAGCCGTTTCTCAGCATCCACTCGTTTAATACCACCAAAAAACCACCTAAAACAGAAAGAAAGCCATAGAACTAGTTAATGGCCAAAGTTATGTTTGTTTTGGGCACTGGAAACAAAATGAATGGCATTATGGAACGGATGCAAAGGTTACTCTTTATGCATTTGTTTTCTATCCTGCCCTTCTTCAGAAGAGGAGCCCAGAGTGCCTTATAATAGAAAACAACCATTGCAATAAAAACAGTACTTAAAATGACCTATTTAGAATCTGTTAACAAAGCTCATCAGTAACGAACACCATTAATAAATTTAGAGAGGGGTTTTAGAAATCAAGGATACTAAAGTTATGAAGCTGCTATTAACCATAAATGTAATTGAGGAATGCTGGGTAATGCATTAATTTTCATCAGTAATGGTCAGCAGGGTGATGGCACTTTGCCGGACTCCCATCACCAGTGTCACTACATCTTACTTAGAGGGATAGGGGCAAGGCCAGCGTGGTGAAAACACAGTAGCAGAGCCAATGCCACAGTCCCAGTGGCGCATTTGCCCCATGGGCAAGTTAAGCTTCAGTGACATCAGTGATGGAAGATCAGTTAAATGGATACAGTTTTAATTCTATTAATGTTTTAGTGGTTTTAATGATTTCTTTTTCTGTGTTTTTAGTGATTCTTGTTTTTATCTGTAAGGTGCCTTGAGTTATTATTATTTAACAGCAGCAGCAGGTAAAGGCTACTGCCTCACTGCTGATTTTCATCTGGGTATGTGGTATTTGATTTAAAAGATTTACAAAGTAGCACAATCAAACAAATCAAAAACAGATTAAAACAAACGTTTGACTACATTTTTAGACAGTACAAAATATTGCTTGACCTAAAAACAAAGCTTTACTCCAAATTATATACCTATCACTTATATAATATTTCTTTTTATTTCTTTAGTCAATAATATGTAATTCAATAATATGTAAGGAATAAGTAACCTATCACTCTTGATAAATGGTACACAATTTAAGGTATGAATAGTAAAGGTGTGAAGAAGCAAGTTGTGGTTAACTATACAAAATGTCAAAAGAGAGAAAATGTAAGTGGCTGGGAGACATTAAATTTTACATATTCACTTCATGGCCTTATATATATATATATATATACACACCATTACTCAAGTTTCTCTCTCTTTCTCTCTCTTTCTCTCTCTCTCTCTCTCTCTCACACACACACACACACACACACTTGAGAAGGTTTAGAAGTTCCTCCATCTTTCACCTATTTCAGAGCACAGAGAGTGATACAAAGAAAAACAGATTTGTCAGTCCCCAAACAACTTTTGAATTGCTGGTACATCCAGTCATCACATTGTCTGTTTTGTGATGGAGAGAACCGAAGAGGTAAAAGAAACAAGCAGGACATGGTGGTGGACCAGGATTGTGGCTTATCTGCCTCTTTCTTTGATGATGGGTTCCTATTATCAAACAAACCAAGCCATTAAGCATTTTTAATGTCTTCAGCCACCCATCCCCTAGGAATTGACAGATTAGCCTTTTTCTGATCCATGCCAGTTTCACATGGGTTCTTTCATAAGTTCATTCTGTCTAGACAGGGTTGGGGCAGTGCAGCAGCGAGGTTGGGACTGTGCAGGTTAGGAATGACTGGAAATTTGAACAGAAACTAGAGTGCCAATTGTCGATGTTTGCCAATTTGTCCCACGTCTAGAACGGAAATCAGTCCAGTGAATACAACTAATATACACTTTTGCTGCTTTCAGTCTGCAAACAATGTGCAATTAACGCCCTTTCCCTCATTTGCCTTGTGTTTCCATGGCGTTGAAATGAATGGTGTGCAATGTGCCCAGGGTGGCTGTCTACCAGCTCCATCTGGTGCGCAGGCTGAGACCCTACCTGCCCGCGGACTGTCTCGCCAGAGTGGTGCATGCTCTAGTTATCTCTCGCTTGGACTATTCCAATGTGCTCTACGTGGAGCTACCTTTGAAGGTGACCCGGAGACTGCAATTAATCCAGAATGTGGCAGCTAGACTGGTGACTG
The DNA here is from genome assembly GCF_965153285.1 of Podarcis tiliguerta. Taxonomy (NCBI): domain Eukaryota; kingdom Metazoa; phylum Chordata; class Lepidosauria; order Squamata; family Lacertidae; genus Podarcis; species Podarcis tiliguerta. The sequence continues at coordinate 67,443,433 of NC_139536.1, read as the reverse complement.
GGAGTGGCCGTCGGGACCACATAACACCAGTCCTGAGAGATCTGCATTGGCTCCCAGTATGTTTCCGAGCACAATTCAAAGTGTTGGTGCTGACCTTTAAAGCCCTAAACAGCCTCAGTCCTGTATACCTGAAAGAGTATCTCCACCCCCGTTGTTCAGCCTGGACACTGAGGTCCAGCACCAAGGGCCTTCTGGCGGTTCCCTTATTGTGAGAAGTGAGGTTACAGGGAACCAGACAGAAGGCCTTCTCAGTAGTGATGCCCGCCCTGTGGAACACCCTCCTGTGAGATGTCAAGGAAATAAGCAGCTATCCTATTTTTAAAAGACATCTGAAGGCAGCCCTGTTTAGGGAAGTTTTTCATATTTAATGCTGTGTTGTTTTTAACATTCGATTGGGAGCCACCCAGAGTGGCTGGGGAAACTCTGCCATATGGGCAGGGTATAAATAATAAAATATTATTATATTATTATTATAATGCAGTAATTGATTACATAGTTAAATACAGAAAAGTCTGCCACAAAAGGCAGTGAGGTGAATTACATTGTTGTTGTTTTTGTTGGAAGCCAAACTGGAATGGAAAAGCGTGTTCTCCAATAAATGAGAGCACGTGTTGCGGTGTGGGCCACCAGGCCAGGCCTCTTGTTGCCAGGCTGGTTAATAGTTATTGCCTGGCATCTGTGATTGGATAACCGGGTTGCTGGGGCAAATTGTATGTTGCAAATTGAGTGGGTGGGACCATAGTCTTTAAATATTGGTGCACTCTGGTTTCTCTTTCTCTTTGCAGAGTGCATCGGATCACCCGCCCACCCGCCCTCTTTTCCGGTTGACCTTGCTTTGCCTGTCATGGGGGTCGTCTGCCTTGGCGCAGGGGCCTAGTAGGAATTTTGCCATTTGGTGATTGGCTGTGCCATTTGGTTTTTGCCTACTACTCTGCAATTCGTCACAACTTGTAAGGTTGCGGTTAGGCATTGGTTATAATATGCTGGTGGTGGAGGGGGCTGAACAGGCGGTGCCTGCCCCTCCTATTGCGATGAAGGGAATTCCGTTAAAGGAATCCTGGGGCTTGCCATGATTTCGTCCAATCCCTGTTATGGGACCAGGGCCGCCCAATCCCTGTTATGGGAATCCCTGTTATGGGACCAGGGCCGCCCAATCCCTGTTATGGGAATCCCTGTTATGGGACCAGGGCCGCCCAATCCCTGTTATGGGAATCCTTGTTATAGAACCGGGCAGGCAAGCTTTCGGGGAGCTGCTGGGGAGAGCGGCGTGGGTCCGACGCTTAGCTCAGGTGACCCCCCAGTTTGACTTTCTCTTCTACTGGCTACCGATCGGACCTCGGGATGCCAGTTCTGTCCCAGGCGGGGGGACAGATAGTCATAACCAATGTCTAAACAACCACTCACTGATTTTGTATTTTAATAAAGTTGTGGCCAAAATAGGGCCCAAAAACCAAAACTAAATTACGTGTTATGTGTGAAGTTATTTGAGGGGTGGCCTGGGGACCTACACGCGAAACAGTGCTGTGTGTGATAAATACAGGTCAGAATGGAAACCAGTGCCCTCTTACACCCCGGTAAAGTTGCAGCAGCAAAGCCAATCCAACATTCCCATATCTGCACCTGCACAGCTCCAGCTTTGTTGCCACCTTGCCCTTGCCCTTTGTTGCCACCTTGCCCTTCCTCAGATGCATCCAGGCAAGCTGCAGCAACATCAGCATACCCAACTAAAGTATTGTCCTTGCCATAAACCAGAAAAAGCACAATCATGGAAAATATGAGTTATTGCAGCGATTGCACACTTGCTGTATTATGCCAACATGTCCAATACCAGCAGTAGGTGCCTACTAGAGATCAGGGCATCACAAGCCATGGTGTTATTCTGGCACTGCAGGTGGATAGGCAGGTGAAACTCATGAGAGTTTCCCATGTAAAGGTCAAAAGTTGATTGACAAATTTAGACTATATAGCAGGAAGTAAAGTGGATTCCAAAAGGAAAGCCTTTGAAACAACAGTGACTTATTTATTTTAACAAGCATTCGACTATGAGTAACATTTCTAGAAGGAATGAGGAAATAATAACGGGCTCAGTGAAGTCAGAAGAATGTTGGCTTCAGTATAAGGGCATGTCCAGCCTTCTTAGCAAATAGGAAATAGTTTTACATGATTCACTCACAGTTTTCAGCTTCCCACCTCTCATGACATTGATTTATAGATCCAGTTTCTATTAGTACACGCAAAACTATAATCTACAAAACACCTCATTGTTTTCTCCATAATATTGCAGAGATGACAGTTTATAATAGTAATGTCATTTTCACCACCCTTTTAAGAGAAATGGAGCAGGGAAGATGAAAGAGGTGCTAGAATAAAGAAGTGCTGCAGTTCTCATTGCAGTGGAGAGATCCCTATCTGCCTATGACATCCAGAGAGCAGGACTATCAGCGTGTTCTTAGAAACTGCTTCATACAACTGGTACCTACAGGTACTGAGCAACTAAAGAGTATCTATTTTTCCAATGAGAATGTGAGAGTAACAACTCAATACATCAAACAGGATGCTGTAATGTGATGATCCAGGAGGATATGAGGGCACGGAAACTATGACTATGTACACATTTATCAACTTGATGATAATGTTCAGCCCAGACACTGAGGTCCAGCGCCAAGGGCCTTCTGGTGGTTCCCTCACTGCAAGAAGCGAGGTCACTGTACAAACGAAAGAGGCAGCTGGGATGCAAATTTTGGTGTGCTGTGCCTGAAAAAGCGTTTTTCTGGGGGGCTGCGATCTTGTGTGGGTCACGTGACTCATATGGGAGTGTGAACCTGAAAGATGGCGTCCCAGATTTGCATCCCATTTTACAGGAATGAAGATGAAACTGTGTAGCCCTTCACAGGGTCAATGGCATCCCTACACAAATGCTTCCCAAACGTAAATGAAAATTGTGAGTGCCAAAAACATAATCTCAATCCAGAGAAGGAACAGGGAGTTGTTAGTATTTTTATCTTAGCCCTAATTGGAAATCAGTTTCGAAGGGCTTGACACATATTTGGAGAAGGCGCAAGCAGGAATCTAAAGCTACTATCTTAACTGCATTTATAACACAGCCGTTGTTTGCCTAGCACAGGGAACATTTTTGTCAGCTAATGGTAGGGTTGCCTTCACACAGATAAAATGTAATTGCACGGCTAAAATTGGATCACCAAAGCGTACACAAAGTAAAAAAAAAAGTGGGGAGGGGGAGTTTTCATTACAGCTTTCCTTTTATCTTCTAATACCAGGAAAAGAGATCATTTATAAGTCAAGTGGCTGAAATGGAGGCAGAGAGAGACGGAGAGAGACCCTTTGTATATCAAAGCTTAGAAGCTGGCACACGAGTCAAAACTCTTTGAACAGGAATCCAGCAATCAAGAATTGCTTGTGGTGATATGGCTTTTGTTTTGTTTTTAGTTGAGTGCATTGTTCTGACTCACATCGCAGCTCTTTCTTGATTGTTTCAGCTGAATATTTAACTGGCGAGTACATACAAACAGGGTGGTTTGCCTTTTTAATGGGAAGCTGCACTAATTAAAATGTGACTGGATATCAGTATCTAGGAACCGGCAGTGCTTAGTAGCTGCTAGCAGAAGGGACACAGGCCAAGGATGTCTACACTTATTCATTGCTCTATTTAGGGCACCTCCTCACTACCATCATATATAGCAGGACTCCAAACGGAAGAACTTGCCTCCACAGTTTTACAGGGTGATGTAGCACAGGGCTTTTAGTGCTGCCACTTCAAATGGCTGTATCCTCAACTCAGACCTAAGAGAAAGTGAACTGATACACAGATGGCATTATAGCCCCCCCCCTTGCATTGATCAATAATCTTCTGTCCTCAACTTGTTGGAGGGGCTGCAGGATAGTTGGAAAATTATTTCATCCATCGTGGGAATGCCCAAAGTGAAATAATTTGCAGATAAAATCCTTAGGGTTATTGTCTCGACCGCCATCATTCCTGATACCGCACTGCTGTTGTTAAACATACCAGAGTGAATAGTCAGTTCCTGGATAGAGAAGTGGTCCAAGGCAGGACATTAAACCCAAACCTTCACACCAACCCATATCCAAGAGTTCATATTGACTAGATTCATGGACTGAGTTCAAGAGTCCAGGGTGGAAATGAAAAATGGATTCTCCAGAATCCCTAGATTTGATTGTTCCTCATTTTAGGGATGATTCCATATGCAGGTAATTGGGGGGGGGGGGAACGTTTTAATGTGAACACATTTATGGAATGACATTGTAATCCTTCCCCTTTTTTCTTATCTTATGCCATTCATTGTGCCAATATACGGTACCTTTGCACTATCCTAACTTATCACCTCTATTTGCAGGTAATTTACGCCCTTCCATTTCATTGTGAACTTTGTTCATCTATTTCCAGTAGTGTCATTACTGATAAAAAAAAGCATGAACCATAGGAATCAGTCCTTAGTCTGATTTAAGCAAAACGTAAAAAAACCCCACTAAGCAATGCCACTTGATTTTTTTCAGATATTTTATGAAAACTTCTGCCACTTAGTATTACCAGAGGAAAGACAAAAGCCTGAAGTAGGGACCCACTAAAGAAGAGGTGTGTTTTTTTAAGAATGCAAACAGATCACACACTATTTTGATCACTTAATCCTCATAATCAAAACCCATTTTTGATCTGCAGAAAACCAGTCCTTCAAGTTTTCAGAGACAGCTATGTTGGGCTGCATAATTTATTGTTCTTTGTACATAATCCAGTTGATATGTAAGGTTATGAATCATGCTTGTTGGTCCAATCCGTGCAGCTGAATAACCTAATTATTGTAACAACAAATAAGAGGTATCTGTGCATTTAAAGTATGACATCTAGAGACTATTAATCACTACCACCCACTTAAGCTTCTTAATAAAGGAGAGTTATTTTTGGTCGCAGTGTAGGTGAAGACAGAAAACAGAAGGAAGAGTATGGGAAGGGAAACGCAGAGCATATCCACAAAGAGGCAATGCTAGTCATTGAGAAAATTTTCCGTATTTCATCTCACTTTTCCATCTGAAAAAAATATTTCCCCTTAAAATATCAGTTCAAGCCTAGGGCTAGAATGTAGAACAGAGATCTGAGGAAACAGGTTCTATCTTGGAAAGCAGTGGTGGGCAACAGGGTGTTTTGGGAGATATTTTTCTCTCTCAAGTACCTCATAGAGTGTTGGAAAGCTTAGGCCAGAGGTCCTGGGGCAACTTTTTCTTTCAGAGGGCCACACCATGGGCACATCAGTGCTCACCCATTGCTAGTTACACAGAGATCCTCGTTCATAGCTTTACTCCAATCTTTACTCCAAATAGTACATGCTTTGAAGCTTGAATTCCTTCACTAAAGTTGCCCAGTATATCACATTATATCAACCTGAATTCATAAGTTATCCTTTTCTTCAGACAATCACTTTCTGAATGCCCTGCTTACAATCGTTGGCATAATCAGGTTTAACATATTGCATTCTTTCAAAGAGTAATTTCTTGTGCAATTTCATCTGATTTAAAAGCTCTCATGCTACAATGGGAGTAAGCGCCATGAAACTCATTCAGACTTACTTCTGAGTAGACATGCATAGGATTGTGTTATCATGCTCCTAAAGTCAATATGCAGCTGATTTCTTTTTATTTCTTTAAATCCTTGTTTACAAGGCAGGGCAAAGTACATTTGGATATATGACAGATATTGCCTCCAGTTGAAGACAGGAGCTGACATTTATTGCTACTAAATTATACAAATGTCACTCTTTTTTCTTTTCTTTTTGTCATTACTGTGTAATCTATAGGGACATACATATGCATGATACACATCCATATACCAAAAAAAATCATCAATATTGATTTATAACAAACTAAATGAATGATTATTGTGAATTGCTGTACGTGCTTTGTTGTACCAATAATCAAGGAACATAGGTGAATTTTAATTTAAAACGTTACACTTTTTCTTTATCTTTCAAAACCTGTTCTTTTGTGCACTTTAGTTTTCCATTGTGAAGTGGTGGGAAACTCCCAGTCCACCTAGTGCTTAGCATAGATAATTTTAGCAGCAATTAGCATAACAATCTTCAGTGCCTATCAATTATTTTATATGTCACTGTAATAACAGAAGATCAAGGGGTATTTTACAGTCAAGCAATCTTTATTGCCTTGTTAATATTAAACCACAAAGCCTTAGATGTGGAAAATGCCACATCTGGTTAAAAAACATTCTTGATTCTCTTTCTGATGTTAGAGCATAGCAGGTCCTTGAACTACCTGTAATTCTTTATAGGTTTCAGACCCATTTAGTCATAACTAGATCTTAGGTCACATACAATCTAAGAAGTTGACACTGTTTCCAGACATTCTCATAAACATCAAGATTTAAGACTATCTTACATATTGGATCCAAGTTATCCCCATTTTTCACAGCCTCTATTTCTCAGTGCAACTTCAACAATATTTGGGGTGGTATTTAAGTTTTACTCAGAGTATATTCCATGAAATTAATGAACATTACTAAGTTTACTAAGTTAAGTTCATTAATTTTTGATCTACTGTGAGCAAAACCTATCTGAACATTTTTAATACTTAATTTTTCTGAAGTCACCAGGGGAAAAAACACAAGTCAATTCTTTAAGCTGGCATACTCTTTCTTCTAATTCCCGCATTTAATTTCCTATCTCCAGATATTCAAACTAGAGTGGCCCACACAGGGAATCTTTGAATGACCAGAATATTAGCAAGCTTCCATGGAAAGAAGCACTGTTGACCCACAGCTGTAAAGGATTTATTTGCAGGAGAGTGAAAACAAGTTCAGTGTTTATCCAGTCTAAACATTTTTATATAATGCATACAATTAACATGACAGAATTTCACTCACTTGGAGCAAAGTTGTTTCTTTCCTTGGAACAGCTGTTTCACTCTGCTATCTCTAAATCATGGTGCATCCCTACCTGGGTTATTTGCATATCCAGCTCCACCACTAAGAGGTTTACTGCTTCCCAAAATAACTCTGCCCTTTCTCCTCTGCAGCCCTTATGCCTTGATCTGCCTCCTTTACTTCCTTCAAATCCCTCCTCAAAACTTTCCTTGTCTGTAATGCCGATATTCTGCTGTAAAATATCGTGCCCACACCATATGTTTAAAGCACTCTTTTACCACTTTATAAGTCATGATTTCCCCCAAAGAATCTTGGGAACCGTAGTTTACCCCTCACAGAGCTACAATTCCCAGCATCTTTGACAAACTAAATTTCCCAGGATTATTTGGGAGGGGGTATAACGTGCTTTAAATGTGCGGTATTTCTGCACCCTGGATCATTGTGTTGCTTACACAAATGTCAGCCCCACTGAGATAAATGAGACTTACTTCCAGGTACATGCTTGTAGGATTTTGCTACCTTAATTCTCAGTGCACATGCCCTGTGCTGCCTTCTCATTGACATGTAACATTCAACTGATACTTAAACTCATATTTCAGTGAATGTTGGCTGAAACAGTGAAAGAGGCCTTTATTAAAAAGCAAGCCTGAAGGGATACTATGTTTTTTGTGGCCAGTTTAGAAAACAAAAGTGGGGTTGTTTTCAATCACAGTCCTCCCTCCATGGTTTAGGTTATTAAAATTAACAGTACAGCTGGCTAACATTTGTTGTCCATAATACATTGGCAGAAGGACACTTTCGTGTTTAGGCAAAACAATTGGCACTAACAGAGCAAGGACAGGTGATCGGTTGGTTTCCATGGTTCCTGTTTGCAGTGCTGAATATAATCGAAAGCAAGGCATAGACAAGCAACAGAAGCAGAGAGAGCATATTCTCAAAAGTTTAAATTGTGTGACTAGTACTACTCGTTAAAATTAAAACTTGGTGATTCAAGGCATGTTAGGATACTTAAGGCAACCATTCCAAATAGTTAATTTATATCATAAAACTACATGTATTGATAGAGCTGTAAACTACTATACTGTAGTTCGAGTCATTAAAAAGAAAATCATATTGCTCAGAAATAGGCTCTCTATATGTTTTCATTGGGACGCGGGTGGCGCTGTGGGTAAAACCTCAGCGCCTAGGACTTGCCGATCGCATGGTCGGCGGTTCGAATCCCCGCAGCAGGGTGCGCTCCCATCGTTCGGTCACAGCACCTGCCAACCTAGCAGTTCGAAAGCACTTCCGGGTGCAAGTAGATAAATAGGGAACGGTTACCAGCAGGAGGGTAAATGGCGTTCCGTGTGCTGCACTGGCTCGCCAGATGCAGCTTGTCACACTGGCCACATGACCCGGAGGTGTCTGCGGACAGTGCTGGCCCCCGGCCAGCCTATAGAGTGAGATGAGCGCACAACCCTAGAGTCTGGCAAGACTGGCCCGTACGGGCAAGGGTACAGGGGTACCTTTACCTTAACCTTTATGTTTTCATTATAAAGCTGAAAATATTGGCCAAATCATTTTAAGCATTTGCCAAGGAGATACAGAGAAAGAGAACTGGAGAGGAAATAAGCTTACTGGCAGAACAACAAATCTTTCTATATAGCACCATAGGGTCAAACCTTAAAAACCTAATCAGAATTTCCTTCTGTAAGCTGTCTTTTGCCCTCAAGGGGATGCAGCTCGGAGGAGGTGATATTGATAAGTTGGGTTAGAAAAAAACCCTCAAGGAAAACAGTCACACAAGTGCTATGTGTAGTTTGTGAAAGTCATTCACCACCTCTCAATTGTGTTTTTAAAGCTGCATACCATATGTGAATAAAGTGGTGAGCTCAAAAATGCAAGGCCCTCTCTCCCACCCAAAAGCTCACCCATAAATGAGCATTCCCCCCCCCCAAATAATGAAGTGATCATCTGCCCACATTCTAATTGGTATCAAGCATTGCAGGAATACCCAGCAATACATACCTGGTGTGTTTCTGGCAGCACCAAGAACACCCTAGCATGCTACTGAGACCAACAGGATGTTGTCTGCATGAAGAGCACAGTTACCTTAGATGCTCCTTGCCTTTAAAGTTAACAAGCCTATTATATACCCCATACTCATGCTTAAAGGTATGAATTTAAGAGACTGAAATGTGCTTCATACCTTCTACTAGTGATGGGAGTTGGATATTGGGGGACCACAGATTCCCTATCAGCTCCAGCTAAAATAGCCAATAGTGAGTGATAATGGGATCTGTATTCCAGCAACATCTGGAGGGCCACAGGTTCCCCATCACTGCCTTACATTTTTCCTAAGCTTCTCATCTAGGAAGGTGTACAGAACTTATATGTAGATCAAGCCTACACAATTTGTGATTCACACGGAACCCCTTTGAGGTCACATTGCACACAAAGGGAGCACTTTGCAAGAATGGACTGGCCTTATGATACACATGGAAATTTGAGCATGTTGCTAACGCTTCTCTGCCTACATCTCTGGCAAGTCCTTTTGGGTCTCCAGTTCAAAATATCCAGCACCAAATCCCACTCCTTGGTAACAGGTCAGGTGCCTAGTAAGCTCCCCACTCGGTTAAGCAATGGAAAAAAATACTTGCTGCAAAGCATAGCTTCTGCAGCTGTCTCCCATCTCTCTTTGCCTTTGCCATATGTGAGCAATGTGTCTTTTCTAGGCTGTGCTGCTCTCTAGCACCCTTCACACCCAGCACTGTGTAGTAGAATCCCCAATTTCCACATGCAGTCAAACCTTCTGTTGGCAAGGCCCAGTACTCCACTCCCAGCCACCACCATTCCTGGCCAAACACTTTTGCCTTGCAGAATTGCAGCTTGGATGCACGGAGCAGAACAAGCTGTCGCAACACACCAAGACTGACAATAGCATTCAGTGCCAACCAGCTATTATGCCAGATTAAACATTTTGAAAGCCTGTTCATTTTTCCTTTGCAGAACTAAAGAAAAAAGAAAAAAAGTATAGAGATCCCCAGCCCACTAATTGCCAACATTCAGCTGTCCACTTACCTGCATCTTTCTGCAGCAAACAAAACAAACAGATTTATTAGGGTGAAGGGGACCAGAGGCCACTCTGATAAAGTGGGCTCTGGTCCATGGAAGCATGTTTTACTCGCCGCACAATGCTATGTGTATCTTGTAATTTCCTGTAAATTCAAAGTGTCTTAATTCAAAGATTCTGGATATAGGACCGTTGTCTAGAGCTGCAATCCTATGTACCCATTTTCTTGGGAGTAGCCCAATTTCACTGCTTCTCCTCTTAGCCCTTAAAATGCCCCACAACTCAGCTGCTGTACAAAGAAAGTGGCGGTTAATTTTTCTAGGTATTTTTTAGTTCCTTATTCAATTTACTAGTTCAGATCACCTTTGTGCCAATTTAATTTGGAGTAGGATTCACCAAAGGCCTGCAGCCTCTATGACATAACTTCTTCCTCTTTTCTCCTGAGCCTGTATCTTAAATTGCAAAGCTGAGAGCTGGACCCCATGGTAGTTAACTGCTTTTGTACAGCACCTAATATATTTTACCCAAACATATGGCAACGTAACATGTGCCCAAACAGAGAGCAGACATGTGTCAGTGCCATGGAACCACATCTGCTTGCTATTCCATGGAGTATTTCCCCCAAAGCCACTTTCAGCACATACCTCTGAGCTACACTGCGAATGTAAGCTGAATTAAGGAAAGTACTGCAGCATTTATTTTTCATGCAAATATAAATCACACACTGTCTTTGGTGTAATGTAAACAAGCTGCAATAAAGCTACAATTAAACCTCTCCAGTGTAATAATATACAGTGGTGTGTTTATAGTTTTCTTAACTACAGCAACAATCCTCATATTTTATAGGTCTAAAATAGATAGGCTTAGCTGCTAAGGTTGATAGTTATCATTTTAATTCCTTTAATAGCAACCCTATATTAAGATGAAATTCTTGAATCCGCACACTGATGACTTCTCCCCAGATGTTTCTGAGTATAGAGAATCCTGCACCTGCTCTGCTGTTGCAATCTGCAGCACAGGGATAGTCAATGGGGTGCCCTCCAGATGTTGTTGGACTACAACTCCCATCATCCCTGGAACACTGGCCATGGTTGTTGGAGGTTGATGGAAGTCAGAGTCCACCATATATTGAGGCTGTCTCTGCTCTAGCACATAAAACCTCTTAAAGTGACCTCCATGTTATTTAAGAAGTATAGAAGAAGGCTATTTTTGTCAATTTGCTGTTCTCACTGCACCCACCCCCTTATGCTGTTTCAAACCTCTGGAGGTTTTTGGATGGGGCTGCAGGGATGGAGGGTGAATATGCAAAATATCACTCCCCTCTTGCCTGCTGACTAGAATCTTCCACTGGCTCAAAGAGCTTTCTGCCATAAGAAGAACAGCATTGCATACAATCCTATGAACTCCTATCAATTTGCTTGCACCACTTCACAATTTCAGCAGTGCTGTGATGGTTTGTAAGTCATGAAAAACCATGGCTTAATATTTTATTATTATTTATTTTAAATAGTGTTATATTTCTTACTGCTAAGAAAATCTTGAAGCAGTTCACAACATGAAAACATCCATTAAAACTATTTCAAAATGCAGCTATCAGAATATCAAGAAATAAACGGTTGTAGAATCCAGTATTGATGATCAGGAAACATCTAAGCAAAGAGGTGTGTTTTCAGTAAACATTGGAAGCATGGTACTGTTGATGCTGCCCAAATAATGGGGGTGGGAGAAGCTTCTACAACACCACCACAGAAAAGGCCCATTTATATGTTTTTGCTAGATGACAATCTGCAGGTTGTTGTGTGGCCAACAGGCCTCCTCTGAATATCTTAATCAATCTTACAGAGAGTGAAGGTGGTCCTTTAGGTATACTGGCCCTGAGTTGCTCAGGATTTTATATGTTAATAAGAAAAGCTTAAGCATTGTTTGGTAGACAATAGGCTTTCATTATTGTGATGGGAACAAGTCACAGAGAACTTCCAGCTCACACGATTCCACCGTACTGGTGTGGCCGTGTAGAGATCAAAAGTTTCACTTCTGCTTTTGACAAGTTGCAGTTTAGCAGTGCAACCAAATCCTAAACTGTGGTTATTCTTAACTGGTTAATTGAACAAAATAGCTTTGTATCCCATCATTTGAAGTTGGCTTGTTTTGAATAAACCATAATAAATATTAATTGCAGTTTATCAGGTTTGGATGAAATGCCAACCTATGGTTAATTTTTTTAAAAAGGAAGTGAACAGCTCAAATTTCTTCCTCATAGTCTTGCCAGAGGCAGATCTGGGAGTATGTAATCCCAAGACTTGTTGCAGCTCATTCCTATCACAGTAAATCATGATTTATTATCACATCTGACCGAGGTCACTATTTTGCTCTATTGCTTTAATTAAAAGATATTACTAAATTACCACTTTCAGATTGTCATTATTTCACAGGTGGGATGCAACTGCATATTGGCAAAATCAGGTTGTACACTTAAAGTGGATTTGGCATTTTTGTTCAAGAAACATGCTGCTTTTTTTAAAAAGGATTTTGTGGCAATGAAAGTGATGAGAAAATGCACTAGGAAGTGTGGGATAACCATTGCTTGATAGGATGTTGTCTGCAATCTCCATGCATACAAATCAGAATGAATGTTCAATAAACAGGTCATCTGGAAGCAACCTATGTTGCTTTGTTATGTCTATATGACAGAAACTATTCTTACTCCAAATTTCCTTGTTACCTGAAGTTGCTGTCATTCCCCACCCCCCACCCCACCCCACCCCGCAGCTCTCTGTCTAGCTATTGCTATATGTCAGCTGTACCATGTAACAATATACCTTTCAAAACTTACGGTTCAGCTTCAATGCTCTGGTCAGGAGCCACATAGTTGGCAGGGATGTAACCTTGCCGCTTCTGTCCATGCTTAGCAGACCCGTTCTCCACAAGCAGCTTCGCAAACCACCAGCTCCCTTGAGATTTATCCAGCACTTCAAGCTTATCTCCAGTTCGGAAGCTCAGATCTTCCTCTGTTCGGGCTTGGTAATCAAACAGGGCCACATATTTGCAAGTCTGCTTTGATGGATGAAGAGGCGGTGGGTCTGGGATGCGTATAGAGATGGTGTCCAAGGAGTCTGGCCTCACAGTCGGATTGTTGGTGGTTGGGTTAGGCTTAACCTCAGTCCCACAGTTGAAAAGCCAAGGCATATAGGGCTCCAGACAAGCACAATATTTCCGACAGCAGTTCCCCATTCTGTCCCCTTCTTGCTTGTGGCCTGTATTCCTTCAGTCCCCTTCTTCCTATCCTGAAGCATTCAAGATCCCTTCACACCCATTTTTTCCATTCAGCGTCATTTCAAAAATAGTCCCAGGACTCCTTCCTCTAGTACAAAAGGCAAACGATTTCACTGGACGTGTCCTCTTCTCTGCTTCTCCCCCTCCAAGTCTTCTTCACCATAAGAGTTTCCTCCTTGCCTTCCAGCTCCACGTTCAGGACTGAAATCTGAGCACTGAAGTGCAATTGTTCAGGTCAGGGGAATTTTTTCACTTCCTCTTCTGATCGGTCAGAAAGACCTGAATCGTCACGTTAGGGGCCAAAAAATCTTGTAGCAACAGAACAGGTAAACAGAAACAGTAGAGAGAGCTTCCAGATGAACTTCCCTGTCTTTGCACCTCCTCGTTCCCTTTATTCTCTTTAAATGTACTCTGGCAGTAGGGAGGCTCTGCGCACATTGTAGCTCCTGGTAATGAGTAACCAACCTAACTTGCCTTGTTGCTTTAATATGCTGAGTTGCTTGTGGACAAACTATTTTTTGTATGCACTTCCTGGTTTGCTCTTTTTCCCTTCTGCCTTGGTCACTGTGTGTGTGTTGCTGTCCCTCAAACACATACACCACTCTCTCCTTGACGACAGTGCCTCATCTGATGATCATTTTATGGCACAATGAATTTGCACTTTTTTATTTCAGATTCACAAAGAATCCAGGAATCTTTCCCAGATGGCCAGGCCACATTATGGAATGCCTTCCCTGCTGAGGTGCACCCACCTCCCTCATTCTTAACATTCAGGAAGAAATTTAAAACTTTCCTGATTACGTGGCAATGGGTGAAAGATACCATCCACAGCCACCTTGAAATTCTCAGACATTCTTAATTTTTAATTAATTCTTAATTTTTTTAACTGTTCTGGATGTTTGTTTTTATAATTGTATTGCATTAGGTGTTGGCACCCTGGGCTCCTTTGGGAGGAAGGTTGGGATATAAATTTAATTAATAAGTAAAATAAGGGGCCATCTGTGCTGCAACCTCAGAACCAATAATATTAAATAAATACTGCAATAAATAATAAAATGCTGTCATACTTTGTTTATCTTCTTCTTCCTACAGCGTTGCTATAAGAATAAGATGGTGCAAGAGCACCATGAAGAAAAAGAGGGATATACATGTTACAAATAATAAAATTCTTTAGATCTGAAGAAAACAAATCTAATTTTTTTGAGGACGGGGAGTTTCCACAAAATTCTAGACTATCCAGACCTAACTGCTTGATTTATTTAGCAGTACTTGCAGCTACGTGGTGATGCATTGGCTTATGTTTTCATTTTAGTCATCTAACTCTGAATTTAAGAACCAAGCAGTGATTTGCTGACTTGGGTTAGCAACCCTGAAGGGAAGTGGAGAGTGGTTCACCCAGTCTATCTGCATTTTAGACATAACCAATCACCACAGCAAAGCAATATCCTCAATAGTAATTTAGTCACATTTCTCAGATAAACATAGATTATGCAGTAATGCGTACACAGTCTGCCTCCACTGCCCTCCCACAATGCAGAGCTATCGTGCAGTTTCTTGAGAAACTTGTTTGATGCATTCCCCCTCAAACCAGCTTCAATCCACAAGGAAAACATAGGCCACTTCACAGTTAAGTGGAGGTGTGTGCATTTGAGACAGCCATTGCACATGCGCAGATGATAGCTTCATGAACAGACATTGAAGAGCAACTGCAGGGTCAATTCTATGATCTATGATTCTATGTCATCTCCCACCTTCAACCACAAATCCACAGACCACAGGAATGAAGTTCACATTCCACAGTTTGGGATCCCCCGGGCTAGCTAATAACAGTAGATTGCTCATCCATGGCCTATCTTATATCAACAGGAGTCATATATTGTAGAAGTTGTAGAAATAACAGGGATGACGCTTAAAGAGGCTTTTTAATGTTGTGTGTAAAACTCATCTAGGAAGAGTCTCCCAGCAAATTAATTAAGGTTATTTGCTTCCCTGAGTGGTGCCAAGTTTGAGGGAAACTTATGTTTGGGGATAAAATTGTGAAGGGATATAATTTCAACTTTGCTGCTGACACCTTTATAGCCCTTTGGCAATTTAATGTTGTCCAGTTTGTGTGTGTGTGTGTGTCCATCCTGAGATTCTGTGGAATGAATGGCAGTCTGAAGTACAATCTATCAGTATTTTGCTTTATTAAAAATTATATAGTCATAGCATGGGGAGGATATTTGAAGCAGGCAGCAAAATGTCTGAGCCTATATAAGATTTCCAGAGAGCATTAGCTTGAATTTCTCTGCCCTGATTGCTAGCTGAAGGGTTCCACTTTTCATGGATAGAAGAATTAGTTTTCCAGACATCAACGAACATTATTGGTAGAAATGCAGCCACTCATTAGTTACTAAAGGTAATACTCCCTTCACAGCAATGAGAGAGTAGCAACTCCTAGCAATTCACCCTCCCATTCCAGATTAAATGAATTCTGTATCATGTTTTGTTCTTGCCTGCTTAGCCTCTTTGAACTCATTTCTAGTACTCTTATTAACATCATGATCAAATATGATAAGCCCTCCTTTTTGGGGCTTGTACTGTAAATAAATATACTGAGATTAATGGCAGTGCTCACTAGCAATACAGTTTGCTTGAAAATAATATACATTGATAAAATGCCAAGATTTAATCTATATTCAGGAGACTGTTCCAATGCCAATATACACGGATGGTAAGCTCTGATCCAATGAGCAAACACGTTTTATATCCCTTCCTTTATACAAATGATTTGATTGCCAATGCAAAAAAGAAGCTCTAATTCTAACTTTTTTTCCCAGTGCTAAAAGCTGTTCACTTATCTTTCTCTTAATCAGACCCAGACCATTCATAGGAACGCATTAGACAGAATAACAATAGGTTGGGTGGAATTTTCAAGAACAGTGTGGTAAGGCTAAAATGGGCTGCAATTCCATAAATGTTTTGCAACTTTTGCCACACACTTGCTTCCCACAAAGGTCTGGCTTTCAGAAGATAATAATGTGTCAAAGATGTGTATAGTGTAAATACAGGGTGTATGCAATAACATATAGAACTTTCTTGAATAATTCTGCACATCCACCACCATAATGACATTTTCATAAGCAGTGGGATTACCACTATGATATGTGACTATGTCTTTTCTCTCCAAAATAAAAGTCAAAGTGGCTAAAAATAATTTTCAGTAAACTGAAAATAAGTAAAACTAAAATAAAGTGTAGATGGGGCCTTAGTTGGATACAATCTATAAAAACCTGGCAGCACAAAAAGTCCGCAAACTAACAAACTTACCTCCCTCAGCACAGTGACATTGAAATGCACTCATCAGCCTCCAAACCTGCCAAAAATGAGGTCCCCACTAGACAGTCCTTGATGCACCTAAGTCAGTTGGGGAATCTAAAGCAGGGCCACCAATGTTGTTCAGAGCATTGAGAGGCGATGGTTCTAAACAGTGCTTAAAAAAAATAAAAAAGAGGTGCCGGAACTCACCATGAACATCTCCCTCCTTTGCTTAGAATGGCAATGGTGCCCACTTGAGGCCTGCAACCCACCTGAGAGGTTCTGGAACTGAGTTCCTGTGAGTTCCCTCTGAAAAAGCCCTGGTTCTAAATGTACCCAGTCCTTTAAAAACCCCTCAAGGCTTCAAAAGCACCAACCAACACTTTGAATTGTGCTCTCAAATAGTTGCCTGTGAAAGCTGGAAAGGACCAAAGAAATATGTTGTGTCCTGCCATCTAGTTGATGTTTCTGGATTTTTTTTCAAGGACAGCACCATAGGAAACACAAATTCCACACAAATTCTTGAAGCATATTCAGGGTTAGTCCCATGGAATGGTGCCTCAGTTTGTGAAAGAGGTTGGCCTAGAAATAGCTGCTGCTAAATTCCTTAATATAAATTGGTGCAAAAGCTGGTTTAAGCTTGGCAAATGTCAAGTATTGTGGAATCCTGCAATTTTTCCAAGTCAGACCATTGGTCCATCTATCTCAGTATCTTCAACACTTAACTAGGAGTAGCTCCCCAGGATTTCAGACAGGTTTTTCCCTCCCCTCAGTTGCACTGGAAGTTGCTGGCAGTTGAACCTGGAACTCTTTGCATGCAAAACCTGTGCTCTGCCATTGAGTCACAACCAATTCCTAGTATGGTCTTTGGTCAGTAACTTAGCATATTTGAATGAGGAGGAAATTTAGACAGGCAGGACAGGAAGAAGGGCCATTTGTCTTGGCAAAGTATTCTGGAGGCATAGTTTTAGCAATCAAGGGAATGTGGAGTTGTGAGCAACAGGTAGGTGTGCTCACAACTTGAGAAGGCATGAGTTGACACTGGAGGGTAGTGCTAGTACCAAAACAGTTTGTCCTCCACTCCTGATATGACCTCATGTGTGCATGTTTATTAATAGGTTTTCATCATTACTTTTAAGCCAAGGTTGAAAATGTGTAGGTTCAGCTTAAGCATAAGTGCTGTGTGGATGTGAATCGACTGCTGCGGTTAACAGGATAACAATTGTACAGAAATGTTTAAACTGCTAATGGTTCAACTGCTCAATGTCCCTGCACTGTGCCTCCTGCTGTTAGCATTTTATAAGAATACCAACTTCTAGGAATAATAGCGTTTTAAAGTTGCTTTAAATGCACAGCTTGTAGTCTATTGATGTACATCATTTACACAGAACGTTTTCTGTTGTTAGTGCCATTTTCCCTGATAAAAGCCTGCTGCTACCTCTAATTCCATTAAATCCTGTTCCATTTAACTTACTATCAGCTTAGGCCTTGTTTACTTACACAAAATAATTGTAATGATTAAACACAGCTGTAAAAGACGCGTTTCTCAGCCAAGTAAAGGACAATAATTCCATAAACAAATTAGGAGTTATTTTAACATAGGAAAGACCTTGACTGCAATATTATTTTATGTTTTCTCTTTACTATTTTATTATTTATTTTTACTGGGTAATTAAATCGCAGACTATAGCCGGAACAGTTGGGTTTCAGGAATACAGAACACCTATTATTTGCACATTAATTGGCACCATGCTTTACAATTGTGTTTTGGAAAGTAACAACTAAATGCCTCCCCATGCTACATGTAGGAAATTGCTATTACTTTTTGAAATATCCGTGTATGTGTAGCTCAAAGTACTCATTAATATTAGGTTTACTTAAACAAAATGTTATTCAGGAGACCTATGCACATTTGCTAAATGAATTATGGCCTGCACTACAAATCACTTAAGCTAGTGTATTTGCACATGCAAATCAAACCAATTTGCTTAAATCTGCCTGAATCAAATCTGCCTGAATCAAAGCATTGCATCTTAAGCCAGTTGTTTTTGTATGAATTTTTTTTGGAGGGAGGGGGAATTTAATTTGCATCTTAAAGTATACATTTTACCAAAAAAAGTATTTTGTAAAGAAAAATAATTAGCAGGAAACAGCCTGCATAGTTCAGTTGGTTAGAACTGGTGCTATTAATGCCAAGGTTGCAGGTTTGATCCCCATATGGGACAGCTGCATATTCCTGCATTGCAAGGCGTGGACTAGATTATACTTAGGGTCCTTTCCAACTCTACAATTCTATGATATCAGAAACAAAATGCCAACTTTTTCAGAGAACACAAACTTTGGTATTCCCTGCCCCATGGAACTTGGGACATCAGACTGCAAACCCATATGTATTTCCAAGGGGTACTATATACTTGGTGCCCCTGCTGTAGGGTGTATAAGCATATATGCACATCTATAACACCCAAATTGGAGGCTACAGAAATGGTGCGTCTGCTAAAACATATGCCTGGGTAAATACCTGTATTCAGGACATACAGTAATACCCAAATATAGTCATGTTGTTTCTGTGTTTTCTTAGTTCTGTAGATTGTCATTGTGTCCTCACTGAGAAATGGACATCTAGGAATGAATCCCAGTGGTATGGGGCTGGAGCTCAGAGACCATCACCTTGCATGAGGTCCAGACAAGACAGAAGAACACAGAGAAACTGGACACTTGGTAGGAAAATCTAGAAGTGCATGCTAATCTAGATGTTCACATGGAAAACATCTTCTGAAGAGCCATACATATAAGGCCAATCAGACCATTGCCCATTTCTAGGCAAGCCTGTCCAATAAATGAGAGTATTAGTAGCTATAGCTATGCTTGAATCTGGAATGTGAATACCATTGTTTCTGCCCTTGCTCAATGTAGCACTGAGTGCCTTCCCATGTACGATAATAATACACATCAAAAGGCCACTGGTTCTAAATCAAGTCATTTTTAATACAGTGGTACCTCAGGTTACAGACACTTCAGGTTACAGACACTTCAGGTTACAGACTCTGCTAACCCAGAAATAGTACCTCAGGTTAAGAACTTTGCTTCAGGATGAGAACAGAAATTGTGCGGCGGCAGCCCCATTAGCTAAAGTGGTGCTTCAGGTTAAGAACAGTTTCAGGTTAAGAACAGACCTCCGGAACGAATTAAGTACGTAACTAGAGGTACCGCTGTACTCCGCTAAGTTCTGCTCCCCTGATGTTTTGTGGAAACTTCTGTGCATTGAAACGTTTTTATGCCATCTTAATTCTACAAATCTAAAGAATGGGATGCCTCTCATTCTATAGCTGAATAATGAAACTTTCTGCACCACTCTCCTAACCAACAAGGGGGAGGGGAGTGAAGTAATATGCCTGGCATTAGATGCATAAAAATAAATAACCGCCATAGAAATCAAGGAGACTACTGCGTAGCCTATGAGCTACAGCATTAGTCCCCAATGGAAACTCACAGTAATGTCCTCTATTTTTAAACAGTTGCACTAGTCAGCTAAGTGCATGTAGGCTGGGAAATGACAGCTGGGAAGGAAATCACTATGCCCACCCTAAGCACTTATATGCTGGAACAGAAAATCTTATGGCTGGGCTGTTAGCTTTTAGTTTCCTATATGCCATAAAGGAAAGCTCTTTTATTATACAAGGAAATATTCTGGCCTGCTTTTTACTGGAACATTTATTTGATTGCGTTATCATTGTTTTCTGGGTTGTTATCTTAATTGTTGCATATTTTGATCCCACTTCACGCAGAACTTGTCACGGTTAAAGGTTAAAAATGTGAGCCACAGGCTAGGAAATCTCCAGTTCCGATTCAGCTAGATTTCAGTTAAGTGTCAACTGCATTTCAGAGTGAGGCTTCATGACTCGAGAGCCCAATGTAATTTTGTAAAAAGCAGCTGCAGAGAGAGGGGATTTGATCAGGGCAGTGGTGCAGGGAAAAAGTGGGGCCTAATATACCAGTGTGATTACTGCATTGCATTGTTACTGAGGACAAATAAGATGGTACAAAAACAAGATTGGGTGCAGGCCTGACCAGGACATAGGCGTCCTGACTGTGACAAAGGTGACCTGTGTGCTTGCTTGCTTGCTTGCTTGCTTGCTTAACAGCTGTTGGGAACTTCAAGGTCCCTGCTCTCCCTTCTTATGGTCTTTGTACTGGACCTTGAGACTCCAATAGAGAGCATTCCATGTCAAGGAGGGCAAGTGGACAGTCTATCAAATGACAGGGCAGGAGTTACACAGAGCAGAGCCTTTTCACTGGTGGTGCCCATTGTATGCCTTGCTCTTCCCAGACCTGCTCTCTTTTGGCCTGTATTTTGGAGCTTTATAATTTAGGAAGACTTTGGAAAAACTGGTTGACAAGTCTTATCAGTTGCTGACGTATGAGCGGTGACAAAACGAATTTCCAGTAAGTATATCCCCCCTTTATTTCCATAACATGTCCTTAGGTCTGTACTCTGAATGGTGACACCAGGGACCTAGAAGGTGCAGGGCTTGTCAGTCCAACCCCTGCACAGTCTCATCAGGGCTGATCTTAAGGCAATTGGGCCACATTGGGCCTTGTGGACTGCTCCTAAGGGGCCCCCCACACCAGGGCAATCTAGATGGATTTTATTTATAAGATTTTGCAGACTTTGGCTGTGAACTGTGGCCCTAACAAAACAAAAAAAGTCAAGTTGTGCCCCACTGCTTTAAATTGGGCCCCACTGACCAGCCCTGAGTCTAATAGTTGCTGGGCCTGAGTTGCCCTGCCCTTGCATGAAGTCTTGGGTTTACAATTTTGATAGAGTGTTACTGTATGTAGGTTTTATTTTATGTGTTTTTTATCTTATATTTCGGAAATGTACATTTTTCCCCTTTAATTTTTTTGGGGGCCCCCAAGACAGTGGGGCCCTAAGCTATAGCTTGTTTAGCTTATACGTAAATCCGGCACTGCTTATAGGCAACAAACCACCGGGCTGCGAAAGCTTTGACAGAAAGTGTGTAATGACAGATCTGCGGAAGGTGCAGAAATGAGCGCCGAAAGTTCAGCGTCCTCCTTTCAGAAGAAGCCCTGCCTTTCGTTGCCCAAGTGTTCCGTGCCAAGTCCTCTTAAAGGTCCAAGAGGAAAAAACATGTTTTCGCTTTTTTAAAGAAAAAGGAAAGGACCGGCTTCGCTGCCCGATCGTCCAGCGTCAGGCACAGGCGCAGCGTGCAGGTGGCCCGGCCGGAGCCGCGCCAAGGAAGGGGCAGGGAGGCGGGCGGAAGCGGCGGGATGCCCCCGGAGCCCCGGCAGCGTGAGTCGGCTCGGTTCCCGCAGGAAGGCGCGGCCGGAGGAGCGCGCGGGCGGCTTCTTTTCCCGGAGCAGTGGAGGGCAGACGCGGCGGCGGCGGCGGAGGCTGCTGCTTCTCCTCGTGCTTCTCGTGCGCCTCCTCCTCCTCCGCCGCCATGGCGCGGCCCTCCTTCTCCCTGGCCACCTGCGAAGTGATCGGCTTCGACCTGGACCACACGCTGTGCCGCTACCACCTGGTCGAGAGCGCCCGGGTGAGTGAGGGGCAGCCGAGGGGAGACGCGAGGCGAGCGCCGGGGCAGCGTCCGCTCTTCGCCCGCTGCGCCGCCGCTCCCTCCGCCCTCGTCGCAGCCTCGGCCGGGCGCTCCGCCACCGCCGGCCGAGAGCGGCGCTGCGACGCGGGCGGAGGAGGCGAGGCGGGCGTCTCGGAGAGGGGACTCTTTGGCTGAGGCGGCGGCGTGGTTTTCGCGGGCCTCCTCGGTCTGCGGCCCTTCTGGCGGGCCTGCTGGCGAAGCAGGGAAACTCCCGCCCCCTGGAGTTCTTTGGCGCTGCATTTCTGCTCGCTGCCCGGGGCAGAGTCAGCCTCTTGGAGTCAGTGGAGCCTCCTTCCGAGCAGACGCGCGCAGGAGGAGTCTCAGCGCAGTGCCGCTCATAATTACTCGGAAGGAAGGGCCACGGGGCTCCGTGGCGCTTACTCCCGAGTAGGCAAGCGTTGAGTGGGGAGAGGGCTCGGGAGCTGCTTCACATAGGCATCTGGCTGGCCGCTGTCAGTGCAGGATGCTGGGCTACAGATGCCCGGATCCAGCGGGGGAATCACCTACCAGCAACTCGCCCTTGTGTTTCTTCCAGCCCATGTCCCTGAGGCTGAATATGTCGGGTGCCTTACATTTCTGTGTTTCCAAGTTTTATTCATGTAAGAAATGTAAAGTTGTTTGCAGAACAGACTGAAACATTAATCATAATATAACCAGTACAAGGAAATATATTTGTGTCTTGTTTGGGGAAAACACATTGGTTTTTGTTTTTTGTTTAAAAAAACAAGGTCATTTACAAAGTTGCAGACAAAGCTGAACCTCCTCTCCTGCTGTGCTTGTTATCCATTATTATTACTATTTTTTTAAAAAAAAATTAATTTTAGTAAGTACAAATTAGAAAAACATACATATTTACAAAAAAGGAAAATACAAAAGAAAAAGAAAATACATGTAACCAAGAAACAAAAATTAGAGAATATTATGTCTCTTTTCATATTTACAGTTATTTATACCTCTATAAAATGCTATTCACAATAAAGAAGTGAGATAAAAGGTAAGATATCATAAAAAACCAAAAAAATAAAGAAGTAGGAAAAAAATCAAAAGTGAAAATTTTTAAAAGTAGATAAGTATTCACTATACACAGCCATTTCCAACCTATATTTATATTTGATTATCTAATTTCATCTTGTCCTTATCTACCTTTAATAAAATATTTTTTAAAAGACTTCTTTTAAAAAGTCTTTTATTATTACTATTTTTATGCCCCTCCTTGCTCAAGGTGGCCTACATGGTTCTCCCCCCCCCCCCCACTACATCCTGTCAGGCAGAGAAACAGTTACTGGTCCAGGATCACCTAGTGAACGAGTGGGGATTTGAACTTCGAAGTCCTAGTCCATTACTAGTCCATAACCACTACACCACACACCTCAATCTTCAAATGTCTGTTCCTCCCCTCTGTCCCCTTATCCTCAAGTATTTATATGAAGGTTTGAAACTCTCCCCTGGGAATTTCTGTTGTGGAAGTGCAACTCATTTGAATGGCAGGTATTCAAGAGTACATGTGATATTAGAGCACCTGTGATAAAATTTAGTGTGGGAAGAACTCTGGTTTCTCCTCATGGGTCCAGCACAATTACAACAAGCATGAGATCTAGTATTTTTTTATACAACCAGAGCAAAACTTCACCTTCAACTTTTATCCTGGTGTAAAATCTATGGGCATTTTGTTTTTTTTTTTTACGAAATTGTAACTGGTTTTCTGCCCGTTTAATAGCTTCTTCCAGAAAAGTCCTGAGAAGTAAAGTTTGAAGACAGAGAACCCTACCCTCACACTTCTAAATTCCTAGGGCAGGCTTTCTCAACAGGATTGTTCCCAATGGAGGAGAAAGAGAGTGCACATTAGTGACAGAGAGACCGCATGTTTATTGTTCAAACACAAGTTGCAATATTTATAGAAAATTTTTGCATCTCACTTTTCTAAGAGTTTGCCAAGGTACAAGCCATGTAAACATTGCAACTAGTGATGGAGACCATCTCAAGCTCTTTCCATGCACATATTTCAACTACAGTGGTACCTCAGGTTACATACGCTTCAGGTTACATACACTTCAGGTTACAGACTCCGCTAACCCAGAAATAGTGCTTCAGGTTAAGAATTTTGCATCAGGATAAGAACAGAAATCGTTCTCTGGCGATGTGGCGGCAGCAGGAGGCCCCATTAGCTAAAGTGGTGCTTCAGGTTAAGAACAGTTTCAGGTTAAGAAAGGACCTCCGGAATGAATTAAGTACTTAACCCGAGGTACCACTGTAGTTTTCTATGGGTGCATTGCCCACATTAAAGAAGTAACTATGAGACATATGAAGGGGGAAAAACCTTGAATTGAGGCTAGATTACATTTCAGAACATTTCACCCTTCTCAAAATGTCACCTTGAGGCTAAAGAAATGTGAGTGTTAAGAATTAATCTAATATTAGCCTTTTTATGTGCAGAACATTCTTCTGCAGCTAATAAGGTAAATTTTAAAGTGTGAAGTGACGGAATCTTGGAGTGTCTCAGTATATTTAATTTTATGCAGCGTTACATCTTCCTTTCTCTCTTAATTTGCAGCTTATATATGATAGTTTTGCTCAGTACATGGTAAAAGAGAAAGGT
Source organism: Podarcis tiliguerta (assembly GCF_965153285.1). Taxonomy (NCBI): domain Eukaryota; kingdom Metazoa; phylum Chordata; class Lepidosauria; order Squamata; family Lacertidae; genus Podarcis; species Podarcis tiliguerta. The sequence continues at coordinate 67,418,690 of NC_139536.1, read as the reverse complement.
TATGATAAAGAACTGCTGAACGTATCCCATGAAAGCTGGGATTTCTGGTAAGTGATTCTGTTTAAAATAATAACTATTTCCAGACTTCTCGTCAGCTCATTAATTGCATGCATTAAAAGCACACACCCATACATATCTTTAAGGGTTACTTAGAGTATTTTCCTGGATGTATGTCCTGTTTGGCTCAACCCTACTTCCTGTTGCTCAGGTCCTCATCCTCACCACTTGGTTCTGTGGTTCTTTTGTTCAGTGACACTGTGGAATCCATAATCTCTCATCTAGAAAATTGAGCTGGATGGCTTTATTTTTCCTCCAGCCTAATGAAGATCCAAAAAGCAATCTTTCTTCTGGACTCCTCTCACAAATGGCTATGCAGCCTCCAGAGAAGTGTTGGGGAACCCGTAGATCAGCATCTGGAGAACCCATCATATTCAATCATTGGCAATGCTGGTTGGGGTTTATGTGAGTTAGAGTCCAACGATGTCCGGAGGGCCCCACCCCTGCCCAGGGTCCTGGCCTGGCAAGAAGTCTTTTCAACATACCCAATTTCTCTTAGGTTGTTTGGGAATGATGATAGATTTGCCCATACTTCAGCATGTGATTAATTACTTTGCCAATTTCAGTGCATTTTGATGGAAGCCAAAAACAATGTAGAAAATAATGCAATTGTTTACATAATGTTTGCGGACTGCAAAACAAAAAACCTTGAACAGTTCCTGACTTATGAACATGTGGATTGTGGCAGTTTATGCTCCCATTTCTGACCAAATGCTCCAACTTTTCTACCCATCTCCCTCCATTGCCCTGAGTATCTCTTACTGCCATAAGTTTATTAAGGCCACTGTCTGTACTCGGTATCACATGTATATATTTGGAATATAAGGTTAAGTGTATACAAACTTAAATGTATCATCTTTCTCACTCTGCTCCCCACCTGTACCTTATCTTTGAAACAAATGTAGCTTTAAAGGCTTGGTGTTGGATATGGAAGATGGCAACTTCCTTAAACTTGCAGAGGATGGAACTGTTTTGAGGTAATATATTTTATTTTATTTTATAAAAACGCTGCACTTAAGTGCCTATAATTGTGGATTTTTGTGTGGGATGGGGAGGAATCTGTTTTCAAAGCACCATCATACTATTCTGCGAACTGATCATAATAATTCTATAATATGAATTGCTTTTACTCATCTAAATCCTACACTTGCTTCCAATAGCCTTCAACTGTCAGAGGAATGTAGCAAAGCAACTCTTCCAGTTAGTTAAGTAAAAATCCAATCAAAATACAGATAAAAGTTAATTAATTCCTTAACATTGTCAAAATTATTGAAGTTGAAAGCAATGAGTAAAATAAAACTATACTATTTATTATTTACATCAGAGGAAGAATTCAATACCTAGATTTTCAGCTTTTCTTCCCATTCCCTCTTCTTTTGTCAAGTCTCTAAAAATATTAGCAATTTTTAACAGGAACTGACAAATGGAATTATCTGCCTGTCTAATCCAGGTCCAATGAAATCCAAAGATTAGACAAGCAAGAAAAATGTCTAAAGAACATAATTTTGTGACTCAGATTTGGTGTTATAATGTCTATATATATATTGCCAAATTTGAGTCCTAAAATTATAAATCTGCTAGTGACTACTAGATCTCATTGCAGATTTTTTAGAATCTCCTGTTTGCAAAGAAAAAGAAGAAATATTTCATACAATTCATGCAATGATGTTCCACTAAGTCATACTCAGAGTAGACCTATTGATGTCATTGAACTTCTGAGTTGTTGAAGTCCAGTGAATTCAGTGGGTCTGCTCTCAGTAAAATTAATGTTGGGTATCACTCCATGCCTTTAATTCTTGGTACATATATGTGTTAAACAGGGCAAGCCATGGCACAAAACGCATGACCTCTGAAGAGATCTTAGATACGTATGGAAGGAAGGAATGGAAACACTTCAAAACAATGAGTGGAATGGTTTCTCGTTCAGGTACCAGAGAAATATATATTTAACGATGCTTGGGCCTCACTGGCTAACGTATGCAAATTTACGAAGGAATCTGTGACTGGATTTCTTGGTATCTTTAGCCACTGTTCTGTGTTTCTTTCACATGGAAGGAATCCATACGATTAAAGGGTAGCAGGTTCTCCACTGGCAGCACCCCCATGTTGTGGCCTCTTGCCTGGCTCTGCCTTCTTACGTCTTCAACATTGAAAGAAGCTTTCATGTGTTTTATGTCAGAAATTTAATTTTATATTATTTTGCTTGCTGTTATTTTGCTGGACTATTGTTGCTGTTTTAAATAATACTGCAAACTGCCCTGGAACCACTGAATGAAGGGTGGGTTTAAAATCCTCTTAATAAACAATACACAAATAAAATTCTTTTATTTTTCTCTGCAGCTAAATATTATGCCTATGACAATTACTTTGATCTGCCTGGGGCACTTCTTTGTGCGCGGATTATTGATGGTTTAAACAAAGTAAGTGTTAACAGTGGTTTTTTTCACTGGGCTGTAGACCAGGTTAACTTAAACGAGAGCTTTTTCTCCCTTGTGTTCTTCCTTTTTCTGTTCCTCACCTTGCTTAGGTATTATGTAATGGGCTTGCTTAACACTTATGCTGCAAGAGGAACTTAATTTCTGTGATGGAATTTTATATACCTGTTCCATTGCAATGAATAAGTTGGACCATGGAAGTTATAGGAGTCACTTCTGTAGGTGACCAAGTAGTGGTCTTGGGGCTAAATTAGACATGATGTTCAACATGCAGATATTTAAAATGCAAATAGCAGCCTTAGAGATTGGGATTGCAGAAGCTGGGGGTGGGAAATCAAACCATCTTCCTCCCCTGTCGCGGTTCTGATGAAGCACCCACTCCCCCTGCTCTGCCCTGCCCCTTACCTATGACAGACAGCACTGCTTCCAGATGGTGCATTGTATAAACCCTTAAATACCATCCTCCTACATGCATTCCAAATTCACACCTGTTTTCTCTGATGGATGACAAATGAATCTTTTGGTTTTCAGTCCTGAGTCTTGAGGCTAGGTTGACCTGTTCTAAAAGCTTTACAGATTGAACAGGCATACTGCTTTTCATTATCTGCAATGTACATTGTGGTTACTCTCCTTTATTTTACTGAAGGGCATAGGCAAACCACAAGAACCTCTCTCACCCCATGTGCAAACACGCTGACAGAACTCGCCCAAGTTTGTAACTTTAGGGGTTTGCGGCCTAGGAGAGGCCATTCTCTATGGCAACCCCTGAGCGGATGAATTTCCTCCCCACAGAGGTGCATCTGGCATTGTTATTATTAATTACATTTGTCAGTTCCTTTCATCACAGCAGTGAACCAAAGCGAGTTACGTTAGAATCAGCTAAAGCAAATACAACCAATAAAAGCCTAAAAGCAAAATCCACAAGGATAAAATATGAGTTTTATAGATCCTGCCCAGCTGAAAGAGGCCACAATTGCCCCAAACCCTTCAAATTAAAGGCCAAAAGCCTGGACAAAGAGGAGGGTCTTTTCCTGGTGGCTACAAATAAAGATGGTGCCAGATGTGCCTTCCTGGGGAATGCTCTCCCCAGGGAGGCATACTTGACACCCTCTTTATATATTTTATCCACCACTGGAAGAGCCTGTTTTCCTGTTGCCACCCTCCAGATCTCCCATGGAAGGGACACAAAAAGAAGGACCTCATTGTATAGCTTTCATAATATTCAGAGGACACACCTCCTTACATTGGCAAAAGTAGCAGTGGTGGTAATATAACAACAACAACAACAACAACAACAATAGTAAGTAATGATCATATTAACCCCAATATTGGCCACTCCTGATTATTTCGTTTCTTTGGTGATCACTCGTAGCCGAGTAAGATTGTCTTCCATAGACACGGTTTTAACAACGAGTCTGTAAGTGACTGTGGAGGGCTTTTTTCAGCCAGAACTCACCAGAACTCCATTCCGGCACCTCTCAGGTGGGTGCCATTGCCATTCTAAGAGAACAAGGGAGATGTTGATGGTGAGTTCCAGCACCTCTTTTTCTAGAAAAATAGCACTGATTAGAAGCCAGTAGTTTTTTGGGGGGGGTGACCCATATTGCTGCCTGAAGTGAAGGATAAGGTACTACACAGAGACACCTATTCCTTGTACTGAAGCTGAGAGAACTTGCAGTTGAATCTTGACAATACAAGAAGAAATACAATACAAAAGAAACAGTGCAGATTGGGCCCAGAAGAATAGGGCAAGTGAACAGGCAGCAGTTCTTTGGAGAGGAGGAGAGAGGCCTACAGAGAAAGGGGGACCACTGAGGGCACCTTGCCTAAGGGTTCCTTCCCCCCCCCCAAATTGGAGCCAGTACTGGGTGCCCCAACCCCCTGCATCTGTCCCTTGCATCTGTCACTCTGCTCAGTGAAAGGGCACGTCCTGTGCTTTGAAAGCTGGGGTGGAAAAAGTAGGCCTAAGAAGTGGAAAAAAGGTGTTGTCTCGCTTTTACATGCAAGGGTCATGGGCAGAGGGAACCTCAGCCTGGATTTGACCTGGTTCCTGGTGTTTGGGGCAAATGCAGACAGGGATGTTTTTGTTTGTTTGTTTACTGAGCACTCCAAACCTTGTAACTCCACTTCTGTGTTTAGAAATGTGTTTGTATTGCTTTTGGTTGGCATGCAAAGTTTGCTGCCTCCGCAGGCCCATGTTGAAGCACTTCTGTATAGCAAAGCTTTTAAGTAATTTTAGGCATGTCACTAAGGAGAACAATTTACCACAACAGCTGAACTGCAAAGAGACAGATTTGTTAAAATGAAGAGCAGAAACCGAAACACTTTCATGCCCCTGTGATGCCTGTGATTAATCTGTTTTGTAAATAACATCAGTCTGCCAGTTTAGTTTCAGATTTTGTGGTAGAAGATTCCCCCCACCCACCCAAAATAGCAACACAGTAAGTGATGCAGAATGATCTGTATATTTCAGTATCGCAAGATTAATTATTGCATTTTTATTCATGATAGGTTGTTAACAGATAAGGAAAAAAGACGTTGGCTTTCAGTGTGAGTTAAAACCTGAGCTGTGTTGTAACTCCTATCTAAATCCCCATCCATTTCCTTTCCCAGGCATGGACTATACACACACAGTAGAATGAGGTGACAGAATATACAAGTGGTTCTCAAAAATTTCACCTCAGATGGAGGCAAAGTTTGGAATAATCAGCTGGCAGTTACAGAAATAATGTTCTGCTGGTGTCTCATCCATCTTTGGAAATTACAGTGGTGCCTCGCAAGACAAAAAGAATCCGTTCCGCGGGTCTTTTTGTCTTGCGGTTTTTTCGTCTTGCGAAGCAAGCCTATTGATGGAGTAGCGCTATTAGCGCTATTGACATTTTAAGGGCTAAAAACGGCTTTTTAACGCTTGGGAGATTAGCGGTTTTGCTGCTAAAATGCTTTTAGCAGCTTAGCGATTCAAAATAAGGGGTTTTGGAGCAGGAAAAAAATTTCGATTTTTTTCGTCACTTTTCGTCTTGCGAAGCAAGCCCATAGGGAAATTCGTCTTGCGAAGCGCCTCTGCAGATGGAAAACCCTTTCGTCTTGCGGGTTTTCCGTCTTGCGAGGCATTCGTCTTGCGGGGCACCACTGTACTAAATTATTTGCCACCATGTTTTCCTTGTGGCAAGAAGTTCCAAAGTTCAGAGGCCCTCAGGCAAAGTACAGCCATTTGCTTTGGAGGTATTGTAACTCAACCAGGAGTGGGGGAATGAAACAAAAAAATCATAGAAGAGAGCATTGCTGCCTGGCCTTTGTACATGAGCTCGTCAAGCTACATTTTTGCTGTTGCTGCAGGTTCCCTTTGAAATCGCTAATTTATGAAACTCACAGTGATTGCTCTGATAAAATTTGGAGTGACGTTTAGTTGAGGAAGCTCAAAGGATTTCTTGGTGTTTTTTTTCTTGCTTACAGCATAGTCCTAGGCGAAAATATGACTTTTGGAAGGATATGGTTGCTGCCATACAGCATAATTATAAGACTTCAGCTTTTAAAGGTAAGCAAATTCATCGTCATATGATGGGTATTTTTATAACAACAACAACAACAACAACAACAACAACAACAACAACAACAACAACAACAACAACAACGCTATTCTTTGTGTATTTGACAGTTCATGGCAGTTAGTAGTCTGAGTGTTGAATGTGCCCATTCAATACCATATATATGGTTAGCTTGACCAAACTATAACCATTGCATAGAAGTGCACTAAAAGTCACTTCTATACTGATGAAAGTCTTCCAAGTTATTGCTTCATAGTTAAGTGATGTTAAGTTAGGGTTATACTTGTACTTGGAAGATTTGCATCTAAGAATGGAACAAGATGCTTGGCGACAAAAATGTGTTTCCCAGTTCTGTGTTTGCCTGAGACATCAATCTGTCCGTTCCTTTTTCTCCCTTGCAAATGCCCACCTCATGCCCTCACACAGCACTGGAAATGTTTATGTTTCCCTCTGAATGTCTGTTTCCAGCTTAAAATCCAACCAGGGTCAAGCTCACCGCAGAGCAATACATGCAGCAATGTTGTTAAGGGGCTAGAAACACCCAGTGTGTTTAGTGGCAGGTCTGTTCCAGGAGGCCCTGCAAGAGTTCCTCACCCATGATATGGCATGGAGGCGGGAATGGTTCTTCAAGCATATCATGCTGTAAAATGTACATAATCTGACTGGATGTGTGTGTGAGAAATTTGCCGGAGGTAACTGTCATATATAGCTTATTCCAGACTTTTAAGTGGACTGTGAACAGGGAGAACGGACATCCCTAGACCACCTGCTTTCTATTTATTACAGGTGTCTCCCACCCCACCCCCACCCTCATTTCAGAATTCACTTCTGAGGACAGGTTCCAAAAAAATGTAACAATATGATAAATTATATTCAGAGATTGATGCTGAAGCTTTGCACAGTGCTGATAGGGACTTGTATCTGTATTTCTATACTTAAAATCTGTAAGTAGACTTGTACCTGCGGGCCTATATCTCCACGGCAGATTTTTCTCCTTCCTTTGAAGTTCCGTGAATCAAGATGATGGCTTAAAAGACTTAGGCCGCACGGTACTGGGATAGTAGTACCTTTGACTTCAAGATTCCCCTTACAGCACTTGCATCCTTTGAGATAGAGATAGGCTTGTTTTGCTTTCAGTGCAACCATGTAGCTGGTAGCTAAAAGCCCCTCTCTTATTTTTTTAATACAACAAATTCTCAGGTAGGATTTTTATTTTTTAAAAAATGTATTTCATGTATAAGTTTTTGTCAGTGTAGTCATTTGGGAAAATAACAATGACTTTGCCACAACACCATGATTCCAAGAAACAAATTTAAAAGTACTAAATAATGGCAAGCAAAACAGAAATAGGTTTCACTTTTTTATTAATACAGCTTTTAAAAATCACGTTTGACAAACACAACTAGACATTTTTAGAACAAAGTGTAAAATGCTGGTGTCAAATGAATACAATGCAGACCATTTATTTTTATTTCACACAGACAAAAAAAAATGTAATCAAGAACTTAGTGTGGGTGAAATATTAATGTTAAAAAATGTAACTGGTCTCATGTTGGTACAATAAGTGAATAATTGTACAAGCACCATAGTGTAAAACTAATAAACATAAATAATACTTCCCTCTCCACCGTCATTTATCATTCTCTCAATGCCATAATGTATTTAAGGGAGAGGAGACTATTTAAAAGCATTTGAATGTATATTTTCTTTTGGAGGAGACTTTTGACACAACCTAACCATGCTGAACTAATTTTATTCAGAATATTCCAGTTAGTCTGTAGCACCTTATATTTAATTTTAACTTATAGAACTTAACACATTGTTAACTAATTAACCAATGTGACAATCTTTATCATTCCTAATGACTAATTATAGTAGTTTCACATTAGATTTGTGAGTGATAATCGCAGGGCTCACATTCATATGAACTTTGTATATGAGCTTGCCGGTGAACTCCTACCCGAAATACACTTCTGTGATAAGCCAGCCTCTGTGATTTCAAAAGAAATAACTTTGTTGCCATAGTGTCTTTCACCTATGAGTTCAGCCTCTTTTAACTGTGAAAATTATTTTTGAATCTACTTCGAGGGGGAAATAAACTAATTTAAACCAGTATCATTAATCAGATTATTAAAGAGTAAGTAGTGTCAGGATGGAAGCATTAGATCTTTAGAAATGCTTCTTTTCTACACTTCTGTGAATGATAAGACCCCATAGCCTTACAATTTTAAAGATCTAATCCTGGCAATTACAGTTGGGATTTCTCAGTGTTTGGGTGGGTTAAATACATTGTTGAGTATTGCACTGAAATACAATTATAGTTTGTGAACATCACCCTTTAAAATAGGAGTGAGGAACATATGGCCCTCCAAATGTTGTTGGACTACATCTCCTATCATCCCTAACAATTAGCTGGAGTTAATGGGAGTTGGAATCCAGCAACATTCTGGAGAGCCACAGACTCCCGACTCCTTCTTTAAAATGTCTTTTAAAAACAGCACCTAAGATAAACATAAAGTAGCATTTGCCTTTGAAATTTAATTTTGAGTTCACACTTTCTTCAGCTAGTCTCCTCTGGACATCTACAAGTAGAAACACAAATACTAAGACACTATATGTTGGGGGTGGCAGAATGTTATATTTGTGCAAATAAGAAACCTGAGAAGGAGGAGTGAACATAATCTGAAGAGAACAGGCCGTTCGATTCATTGTTGGGCAGCTGCAACCAGACTTGATCATTTTCCATGAGCTCAATAACAGCACTACCAGAAGCCTGATCGAGGTAGCCTTTCTTGTACTCATCAAAGGTGTACATGATGGGCGAGCCATTTTTGTACAGGCCTACCCAAACATGTGACCCTTTCACATGCACGTGGTAAGCAAAGTAGTAAAGTCCTGGTATCCTGCAAGTGAAGATCCCTGACCTGGGGTCGTAGTGCTGTTGTCTATTGTACAAGATCTTATCAAATCTGATAGGGGCAGCTGATGGAGGGTAAGCTTTAGAAAGAGTGGCAGTGAAAGCTGACACCGGGAAGCCAGTTAGACCTTGCACTTCACCAGCTTTCATAACAGGTATTCCAGCCAGGGCCTGGCCTCCTGGGATTACGGCTTCTCCAGGAGGCCCAGGTGGACCTGGAGGACCTGGCAAACCAGGCTGTCCATTGTGGCCTTTGGGGCCTGGTGGTCCTGGGGGTCCCATAGGCCCATCTAAACCCTTCGCAGAAATACCAGCTGGGCCCGGTAATCCTGGTGCACCCGTTTCCCCTTTACTGCCAGGGAATCCTGGAATACCTGGAGGACCAATTGGTCCTTTTGTACCAGGTATTCCTGGCGGTCCTCTAGGGCCTGGTTCACCATTGAATCCTGCCACTCCCTTAGGTCCTGGTGATCCCATTGGGCCAGGTAGGCCAGGTTGCCCAGCATGCCCTGCATCCCCTTTTGGACCTGGCAAACCTGGTTGTCCTTTTGGGCCAGTAAGTCCTGGCTCCCCTGGGTATCCTGATTTCCCCTGCAGTCCTGGTAGACCCCTCTCCCCTTTAACCCCTGGGAATCCTGCTGGACCTGCAGGGCCTCTCTCACCCTTGAGTCCAGGGAGGCCATTTTCACCTGCTGCACCTCTGAGCCCTTGAGGGCCTACATTCCCAGGTGGTCCGAGTGGCCCTGGTTCACCTGGAGCACCAGCTGGTCCTTGATCTCCCTTTTCTCCTGGGGCACCAGGGAGACCTTCAGGTCCTCTCTGTCCCTTCATCCCGGGCAACCCTGGTTTTCCAAATCCTGGGAGACCAGAAGGCCCAGGAAGGCCAGAGGGACCAGGAAGTCCTTTTGCTCCAGGGATCCCTGGTATTCCTGGTGGTCCACTTGGTCCAGGTTTTCCTACTCCTGGTTCTCCACGTTCCCCACGAGAGCCTTGTGGACCTGGGGCGCCAATGGGGCCTGAGGTGCCTGGAAAACCCCGCTCCCCTTTAATACCTGGCTCCCCTGGAAATCCTCTTTCCCCAGGCTTTCCTACCCCTGCTGGTCCCGGAGGGCCTGAAGGTCCCTGTGGCCCCGGCAGACCTCTTTCACCTGGGCGACCTGGAGCCCCATATCCGCTCTCGCCCTTCTGTCCATTGATACCAGGAATGCCTGGATCACCTTTTTCTCCTGGGGCACCCCTTAGCCCTTGTGGCCCTGGCAGACCTTGTTTTCCAGCAACAGATATCCCAGCTGGGCCAGGAATTCCAGGGGCCCCTGGGGGACCTCTTGGCCCTGGGAGACCGGCGGGGCCCATATCTCCTTTTTCACCAGTTATTCCTCTTTCCCCTGGCCTTCCTTGCAAACCTGGCAGGCCTGGCTTTCCAACGGTTGAAGGTCCTGGGGGTCCTGGGGGTCCCGGTGGCCCTTGAGGTCCTTGGCTTCCATATCCTGGTTTTCCTGGAGCCCCTGCAGGTCCTGGGAGTCCTCTTGGACCAGGAGGGCCTGCTGGACCAGATGGGCCTTGATCGCCCCTTGCCTGGACAACTAAAGCAATAATAATAATAATACATTAGTAAGTTCCAGGAATTAAGTGTCTCAAGAAATAGCAGTCAGGGTTAAAAAAAAGTCTTTAAAAACTTGTAATCACTAATTCAGATAGAATCGGAGATGGTGTTCCTCATAATAACTAGTTTCACCCTCAATGAGCTACAATTCCCAGAACCCTTGACAAACTACAGTTCCCAGGATTCTTAGGGGAAGTCATGTGCATTGAATGTGCTTTAAATGTATGATATGCATCTGCCAGAACCTCACTTTCTACTTCCTCAAAGTCCAGGGTTCATGTTTAGCTAGTGGAGTTGCTACAGTAGTACTGCTTTCCCATATCACCAGAGCAATTTGGGAAGCCCTCAACTGCATGCCACAGGTTGTGTCCATGCCAACATCAACCCTTTGGAAAATTGTCTAATGCTGGGTATGGGGAGGATGATACCATAGAAATCATACTGAATCATCTTCCAATCTGGCAGAATAATGTGAATACTGGGGCTGAAGTCTATGGTCATCTTTCAGTTCTGCTTGCTGTCACCTCTCTGACTTGCTGTTCTTTAACACCATTTCCCCCTACAATTCCTGGTTAATATTCCTAGGATTAGTCCAGCCTTCCCCATCCTGGTGCCTTCCAGGAATTATACTTTTAAATGCTTTGTTTTGGCAAATGTGGGTACGCCTAGGTTTGCCACCTGTTCATCATTTTTATGGACTATTCATATTTTAGGAAGTTCTCCCATAATATGTGAAATATGTATTGTGGATGAAGCTTGTTGATAGTTTTTCCCAAGAAACAGAATCTAGAGCAACAAAAGTATATTCACAATTTTTAAATAACACATGTTCCTTGGTTGCCTGATAGGGATGTTTTTGTCCAAAGAAATGTGAGGATAAATGTGGGGAGGAGGGGATGTGTTTTCTAGGAAGAAAGAATTCAGGAAATTAAATGTGTCTTTTCTAAGTGACCTTATCTGGTGTGAAGAAAGAAGGCAGGTCCTATAAGCTCCATAATGTCAGATTTCTCATGTCCTGCTGACCGGAAAAACCAATAATTCGTGAGGTTAAAGGGTGGGAGCCATATGCAATCCAGGACAAATGAATCAAGTAATATGCAAAACATGTTTACTCAGATGTAAATCCCAATGTGTTCTATGTAGCTTACGCACAGAAGAAGTAAGGAGGCAGAGGATTTAATGTCTATTCATGAAAACTTCAAACATGAAATCTAGTTTTAGCATTACAACCTCACGGTTGTGTTTATAGGGTTGCTGCCTACACTGCAGAAAACTGCTTCTAATAATAGATTGAAACTATAGTATTACATAAGAAAACCTGAGCTTGGCTGACTTTAGTGGGACTATTGCTTAGTAATTTTAGAACTGCAGCTGCAAAAGCTATGTTTAAGCAACTAGATCGGGGCTCCCAAACTGTGGTTCATGAATCGCCAGTGGTCCATGAGCTTTATTCTGGTAGTCTGTTGCATCTGCGGATTTGTGGTTCAAGAAATAGTCATATTTGTATCTTACTGTATGTATCTTACTGTATTGCAATTCAATCTGTAATGACAACGTGTGCGAAACAAAAGCGGCAATAAAAATAAAATTAAGAATATGACATCTAGCACAGTGCTACACTCGTAGCATTACAACTGCTACAAGAGGCAGAAAAGTCATTACGGTAAGTGGTTAGCAGTTTCCAAGTGGTCTGTGCAGGGGCGGGGGAGGTTTGTGAAACACTGAACTAGATGATTGCATGGTGTTCTAGAAACCAGCAGATGGAGCCATTCAACCATATGTTAACCATAGCAAATCATGTAAAGGAATTTAATTTCTTGCGTAATAACCCTTTTCTATTTCTTCCTCTGGGAGCAGGCAGAATTTTGTGCAGCCATAGGAGATACTCATTAAAACAAAGTATTGTAACATAAGCAGGGTTGTTGTTTTTTAAATAAAATAAAATAAAACAGATTAGAATAAAATAAAAGTTTAGAAGTTTTAATTTTTCCAGTGCCATGACTTGCAAGGTTTAAACCACCTTGTTCATAGTTGCAGATAATAGCAGAGGGTATGGAGCTTAAAACTGAAAACAAATCTTGATTAGCTAATGAAGGTGTCAATTGAAATACTGTGGAACAGGAGAGACCTCCGATCACAAAGTCCAGTACTATGGTGGGACCATTAGAAATGCAAATAACTCTTAAGTTTGTAAAAGTTTGTCAGATTAGTTTGTATGAATTATATCAGCTATTATTTATTTGCTGGGGAAAGGGGACAGCCTCACAATTAAGATATTACATTCTCCATGGATAAAAGCGACAAACAAATATGCCCAGGGATATAAATTTGATCAGCTTTGCAAAACTTTGGTGGTTCAGTATTAGGAAGGACAATTTAACAATCAGCATGCATTAGCTATGTGTCTGTGATAATGTAGGATTTCCCCCCCATACATTTTACATTATTTGGTCACTTCCATGTCAACCTACATCTGAAAACACCTCGTGACATGGGTTTATCTGATAGTTCAAAACACACAGAGAGTTGAGAATAACCAAGTGTAAGAAAGAAGTATGGCAATGAAGGCAGAAGTAAGCAACTGATCAACTAGTAAGTAAAGGAGCCAAGCAGCTCCGTTGGCAAGAGTGAACCTCAAAGAGGCTGTTTGAGATTAAGTGAGTAGGAAGCCAGAAAGCTTGTAAATAGTTTCCCTCTGTAAAGTGCTGAAGTACATGTGAGGTACCATTAAGGCTAAAATGTTCATTTAATGCTTTCTGGTTTGTGTACAGCAGAGAGCATTGTGGAACAGGTTTAGGATCAATTCAGTCAATATCTGAATACTTTGAGGAATCCAGATTGCCTAAATCTGATCTGTGTGTTTGTAGTCCTATTCTCACAAATGATGCTTAAATTGATGGATTCTCCTAGGGCAGCAAATTGAATGAAAGAGCTTCATTCACTAGAACATACGTTTTATTGAATATCTACCAGACTTAAAAACATTATTGGAGACTGGCCACACATTATAGCCTCTGTAACAGAAGCTACCCAGGCTCTGATTGACACTTGAGAAAAGCTCAGAGGCATTTGGCCTGACGGCAGGCTGAGAAAGAAGAAGTCGCCTCTGGCAGAGAGGCTTTTGTTTCTCATTATCCTGTTCAGCTAATTTCCTCTAGCAAATTAGAAAGGAGGGATTTGCTGGGAAAGATGATGGGTGAAAAAGCCCATGGGCTAGCAGAGTCAACTTCTGTCTCAGCATGCTGTTGGTAAACACCTATGAGTTTTCCTTGAGGGTCTGTAGTCTACTCTAGAGAGCATCTTAAAAATTCTCAGCAGTCAGAGCCTGGTCATTTTTATCTGTTGAATATAGCTCATCTCTTTTGAAGATGTCTCTGTATAGATCCATTAGCTAGAATGTAAAGAGTCTTTCCACTAACTTCAACTTAATTCTTAAATCCTTTAAATATTCAGAGTGAATAGCATTCTGCTAACTCAAGGAGTCTTGAATCAGCTATTTATCATTGTGGTATGAGTCCTTACAGAATCAAAAGCAGGACTGCTATCTCTGATGTGTGAAGTTCACTGTTTTATAGGGAAGCATAGTGACCCTGAATACCTAAATTGTCATTAAATCCTCCATATGTATAAGTGGGGATATTATTACTGAAGTTTCTTCGGATAACAATATCTGAGTATCAATTACATTATAAAGCTGTCCAATAATAAAACACTCAGCTCTCAAGTTTTTCAGTGGGCATGCCTTCAGACAGGAATTTAATAGCACTTAAAGTGGAAACGTCCCACTTATTTATTTCTTGTTAATTAATGCGATTGCTGCAAAGGGTCAACTTTTCCTCCCACTTGACTTAATACATTTCGACTGATGAGCTGTGTAATTAAATAGACTCTTTCCATCACATAGCCACTAATATTGTGTGTGTACACAGACACATTTAATGCCACAGATAAGAAAATACTGTCAAGTCACAGCAATATTTAAAGGAACATAAGCCTTATAAGTATACTTATAAGGAAGAGAATGTTATTCATTTTGGCTGGATATTTTCCCAAGAAAGTGGCACTCCACACATCTAGGCTAGGCTCTTAACATTATCCCAGCAGCAGTACTGCTTGTATCTGTGTTACCAGGTAAGAAGCAGTCAGTCTGGGAGGAGCCACCTTTAAGGCTCTTCTTCATACCAGAGTTAATCCAGTTTCCTAAAGGTAGATACTGGAGTGGGAGGAGCCACAGGGTAAATCTCCTTCCCTGCAGCTCAATGGTTCTCATGTGATCTTAGCAGTATGGGAGAAAGCAGTTTCATAGTGCTTTCCATCCCACAAGGGTAATATGAGTCCCAGGCCTACATTTCTGACACAGATTGATTATATATCCACTTCCCAATTCATGCATGCATAGCAGAACAAGACACTTGCAAAATAAGACATTTGGACATCAAAGTCCATGTGCTGAAACTCTGACGTTCCCTTAAATAAGGTATGAGGAACCTGTGATCCATCAGATGCTGCTGGACATTGCCGCCATCTTCCTTGTCCATGGGTCATGCTAGCCGGGGCTGAAGGGAGTCTCAGCAATTTCTGGAGGGCCCCAGGTTCCCCATCCCTGCCTTACATAATAAGACTGCCGTTCTAAGAAGCAGAGCATGCATCTGGTGAAGCAACCCTAAGTGAGCTTGGAATTACAGTTCAAGAGTTAAGAAAGCAATATTCTGCATCTGTAAAACCTGCCAAAATATTGCTTTAATTCTTTCTCATTCTTGTCTGCAATTTAAGATCTTGTAATAGCATTGCTACTCTGAATTCGATTATTCGGTGTATTGTAGCCAATAGGATTTTTGAGTCAAATAAACAAGATTCCTGGGAAGGTGTAGCTATACACCTATGTCTGTTTACGCTGGTTTTATACCAATTTAATTGTCATTGCACACTGCCCCAGCCTAGCCACAGAGCCACTTACATGTATGGGTGTAAGCACAAGCAGATCTCACCAAGAAGAACTGAACAAATGAAACTCATGGCTACAAATTTCTAGAACTTCTGTCAAGGTTTAGTAATGCTTGACATGGTTAATATTTTGCATGGTGCGATATATCCTCACAATGTATCTAGTATATTTGATAAGGCTTTGCTAGGATTTGATATTTCCTACTGGCAGATCTTTTAATTCTAATACTTAGTTCTGTTATTTTTAATGCTTATATATTTATTGTTTTCTCCCTTGAACCTCTGAACAGTAGCATCTAAATGTTTTAAAATATATACCGGTAAATTTATGCTGCATTATGTATAATCTAGAGTAGCCCTGTTTAAAATCTTGCTTCTGGGTATGAGTTGTAGGTTGTAGGTCTCTTAGTCATTCATACTAGCTTTGTATCCATATTGACCTGTAAATGTAAAGCTCAGAAAAGCCACATGGTCCAGTCTTCCTAGGGTGAACCAGTTCAAAATTCAAGTGGGTGGTATTTGGTTTGAACATTTTCCTCTTCTAAGATAAATCTCATTTCTCATGGAAAGCTAGTATATCTACATTGGAGATTTCTCTCTCTGACACTCTACTTTTTAGTATATTGCGCTGAAAGCATCTTATACAGAGAGCTTTCATGCATGCTATCCCCCCCTGTGTTCACTGAAGTAGTACAGTTCCTAGGACTCTGCTTTGTAGAACAGCTCTTACATTATAAACCAGATGAACAGCTGTTGCTTTTCCTTAGGCAGCTAGTGCTTCAGTGATAATTTTAGTAAATACCTTAAATAAAACCTGTTTACCTTTATTCACTGAACTAATCCTTTTGTACCTGTAAACAACAGTTACAAAATCATAGCTATCTTAATTTCCAATATACTGTAATTAACACGTTGAACAAAACTACAGGCTGTCCATATTTCTTTTTAAGGAAGCATTACTTACCTTGGCTTTTCACACCGAAAGGTAGGAAAGCAGGCCCTTTCATTGATTCACTAGGCTGCACCTTAAAGCGTTCAGGATAATAGACAGTGCTGTAGACAATGTTCACAGAAAGCAGCAGCAGCAGAAAAGATATTTGTAACTTCATGTTCCCAAATCCGCTCTGTATTGAAGAAAAATGTACAATATAATTTTTATAACAGAAAACTGAGCTGTAATAAAAACATACCTACAGCATTCTGCTTCAACACTTTTCCAGGCTTGTGGATTCAACAATACACATGTGTTAAAATGACATCATTTAGTTTAAAAAGTTGAATCAGAAGCCATTCTGGGTGTCAGATCTGGTCACATCTTATTGCATTATCAGCCTTCCCTACAGCATGTGGTGTGATCTATAAAAGTGTTTGTGTGTGTGAAAATAACATAGCTTCTAGGTACTGAAATATTACATGCCTACAAGCCTTTTAAAATTCCCAGAAGAAGAAACTAGGTCTTCCTGTTTCAGGAGCTGTAGCCATCAGAAGCTTATGCATATGCAACAAGCAAGCCTTCTGCAGTAACTGTAACCAGAATACCCTCAAGTGCCATTAATGAGCACCTCTAAACCTCTGTCCCACTTAAATGTATTTGTAAACCAAGCCAGATGGAATTGCAGCATACCGGCATGTTGTAGGATTACAAATGTGCAGTAAAGCAGACTTCAGTCTTGCCTCATGTGTCCTGCTGCCACAGGTGTGCAGAGCAGAAGCTGCTGTTCCAAGCATCATCCTGACTTATTTATACTGTTTGTGCCTTCTGACATGAAGTTGCACTCTGTTGTAGCCCCGCCTTCAAACCAGGAAAGTGCTAATTATGGTGGAAAGTTTTCTTGGGCAGGGATGTTGTGTCAGGTTGGATTTTTTTTAATTAATATTATTTTAGATGCCATTCCCTGTTCATGAATTTACTTTTATTGTACTGGGACTCAGACAGGTCATCTTGTAAGAAAATACACGAGTTGAAATAGAAAAGGGCAAACTTTTATTTTTCCTGTTGAGATTTTCAAAGAAATGGGTAAGCCATGCTAAGACTAGATTTCTTCACTTGGCTGTTTTGGCAAGCAATCCTACTAAATGTGTGAGGGCTTCACTATATGTGCGAGGGTCACAGAATGTATGTTCTCTCTGTACATAGGCTTACGCCACAAGTTAGAGATAAGCCAGAACTGCTCAAAGTTTCTCTAATTCCTTTCCCTACTTGCAAAAATCCATGTACTGCTTTTGAAAAAAAACACCCTCGAATTTAGACTTTTTGAAAGAGAGAGTAAAAGAAAAAGAAAAGTGAACATTGCAAATAATTAGCGAAGTACCAAGCCAAGTGCTGAGGACTGCATTCAACGTAGCACTTAGTCTCTAATTCCATCAGCACACAGTTTATTTATTGTAGAACAGAATATTCTCCTCCTCTGCTTCCTCCGCACATTCCCTGAAACAGTTCTGGGATTCCCCCCCCCCCAACACCCAGGAGTAGATTTGGGGATGACACATGGTGTTAGAGTGGGGAAGAGATGGGGGGAGTCCCGTTGTGCTAACAGTAATCCTTGTACTAGCACTTTTATTTCATTTAATACCACCCAGAATCTCCTGCCAGATGATTCACTGTCTTGAGGATCTCAGCTTTAAGTTGAACAGAGCCAGTTTCTATCTTACCAGGCTGCAAAAAAAGAAAAGAAAAAAAGCTTCCATTCCTCCCCTCCTCCTGTACCTGCCTCTGTTTCCTCCATCAGCTTTTGGTTGCAGAATCAACAGCAACAACTATTCTAAATCATGGAAGCCGGGTAAACCTAATGTTTATGTGTGCAACTGCACATAATTGATAGAACAGTTCTTTTGAGCATCAGAACTCTGATGTGTGCTGCTTGGAAGCACTGCACCTTCCATTTCAATGGAGGAAGTAGTTTCATGTATGTGTTCCATTCCAGGTGTGGATTTCCTTTACCGGATGGAACATGTTGTGTGCCAGGAGTTCCATGTACACACTTAAGTGCCCATATGAACTTGAAATATGACCTTATTTTAGTTAATGTTCTTTCAGCACACACACAACCTTGTGCTACATGTTTTGGGGTATGGATGATCCTATATCTTTGCAGTGGGCCTACATTAGTAGTTCTGGTTCTCTGTAGTTTATTATGAACATTCTTACCCATTCTGAATCAGAGATTTGGTTCCCCACTAAATAGTCTGGATACTATTATTGCTGCACCTGGCACGCACTAGATGCCACTTTTGATAAAAAGTTTATACGTGTGAGCTCAAACTGTGATTTCAGCTCACCAAATATGTGGTTACAGATACAATGGGGTCCACAAAAATGTGGTTACAGATACAATGGGCTACATGCAATGGGGTCTCTGTAGATAGGCCCATGTGCAAACATGACACTTGGTGGATGGCAGGATGGCAGGAGGTCTGTGCTAACTGCAGCAATCACAGTCTGCCATTCATCAGTTACTTGGCATTGGTGTATTTGCAGCTACTGTAGCTACTCGCATAAAGGGTCAGTATGGCAACAAACTGTATCCTGGATCTGCTACTTGTTGCCTATTTACATTACAAAGAAACTGAAAGGTTTGGGCTGTTCGTGCCAGTACAGTGGTACCTCGGGTTAAGTACTTAATTCGTTCCAGAGGTCCATTCTTAACCTGAAACTGTTCTTAACCTGAAGCACCACTATAGCTAATGGGGCCTCCTGCTGCTGCCGCGCCACCAGAGCACAATTTTTGTTCTCATCCTGAAGCAAAGTTCTTAACCTGAAGCACTATTTTTGGGTTAGCAGAGTCTGTAACCTGAAGCGAATGTAACCTGAAGCGTATGTAACCCGAGTACCACAGTACATTCATACCTTGGTTCTCAAACACCTTGTGACTCAAATGTTTTAGCTCCCGAACGCCGCAAATCTGGAAGTGAGTGTTCCAGTTTGCGAACGTTTTTTGGAAGCCGAACATCCGACATGGCTTCTGCGGCTTCTGATTGATTGGAAGCCGCTCCTTGGTTTTCGAACATTTTCGGAAGTCAAATGGACTTCCAGAACGGATTCCGTTCAAGAACCAAAGTACGACTGTAAATCAAAGAGACAAAGAATTGGTATTGTATGTTTGTATTTTTGCTTCTTAGTTTCAATAGTTTTTTTATAGTTTACTCATAGCAAAAAGATTGACTAGCCTCTGTGTGGTCACATATGTTTGATGAAGGAAGGAGAAAGTACACAAAACGATGTTGACCATTATCCCACTCCTTTCCTTGGAATGAGTCTTGGTTTCTGACATAAATATATTTCTATTGTAGGCTTGCATATGAATTGTGGGATTATTTGTATGCCTTCACTGCTATTTGTAGTAACACCTGACTTTCAAAAATGCACCTGTTTTTCTTATTTGATTACCTGACCAAAGTCTTGTACTTGTAAATAAAGCTTAACCCCAGCTAGACTTAGCAAGTGAGACAATATCCCACTTTTAGCTCCTCTTTCAGTTCATTATTGACAAGGTTAGCATGATGAGTGCCTGCTAGGCAGGGAGAAACACACTGTATTATATGTCAGGATTTGGGTTTTTAAAATGCTGTCTGTCCATGCAGTGAAGACTGGAGTGCACCGTAAGTTGTGTGAGTGGGGAATAAATAGCCAAAAACTTGTAGGCAAAATCCCACAGTACAGAGCAAGGCAGTATTGGCACCCTTACACAATCTAAATGGAGGAAGATTTCTTTTTTGAGCTCAAATATGGGAATCGCTCACACGCAACCAACTCATTCAGCATCAAAAAAATCCAGCCACCAGGCCTCTGATAAAATTTATTGGACCAGAAGCAGGGCCTCTTCTGTAGTAGTGCCAGCCTTGTAGTATCTCAATCCAAAGCAGGCATGATGGGCCCAGTTCTACTCAGCCTTTCAAGTGCTTGGTAAAAACGTTCAGCTCACATTTTAGGTCAGCTGATATAGTTAACAGAAAGTTGATGCTGTATTTATAACTTTCTCTATTCCCTTCTTCTTTAATTGATCTGCTTTTACATTTGATTTATGCATTGCATTTTTATGATCATGAGTCATTTTGGAGGGTACGTTTTGAGGATAGGATTGAATATTTAAGTACAAAAAAAAAAATCCTACACCCTGAGCCTTGTGTTGCAGCAGCAAATTGTAGTGACTGCTGGAAGGGGCTCTGTAGTCCAGAGGGTTGTGGCCACGCATGGCCCACAGAGGTAAACAGTGGTGGCATATTCCAGACATATTTCATTGAGAAGCAACTGGTTATCAAAGGTGTTGGGTATAGAGCAGGCAAGGCTATGATTTGAGCAGCCACAAGATAGCAGTGAGAAGGAGGCTCCAAGTGCAAGAGGTCCAGGACTTAGTGCTGCAGGTAAAGAACTATTTTGCTTTTAGTTTTACAAATTTCATACCTTCTGGGAACTTTGGCATATTTGCTTGCCTTCTGAAGAATCTATGGCTATCTGCCATAGGGGATGCCTGCATATTGCACAGGATTGTGGGGGCTATTCTGGGACAGAAATCATGGGTAGCACTGACTGGACCAACCAGACCACCCACAAAACACAGGAGGTTATTCACACACACACACACACACACACACAAAGTGTGTTGGTTCCCCTTGCAGGTAAAGCACTAGCTATCCTTCTGAAATTTCACAGGTTTGGTGCCATCAGAAGGGTCAACCTTTCTGCCAATTTCATCTAATTAACACCCCCCCCAATAAAAGTTATAGGCATTTCTAGTAAATAGCAATCAAACTTTAAGGCTTCCCAGCACCAAAGCCCCTGGATCTATTTGCCTGCAACTTGACAGCCTTTATTCTCCCTAGAAGGGCTAGCATGCCTGCAAATTTCATCTACTTCTGTCAAAAGGGGTGGGAGTTACAGCCATAATAAAATAATAATAACACTGAATGGAAGGGAGGGAACAAAGGAGACTTGGATAGTCTGTGAGCCAAATTGTGCAGGCTACAGATCTCCTTGGACCAATGTGGACTGTTTTCCAAAGCACCAGATTAGAGTCTGAACTGAAGCTTGTCAACTGATCTGAACTGAAGCTTGTGACGCAGCTCTAATACCTAGTCTTATAACCTGAGAAGATCTTCACCCCAACCTTCCCACTTCAAATTAACAACTAAATGATCTTAGACTGTCAGTATCCTCTGTGTATACATATATAAAACTAAAGTATAAATACTTCCCCGCAGACACTAAAGTTTGCAAAGTGGTTCCTGGTTAAAATTGCTAGAAAGCTTATAAAAATACCCATTACCTTAAGTGTAAGTAGCAGAAATTGATAGATGTTGGTTGTATGAATTTATTGACATGTAATATAAAATACTTGTGGTTCTCTCTATATATATAGACCAAGTACATTTTAGCATTTCTTTTTTTACTTTGAATTTGTAATACCATATAATTTAAAATGCAGTCTAGCCACTTAGAATTAGTTTGCATGAGAGGAGATTGTTAATCTACATATTTCAAAATAAAAAAGCTTTTAAAAGATTGATCCTTTTTTCAGACTTCTGACCAATTGACCAGTAATTTTTTTACAGAACACTTATTTTCTTAAGTACTGTAAAGTCCAATTAAGGCTGGAATTCATTTACCTTTTCTGAAAATTGTATGGCACTAAGAGTACAACACTATATGTGAGTTGCACTGACTGGATGAGTGCAGAATTGCTGCTACATTCTATACACAAGTGCAACTAGGTTGTGCCAGTCTAGTGATATTATCACAGTGTGTTGACATTGCTATGTCAATTTAACAAGACTGCATAAGTGCTACATGAACTATGACATCTTATGAAGGCATATTGATGAAGGAGGAACAAAGGAATTGCTAGTTTAATCCAGACCCTATATTCCTCATAGCTAGAGCTGTTTTTCCTGCCCGCTCAAACGTACTGTAAGCCAGCAAAATATCTGCTGTAACTAAAGATGCGCTCAAAGGAGTCAATTGAGAACCCTGACACTAACCCGTCTTCCCTAGCTACATTGGAGAAAAGGAATCTAACCTACTTAGCAGTGAATCACAACAGAAGTATATAAGCCTCACATATAAAGATTCATGGCATGGACCTTCACCACATATTCCCATGCCTAAAAAGCACACAAATGGGAACCTGATGTTTCAATGTGCCCATGTCTACATATGTGTGATCGTTCAGGATGTAGGGTGGTGGAAGCTATTTCCATTCCCTCCTGCATTTGTCACAATCAGCACTATTGCCATTCTGCTACAGTTCAGCTTCTACTAAAAAATAAGCTGTTCATCTCGTTTATACTAGCATAATTAAATTGTGTTATTCATTGCATTAAGACCATTCAATGCATTTCAGTGGAAAGGAAACATCAACACCAATACAGAAAATAATGTAATCATCTACACAACATTTGCAGAACCGTGAAAGTGAATACCACTCTCATTTGCTGGCATGATTTCTATCCCTGACCTCTTCTAACAAACATGTAAATTGCGTTACCTGAATGACATGTTCTAGGCTCTTTAATGAAGAGTCATGGTGTGCAAAACTAGGGTTTCTGGTATGGGGAGAATTAGCAGCAAGACAATGAATCAGAGTTTAGAGTAATTGGCTATGTGATTATTTACAAAATAGGCAGAAATTAGAGACGTTAGGAATCAATTACACAGAAAGCACCCTAAGAAAAAGCAGTCAGTGTCTTGAGACCCCAAGTAAGACCTTCAGGATTACCACACTTTTTCTTTGTGGGACTTCTTGACTTTGAAAGCTATGTGATGGGCAGAAATGTAACAAGTGCAACAACATGAAGGTACAGTGGTAGGAAAAGCTGTGCCAATTACTTTCCTGTCTGCCTGGAGGCCCCAATTCACCTGTCTTTATCATGGAACACACAATGTGGAGTGAGCACCAAAAAACACCGCCAAGCAGTCAGATGAATGAACTTAAGCATGGCTGACTGGAATTACAAATATCCTGCGGCATAACTGAGTCACTCAGTCATCTTTGGTCCCTATGCCAATCACCGCAGCGCTCCAGGGCCTGGTGATATATATAGACCTTTCTCTAGGGAATGAGTAACTATGATCAAACCTGGAATTTCTTGTACGCTGAAAGGCTGTGCTGTTCTACTGAGATACACATCAACAGAATACACTTTTTGATACTGATCGATGTCTGTTGTTTATTGTAATTTATTACATTTATATCACATTTCTTTATGGCAGGCAACCCTGGATCCATGAATGGATCTGTAGGAAATGGGAGGACGTGTCTTAGGCTGAAACGATGAAGTCCTCCTTTTGTCAACACCTGTGGTTGTGTGGTTATGGTGCTGCTTTCTGGAATGAGATTCTTGGGCTTGCTTCTTTGCCCCCTTTCCATCCAAATCTTCTTCACCCTTTTTCCATCCAGAACTAACACTGCAGGCAGGACTTTGCCTTGTGGAGGTTGCCTCAACAACTATTGCTTCTCATGCATGACTTTACATGATACTGCCAGACTCTTGGTCCACTTATTTCAGTATTGTCTACACTGATTGCCTGCAGCTGTCCAGGATTTCAGAAGGCATCTCTCCCAGTCCTACCTGGAGAAGCCGAAGGTTCAACCTTTTGCATGCAAAGCAGGTGCTTTACTGCTGAGCAATGACCCTTCCTCCAAAGCTTTGCTTTGCTGTGTGATGATTCATGTATTACATACAGTACAAAGCTAATGCGGAGTTGTCCATAATAAGCAATATTGTGATTAGGAGCATGAAGATGTAGTGACAAGAAGCTCTGTGAGATACATTGCTGTTGCCATGTTGATCCTTAACCTTTTCCTACTTGCTTTTGATGCCGTTACTGGAGGAGCATAGACTACCAATTTGTTAGATTGATGTAAATACCAGCATAGTTGCAACCTTCTTGGTTATCCTAAAGAATTGTCCTGCAAGGATGTACTTCTACACAGGCTTACTAGAGTAAAACCAGTGAGTAGTATTGTTACGATTGTGCTGTAGCAGTTCTATTTTGCATTTGTCCTTTTCATATCATACAAAGAATCATAGAATTGTAGAGTTGGAAGGGACTACTAGGATCATCTAGTCCAACCCTCTGAAATGCAGGAATCTTTTGCCCAACACGGGGTTTTGACTCACAACCTTGAGGTTAAGAGTCTCATGCTCTACCAGCTGAGCTTTCCTATACTGAGGATGAATAGACTAGTGGTATTTTCCTGTAAACCATCCCCTAAATTCATTCTCCAGTGGAAGAGTGGCTTGTTTCTTTTGACATTAGATGCATGATAACTTGAGTGGTCATTTAGGGTGACTCTTGACCAAAACACCTTATTTAGTACAAGAATATTTTTATTTTACCCAGTTTGGTCCCAATAGCATAGCTGTGTTTCTGCTGTCCATTTGCCTGCTGTCAATTGTAATGCTTGTGGCTTTAGCTAAAATAATGTACCTGTTAGAGTCCTACAAATATGTAATGTGGTATGAGTTTGCTGAGCTCTAAATATGCACAGTGATACCTTGCTGAGATAAATTTGTACAGGTACAAATTGTACAGATTTATATAGTATTTATGAAGCATCTGAAGGCAGCCCTGTATAGGGAAGCTTTTTAAGGTTTAATGTTTTATTAGGTTCTTATATATGCTGGAAGCCGCCCAGAGTGGGTGGAGCAACCCAGTCAGATGGGCAGAGTACAAAATAACAACAACAACAAATAAGCTGGTAGGTTTGTGCACATGGGTAGTCAGGGTTCTTCTGCATGTCTTATTTTTCTGTGAAATAGAAAGGACCCAGTGCCAGCTCCAGGTTTGAGGATCTGTTGCGCAAAATGGCATTAGTGGATCCCTTCTTTAGTGAGACCACTTCCTCCTGATCACTTTCATTGCAGGCCATTCACTTGCTTTCTCCCTCTGGGCTCAATCCTTTTCCTAGAAGGAGAGTTAAATAAATGGTGCAGATCCAGCTCCTCACTCTAGTCAGTGTTAACATACACAGCAGCAGGACCAGGGGCTCTATAGGGGTCAGTAGTTATGGCCATGATGGGTCAGCTTTGACAGATGACTGAGAATGCCAGCCTCTGTTGCAGACCCTGGGAGTACCCAGTAGGAAAAAAACCCCACTGGCTATATGGGAGTTTGGAGCTGTTGTAATTTATTTTGTGTGATCGTTGCTGTCCCAACGAAACGAGAAATAGTCACCATAGGTGATTCACCTCAGCTGACTGTGTGCTATGTTGATAACCATTTAATGCCTTTCTTGTGATGAGGATGAGGGATGGTTATCCTGCCACAACTACAAGAAGTTATTGTTCCCCTTTGATATTTTAACTATAGCACGGTAGCCATACTTTCACTTCACAGGTCATTTGACTGTGACTGATTTCAGTGGAGTTTGAATTCTCTGTGGTAGACTCTGGTTTAAATGGAAAGGGTCATACAAAGTATCACTATAATTATATGTTCTTTTTTGTTTTTTAGTCCCACCTTGTAAAATAGTGTTTTCACCATGGTTTCTATGTTGTGTACGAAAACCCCTGTGAATATTACCAGATGAGTCGAACTTTGTAGGGCAATTGCACTTTAGATGGCAGGCTTCACATATTAAACATACCTTTTACTTAGAGCCTCTGAGCTTGCAAGCTGTGTCTGCTTAAGCTGCCCCTGCACAATTTGAACCCTGTTTTTGAGACAGATTGGGCTAACAGAGCCCTCCCCATCCCCATAGGCTTAATGTGCAAAGTATGGTCATAGCATGGATTGTACCTAGATGTTAGTGGTCTGCAAGAAGGCTTGTGTGTATGTATGTGCTTAGACACACTGCCTTTCCTGAAATGTCTGTATACTGCTAAAGTTGTTTATTTATTGATATCCGGCCTTTCAGTTCTAAAAGTTACACCTGAAGCAGCTAACAAACCATGACAGTTAAAAACAAGACCACACCCACCTGCCAAAAGGGGCAATAAAATAAAACAACAGGTGCAAGGTTAACATAGGGGAGCAGTCATTCAGGCCCACATGAACCTCAAAATAACACACCATCAGAGAGGATGTGGGATAAGCATTCTGGGACAAGGACACATACATTCACACACAGAAAATCTGCTTCTATAACTTGATTTGTATGTTACTTTTTGCATTCCTCCATCCCCTGACCAAGAATGCATGAATGTTAGTGCACTGTCATTTCTGGTTCTGCCTATCCCACATGTGTTGCTTGAGACTGAAGAGTTCTGCTATAACGCTTTTGTTTTGCCACCAATAAAGGCAGGCAGTGGAGTTGAATGCTTGTCAATATGACCTCCTTCAGCATTAATAATAGTCAGTATGAGAAAGAGGCTGCCCCTTCAGGTTCCTTTGAGGGAGGGAAAGGTAAAAAAGGTAGGCTCCTTTTTATGTGCTCTAATGAATGGTGAATGTTAACTTTTCCATTCTCTTTAAATATCCACATACTCCTTTTTCACTTTTGTCAGTACTGCTGTAATCAAAATCCACTTGCATGTTCCCACATGTCAAAATAAGTTTTAACATTATTTCAGCTTATAGCTTGTGTGGTCCACAGGAAAACTAGCATTACACTGGTTTCCCTACTTTTCTTCAGTCTGTGAACTCCAGTGAAATCCTGATTGGATGCTGTATGAGGGGTGACAGCTAAACCCACTTCCACCAGAGGTAAAAAGGTTCCAAGGTGTTGCCTCAAAAACCACATAATTATGGAATCTTCCACAGCGCTTTCTGGACACTTAGCAGCTATTTTGCAAAGTGTGCTTTCTTCAGCAGGTAGCAAAGTTTATGAATACAAGTATTCATTGGCTTGCTACCTGGTCATGGGCAAACATCTGATTCATGAAGAACTCCACATATGTAAACAGGTGCTCAGGTGAAAAATATTTTGGATCTTTTCTTTTGTATCAGAACAAATAAGCGTCTGAGCGTGTTTTTTAAAGCAGGGTGAATTCTGGTGTTTAGTTTATTTTACTAAAATGGTATGCTAGAACTTCATGGTTGTTTGTGCACTAAATCCATCTTCCGATCTTCTCTGTTCCATGTGTAGCAGGAACTCAGCTGCCTTTTGGAAATCAAAACTTCCCTTTAAAATTTACTTCTCATTGTTATATTCCTGGCAACTGTGAAATCCTTGGCTATGAGAATGTAATTGTTTTAAACTGTTTTTAGTGTGCTTTAAATGATACAGTCCTTGATGTGTTTGCCACCCCAGGTTCCTTTGGGGTGAAGGGCAGAATATAAATTGAATAAATAAAACATATTTATATAGTAAACTTTTTTAAAGGCATGGGTGCAAATGGGGCAATTGCAGTGTAAGTAAACAGTTTGACTTTAAGAGTAGAAGAACTTCTGTCTGATGAGTGAGAAACATTTATTGTAGTGTTACATTTTCAGCTTATGACACAGTACCATTTGCTGCATCCTGATAAGGTTCTCTAAGCCAAGGATAGGGAATCTTGAGGACTCTGGATTTTGTTGGACACCATCTCCCATCAGCTGCAGCCAATGGAAGTGTGTGCTTTCGAGGATCAAACCGTTGGAAAGTCAAACCGTTGGAAAGTTACAGCGTCTGCTATGGCTGTAGAGAGTGATACGGCAGAGGCATGCATTGTTGGAGCTGGGCAGATGAAGGCATCTGGTTGTGCTCATGCAGATGTATCATAGCATTTCTTCTTTCTGCACTCCTCCCAGAGGCATTTGTCCTGCGACTGATTGTCTCCAGGCACTGCAGTCATTTGCACGGGATTCCCATATGACGGGGTTAATGTTGCCAGCCTTCATGTCATGTTTGGTCAATGGTCAGGAAAAATGGGAATTGTAGTTCAACAACATCTGAAGGGCTACACATACCCATTGTATACTCATAGAATGGCCGTTCCTGACATTAAACGGGGGGAGCCCTTTTTCGTGGTCGTGTGCAGCCCCCTGGACCCTTTGCAGTTCCCATTAGCACAGGCTTGGCTTTGCCTTCCCCGGGTGGGATACCTGGAGGTCTCCGCCTACCTCAGCTAGTTGCCCAGTCCCACCTGAAGAGGCATTGCCAAGGTGATCAGGCCAGGTAGGGGGAGGGACCACCCTGCCAACACAATAGGGGAAGGATCTTACCTGGGAATCGTCAGTTGGCTCCAGAACTTCTCCCACCCTCAGTTAAGCCTTTGTTTGCGGCTTAACTTTTTCTCCACAGGTATGTGGGCGCTGCTACGTCTGAGTAGCTGTTGAAGGGCTGGAAATGAATTCCCCTGCATTGGAAGGTTTTGCCTTTCCCTTAGCAAAATGTCACAACTTTGGTGGTTTCAGGCCTTGGGCGGAATCCTTTAGTCTATCTTCGCTAAATAGGGGTGGGCGTGTAGCGGTGACCCACGCCCCCTCCACTTTGTGGCGGCAATCACAAGGTTCCCCGATAAAGGGATTGTTTTGAGGGGAGGCATTGGCCATATGCCTAGAGGTTGTCATTGCTCTCCCCTGAGATGGCGGTGTAACAGGGGGAAGGCTCTCTGCTTAAACATATGTTCTCCAGAGCCAGCCCATCCCCCACACTCTCTGAATAACCCTGATGTTCCCCAGATCCCCAGCAGGGGACTGGGAGGGATAAGGCCCAATGCCTGAGCCAAGGTCTACCTACATCTGAAACATAATAAAGTTGTGGCCAATTTTAATCCCATAGCACGTTGTCTTGAGTCGTTATTCCACTCGGGGGCCACCTAGGGTTTGGGGGACTCCGCCTGTCCACGCAAAAATAAAGCTTTAAAAAATCATTAATCAGCTGAAAGCAAATGGGTCCTGGCAGCTACAGAGACACTATAGAAAGACCATGTGATAGGTGCTGGAGGTACACCTGACAACCCTCTATACTAATAAAACTTTAGTGCTGAAGAAATGCTGGAACTAGAGGACTTAGTAATGATGGAACAGGTAACGCAACCAAGGTAGCCCTCCTGGGGAATTCTTCACAGGACGTAATGCAATTATCTTCGTTCAACATGGAGCTCAGGGTGGTGATGTTCACCTCTTTCAGACAGTCTCTTTCTGTCTGGAAAACTGAACTGAGATGGCTCCCAGCTGTATACAGAGGATTCTTTGGGGGCTGGTGGCAAAGAAGGCTGCATTCTCAGACTTAACATCATCAACAGCGAAGGACTAAGGAGCTTTGGCATTTCCACATTTAACATAGGTTCCTTGGTAACACCCTGTCTGTCACCTTGTCAAGCTGCCACATAATACATGCATTCAGAGGAGTAATTCGAAAGACTGTGTACTTGTCTTTTCGAATAACTCAATAAGAGACTGCAAGAACTTACTGCTATACATGGAGCAAGATGTCAAAACAATGGAGCTCCTCGGTTGCTTTTGTAATGTTATAGGTGGCAAATGCAGAGAGCGATACATAGATAAGTAAGAAAATCATGACATGGAATGTTACTTATTTTGAGTTGGAAAGCTTTAAAACATAAAACACTCTTGGAAGAAAAGGTTAGGCGAAATGTGTGTTTTAAAAGAAAGCACAGATGTAAAATTATTTGGCTGGGGTCTAAAGATCTGCTTCAGTTTTACTGAAGGGGTTGGGAATGCCTTGTGAATATTTGACATTTGAAATGAAATTAATATTGTAGTTGGCCTATAATGGAAAAGCTCGGCACCTGTTGGAACTTTATAAGGAATGCATGAGAAATGGTGTAAGTAGTACCATTATAAGACTGCCTGTTAATATGTGGTGTGCCATAATATGAATAGACATCCCTTATGCAGATTACAATTGGTACTTTAGTGCTCTTTTGCAGTTGGACATGGTAATTCAATTATTTTGTTATTTTTTAACCACTTTTACTATCTGTTCAAAGCCAATTTCTAAGAAAGCAAAGCAAAGACACCAATAACAAAAAACAGGAGTTGAAATCTCAAGGGCTCACAACAATAAATATTTTATTGGCCCAATGTGTTGCAAAATATATTTCTGCTTCAGGAGCACTTAAAATGAACACCTCTGCTGTATTCTGTAACCAAATTTGGTCGCAAAGCACATTAGAGATCACAGTGGTGTGTTTTTAATGCCCCTGAATAATAGATATACTGTATTCCAAAACACTCTGATCAAATAAACATCTTGATTTTTGTATATTGCTGAGATTTTCGTCTCCCCGTTTCCCCCTAAAGCCAGTTTCTGGTTTTCTCACACAGTAAGAAAACAAATTAAGACTCTGCAAGTATGGAAGGTCCCAAAGTTCAGTGATAGTGCATGGGAACCTGTGTTGCACTAAGACGGGCCACTGTCTAGCTCAGTATTTTCTGTTAATTTCAGACGAGTCATTCCTAGTCCTACCAAGACTCAGACTCAAACATGGGACCCTCTGTTTGCAAAGCAGGTGCTCTGCTAGTGTGTTACAACCCTTCTCCTGGAAAAAATAAACGCTTTGTGTGCAGAATGTTCCTGGTCAATCCACTGAAAAGAAGATCCATTGTCAAAGACCTTTGGCTGAGTCTTTGCAGAGCCTCTGCCAGTTGAGTAGACTGGTGTAAATGGTCCGGTGCCTGACTCAGGGGCAAAGTTCCACTGGCAGTGATTCTTGCTGAGTTACATGGGACACTAAATAAGCTTTAATTTTGGTCACAGATTGGTGCAAAGCCTTCTCTGGACACTGATATCAGGTGTTCTCTGTGTCAGTTTACTTTCCCCTTTATAAGTCAATGATTGCAATAAATAAAAATAAATTCGCTTTCCTGTGCAGAAGAGTAAACCTAACATTGCATCTGAGTCAATACCTGCCTGCTGCCTCTGGTACTTTAATTCCAACCAAAAAGGCATCCATGCAGGTGTTAAATACAGGCCACCCTGCTATTAACAACTGACTTTTTGCTGGTAATTAAAGCCAGTATGAAACATGTCAAAGATTGATGATAGCCCTATCATATGACCTTATCCCAAATGCACATTTTTACTGATTTTGTATCAGCACAGCTTAGAACATAAATTTTATGGGTGGGATTCACCTAACGAAGCCTGCCAGTGGTAACCCTGTGTAAGGGCTTCCACTTGTGTCCCTCTTCTTCCCCCCAACACCCCTCAAAATTGGCTTTGGGGGAGTTGGAAGAACCCCCAGAACAGTGCTTGTGTACATGAAACATTTGTAACTGCATGATGTAGAATTCCACCCTATGGAAGGTTTATGAGCTCACCTGGTTTTTCTGCAATGTCCTCATTACACAATCTAAGGGCTCATCCACACTTCCGATTGCCCCACAGTTTTATTCCAGGAAAGCCCACGTTTACTGCTGAATCGAAGCCAACACCATTCTGGTTTTCTCCAGATTGACGTTTGATCCAATTCAGTGCTAGAGAGCTGGTTTTCAGGTGGGAAGTGGTGGGGGAAAGGAAAAACTTGGGCTAATGCCTAGAAAGCCCGAGACAAGTGGGAAACGGCTCGGACCTTGCCTTCTAGGCACAGGACAAGAGGAAATGTGGATGAACCATTAGTTGCAGTTCATGTGATTGTTGAGCAGCAGACATGACTTGTTCATTGATTGATTGATTGATTGATTGATTAAATTTATTTGTTAAATGTCTATAGCGCCCTTCATCTGAGGATCACAGGGCAGTTTACAATATAAAAACGCAAAATTACAAACCATGGTAACAAACAAAAACAATAACACACACACTCACCCCAGTTTAAAGGCCTTTGGTTGGCTAGTTAGCTCAAGGGTTTGCAAGGAAAGGAATGTTTTTGCTTGGCACCTAAAGATATTTAACGAAGGCATCAGGTGAGTCTCCCTGGGGAGGGAATTCCACAAATAGGGAGCCACTGTGGGAAAGGCCTGTTCTTCTTAAGGTCAGTTTACAAATAGAATGATGAAACATAGCATTACACGTTTGCTTATTATGAGTCATTCACACAATATTTCCAGTTTTCACTTGTATCTGTTCCGTCATCATTAGGTTATTTATCACATTGGCTTTTTTTTTTTACAGACATGTATAAAAATTATATTATTTGTGCTGCTCCTATGTTACAAATAGTTTAAGAGTATTCAAGGAAGTTGTTTTTGGACTAATGTTGTAGCTGAAGCATTTTTCCCACGCTGTATGTTCCACCTTTCAATGTGTTACCAAATGCATTGGTCCAGCTTAGCAACAGCTTCCTTCCAGACTACCTTGTGTTCATTCCTACTCCGTTCCTTTAGAGCTCACCAGTTTTCCTCTCCCCCTTTATTCCTATGTTGTCCATCCAAAGTAGAAAGAGGACGGTGGATGCGTTGGGCCAAGACCCACTTTCCGTTCAGCCAACTTCAGTGGTTGGCTTGTACACGTCTTATTCAGCTGCCAAGAGTTTCTGGAAGAGCAGCCAAACAGTCAATGCCATATTCTTCTTACCCACATATTACTCATGTATTAACTACTGGAATGCTATGTAAAAAAAACATATGGGAAGCTGTTCACACTATTCTAATTTCCCTGTCTTTTACATCAGCTTGCATTACGTTTTATTTCTGGAAACACACTTATTTTCTCTGGTTAGACTGGTTTTAAAAATATATATTAAATTGGCTCACTAAATATTGCCATACTACTTAAAAACATTTGTATTTTGCAGTGAATTGAGCTGCCTTTTCAGAGTATCCAAAGTGCTGCTTCAGCATGAAGAGAACTTACCACTTAGCCAAATTTGCCAATTCATAATGGTGTATGTTTGTACATCCTCGTTATTCAATAACTGCTACTGACTACAATCAAAACAAGTCATGATGGCATACCATCTGCTGGTTTTCAACCCAATCAATCCTTAGCATAACCTATTCTGGTATGTTTCACTCTTGCAAGAGCGGCTACTCAGAATAAGCTGGCCTGCTACAGCTTCACTTGATAGGGAAATGAAGAAGCCTAAGTGTTGTAGTAAATGGCTGAAGTGGCAGAAATATGATAAATATCCTGAAGCGACTTCAGATAAGACATCAAGAGTAACCATGTTGGTTCATAAGAGAAAACTCCAAACCCCCTGTTGGGTAATACCTTTGGCTCAATCAAAAAGTCACAAAACTGTGGCAGACTTTGGGTCTTTGGAGTTTACCCCATCACCCCGATAAATGCTTAATGGAAGTTTATGTTTCTGTCTCCACTTTCACACTCTGTGAAAAAGATGTCAGGGAGCTCATCCAAAACTTGTACAGCAATAAACAGACTAGTTCTACTAATAGGAATAAATAATAGTTGTATTCAGCTAATGTTTTCCCTGCAAGGACCAAAACATCCTGCAGTTGATGCCAGATTCCATGGGAAGGTGGGGAAAGCAGTGGAATAGTCTGTGTCAAAGGCACAAAGTGGCTTCTGAGCTGAACTTAATTTTAATATTATCATTAAGTGTTTGCCAGCCTTATGTACAACAGACCAGTTTCAAATTCTGTTAATGGGAAAAAATATTTTCAGTATTAGTTTGTGTTCCATAAAATTATGGAAGATGCTAACAGACTTGCTTCCTGAGTTTTAATTACTAGCCATGGGTGCTGCTGAGTAATTGAGCATGACATCTCATTGCCATTAATAGCTGCATTATATAGTTGGGACTTCTCCTGATAAGAGATCCCAACATTTTCTCCCACTGGATAGTCACATGTTGTGACCATAGTGATCCTGTGACTAAAAGGCACAGCTTTTGCAATGAGCTTTCATTCCCTGCCTGCAGATCACCCCTGGCTGTCATCTCAGCTACAAACTTACTAGATTTCCTAAGTCAAGGCAGGCTTATGATGTAGCAACCATGTTGAATCTAAGCAGATCCTGGCTAGGGCTGGCCTGAATGGAGACTACTTGGAAGCACCATGTACGCTGCCTTGTGCAAGGAACGGTGGCATATTGATAAATATAAATAATAGTTTCAAACTCCACTCTGCAGTATGGGAAGAATGATGTTGATGTGTTTAAAAGGCACTTGTAGTTGTTACCTAGATCATGGTTGATGCAACTTTAAAAAAATGCATATCAAGGATTAAAACTACCATGCGTATTGAGTGTGTTGAGGTAAGCAAATATGGATTAAAATAGCGAGGGAAGAGATTTGAAAGCCCCTTGGCACTATTTTCAAGGAAGTATGTGATAAACTCTTGTCTTTATAAAGCGCATTATCCTGGAATCAGAGACATATGAAATATGCATATTTACACATATTTGCAATTTACAAATGTATTGCTATGGCTTCAAACTAGTTTGAATGTTACACAGAAGCAGAGAGAGTTAAATTTCTGCTCTTCCTACTTCTCATGTAACATCTTAAGGAGAAATTCATAGATCTCATTGTGTTCATATAATAGGCGGAATAACAGGGAAGGAATTGTGTTATGTGACATAAAATTTTATTGCTGAACTGCTAAAAGTGGAATAAAGTATGGTATGAATTTTTGGAAAGCGTGATTTATTTAATTTAATTCAATATGGTGAAAAAAATGGGAGCTGGCTCCATATATTTTCAAAGAGATAATGTCTTTTGTTCTGTACCTTTCCTGATAAGAAATACGTTGGATTCTTTTGGATTTTGGTTTTTGAAATATTTCATAGGGTTTCCTTTTGCCTCTATCTTTAAAAGGTGGGCAAGTAATATCTGATGGTAAGCACAGCTGAACAAGCCCAAAAAGTGTTCCCTAAACACATATACCCTGGCAGCACATATTGTGTTAATTATGCATTAGGTTTGGTGTTTGAAAGCAGAAGAGAAAACAGTTCTTAGAGAATTCAACATGTTCTAAAAAATACCACTGGCTTTTTGAAATATGTGAGTTAATATAATCCTTTAAACTCACTTAATTAATCACATGAACCCTTTTTTAAAAGGTCTCAAGATTTCCAGTGCAATAAAGAAATAAGTCATGTTCTTACAGGCAGCAGGAAATAATGTGCTCTCCACCACTGGTGTCTAGACTGACCTCTGTTTTTAAGAGAAAAGTCAGCGCAACCATTCCTTGGCTTTCTCTATATTGACACAAAGCCCTCCCATAATCAAAGGCTTCTCATTGGAGTAAATAAGCTGGGCTCTGAATTGTAGCCTTCAGGGTAGACAACAAATCCAAATAGTAAAGTCTATGGTAGAAATCTGACTGTGGTGATGGACTGAGTCATTAAAGAGGTGCCCTGAGAAATAGTAAGCCTAAAATTTGAC
Organism: Podarcis tiliguerta; assembly: GCF_965153285.1. Lineage (NCBI taxonomy): Eukaryota > Metazoa > Chordata > Lepidosauria > Squamata > Lacertidae > Podarcis > Podarcis tiliguerta. Next base: position 67,383,071 of record NC_139536.1, on the reverse strand, counting down.
CTACATTAAACGTCACACAGAGCTCCCATTCATAGTGTTAACAACTCCCAACTGAAAAAAAAAACCCTTCTAAAACCAGCAACAACAAAATAGCGCTTCAAAAATGGAAAACAAAATACCTGCTGTGAAACCTACCAGCCAAGAACAGAAACAAACTCAGGATGCAAGATCTATTTGTAAATGCAAATACACCCATCCCTGCATGCCCCTCCACATAACCTCATTCACCTTTTCAGAAATATTCCAGAAGCCTTCAAGCACAAGTATTAGATTATTATTTTTTAGCACGAGAAGATTTCATTACAGCAGCCTAAAAGGCGGAAGGGATTACAGCACTAATGCATAGTCATTTGGCAGGCTTGGTGTAGCTTGTGTTCTTCAGAGAGTTGCACGATCTGATCCTCATTTTAGTTGTAGCCTCCTGAAGTGAACATGAAGCCAATAATCATTCAGATTTCAGTTCTTTCTTTCTTTTTACCATCCTGTCAGTAGGTTTTCCATTTTGAGATTTGCAGTTCCATCTTTTAACTTTGGTGGGCAGCACCCAGCTTAGAGTCCAGATATGGTCCCCACCTGCTGTCAGTCAGTTTTGAATAAATAGCTGAAAGTGGAAAGGGCTTGGACTAATTTTCTTAGGGCATTTTCCCACCTTGCAGTTGCTGGATATTATGTGTGGAAGGTATTGACAAATGACAGGGGACTTGTAAGTACATAAACAGCTGGATAGGATGAGGAAGTTAAAGTAAATGTGTCAGGAAGAGAGAAGTCATGCTAGATGTTGGGGAATATTTATTTTAGTTTTTAATATGTACTTAAACAGCAGTTATTGCGCGTAGATCATGGGTTGGGTAGAAGGATCAATCCACATACAGAGAGTTGTCATCTAACTTATTTCAAGGAGACCCACTGAAATCAATAGACTTAAGTTAGTCACATCTATTGATTTCATTTACTCACAGTAAGGCATAGTAGTTTGCTAAGGGTTGTTGGGAGTTGTAACTCTGTGAATGGTAAATGACAGTGTTTTAAAGGTATAGTGGATGTGCAGCCTCAGTTGGATTCAACCTAGTGTACTGGGATCATATAATCTTCTTGGCGCTCTGTATAAGTGTGAGCCCTGACAGGAAGAACCAGAGTTGGTTTCCTTCTCCTGAAAATTTATCTACATTTGCATCTATGCATATAAATTAGCACATGCAGATTTTAGGAAAAAATATTCCAGAGGCCTGTGCCCCAAGTTTTTTAAATGCTTGGCAGCATTCTTGTCAAAGGGTATCTTTATTAGGCACAGGGCCATTTCCATTATGAATAAAAGAGAGGATAATGACATACCAGCGGCTGAATTGTTCCACTCCTGACTCCTCCCACCCACTGGGTGAAAGGGGGTGTATATGGGTGCAGGGGAGAAGGTGTATATGAGAAAGGAAGTGGGTGGCTCTGTGTTTACGGAGTGGTGATGGTCCTGTTAAACGCACCCCTCACTTATATCTTTTCCCCTTTGTAGATCATTACTACCCCATTCCCATGTTGGCTTAATCACGCTGTAATACTTTAATATTAGAATGCATTTCATGTTGTGCTTTACAATCTTAGGGCACATGCTTACAAAGTGTCCAAAACCAGATATTGAATTGACAGCATAATCCTATGGATGATTATTCAGAAGTCCTACTGAGTTCAATTAGACTTCCTCCCAGGTAGAGGTTATAGAATTTGCATCTAAATGTGGTGTTTTATAAATATAAATCCCAGTCTGTGTCAATATTCACAAGGCAATATTAGCTGAAATATTGTGGAGAGAAGGCCATTATTTTAATTTCTTATTTTTATTCATTCTAATAATTGTTAATTATACAAAATCCTTACACCACATTTTTCCCAGATTCTAAAAGTAGCTTTTAGTTTAAAAGTAGGCACAACCCTACAGCTTATGAATAATGAGGTATTATAAATATGTTCCGATTACTAATATAGTTACTTTTTTATTTACATTTAATAAACGTGGGGTTCTTTTTTAGTTTCAACTGACCTTTGCTTATGAAATATAGCATGTTTATTTTGCTTCAACTACTTCATAAAGGCTTGATATTTTACAAGGTTAAGCTCTAAATACCTTTGAGTAAAACACTGTACCTATTTTTGACAGAAAATCAACTTTGTGTCTTTTTTTCACTCCATTCGGTTTTAAAACAGAGCTAGTTGTGTTTCATGTTTTATCCTTAAAAGATTTATGCAGACGAGGGTGAGTCCGTTCAATACACAGTACTTGTGGCAATCCACATTTTTGCCACATGGCATCAGCGGATGATATTATGATACATGAAAAAGGAAATGTCAGGCACCACCTAAAATCTCATGTATGCAGCTATTTTCTTGTCACTTCAGTCTTTGAGTGGGATGTTTGGTCACCCACAGTCTAGCTCACACTAGTACTTATTTCTTTTCTCTCTTTTTTGCCCAGTTAATAGCATAACGCTGTGAAAAAGAATCATTCTGAGATCACCTGAATTTACTTTAAATTATTTACTTCTGTCTTGTTCTGTTAATGGTATAGTATTTCTAAATATCGTCCTTGATGTCAGTAGTTCTTCTCATACATGTGAAATTGCACATATGTACAGAAGCTTAAAAGGGACGCGGGTGGTGCTGTGGGTTAAAGCACAGAGCCCAGCCTTGCTGATCAGAAGGTCAGTGGTTCGAATCCCCACAATGGAGTGAGCTCCCGTTGCTCGGTCCCTGCTCCTACCAACCTAGCAGTTCAAAGCACGTCAAAGTGCAAGTAGATAAATAGGTACCGCTCCGGCGGGAAGGTAAACGGCGTTTCCATGCGCTGCTCTGGTTTGCCAGAAGTGGCTAGTCATGCTGGCCACATGACCCGGAAGCTGTCTGTGCATGAATGCCAGCTCCCTCGGCCTATAGAGCGAGATGAATTCCACAACCCCAGAGTCATCCATGACTGGACCAACAGTCAGGGATACCTTTACCTTTAGTATAGGGAAGCTGTACGCCGGCTTCCTCGGCCAATAAAGCGAGTTGAGCGCCGCAACCCCAGAGTCGGCCGCGACTGGACCTAATGGTCAGGGGTCCCTTTACCTTTACCTTTTACAGAAGCTTAAAGAATAGCCTCTTTTCACCTGATCATATTGAAATATCACCAAACTACTACAGTGCAAGTCAGTATATTCCCAGAGCAGCATCCTTTGCTTGGCTAGTCTGTCTTGCTCTGCTGCTCATCTGATTTTATCTGATTCACAAAGGTGACTAACAGTTAGACTCTTCTTTGTCCTGACCTGTAATGTTTGGGTTATGTAGTTACATGGTCTGGTGTTGCATGGTTCCACTCACACTTAACAGAGTGGTTTCCGGTAGTACTTTCCCACGTGGGAATGAAAATGCTGAAAGTCTGCAGGCACAAATCATCAAATTGGATCCTCCGTTCCCATCTTGTTTATAAAGGGAATGAGCAATGGAACTGCATGCTCCTTCCTTGTCCCTTCTATCCAGCTTTAATTAAACCACTTTTAGCTGCTCCTTTGGAAACAGAGACCTGTGGTTTTAATGTCATATCCTACTACTGGCATAGTTTAAATTGATAAGAACATAAAAGGAACCTGCTGGCCTATTTAGCCCAGCACCCTGTTCTCAATGCATAAGGGGAGCAAGCCCACACTCTAACCAGCATCACACTCTGACCAACTGAGCTCACTGGCAGGTTGCCTTTTGCAATACAACTTTTAATAGTAGCTTGAACTTTATGTGTTGTAATTTCCTCCCTTAACATTTGACTTCCTACTTTCTCTTCCTTTGCCAAGAGAAATGCAGTGGCAAAGAGCACACGAGAATATTAGGAAGCCGTTTTGTAGAAAGCAGCTAGCATTTTAATGTCAGGAATATGCAGGTGGGCACCCAAAGATGCCTGCAACTAGTTTCACATGCTCAAGGGGGGCCCATGGCACACATGAAACTGGCAGGACAAAATACAGTAAGTGTTTTGGTATATCGTATAAGGGCCTGCTCTTTCATTTTTCAAATGTCAATATTCACAAGGCATTCCCAACCCCTTCAATAAAATTGAAGCAGCTCTTTGGACCAAATAATTTTTACATCTGTGCTTTATTTTAAAGCACACATGTTTCGCCTAACCTTTTCTTCAAGAGGGTTTTATGTTTTAAACCTTTCCAGCACAAAATAAGTAACATTCCATGTAATGATTGTCTTTTCTTTCTCTTGCTGCTGTAATGCTTGTCCCCCCCCCCCAATTCATTTTATTCAAATGTATATGGCTTTGTACACTCTTGTTTGCAGATGCCTGAGATTGCTGACTCACACATTCCTTACTAGGAGACTTTCAACTGGTAAAGGGATGCCATCCAACCTGAAAGCGTTCCTGTTTCTAGGGGTGGTTTTACCATGTGTTTAAAGACAGGAATCTCTTCTTCCACAATGATGGTGTTCACTGCAAGAACATGCAATGGAAATCTTTGCCTGTGAGTCAACACAGCCAGTTCTGCTTCTAAGGCAGGCAAGGTCCAGGCAATAGGTTTGAGGAAATAAGTATTGCTGGTAAATTTGCAATACTTCCTGGAAGTTGTTGGATGAGGAGGGGGCTCTGATTTCCTGTACAGAGCCTCAGGGCACTTCTGAACTAACATTATTTTCAGGTGGGAATCAATCACTTCCCAACAAATTCAGGTTGTGTTGATTTAACTTAAATTCCTCTTATGCCATGTAAGAACAGTTTATCTGCAAGTAGCCATCATCAATATAAAAAATCAGGGGCCTAAACAATTTGCCAAGAGGTTTTATTCACACTTTTCAAAAAAGTGCATCTGTATTAGGTGGAGAAAACATTCTACTGAAAATAGTGAGGAGTAAATATTGGGGGGCAGGAGAATGGCAAACAGGCAATTTGATCAGTTCCATAGCCATGTTGTCTTGAATTGAGAGAATAGGAAACTGAACCACAGCAGCTTATTCTCAGTACTATTGGGAGTGCAGGGATTGGATAAACAGGGAAATAGCACATTTCCTTGTATGTTTAAAGGTGATGTTTAATTTTGAGATGATGACAAATGCTGTTAATATGAAAAGTCAGATGGAAGAAAACAACATGCTCTTCTGTTTAAAGCTGGTGAATTTAAAGAAATGCCACTAGGGTATATCACCAGGTTTTATAGTATGTGAGCTTGGAAATAGTTACCGTATTTTTTGCTCTATAAGACTCACTTTTTCCCTCCTAAAAAGTAAGGGGAAATGTGTGTGCGTCTTATGGAGCGAATGCAGGCTGCGCAGCTATCCCAGAAGCCAGAACAGCAAGAGGGATCGCTGCTTTCACTGCGCAGCAATCCCTCTTGCTGTTCTGGCTTCTGAGATTCAGAATATTTTTTTTCTTGTTTTCCTCCTCCAAAAACTAGGTGCGTCTTGTGGTCTGGCGCGTCTTAAGGAGCGAAAAATACGGTATGTATCTATGTATGAATATAAGTGTTGCCAGTATTTTCATAGTAGATGGAAATAACACAGGTGACTTTCTCATGACCCACATTTTTTCCATAACTGTTTAACACGGAACTGTGCACAGTTTTCACTGATAGTTAAGAATGATGTGAACAAAATGCTGTCACAAGGGAAACAGTTGGGGATATATATAAAAATCTACAACATATAAGCTCTGCCTGCAAAATTAGTTTCCCTAATAAGAAGAGGTTTTCTTGTTTAGCTTTGAGGGGAGTGACCTTTCAAAAATAAATTACCAAACCTGTTACAGAAATATGCGTAGGCCTGTATTGTATATTATTTTACTGGCCAGCTAGACTTGGAAAGTAACAACTGTAAAATATTATTAGGTTAATAAGTCGTGATTCTGGTTTATTAACCCTTTCCCTTGTTCTTTGTAATTATTCCATACAACATCCTTTGAACGCCAATCTAAACCTTCCTCTCAGACATCCAAATCAGAACAAGTAAAGACCCATAGTAATTCATGAAGGGAACAAGCTATTATCGTCTCAAAGATAAACAAAGATACATGCCAGACACCAAAAGTGGGTGTACAATGGCCACCACTTTTCTTGGGTAGAGCTTCAGAGGCTCCTATTTCTCGCAGCCTGTGTGTTTCCAGAATTCTTGACTCAGCCCTGGCTACGGAGTCAGGTTAGGAAGCAGCCCTGGCCATCCGCAGCATTTCGTCAACTGCCACCTCCCTGCCATTATCACCAAGGCAGAGTTCTGTCACTTTCCTTGAGATGAGACATTCCCTGCCTCTACCCCTGAGGTCCCTTAAAGTATGAAGCCCACCCACAACTCCCTCACAGTTAAGGATCCTGGCTAATGCCTTAGCAGACTGATGGATATGTCAAAGTTGTGGCAAAAGGAAAGCAGGCAACTCTACCTGTTGGGGCATCAATAATAGATACCCTATAGGAATGCTTAGAGGAATGGGGGGGGGGGGGCAAGACCAGTTTTGGCCCCAGGCAGAATTCCTGGGGCAATCTGGGTGATATCTGACTAAGTTATTTAGAGGCTAAATCTACACACAGGGAAAACATCCTATAAATAAGTCATAAATTAAGTCATTATAAGAGCCAGTGTGGTGTAGTGGTTTAGAGCGATAGACTTGTAATCTAGGGAACTGGGTTCACGTCTCCGCTCCTCCACATGCAGCTGCTGGGTGACCTTGGGCCAGTCACACTTCTTCGAAGTCTCTCAGCCCTACTCACCTCACAGAGTGTTTGTTGTGGGGGAGGAAGGGAAAGGAGAATGTTAGCCGCTTTGAGACTCCTTCGGGTAGTGATAAAGCGGGATATCAAATCCAAACTCTTCTTCTTCTTCTTCTTCAAAAGCGGGGGGGGGGGGGGGGGAGACGGACGGACTGTAAAATCACAGAGACCAAGTTTTGTGCTCTGCGATGCCATCTGGCACAGTTATAGCATCGTAACATGGCTAATGTAGCTGAGTCCTCTAACTTAAGTCCATTGATTCCAGTGGATCTGCTCTGAGTGTGATTTAGATAGCATTCTATGTTTTAAAGTCACTGATAAGATCCATTTTTTTAAAAAAATTGCTTACATTGTGTCCCTTGGAAATGTTATGGGTCGTTATTATAGCTCATAATAAAAGGGTTGTTCGTGGTGTTTACAAGGTAGTCCTGGGATCTTAATTTTGTCTGCTCAAGAGGCAATTCTCAGATTTTAAAAAGTCAGTGTATGGTTGGATACAAGGATAAGCACCTAAGATAAAAGTCTGAGACTCAAATGCAGCCCAGGCTTCAATACAAAGTGATTAACTGTGCATAAAATTAATTTTGGGGAAGTGAGCTGTTTTCACTACTAGACCATGACCAAAAGAAAAAAAGGTAAAGGGAAGAAAAAGCCTTGAAGCCAGAAATAGTTCCTTTCCAGCCACTTTGTTTTGGCTACATTCTAACACAAATTAGACAAGGCAGATTTAAGAAATGTTGAAAAGAGAAAAAGATTAAACAGTAGCTTTTACTTCAAAGCAGATAGTTTGCCTTTAATGGGGAATTAAAAGTCTGGTATACTGTACTAGGAGGCTTATAATAAACATGCTGAACCAGCCTATTTATTTTTTTCATGTTCGCGACTAGTGGCAGCAGCATCGCTTTAAAAGCGCTTCCGTTGTATGCATTTAGAATGTTGGCATTGCCAAGTATTTAAATATATTGAGTGGATACTGTTTAAAGGGTTTTACTTTGTTTGCTTAGAACATTGGGCGTTGTATGTGATGTTGCTATCCCTGAATAGTGTGTTGTCCTTTCCAGTGCCTTTAATACTGGTAACCTAAATAAAGAGATGGAATAGTGCCTTTTTGTGGAAGTACAGGTTGTTTACCAAATAACACAGGTCATTTGGAGGAACAAAAATGGGATTTAGAACTGAAGTTGTAACTGAGACAGCCCATTCTTACCTGAAATGAATTCCAGTGTATCACAAGCATATGTGAATAAGAACAGAGATTTTCTTCCCCATCATTTTTTTTTAAAAGAAGTACATTACATGAAGTATGAAAGCTTTACTGTGCAGCTATTAAATTTCAAACAAATTGAACAGTATTTTTGTGAGCAGACCTTCTGGGATATTATTTTTGTTTAAGGAATGGAATGTACTTTTTCCTACTTACAGCAGCAATGCGCTTTTTCGAATTTGGTGCTTGGCTTTCTAAAAACCATAAAGCAGCATATCTCAGTCATGGCTTATGGTATGTTGTTATAGATAATTCCCTCTGTCCTAGGGTTGGTTTTCTTAAAACAATCTATTTTACCTTAATTTTGTAAATAAAAATCTTTTTTTAAAAGAAGAAGAGGTTACTCTTAATGATAGACTCTGCACCGTCATGCATTTTGCCTTGTCCTACCTTTAAGTTGTGTGGAAGATGTCCACTGTTAGAGGGAGAAACACTTCCTAACAATTCCCACTTTCCTCCTTTCAAAGCTAGTCTTTCAATATTCTCGATTCACAAAGGCATTCAAGAGGCATATCAGGAAGGCTAAAATGAAGCAGTTCTTCGTTTTCTCCAAAGGACCTTTTGTTTGTAAGGTTTCAGATTTTTCTCCCCCATAAAGCTAAGCTGAATCATACGCTGGCTACTGAATGATGGGTCTGCCTTCTTAGTCAATTCCAGAAGGGAATATTATTTTGTTGCTGCTGCTTCCAAGCAGCCAGTGGCTCTGTAAGAGGAGTGGCAAGGGACTGGCAATTCTTCTGCATCTGATCCCTTGTCTTCACTTAAAGAAGGATATGCCATTTATTTTGCCATCCCTATTTACAATGGAATAGGAATACCATGGCTACAAAACCTCTTTCTTCTCTAACTAGTTAATCCCATCTATATATGTAGATGGGGTGGCAGTAAAAGTGCCCCATGCTGTGTTTAAGCTGTGTGCCCGGCCACAGAGTCCCCCACCCCGGTGCGCCTGAAACTGAAAGTGGAGTAAAGGAATGGACACGACGACTGGTCTGGGATTTAAAATGGACACAACTTTATTGATTTTCAGATGTAGGTAAGCCTTGGCATAGGCATTGGGCGTATATCCCTCTCAGCCCCCAGCGGGGGGGGTTGAGGCATGACAGGGACTATTTGGGAAGGCGAGTCCATCGCAAAACTCAGGTTTACACAGATGGTTCCTCCAAACGCTTAGAGAAGCTCTATGGCCCACCGGCCCCATGCAACTGGCTCTTTGGACAGAAACTTCCCTCCAGGTCCCTCTAACAGGGTATCCTGTTATCGCTGCTGCAGAGAAAGGGGATGAGGGGTGAGTCAACCACTTCACCAGCACCCCGATTGGATGAAAGACTATCGGATTCCTTCCAAGTCCTAAACTGCCATAGTTGTGACTACCAGTTTGGGGAAGGCGAAACCTGCAGCGCAGGGAAAATTCCTTCCTGCTCCAAATATGGCAACCATCAAAGATCACAGCAAAGCCCATCACAGTGGTACCTCAGGTTAAGAACTTAATTCGTTCTGGAGGTCCGTTCTTAACCTGAAACTGTTCTTAACCTGAAGCACCACTTTAGCTAATGGGGCCTCCTGCTGCTGCAGCGCCGCTGCTGCATGATTTCTGTTCTGATCCTGAAGCAAAGTTCTTAACCCGAGGTAATATTTCTGAGTTAGCGGAGTCTGTAACCTGAAACGTATGTAACCCGAGGTACCACTGTACACTGAAAAGAAAATGGTTAAAGCAGTAAGGAACTATTTTTAAGAGGGGGGAGACGGGGGCACTCCCAATCAACTGGGCTGCTGTGAACAGACCTGGCCAGGATCAATAGCTGGGGAGCAGACCTGAGTGAAGCCTGCTTCAGCCAGGTCTGCTCCCCAAGCCATGCCCCCACAGATAGGCTCCTTTGAATAGTGGTTTTGGCGGGAACCCGAGAGCCTTCATGCCACCTGAGTCGGAGGGTGCTGCGTTGGGCCACAACCACCGCTTACTGATAAATTTCAGGTTTATCTGGATGTTGGGCTTAGCTTACATGTCCAAAAGCTGTCCTGTTGCAATATGAGAGCTTCTTAAATGCAGGCTTGCAGATAGGCCACCTGCCAGGGGTGAACAGTTATTTTTGGAGATAAATAGCTACCTAGTTTCCAACCTGCCTGTCAACCCTCGTGACACACCTGTGGTTTCTAAAGGGGCATTTTTGCTTGTCAACAAGGCTGCTAATGGTAACTCATAAGCACAACTACGTAATGCTTTTGTGTGAGTAGCTCTTTCTAATTCATCATTTCCAAATCCCTGCAAGGCATGCTTGTCACATGGAGACCTCATGTTTCTTTGCTTCAAATGGTATATTAAAATTTTGTTCATAGACCTCTAGCTTCCTGAGAGGTCTATGAGAAAGCCAGTGTGGTGTAGTGGTTAAGAGCGGTAGTCTCGTAATCTGGGGAACCGGGTTCGCGTCTCCGCTCCTCCACATGCAGCTGCTGGGTGACCTTGGCCCAGTCACACTTCTTTGAAGTCTCTCAGCCCCACTCACCTCACAGAGTGTTTGTTGTGGGGGAGGAAGGGAAAGGAGATTGTTAGCCGCTTTGAGACTCCTGAAGGGGAGTGAAAGGCGGGATATCAAATCCAAACTCTTCTTCTTCTTCTTCTTCCTTTTCTTTAAGAGCAGTAATGATCATTAGCCCATCTATAGTGTGGTCACTTACACATCACCCAAAAATAAAAAAGTGGAGAAAAGAGGCCACATATTTCAATAAAATTTGCACTTATATTTTGCACATATAAATTTGCACATATAAAAATGCTAATTTTATATATAGCTACAAATGTAGAAATAATTGCTATAATTTAAATTTTAAAAAAAAATTGTGGGAAATACTAAGAAGTGGTGTGTTTGATGCTCAGTTTGATGCCCAGGTGCTAACTGTTGACAGCAGCTTCAAAATCCCTTCTCTTACTGTGATTCTTTATCTTTAAAACTAACTTAGGCTGGATAGCCCTACACAGAATGCCTTCCAATAGAGACCTGTTGCCTGTAAAGTAGAATGCCTAGCCACTCTATACTTAACTCAACATTAAAGACATACGCATTAAAGCTACAGGGAATTGGCATTTCCTTTTTATGTGAAGCACTTGTCAGTTAGAATGGTTGATGACTGTCACCAGTTATATTAGACTTTTATATCAAAACTTCCTTTACATATGTCCTTTAGACTCTATTGCCTTTTGAAATACACCCCACTCTGTTTGTCTTACTACTGGCTGACTAATGCATTTTCCTGTCAGATTAACTACAAACAATTTGATTTTAAGTGGATTTGAGGCATTCCAAGCTGGGCACTCAGGAAGAATAGCTGCTTGTCAAAATCTCTGGCCAAATGCAACCATAACTAAATCTTTAGACTGCAGTGGAAATAAACTACGACAAACTGAAAAGAAAAATACAGAATAGATTGTGGGATATCTATCTGCCACAGTATGCACTCCTTTGAATTCCACAGAACTGTTAATCAAACAGAATCGAACAGCAGTCAAAGGTGTTGGTGAGAGAAACCGATTTCAGATTTATCCCCCAACCCACTTGCCACCCCTTACTTTTTCTTTTCAGTTTTATTAAGTATGTCTAACTGAAGTGCACATTTTGCTCAGATAGATCACAGTTAGTTCTGTCATATTTGAAGTTGCAAAAGAGAACTTGGATATTGCAGGATTGTCATAGCAAGAACTCTCAAATACTCAGTTACATGCTTTACTTCTTATTCAGATAGACAGCTCCTGTGCGTGAAAAGAAGCATTCCACATTATAAGTGAATAAGCAGTTTTATCTGCGGACAGCAAGTTCAGCATGGAAATGTGAAGAGTTTTTTTTTAATAAAGGCTGCTCCCCACCCCCAGCTATGTACAACAATATTTTTTCAGGTTCTTCACTCTCACCATAGTCCCTTCTCCCATACCCCCTGCCACTCTTGAATTGTGGGGCACTTTCCAGATCTGTAATACCAGCACCCTTTCCATGTATGCGCAGAGGTTCCTTCAGCATTCTAGGGGATCTTTGAACCCCACTTATTTGCCAGGTACAGTATTTGCAAGACTTAGGATTGTGCTCCCTGAAATATTTCCCAATATACTCAGGTCACCAAAGGTGATGACAATTGATTGTTGTACAATTTATTTCGATATATTCCACTCCCTTGCATAGAAACTGAAGCCAGTGGTTATTAAACATCTGAACCTTAAGTTATGTTAATGTGTTTTAAAGACTTAGAATAACACCCAGAAGCTATACACAACAGTCTTTCAGTTTCTTTCATTTCCTAGATTAAGCAAATTTTTCCTTAATGATAACTTCTATTGCAGAAAACTACAACTTTGACTCCTATTCTTACTTTCAAAATATATAGCTCAAATTGCTTGCATTCCAGGAAAATGAGTTTTAAGATTATTATTTTTAACGTTCCTGTAGAAGATTATTTCCTGTAGTCAGTTCTTTCAAATTAAATACACTCCTTTTCCAGTGTAATATACTTACTTAACACTGGCAACACAAGATTTCTCTTAACCTTCAGTCAAAATATATTTCCCCTCATGTGGTCTCTTCTACACCTTCTACCATGTTGAAACCAAAACAGTACTTTTACTGAATATAGGCCTAAATGTTTGGTTTAGAACAAGATTCCTTGCTATATTATGCTCTGAAATAGCACATGGATTAAATGTACTTTACTGCTCTGTAGATCAGCAGTTTTTATGCCTATCTCTCTATTCTTAGGGCCAAATGACAATTACAGTGGCTACAGATGTCAACATTAAAAGAAGCACCACAATCTTAATGCATTAGTCTGTATCTTGGCTGGCAATACGTTTTCAATGAGGACTCTGAGAGGATCCTAGAGTCTCCCTACCTCATTCTCAAGTCCTAGTTAGCATTTTCCCAGCTTTGGGAAGGAGATGGGAAGGCTCTAGAACCCCGTCAGAGCCTTCCGTCTCCTTCCCAAAGCCTGGCTCCTCACTTAGCTAGCTTTGGGAAGGCAGTTGAAGGGCTGGGAGGGGGGAGGAATCAATTTTTCATATCTCCCCCCCCCACACACACACACACAAAACGAGGCAGTGTGCAGCCCACAGGTTCCATGTCGGAGCACTCTTGTGGTACAAAAAGTTGGACCGCCCTGCTCTAGGGTGAGGGCAACCATTGCTCTAATTCTGATTGCCTCATAGCTGGGCATGCAGTATCATTGCATTGTCATGAAGTGACATTAGCATGTGGGCCATTCTTCCTTTCTTTACTATGGATCCTTGAAAGTTCTCATGAAAATTCACCAGCATATTAGTGCAAATTTCTTTTAATGTACACATCAGTTATACAAATTTGCTTTACATACACATTTTTTGGCAACCAATTCTCTGTAGCATAATAATGTTTTGTAAGCTTTTTTTTTAAAAAAATGTCTTTTTATGCACATTTTACCCTAGTAAACACATTTTTGTGCATGTTACTTGGCTGAAGAAATGTACTGCAAAATTAAGAGAAGTCAAGCGCTAATTTTGAAGTTCACATATTGTTTCAGGAAGTACAAATTAAGTAAGTTCACCTTTAAATGTGAGCTGAACTGAATTTCTCCCGCATCCCTGCTGAAAACAGCTTGAAACTAAGCCTTATTCTATGCAGCTGAACTGACTACATATGATTCCATTTTTATACTCCCTCTGTCTTCCTCCCTTTCCGCCCTAGCTGACTCATTTGTGTCTTTACCAAAAACAGACACCATGTTTCTACCTTCTCAAATCCCCTTCATTATTTATTTTCCTCTTATGTGGCTAACCATTAGCACATAGCATCATATAATCCCATAATTTAAATTTACTTTATTGGTGGGCAGCCTTGCCCTGCCGGCCAGGGAAATTCCTAAACGGCCAGGCACACATGTGTGCCGTTGCTGCTGGGGATGGCAGCTGAAAGCTAAGGGCTGGGGAAAGGGGTAATAAGCCATTATAGTCTGTCTCCCCTAGGTTGAAGATGGCTGCCCTACTGCACAGTGCGCCTCCCCAAACCACAGCTTGCAATCACAAACTTGTCTCAGTTCAGTGGTGCTGCCATTCAACATTTATTTTGGCACCAGAGTTCCACAATCAATTAAAAAAACCTCTGGAAACATGAATGACACGAGATACAAAATGCTATTATAATTCTACATGGTTTATACTGAATTTGTACTAATGAGACCAGATGTCCTACTGAGAGTAATTAAATGCCCTCATTATTCATAACCAGGAATTTTTCAGTGATGTAAGAAAGTATTTAAATTGGACATGGCACATAAAAATCTGGCTTCTGCATTAGGTTATTTGAGACTCAAGGGTTTAATCTTGGCTTGAAACTCGCTTTTTCTCCAAATCTAAATAAGGACAACACCAATAAAAAGAATGTGTGTGATGCCAGCTTTATTCTTTCATATTAAATTACAACAAAATATAGGGTAGGATGCACCTAATGAGTCCCCAAGCCCTGTGCTTTCTCTTGCACAACAAGACTTACCCCCCTTCTCCCCTGCCCCCCCCCCCGTTATCTCTGGAGGGTTAGGAGAATCCTCAGAACAGCACATGGTGAGCATTGTTTGATCTGACAAGCTACAATGCTTGTGCTCATGTTAAGCATAGTGTGACTCTGAATTCCATCCCTCGTTCTCTGAACCATAATTTATGTGTATTCCAGTAGCCTTTTCAGCCTTCTGTATTTCTGCAATGGCATAAAAGTGTCTGACAGTGTGACTACGTCCCTCTTTTTCAACAATGGGAGAGAGAGTCCACTGGAAAATCTTGATTACACTTTTTTATTTACCATTTCTAGAATCAGAATAAGGAATAAAGGACAATTTGATTTTACAGACTAGGCACCCCACACCTGTTGCCATGTGCAGTGATGGAAACTGATTGTGCTCATGCTTCATATGATCAATATGTCACCACATCCCATAACTTTTTCTTGGTTACATTTTCTCATAAACAGTATGCAAGATTGCACAGTTGATGAGATAAAAACCTTCCTCTGTAAAAAACAGAAAGGAAATTCCAGTGCAGCATACCGTCTCAAGTGAATAGCAGTAGAAGATTGCAGGAAAAGTTATCAATGCTGTACTCATGCTTAATTTTGTACATATTGGTCTTTGAGGCTGAATGTGCAATGCAGCTTGCTCCCCCTGGTGGTTCTTTTTAGATTTTTAAGCAGACTGCAAGTCATTTACAACCACCTTAAAAAAGGGTTGTTAAATGAATATATTTTACCTGGAAATGAAGCACAACCTGAGCTGAAAACATATGTCTGACTGCAAGGAGAGCCTCAGCAATACCCCACTTATGGGGATTGGATAAACTGGCTTGGTTTATCAAAGTTCACTGAATTAGTTCAAAAATATCTGAGCTACATCTAAAAGTGGTCTCCATAACTGCTGGGTGAACTAAACTTGAATTAAATTCATGTTGAGGGTAGAACTTTGAATGATTTCTAGCTCATCTTTAAGTTTTTTCTCTTCCATGTGCTTTCCTACTCTTGAGGAGTCATCTGGTAGGGGCATGAGAGCATTCCACTGCTCAACTGCCCTCAATATCACTGAGCCTAGGCCCATGCCAGGCAAATTTTAGGGAGGCCTGAGGCAAAAGGGAACAGGGCTTCTGCATCTTGAATGGTTATGACCATTATATGACAAGCTAAACATGCTGAAATTCCATCTTCTACACAGTGATAAAAGATTCAGGAACCATGTCCTCTTTTGCATTTTGCTGCCCTACAGCCATTTTGCAATTGTTTTTCTTCTTTTTTTAAAAAAAAAAATATTCCTTTAATTTACAAACTAATATGCTTCTTTGTATTCAAGCATGTTAAAAATAACCCACTAACTCGTTTTTGGTTGGTGCATTTTGCTTTGGAAACAAAAAGCATAGAGCCACACAAAATTGCTAGTAGAGTGAACAGAGATGATTAATCTCAAGAAATGCATGCAATGTAACCCTATATACCAGAGCTGGGAAGCTGTGACCTCCCATCTCTCAGCAGCTGCAGCCAATAGGTAGATATTATTCATCTAACAACATCCGGAGAGCCACAGGTTGCATATCCCTGCTATATATGTTTACTCAGATGTAAATTCCATTTGAGTTCAGTTGGATTTACTCCTCAGTAAATGTGCATCCCCCTTGAATTCAGAGGTCTAACACATACAGCTAATTATTCTTGGTAATATGTTTGCATGTTGTTTGCTTGAAGGTACATTGAAAAGGGAGCAATTACAGCTATGTGGAGCAGGGTTTTTATACTGCCTGGGTTAAAAAGGTAAAGGTAAAGGTACCCCTGCCTGTACAGGCCAGTCGTGTCCGACTCTGGGGTTGCGCGCCCATCTCACTTAAGAGGCCAGGGCCAGCGCTGTCCGAAGACACTTCCGGGTCATGTGGCCAGCGTGACAAGCAGCATCTGGCGAGCCAGCGCTGCACACGGAAACCCCGTTTACCTTCCCACTAGTAAGCGGTCCCTATTTATCTACTTGCACCCAGGGGTGCTTTCGAACTGCTAGGTTGGCAGGCGCTGGGACCGAGCAACGGGAACGCACCCCGCTGCGGGGATTCGAACCACCGACCTGACGATCGGCAAGTCCTAGGCGCTGAGGTTTTACCCACAGCGCCACCCGCGTCCCTTTACTGCCTGGGTTAGTTATACATAAAGATGTATAGTATGGCTTGCATTAGGAGTGTAACGTTTTGAGCATTACATCTGTTTTCTGTGTTTCTGAAAAGAGTTCCTGCCAAAGTTTATATTCCCTTTCTTATTAATACGAATTTCAGATACTTTTTTACGTTATTTTGACAAGTTGTAAAAAATAATACGGAAAATCAGGTTCATGTTGTGTAGTACAACCCTGCTTCTGCACTGCCATTCCTTTCTGGCCACATTGCTACATAATTTAAAACATCATTATTTTTTAAAAGGTAGAATTGAAGGTAGAAATAAGCCCTACGTAAATGGAATCCAGTCTGTTTTCCTATGGCTTCTGGATGGTGTTCCAGAACTTCAAAAGTAGCCTCATCCCTAAAGGACAGACAGGGCCAATCAATGGGATAATAGCCAGAGAGTGGGGCTATAGCAGGCATTCCCAACCTTCGGCCCTCCAGATGTTTTGTACTACAATTCCCATCATCCCTGACCATTGGTCCTGTTAGCTAGGGATCATAGGAGGTGTAGGCCAAAACATCTGGAGGGCCACAGGTTGGGGGTGCCTGGGCTATAGCCACCTCCTAGACCAGTCTTGTGTGCTGACAGTCCCACAGGGCTTTTCACTGAACTCTTCAAACTCATGGCTTTTGCTTTGAGAGATGTATACTGCAGAGATAATACATACTGATCAGATCCTGGCCCAGCTTGGGATGATACTGTTTTTTCCTATTCTGATGTCCTGGAACACCCTCCAGAAACCACTAGAGAAAGGAGGATTTATTACCATGAATACCTGTTCTCTATATCTCCTGGAGGGCATTCCACCCATTCCCTGGGTTTCTGTTGAACACAGTATTTTCCTTAGACTTCTGCCTTGCCCCATGTGTGGTGCAAGAGGGCAGTGATTGCTGGGATTGTTCCCTCCTGCCCTATTTTCACCACTGCTGCCTGTTTCTGTGCAGAAAACTGGAAAACTGCCATTCATTTGCCCCTTTTCGATACAGCATCCATTGCACTAGTTTTGTGTTTTCAAAGAGGATGGCTGTCTGCGTGGCTTTGGGACAGAGGGGTTGCCTTTGCTTTTCCAGTCTGGTCCTGGAGAGCAGGGTAGCCCCTCCTGCTGGAGAGAATCCTCTTGAGTGCCCCTGGCTGCTATCCAGTGGGAAGGACTATTTCCAAAGGTCTGGAATGGCTTCTAAGCAGCACAGAGTGCAGGATTTCCTTTTTCTTGAAGCTTATTTGCTCAAATTTGGATTATAGGTTTTTGTTTGTGGTCTAAGAAAGATCGAGAGAAGACAACAAACTTTAAGGTTTTCTTATAAAGGTCACTCAAATCAAGCAAAACAAAAAATTTAAGGTGGAAACCTCTGATATATGATTTAAGTTAAAAACAACAAAGTACTGAAGCTCTATTCCAGATTGCTGCTGTTTTCCATCCAGATTGGCTCTTAACAGTATTTGGTCCTCTTCCAAAGTGAACTTTCCAGTGAACAGTTGTTATTATTGAAAATGCATATTAAGAAAACGGTTCTCAGGGAGGGAAAGTTACTTTAGATAAGCATCTATATTTAGCACAAGATCTGGTAAAAGTTGTAACAGTGACACCTCAGTTTTACATTGCTGTTTTGTCAAATAATTAATAATTATTAATTTTGTGACAGATGAATATATTTCCTCCATTATAAATACATGTTGAGCACATCATTCCTGGGCTATTGCATAAAAGAAATATAGAGACTTTAGACATCCCAGTAATCTAGGCCCTACTTAGCTAAGGAGAGTCTCATATCATATAGTTATTTTGTCACAAGTGGGGAAAACGCCACGTTTTAGTATCTCTGGACCTGCATATTTGTTTTCCCAAATCAAACTTGTTTATTCAAAATATTTCTATGCTACTTGTAATGTGGGAAATCCTCCCAAGATGCCATGGAAGTAAAATGAAACACAGTTCAACTGCAAAGACTAAAATAAACCAACGAAAGCATTAGCAGAATGCAGGAAAAAGAGACTAAAAGAAGCGGGTCTTCAGGGCTTTCCTGAACACCTGAAACAGAAATACATACCGTACATTGCTGATAAAAGCATACGCCTCTTATTTATCAGACTGCAAAAGCAGTCTGTTTTCAGTTGACATCTGAAGTCCTACAATGCAAGGGACAAACACAGCTCCAAGGTCAGATCATTCCACAGTCGGAGCCCTACAGTTTGTGTCCCCTCACTCCAAATCCTGGTAGGGAATGCAGACAGATTGCTGCCCATCTTAAGGATAGAGTTGACTGGTATTGAATGAGGCATCCCTTCTGCAGATATTTGGGCCCCAGGCTGCGTGGCAAGGTGAACATATTGAAAAAGTGCAGTGTTCCCAGTAGTATGGAAATTCAGCTGCAATTCTGCTTATAGCCTTCAGTGATGATTTATTGGTGCTATTAGCCACCTGTCTGAAGTATGTGACAAAATATTTGGTGAATTTAGTGCAGTGTCACTAGGTGGCAGTGACAACATAGTTTAGTAAAAGGGTTATGACTTTGAAAGAAATTTACTGGTTTTCTGAGGATTCTTAGCTATTCCTTTCTCCCACCTCCAAATTAGGTTGCCAGTTTATTTCTTGGCAGGGCCCCATGTCATAAACAGATGCACGATAGGCAAAAAAATCAAAAGGTGGAGTCCGTTTCATCACCACTTGTCCAAGTCTGAAAGAAAAGTTCAGTTGTTGAAACCTACAATGTAGCTTTTAAAGGCCAGAAGACCTGGCAGGGGAAGAAAGTGGTAGCAATCTGAAAACGTGACCAAAATGAGGTAAATGTGAAAGGTATTTTAAAGTTTTTATGGCACATATTCTGTTTTGCTAAGGAGGTTACATTTCCACTTAGAGCTCTTATACAAGTACTGTATAATTAGCATGAACATAAATGCAGGTTAGTTCAGTTGCTAATCATCATATGTTGTTGTTGTTGTTGTTGTTAATATGGTTATTGTTTTGTTCTTTGTTTCTTTTCCCACAGTGATGCACAGTGATTTACATTCAAACATTTTAAGCATTGTGTCTATTGCAAAAACATTGTGTCTAGCAACTTGCTATACTTTTACCCAAGAATAGCTACTTGCTACACTTTTACCCAAGAATAGCTAAGTGTAGCAAGAATTGCTACACTTTTACCCAAGAATAGACTCAAAAAACACATCAAAGTCTTAACAGCAATAAGCATTTCATATCATTTCCTTCCCTTTGTAAAATAACTTTGCATTTTCAATATCTCTAGTTAGTTTTTCAATGCTCTGGAATTGGGTGAATTGTACTGCTTTCATCACAACTATTTTTTAAAAAAATCTGCTTTTCTCTAAGGCTCCCACAGCTCATTCTCAAATGTTTCAGCAGGATGCAGAAGCTGCATCTCCACAGTTGCTTTCCTGATGAAAAGAATATCATGGAAATTGTGATCACAGTTTCTCATTTAGATAAGTAATTGTTCTTGTCAAGAGTGCTACAAGTGTATTATTGGTGAAAGATGCTCAGGATCTTTTAATACTGAAAACTTAATTTTAAGTTGCTGCTTACCAATCAGGAATTATATCAGCTAGGCCAATTTGGATAATATTAGATGGATCTGAAAAATGTTGTCTGATGATAGGAAAGCAAGTAAACTCCACAGGCTCGACATTACTTGATATGTCTCTCTGCTTGAGACTTAACCATTTCATATCCACAGACTTCTTGGTTTAGATGGGGTACTAGCACAGATGTCCTTGACTCCCCTTTTATTCAACCTACTGTCTCTAGAACTAATCATAGAAGCATTTAAGGTTCAACTAGATGCAACCTCTGTTGTTGGAGCTCTGGTGCCTTTTTCTTTCTCAAAAACCACCCACTATTTGGGGGAAGGTTGGATTGGAGCATTCCTTGCCCTAGCCACTCTTGCCTCTGACCCTGCCCAACACTGGCATGAAGCCCCCCAAAGAAAATGCAGCCTTTGGGCTGAAATAAGTTCCTTAGCCCTGTTTGTTCAAATGTCTGCATGTGTTTTAACCTATGGTCTTACGATCAATGTTTGGGAACTCCAACCAACGAGCTCCCTTAAAGCAGTCTTAAAATCAAAGAACTAAAATAAATAATAATAATAATAATAAACTTTTTCAGGAGTAAGGGGCTGGTGGTCCATACACACCCAAGCCATCACTTTCATACATATCCAGCAGAAGATAGATGCCTACAGTAAAGTTCTGGGATTTAAAATTAATTATGTTGCACCAGTGAATATTCTCTCTTAACTCAAAGCACTTATTTAAAGCAGCTGTTCAATTATTCATGGCTAACCTCCCATGGGAACCGTTTGGGACTCAAAATGACTGCAAAATATAGCAGAACCTGTTAAAATGGATGGATGGCATTAGGAAAGACATGGAATTGTGGCATTCTCTGAATTGGTCATGGATTTAAAAAAAGGATTATGGCAGTTCAATAATAATTCTTTCTGAATTGTTACATCTGTTTCAGGCTCATCCTATTGATACACACCCAAAAATGTTCATATCATATTTGACCATTCATTTTGTACTGCCTAAAAAAATAGCAAGATTTGTCTTGTCTTAGACATTATTGGGATACCACCCATCTTAAAATGATACCATGCAGCTTTAAAAAAAAAAATCCTGCAGATTGAAAGTCTGCATTCAGACAACACATGGTTTGTTGGTAGGAGAACATGCCGCGGCAGATCTTTGGCTCAGATACTACCCCTTCCCATTCCCTCATCTGCATGCAAAAATAGGAAAAGTTGAACCATTGATTTGCAGTCTGAAACAAATAGATTCAAATTTTGTCTGAATGCAAACTCTGTTTAATTAACAATATCAACCCCACAATGTGATCCTTGTTTGGTGCCAAATGGTGGTTTGATTCTGGTTTGATGCTCAGGTTTGTTAGCAAAGTAGAGCTTACACACATCACGGTTTGCCATATTGTGACAAAATAAACCATAAACTAATAGAGAGGAGAAGCATGAAACCCCAAATCTTACTACATCACATTTGTTAAGGTCTTATTTAATGTAAGGCAGGGTTACATCTTAAAGCAGGCCAGTGTGGTGAGCCAGTGTGGTGTAGTGGTTAAGAGCAGTGGACTCATAATCTGGTGAACTGGGTTTGATTCCCTGCTCCTCCACCTGCAGCTGCTGACCTTGGGCCAGTCACACTTCTTTGAAGTCTCTCAGCCCCACTCACCTCACAGAGTGTTTGTTGTGGGGGAGGACGGGAAAGGAGAATGTTAGCCGCTTTGAGACTCCTGAAGGGGAGTGAAAGGCGGGATATCAAATCCAAACTCTTCTTCTTCTTCTTCAAATGCCTGGAAATGGAAAAGAAATCTGCAGAAGGTAAATAATAATGTGATAGCCTAGATTCAAAATAACACAGATCTTATTTTAAAAATTAATAGCCTATGTATAAAACCTGTGTGATGTATATAGATAATACCTTTAGCACTAGAAATTTAACCAGTCTTTCCACTTAGACTGTATCCTGCCACTCCACATCAAGTGTTCTAAAATCTGGGGAAGTTTCAAATGATCAAAATCGGCCAAATTAAGTGGAAAAGTAATAATAATAACAATGATGACAAGCTGTGGCAGAAGTTAATTGTAACATGCATATGTTTCCCTTAGACAGCTCTGTTTAGATAAGTGGACAGAAATTTATATTATTTTCAGGGACTAAGAATGTGATTATATATATATAATTACACAGAGTAAAACTGCACTTAATTTCCAAGTATAACTAGGAGGTCAAGTTGTAACTGATCAAGGCGGTTACTGACTTTAGAATAAATCTTTAACAAAATTCTGCATTTCAACTGTTGTAATAAGGAATACAATGTATACAGCTGCAGGAACAAAGCTTAGGTACCGTATTAGTATGTGTGTGTGTGTACAGCCTCAAAAGTAACTAAACACTGGCTGTAAAATTTCAGCTATTTGCGGAATTTGCATAACATCTGTCTGAATTCTTCATTTTAATTCCTTTTCCTCAGCCAAACCGTACAAGCAGTTAGTGCATTCCTTGATATATAATCAAACAGCTAATTCTTGCTGAAGGCGCATTAGCACTGCAGACTTCTGTGCCCTGGGACTTAGCTTAATGATATTTGCTTTAGGCAAAGTTATCAATGTATTAAAACTATTGATGATGCTAACAAATATAGCCACTCTCTAAGTGTATGGAATGGATAAGGAACAGCAGACTTGGGGGCTGGATGCAGCCCTCCAGACCTCTTTCTCTGGCCCTAAGGGCTCTCACCAGGCCAGGCTCCCTCGCCAGGCTACATCTCACCTCCCCAAGCCACACCCTTCACTGGCCCTGCTCAAAACCCTCTTTGAGTGCTTTTGCCTGTACAGTGACAATGCCTTATGTTGACCTGGATCAGGGATCGGCAACCTGCAGCCCATGGGCCACAAGCGACCCACGGGGGTTGTTTAAATGGCCCATGAGCTGCCTCCGAACTGAGCCGCCCACTCGGCAAGCCCCCTTGCGTTCGCTTCCGCGGTGCCGAAAATCACATCTGCGCAGAGGCCAGAAGAGGCTGAAAATCGCATCTGCGCAGATGTGATCCGGCCCATGGAGCGATTTCCAAGGGAGTGAACCAGCCCTGCCGACCCTGACCTGGATGAAAGGGGTATGTGTGTTGACATCTCTGACCTTTGCAGGGCTGGAGTACAGCCTACTTTACAAAGGAAAGACCCTATCCATTCATCCTCCCCCTTGTTCATTTTGCTGTGCCCACCATTGGCAAGAGGCTCCTGGAAGGTTTTCAAAAGGAAATGCAGCCCTTGGACCAAAAAAGGTTTAATCCTCCTTGATTGTGATAGGCAAGATAGAGTAAAACAAATATCATGTAGTTTTAAGTCATCTGTTTGGCAGCTGAGGTCAGTTATGATTTGGACTGAGATGTTTTATGTAGCAATACATTAAACACATAAGATATGATAAGTGCCCAGATGTTTATGCACAGGAGACCTATGTGATGTGCATATATTTGTTCAAGAAAACTGGGACAGCCTACTTATGTTTTCTTGTTATTTTCTGACAGATTAACCAATTCGTTACTGACAAAGGATTCTGTTCTGTTAGGCTGGGATGGGGGACCTTTTTCAGCTTGAGGGACCCATTCCCTCATGGAGAACCTTTCGAGAACCAGAGGCAGACATGGTTAAAGGCAAAAGTAGGTGGAGCAGTTTCCGATATCTGAAGAAGTGTCCATGCACAGGAAAGCTAATATCAAGAATAAACTTAGTTGGTATATAAGGTGCTACTGGACATACATATATATGTTTCGACTGCTTCAGACCAACATGCCTACCTACTTGAATCTAGTATTTTTACAACTTATTTTCTCAGTTGTGAAGTGTCAACATGGCTTTTTTTTTCTTCATTTCGCCCAACTTAACTACTAGAAACTATAAAAAGCAGAGATATTGACCTAGTGAAATGAATACACAGCGATTTTTTTGTATTTCTTTTGAAAGGTTTTATGAATAGAATGCATAGAATACCAGTTTGTACGAGCTATAAATATAAAAAGTAGAACAGCACTGGGATGCCAGAGATGTAGGAAACCTTTGGGACACCTCTGTACCCAGCGGCTTTAGCAGTTTCAAGTGCTTACTCATTCCTGCCACAATTGTTGCAGTGCCCAGTTTTGAAGCCAGATGGTCCATATTTCCTGTGGCAAAGCTCTTGGCAATGGTAATGGCTGTTGCAGCCAACGCCGCCTAGAGCTCTCAGCTTTTTATTGTGTATTGCTGCTGCCTCCTTCTGTGGGTATGGCCAGGCTCTTGGGATGCATGAATGCTGATGCCTTCAGACATGAGGTAAACATTTCCAAAGGGATTTGAGTGATACAAGAAAGAATCCTGCTTTAGTAAATGGGAATCATCTGTGGGCTTCATGGGGATCAGATTTACAGTATAATCATCATAAGAATGTGCTAAAAACCTTTTATAAAGATGTAATATGAGGAGAAAGTGAGGAAATGAGCTACATGTAACATGAAGTGGCCACACAGCGCCTCTTGACAGTGGTTGTCAACATATCGGTTGGCCTTACCATCATTGTGTTATAGCCGACAAAGTTCCAGTGTGAGTAGACCCATTGAATTTAATGGATATGACTAGTTTCTGCTCTGAGGGATTTATTTTACAAATTAATAAATTACTTCACAGACTGAAACCTTCAAGTATGGATGTGGAAGTCCTGAATGAGTGGGTCTTTCTCTGAAGAAGACAGCTTTTTTTCCCCTTTCACACACAAAGCAGTTTAATCACTTGAAGTTTATGAGGAAGTGATCTGCAAGGGAAACTCAGTGCTCTGACCAGATTCTGCTGCCAGCCAGGCCACATGCAATTAATTACCCACATCAGCTTAGCCTTCTCATTTACAAATCACTGCTTGTTTGCTCTCTCTCTTTATTTTTACTGTATTTATTGCACACTTATACCCCACTGTTCCTATGAAGAGATCAGAGTAGGGTTCCGAGCAGTTTGCCAGGCCAATCCTGCTTAGCTGGAACAATAGAATCATTATTGTATGCCTATGTTCATTTTCTAGGCTTTAGTACATTGAGTTTTAAGAAGAGCAATTAAGGAAAGATGAAATAATACAATCTCAGCAAAACTGTGTTACTTCATCTTCTGAGTCTGCTGGAAAAAACAAACCCCAAACCCAAATATGTTGATCCTAAGAGGAGTTAAAAACCATAGGGGCATTCTCTGGTAAATATAGATTCTGGCAGTTTCTCAAAATAAACCTTGGAGAGATTTATAACACAGATTGCTCCAGTGTAATCGCATTCCCAGATAACAGTGCATTATGCTTTCTGTAATAGCAGAAACAATGAGGGTTACACAGGATTACCTTAGTTCTCTCAAACTATAGATGAAGTGGAAAGCCTGTGTCTCTCCATTTCAAACTGCGGGGGGGGGGTTGACTGATGAAAGCTTATACCCCTTACAGAAAAAAAAATTATTTTTTACACTCAGAAAAATGTCATGTCAGGGAGAAGACTAAACAAGTATGGCTAGGACATTTATGCATGACATCAATTTTTCTATGTGAGATGGGAATTGTGAATGTCTTCACAATCTGGTGTGGTACAGTCCAGATGCATATTTACCATTTCATTCCTATTTTTTATAATTGATCTCTCTCTCTCTCTCTCTCTCACACACACACACACACACACACACACTCCATCTCAGTAATTTATTAACAAGAAAGTTTTCAAACTCTACAGAAAGGACAAGCCCAAAGGACTTTGCTGGTGTCCAAGACCTGTTAATTTTCTGTTTTATCTTATATAGTCGTACCTTGGTTTCAAACAGCTTAGTTCTCAAACGTTTTAGCTCCTGAACGCCGCATACCCAGAAGTGACTATTCCGGGTTGCGAACTATTTTTGGAAGCTAAACGTCTGACAGGGCTTCCACGGCTTCCAATTGGCTGCAGGAGCTTACTTCAGCCAATCAGAAGCCACGCTTTGGTTTCCAAATGTTTTGGAAGTTGAATGGACATCCGGAATGGATTCCATTTGACTTCCAAGATATGACTGTACCAACTTATATATAACAGAAACTACTCTTGTTTAAACTAGAATGATTTACCTTTGCGTATAGACATCTATTCCTGTATGCGACAATATAACAATGCTACCCCCCCTTTCATTGCAGTTGTTATAGAAAACCATTTGCTGTGCAGCATTTATAACATATTCTACTTATTGCTTTGGAAGCTGGATCCTTAAGCTGGTGAAAACCTGGAGCACTTTGAGTTTAAGCTGCTTTATCCTATTGAAATCAGTGGTTGTACACTGGCTCCCTTCCAAGTCCTCTTTTGTAGCAACTGGATTTGAACCAACTGCTGAGACTATTTCATTCCCTACAGATATTGCCATTTCAAATATACCCTGCTCCTCCTCCTCATGAAATAGTTGAAGGCCAAGAGGTTTCAATTTTTGGTTGCGTTTTGATCTGAGGAAGGCACTGTGCACATTCCACAAGGAGAAGTAATGTCTAGGATTCATTAAACCATTCAGTGAAGCTGACCAGCGGTATTGAGCAAGAGAGGGAAATGATATAGAAATGTTACCAAATCTAGCTTGCATGCTATTAGCAGAGGTGCATGTGCCTGGCAGCCACTGGGAATTCTGCCAGAGTCTGATGCAAGTATATAAAGGGCTCAATGGAACCCCCACAGTCCAACATTCCACCCTGCTTGTGGTTTTGCTTCCTGTGTGCTGAAGTGCTGGCTTCTGTTGCAGCCTGAAGTTCGTTTCCCAATTTTGGCTTTTAAGTGTGTAAACATCCCCAGTTTCAGACTTCTCTGGCAATTAGTGTGCCTTGGTGCCTTGGTTCAGCTTTCTGGTTGTGTGGAACAGTCTCTTTCAACATGGCGCCCCCCAGATGCTGCTGGATTCCAATTCCCATCTTTCCGAGCCAGCGTAGCCAATGGTTAGGGATGTTGGGAGTTGTAGTCCATAATATCTGGAAGGTTACAAGGTCAAGGAAGACTGCTGCAGAACTACCTTAACCACAGTGAATACACTTGGTGTTCTCTCTTTCGAGGAAGAGGTAGGCAATGGTTCCCTTTTGTTAATTCTGTATGTGTCATGGTGGGTAGTAGTTATGCTGTTCAGCTTTGTGGGGCTGTGGCAATAATTTGTGACACAGTCAGAGTTTCTGTTATGAAGAAGCATTGCATTGCACATTTTCTCAGTACAGTGGTACCTCAGGTTAAGTACTTAATTCCTTCCGGAGGACTGTTCATAACCTGAAACTGTTCTTAACCTGAAGCACCACTTTAGCTAATGGGGCCTCCTGCTGCCGCCACACGATTTCTGTTCTCACCCTGAAGCAAAGTTCTTAACCCAAGGTACTATTTCTGGGTTAGCGGAGTCTGTAACCTGAAGCGTATGTAACCTGAAGCATATGTACCACTGTAGTTGAGGTGCCTTGAAGTATGTACCTAATGTAATTTTCTAAGAAATGTGGAAATATGCTAAGAATTTTGATGGCATTATGAATGTGTTCTTGAAGATCAAGCATGTTTAGATATAATAGTTTTTCTGTCTGGTGGTAAAGTTATTATTACCAAAGTTAACCATACATTGAAATTTCTCTTTCCTCCTTATTTCATAACATTTCTTTTCATAGATCAAAATCCACATAAGTGCTTAAATACGGGATTCCATGTGCCCAGCAATAAATTTGTACACCTCCCTCTTATCATCTGCCCTGATGGAATTGCATAACTTATTTTTTCAAAGCAGTTGTGGGAGCAGAGAAGAGCTGTTGAGCAGGGTCTTAAAAACTGTGTGCAAGTGGGCACACAGCTGACACATGGGTGTTCAATACGCTGCATAATCTTATCCTCTATTTTTCAGAAAATGGGGGGACATACTTTCCAGAAGTAAAACGCAATCCAGGAAAATACATACAATGTTGTCCTGATCCTGTTAAAAAGTGGCTGAGAAGACTCAAGGACAGTGGAAAGATTCTGCTATTGATTACCAGTTCTCACAGTGACTACTGCAGGCTTTTATGTGAACACACCTTAGGGTAAGTAGAATGCTTCCATCATTGTTGTTTTCATTTAGACTTTATCTTGCAGTTAGCAGGGGGAAAAGGAATGAAAAAAGTAAGAAATGGGTGCATGGTGATTTAATGCTGAGTACATTTGTATCTTAAATTGTGACTAAAAATCATAGGGGGCTAGTTCACCCATTGCACTCTTAATGATGGCCAAAATTATTGAGATAGAGGAGCAACCTCCCACTATCTGTTTTTATTTTATTTGCTGAAATGCAGCCATAAGTGGCATGGAGTGGAGGAAGAGGGGGAAATTTCACCCATTCCCCATAGGCCATTTATGATGTTGTTGCTGTTGTTCAAAATCTGGTGTTTTTCTTCACACAGAGGAAAATATACAGATACACCAACATTTATTTTAGCCAATTTCTAGTGTCTGACAGATGTAGTTTGGGGTGAGGTGGGAGACTTCTTAGCTTCTCTAGGATTCCTTTTTCTTCCTATCAAAAGCAGCCAGTTCTGGATTATCAGTCTGGGTCTCCATGGTGCTTGGTGCCATACTGAGGGAAGGTGTGGTTCCAGCCACCCTAAAGGAGAGGGAGTTTTTCAACCCCTTTTAAAGAAACTAATCTGGATCCAGCATATTGAATAATTACTGTCCAATGTCAAAGTAGCCAACAGCCAAAGGAGCTGTTGAGAAGAAAGCCTTTTGGGACTTAATCTTTGGCATTAAAAGAAACTTGCAGACAGGTCAGGGAGAAGAGTTAAGAGCCTCGGACACAAGAGCACCAGGTTGATGAACTATATTGAATTGACAGAAAAGACTGACAAAATCCGACACCAGGGAGAAGTGACGGTGGAAGAAGATTGGAAATTTTTAAAACATTATTTAGTATAATATTGTATAATTAAGGAATGTTGGGAGATGGTGGAATGGATTTATATGACTTTAGTTGAAATATGATAAGGATTTAAGATTTAAGATTTTAAGATTTAAGGGTTCAAGATTTAAGGGTCTTTTTTCCCTCTTTATTAGATTGAAGTATAGATAATTTTTAAGATGTTGATGGGAAGATAAGGTTAAAATGAAGCAGTGAAAGATGGAAAGAATTTGCTGACTTAATTATTAACTGGAATACAAAAAAGGGGGGTGGGAGGAAGTCGAGGAAATAAGTCATTGAAGAATAGAATTGTGAAAAAATGGAAGGGTTTTTAAATGTTTTTGTTCTTTTTCCAGTAGGGTGGAGGTGTTGTTTTATGTATTTTTAAAAAAAAAATTCTATTTTTATTTTTCTCTTTTTTATTGTACCTTTTCTCCTCTTTCTTTCTTCTGTAATTATTAAACTTTTAATAAATATTATTTTAAAAAAACAAAACAAAGTAGCCATTCTTGTGAAGGGTGCTGGAGCAGGAAGTGGTGTTCCAGCTCCAGGCAGTTTTGGATCGCGCTGATTATTTGGAGCCAGCCCAATCCAAACTTCAGCTTGCTTTTGAGATTGAACTTGCCATAGCCATCCTGGCGAACCACCTTCTCCAGGAAAGGACACAGGAGAGCAGCCCTGTTGATTATTTTGGACATCCCAGTGGCTTTTAATACCATCAGCTGTTCATGTATTTTATTTATATTAAACAAATAAACATATGGCTTTATAACCCAGTCCTATATGCAAGTAAGCACAATTTAATCCAATTAGTTGTACATTGAGTAGTGGGCAGAAGATTGCAGCCTAAGTGAACAACAGCATGCTAAATCTAGATGTGTTGAATTGGTTTGCTAGCTTCCATTGCAACTTCCAATTAAATTCATGAGTAGATTCAACTGGAAAATATTAAACTGGAAAGGTGAAGGGCGGGGGAAAGTCAGCATTTTCCTTGCTTTTCCTATGTACAGTAAATTGATTCACACAGAAGTTATTTCTTTTCTCCTTTAGTTTTGAATTTTTGCACTCAGAATACTGCATTCCTTAAATCTTTTCCAGATGCTTCCTTTCTTCAGTCCTCTGCAGACATTCATTGTGCATATACTGAATGTGGGGGAATGAACAGGGTCATGGTGTCAGATATCGTCCTGACCTATGTGCATACTAATTATCTGATTATGAATATTATATATCATAATAATATTGTGCTACATTGTCATGCTGACCATAAACAAATCTAGAAAATAGAACAGACACCAAGTTGAACCTCAGAACAAGGACATTTCTGCACTTTTTGCAGTTAGTTTACACATACTTTCCCTTAGCCAACAAACAAATCTCTCTGTTTTAAACCATATTTCCAGTGTTGTTGGAATGAAAGTCTAATTTGTTGACGCTTGTACAGGATATTTTGCATATCTCTGTAAAGAATATGACCCTTTTGTGTGTGTGTGTCAACGTTTCTTCATTAATAATAGGACCTAAGGAATAATAGTACTCTACACTGGAGTTTAGCTGTTGAATGCAATCCATAAAATCTAAGAGAGAGATGTATGTTCAGTTTAAATAAAGCGCGCAACTCCCATTGATTTCAGTGTGGGGTTTAAGTGAGTATAACTTTCCCTGGATTGTGCCCAAGGTATATAAATGCTACCATTTGCTTATATCTCATATTATTAAAATGTATTGTCAAGTATTTGCCTACTTCAGCACTCAATATTTTTCAGATTTGATTACCTGACTAAAAGTATTATATATCATAAGCATTTCACATATGGAGTTAATTTTAGGGATTAAATTATTTATTTTTAGTCAGAATAAGAACTTTAGTCATTTCTGATGCTTGTAAAACTCATTTGTCTGCTTGTTCTTATATTACCTTCACATTTGATTAGCAATCAAAACTCATGGGGATTTTTTTCAGGAGTATGGCAAACATGATCTAGTGTTGCAATGAAGGTGTATTTCATAAATTTCTTATGTAAATGATATTCTCATGCATATAGAAAACAGAAATTATTCCTAAACAAATATTTATGAAACCCTAACAACAACAACAAAAACCCACCCCTAATTCAGGTGTGGGCATGTCTTAATTAGTTGAGCTTCTTTATACTAGGGCAAATATCTATTTAATTCCTTAAAATGCATTTCGATTGTTTTGTTTTTTATCATTGTCATAGGAATGATTTTGAAGACCTTTTTGACATTGTAATCACAAACGCCCTGAAACCAGGTTTCTTCTCTCAGCCACCAGATCAAAGACCTTTCCGAACACTTGGTAAGCTTGAATAATATTTAAACATTTAAGCCACTTTGATAAACAAGAGCACATTGAGCAGATTGCAAATAACATACAGTAGTACCTCGGTTCTTGAACATAATCCATTCTGGAAGACCGTTTGACTTCTGAAACATTCAAAAACCGAGGCGCAAAGGGCTGGCTGCAAGTTCAATGGAGAAAATTGAAAAAAAAGCAACGGAAGCCATTTGACTTCCGAGGCATGTTCGAAAATGGAAGCATCTACTTCCTCTGCTTTTGGCATTCGGCTTCCAAAACATTCAGCTTCCAAGACGCTCGAAAACCGAGGTACCACTGTATTTAATTGCATAAAAATAAATAAATTCAAGCCTGACAGGCAGAATATTCCAAATCAGGCTTCCTCAACCTCGGCCCTCCCGATGTTTTGAGACTACAATTCCCAGCACCCCTGACCACTGGTCCTGCTAGCTAGGGATCATGGGAGTTGTAGGCCAAAAACATCTGGAGGGCCGAGGTTGAGGAAGCCTGTTCCAAATCATAGGCACCATCACTAAAAGGACTCTGTGTTAGGTATGCTGTGGTATTATGAACAGAATGGTGTTGGTGTAGTCACTCTGGTGACTACAAGCCATTTCGCGCAACACACGAAAACAAACTGGTGAGTGTGCTTTCAAGAGGGAAATGCAGCCCATCATTGTTCTATGATGAGTGTCACTATATGATATATGTGTTTGCAAATGCATTCTTGTTGCCTTAAGCAGTTTTTTTCTGTACATCTTGATGTACACCTCCAAAAATGAAATGCATGAAGAGCCCCTGGAAATATAAATAATTGCCCTAACCCTAACTCCACTTATCCGGGAATAAGCCCCATTGAACCACTTAGATATGGTTACGATTGCACTGTATTTTGAAAAAGATGACTGGCATTTTAAAGGAAAGTAGGATCAGTGCTCCCCAATGAAGCATTTCCCCCCTAATTATGTTGAAATTACCTGAGTATGCAATCAGAGTTGGAAACCATATCTCATAGCAAGCTGTGTACTTCACCTTGCTTCACTATGCATTTCTAAATCAGGTACACTGCTCTACCTTTCTACTAAGCCAGGGGTAGGCAACATGGCACCCTCCCTGGTTGCACTACAACTCCAGTCAGCCCTGTGAATAGTCAAGAACAATGGCATTTGTAGTCCAACAGCACCTGGAGAACACCGTGTTGGCTACCCCTGCACAAAGAAATACAGTATTTATTGGGGTTTCCTTACATGGGTTTAAGTGGCCATTCTCTGAAACACCCTCAACAAATGACATGCCACTTTTGCAGAGAAAGTTTTCATTTCACATGCTTTCCCTCTTAGACTCTCTATCTTTTAATAACCTTTTAACAGTTGTCATAAAACAATAGATAAATAGAAAACAATTAACAAGTGGAAAACCACATAAATATTAGGTAAATGGAAAACCAAGAAATAAGATACTAAAATAAATGTCTCAAGTTTGGAATCTGATATGCCCCGTGGCTGTTAAAAGCTGGTATTTACTAAGACTGTGTACAAAGGACAGGGATCTAGTTTCTGTGAGATTTAGCAGCAAGTGAAGGAGCTATTGTCATGCACAAATCTGTGCTTAATATTATCCTGATGTTGTATAGGGACAGACATGTCCATTTCAGTTTCTCTTTTCCTCATTTTTTTCCTATCGTAAATTCAGTTCTCCATACTTCTGCAGCAATTTGCAAACGTTTTTATATTATGTTCACAATGTATGTGTTTTCGTGTGCATTGATTAGAGAAATGAGAAGAGCTGATTTCAAAGGATAGCTAGCTGTGTTTTCGGTGCACATATTGGTTTGAAATAAGTGTGAATTAGGTAGCTTCTTACTAAAAGGCAAGCAAAATCTTATTTCTCCCCACATCCCTATACTAAAGGTAAAGGTACCCCTGACTGTTGGTCCAGTCATGGATGACTCTGGGGTTGCGGCCCTCATCTCACTTTACTGGCCGAGGGAGCCAGCGTACAGCTTCCGGGTCATGTGGCCAGCATGACTAAGCCGCTTCTGGCGAACCAAAGCAGCACACAGAAATGCCGTTTACCTTCCCGCCAGAGAAGGTATTATTCTTCCCGCCAGAGAAGGTATTATACCTTCCTGCCAGAGAAGGCCTATTTATCTACTTGCACCTTGATGTGCTTTCAAACTGCTAGGTGAGCAGGAGCTGGGACCAAGCAACGGGAGCTCACCCCGTCGTGGGGATTCGAACCGCCGACCTTTCGATTGGCAAGCCCTAGGCTCTGTGGTTTTGACCACAGCGCCACCCGCGTCCCTCCTATACTGGTATGACATAATTTCATATAGCCTGCATGGAGTTCAAGCTTGATAGGATTCTAGGAATCTAGAAATAAATGGTCCTGGATTTAATTTACATACAGCCCCTTCAAGGTGGGGATTTATTGTGGGACAAGAATACAGACATGATACAGGCTCCTTTTCTCAGAGACGACACATTTCCTTCTCTTAGAGACAGAGATGGGAGGGTTAAATACTATCAGCCTAAGCACAATTTCCCCAATCAAATTAGAAGCACCTCTCCTGGAAACTGCATTAAAGGATTGGGCTTTTTTATCATCATATCAATCACAGATTTCCCAGAGTGACATGTAGTTTTGCTGTTATAAACAGATGGTAATAAGCATTTCAATCAGCCATTTGTATTTGCTTTAGGTTTTTCCCCATAGAGGAAACAGTATCTGGAATATGCGTGTAATTTTAGATCAGGAAAATTGTAGAGTTAAATGCCTCCAGGTTCTCTGTGCTTCCCTGGACAAATGATTATCCTCTCGCTGGTGTGCATTTAATGAAGAAAAAGTAGAAAAATCACAGATTTCCAGGCTTAGCATGTAGTATGACCCTAATTTTCTACTAGAGAGAGTTTACTCTAGGGCAGGGAAGTAGGTTTATCATGTGTATAAGAAGAAATCAGCATTTTTCCTCTCTCCCTGTCTTGGCCACATGCACACCACGGTGCACTGATCGTTATGCAGAATGGGTTCCCTATGTGTGCCTTTCACAGATGCAACTGATTGTGCTCCTCTCCTGGGGAAAATTTATTCTTAAGTTTCTTGTGGGTCAAGATCCCTGGGAAGAGAGCAGCAGCTAGGTGAGGGCATGGAAGGCGCACAAACAGCCACAGTGCTGTGGTGTCCACAGGAGGGCAAGGTAGGAAAGTATGAGAGTGCCATTGAGAGCCATTCCTTTGTGCAAAGGCTCACCACATGGAAGGTGAGGATAATCAAGAAGGGATCTTGTATTGGGTATTTACCTTCTTATTAGCCATTTCTTTTTGTATGTCTCTCTGTGTGTGCGCATGGCCACAGGAAATTGGGGAGATGAAAACCCTTGATAGAGAGTACTAGTCTGAACTGAAGTTCACTGACAGTTGTTAATCTACTTCCAAATATCCCATAATGAACCAGAGAAAAAAAATGCTGTCATAAGCAGACAGCCTGTGTTCTGCCAAGCAGGAAATCAGAGATACTGAAAGGGCAAGGAAGTTGCCCATTGCCTTCTTCATGCAAAATTATTTTTACAACATTTCTCATTGAAAAATGAAGTCCTGCAAGTAGGAAACTGGGGTAAGCAAGATGTTGCAGATGGCTGAAAATGAAATAAACAAGCATGTTATGTGAGGGAGGGTGTGTACATACAGGCGAACACACAGTAACTGAGTTAACTGTGAGACAAACTGCCTCCCAACTTCAAATATGGTGATCAATCAGGTGTGAAACATAGGCAAAACAATACATTGCATAAAACTACCCAGAGTAGTTTTATGGGCTATAAGTCCACCCTACACAACATTCTAAATATCTAGACTTCCCATTTCTGTAGACCCTAGCAGGCAGCTACATCAGGTTTATTGAGTCTCTGGAAAGGTGCCATACATACTGTGTGGGCCACATTTGGTTTAGAGGGTTATGGTTGTACAAAATTACTATCAAGTAAAAAGCAGTGCAAAAAAATAAGTAGATCACTGTGCGTAGAGTTCCCTTTTTTCTTCTTTTGAATTCCCCTAGCATTCCCCCTCATACCCTAGGGGATTACTTCTGAATCGGGAAGTGAATCTGAGAGGAAGTAAACACTATATCTGGTGTGTTTTTCTGCCTTTCAAAGACTGAAAAATTACCAAAGAGCAACAGCAGAACAGCCACAGTAATTTCTTTTAGCCAAGAACAGAGTTTCCTTTGTTTGCTGAAAAATGAGTAGAGAAATTGGTCACAAACTATTGTTAGCTGTATAATAGCAGATTTCTTCTGTAAACTTTAGAACTACAGATAGTGTGTGTGTCCCCCATTTACATGCATTCCACTCATGCATGATCACATTTACACGTGTCACTGTGAAATATGTAAATAAATGATTTGAACCAGGAAATGGAGACAAAACAGTGCAAAGAGAACTGGAGAGCGGGGAAAACACCACCACTCCAAGTACAGTGGTACCTTGGGTTACAGACGCTTTAGGTTACAGACACCACTGAACCAGAAATAGTAGCTCGGGTTAAGAACTTTGCTTCAGGATAAGAACAGAAATCACACGGCGACAGCGGGAGGCCCCATTAGCTAAAGTGGTATCTCAGGTTAAGAACAGGTTCAGGTTAAGAACGGACCTCTGGAACGAATTAAGTTCCTAACCCGAGGTATCACTGTATATCACTGCCCCAACTCCCTAACTCTCCTTGTCTTTCTTCTTCTTGGCCAGCGGAGCTGTCGCATGGAGGGTGCTCCATTCCTCTAGCCGTCCCTCACTTCCTTGCTCATTCATATCAGTTTTGTTCCTTGGGCAGGATCTGAGAGTCCATAGAGCCTCCTATCAGCCTTGCCCTCTCTCTCATCGCCCACACGCAGGCAGCAACATTAGTTACGCAGGCGGAGGGGGGGGGAGAGAAACTAGATAAAAGGAAGCAGTCTCCAGCATCTTCCAAGATGAACAGGGAGAGAGCCTAGAGGCCCTGCTGCAGCACTGGGCAGAAGGAGCCACCTAGCCACCAACACACTAACCCCAAGCTCAACTTTCCAGTCACCAGGGGCAGACAGGGTACATACGAAGAAGAGTGCATTGTCACCGAAGGAAGGCAGGCGGATGGGTGAGATCTGTCAAGAGAGAGCTGCTTCCCAGCCTCTCTCAACAGCACCCTCCCTACTTTACATGATTTCACCTATATGCATGAAGTCTGGGAATGTAAACCTCGCATAAGTGGGCGGAACACCTGAACACATACGGGATACTGCCTTTTGATTCATAGTGGCTGACAGAGGTTTAGTCCAGAAGTGAAAACTTTGTGATGATTAGGGTTATAGTTCAGCAACATCTGAAGGGCCAGAGTTTAGCAACCCCTGATATAAAACAATACAAATGTATTTCAATTAACTTGCAATCTAACATCAAGTTGGTTTAGAAATAAGCTGCACTACTTCCCTTTTTGTGAGGTGAGAAGGTTAGCTTGTTTACCTCTCAGTCCAACACAAGCAATGGGGAGTTCATTCATCATTCCCAACAAATATTTTGGTTAAAAATACAGGATGTTTTAAAGAGTTAGGGAAATGACTGCTGTAATGCATAAACCATTTCAAGTGTTGGGTGACTAGACGTCAGAATTGGAACTGTTGCTGAAATTCATTAAGTTGGACACTGGACTCAATGCTTCGATAAGACGCCTCAGATTTCTTCTTTTGCTTTTGTTTAGATTCAGGCAGCAAATGCTAAAGGTCAAAAACCTCAGAATGCATGACAGTTCATTTTCATGTTTGACACTTGTTTCATCAGTTTTTCCTTGTAGAGTTGGTCACCAGGATAGGATTAGTGTAAATTCTGATGCACTTGGCCTTGTGCTTTCCCCCTCAAAGTACCAATATTTTTCTAGAGAGCCAGTGTGGTGTAGTGGTCAAGAGCGGTAGACTCGTAATCTGGGGAACCGGGTTCACATCTCCGCTCCTCCACATGCAGCTGCTGGGTGACCCTGGGCTAGTCACACTTCTTTGAAGTCTCTCAGCCTCACTCACCTCACAGAGTGTTTGTTGTGGGGGAGGAAGGGAAAGGAGAATGTTAGCTGCTTTGAGACTCCTTCGGTAGTGATAAAGCGGGATATCAAATCCAAACTCTTCTTCTTCTTCTTCTCTCTCTAAGTTGATTCTTCATAATATTTAACTGATTATTCATAAGTAGGGATAGGGCCATCATAATTTACAGTCTTCCATGTGGTATTAGAGCTCCTTCACACTTCTTACATGGATATCATTGCTATGTAGGAAATTGTATCTGTATTTTGCACACACTTGTATACAATGAAATCAGGCATGTTTATTTCTGACTGATTGACTGATGAGTAATTTCTGTGATTCATTTTTCTATAAACTACCAGAAGTGGTGTACAAATATGAAATGTAGCATAATGGTGAACACTCAATTTGATAAAATTAAATCCAGAAGACAATGAAGTTAAGAAGCCATTGGAAAAGGTTCTCCACTTAGTCATTCCAGGAATTACATTAGAAAACTAGTTCTTTTCCAGAAGGTTAAATATAGCATTTAAAGAGAATTATACAAAACTTAACAGTATTATACATATCTAAGGCTAAGTAATATGTTTAGAATAGTACCGGTATGTATTGGAGCACTATGGTAGAAGCAGCTGATTTTTTTCTGCACATTTTTGTGGAACTGTTGTACTATAGAGACATTCTGAACAAATATAAATATGAAACTTATTCAGTTAATTTGTATCATTACAGACACATGGAGCGTTGTAATCTGTAGTATGTTAATGGCTGAAAAAATAATGGCTTCTCTGAAGTGGAAAAAACAAACACTACCATTGATAGCATTATGCAATGCTCATGAATAAAAGCACAGCTACTGTTCATAAACGTTTAGGAAAGGAAAATGCTATGCAATTATTTATAGCTCTCAGATCTCCGATTCCTGCATACCTGCTTGCCTGTCAACTTTTCAGCATGGTTGGAAACCTCAGTTGGCTTTGGGTTTCCGCAGAAAAAAGGATATATGCACATATGATAAGGGACATAAAGCATACTTGCAAATGTCATACATGGCAATATTTGTGAAGGAATTCATTTTGTGTGTAGCATTCCTGAATGACTACTTTGTCCGATCCAAAATTGTACTCAGGAGAGTGATT
Source organism: Podarcis tiliguerta (assembly GCF_965153285.1). Classification (NCBI taxonomy): domain Eukaryota; kingdom Metazoa; phylum Chordata; class Lepidosauria; order Squamata; family Lacertidae; genus Podarcis; species Podarcis tiliguerta. The sequence continues at coordinate 67,344,478 of NC_139536.1, read as the reverse complement.
GGTGTGGGTGAGTAAATATCCTTGGGAGCAAACCATTACAAGAGTTGTTAAAGAACCATCCTCAACCCATAGACCCGAGATCAAAGTAGAGCAGCAGTAGCTTATCAATGCCTTGTCTTGATATTGAAAAGAAGCTTTACTGCAGCACTTGAGCTCTTAGTGTCAGTGCATTAAATATATAATTCATTCTGTCAGGGACTTGAATTCACTTAGTTAGATTAATGCAAAGATTGGTTAGGTTTAACTAGAAAAAAGTTACTGTTTATTTATTGAAAACCTTTAAGGCAGTTGAGTAAAGTCATTCTCAGGAATTTTATTGGCATGCTTTAAGTGATCTGAACAGATAGAAAATGCTGGGAATTTGGAGCAGTCATTCCAGGCCTGATCCTCTGCACTGTAGCGGTGCAGCCCTATTTTTGCACAATAGCACAGGAAGTGATCGGACCATGACAAGGGAGGAGCTTGCACATGTTGCTGCATGGCAAATTTCTGTCTGTTGGAATTACCAGATGACGCTAACAACCATGTAGGACGATAGCCATGAGTAGCCTCTGACCATTTGCTTAGGGTTACTCCTCTGCAGCAGCGTGGAAATCCATGCAGCATTAACACTGCTGAGGGTGGGGTGCTGCTGTAGAGCTGGAGGATTCCTGCATCAGCCACAAGTACTCGCAGGTGTCAGCAACTTTTTTCAGCCGTGGGCCGGTCCACCATCCCTCAGACCATGTGGTGGGCCGGACTATATTGGTGAGGGGGGAGAGCAAATTCCTGTGCCCCACAAATAACCCAGAGATGCATTTTAAATAAAAGGACACATTCTACTCATGCAAAAACACACTGATTCCCAGACCGCCCATGGGCCGAATTGAGAAGGCGATTGGGCCACATCCATCCCATGGGCCTTAGGTTGCCTACCCCAGCACTAGAGAGTGCCCTGGCCACCTCAGATATCTTGACATGAGAGGGCTGTGAGTGAACCAAGCTGGTTGGGGTAAGAGTGGTGGGTGAAAAAATGTGACAGCATTGGGTTTGGACAGGAGTGATGTCACTGTTGAGCCTGGCAATGAGGGCAACACTGATAGGCCAGGGAGGAGTGAGAAGCAGCCACAGCATCACAGAAAGAGTTGCAGGTGCAGGAATCAGTGGGTAGAGTCAGGGCTCAGGAGGGAAGTTGGCTCCTCGGCACAACCCATTGAGCCCCCTGGGAAAGCTGGGAGAGGGACAAATGAAGGCAATTAGGACATTTCCAGTAGCAGGCTGGGCTTTTTCTAGCCACCAGCATATTCCCAGGATTTGCAAGGCTGAGAAGCATCTGCAAGGGAGTATGTTGTGGATAAAGTGTACAGGGTGTGTCGGGAACTGAGCTTGCTGATAAAGCCCCTTTTCAATTTTTCTGGTCTCTGTTCTAGTTCTTTTCTTTTCAGAGGTTGAGGAATTTACTCTCATCATTTGCCAGCCTTCCATATTCTATTGCACAATGCACTCTTTTTAGCTTCATTTTGTTCCAGCTTATTTTTATTTTCCTATTGATTTAGTTATTAATTTTTTTATACTGCCCTTCATCCGAGGATCACAGGGCTGTTTAAAATATGAAAACACAAACATACATAACATAGTAACAAACAAAAACAATAACACACAGTTTAAAAGGCCATAAATTGTTTGATGTTAAAAAGCAATCCTGAAGATATAAGTTCCTATGCTTAGTAACAAATAATTGGTTTTTAGAAGCCATATAATTCTGGTGGACTATTGTTTGTCAACCTCCAAAGTAATAAGGAAAATTGACCTGTGGGTGGGTCACTGAATATCCATCTGTAGAACTTGAAAAGGCAGCTGCTTTACATTTTTGTATTATATTCAGGGCCTAAGATCCCCATTCAAAAATCTAAACACTGAAAGTACTGGGCAAAGCTTCCACCGTAAAGACACAGGGAACCTGTCCATCTGCTCTGCTTTGATATTAAATGCTGCATTTGGCATTAAAGCGATATGGAAGCTATGCAAAATCCATTTCAAAGGAAACCAGTGCTGCTTCCTCCAGAGAGTAGACAGACATAATATTCCTTTTGTTGAGGGTTGAAAAGGTTTTCAGCGCATCCGGCCAAATGCACCTAAAATAAATGTTCCACTGCGGAAATAATGGACTTCCCAGTTGAAGATGCTGCACTATCAAATATCCATTTTAATAAATTTCAGGATTTGTTTAGAAATCAGATTACATTAGTGTTAGTAACAAAGTGTACTGTGTTAATGAATGAATGTGAACTCTTCAGCAGCTCCAATTCTAGTGCCACATACACATAACACTTTCAAACCTTTTAGTACCCTAGGGCAACCTAATTATATCTATATCTATCTATCTATTTTTCTATCATCTATCTATCTCTCTATCTCTATTGAATGGGAAATCAGATCAGGGGTCTGTGGAAAGCAGTTTATTCCTTTCCCCCATGCCATAAGCCCAATTTAAAAAACCATTTCCAGAACTGCTACAGTGGTACCTCAGGTTAAATACTTAATTCGTTCCGGAGGTCCGTACTTAACCTGAAACTGTTCTTAACCTGAAGCACCACTTTAGCTAAGGGGGCCTCCTGCTGCTGCTGCGCCACCAGAGCATGATTTCTGTTCTCATCCTGAAGCAAAGTTCTTAACCTGAAGCACTATTTCTGGGTTAGTGGAGTCTGTAACCTGAAGCGTATGTAACCTGAAGCGTATGTAACCTGAGGTACCACTGTATTTGCTATTGAAGGAAATTATTAATAGGGCCATGGGAAATAGCTGGTTTGGGGGATGCAATTTTTGTATGGCCATAAGAACATAGCATGAGGAGAGTTTGCATGCGCCCCCCCCCCCCACATACACGCACACACTTGCACTGCAGTCTTGATACTTGATTCCCTTGCCTGCTGTTTTGCCTGTGTTTTGTTTTCAGTACACTTAAAATGTATCCATGCATTTAGCATAATGTATCACTTGCCCCAAATATATACATAGAGCAAACCGAGGTTTGTTGCTCTGTCGTATGTGATACGATCCTTAGCAAATCCTTGGCGTGTGTGTCTGCGTGCAGAATAGTTGTGTGACTGGGAAGGTAGCTAATGACATCATCTGCTTCCTATCAAAGTGGTTGGCAATGGGAATGTTGTGTCAAAATGAACAGATTTAGTAATATGCTAAAAAATATGCTAAAGATTTGCCAGTCAGCCCAAACTGCTTATTATAGAAGTACGGCAGGAAATGAGTATTTATGTTGTTGTTGTTTTTAAAAACCCTAATGGAGATGGAAAATATTGTATGTGAGGTGATAGTGAGGACACATTCTTTCACTAAAAAAAAAAATTAAAAATTATGAGGAAAAAATTTGATAGGGCTAGCATTTGGGAAATACTTTTTTTTGAAAGGAGCAAGTTTTCCCCCTTGCTTTCCTTATTGCAATTTACTGTAAATATTAGATGATGTGTCATAGTTCCTAAAACACAATTACATCATTTTTACAGCTAGTAGTGGGATTTGTGAAACGGGACTTGGAGCAATTAATGAGAGAACTAAAAATGAAGGGTTTTGCATACTACATTCCTTGCAGATTCAAGCTTGGCAGCAACTGCCAAAAAGCTTCCTTTAGACATAGTTTCCATGCAGCTATGCATGCTGGTTTTCATTAAAAGCTTCACTGTTCATTTGTGTGTTCTTTAAAAAAAAAAAAAAGCTCAGGTTGTTGGGTTGTTTTTTTTACTAGGGTTAGTCCTTAAAATAAACTGTTTTTCACAGGAAACACATTCTGCTTTTTATTACCATTAATATCAAGTCAGTTATTTTAAGCATGTTATAATTAGTTCTAAGACTTTCTGGTGATTAATGTAACCCATAAGACAGAGAGAGCATCATATTTCGGCAATGATCTAAGTATAGGGATTAGGAAAGGTTAAACTGTTGCCCATAACTCACAGTGGTTGTCTTCTATACTAGTCTACTGAGGAACAACGCCGAACTGATTTTGACTGAATCCACAGTTAACCTGTAGTGTGTAGACTGACTATATCTGGGAACTAAAGGCTAGATCCATGCTCCTGTGTTGGACTGGTTTAGTGTGGTTTGTGAGCTGCTAAAGAATTAATAATAATAATAGTTCAGACTAAAATAAGTTTGTAAAATGTGAGAAAGAATTCATTCTGCAAAGCAAGGAGCTAAATTATTAATCTGTAGAGTGATATTCATACCATTGGGTTGGATCCAGGCTTAATAATGCTTAGAGTAGATCCACTGTACTCATGATTCAACCCTTATTCTAGATCAGGCATCCCCAAACTTGGACCTCCAGCTGTTTTGGGACTACAACTCCCATCATCCCTAGCTAACAGGACCAGTGGTCAGGGATGATGGGAATTGTAGTCCCAAAACATCTGGAGAGCCGAGTTTGGGGATGCCTGTTCTAGATTCAACTGTCATATTCAATTAGTCATCCAAACTATGTGAAAAGAGGAAGTTACTATTAAATCCATTCAGTTTCACATCTTCATTGGCAGCCACACTTTGAGCTTTGTTTCGGTATGGGATGTGGAACCTCCAGATACTGTTTGATTCCCAACTCTTATCAGCCCTATCCAGCACTGCCAATGGTCAGGGATGATGTGAATTGTTGTCTAGTCTGGAAGGCCACAAGGTTCTACAACCCTTGTTTTCGCATTCATTCATAGTGTTAACCATAGTTAAAGAAGGTAGGCATTATGTTAAGCATTATGTCTGCACAGGGCCACAGAGTTTACACAAAATAGTTTTCTTTTTCTGCCTTTCTCCCCTGTGGATGTGCCCACGCAAAGTTGTCAGTGCATACATGGGGAGCTTTTTCCAGGTACCAGCTTGTGCTCCTTTGTATAAACTTGAGCTATTTCAGTTTTGTGCCTCTCAACTCTACCTCATGTTTCCTAGCCACTCTAGCAGGTGGTGCTTGATGGCATGTATTTGGGCTGTGTGCTGCCCCCGCATGAGTTCTGTTAACCAGATGTCTGTTGTGGGCATGTGCATGGGTATCTGTTTACCTGTGGGTATGCATTTTTTTAAAAAAGTTTTTATTCTTTCAAAATACAAGTTTTTCAACATACCAGACTTGCACAAAATACTGGTGAGGAGGAGGAGGAGGAAGAAGAAGAAAGAACTGTTTGCTACATATTGTAGGGCTAAAATATATTGCTGTATTTCTTTGGGCATAAATTTAGTGCTTTTACATCCTGTTGATTTTACTTGGAAATGTTCCTCTTCCACCAGGCCTTTGGCTGATTAATATTCTACAGCCATTTAAATGTGTCTGTGGGAAGGGGAGGTTATTGTTTTGCTGTTTCGTTTCATTTTATTTATTTTCATGTTTTTATCCTGTATTTTATAATGTGAACCACACAGATGTTATGATGAAGGGTGGTATATAAATATAATAAAATAATAATAATAATAATAATAATAATAATAATAATAATAATAATAATTTATTTGTACCCCGCCCATCTGGCTGGGTTTCCCCAGCCACTATGGGCGGCTTCCAACAAAGATTAAAATACATTAAAATGTCACACATTAAAAACTTCCCTAAACAGGGCTGCCTTCAGATGTCTTCTAAATGTCAGGTAGTTGTTTATTTCTTTGACATCTGTTGGGAGGGCTTTCCACAGGGCGGGACCTCTGCCTGGTTCCCTGTAACTTTGCTTCTTGCAGTGAGGGAACCATCAGTAGGCCCTCGGTGCTGGACCTCGGTGTCTGGGCAGAACAATGGGGGTGGAGACGCTCCTTCAGGTATACTGGACCGAGGCCATTTAGGGCTTTAAAGGTCAGCACCAACACTTTGAATTGTGCTCAGAAACATACTGGGAGCCAATGTATGTCTTTCTGGACTGGTGTTATATGGTCTCGGTGGCCGCTCCCAGTCACTAGTCTAGCTGCTGCATTCTGAATTAGTTGTAGTTTCTGGGTCACCTGCAAAGGTAGCCCCACACAGAGCACATTGCAGTAGTCCAAGCGAGAGATAACTAGAGCATGCACCACTCTGGTGAGACAGTCTGCGGGCAGGTAGGGTCTCAGCCTGCGTACCAGATGGAGCTGGTAGACAGCTGCCCTGGATACAGAATTGACCTGTGCTTCCATGGACAGCCAGTATTCTAAAAGTCCTAGGTTGTATAGAAACTAATGAATATAACTGCGGGCTTTTACAGATGGTCACTGTGATTTGGCATGGGCAGGTGGACAAATCAGCATTTTTAGGAATTGTTTTATTATAAAACCTTTGAAGAAACTGCATATAATAACATTCTATTTTTATGGACATGCCATCCTTTTGAAATATGAGGTTTATCTGTCTGCTCTGCTATCTTGAAGTGAGTGTTTGGCAGCCCTTTTCAACAAAATAACAATAGCAAGGCAACAGTTGTCTTTCTTATTAACTTTGTTGAACTTTGTTGTTTCCTACAACAAAGTGTTTTAAAATAGAATTATATTAATAGAACAAAGAAGAACCATCAGAAGGAACCAATGCTTTTGAACCAAACTAAGAAATAAACCAAGAAATGATGAGTTAAGAATAACACAACTTTCTTTGTCCGTATTGCTGATGATTTGTTAATGCGAAAAAGCACAAAAGGAAAAGAGCCTTTCTGCATGAATAAAATACAATAAAGCATCTGTTCTAACTTTGAATTTCCTTTCTTTTTGTCCAAGTTATGAAACATCTCAAATAAATATTTTGTCTACAAGTAATCTTTTATCATTAAAAAAAAAAAATGCTACTGTGTAAATGAATTCTTAGTTGAACCCACTTTTGGCCGCTCTTGTGAAAGCATTAACACAGACCACATGTTGGAAACCTGGCATGCCCCTGAAGGGAATTGAAACCATTTCATTTTTTCTTCCTTGTACACAGTGTAAATGTGTACATAGCGGAACATGTGAAAGTGCTTGTGAAGCAGATTGTTAAGACAAGAAGGGAGATCATCTACCTATTGCCTGGTGGAAGGGACTCTGTGCCAGGGTATGCTTTGTGTGAATAAGAACTTGATAGTGCATTCCTACATATGTATATGCAGAAATTGCTCCCAGTTAATTCCTTGAAACTTACTTCTAGGCAAGTGCGTATACGATTGAAGCCTGAATTTGTGCTTTTAGTTTAGCGTTTGTATTGCTAAGCCAGAAGCATAGGAAGTAGTCTGACAAAAGCAGAAACACATGATTCCCCACCTTGAGTCCAACCGTGCAGTTTATAGAACCTGCACAGATCCCTCATCTGCCAAATAGCTTCAAACCCCTGTTATTCTTGGCTCCATATCTGACACATCTCAGGCCTGTTCTATGGATGTGCTCTTGGGAGAGCATCCACCTACAGACTTATATTGTAAGATACACAATACAAAAATGAGGCTGCCACTCACGGCAAGTTGCAGCTTGCAGCATTGTTACCTGAAAAAATAAAGTGTTTGGAAGCATTCTTAACATAAATGGTTTCTAGTCTTGTTTTGTATTCATGTGTATCTGTTAGCTCCACAGAGTGGCCTACCTTATAATTTTGTCATTATAATGAGTAGATAGCATCTGAGTGATAATTCTCTATTAATGCTTTGTTTAAACCTAGTGCCCTTTGGGGTGAGCTATGTGACGCTGCAGCATGGAGGAAGAAGGGCCCTTATTGTCCTAGTAGGCCGCTACTTGATTCTTCCCCTCCAGCCAATCTTTTAGTTCCTCCTGATGTGGCTCCATGGGTCTCTCTCCATAGCTGTGTCTGCCTGTTAGTCTGCACATCTGCCCTCCAGGCTCTCTGATTGCCCTGCTGCCTTCCCATTCTGCCCTTCTCTCCCCCCCCATCTTGTCAGTCCTTTCCCTCTAGTCCATTTTGCCACTGCTTTGACTAACTGGACATGAACCTGCTACGACTTAGCTAGTCCTTCCATTGCTCCAACCTGGCAATAGTCCCAGTCGTGCTATTGGCTTTCATCTTTTTCTCTTTACGTGTGCACTTGCTGTAACCCAGTACTAACCTCTTGCATGATGTTTCGTAAAGGACAAAATACAAATAACTACCATGTAGAGTTTATCCTCTTTCAAAAAAGAAAGAAAGAAAGAAAAACTGCTGGTTCCTTCACTGACCAATCTTCATGTAACATCACAAGCTTCTGCATGAGCCATTTACATTTTGGGAAAATACCATCATACAGCAGTGCTTATTTTGTTTTCAATGAAGAATTTTTAAAAAGGCAATGGCTCAAGCAGGACAAAGGGTCTCTCTGAGATAAATTGCACAATTGGCCAAGTTGTTGAGGTTGTGAGCAGTGGCGGAGCTAACTGCTCTGGCACCGGGAGTGGCATACATCCAGGGGAGATGCTGGCACGTGCCCCAGGGGGCATGGCACACGTTGGAGGGGTGTGCAGCAAGCGGCGCATGTCCCAGGGTGTGAGTGGCGAGCGTCCCGGGGGTGTGTGGCAAGCGCCAAGTGTCCTGGGGGGCAGGGGCAGCCACGGTTTCACCCTCCCGGGATGATACCTGGGGGTGGGCCGCTCCCCTCGCCCCCACCTTCATCCTTCAGTGGTTGTTGGTGACTCCCAACAACGGGAAGCAATGAGGAAAGGCATTGTGTTGGTTACGATGTATAAATCACTCAGTAACAGTCCCAAAGCTGTGCCTGGTCAATGTTTCTCTGTAGCAATTGTTCCAGAAGAGTGGTTGGTTTCATTGTGTCTTTGCTAAAAGGGGTCAATTTGCTTTGTTCCTTCAGAGAATGACGAGGAACAAGAGGCCCTCTTATCCTTGGACAAACCTGGCTGGTACTCCCAAGGTAATGCAACCCATTTGTATGAGTTGCTGAAGAAGATGACTGGCAAACTAGAACCAAAGGTATTTAGAAAAACAAAGATTAAGTAAAATAACAGGCCATCGTTTTGTGCAGCTGCTTTTTCAACATCAGCCTGAATTCAGTGTATTAGTGCAACTGATCAACTTTTCGGAGGCAGCAGAGTTGATAACTTACAACAGTGTAATATATGAGCAGGAGCAGGAGACAAAAAGAAAATTTTACCATACATCTTGACTCTGCCATTGATTATCAGGCTTTATTATAAATATTAGTGCTAACTAGCAATACAGCAATATTTGTGGCCAGGTAAAAAACAACCCAGAGACATGTGTGACATTCAACTTAAATAACCTTTGAAAACAAGCTTGGTTGTTGTTTTTTTCCTTATGAGTGAAACTGGGGAATGTTTTATATCAAACCTTTAAACTTTGGTGGGCCAAAGAAAATTGCCTTTCAGACTGTATGCTGGCCATCTGCAAGATTAGCTGGTAGCATGATATGACAATTAACAGTGTTTGTTCTTTATTCTGTATTTTTCTTGGACTTTAATTGCCCACCTGGGCATGTAAAGGGGAAAACCTGGGATTGATGTGACTTGTTTTTCCAATAAAAGTTCACATATAAGCTTCCCTTATCCTAATTTAGTGACTAATTTCCCTCTGCCTGAAGCTCCAGAAATGCCAGTAGCCATTGCCAAACTCTCCTGTCCCATGTAGAAGCCACATCATAACAATCTACTGTAGGGTGGGAATGGGAGCAGGGTGGAGAGAAATATCTCTTGCACTTCAATGCCTTTTATTTGGCTGTTTTGGAACTCTTCTGTGCTTTGTTGTGCCTTTTCACTGCATGCAGAATGCAACTGTCTTGCTGCTTCACTTTCAGGTTGTTTACTTTGGGGACAGCATGCACTCAGATATTTTCTCAGCCCATCACTATAGTAACTGGGAGACTGTCCTCATCTTAGAGGAGCTTCAAGGGGACCCTGCTATGGTGCCTACAGAGACAGAGTCCGAACCCTTGGAGAAGAAAGGAAAGTATGAGGTACGGATGCTAAATATCCAGGTTCCGTGTAATCCCAGCCCCACCTATAATAAATACAAAACATCATAACTTTATGATCTGTGCATGCATTCAGATATAAGTACAGCAGAATTCTGTGACAATACTAAACTTAGGTAGGTAGCCGTGTTGGTCTTATTCTGTCGAAATAATTTTAATTTAAAAAATAATAAAAATAGCCTAATAGCACCTTAGAGACCAACTAAGTTTGTTCTAGGTATAAGCTTTCGAAAGTGCCTAAAAAGGCACATTCCAAAGCACATCCCACTTAAAACAATGCAATGCATGTTGGTGGTGTCTGTGTTCAGTTGTGCTTCCATACGTGTTTGGATATGCATCGGATTTATGTATTTTACATACATATCTCCTTAGCTCCTTTAGCTGAAAACCCATTTTTCAGCTCACAAACATTTATTTGGCCAGAAATGATAACCCCCAGTACAAATTACTACGTTTCCCATTTTCTTTGTTTTTGTCGATCACTGCTACATTTATAGTTGTATTAATCTTCACCAAGAAAAATATCCCGTTGTTTTTCCTCTTGATCGTTAAATCTGTCAATATATTCACCTTCACTGGGTACACAATCCACCAGGAAATTCTCTTAGAGAAGCTATATGGCAATTAACTAGAAACGAAGTATCTGTGGGGTCCCTTTGGGGACGGAAGGCACTCTGATCCAGTGGAGTGTTCCATCAGCAGAACAGGAGGAGAGGTGATTTTCGCCTTTCCCCTTCTCCTGGCAGGTCAACAAATCTGCTCCAGAGGATTCTGGGGTGTGGATAAAAATGAGAAACTGGGGAGGGGAGAGAACCACCTTCCTTCCATTATGCTGATGGAAGCCTTTTGCCAGCAGAGGGCCGCTGCTGGAAAGAACCCTGGACTTTTTCATTTCGATGGAATTTGTGCATAACAGTTCCCTGGTGGATTGCCAAGAAGTTGCCATCATTAATTTGAAGTACGAGCAGAAAAACAATGTTCCTCATTAGGAACACAGGAAGCTTCTATCAAGATAGACCCTTAGCCCATTTAGCTCAGTATTGTCCACACTGACCAGCAGTAGCTCTCCTGGAAGGAGTTTCTCCCAGGCGTACCAGGGGAGACGAGGGATTAAATTTAGGCCTTTGTGCATGTGAAGCTGATGTACTTCCTCTGAGCAACAGTTGTCACCCAGTACGGAATGTTGCATTGACCATACTTGCAAGCACAAATAAGCACTAATCAGAATAACAGAATTGTAGATTTGGGACCTCGAGGGTCACCTAGTTCAACACCCGCAATGCACGAATCTTTTGCCCAGCATGGGGATTGAAACCATGACCCAGTACATATGCCCCTATATAGTGACAGTAAAATTCAAAGGAAACCATTTTTAAAAAGTGTTTATGTTGTTGACATGTTACAAGAATTTAATGATTTAAGGTGCAGAGGGCATGAATAAGGAGACAGTGTGGTTCCTCCTCATCCATTAATTTTACTGAATGGCCTTGAGTAAACGTCTATTCCCTTGACCTTGGTTCTTCATCTATAAGTTAGGGATAATTACATACCTCATCTTAAATTACAATAAACAAAATAAAAGATTATGAAGCTCTTGATACATTGAAAGTGCTACTAAATTGTGATTGATGGTAATAATAGTAATACTATTAATAATAATAACACTATTTGCCTTTTGTGTCATGCAGGGTTTTTTTTGTTTTTGAATAGCGTAGAATAGCACATCAAAGTCAGAAGAGGGAGGAAATGTGTTGAAACGGCAGTTTCCTTCCTGTGTTTGGCAAAGCCAAGGAAAAAGACAAATACACCCTTTAAAAAAGAAATTTATTCCCCAGCTGTACACTGCAACAGAAACCCCACAAAAATCAAAATAAGAGGTTCTTCATGTAGGTCAGGCCGCTAACACTTTTTAAAAACCGCACGTGTATTCATATTTTCAGAATACTCAGAACAAAAGTTACCACCAGGGAGAGGGGTTTTCTCCTGTGCCTTCATGAGGGGGTTGGTACTGTAGTTGCTTCTAACCAAACAAAGGGAGGGGTTGCAGTTTTAGGAATGTGCTCCAAGGGAATTAGTTTGGTGTCCATTTCCTGGATTTTGCACTCTAATCTATGTCCTGCATGGTCTGTCCTTAAAGACCTTTAGTTCAGCCAGGCAGCTTCTGTAATTACCCCAGAGGCTTGTGTTGAATTCCTATATCTACCACCAGTGACAGCAAGCAAGCAGAGGAGAAGCCAATTGGGTTGATCAAAGGGTTCTAAGCTGAATGGGGCTAGGATAGGTCAAGGGTGTTAGTTCATTATACTCCTTTTCACAGGAGAGCAGCCCATAACAGTTACATCCCTGCAAGGGAATATACCAATTAGCAAGACCAATTAGCAAAGGGATTTCCTTTTGTCTCCTATACACAGTTTTGGGGTTATTTTAAAATTATCCCAATCAACCTCCCCTGTTTAATCTTGAGTGAGGGAAGTACAAAAATCAGCCAGTGGAAGTGTCAGGCAGAAACAGCTGGCGTCGCATTTGATTATGATGCTCCCAATTTTCATTTACTTAAAATATTAATTTCTCGCCTTTCAGAGTAACCTACTTTGAGGCAGCTTCTAATGAAATATAGACATACGACTGAAACTCTAATAACCAGTCATTAATAAGACAAACAAGAAAAAAACCACTAAAATGTAACCAAATGCAACAACAAAAGCAGACCAGTAATTACACCCCCACACATATTTTTAGAAGAAAGCCACCCCATCCCCCCCAAAGTGAAATTTTGGTCTTTACAGATACATGCAGTGTGATGGTCTGGCAGAATCCAGTTTGCAAATAGCTCCAAAGCTGTGGGGGTTCTGCAGCGGGGGGGGGGGGGGGCGGACCCTTTGCCTCATAGCCACCAATGCTGTTCGACTTTATGATATAGCTTGATCTGCCTGAAGCCTAAAATTTTATAACTGCCTCAGTACTCTCACCTTGATGTATATGACTAGACTCCCTGCACGTATTTCTGCACTCCGCTCACAATTAGCTAACCTAGAAAGACGTGAAGTAGGAAAATAGATTAACTACTGTCTGGAAGGTCCAGTGAGGGCTGTGGTAAGTTCCATGTGTGCAGGAACTTCTCGTCTACGAAAAAACTCTGACCATGGAACCCTTTCCATTATAGAACAGAAAGCTGTCCTGCATGGAAGGTGTAGGTGGTGCTAAGCCGTATTTGACAGGAACTACTGGTTCAAATACATTCTGCGAGCTTTCAGTTTCCAGGGTGGGGAACCCTGTTCAACCTGAAAGCCACATTTTCACGGCAACTTTTCAAGAGTCGCACGCTGGTGGTGGGCAGAGCCAGAGGCAAAAACGAGGGGAACAATAGGTGTGACTCTTACCTTTGTCCAACATGCTACACACTAGCCATGCAAGAGTCAGGGGTTTCTACACCCACACCTGCAAGCTTGGGGATTTAGCCCAAAACAAAGTAAATCCTCCCCATGGTGATTTCTTTTCTTTTAAATTTCCTTGGGTGTTCAGAGAACCAAAGAATTACTCCTACCATGAGGATTTATTAGTTGCATTGCATTCGTTTAGCTCAAGGGCTCATGCCTTTGTAATTTGTAGCATTTCTTGTAGCTTCTGCACCAAAGTTGGCAACGACTTCATTTCAGAACGATTTTATACAGAAATTCCATGCATGTATGCATTAGAGCACATGTGGGACTTGTATTTATATCCATGTTTGTTTATGTTTCAGGGACACCATCCAAAAGCTCTTCCTTCTGTTTCTAAACAGTGGGGTTCTTTCTTTGTGGATACCATTTCAGGAAAGGAAGATACAGAGGAAACTTTAGTAACTACGTGGTCCTGCAAATGTGTTAGTGCTTACAGCACCATCACAATCCCAAGTATTGAAGCAATAGCAGGTAAGAATGAATAATCTTGAGAGTTATTTCCAATACTTAAAGTAAAGGTACCCCTGACCGTTAAGTCCAGTCACAGATGACTCTGGAGTTGCGTACTCATCTCAATCTATAGGCCGAGGGAACCGGCGTTTGTCCGCAGACAGCTTCCGGGTCCTGTGGCCAACATGACAAAGCCGCTTCTGGTGAACCAGAGCAGCGCACGGAAACGCCGCTTACCTTCCCGCTGGAGCGATACATATTTATCTACTTGGAATTTGACATGCTTTCGAACTGCTAGGCTGGCAGGAGCAGGGACCGAGCAACGGGAACTCACCCCATCGCATGGATTCGAACCGCCAACCTTCTGACTGGCAAGCCTTAGGCTCTGTGGTTTAGACCACAGTGCCAGTTGCTGCTATAGTATAGAACAACAATTATTCTTTCCCCTTTTGAAGAAGAGCTTATAAAAAAAAGAAGGTGTAGATAAGGTCTTTTTCTTTTTCAAAAAAATGTTAAAGTGACTTCCAAAAGGAAGGACCACCAGCAGTAGAAAATAAAAACATTTTATTTTAATTTACTCCACTTCTAACACAAATTAGAGCTGTTTGCATTCATCTCATGTAGCTTAGATGATATCCCATCTTTTGGGAGTCTTCTTCTTTTTCCTGTGCAATAAAATCAAACCCAGGAGAAGACTTCTTAAGTTTAGAAATCAAATTTTGTTCAAACCTAGAAACATAATAAGTCCTGGTTATCTTCATGATAATTTACCAAACAATCCTGACCATGCTTACTCAGAAGTAGCACTGCAATCTAAGCCCCCTTTCTCCTGGGCACAACAACATAAGAATAGCCCTGTTGAATCAGCTGAGTGGCCCATTTAGTCACAGTGGCCACCCAAGGAACTTCTGCCAAGGCCCCAAACTGAACCCCTATGTTGCTTTTCCAGCTTGTAAGAAATAGATTGTGAAGAGATGCCGGTTCAAGAGCTGCCAAAAGAGGAACTGCCTCCAACACACATGAGCTCTTTACCCTGCTAGTTTTATTTGCAAACAACCTCCAAGCTGTTGCCGTTGTTTAACTCAGAGAAATGCGAAAAGCATTTCGATGTTCAGTAAGCACAAGAGGCTGGAGCTGGGCCCCCTTCTGTCTACTGACAAACTTGAAAACCATTAAAACAGATTAATATCACAAGCTGTTCTGTCAAAATTGAATACCCAGAAACAAAACGGTGGTGTCAGAGCTGGCTCCGGGTCCCAGCTCACCAAGGACCAACGCTAGCCGGTAGTACAGTATCAAAGTCTTTATTGAAGAATAGTCTCCATTTACAAATCTCAGCGTCCCAGCTCTACGTCTGAGCTTTAGACCGGCGAAGCTCTATCTGGATCTCCGCCCCCTGTGCACCAGCTTAAAACTCTAATCTTACTCCACCTCCTCCTTCTCTCTCTCTTCCTCTGGGTCTTACTACCCCCCGGGGTCTCTTCCCTCCTGGACTCTTCTGACGCAGAGCTGGACCCCTCTGACTCCTCCCCCTCTCTTCGGCGGGCTTTAGGACCTGGCTCCCTACCCGGGCTGCCCACCTTGCCGCCCTCCTGTACATTTGAACTTGGCGCGCGCGCGCGTTTAACTTTCCTGATGACCGTTTCCTCGCTCCCTGACGAGGGTGTGGCCACTCCTGCTTCACGCTCTCCCTCTGCCTGCGCGCTCCCTGATCCCGATGCCTTGGACTCCTCCCCCCTACTGCACTCTGGGGGGGAAGCTGGTCCGGATTTCCAGCTGTTACTCTCTGAGTCCCCTCTGGCCCCTTCTTCCCGAGGTGTCCCCCTTGCCCTGACCATGGGGGCCCCTTTCTGTGAATCCTCCGAGTCACTGGAGAGACTCAGAGACCTCGGACTACTGTCGCCGCTGACATTTCCTTCCGACTCCTCCCCCTCGCTCTCCGTTTCTTCCCTCTCCTGTGACTCTGCTCCTGAACCCCTGACAGGTGGTTAGTCAGATATTCAAGGAAGTAACTCATCAGATAATTATAATCTAATCCAAATGGAAGAGATAACCCAGAAATGTAAATCCTTTATGAGATGTACTTGGAGCTCCATAGAATATTAAGACCAAGTAATCTCTGTAATCTCCTTAAATAAGAAGGGTTTCTTCGCTAATAATTGTAGCCAAAGACAAAAGCATATTATCCCCCCACCCCAAGAAATGTCCAGACAAATGCTGTCTCAGATTGACCAATAATAACAAAATATATGTTTTCATTCTGATTACCTGGTACTCTGTCTCTTGAGAAATGGAAGATAAAAAGTAAACTAAGAATGCTGTTTTCTTTTATTTTCCACATGTAAAATTTAAAAAAGTGTTATATTGTTTATGATTTAAACATCAGTTTCACAGGTAAGAATCAAATTGGGAGAATACTTAAAAGTTGTTTTAAAACAAGCAGTAGTGGCTATAACAGTCTCTGAATCCTGAAGGGAGTCAAAGCTCCTTGCCCTTTTCTGAGCTCCTTATGCCCTTTCTTCTCCCCACATAGCATTACAGTTGGTGCACCCCAAGTTAGGAACCTCAGCTGCCCTTCCCCAGTGAAATGTCAAGAACTTTAAAGCTTGGTTGATACCCCTGACCAATGGAAGTACTATATAGGTGTTCAGGAGCAGGCAGGTGGCTATTCTCAGGATAGGGAACACCCTTACCTGAGAGAAGCTTGCCTGCCAAAAGAGACAGGATATTTTTCCATTTTAGTTTATTTTAATTCAATTTAACTTACTTTTAAAATGCCATTCATTAATTTCTCTTAATTCAATTTGTAATTTAAATCTTTACAGTACTTCTTTTCATTATCCGTATCCTGCCATTAACGGTTCTTACAAGACACCTCACAAAAAGAATAACAAACAATAAAGAGAGAAAATTAAAACACAGCAACATTGTGCTCATCTTATGCTGGATTTTAGCTGCAGGTTGTAACATTCTAAACTCCCCCCCCCCCCCATGTTTTATTTGTAAGCCACCCTTATAGCCGTGACTAAATGTTTTAAATAAAACAAATATTCAGTGTTATCATGTGGGACTGACTTCCTGGATGGTGGACTCATCCTTGACAACAGTGTCTTGCAGTGGAAGTGTATTCCCCCCAACCACTTTCCAGAAAAAACAGATCTTAACTGTGGCATTCAAATTGCCAAATGACTCTCCAAGTTCTGATCATTACGATCAGAAAAAAGTCATCAGAAAAAATGTTAATTGGATCAGTATTTTCTTTCAGCAGTGAGCTTCTAGTGTTGGGTCTTCCAAAGAGAAGCTCGGACGTCTTCCCTGTCATAACAAAATTTAAACACTAGAATTTGCAATAATAGAACAGCTTTTCTCAGCTTTTCTCTAAACTAAAAAGCCCAGTTCTGGCCCCTTGATCGTATATGTGAAATCATGATACATTGCCCTATCATGCACACTTGCTCACACTGAATTGTTCTTGCCATTTACTGCCCATTCTCTCGGTTTGGAGAGGTCCTCTTGGAGCCCTTTGCCTTGAAGGTGTGCATACAGTCAGCCTTGAAAGTGGTCTAGTGCAGCCCACATGTTGGGGGATCAGTGGTTATTTGCAAGCAGCAATCTTCAGTCCAATGGGGAATAGTAATACTGATTTAAGTGTAACCAGTCAATGAAAGAAAAGGTATATGGGCAAAACACAGGCAACATTAAAAGAGATTGTGCAGGGAGGGTGGGTAGATGATAATGAACTATTGAGCCCCATCAGTGGAGGCTCTGTGAAAGTGCTTCCATTTAAACAACAGGGTTGCTCTATCCCACAAAATGCTTTCATGGGCGGAACAAATGCCCTAACGTGATGTTGAAATCCTCCTAAATATTTATCTCCCCATATTGGATAGATTCCTATCCAATCAGAGTACAAAACCTTATGACAGAAGAAGTGAAACCTATTAATGTATGGCATTCAGTAAATCATATTCTTACGAAGTTAGCTTGGAATCAGAGAGTGAAATACCTAACTTTATGCAATTAGTGTGATATGTAGCCTTTCTTGCAAGAATGCAAGTTACATTTAATGTGTTGACATTAGTTATCTAAAGGAGAATTTTATGCCACGGTAAGCATCCCTTTAAGTATACAATTACAATAGGGTTTGTATGTAATCACATTTGAAATCTGTCCCTGTCTAACATTCCAGAAGGTGCTCCCTAGACACTGTTTAAGAGCACATTACAAAAGCACTTAAAAAACTTTCCCACAGTATCAACCTAACTGATAACAGCATTTTTATCTTTGTACATGGTTCCCAACCCCTATTTCCAGAGTGGTAAGCTTGTTGATCTGTTGCACCAATACCAACAAAGAGTCTAGTGCTCAAAATACTTTGCACATTATTGCTTTTCTATATTGTCATAAAAATAAGAGATTACAAATCCACAACTATAAAATGCATCATATTGCTCTTACTTTTATTCACATGTGGATTCAAAATACAGTTTTTCTCTCTTTTTTGCTTTGAAATGCTAGCATGTAGTTTCTTTATTATTGCTGAAGCTTTACATGCTTTCCAAAGGAGAAAATAGGTTTATTTATACAAGTTTCACACGTGAAAACCTTTTCTTTTAAACAATGTTTGGCATTCCTGGTATAGCCAACTACCATTATCATACTCAAGCATATGAACTCTATGTGCCATATATGTAATCATATGATTAAATGCTTGCAATAATAAGCACACAGATGAGGAGCTTAAAGAAGAAAAATACTGCTCTTCCTAGCTTAAAAGAGATTTCTTAGATGCGATGTAAGCTACATACCTGATCAAGAAATGGTCTGTTTGTTTCTTGCAGATTTACCACTGGATTATAGATTCACCAGATTTTCTTCAAATACCTCAATAACTGCTGGTTACTATCCTAAACCTCCAAGATCATTATTATCAAGTGGTGAGCTAATGGCAACGAAATAAAAAATATGTAAGGAAAAGAAAATCCAGATGCCTTTATATAGTGTTAATGAATATGTCAGAGGCTAATTGAGAAGCTTACCAATGAAACCTGAACAATACATTTTTAAAAACCCCATACAGATCCAAAAAGAAATTAACTGTTTTCTGTTCGCCATAATAGATGAGTAATGAGTGTGGGTCTATAATGTTTTCTAATTTTTCCTGTTCAGAACTTGCTGCTGTCTTTTCAGTTCATGATGTGATAATAAACACTTTGACACTTCCATCCATCACAGTTCTTTTCGTACATACAGATCATATATGTCCTTTCCCATGGTACAGGAGCATGGACTTGCCCTCAACCATGCACACACCTTCTGGAGCAATATGAGACACAAGAAACCTCTGTGCATATCCAGACCTTGAATGAAGGTCCAACTAGCAGGGTAACTACTCAAAAAAGGAAGGAATGTGTGTGAATAAGGCTGTTATACGTAGGATTCAAGAATCATGGTAGGGAGGGTACACAGCCGCTCCTCCACAATGGAGAGGGACTCTGATTCCTGGTAATAACTGCCCATAATTTCACAATCTAAATAAGCTTCAGTGCTTTAATGTTTGGTCCCATTAATTTAAATCAGAGTTACTTTCTACTTCCACATTTTTGTAAGCCGCAAGGACTGGAGTACATCACTTCTTTGTGTACTTTCCCCCTAGTATGACCACTCGGTCCTTGTCATAGAAAGGAACCAGTATTATTCTTTAGAAGATCTGGTGGTGAATAACAATTCATAACAAAGGGCAGTAGACTGAACAGGGTCCTGAGTTTGTCAAACTGGGCCAGTTTCTAATATTGCAAGCAGACAAAATTGCTAACAGAACTATCCTGTGCCTCATCTATGAAGAAGTCAACCTCGCATAAGGTCAGTTGGGCTTACTCCCAGGTCAGTGGGTATAGAATTGACTTATTTGGTAGTAAGCTCATGAGCTCAGTACAGCTGTTATGAGGAAGAATCCATAGGACTGGACTGTTAGGAATTTTCTTAGAAAATCTGATACTGTGCAAGCAATTGTTTGTCTGTGGGGGTGCCCTTAAATGCCAGGACCTCTTCACTTTTGATCACCTGTTATTTTCCCCAGCCCAAGGACTGGAAGTAGTTCCATATTGACTCAAAGGACATAGACTCAGATTGCAAGTTTGTCAGTACGCTGTTTTGTCAGCCAAAGAAACCATGATATGCCAGATTGCAAGCAGCCTGTTGTGGACTAGTTCACCTTTGGAAAGGATGATCTGCTGTAATAATCATCACAAGTCCAAGGATCTGGTTGTATAAACTTGAAATAATAACTTCTAAAATCTTCCCATGTGCTTTGGCAATGCTCATCTGTATGAAGTTCAGAATAAAGTTTATTTATTCCTGAGAAGCTCTGGATTCTATTACAAAAACTCTGTAGGAAAAAAGGAAGGTGAAACACATATTCCTGAAAGCACAATAAAAAAAATTCAGTGATCATTAATCTTGCTGATTCATTACTGATGATTGTCCATTACTCAAAGGATACAAAATAAAGACTAAGATTCATAGCAATGGCTTGATTTCATCCACTTTGAGATCCTGTTATGCTCAGACAGAAGTGGGTTGAGCCTTGGTGTGTGCTGAAGTCATTGACTTGATATTGCTTAGTTACTTGTCCGCTGTTGTCCTTGCAAGGCTTTCTGGCAGCACATCTGATAAAACGCTTGCATGCAAGAAACAGTGTGGGCTTGAACACAGTGAAGCAATGAATGGTCTTCTGAACTAGGGTTGCTAGGTCACAACCTGAAGAATGTGGGTGTAGTTTTAAATTTCCCCAGCATAGCAGGAGAAGAGGGAGCCACATAATCTTCTGCCCTGTCTCTTGTTCACCCACTCACTCACCTGCCATGTGGCAGGGCCAGATGTTACACCTGCTGCCTCAGCTCCCTGTTACACAGCAGTTTCAAAGGTCAAGGGAGAAATCTCTGGATGGCAGTCTACCAAACCTAATCTGAATATCCATCGGTAGGTGTATGGGAAATGCACCCAGAAGACAAAATGTATTGAGGAGTTAGCGATCTGACACGAAGCCCTTCCTACCTCTGTTCCTTCCCCCTCCCTTGCTCTTGTTAAGTTTTTGAGGTTGTGAGAACAGTCTTAGATGTTGTGAGAAGGTTGGGAAGAGGTGAAGCCCTGCCCCTGCTGCCTCATCAATTGTAAAGGATAATGTTGGGTACCTTCTTTGATGTTGGACATTGTTTTGAGAAAGTGAGGCATTGGGAGGGGGTGGCTAATGGATGATCTGCAAGTAAGCAGTCTTGAAGGCCCAACAGGCTATCTATAAAATTGGACGGATTGGGCAGAGTTTCTTTTAGTCTCGTGCATGGACTGATCGGCCGCAGGGCCTTGCAAACTGAGGCTACCTGGGGAAGTCGCTTCACCGCTTCTTGAGAGCTTCCAAGTGGCAGATTGAAGTGCTTGCTTGGTATGTATACATTGCTTGCTGTTTTAGAATAAAATCTTTACTCTTCTCACTTACTTGTGTATTTTGTATTGCTTCTGAATCTCATTTTAAAAGAACCACCTTGCCTTTGGCAAGAAAGTAGGTTGCACAACAAATGAAATTAGGTTTGTCACATTTTTGTTGTTTGCTCCATACATGGAAAATTAAACACATGCATCTCGTTGCCAATGTGGAAATGATGTGATAGGGAGGTCTGCACTTGTTCTGCTTGTAGCATCCCTATTAAAGGTGTAGCACCACTGCCAGGAGAAAATGCAGCAGCAGCTTTGAAAGATAAGGCATGGCATGGGAGATCATTAACCAGATATCCTGATGTCTTTTTCCTTAAAAAAAGCCTCAGGTGTTCCAGTTTAGATGGGCGCTGTGGTATGGGGACATACATTTCTTATGAGAACCTCCTGCTTCAGAGATTGCTTGTGTGTTTCCCATCCATAACTAATAGCTCTGGGGAGGAGGGGTTTGCATTAGGAAGCTAGCATAGTATGAAACTCTTCTCTCTCCACGTTGGAGGTCTGATCCCTGTGCCCGTTCATGTGTGTGTGTGCGCGCGCGCACACACACACACACATTATTTTAGGAAAGGGCCCAAAATATGGAGAGATCCAGACGGGTCTGTTGCATCATGTGTAGTTTTTCCTTCAGCCCGCATCTCAACTCACCCTTCAGCATACTTTCAAGTCATGAAAAGTAGTCTAAAGCTGGCACATCAACCTACTGCTTATCACATCAGACAAAAAAAGGGCTTGCTCCTGAATTGATTTGGTGTAAAGAAATATAAATGAGGCCTCTCCTGAGTCAGTAGAGTATAAGTAAATTTATAGCCTAATATCTTCCCTGGGTACAGAACCAGAAAGAATTTGCACATCATCATTCTGCTGTCTCTTAGCTCTTAGGTAGCCTTCTAATTACAGCAAAGTGTCATGGGGACACCTGTTTGTATAATTGAAATAAGACCTGAACTACCATCACATGACCAAGGAATTCAGAGGTGAAGTCTTCCATTATAAATTACTCAACCCTTGAGCCATTTACCTGCTAGTAATAAATTGCTCTTGTGAGTCAGTGGAACATCAGAATGCAGATGTCAGGTCTTAAGGGACCACAGAGGTAAGACAGAAAAATCCATTTCAATGTGGGATTCTGTTTTATGTACTACTTATGGAGAAAAGAGTATACAATAATAAAACAAAATTATTAAAAACGGAATAGGAAAACAAAAATTAACTCCCAGAAGTCCAATAGCCTCTGGTTTTCTCCTTGTGATTCAAAACTTTGCTGTTGTACAATGGTTAAAATATACCAGTTCCTAAGCAAGCTGTCCTAAGTACTAAAAAAAAGTCTGCTTATAGTATGCCTATAAAGTGGTACAAGTTACATGGAAATCTGGTCAGGATATTATGGGTGCCTCATAGCATTTCTTTAACAAATGCTCCAGTACAAGACGACCAGGGTGGTTGTGAGACTTTCAAAAACCCGAACAGATGTTATTATGCACAGAGACAATCATCTGAAGCTCTGTCAGCGCTAGAACAAAAGCATTTTCAACAGAATCATGCTGAAGGTCCTCCTGCTGTTTCTAGTTGAAGTTCAAACCTAGGTCTCCCGACAAGTGAATTCCACATATTACATGTTGCTGGAGAGATGAAAACCAGGCTAACCACTTCTAAACATTTTCATGGTTTAGGTTGCCTGGTCAAATGAAAGGGTAGAACACCCAAAATGACCACGGCACAAATGGGATATAAAAGCCCACAATGGTGCTATAATAGATCATCTCATGCTTTTAAGCTGTATTAAGCTAGTCAGCCTTGCACACTTCAGAATTATGGTTTGGGAAAATAAGAAAAAAAGACTCCTTGGTCTTTTTTAGGGGAAAAGAAAAAGGGTTGTCTTCACAGAGATATTTAGATGTCTTGAATCTATATGTGAATCTGTTTATCTGTAGATGTGTATATTAAATATTCGGGCTGTGCAATTATCAAGGCAAAAGTTATCAAGGCAAAAGTTTTGTCTACAACAAAATATGTCAAGGCCAGACTTGAACAGCTCAAAGCATACTCTGCCAATTTTGTCTGCCGGTTAAAGAACAACTTTCATTATTAAGATTTCAATCCTGTACCCACCTCCCTCGGAGTAAGTCCTATTGAACTCACTGGAATTTACTTCTGAGCAGGGAGAGGGGATAAATTCAAGTCAGTTCTCATTTAAACTCATTATATTAGTAAATATTGCTTGGGGGGAAATGTGTATATTGGGGAAAGTTGCATACAAAATTGTGTATACTAGGAGAAATTCACACTAAAATTCTAAGGAATACGCATGAGGGCTTTTTAAAAACTGCAAGCTGATGTACAAATGTGCAGAACAGAACTTAAGACTGGAAACATGAGAAACATAGAAAACCGAAACTGACATTCACTTTTGAGTATGCTGTTAATTTAAATATATATATATCCAAGACAATTAATTTATTCTTCTCCCTGAGGTTGTTCAGTATATGTTGAATTCAAAGAAGAAACAAGCGATTCTGCAGACCCCAGACAAAAGGAGATCTTACAGTGATATATCTGAAGTTAAATAAGAGCCCCTTATTATAGTGAGTCTCTTCTCTTTCAATGCACTTCAGCCTTTTGACTGCTAAACAGATCAGGGACCAAAGTGAGTTATGTTATTTCAGAAGATGTGTATATAAACAAAGCTCTGTGAGGAGCCACACCGCGTGTATATCTGTGTTCTAACAGAAGTTCCTGGCATGCCATTTTGATGAGGAGCTCTTACAAACTAGTGTGCAGCTGCCACAGGAAATGTAATCTCATTGCGTCAAGTGAAGTGCTGATAGACACTGTACTACTTTTTAAAGCTTTCCTGCCCCTCTGGACCATCAACAGATTTCAAAACATTGTGGCCAAGAGTTCTATGTCACAAACCAGAGTTGTGATTCGAGGACCCGATCCCCGCTTGGGGAATAAAGACACGTGGACACAGAATGTAAGGTTAATGGGTAAGGTAAAGGCCACAACTTTATTGATTACAGCGTGTGAGAAGGTATTGGCTTAGGCATTGGACCACGGAACATTAGACTCCACCCACTCGTAGAGGGGTGAGTCTGAGGAGGGGTTAACCACCAGTAGGGGAAGCCTGTTGATGCTAATCCAACTATAGGCTCTCTTCCTGATGTCACCGAAGGTCGTGCCATGGCCCCCCGCCACACGGGCATCGGATAGGATCCACGACCGCCGGATTCCTTTAGTGGAATACCCAAAATTATCGGGGAAGGCGATGGCCACACCTTGCACCCCGAAACACCAACAACACATTCCAATGCCTAACCGCCAAATACCACAAAAGTTGTGACGGTTGCTATGAGGTAGGCGAAAAAACCAAGAGGCCGGGCCAATTTAGCCAACTGGAAAAAACTCCTACCAGGCCCCCTGGTTAAACAGGGCGACCAACCAGAGGACCATAGCAAAGTCTCAGGAACAGCTAATCTAAAGGGAGTGGAGGGTGGGTGACTCGAAGAAAATGTGTGTGCAATGGTGGGGATGGCTGGCGCGGCTGCGTTTGAGCAGCAAGCCACGCCCCCGCCAAGCTTCCCTATTGGGTACCCAACCAGGAAGGGGCATGGCACCAGCCCTGGAGTTGAAGCAGGGGGTGGAGCGCCCCCTGCATGACGCAGGAATTGTCTCCCACTCACAACCCCTTCCCTCCTGGGAGTAGGAAAGGCTTTGTCTTTCTGAAATCTTAGCAAAGCCCTTAGGGCCCCTCCAGACATCCTGTTTATTGTGCTTTCATGGTTATTTGTGCTCATGATGCTATCTATTGGGGCAGTCACATGTGATCTCACTTTCTATACTGTTTGTGCCTGCAAAGGTTTGGGGGCACATCTCCCATGCAAACCTTCCTGGCTGCCAGGGGTACCAACTTGAATAAAAAAATGGGGGGGCAGGTAAGTCCCACCCCTGCATAATCACATGAGGTAGCGCTCACACACCATTTTAATGGCAATGCCCATGGTGACAGACAGCAGAATCAAACCAGAGTCTGGTGATGGAGTCCCTCTGAAATTCCACCAGAGTGCTGGTGCCTCTCTCTGGTCGTCTACACAATCAGCTAGCCACAGAGTGGGGAGGAAGAATGGGGGGGAGAATGGGGGGAAGAATAAAAGGAGCAGTTTCCGAACGCGAGAGTTAGATAGGAGTTTGATTTGAGATGATAGGGCTGAGGTTCAGGTTATGAGCTAGGGCTTGATTTAAGATGAGTGATAGGGTGTGCTTCAAATAGGTAAATGGTGCTTCTCCTGCAGTTTGCTTCCCCTCTTGTGATGCCAGTTCCAACCTGGAAAGAGGTTTAAATCGATATTCCTTACCTCTTTCTCAGGATCTGTAGGACACAGTTGCTTTGGGAGGATAGGATAGAAAGGTTAAGTGGGAGAACCAGCTTTAGGAATTGTCAGCTCTGTCCTGTCAGCATCTCTCAGCTTTCCAATAGCTAGCAGCCAAAACGAAAGGAGTATAAAAACACTGAATGTGAGATAGCAGGAAGTTGCCTTAGAACGTTTTTCCTATTTAGTACCATAGAATGAGAATCTCAGAGGAAGCAATGCTTAAGTACACCCTTTTATCCAGACTATCACAGGCCAGCTGTTGAAACGTTATTCTTTCAGAATGGAGTTGGATCTTTTGCCAGAACTCCTTAACTGTTTTCACCTTCCTCCATTACTGAGCCTGCTGATGTGGCAGTTTACTCCTGCCTGTAAAATTTGCTGTGATATTTCGCTCCAACTGACTGACTGTTGGCCTCGGGCTTCGTTAGACTTTGTCGAGACAGAGCGGGAAAGGGGGTGGGAGAGAGAGAGAGCCAAAAAAAGAAAAAAAACCCAGAGGGAAATGTAAAACAGTGGGTTAAATTTCACAAGAAGAGGCCTCAAGGAAAACTTGCTACGGGCTTTCCTTGCACTTAACACTATTTTGGATCTACAGCAAGGCAGAATAAACTAAACTGCAGGGAATAATGAAAGTATGAGGGGTATGAACGTCGGTGAAAAATTAGGCAGGACTTGGGGGTTTTAGGTCACAATGCAACTATGAGCTTGAATCACACACACAGAGAGAGAGAAGACTGCAAAGTATAAGGCAACTTACTTGCATTTACAGCTCTATAAATTGAGGTGATGATTTTATAGGCAACAAATGAAAGGAAAATATTTAGACATCCAGGCTGGATTACTGAAACATGATGTATTTGGGGGCAGCCCCTGGTAATTATCTGGAAGCTTCAGCTGGTTCAGAAACAGCAACAGGACTAGGTCATGTCATACGAGTCTCAAAGAGCTCTGCTGGACATCATCTTGTTCCAGACTCAATTCAAGGTGCTAGGTCCTAGCCTTTAAATACTTGCATTTGTGCATGAAAAGCAGACAGTAGTGTTTCAACAAAGCATAAGGAAATAACTACTGGACAAATACTGTGGAGAAATAAGAAGTGTGCATTTAGAATAGGAGACAGGAAGTAGGGGAAACTAGAGTTATCAGTTAGCCCTCTCCCTCAGTTTTTGCTGCCTGGCATTTTCCTTTTAAAACTTGTGCAAGATGAAAACACGCATCCATTTGAGTTTCCAAAATCTACTATCTGAACCTTCACTGAATCAGGCTACTTTGGTTCTCTGTTCAGGCTCTCATTTACATGCACAACACAGAAGCATATGAAAGATATGACTAACCTATTCTTTTTCTTGAAGAAAAAAAACCCAGTGTAAAACAAATTGTGTTTATATTTAGTGGTTTAGAAGTTTGCTTCCTCTTTTCTAACTATAAATTTGCATGAGAAGAAAATAGAAAAAAAAATTCTAATAAAAGAAAGACTTTAAAACCACAGTGCTTTTGGGGAGGGATATTACAACAAGATATCAGAAGCTGTTCAGCATTTATTTATTTATTGCTGATCTTTGCAAGCTTATCTAAGTAGCAGCAATGCTTAAAAGAGTTTGTGCAGCTGGTGGTTTGGTTGTGCTTGTGTGACCTAAACATTTTCTTATCCCAGTCTAAACCAATCCTTTCCTAAAATGCCATGCCTTCCATTTTATTATTTTGATTTACTTTTCCTGTTGTTTTGTCCCTGTCTGTCTTAAGTATAAAATATTACTAGGTCTGACAACATATAGGCTGCACCATGATAGAGAAGGGAGGCAAGCAAACCGGCCAAACCAACTCCTCCTCCTTAATTTCACAGCTACCACTGTGTGGGTATCTTTATTTTTCTCTGGCTGGCTCTGCTAAGCATCCCTTTAACCTTGTGGACTAACCAGCCCATCCTACAGTCAGTACTGTATAAAGTGGTTTAACACCTAGGCCTGAGGTGAAGAGCAAGACCTCAGACCACTTCCCATCCCTACCCCTAAAAAACAAACAATGCTTTTACTTAAGGGTTTAGTAATAAAACAGTTTGAGAAAATAGGGTAGAGAAAAGTTAATTTTACAGTTAGTTATGCATAAGTGCAAAAAATAAACAACTAGCTATACCTATTCTAGGCTGTTTCCCTCGCCAAGTCACTTTGTATTCCTCAGTTCAGCTTTGTAGTCTTTTCCAGGTGTCTTCTGCCTTAGTAGCTAACTCTCTTCTATAACACTTAGCAGTTTCCTTTTTATACTGATAATAATAATCACATTTCTTCTGATTGTGGGTGGTGCCCCCCAAATAATAATTATGGACTCTGCCATCCCACATTGCAGTGGCTTTATTGAACAGTGCATGAGGTTAGACCAGATGACTTCCAAGACTGTCCAGAAACTTCACTTAAGTCAAACCGAAACAGGCTACTTAGCTGTCTAAATGAGTTGATAAGACTGCGGTTCAAACAGCTACACTGGCTCCCAGTTTGTTTTCCTATCCGAACTTGTTTTAACACTTAAAGCCAGAAATAGGCTAGATTAGGAAACTTCAAAGATACTACTACTGAGTAGTAGAAACTGTTTTTGTTTTGTTTTGTTTTTGCGCCTCTAATGGCACATTATTTATCTTTTTTAAAAAAATTATACCCAACTTTCTATATTGAAATATGGTCACGGCAGAGGAGGCGAAGAGGGAAGAGGAAAACAAAGCCCAAATTCATTTTATTCTTTCCCCACCCAGGTCTATCTTTTCATCGGGATCTATTGGAGGTCAATGTCCTTTCTCCTGTTATTTGTGCCCAGCATCTGGTACTGGGGTACTACCTCTGGACTTAGCTATGCACATACTGTATTTTTTGCTCTATAAGACTCACTTTTTCCCTCCTAAAAAGTAAGGGGAAATGTGTGTGCGTCTTATGGAGCGAATGCAGGCTGCACAGCTATCCCAGAAGCCAGAACAGCAAGAGGGATTGCTGCTTTCACTGCGCAGCCATCCCTCTTGCTGTTCTGGCTTCTGAGATTCAGAATATTTTTCCCCTTGTTTTCCTGCTCCAAAAACTAGGTGCGTCTTGTGGTCTGGTGCATCTTATAGAGTGAAAAATACGGTATATTTTAAAAGCCTTTAAAACTAGGTTTCTATGGGACCTGGAGCAAGCAACCCGCCCTGGGTCCTCCCTGATCTATGCAAAGTACCGTCTTTCCACACAGCTCATCTATGCTGCTAAAATGCTTCCACTTTGAAATTTGAACATGAAACCTAGATCTCACAGCACCAGTCATCTACTGGTGTCGATGAGCATGAAACAAATTAGTAAACTGAAGTTAGCGGGACTTGCTTCTGCATAAATATCCATAGGATCAGCTTGTCAGCATTCTTTGTTGCAGAGCTGCTCAGAGTGGCTGGTGAAACTCAGCCAGATGGGCGGGGTATAAATGTTGTTGTTGTTGTTGTTGTTGTTGTTGTTGTTGTTGTTGTTATCATGTGGCTTGGAGGTGGGGAGCACCCATGGTATATATACCTTACAAGGACATGTCAGCAACAGGAAGCCTATGGGTCAAACGGTGGCTATGGAAATGGATGCTTCCCACTCACCGACCCCTTCCCATATACCACATTTGGGTGTGGAGAAAGTGACACGTGGGGAAAAGACTTGCCAGCCGACTAGCTTGGCCATAGGGGTGAATCATTGCCTACTACTGGGCAGATGGATGTCAGTTGTGGCAAGGTGTTGGGAGTTTGGAACTGTATGTGCAGCCAGATAGCCTTCGCTAAGGTAGACTTCTCCCCTCAAGCAGCGGAGGACACCATTTGCCAGCATTGAAGTAAGAGTCAGCTGCCAGTTTGACCTGCTTCTATGTAGAAAACAGGGAGGGAGATACCATCTTGCCCTTTGAAGTCAGAATGCTCCATCTCCCCCCTGAATTCACCTGAATTACAGCCCCCTGGAGGAGGACGGCAATCCTATTTACTATCAGGGGAAGGTTGTTTGTTGTTGACTTCTGAAGGGCGCTTTTCTCCACAGAGGGCGAGTAAAGAAATGGCGGGAGGGAGGTCCTCAAACATTCAGAAATGCCTGTGCTTGTGCAGGAAAGCCAGTCCAGAGGAGTTGGGGGACTTGTGCGCCAACTGAGCTCTTGTGTAGAGCGCGCGCTTTAAAAAAGTTATCTTATAGGCCTGTAGAAGTGTTAACATCCCCAGCTACCAAAGGGAGGGGAGGAGGTGCTTGTTGGGAGGAAGCTTTTTTCCTCTCTGCAAGGCAGCGCGGGGTGAGGAGGGGGACAAATCCAGCCGTCCCCTCAGGGGCTGACTAAATGAGGCGCTGCACGGCCTCAGTCACCCAGAGAAGCCTGCCCGGGCGCTTGCTCTTTTGGAGGGAAAACAACTTCAAAGGAGTTCGAAGAGCGCGGGCGACGCCTCCACTGCAAAAGAAGAGCAACAACTGCAGCAGCAGCAGCAGCAGCAGCAGCAGGGAAAGGGATCCGGGCGGGAGGTGGGACTAAGGGGCTCCTCGCCCCTTTCCCCCTTCTCCGGTGACGTTGCGGTCTCCTCCCTCTGGCGGAGCTGAGGCGCCTGCAAAAGCCCTTTTGCCGCTCCGCGCGGCCCCGTGGTCTTCCGTCCGTCCCGCCACCCGCCCGAGCGAGCATCCACCGCGCCCGCGGAGGGGCCACGACTTCGCGTCTTCGCCCGCCCGGAATGAGCGCTTGACTCCGGGAGGCAGCGCTAGGAGGCGCGGAGGCGGCCGGGGCCGGAGCGCGGGGGTCGACCTCCTGCCGCCGCCATGGAGTGAGAGGGTCTGCGCGACGGGCAGCTGGGGGAGAGGTAAGCGCTGGAGAAACACCCCCCACCACCACCCCCACCCCCGACGGCAGAAATGGCCGGCCGGGCATCCTCGTAGCTGGGGAACTTTCCTCGGCCCTGCTCGGGGTTGGGGGGCGCTGCTGGGTTTGGAGGGCAGTGAAATGCGCGGAGGGCAAGGCCAGCGCGCTCTGCAGATGCCCAGAGGCAATTTATCTTGACAGCTGAGGCAGAGCCAGTGGTTCGTTGAGCGGGGGGTGGGGGGTGTGGAAATGGGTGGGTGGCGCCCTTGGGTTCAACCTTCCCTCCTGAACTTAGGCGCAGACAATGAAGCCCCGGGATAGGAAAGCGCCAGAACTTCAGGAGCATCCTGGCTTGGGGAGATAAGTTGAAAGGAAGCTCCACGAAAGTCATTAGGAGTAAGCATGTCTAAAATTAGGCTGGGGGTGGACATCGATGAGAGGAAGATCCGCTCTACTTGGAGGCTTCTCCCCTCTCACAGAAAATCGAAGGGACCAAATTGCTCATCCATTTAGGCTTAAAAGACTGGGGCCGGGTCTGGGTGGGTGAGTTTGTGCGTATTGCGGCTGAGGCTCAGAGATGTGTGTTTTGCTATGCCTCTCCATCAGTATGTAAGCTGAACTCATCTCCCTCTGATCTCCACAAAAGCAAGCCCTCTGCTTCACCCTCAAATGTGAAATGCCAGCCGTCTGAGCAGGATTTACAGAGCAGTCGTATAGGCACTTGGGAGTTTTTCCGTTGCCAGTTCACCTTTTCATTCTTCGCTCTCGCCAAGTGTCATGCCAAGAGCAACAGACTCCCAAGAACAAAAAACAAGAGCAAGGGCTAGCAGCTTCTTGTGAAGTTGAAGAAGTTCTGAGAAGGCCTAAGGTTTTAGGCCTTGGCCTTGCTCTTGTTTTTGTTCTTGGGAGTCTGTTTGGCAGGCATGACTTTTGAGTGAAGAATCAAAGGGATAACTCCTGCCTGGCCAGCAGTGAAACAGCCACTAAAGGCAGGATTGCTCTGTAATGTTACAGCCAGCCATAGACTTATACAGAACAAACTTGTGCTCAGGAGTAAATCTCACTGAGGTGAATGGGAATTACTCCCTGGTAAGCATGTTTCATCTTAGACCGTTTCCACGCATCAGATTGCAGCCTTAGACCATTTCCACACATTGCGCTGAAATGTACCTTTGATCTTCTTGCACTTCCACATGCAAATGTTGTTAAGGTGGGGCAGAACCCAGAAAATGGTTAAATGTCCAGTTTCAATCTAGTCAAGATTATGCACTTGCATTAGGCTGAACACCAGTTCAGCCTAATCCTTTCCATGTTTCATTGGGAACAAGTAACCCCAGAGTCAGTCACTACTGGACCTAATGGTCAGGGGTCCCTTTACCTTTACCTTTATGTATGGAATTGCAGCATCAGTGAGTCAGAATTTGCTTTATCTGACTATGGAAAGGTGTGAGCCAGTGACCTAGTGGCGTCAGCCGCTTTGGAGATACCCAGCAGGTCTAACCTGCTTAGAGTGCTTACCCTCTGTTATTCTGAACTACATTCTGGAATAAGTGCCATTCTACTTCTATAACTGTTATAATCAAAGCCACAAATACAAAACTGACCACATTATCTTGTATGGAGATGCATACATTGAAAAGTTAACGGGAAGAACCCATAGTCTGGCAGCCTTTAACCATGCTGACTGCATAAACAAAAGGCAGGTGAGACTCTCTGAGGGGTGAAAACTAATATTTGTTAAGTGAATTTGAGCCCACACTCTTATACTAAATAACCCTTCCATGGCTTCACACCAATCTTCTGTAGTTTCTCTTTGACCCCTTTTTGAAGGTGCCACACTTCAAAAGTTAGAAAAATGTTCCACTGTGTCTCTGACTCTTTAACAATGGATTCCATTGCAACAACTTTCGTTTCCAGAGTTACTGAGGAGGGAAAAGGGGCAAGAAGGGAAAGGATGAATACATTGCAAATGGAGCAAAAAATAAAGGAACGCTGCTGCTGTGCTTTCCTGGTAATAGCTTTGTCTGCTAAAGTACAGTAGTAACTTACATGCATTTAACTTGTTCGCTGTCAGCTTTACGTGCTTGGCAACAATAAAAAATTTTTAAATGGAAACTGGGTGGGTGTACAGAGAAAAAAGACTTTGGCAATCTCACCTACCATTGCACCCAATGTGTTTTCACTATATGTGATTTTGGCTTTATGCGCTATCCCTGGAACGTAACCCCCACATACGTTTTGGGTCTGATGTATGCATTGTATGTACACACATGAAATAAAGGCAAACATGCATCTCAGTTTCTCTCAATGGAGCACTTAATCATATTTTAATAACAAAGGAAACTGACAAGGCAGTGTGAAAGTAATATCATCAAAAATCACTGCCTTGTATATTTGGCAATTGCTTTGCTTGCTTAGGGCAAAGATATGGAGGCAAAAAAACTTCCCAGAAATATGGGACTACTCTTTTAAATATTGTTGCAGTAACATGACTTGCGAACTCTTGCTTCCGCTATCTTTCAAAATCAGAGTTGGTTGGTGAGCTCAAAGAATACAAGATGTGGTTAACATTACAAAGTAAAGAAGCAAAGCAGAACTGGCAAAACTAACTGCAGTAATAAGGTATCGATCAAATAAGAAATTAAGACTACAATGGAAATGGTTTGAAGATTATATGTCCAAACACTGCACAAAAAATAATATGTTTGGATTAATGCTTGTAAAGTCGAGTAAGAATAAACAATAGTAAGTTAAGAGAATTAAGAAACAAAGATATACAGTAAATTGCAATGTGAAATACAATAATACTACAAATGTTGGTGGAGGAAAGTCACAAGGGTGTTTTAATGTTTGTAATTGGTGTTAGTATTGTATGTGAAATATTTGTGTTTATCTGTATGTGTGTGTGTGTGTGTGTGTGTGTGTGTATAGAAGAAGAAGCAAAACAGAGCTAGTGTTCAATTATCAAAGAAGTTTGTAACATCATAGTGAAACATGCCATTCCTTTGACGGCAGGACTACATACTAGTAGGTGCTGGAGCATTCATATCTTACGCTGTCAGTCCTAAATACACTTACTTTGAAGTAAGCCCCATTGACACAGTAGGTCATATTTCCAAGAAAACATGAATAGGATTGTGCAACATATAACATATCGTTCTTTGGAATGTAGGCATCATTGTGTAATGCCCTGAGCTAACTCTGCACTCAAGTCAAAATATTGTCTTCACAGCTTTTCTTATCAGAGCAGTTTGAGGTCATAAGCTCAGAATTACCTTTTACTGCATTTGTCAGCAGATAAAACAAATAACATGTTTATCAAAAATAGTTATGAAAGAAGTTCAGATAAACATTTCTTTCCCAGGTACCATTAATATTTTGAGACAGCTAGGCAAAACGAAGCAATTCAGTTCTTCAGATTCTTACACTGTTTACCATTCTCCAAGTTGGCATGAATACTACAGGAAAGGGCTTGGAGAAGGAGGGAACCCTGGTGATAAAGGCATGCACAAACAGGGCAGCTATTCATCATCTGGGATCTGTTCCTAACAATGTCAAGGTTTGTAGTATCGCCTTTGACAGGTAGATGGAGCTTGATCTCTCCTCTGTTGTTGTTTTAAATCATTGAGTCTTAGATATCTGAACTTTTACTTTTCAGGAGTGTAGTCAACTTTCAGCATCTGTATATGTAAGGAAATTATAAGAGTTATTGGAAACAGTAATACATAAAAGTTTGATTTTGTTTTCTATTCGCCATGGGTGTAGTTAATGTGCAGGACTGCAATCCCAGGCTTGCTAACTGGAAAGAAACGACTCACTGAAGGTTGTTTTGAGTACGTTTCACGGGGCTGGACTCTTAAGTTATATTTTGGTGCACCTAAGGTTCTATGGATAGCTCTCATTGTCCCAATACAAAGTTCCACTAGTGAACACTTTGTGAGTGTAGATAAGTCCCACCTAAAAGAGCACGAAGAGTATCCGTGCGTATAAGCTTCATGTACGCCTAAGAGCTTTCACATTCATAAGCAGCCATTATGTCAGCGTGTGCTCACATTCACTGGAGAAACTCTTCACACTGTAAGATGAACTGACAAGACACTATATCATATCCCTCCACTGCTTTTTACTGTAAAAGCCAAACACCAGTTGGTTTCACTATGAAAGAGAACCTGATCTCAGCATCTTCTCCATTTTCCACAAATGGTTCCCCCTGCTTTTCCTGCAGCACATGCTACAGTTCAACTTCTGCCTACACAAGTTCAACATACACTCATCTTCTGTGCACATTTGGAACAAACTGTCTTTACTTTTAAGCAATTCAATCTACTAACTCATCCCACAAGCAAATAAATAGGTAAGAGCCCATTTATCATTCAGATTTCACACCTTAATATTTGCAATACAGTTCTCAGCTTAAAAAAAATACCAAAATGTACACTTAGTGCATATTTAGATAAAGCATGCATTTAATTTGTGATAAAATATGTTAAAATATAATATCCCTAATTCACCTTGGAGTACCATATGCAACATTGTCTAAACCACTGAGCCTAGGACTTGCCGATCGGAAGGTCAGCAGTTTGAATCCCTGCAACGGGGTGAGCTCCCATTGCTCTGTCCCAGGTTCTGCCAACCTAGCAGTTTGAAAGCACGTCAAAGTGTAAGTAGATAAATAGGTACCACTCCAGCGGGAAAGTAAATGGCATTTCCGTGCGCTGCTCTGGTCTCGCGAGAAGCAGCTTAGTCATGCTGGCCACATGACCCGGAAAAACTGCCTGCGGACAAATGTTGGCTCCTTCGGCCAGTAAAGCGAGATGAGCACCGCAACTCCAGAATCTTTCCTGACTGGACTTAACTGTCAGGGGTCCCTTACCTTTTTTTTAAGCCTGGTAGTGATCAGGTGTGAAGTAAAGCAATTAGGCTTCTGAAGGCTTCTGCTACAAATCCTGAGCTGAAGCATCACTTAGTTTAGACTTGTTCTCAAACCTGCTGCATCAAGACCTGAGTACTACAACTCCTTGACACTCTCATTGATGATAGCTCTTCTCTGCCAACAGTTTAGGAATTCAGAGCAAAGGCAAATCTTTATGTCTGAATATAGCCAGAGGAATTAAAACTTGCTAATGATTTCCAAACTAGAGAAACTATTTTGAGAAATATGTCTCCATTTAAATTCAGCCTCTGTAAATGTTTGAGTAGACAAGACTTTTGGTTGGGAATATATCCTAGAATAAGATGACTTTCTCAAGAAATAAACTTCAAATTATGTAACCAAAACTTAGTGTGCTGGATATCTCTTGGGTTAAGTATTGCTGTTTTAGCCATTCCTTTGTTTCTGAGCCATTGTGTAAAAAGCATCAAGTTGACAGAAGTCAAGGGTGATTGATTATTTTGTTTTTTTTATACCACCTCTCCTCATTGCATTCATTGGTGCATTGTGGGGGCTTTGGGGAATCAGGGACACTCCTAGTAAATGCTGTATAACC
Organism: Podarcis tiliguerta; assembly: GCF_965153285.1. NCBI lineage: Eukaryota > Metazoa > Chordata > Lepidosauria > Squamata > Lacertidae > Podarcis > Podarcis tiliguerta. The sequence continues at coordinate 67,308,533 of NC_139536.1, read as the reverse complement.
ATCCCTGTATCTTCTGTGTGGTAGAAACTTCTACTAGTTCAGAGTTCTTAGTTTAGTGCATAATCTGTGGCCACAAATGCTTACATTTTCTTTCACACACCTGTGTGTGGAGGAGGATAAAGGATGTGCAAGGGTCATACTCTGGTCACACTCTACATGCAAGTTTTCCTCTTCCCTCATGAACCTCTTTCCGTGCAGGAGTGTCCTGCCTTTTCCTCCTCAGCTGTAGCAGTGAAGCACAATTCAAAGTGTTGGTGCTGACCTTCAAAGCCCTAAATGGTCTCAGTCCAGTATACCTGAAGGAGTGTCTCCACCCCCATTGTTCTGCCCAGACACTGAGGTCCAGTGCCGCGGGCCTTCTGGCAGTTCCCTTGCTACGAGAAGCCAAGTTACAGGGAAGCAGGCAGAGGGCCTTCTTAGTAGTGGCACCCGCCCTGTAGAATGCCCTCCCACCAGATGTCAAAGAGAAAAACAACTACTAGACTTTTAGAAGACATCTGAAGGCAGTCCTGTTTAGGGAAGCTTTTAATGTTTAATAGACTATTGTATTTTAATATTTTGTTGGAAGCTGCCCAGAGTGGCTGAGGAAACCCAGCCAGATGGGCGGGGTATAAGTTGTTGTTGTTGTTGTTGTTGTTGTTGTTATTTCCTTAACTTGGATTTCTCTAGATTGGGATCAGACTGAGACAGTGTCACGCATTATGTCTTGATACATAAGATCTCTGATGTTGTACCACAATCGCCTGTAGAGTTTGGCAGAATGATATTCTCCATCAAAACGATGATGGCAGAGAGAGATGCAAGGTGGCCGTTATATGAGTGCATTTGCTTACTTCAAAGCAGCTGGAGAAAGAGCAGTGCATGGAGGGCTGTCTTTTTTCCATCCTTGAGGCCGCTTGGGAAACTCACCCAACCTACTGCACCTGGAACTACATGTGGAGAATTGAAGAGTGCCGCTGCCTGCTTAATGGAGCACAGCTGTGGGCAGCCTGAGGAAGCTCCAGCCACCATAAAAAGCAAGCCTAGAGTGAGAGACTAGGGTGGTGTCAGCGGCTGTTTTTCTCTTTGTGAGACTTTTGTAGGTGGATGTTATTAATGATCCCCATGTCTTCTGAAGGTATAGCTTTACATCTAGTTGGGACTTGAACTGACCCCTAAGTGATCATAGGATTCTAACTAAATTCCACATTTCTCCTGCTATTTTTTCAACTCTGACCAGTTTTTCTCCTTGTCATGCTGGAGTTCTATTAGAGTATCAAGTAAGCTGGTGGTGGTCTCTTGTAGTAAGTCTGGCACAAATCCATTTCTACCCCAGCACAATTTTTCCTTTGAATCATTGTGCTTGTGCTGTGATTTAGGACCAATCCTATATGACTCAGCAGGCGTAACCCAAGGATAGAATTGTTCTTTTCCTGTTTCTTGGCTTCTCAAAATTCCATTTGGCTTAATCAATGACTTTTGAGTACTGCTTCATATTGAAATCTGCAGCTGACACTTTTCTAGAGAAAGAATAAGGAGTGACCTTCTTGAACTTGTGATCTATTGGTATGTAGAGAACTTGCAGCTGCTATTGTCATAATCGTAAACTGAAAAACTGAAAAATATATGCCTGCAAAGATCTGTTTAAACAGTTGAGGAGGGGAGGGAAACATCCAAAAGCAATTTATTGAGGAAAATTTCAACATAATTTATGATCAACTACATAGCAACATAGTTTTGGGTGGTTTTTTATTTTTGCATTTTTGTAAGTTGATATCAGCAATAAAAAAAGCTTATTGTTAATGCTTTTAAAATATTATTGGATGAACACACTGAAATATGGTGCAGTCTAACTTAACAGCACTGACTAAAAGCACTTCTGTTACAGTCTGTCACTGAATTGGTAAATCACTTTTATAATGATGGAGTATTATTTGCTTTAACCACTTATTCTGTATTATTGTTTTCAGTAAAATGTTACTGTTTCATTTGCACTTCTTCCCTAACAAATCTAGATGCAGAATAATACAAGATATGGGGAGGGCCTAAAAAAACTAAGTCATACTTGATGAGTCACGCCACTGAAAGCAATGAATATAAGTTGCTGAAGTTAATTGTTTTCAGTGAATCTGCTCTGAGCATGGCTAACATTGGATGTCAGGTATTATCAATGAAAAAGAGTTTTCAGTGTTTAAAATACTATTAGAAAATTCATTTACATTTAAAGGTCACAGGGCCTGTTGCTCTGAAATTAGGGATTGGTCACAATACTTGAAGCAAATGGCATCACTCCACATGATCAAAGGAATGTCTTTAACAATTAAAGTAATAAAGCAATCTTAAGTGATTTTCTGTAGACAGTCTTGGGTGTAATTTCATAGCGGGGAGGGGGTGGCTCAGGGAATGTGGGAAACCCCTTGACACAGACTTGCTGAGAAGTGCTTATGAATACATTTTGTAAAGGAGAACGAAACATAATGCACCAGATTCCACTAAGAGATCCTGCTAGCAGAAGCCTGAACAAGGACTTACGCTGGTGTAATGGGGCTTCCCCTCCCCACACACCACATTGAGTTGGTTGCTAGTTGCCAGGTTGAGATCCTTCTTTCAACGTATTAATTGTGCCAAATATGTCCCTGATTTGTACTTGCAACAGTGTGTATGATGGATAGTAAAGGGTAGCCAAGAATCCAGGACAGGTGTGTGATGGCAGCAGGCAGAAACTGACTTCAGGGGTAAGATATAATACATGAATGCATAGCATATACCTATTCACGGCTACTCTGTTAGTACCATTAAAAAGAATTAATACTCTATTGGAATGGCAGTTTATCATTAAGCCATTTCTGCTAACAACAGAAAATTTCATTGTGATCTTTTCTTAGTAACAATTGTAGCATAATTCTTTTCTTGTTTTGGGAAGATACAAAACAGATTTTGTTGTTTTAGGAAGATACAAAACAGCACCATAGACTAAGTAGCAATGCAAAGTGTTCCTGGATGCCTAGTTCGAAAACATTTGTCTTTTTACCATGATTCTGGGTGATTTGGATTTTCATATCTTGTGAGAAGTAGATTGTATCGATTGCCTTTTACATTTGTCTCAAGGTGATTTACAAACATGCTGTAAAAACAGACTTTAAAACTGTATAACAAACAGCTGAAGAAAGGCAAAGACCTTTTCCAGACAGTGGTAAAAGCTTGTTGAAACCAAAAGTTTCTTTATTTGTTTCCGGAAAGTATAGATAGTGAGCTCCTGTTATATTTTGACAGGGATGCTGTTTAAAAAATAGGAGCAGTCACAGTGACAGCGCTGAAATCCCTGCTCCGAGTTACTGTGGCTATTTTGGGGACTTTAAGGAGAAACTCTCCTGCAGAACTCAGTGACCTACTGGGAATCGAAGGAATAAAGTCCTGAGGTTATTTTATAGCATATAGAATCATAGAACTGTAGAATTGGAAGTGACCCTGAGGATCATCTAGTCCAACCCCCTGCAATGTAGGTATATGCAGCTGCCCCATACAGGGAATGAACCTGCAACATTGGCGTTATCAGCACCATGCTCTAACCAACAGGTATTAGTATTAAAACCTTGAACTTGGCCTGGTAGCAGATTGGAAGACTATGCAAATGATGCAAACAAGGTGTAATATGCTGCTGGTAGTTTGACCCCACAAGCAGCATAGCCACCCTGTTCTGCACCTCCAAAGAATGTTCAAGGGTAGCCCCACATTGCAGTAATCCAACCTTGAGGATACTGGTGCATAAATAACTGTGTTCAAGCTATCACAATCCAGGAATGGCCATAGCTGTCGTAGCAGATGAAGCTAGTAAAAGGCGTTCCTAGCCAATGAGGATACCTGCACCTCCAGTGACAGAACTGGATTTAGGAGCACCCATTATCACATCTTCACTTGAAGCAGTCATTTCAGACCATAGAAAGTTTCACACTGCCTGTGTATTTTACAGCACAATCCTGTATATGGCTACTCAGAAGTCCTACTGAGTATAGCAGCTTTAATTACATATATAGAGCACTAACAATGAACAATACTCTTTGGTCACATTGACTCTGCAGTTCACCATTCTACACTTTCCTGTTGTTGAAACAGACAGTTACTTTTTATTACAAAGTAAGTAAGAAAGAAATATAGACAATATTTCTTTAAATAGGAGCTACGGTTTTTTAGCCACACTTAAATTCAGGTTGATTCTGGAGGATGGAAATCAGCTTTTAGTTTTTGAAAGTTATATTTAGATCTTGCTGCTTTGTTGATTATAATCATACATTGAAAAGATTTTTTGTCAAAGAAAATATTTCTGCCTGGTTCTAAAAGCATATGTTTGTGTTCTTATCAAGTATGCTAAATAATATGCAAAAAGTAGTGTTCTGCATTGTGACTGAAAATCTCTGCATACGGTTTTCTTAGGAGGCAATCCATCTCTTGACTATCAGCAGTGGGGCTTGGTGAGAATGGCATAGCTGCTGCCACCGCCACCAACAGCAGATTCCACTCACCCACTCTCTTAATAAGTACCTTGTTGCATGCTTCACCTGTGGAGCTTCCCCATCAATGGCAGAGCTCTCCCCATGGCAGAAGTCAGCAGAGCTGAGCAGGGGGGGGGCTCTGCCTTTTCCAACCCCCCTCCAACACAGCAAGATACTTGGCATTACTGCTTCTCAAGACAATTTTATTGATTGCTTCATTGCTCATCACGTGACTGTGCAACTGGTCCATATTGTGGGGTAGGACTAAACAGTTGACAAAGCTATTTCCCCCAAATGTTTGTAAGAGAAGGGAACTTAAGCAGTCAAGTAATTCAGTGGTTTTCAACCAGTGTGCCATGGCACCCAGGGGTGCCTTGAACGATAATCAGGAGTGCTGAGGGCAACACTGGCCTCTGTCCCTCTTTCCTTCCCTCCTTCCCTCTGATACCCTCTTGCGTCTCTGCCTCCCAAAGGCTTGCACAGCTGTTGGTTGCAGCTACCAGCTCCCCAGGCGAATGGTGCCTCTGGGGGTGGCCAGGCGGTGCTTCTCAGGCCCCTGTATGGCAGTGTGAGCAGGCACCTCTTTTAGGGGCAGAGCAGGGGGCAGCTCAGAGATCAGGGGCAGCAGCTGTGGCTGCTCAGAGGACTACCCATGAGCAGGGAGAGGAGAGGAGGCTGAAGGAACACTCCATAAGGGAGGATGAGAAGCTGCGAGCTCTGCAGGCAAGGGGTGACATAACTGGGTTCCTGAGCCCCACAGGGGTGCCGCAGAAAGAATGCAGTTGTTCAAGGGAGCTGTGGACTCAAAAAGGTTGAAAACCTCTGACGTAATTCAGTTCAGTGGCAGAATGTAGCATACAGTACCTACATAAATGACTAACCAGGATTTCCTCAAAAGCCTGAAACAAGAAATATTTTGCAAACTCCTTTGAGTAGTTTGTGTCTGAATTGTTCTTGCAGTACAAGGGAACAACGGTTGCTGTGTTTCATCTCCTTTTGTCTGTCTGTCTTATACTGTGTATGTGTGTGAGGGAATCTGCTATCTGTAGAAGGCTGCTTATACTGGGTAACTCAGCATTGTTCTACATTTGGAGGCATACTGCATTTAAAGCAACCTTTCCCCACCACGCACTCTTCAGATGATGTGTGGGCTGATGGGAGTTTTAGCTCAAAACATCTGAAGTGAACCTGGTTGAAGAAGGCCAACACAGAGTGGAAATGGAATGGAAAGCTTGGAATTAATATTGTGTTCATTCTTGTAGGCATGTTCTAATAATATGCCTAATGATAAAGGCACAATCCTCTGATTTCCCAAAGTCCAAAGCACCAACTAATATATGAAACAATAGCGGCCCACCGGATTCAGCACGGGGATTCCACCAATTGCAGTTGGAGTGGGAAAGTGTTCCTCTTGATGCAGCTTAGGATTCAAATTCACCTCTTTCACTGCTGTGGAAGGAATAACTCAGCTTTTTTTGCAGGGGTAGAGAATGATGTGACTAGAGAGCTGATACTTTTGTGCGGCATTGATACAGCCTGTTCTACTTAAGGGTTGATACAATACTGTGTCAGTAATAAAGAGAGACAGTTTGCCCCACCTACCGTAGTATTTAATTTATGCCAAAATGCAAGGAGGGAGCCTTTCAGCCCAGCAGCCAAATAACACAACTATTTTCGCAGGTTCAAGCTCTTGGGATTATGTTCAACAGCTCCACAAGCCAGAAAATAAATTTATAAGCACTCCATTGACTTTTTTGTGTGTAAAGTTCCCACTTGAATCATTACTCCTGTCCCCAAACATTAATTTATTAGTCTAATTTTGTGCCCTATGGTTTGGAAAACTTGATCTCTGTGTGTGGCTTCTGTTTATTTTAACTTCTAACATGTTTTCCCCTTTCTGAATCTTATGAAATGGCTTTCCCTCAGGAAAAACATCATTGTGCAGTAGGTTTTGGATGTAATTTTTCTCCCCTTGCCCTCGGCCTACTTCTGGTTTTAATAATTGAAAACTACTGTTCATTATTTACATAAATCCATCTCTCTTGGTCTTGCTTTCTCTAACCTTTCCCCTCCTGAGAATTTCAGGAATTCTCTGACTTTCCTCTGGGGAATCCTAGCCTGTTTTGTCTAAGACCTGTGTTGAGTTGGTAGGTAATTTTGATAGGAGGAAAGAGAAATAGCCATGGTTAAACAGTCTTGTTTTGTTTTTTACTTTCACAGAGTGTGCCATTTTTATTTTTTTATCCCTTTTTAAACAGGCGGGTAGTTGGGAAAATATACATTTTTTACTTTACATTCAACTTTTAAAGTGACAGGCTATAAATCTACAGATGTGAAATCGAAGGGTTCTTTTAAGCTAATAGGAAAAAACACACATGCCCTAAAGGCCAGCTATTTCAAATACATTTCCAGGATCTACTCTGCTGTTTTTCCCTCTCCTCTTAATGAAGACGTGTCACAGCTAGAGGCTTTATACACAGTTCTAATGACTCCTGTACAAGCCTCCCACATTCCAAATCCTTTACTCCACAGCTGTGAACGTCAGCCAATCTGACATACACAGTCTTGGCTTGGCTGATGTTAACATGATCTCTCTCTCTCTCTCTCCCTCCCTCCCTCCCCTTTGTGCAAGTACAGTAAGAAACTACTCATATACGGCAGTCTTAATTGTCTTGATTGTTGAAAAGACTTTTTAATAGCCCAGTATTTAATTATGCCTAATAAATTAGACCTTTCTGTATATCTGAACCTTCTGGGTAGGGTGGCCAGATGCAAAGGAGGAGAGGGTTCTTGCAGCTGTATATGAAAGACGGAAATTTAGCAGTTATGCAAGCCACTCATGCTGAAATTCCCTCATCTACATACCTATTAAAGGTGCAGGAGCCCTGTCCTCTTGGACTCTCCCATCCTTTTCCTGTTACAGGTGATGAGGAGAAGAGGATTCAAGTCCTGCAACATGAGAATGCCATGCCCATAAAAATATATACCGTATTAGACCGAATATAAGCCACACCCAAATACAGTATAAGCCACAACTTTAAAATTCAAGGTGGGGGACGAGAGAAAAAAGACAATACCCCAATATAAGCCGCTCCCTTAAAATTCCACAGGCACTCACACTCGTAAATGGCAAATGTTCTATTTTACCGTATGTCTGTTTCAGCAGCGATATCATAAAAGCCCATTTTTCTAAGGTCGCGAATTTAAGCCGCAGTTTAACTTTTCACGGTCGGAATTTGGAAAAAAGTGAGGTTTATCTTCAAGCCAATATGGTATTTATGTTTGCATTGGAATTGTGAAGCCTTTGCAAGTACAGGGGGTGAAAGATGAAGTTAGTAACTAGAGACAGGTGCAAGTCTTTGTTAGAATAATATGCTTCATTAAATATTGATTTCACCCCTGCCAATGTTACAACACTATGCCTGCATAGGTGGTGGGATAGCAAGTAATACTTAATAAAGATTAATGCCCCCCCCCCCCCCATCTTTTGCCATCCTGTCACCACAGCCATGATAAGGCCATTATTCCAACTAATTATACAGGCGTTAATAGTATCACTGGGGAACACAGATCTCATACATGAAGATGGGAGGTAGGGAATACATTGCTATTGTGTTTTTTTACACCCAAAGTTGTTGTTGCCTATAGTGCCCACAAAAGGCAAGCTGTGCTTTATGTAGGTCATTTTCACATCTGTCCAAGATGTGCTTGGGTGCCAATATACTTCCCCCCCCCCTTGCATTTCCTTTACCCACTGAGCTGCTAGGAGGCCTGTAGTGCTGCCTACAGTGAGCGTATTACTGCTGTTGATTCTGCTCATCCGTGCGCATGCCCCTCCCCTGCCAAATGCTGCTTCCCCTTTAAGTGCAGGCAACCTAAAGGGTGTGCCGTATTATAGAATTTGTTTGTTCCACAAGTGGAGCAATTTGCTGGGATAACTGGTTCTCCATGCAGGCCTTCTCCATGCCCACATTGCCAAGTATATTCATTCATTTAGTATGTTCATTTATTTATTTAACAAATTTTATATACTGCTTGATTGTAAGAAAACCTCTAAGTGGTTTGCAAGAACATTAGTTGTGTGAAAGGTATGTATGTGTACTGGACTGATGGGTAACTTCCATGTAGGGCTGGGGCAAGGGTAATTTTTCTGTATGCAACAAGATGGTTAGTGGGTGGTTGTGGGTTTTACAGGAATGCTGTGGGAATTTCTGTCTTTGTTGCTACATTGGCTTTTGTTTATATAGATATTGCTGCTCTGTTGAATCTGTGACTGATAGAGCAAAGGGTCATGAGTACATTATGTCTGTAGTAGTCATAGTCTAGTGGCTGCCCAGCATTCCAGGCTCATCGGATTGTCCTACTCTGAGCTATTCACACCCCCAACACACACAGACAAACACAAAGACACACACACACATATTAAAGTTCCTCTCCTTGAGAGTTGTGCACTTTTATAGACTGCATGCATTTCAGATTCAGCAATTAGCATTTAGGCACATGTGGAGCATTCTGCATAATTATATAAGGTGTTATACTTGACATTGCGTGGATGAGAGAGAGAGAGAGAGAGAGAGAGAGAGAGAGAGAGAGAGAAATGGAGACCTTGTAAATGTGTTTTCAGTTTTTGAATACTCAGAGGCTTTACACAAAACTGACCATAATTATCACTCTTGTTCCTTCCCCCTTTGTTCCCTCCCCCGCCATCTAGGCTCCTTCAAAGATGGTCCGGCTGCCACTGAGACCTGGAGCTCTAATGCCACAATGAGGACTCACACACGGGGGGCTCCTAGTGTGTTTTTCATACATGTGGTTTGCTTCACACTGGTCTGCAGCAGCAATAACAGCCCAAGCACTGTGGTTCCTTTTGTCAATGCCAACTACGACAGCTACCCAATGCTCTACTTTTCCAGAGGAGAGATGCGGGATTTGCGATTCAAGGCCGCCAATTCACACCAACACATTTCGGCTCGGTTGGCTGAGGCTGTGCAGACCATGCTGTCAAACCCTTTGGAGTACCTTCCTCCCTGGGATCCCAAGGACTTCAGTGCTCGGTGGAATGAGATTTACGGCAACAACTTGGGTGCTCTAGCAATGTTCTGCCTGCTTTATCCAGAGAACCTGGAAGCTATCAATATGGCCAGAGATTACATGGAAAGAATGGCGGCTCAGCCTAGTTGGTATATTTTTATCTTTGTTTCTACTGCCTCCTCCCCACAAAAAAATCCATTTGTACTAAAAAAAAAAAAAAAGATTTATATGAAGAGAAAGCAAGAAAAGGGGTAGGACGTTTTGGTTTTCTTCCTTAATTTTGCTTGAAATGAGTGCACATTTTCCAAAGCCTAAAGACATGGCAGATGCTTATACTGCAACTTCCCCCCCCAAGCTACACATTATGTTAGTCATGTATGTAAACATGCATGCTTAATCAGACTGCTTTTATTTTGGAGAAAAATCAGCTATGACACACTGATGTGGAATGGGCTCAGAATCCAGAACAGGGCTTGTACCCATTTTCTGCTGAAAATCCCCCCTGTCTGGTTGCCATTTGTCTCCTGAGGTGCTGCTTAAAGTAAAGTTTCTGTCTGTAGTCATGACATAGTGTCATTGTTCCCATGGGGCATTGTGCTCTTCAGGAACCCCACTGGGCTCTTGTGGGCAGTGAAATGGCAGCTTTTTTATATATTAAAGTAGAAAAAGGAAGAAAATTCCTTGGCCACTTCATTTTTATTTTTAAATTCTGAACTTCCCTGAGATCTACAGGTATAGGGTAGTGTACAAATTTAATAAATACATAATAATAAATAAGTATTAAAGGCTAAGACTTCCTCCTAAAAGGTTTTAAGTGTCCCCTTCCATGGGCAGGCTCTTTTTTACAAGCAACTAATAGTCCTGCCAAAGAGGAAGGGATATTTGGCTCAGTCTTTGTTTATATGATAGCAGAAGAATATTATTTCAATATGAGTACTCAGTTACAAATATATCAAAACTTAAATGTTAACAGTTCATAGTAGGAGTTTCCACCCTGCACAAAGTATTTATTATGCTGTTTGCATTCTTTCCTGCAGTCTTTTCAACTTTATAATACTGTTTTAATACTGCCATGCATTGCTTTCTCACTTAGGTGCCTAATGAGTGTTAAAATTGTCTCCTACTTACTTCCATATCATTTGGTATGCTGTTCTTAATTACATCCTAGAAAAATCATATTTGCAATCAAATGAGCCACAGCACATTGTTGCTCATATTCTGGTTTATTCCATGGAAACTCACATTTTAGTTGGATAGTTAAAAACATTTTGTATTCTCAGTTGTTTATATATTTTTTGTGCATCCTGAGGTTAAAATGCAGCTTTAAGAGGATTCTGCATTGTAAAGCTTGATTATTTTAATCAAGCTTTACAATGCAATTATTTTAATCACCATTTCTAATCAGCTCAGTGGTAGAGCATCACAATATACTGGGCTCCATCACTGGTACCTGCAGGTAGACCTGAGAGAGATCCCAACCTGAAGCCCTGGAGAGCTGCTGCCAATCAGGGTCAACATTACTGAGCTAAGTGTTTATGAAATTAATCTCATCTCAAAATCTGTAACTCAGGTTACACTTTTAAAGACACACCCTTTAACAAGTGAGGTGTCTGCTCTGTTATATGTTTAGGATTAATTTGTTTTTATTGTTGTATCGTTAATGGTTCAGAGAGCAACAAAAACATTTCGTGATGAACGCTTAATCCAGATTGTCACAAATGCAGCAGGACCACAGTAATTCCTGCTACTGATATAGTAACTTGCTACAGTACATAGGGTCCTCAAGTTACAATGCTGGATGGACCCAGTTATGCAAGCCATTCAGCAAGTATGACGAGTGGAAGCCTGAGGAAATGATAGCATAGGCAAGATGGATGGAATTGGGAGGAGAGGTGGCATACTAGCGTGAATATTGCAGATAGAACCTAATTACCTGACCTCTCGCTTGATTTCAGGTTTTCCCATGTCTATAGCATTCACCTGTAACAAAATAGCCTCCCAGCTCTAGATCCAGCTTATTGGGCCATTTGAAAACTTTTACTGAAAAGTGTGAAAGTAACCATTGTTTTCTTTTTACAGTGTCTAGGCTGAATTGCCTGCACTGTAAAGCATCTCACTGCTTTATGGAATGTTTTGTTTCCTGTGCTTGGAATGCAGCTTGAAATCCTATCTTGTGTTTGTGTATCTTGCATTTGAACTTGGTTAAAAAGAAGAAGAAGAAGTTTGGTATATACTTTCACGCTAAGTGCCTCGTTGGCTGCCTCTTTCAAAATAGAGATAATGCAGTAGATTGCATTTTCTCCTGTGCCACATCTTACAACTCTGTATTTTCAGTTAAAGTATTTTGTATTGTATTTGTCCATAGAGATTATGGCTTTTCAAGACCGGGGCATGTTGTTTTATGCCTATGATGATGATTTTTCAGAGAATGCTGCTGAGGAATGGGGAGCCTCAGGCTCAGGGGCCAAATTATGCCCTCCAGGCTCTTTATCTGACTCCTCCCATACAACGCCTCCTTCCCAAGCCACTCTCCCTCTCTCCAGGCCATGCCCCTCACCTGCCCTGCTCCATACTCTCCCCAAGTGCTTTTGCCTGGCTGGAATGTGTCCTTGATGATGCCGTAGCATGGACAGACATGCAAAAACCTTAACTTATAAGTGGCTGGATTGCAGTCGCTGTACGGGTTTAAGAGTCTCATTTGTTGCCCCACTCACCTTTGTTTCTGGCCCTACCCATCATTGGCATATAGCCCCATCATGGTACATGGCCATGAGGAAATGCAGTTCTTGGGCTGAATAAGGTTCCCCATTCCTGCTTAATTATGATGATCCTAAACACATTAATAAGCCCCTTTAAACACACTAGGATTTGCCTCTGGATAAATGTACATAGGACTACAAGAATATGCTTTATTTCAGTGGAAGATGAGAATTAGAGGAGCAAGCCAAAGGCCTCTGTGGAAGAGGTGTGCAGTATCTTCAGCAGAGCTTAAAACAGAGTGGGAGATGAGCAGTTGGGAAGGAGGAGCAACATGGACACAAACACACAGTTCTCCCCTAATTGTTCCTACCTACTTTGATGGATGTTAGTGGACTGTGAATGTTCCCATAAAGAAATTGGGAATGGCCACAGACTATAAATAATTGGAAATCCCACCAGAAAGTGCAAATAGGAAAGCTGGCATGATTGACCCGAGGCTTTTATGTTGCACAAGGCCTGATCAAGATATTACTTTTATAAGATCCTGCTGCAACCTAGATTAAAAAGTAAGCACAGGTTAAGTGTCTTCTGTATGAAAGTTGTCTATCCCACATGCTAAGGACTCGGAGAAGATGTTGCATTTTCTTATGAATGTGCTAGCATAACCCCACTGATTTCAAAGTTCTAGGGAAGCGCAGGGTCTGTTTTGTTTTGAAAGCTCTTTTTTATCACAGAGGGATTCATTGGAGTAAATGGAATGCTTCACATCTGGGTTTTTCATAAAATTTTATTGGCAGTTTCAGTGGTTCATCTGTGTATTTGGGCTCTCTTGATTTCCACTGTGATGGTGCTGGCACTAAAGATGTTATCTCAAGTATAAAGGAACCCCCCATCATGTTCAAGTATTCTCTAAAGCAAAATCTGCAACACAATAATATTTTCAGTTCTGTGTGACGTCACTGAATCGTCACACAGAAATGGCAGAAATGTATTTCTGCCAGGAAAAGCACGTAACATATATAAAAGTTAAGAGAATTTGTTATGGTGCAGCTCAATGTTACAGTATTGGCCTGAATATAAGCCTCACTTTTTTCCCAAAATTCTGACCTTGAAAATTTAAAGTGCAGCTTAAATTCGTGACCTTACAAAAATTGGCTTTTACGATATCGCTGCTGAAACAGACAGTAAAATGGAACAGGTTTGAGTGCCTGCAGAATTTTAAGGGAGCGGCTTATATTGTCTTTTATTTTATCCCCCCCCCCCTTGATTTTTAAGGGTGCAGCTTATATACGGGTGTGGCTTATATTCAGGCCAATACGGTAATTTTAATTTGTATTGGGCACTATCCAGTACTGTGCAATTTCAGCTGCCTTGTTCTGTCCTCTCCTTGTTCTGTCCTCTCCTACATTCAGCTTTTGTTTACAAAGGCTAAGCAGAAAATGGAACAATGTCTCTCACAACAGGAAAATGATGATTTTTTAGAATTATTTTCAGAAGTTGCAATCTCCTTCAGCACCTCTTTTCCTTTTATAACTGTTTTGAAAACTGTTTCTATCTGCTGTATTTTTATAATTTCAATTGTTGTATAACCACTATAGCATTAGAAATATTTATAAATAATCCATTAGAAATAAATATAAATAAATCTGGTAGCAGACTAGGTAAAAGAAAAGATAAGGGAAACTATATTCTAAAAATGATAAAATTAAGAGATTTGTTTAAAAAAGATGGGAGCATTGATTCTAAAAATTAATCTGTGCCTGTCTTTTATTAAGTATAATGTAATAACTTTAACAGTTGTACATTTTAACTGGTTGTAAACAGAGCTCCTATCCCTAAATGATTTATATATCATCCTGGCATTTGCTGTATGACGTTTCTACAAATATCATGGAAATATTATTATATTGCATGCTTGGAAGCACTGAAAGATAAACATTTTATGAATAGTTTGCTGTCAGGTGACTCCCTAGGAGGAAAATATTCACAGATGTTGCCTGTTGTGTAGTGATATTTTCAATACATTTTAAAGCCTGTTCAAGAACTCAGTGACATAATTTGAGTCTGATGCAAGGCCATATTTGAACTTTCACTTAAAGGAATTGAAAGGAGCTCTCTTAAACTTTCATTGTATTGCAGCTAGTAAACCACTCTTTTATAAGCTATGGTCTGCATGCACTATTCGTTTTGGTGCACCATTGGTGGAATTCAAGTGCACAGTGCAGATGGATTAATTTGAAAGAGCCATTTCACACTGTACTTAGGCTTGTACTGTATCTGTTATTCAGAACTGCATCATTTTCTGTTAAAAATGCAGAAAGTGAGAAATGCATCCCTAAGCATGCATTGGGTGTGTGCCTAGAAGCTGTAGCCAGTCAGAGTTCCTTGGTGTGTATCTCTGAATGTTTATGAACCTGCATCTGCTCTTCATACATCACATATTTACTGTGGAAGAAAAGACCAGTATGGCCCTATTTAGTAATTGCCAAGGTATTTCTGAAGAGAGAGGCTGTTGGCAGTAGAACTTCTGCTTTCCATGTAGAAAGCCTCTGGTTAAATCCCTGGCGTGTCCAGGTGGAGGGGGAGAGAATGCCCCCAGTTCAAAACCATGGAGAGCTGCTGCTACTCGGTGTAGATACTACTGAGATAGATGGACCCATGGCCAGACTTTGGAATGTACTTTCTGAAGTTCTTAAGAAACCGGCCAAAACGAGTGCTTAAAAAGCCAACAACTTTATTGCGAAGATCAGCCAAGAACATCCGCACTCACATAGCTGCCTCGATTCTGGAGCTCCTGTGGTTAGCAGGTAAAACTCCGCATCACTTGGTTACTGTGAAGTGTGTGATATATAAAGCAACACTTGACTAGAGTTGTGAACCACCCTACTTCCAACTAGGATTGGAAGAGTGCTGATTCCTTAACAATTTTAGCCACATGTCATCATCTCTGATTTAATGTTTTTAAGTATGATAGCTGCAATCAACCCCCTCTCCATTTTCTCTTGCTTTTTATTGAAGTCAGTGAAATTGCACCAGGATAAATAGGTTGTAGATCTGTATTATGTTACCAGATAGTGAATGAATAACATTTTGTCAACTGTGTAGGCTTCTAGTGTGGTTTTGAAAGTACATAGTGCCTCTTCTCAGTGGGTTGTACTATCCAATTTAAGTTACACTCAAATAGGTCCATTAGTAATAATGGATGTAAGTTAGTCATGTCAATTTCAGTAGGTCTATTTTGAGTATGACTTAATTGGATTTAACCCAGCTTTAATAAAAGTTAACATTGGTAGCAATTGTTTAGATTTTGTTTTCAGAGCTTGAATTTATTCTTAGCTAATCCCCCCATCAAGTGCTCTAGAAAATTTCTAATCTCCTTCCTTCAAAGGATTAAAGGAAAGTTTAGCATTATACTGATTCATGATGAAACAATAAATTTAAGAGATTCCATTCTTTGTCTTTCAAGGCAAGCCTGTAAGTTGGTATATTGAGTCCAAGCAAGGATTCTGATACTTGCATAGTTATCTACTTGTATATCACCAGTGCATGATAGTACTTTTCAAAACAAGAATTATTTAAATCCAATACAGTCTTTTTCTCTCCCCCCCCATGTTATTCCTGAAGAAGAGTTTTTTGCTCTTCTGCTTCTGTTTTTTCAGTTGTGAAACTTTTGCATAAGTTCTTCTTTCCGTAAAATCACTGATTTTCTTCCCCACCACAAAATTGAATAATTTCCTTTACTGAAGAATCTCTGTGTTTGAAACACATTGGGAAACACAGAAATGAACTAGTCAATAATTTGTTTGTATGTCCATTGGTTTTTCCTTTTAGTTCTATTCTTTGAAAAGCTGGCCATACCCAGCCAATACCTTTGTGAAAGGTGTTAGAATGATTGCCAGTTTCAGGGTCTGTCCGGGCAAATTTTTGAGGTCACTTTTTTATTTCATTTCACTATTGAACCTTGATGTCGTTGCAGGAATATTCATGTATTTCAGATTCAGTTGTGCAGCCTCCTCAGCTGAACATTGAAAGAACAGGCTTCTCCTTAACTGGATTTGGGGAAGAAGTACATATATTTGATCAAAACATAGCAGGGTCACTGCTAAAATGTACTTCTGGGCACACCCTATTAGTAGGGAATGATTTTTTAAAAAGCCAGTCAGAATGCATCATTTGGATTGGTTCAGACAATCCAAAAGAACTTCCACATCACACATGTGCTAATCTTTTAACATGCCCCAAGACTTGGTTTTTTTTTTTTGTGTTTTTTTTTTTTGCTGCAACAGGCTAGAAATGGTTTCATATAGCAGATGTTTCATGACCTTCAGGGAAGTAAGATAAATTTGGCATACAAAACATACCTTTGAATGAATGCATTGTGGCTTTTGTTCAACAGATTAATCTTAACAAACATCTGGCCTAGCCTAAAATATGCCTGACTTCAGGCTGCTGGCAGCTAGTGTTACTTTGATATGTTTCAGGCAAAGATTGGCTAGTCAGTCTTGGACCCAATCCATCGGAGACTGCCACTAGAAACTGATCTAATGGCTGACAGATTTCTGAAGTCCCATGCTGCCAAAATGATTCACCAGACACGTAGGTAGCATCTCTATATGGGATCCTGTAAGCTTGGTGTTTAGATATTCTGACAGAAGATCTTCAGGAGTTGTATAAACCAGAAGAGGTTCTGCAAAGAAAACTATTAATTCCCAACAAACAAAATTCAAACTGAAGTCAGTCTTCCTGCATTTAATAGTTTCTCTTTGGACTCAAGCTGGTGAGTCATTTATCTAAAGTGGAAACATGTGCAGATAAAGTTTGCTTATGATAAGGGCTATCTATTTCTATCTTTGAGCTGTTCTATACAGAAAAACACAAGGAAGATGGAGCGAGCTTGTTTTCTTAAAAAAAAAATATTATTGTTATGAAATTGTACACATGAATCTTGAAACATGACATAACTAATAAGAAATGGATCACGGGGGAGTAAAACACTAAACATTATTTTACTTTTTTTTTTTTTACATTATTTCACATAATAATGAAGTCATTACAGTAAATCAGTAAAATGGTTTTTTCCAATGAATCACCTTATTGGATGACATCAATTCCACCACATGGCTAAACTGGCTTGCTTCATAACAGCAACTTAAATTCAGAATGCCCCAGCTGCCAACTGGGTATAATAAATACTTTTTAATATGTGATCGGTCTGATTGAAATAGAAAATTGCTAAGTCCCCCTCCCCCCCATTTCTTCAGATGAGCAGGTATGCAGAATGGCAGCATCTGGAACAAAAGAAGTAACTGCAGTACAATCATCATTTTAGAAGCAGCCAGTTGGTCCATAATGAAGTGTCTCAATTTATGACAACATATTCTATTCATATTTATACCTTTCCAAACCATACTAGAATTAGACTGATACAACTTGTATGATTTGTACAATATGCATGATTTGTATCCCTAGACATTTAAGCAAGCTTGTTTTTCTCCTGCTCCAGAGCAGGCACCCCCCACCTGCAGCTCTCCAAATGTTTTGGCCTACAACTCCCATGATCCCTAGCTAACAGGACCAGTGGTCAGGGATGATGGGAATTGTAGTCCAAAACATCTGGAGGGCCGACGGTTGGGGATGCCTGCTCCAGAGGATAGGTCCCAAACCAAGGGATTCAACTTAAAATAAAGGTGATTCTGAGTAAACATTATAAAGAACTTTCTAACAGTAAGAGCTGTTCAGCAGTGCAATGGACTACCTTGGAAGGTGGTAGACTCTCCTTCCTTGGAGGTTTAAAAGCAGAGATTGGGTGGTCATCTGTCATGGATGCTTTAGCTGAGATTCCTGCATTGCAAAGAGTTGAACTAAATGGCCCTTGCCGTCCCTTTCAGCTCTACAGTACTATGAATTGTACACAATTTCAACAAAATTCAGAAGTGGGTTGTGTGCTTTAGTGTTTCCCCTTTCCAAAAATTCCTGTGGTATAAATTCCACAATAAAAACCACAATGTGTACAGCTGGAAAGCTCAAATTCTTTATTAAATATCCCACAAAGTCTTTGGATAGTGGTTTTCTCCCCCCCCCCTTTTTTTCCCTAAAAAAAAAGCCTACTGACAGTGTTCTTTTTAAAAAAGCTTGACAGAGCCATAATGATTCAATAAAGCCCAATTAATTTATTGAATTCCATGTAGATGTGTGCCCCCACCCCAAGGGTAGAAGTCAAAGCATGTCACGGTTTCTGGGAAGTTTATCTACATGTCCCTAGAGGAAGTGCTTTAGTTGCAATGAATGTAGAGGAGAGAAAAACACTTTGAGTACAATGTGGACAGAGCAAAGTTGATCAGCAGGCTGACCAGTGTTCCCAAGCTCAGTGGCTTTGAAGACACAATGTAAAAACTCCCTGGAATTTGTGTAGGCTTGTCCATAGAAATGAGTTTAGTGTCTTGGAGTACCATCCAAAAAAATGGGGGTGGGGGAAGCTTAATGTTTTCAGATGGAATTTACATGTCTCTGGTGGAAATGCATGGAGATCTGGCTTCAGAATCAAAGCTCTTAGGATAAGTAATAGCATTACTTTAGGTTGCTGTTTTGGGAATTTGATATGAAAACAAAAGACAGACTATAGGCTGAGAGAGGAAAAGGTTCAAAAACTGAGAGAGGAGAATTGCAGCAACCAAATCTGAAATGACAGCTGAGGCCTTGTATGTGAAAGGAGGGTGTTGATGGAAAGGGAAACAAAGGCAGAAGTCGGCAATCCATCTCTGTTTTGATCCAGCAGTTGCTAGATGGCTGTAGGTCACTTGTCTACCAAGGATCAAAGGTTGTGCATCACTAACTGACTCTCAGCTGCTACAGGATATTTAACATGTTGAATTTTAATATAGGATTTGTTGCCTCTCCTACTTCCTCCCATTCTTCTCTTTACCTCTCTGTCCTAATGTGTTATTAAGTACGCCCAGGTGAGGATTCAGGAACTGGAGTGTTAGTTTGTTTAAATATTGATATACTCCTACATCATAGAAATATATCACAGCAGTTTGCAACAATATAAAGCCATAAAACCATACAGTAATATCATAAATAATTAAAA
This sequence comes from Podarcis tiliguerta, assembly GCF_965153285.1. Classification (NCBI taxonomy): domain Eukaryota; kingdom Metazoa; phylum Chordata; class Lepidosauria; order Squamata; family Lacertidae; genus Podarcis; species Podarcis tiliguerta. The sequence goes on along the minus strand of NC_139536.1, from coordinate 67,289,246 downwards.
ACAAGTTAAAATTAAAAGAATTGAAAACAAACATCAGCACACCATTGTGGGCATGTACTCTTTAATTGCCTGCAAAGGCCTGGCAGAATAGAAAAGTTTTCAGCAGGCGTTTATAAGTTGGCACGGAAGGTGCCTGCTGAATCTCTGCTGGCAGGGTGTTCCAGAACACAGAATGGGGATAGACCAGGGGCTTCTCAGAGCAGAGGCATTCACACATTGGGAAGCGCCATACCACAGTGGGAGAGCATCATAAATGGTCCCCAGAATCTCCAGGTAGGGCTGGGGGAGACATCTGTTGGGAAACCTGGAGAGCTCAGTGTAGACAATACTGAACTTGATGGACTCAGTATAAGTCAGCTTCCAATGTTCCTATTTTATTCAAAGCACTTTCATACTGAAAATGTTCCCTCTGCACTCTACCAGAAACTCTAAAGAATGCTAGTTCTATCACACTATTATTTATCAGACCGCTCCTCTCTGATTTTGTTGTAGGGACAGCAGTGGGAAATGGTTAAGTGTTCATTCATTCACGTATTTTAAGCCATGATAGGCGAACACTAGTTAAGTATTAAAAAAAAAAGTTTTCCAGGCACTTTTTTTCACTCTTAAAGGAAATGTCTACTTTGTATATTGCTAAGGATGGTGGTACCAAAGTTGCTTTTCCACATTGCAAAAGCCAATGTCCAACGTAACACAAACCAAACCTGAGTCCCAGATTTATTGAACAGAGTGAAATTTCTCCCAGTTGTGGCTTGCATGTGTCTATCAAGTCTTCATCTTTACTTTCTGCCTCTGTAGGGCCGCAGTTTTGGCAAAATCAAAGTACAGAAAACAAGCAATTAATGCCACACTAAATGCAGAGTTTATTGGGGATAACTTGGTGAGGTTTTAAATATTTGCCTCTTGATAAACATGGGATAGCTCTGGGCAGCCGTTCATTAAAAATGTGGAACAGTTCGACTTTAGCTAGAGGTTGCTAACATGGGCTGCCTTTTGAGCCATTGCCTTTTGTGAAGTAAACTGCAAGGGAATAGCAGTGTAAATTAAGAGTGTGGCAGACAGACAGATACTGACATGAAGGTCCAGTGATATTTAATATGTTCAGAGTTTAATCCAAGATTAAATGTTTGAAGTTCATTTGAGTTTCTGCAATTAGAGAAGCCTTTGTGGGAGGAAGGGGGAGGGTAACCACCCAAAAACTTTCTCAGTAGATGTAATGTTTTGGTAAGGCTGTGCTTAGCACTGTTCCTTTCAGCTTGATTCCAGTGATCCCATAGTACATTTTTGACGGCAACTAAATGACTCCACAGTGTGAATGTGTAAATAGGTCCTTTTAAATCACCAATGGTCTGGCATAATCAGTGGTTTGCTGTGGTATTTTTCAAAAGCTAGAGTGTTAAAAAGGTTTGTATAGGTATAAAATGTTTGCATTTTATGAAGCATCAGTAGGTTACACAGCTCATATGAAGACTCTGTAACGTTTTTATTGCTTTTTACTTCTATAAACGTTGTAGATTTTAAAGTGTCCACCTAACGTATAAAGGAAACTCATAAACGTTCAGCCATTTATGGGCAGCATTTTCTCTAGGGTTCAGTCACCTCCATCCCACAAACACACATATGGATTTTGCATAATTTCTAGCATCTTAAGTAGGCGGCAGAGCAATTCAACCTTCTGTCAGCACAGGGTTCCAGCCATATGGATATTACCGTATGACTAAAATGAATAGAGATGACCCTTCTCTTGTCTTCCACAGGCTGGTGAAGGATGCACCGTGGGATGAGGTCCCTCTCGCTCACTCTTTGGTTGGATTTGCCACTGCTTATGATTTCTTGTACAACTATCTTAGCAAGTCCCAGCAGGAAAGATTTCTTGAGGTGATTGCCAATGCCTCAGGATACATGTATGAAGCATCATACAGGCGGGGATGGGGATTCCAGTACCTGCACAACCACCAGCCAACCAACTGCGTGGCCTTGCTGGCAGGAAGCCTGGTTCTGATGAATCAAGGTATGTGCTGAACAATGAGAGAGTCATTTTTTTAAAAAAGCATGATTGAATAAGTAGCGTTTTCTAGTTGTGAACAAAAGTTTCAGAAGTTGATACAGTTGCTGGATAATCAACAGCTAGTGCAACCAACTGGAAAGGGTATGTTGGGACCTGCCTCAAGTAGCTGCCTTCCACTTACATTGATTTACAGCGCAGTAATAACTCACTTCTCAGTTACTGAAGTCATCTGGGTTTACTGCCAGGTAGCCGTGATTAGGATTGCAGCTTTAGTTTATTTTCAGGACATTGCCTTGAGAAGTGTTACTGAATAAGCTAGCTGCTTCTTACTCTTTCTTCTTCAGAATGCATTTGCAAGTAATTTATTTATCCTGTATGTTTTGTAAAACAGCTTGAACGGGAAGGATATAACATGTGATATAAGAGAGGGAGAAAAAAATTATCTCTGCCCATTTATTCCACACCCTGCAAAACTGTATAAACCTCCTTTATCATTTGCATATTTTTCTAAACTAAAAAGTCCCAACTGCTTTAGCCTTTCTTTGTGGGGAAGGGTTTCAACCCCTTGATCAATTTGGTCATCTTTTTCTGCTGGTTTCCTGGTTGTTTTTGAGTTGGATAGACCAGAATTGTACATAGTATGATTCCATGAAATCCAGCCACATTAAATATTGATTTAAGTGGTGCATCACATTTCCCTTCCCTCCCTTAATCAACCCTAGCATGGATTTTGCCTTTTTCTCAATTGATCCACACTGAGTTGCATCTTCCTTGAGCTATCCACCACAAACCCATGACCTTTCGTTTAGTCAGTAACTGACAACCACTGGTATTGGCCAGGCATGATCACTTGGCAGAAAACTTGGGCAATACATGTTATCAAAGGCTTGTCTCCTATATATGGATCCAGCTTAATACACCTCACCAGGATGTACGTAACTGCTGCTTGGAGCAGAAGCAGCCAACTCACATAAGTAGGAAGCTGGATCATGCCCCTGGCCTTCACTTGATGTTTTGGAATAATTCATTTTTAATGAAAACTGATATTCAGGGGAAGCTGAATTCTTTGCCACTTTCAGTTTGGATATTTTCATAGAATACTTTCCATCCTGGTCATAAACTAGTATGTGTAATTTTTTATATCTGTGTTTAAAAATGACATTTTATAGATTGTATCTCTATTAGGTATAATATTCTCAATATTACCTTCCAGGTTATCTTCAGGAAGCATACCTGTGGACTAAGCAAGTCCTTGCAATCATGGAAAAGTCTATAGTTCTGCTTCAGGAAGTGACAGATGGATCTCTCTATGAAGGAGTAGCGTATGGCAGCTACACCACCAGATCCCTTTTCCAATACATGTTCCTTGTTCAAAGGCATTTTGACATTAACCACTTTAAACACCCCTGGCTTAAAGAACATTTTGCTTTTATGTACAGGACAGTTCTGCCAGGTAAGCAGCTCGAATCAGCTTCAAAATAAATGACCAATGGGTCTTTAGATAAAGCCCCAAGTTGTGAGATTCTTGTGTACAGTGGCAGGCTGCATGTCAGTATCAAACTGCAGCTCCTCCTGACAGGAGATAAGTGCTGCTGGAGCTGAGCAGCACCAACCAGCTGTCAAGCGATGGACACAGTGCAATCACACCTAAATATCTGTTTCTGCACACATAGAGGATTCTCTGGATCAAAGTGACCCAGAATATTTGGGTTGGATCCAAAAGTGCATTTTTAAATGCAGAAAGCACTTTCTGCTTTTCTTGCCCATTTGCCCATTCAGCTTGCCTCTCCGCCCCCAGGTAGCTAGCAGTGCTGCTGCTGCTGCTAGGAGGCTATTGCTGCACTTCTACCCCACCAGGCAAGGCGTTCCTGCTGAAAAGGGAGTTAATACTGTGGTATGGATCTTCCTGATGCAACTAGACTATGAAGTTGGACCACAATTTATTAAACCAGGCAAACCATCCTTATTAGAATGCCTGCTACAGCACAAGTATTCCCATACGTGCACATATAACTGAGGCAATACCACTTCACAACTTTATGCTGCTGTTGGGTTTGAGATTAACAAAAAAGGGGGTGTCTGTTGAAACTCTTATCTTAAATTGATTGCATGCTAGATAAAACAATATTCAAGAGCATAGTTAAAATCCTGGAAATCTTTAATTCCCAAGGACTCCTTCTGACTTCAGCAGGATGCTCCAATCTCTGTACTCACATATGCAGTGTTGAGTTATGTGCTTACATGGATACATGTCTGATTTTACTTTTCCTCATAGGATTCCAAAGGACAGTTGCTATTGCAGATTCCAACTACAATTGGTTTTATGGACCAGAGAGCCAGTTGGTGTTCCTGGACAAGTTCGTTATGCGCAATGGTAGTGGAAATTGGTTGGCTGATCAGATAAGGAGGAACCGAGTGCTTGAAGGCCCAGGGACACCATCCAAAGGACAGCGTTGGTGCACGCTTCACACTGAATTTCTCTGGTACGAGACAAACAAATCCTAATGCAGAGAGACTTTTGAGGGTCCTCTGCCAATGTATGTAGGAATATTGTACTCTGTTCATGTGCTACCTTGGACAAAAACTGACTGGCATGAAATTAACGTCCTTATGAACTTTGAAATTATGAAAGCAGTATCTAATGAAAACGGAAGAAAAAATTGGCAGTAATTTTGTGCAAACCTCAGCCCCAACCTGCCCCTGCAAAAGAATAATAATCAACTTATGGCACAGAAGAAGCCTTGTGGGGTCTGCCATTGGCTGGAAATTGGGCTCCTGAGTATGTACAAAATTATCTTTTACTGTCAGATCACAGAGGTTTGTAGGTATTATATGCCTCCCATTTCAGCTCAAGAAACAGAGAAGACTACAAACCCCGTGATCCCCAGCAGAAAATGATGTTCATGAATATACTTAGGAGCATCATTTCTATCCAAGGATAGATCCAGCAAGGCTTCTCCTTTGTCTAGTGAGTCTTACTTACTGTGGGATACCTCCTCCTCATTCTTAGAAGTAGCTTTGTTTGTATGTTTTATTAACTTTGGAAAGTGGGAGTCCTTGCTTGGTGGGCTAGTTTGGGGGGACAAATTCCATTTTGAGCAAGATACACATTTAAAGGGGTCTGAACATGCCTTGAAATAGATAAATGCTTCTTTTCTAATGGGAAGTTCACAAATTCTTATTTGGCCCCATCCCCAGTGTCAAGGACTGGAGCTTTTCATGACTGCTCTTCCCTGAATCTTCCTCATCTGAAATATTGCCTTCCCTAGTTGTTTGCAGATATTCTAGATCATGCGAGTTCCTGTAGTGTATGATACTATAATTCCTGCTTATAGATAAGCAAAATCTGCATATAATCAGGACAGTATGCTTCAGCAAGGATGGTTAGAGAATGGAATATTGTTACCTATTAATATTTAACTAATTAAGAATGACTTGATATCTAAGAAAATCAAAAGAGATGAATAATTAATGCCAATTATTGTCATTCTCTTATTTTTATTTTTGGAAAGGTATGATGCAAGCCTGGGTTTAGTACCTCCACCAGACTATGGCATTCCAAAACTGCATTATTTTGAGGACTGGGGAGTTGTAACGTATGGAAGTGCACTGCCGGCTGAAGTCAACAGACCTTTCCTCTCCTTCAAATCAGGAAAACTGGGAGGACGTGCAATATATGATATTGTTCACCAAAATAAATACAAAGACTGGATTAAAGGCTGGAGGAACTTCAATGCTGGCCACGAACACCCAGATCAGAACTCCTTCACTTTTGCCCCCAATGGTGTACCTTTCATAACAGAAGCTCTGTATGGACCAAAATACACATTTTTAAACAATGCACTGATGTTTTCTCCAGCTGTGTCAAAGAGCTGTTTTTACCCCTGGGAAGGGCAAGTTACTGAAGACTGCTCATCAAAGTGGTTGAAATATAAACATGACTTGGCTGCAGATTGCCAAGGGAGAGTGGTTGCTGCTATGGAAAGAAGTGGGATCATCTTCATCAGGGGTGAAGGAGTGGGTGCGTACAACCCCAAACTAAAACTGAAAAGCCTCCAAAGAAACCTGCTACTTATACACCCCCAGCTCCTCTTGCTAGTGGACCAAATACTTATTGACGATGGTAGCCCCTTGGAGACAGTAGCCAGCTTCTTCCACAATGTGGATGTGCCTTTTGAGGAAACAGTTATTGACGATGTCCACGGGGCCTTCATTAGGCAACGAGATGGAATGTACAAGATGTACTGGATGGATGACACTGGCTACAGTGAAAAAGCTGTCATTGCCTCAAGAATGTATCCCAGAGGCTACCCTTACAATGGGACAAACTATGTGAATGTCACGACTCACCTGCGAGCACCAGTCACGAGAGCTGTGTACCTCTTTATTGGGCCTTCCATTGAGGTCCAAAGCTTCAGCGTCCATGGGGATTCTCAGCAATTAGATGTCTTCATAACAACCGATGAGCATGCCTATGCCGTCTATTTATGGACCGGTGAGGATAAAAGCCGCTCTGTCTTTGCACAAGTTATTGCAGACCGCCATAAAGTTCTGTTTGACCAAGCCTCAGCTATTACCAGCCCCCCGGTATCAGAAGTCAGAGACTACATGGGGATAGTAGAAAAGAACATTCAGCATTTCAAGCCTGTCTTCCAGCAGCTAGAGAAACAGATACTTTCCCGTGTGCGGAACACAGACAGCTTCAGAAAGACAGCTGAGCGCCTGCTGCGGTTTTCAGATAAAAGGCAGACGGAGGAGGCCATTGACAGGATATTTGCAATCTCGCAACAGCAGCAGCAGCAGCAGCAGCAGCAAGGCAAAGCAAAGAAGAACAGAAAGATGGCTAAAGGCTATAAGTACGTTGATGCTGGTCCCGACATTTTTGCACAGATTGAAGTGAATGAAAGAAAGGTTCGACAGAAGGCGCAGACTTTGGCTCAGAAAGAATTGCCTGTGGATGAAGATGAGGAAATGAAAGATCTTCTTGATTTTGCAGATATTACATATGGGAAACACAAGGACAGTGTGTTATTCAAAGGCCGATCTGGTCTTGCACAGATGCTGGCAACTGCTCGAAGCAGTGCTCCTTCGATGTCAGCATCTTACACCCGCCTCTTCCTCATTCTGAACATTGTCATTTTCTTTGTCATGCTAGCCATGCAACTCACTTGGTTCCAGAAAGCCAAGAGCCTGCATAGCCAAAGATGTCTTTATGCGATCTTGCTAATTGACAGCTGTATATTATTGTGGCTGTATTCCTCTTGTTCTCAGTCACAATGCTAGCAATAAAAACCCCAGTGATTGCTACTTGACCATTCTGTGATTAGATATGTCTATGCAAAGCATTAAGCCAAATAGGGCCAGAGTATATTTTGTTCATCTTCTGACACATTCCAGAAACCCTTGTGGGATTATTGAATTATTGTAGTCAGAGAAGATAAAGTTAATGGGCATTGGGGCACTGAACACATATCTCAAAGTACCACCTAGATATGGGTCAAGTTGCATTTGTCCTAAGAATGAATGTTACATGTCCTTGTTCTGAACTCAATATGTGGCATTACATTTCCTTCTTCAATAGAGAAATTATATCTCTCAGATGAGTTGTTCCATAACTTTTGTGAAGTTTTTAAATTATGTAACTATTTTAACAGTCCCCCAAACTGGTTGTTCACACATGCAGCAAGGTTTTTAGCCAAAGTATTTCATCCTTTCTGTCTAGCCAGAGATAATTATATGAAGGGAGGGTGACGAGAAGTGCTATTGATTATTTGTTGCGTCTTACCTGTCTTAAAAAGCAGGCACTACTGTATAGCACTTCCTGTCAGTATCACTATCATTTTCTCTCTATCGCCAGTAATAGAAAGTGCTGCTTGCCTTGCCCCCACCTCCAGTCAAGACTATGCAAGATCCTTCTTCCAATCTTTGTAAGCAGAATGCCAGTTTGGGCTAACTAACAGCTCCTGGAGCATCAAGACCCTAAAGTGTGTGAAAGCTTAAATGGGAAATTATGACACCATAAGCCAAATGCTGTCATTTCTCCTTTTCCCCATTTATGCTGGAAGGAAAGAGCAGCGAGCTCATGTTATTTGGTCAGTGCAATGCAGAGGCAGCTGGGCCCATAAATAAAATCTTGAATGAGACAACTAAGGTATCTTTGCGTTGGCACACGCTTGCATTTTCATCACTTAACGCCTGCCTAATTGAGGGATGATTCATATGTTGTAACATACACAACAAGCCATCAATAATTTTGTAAGATCCTCTCAAGTGAAGGCTTAGCCACACTTCTTCTTGTCCTGTTGCTTTCCCCCCAGGGAAAACTCTTTGGTGCTCAATCAGAGCACACAGCAATTTGGGTTTTCTCTGGATTGGCGTTTGCTTTGACTTAGCACTAAAGAGCAGGGCAAGGGAAAAACCCCTCGAACGTTTGCCTAGAAAGTGCAAGTCAAGTGAATAACCGCTCAGACCTGTGCTTTCTAGACACAAAATTGTGGACGAGCCCTGAGTTTCACTAGTGTCAGTTCACATAATCTGTTGCCAGTCACCAAATGTTTCATGTTCAAGTAGATGACCCTCACGGCCCCTTCTATCTCTACAATGACATGATTTTATATGAGCCAGAGCTTAGCTTTCCTGGAGAAGCCAGGGGAACGCATTAGGTAACTGGGGGAAAGGGAACAGGGGTGCTCATGATGGGTGCTCAGCCCCATCTATACCAAAGTGCTATCCAGTTGGGAATGTTTTTATTGGGAGTGTGGGTGAAATGTATAGGATAATGTACATTTTTGTGGAATTATTTCTAGGTGGGATTCTAGATGCCATAGACATCTAGTTGACCACTGTGAATAGATGCTGGACTAGATGGGCCTTTGGTCTGATCCAGCAGAGTTCTTTATATGTTCTTAGCAGTCTTTCTGTGGGGAAACTTTCTGAGATTAACTGATTGATGAGGCCCTTGCTCCTCCCAGTTTTTAGGATATTGGCCCTGTATGTATCTAGAAGTTCCCGAAACAAGAAAAGACATCGCTTCTGCAATTAATGAATGTGCCTCTCTTGCATGCAGGAATCGTGGGGATGATATTTAAATCCAAGGCATTTGAAAATGAAGATGAGTTGAGGAAATGGTTTTTATTGTACACATTGAAGAATATACAGTACTTTTTCCAAATGCATTTTGCTAAATAAAGAGATTATAAATGTCTGTGGTATCTCAAACTTTTGCTTGATTTTTCTTCTTTTGTTGTGCATCCATACAATAAGGAACATCTGATTTCTTATTTTATGCACATTGACCTCACATAATGTTGTTCAAGATAGAAGAAAACTTCCAACAGCTTTTGCTTTTTAAAAAACCCGAATTTTTATTTTTAAAAAAAGACTTATTTTTTAAAAAAATCTCTCATAGCTGTGCAATAGTATTTGAATATGTCTGGGGAAGTTTCCATTGAACTGTACAATTTGTCTTTCCTCCCATGGTTCTAGTCTCCTTTGCTCTTACTGTTCTCCAGCTTTTGCCCTTGTAAAAATCATTTTTGGAAACTTAAGAGTGGATACAAAATAATTATGCACTAATGCTCCAATTCTGCAGGGGTGGAGGAAGGAGAGAAATCCCAAAGCACTTCTTCCACCTTATCCACTTCCCTGCTGGGCTGTGATTTATACAGCACCAGTTCCTGAGTCAATGTAACGTTTTCTTTTGTTTGGGGGTATGTTGGGGCCTGGAAACACTTTGGATCCAAGCTTCCTCCGGTCCTCTACTAATAGGCACCCTTTTTGGCCCTACCAATGTCTGAGCTCCAACACCAGCAGGACCAGGGTCATGGAGATTTCTTTAGTCAGGGGAAGAGTTAAACATTGGATCTCTGTCTCTCAGGTCAGAAATTCCTAGTACCATTTGGCCCCTGTGGTGCCCTCCCATGGGCCATAGGATCTCAACCTAAACTGAATATATGCATATTTGTTTAATGGAAACAAATTTGGGCATTTATAAAAAGAACCTTTGGATAGACAGCACTGCTCAGTGTATTAGTTCTGAAGAATCGGTCAACTTGTGTATTATGAAAAACAATCAAATGACATTTCTTGAGGATATATGAATGATATGTTTAAAACTCTAGAGGGCCATCATGAAGACTTCTGTTGGTAATTGATTTATCAGGTGAACAGCCATCCATACTGTTAAAATGAGGTCAGTGCATTACAAAAGCGAGAATAGAAAAGCAGATGTAGATAGGTTGAAAGCAGGAGTTTAAAGAAGGCATGTTGGAAAATACTATTCAAGGATGCCAGCAGATGAAGTTTTATTTTATATTTCAACAGACGTGTAGGATGCTATATGCTGACCACATTCTCTGATGCTATTTTTGAACTAGTGCACAAACAACATGACTGTGATTCACATCCCACTTCAGCCATTAATCACAAGACAAAGTTGGCCGTGTCACGATCACTCAGCCGTGAGTTCTTACTGTAAATGTAACTATGCAAATAATCATTTATACTGCATAGCTATTATTTATTGAATTTATACCCTGCCCTTCCCAGGAGATAAGTAAATGAGGTATTGAGATTTACTTGCTTCAGCTTTAGGGTGGATTTGGAGTAAGAAATTAAGGATGGCTCTAAGACTAGCAGCATCTAGGTTCTAAATTTTGCGGGCAAGTAAGATCTCATAACTTCTAGATTTTGCAGACAAGATATGGGAGCAGATGCTTTTGTCCTTAGGAAATTTGATAGCTGTTCAAACAAACTTCTCTGTTAGCAAAAATATTCAGCATGCATATTCTTCCAAACTGTGTCAGTAAGGCATTGGAGTATTGGCCTCCCACACTATGGTAGCGTTTCTTGTCATTTGGCAAGGTTCAGTTGTAAATTTTAATTTACATTCACAATAGTGAAAGTCCTTTATTATAAAAGTGTTATTTTTTTTAAAAAATGAATATTTTGGTAATACTGAGGAACTATATTTTTCAAGGTAAATATAGAAGTACAGAAAATCAAATGGGAATGCTGCCTTCTCCAGTTTTGTTTTACCTTTAATTGTTAACAGATGCTCGTGTGCAGAAGTACATTTGTGTTAACCCAGCATCATACGTTGAATTATGCAATGTGACTCCAGCATAAAGTTGAATGACTCCATCCAGAAATTGGTTCATCAGCCACTTCTAGTTTACAGTTGCCTTAGTGAATGTGTGAAAACCTCTTCAGACAACCTGACTCCACAAGAATGGCTATTTATGTGGTTGAAGTATCTTGAAACTTATACATTTTCCCTGTGGTCTTTCATAATACGGACAAAAATGTGGAGACCATACAATCACAATTCCTTCTAATCATAGTAGCAGATAAATTTACCAGGCATATTTCCAGAGCTCCAAATGTTTATTGTTATTAATTTATTCAATGTGTATACTGCCCTTCATGTGAAGATCACAACATAAAAATACAAAATCAGAATACAAAATAAATCATAAAAGAAAAGCAAACTATTAACCCCCCACCCCACCCCCAATTTTTTTTAAAAGGCAATATAGTGGTACCTCTGGTTACGTACTTAATTAGTTCCGGAGGTCCATTCTTAACCTGAAACTGTTCTTAACCTGAAGCACCACTTTAGCTAATGGGGCCTCCTGCTGCCGCCGCGTCGCCAGAGAACGATTTCTGTTCTCATTCTGAAGCAAAGTTCTTAACCCAAGGTAATCTTTCTGGGTTAGCGGAGTCTGTAACCTGAAGTGTCTGTAACCCGAGGTACCACTGTAGAATGTTTATCGGTCCAAGGCCTGGTTGAAGAGAGACGTTTCCGTCTGTTGCTTAAAGCTATATAATGAAGGCATCAAGCAAGCTTCCCTGGGGAGGGCATTCTACAAATGGGGTCACTGCAAAAAAGGACCCTCAAGACATCTTTTGGAGGGAGCACATGAAGGAGGGCTTCAGGTGATTATCACAGGGTGTAGGTCAGTTCATATGGAGAGAGGTAGTCCCTGAGGTACTGTGGTCCTAAGTTGTTTCTGACAATGTGTGGGTTGTAACAGAGATAGCATGAGTATTTTTGGTGCCTGAAATAAATGCAGATGACATTGGATGGGTGCATCCAATACATAATTATAGCAGTGCGACCCCAACTCCTTGTGGGGCCAGAGGAAGTGTCCTGAGGCTCAGCTCTGCCTGGCTTTGTCAGCCTCCTCTGTTGGTTGAGTTGCAGCATAAAGGAGGAATCCAATGTAGCCACTCCAATGGTGGGTTGAAGTAGCTAGTGGAGACCCTGGAAACCGGGCTGGGCTGACACAGGATTCAGCAGCTCCTGTGTGGACTCTGCTGCTGTCAGGCAATGGTGACGGGTCTGATCTGGGACTCTGCAGTACCAGCCTGGGAGCTGGCACAGTGTAGGGGCATTTTTCCTGCTCCCACCTTCTGGCACGAGTGCTGGGGCTGTGGGTGCATCACTGGGTACACTACTTCGCGAAGCCACACCGCTGCCAGCCATAATTTAGGATTGCAGCCTTGATTATTAACCGCCTTCCACTTTTTACTGTTACTCTAATGTCTACTGTGAGGTGGGCCACTTCACCCTGTAGAAATTACATTAATAATAGGTTTTCCCTTATTTGGATTGCCTGAAGCTCAGAATCAAGTCATTACTGTAACATCAGTACTTTAAGGATACTCCCACTACATTTGATTTGATTCGAGAAAAGAATGCAGAGTGTGTTTGTGCCACATAGGAAACTTATGAATATGATAATTTTACAGCTTGCCAGGATGCCCGAGAGAAATGCTTCCATTTTATAGTGCAATAAAACCTGTTGATCACAGATGCTCTTATAAGTCACTGTTTTCATAAGAGGTTTAATAACTTAATATCTGCTAATTTTAAAAAGCTGGCAAGGAACAGGCAGAAATAAATACAGCTTATTCTAAAAGGAGTCAGACGTTGGTCACAGAATGCAAACGTGTGTGAAAATGCAGATCATTCACAAGCATCAGATCTGGGCCTGCCCTTTCACACTCCCAACTCAATGTGAAGAGTTCGTTTTATTTTGGCCTCAGCCCTGGTGTTGTATTGAAGCATAACTGGTAAATCTGAGGAGTTCTTATAAGGCCTTGAATGAATTAAGGCCTTGAATGAATAATTGGCACCACACATGAACATTCTGTCCATTTTCTTAAGTCCTGTTTCAAAAAAATAAATCGTAAGCGTAGTGAGTAAGATTTTGTTCTGCACACACAGAGAAGTGCGTATGTATTCTGTGAAATGGATGCAGAGGTGTGTAGTAATGTCTAGTCACTTTTCAGTTCCTTTGACAAACTAAAGCTTCCTGGTTAAGTTGTCTTCTCCCTAAAAGTTTACTTTGGAAAATATCAGCTCCTTTTGGAACGGGCCAATTAACTGCTGTTAATTTCCTTCTGCTTGGTCAATGTCAATGTTGTTGTCCCCCCCCCCCCAGGAAAGCCCCAGCTTTTTCTTTCATGTAACTAAACATTACGTATACAAACTTGCGTATTCTAAACTTGTCAGGAAAGAGCGGCTGACAACATGGCAATTCTGAATGCTTCGTTCCAAAAGCAGGGTGGAGACTTTTCCATTCATGTATTAAATACCATCAGAGACACTTTCAGATTTTCCTTCCATAGCTTTATGGCACACATGGAATTGTTTTGTTTAACATATTAATCAGAACCTTACTGTTCAACCAAAGAGGGATGCAATTAAAGCAGGGGGTAGGGACCCTGTGGGTCTCCGGATGTTGCTGGACTACAATTCCCATCATTGCTGATCATAGGCCATGCTGATGTGGCTGATGGGGAGTAGAGTTCAACAACATCTGGATGGCTGCAGGTCTCACCCCCCCCCCAGGTTCAATCTCCAGCATCTGAAGACAGGGCCGCCACAGGGGGTTCAGATGTACTAGGTCCCATAGCCAAGAGGGGCCTCAGGCTATCAGCTTTCTTTTTCTTTTTAAAAAAAGTCTCTAGCCCTTGTAACTTCCTTACAATTTCAGTTGAGATGAGTCAACCTGGCTGCTCCCAGCTCTCAGTGTCAATGAGTAAAGTCAGAGAGCTCAAGTGTGCACATTGTGATGACCTGGAAGTGGCTGGGAAAGGAGGCAGAACAGGGACAGAGTAGGCTTATCCGTGCTTTGACGCATGCAGGGTCAGGAATATTACCTCTGTGCAAACTGTTCGTTATTCGTACTGGGCTCAGAAAACCCTGCTGGCACCACTTTCTGAAGGGCACCATCCTTGCTTTGGAAACATGTAACCAATGCAAGTGCCTGGTGTCTTTGTCTGCACCAAACTCAGACTAGTGATGTTAGGGCCCAGGAGCAGCCAAAGCTTGCCCAAGATTCTCCAACCCAAAACTAGATCCCACATCACAATCCAGGGCAAGCGTTCATTTCAGCTTTGATGCCATGGTTCTGAGAAGAGGAAATAGGAACACAGATGGGGTATTCATAGAATTGTAGAGTTATAAGGGACCCAAGGATCATCTGGTCTAACCCCCTTCCAATGTAGGAATCTCTCTCTCTCTCTCTCTATATATATATATGGAGGAAATGTGCAGCCTTGAAGCAGACTGGTTTACCCATACCTAAACTTCTTTTTCTTTACATGACATGATTTCTTGACAATTGATGACTTGCTGCTGAACGAGCAACCAGCCTTTGCTGAAAGTTCTGCCAATGTCTGTGGAGCTTGATGTGCAATCAGTGGTTTAATGTACTTGCTTTGATGTTGCAGTCATGAAGTGAAAATATAAAAGTGTCATCAAGGACATTGAGTGTGAGCAAAATTCTTCAGCTGACTCAGATCAAAGTTCTGGCATTTCCCTACCACTCAACATGCTGTCTCCAGGTGCTGCATCTTTCTGTATCGTGGCTGGGGATGGGGAGAGAGGGAGAGAGAGGAGGGAGGAAACCAATGGTCCATGTTTTATATAGATCTGTATTTTATATGTAGTTAGCTGGTTCCCAGTTCTTACAGCGCATTTGCTTTGCATCGTCACTGCCAGACTTTCCTTGTGTTCTCATCTGATGAATGCACATTTTTCAGCCTGTTTCATCATTGCCAAGGTCGTGGCACACAGGAGCCACCTAGCGGAATGCTTAATAATAATAAAGTTAGTTTCGACCCCCTTCACTACTTCCTCTTTTGTCAGTCCCCACGCAAACAGGAAATCTTAACACTCGATTCTTCTGAGCATACTGATTTGCATTTTTTCTATAATCCTCTTTCCTGTTGAATGAGCATAATTTTTACCACCTGTATCTTGCCACTCCCCAAAGTCAGGGTAGCTAGTAGTTGCTCGAAACATTAAAATCACAGCAGATAGGAAAGGCATGGCTTCAACTAAAATTTGCTGCATGATCAACGGCCCAGGCATTGCTTGGAGGAGGAAAAAAAGAGGATGGGGAATGGGAAACAGAGGGAAAAGGTGTGGTGGTTTGTATTTGTTTCTACTTGGGGGGGGGGGGCTTTAATGAACAGGTTTTCAAAAAGGCAAATATGTTCCTGTGGCCATGTTCCATAAGTATTTGTGAATCTGCTGTTTAAATATCTTATAGGAAATTTACTATATTTTGTGCCAATTGTTGGTAGCTTTCAGTAGCTCTGGGATGCGGGTGGTGCTGTGGGTTAAACCACAGAGCCTAGGACTTGCCGATCAGAAGGCCGGCGGTTCGAATCCCTGCGACGGGGTGAGCTCCCGTTGCTTAGTCCCAGCTCCTGCCGACTTAGCAGTTCAAAAGCACGTCAAAGTGCAAGTAGATAAATAGGTACCGCTCCGGCGGGAAGGTAAACGGCATTTCTGTGCGCTGCTCTGGTTTGCCAGAAGCGGCTTAGTCATGCTGGCCACATGACCCGGAAGCTGTACGCCGGCTCCCTCGGCCAATAAAGCGAGATGAGCGCGCAACCCCAGAGTCGGTCACAACTGGACCTAATGGTCAGGGGTCCCTTTACCTTTACCTTTCAGTAGCTCTAAGCCAGGGATGGCCCTCCAGATGTTGAATACCCAGCTTCAGCTCTAGCTAGAACAGCCAATGTGTGGGATAACCTTCATATAACCAACACGCTTAAGTCTAATTAATGCACAAAGGGGTTAGCTAGGTCACTCCCTCTCAGCTTGGGAGGAAGGTAATCAAGCCTATTGTCCTCTATCAGTCTACCTGAGAAGCTGAGTGAAGAGGTTTTTTTGCTGGTTGCTGCAGCTCAGACGGCATGGCTCTAACAAGCCAATCTTGTGTTCCTTTGCCAATAATTTAGGAACTTTCACCACTGCAACAAGCCAAGTTTTACTAGTTACGTTTTCTGAGTGATATGTGGGAAAGCAAATGAATCTCATTTTTGGAGAGTTTATAAGTAAACCATTTTTATCTGATCAAACGTGGTCTTACTCTACGCTGGGGGAGAAGGGACTATTTTGGAAGGAGCTCACACTTGTGTAATGTACTTCTCAGTGGTGACTGTTGCCCATCGGGGCTACTAAGGTGGAAAGCAGGGAACCCAAAAGTATTCGGAGCCAGAGCCAATGATAAGCATAACCAACTAATTCTAGTTTTGGACCCACCATCTACCTCCCGGCTCAGTTGTATAAGGGCAATGCAGAGACTAAGGATGCTGCGGCTGTGAAGCAGTGCCACTCTCTGGCTGGCTGTAAGGAAGAAAGAGGAGAAGTGAGGGCAGGCTGAGGCTGGTAGGGCATGGACCAGCCTCTCCTGGTACTTCCATTAAATTCACAAAACAGTCTGGCTCAGTCCCATTGTTATGAAGATAACATAAAAAGAAGAATTGTGTATCCTGCCCCTAACCCTTTTTGGTTTGCTTGGAAATTAATAATTACCACTTATGGTTCTAATAAAATAAAATAACAGCTCAGACCATTTAAATGCAGCAAGATTTGCAGGAGGATGTGATGAAGAAGAAACCCAAAAAGGAAGTGGTCTATAAACATGTTTTACAGTAAAGTCTCCAAATTCTCTTTCTCTATCTCGCGCCAAAAGTGAAACCGTTTGTGACTGCAAATAGTTTCAAACTGCAGATTTCCTCTTTCAAATTAGCGCCTTGCTTCCTGTGAAGGAAGAAAGTGTATCAGAGGACTGACGTAGAGCACCAAAGTAGTCCCAGGGAGCAGGATGGACAAGTTTCGTGCAGTGTTTGATTTCTGCCTTAATCACCAGAAGGCACTGGGCTATGGAGCTGTCTCTCTGTTGACGGTTGGCAGCGAGCGCATCTTTTCTGCCGTGGTCTTCAAATGCCCTTGCAACTCCTGGAATATGCTCTACGGCCTGGTCTTCCTCTTGGTGCCAGCCCTTATTCTGTTTCTGCTTGGCTTCTTGCTCAGTAGCCAGTCTTGGAAGATACTCACCGGAAGCTGCGCCCCCAACAGGCTGTGCAGGTGCCCTCACGGGACCCGATTCCGGCACTACTTGAAAGTGCTGGGGCTGGTGATTGTCAGAGCATCTGTTGCTCCCTTGACATGGATTGCTGTGGCCTTACTGGGAAGCCGCTTCTATGAGTGTGCCGCTTCTGGGAGCTCTGCAATGCAGGCGTACATGTGCAAAGGCAAAGGGGGTGAGTGTGTTGAGAACATGCCTCGGGTGCCTTGTCAGAGTGGCACTGCTACCTCGGAGATGCAGGATATGCTCATGAGCCTTCAAGCACAGTCTCAGGTTGGTATAACCTCTTCCAGATGGCACTACTAAGTTATGACTTGTAAATTGCATGGGTGGGTGGGGAGCATCTCAACTTGGGACCAGGGGCACTGAAAGGCTGCCTGCTCGTGTATAAACTGGGATTATTTGGGGGAAATTTACTCATGACACTGTACCCTACAGCGTATCAAGTGGTAGTGACCTGAAAATGTGCATTTTCTGGAATGCCCTTCCTTCTGCTGTTTATGTTTCCCTTCTTTTTCTGTTTATGCTTTCCCCTTAGTAACTAACTCTAAACTCCTCTTTTTACAACATAGCTAATATTCAGATGCTACTTGAAAGTGTTAGAAGCATCATGTGATCATGTATGTAGTTCAACTTAGCAGACTTCAACAGGGCCTTATAAGGGACATTATGTGGATGGCAGTATAAAATCCCAGCCTTTAAACAAGGGCACTTGGAAGGATAAGGTGTGGGCTGATGAGCCATCTGTTCATACATGATTCTAGATTCAGGTAGGTAGCCGTGTTGGTCTGATGCAGTCGTAATAAATAAATAAATAAATAAATACATACATACATACTTTTCAGGGCAAGAGTGAGGCATGGGTCATGTGACTCATGTGACACATCCTGGGAGATGTGCATCCAGGTTTGTATTGGAAAACATTGGAAGGTGTGGGATCAGATAATAAGAATCTATATAGACAGCAGTTATATGAACCTGCACATTTAGCATTTATTTTGCAGGAATTAATGAAATCTATACAACTGGGGAAAAAGATGCAATTGAAGCAGGGGTCATTTGCCTAACAGAGATAAACCAGAGTAACCACTTGGCTATCTTTGAAGAATTCCTCTGGCATGGTAAAACATAAATAATTTCAGGGCCATGAGAATATGCCCAAATGAAACGTGATAAGCTTGTGTCAGAAAAATAGAGTGCTATATAAGATCCCAGTAAGGATCTTGTTGTCAGCATGGGGTCTGCACCATTTGCCTGTAAGGAGTTTGAAACCACTGCTGCCTGGAAGAGAGGGGATTCTGGCAGACTACAAAGGGGTCGTAAGAATATATCTGCTCCATTCACTTTGCTCTTTACTCATATCATCCTATGTATAAAACTGTTAAAGAGCAACCCAAGTGTCTTTTATTGCCTATCTGAATGATAAAAAAAAGCTTGGGGGTTTGGCCAAACACAAAGCTCTGTAGTAGAGCATGTCCAGAAGGTCCCAGCTCCAATCACTGATATTTCCAAGGTAAAGCAGCCAGAGATTAGAAAGAGCTCAGCTTGGATCCTGGATTGCTACTGCTGATCAAAACAATAGACAGTAATGGGCTAGGTGGACTAATCGTCTGAGCTAGTAGGTTCCTGGTATTTGGGGGGAGAAATAGTTCTTACAGACATGACACAACCCCAAGTTAATACTAGGCAAGAGTTCTATGGGGCTCTCTGATGCAAACCTTGTTCTTATCTCTCTTGTGCTTCTTTGCCAAGGTGCTGGGGTGGAGTTTGATCGCCAGTGTCTTCATATTGGCCCTAGTTTCTACATGCATCTCCCGTTGCTGTTCTCCAGTCAGTATTCTCCAGCTTGCCTTCTGGAGAGTGTACCTGGAGCAAGAGCAGCAGCTTTTTGAGCAAAAGGCGAAGGATCACGCAGCGAAGCTGGCAGAGAGGAACGTCAAGTGCTTCTTTGATTCCACAGAACTGGACGAGTTTCCAACTCCAAGTGCCAAAGAGTGGCACGGCATTTCTTCCTTGTTCACCTTTAACCCTAAAAAAGATTACTACAGCATGATGCACAAATATAACAGCAGCAAAACCAACACTGGCAGTCTTAGGTCTGTGGAGGGGGATACAGTTCCTTGCTGCCTGGGGTTTGTGGATGGCGCTGGTGGTATTGACACACAAGGTTTATAGTGAAATAATTGCCCATCAGGCTCTGTTACAAGAAGATGTCTAACTGAACGTGGTTGTTATTTCCTCTTTCCTTCCCCCCCCCCTTCTTTCTCTTGTTTTTTGGTGTTGGGTTGTGCTTTATATGTATGGTGTGTATACAGCCTGACCGTAATTAACCTCTGACTCCTACTAAGACATACAGTGGTACCTCTGGTTACATACTTAATTTGTTCCGGAGGTCCGTTCTTAACCTGAAACTGTTCTTAACCTGAAGCACCGCTTTAGCTAATGGGGCCTCCTGCTGCCGCCGCGCCGCCAGAGCACGATTTCTGTTCTCATCCTGAAGCAAAGTTCTTAACCCGAGGTAATATTTCTGGGTTAGCGGAGTCTGTAACCTGAAGCGTATGTAACCCGAGGTACCACTGTACCTGCTTATCTAGGCTTTGGCTGGCCACTAATTCCCAGCCTGGAATAATATATTGCAGACTACCATGGGTGGAAGACAGATAGATAGGTAGATAGATGATAGATAGATATAGAGATATGAGGTTTATTTTACTGAATCTGCTTGTATCTTGTCAATCCCTCTTATATTACTCAGATGAAATGTGGCACAAAGTATTTTAAAAATAAAAGATTCAGGAGTCCCTCCCCCATGATGCTTTGGATTACTGGATTTGGAAGGAACCAAATGCCCAAACTGCACATGAGAGGGAGAGCATAGGTGGAAGTCTTATGCCATGTTTCTGATCTTCCAAACAATTCAGGCCAGTGGACACATTTGAAATACTGAGAAAGCATCGTGGCACCAGTCACAAAATGTCTGTCATAGGCACGTGACATAACACAAAATGGTTTACCACATTCAAAAGAGCAGGAAAAGAGACATGACCACAAAATGGTATTAGCATGCCACTCGCCAGCTGGAAAAAGACATCTACATTTGCCACACTTATTCACACAGAAAAGCTCTTTGCAGCTCTAATCTGTTCAGGGGTGATGGGAAGATGGGTTCCAATTTTGGCATCCAACAAAATTTTATTTTTATGGTATTTATAAACATATTTCTTTCCTGCAATATAAAGCATCAGGGCAGTTTATAGTTTTAACACATAAAACAAATGGGCATGTTTACGGCACATTCAATGCAAGAGACGCTGAGCCAGGAATTAAGCAGGAAGAGATACGTTTCTCTTGCATTGTGGATTTTATGAGAGGATATTTACTGGTATTTATGGGCATCATGTTCACTGGCACATGTGGGCACCATGTTGGAGACCCCTGGTTCAGAGAATGAGGAAAATGGCATCCAAATTGAGTTAGTGTGTGTGGACTGATACTGGGCTACTTGCCCAAATGAAACTTTCACCTTGCCTGTCAAGGAGTAAGAAAAAGGACATGGGGGGGGGGGGCAACTGGATCTCTTATGTTCCCAAGGGGCCCCCAAAAGGAAGCATGTGTTTGGGTATTTCCACTGGAATCATGGGAAAAAACTGTTTGGTCTGGGATCCTTCTGCAGCCACAAAAAGAGTAGTACACTTACCCTGCTTCTAATAAATTAACCAGTGCAACACAAAATGTTTCTGCTGGAAAATCCTTGTCTTACCCCATTATTTGCTTTCTTGTTTGTGCAATCCATATCTCAGGCACCCCTTAGCCCATTTCTTCCCAAATCCTATAAGCATTTCCTTCCTTCCTCACTCATAAGGTTCTTTAAGTTATCTGTTTCCTCCTAGAAAAAGCTGAAGTCCGAACTCAGTTGCTTCTTCAGTGGGAGAAGGAACATGCTTGTTGTTGGTAGTCGGGTGCTGGGCAAGTCTGCACGGTTGCTTTCTTGCTTGATGATTTCCAAGTGACCCTGAACAGCATGCTCAGGCCTCCCCCAAATCTTAAAACCAGTGGCATTTGGGTTTCATCTGTTCAGGCATGATCAGTTGTTGACATCCTGAGAAAGCAGTGACCTATAATAATACTCTCTGGCATTGAAAAGGAAAAGGACCCCCCCACCCAAGGGGAACATTCAGCAACACTGGAAATCCCCTCCCTTTCAGCAGTTTTTCAGTGGCTGCTATGAAAAGAGTTCACCATTTCAGGAAGCATCGCCTGAACTCTAAATTGGCTTCTTCCCTTTCCCTTAAATAACATCATCTGGTTCATTCTGTGATATGAAAGGGGGGAGGGGGCTAGGGTTGATCACATGACTATTGCCAGGGAGCACCGCTTCTCATTCTCAATTGCCTTCATTCATTCTGTGACATTGTCATGTTGCTGCATCTGATTAGTTATGTATTGGCCTCTCGTTCCACTCAATATGTGATCCTGAATTTGCTGGGATAGAGCCATATGAATATTGCCAGTTAGAAAACAGCTGAGAAATTATAAGGAAGGCAACATCAAAGGCACAGAAGCAGCAGTAGTGAATATATATGCGTATGTATATGTATATGTATATTTCTGCTCTGTCAAAATAATAATAATAATAATAATAATAATAATAATAATAATAAAAATTTTTATTTATATCCCGCCCTCCCCAGCCGAAGCTGGGCTCACCACTGCCTCCTTCAGTTCTCCTGGGAATGTCCCGGTGCCAAGGGACAAATTGATGGTTCATTCTGTTCATCAACACTATTGTTGATGATGAGAAACAGATGACTAAAATACTAAAATAGTAGCACCAGGGAACCAGAAATTCCTAGAATAAGAAGAGATGGACCAATAATAATAATAATTTATTATTTATACCCGCTGATCTGGCTAGGCTTCCCCAGACACTCTGGGGAAATAGTCAACTCCTTCAGAAGAATAAAAAGAAATCTTGCCCACACTTCTAACAAGTACTACATTGATGAGTCTCTTTAAGCCTGAAATAGCTAGGCTGCGAAGCCTTCTGAAGCAGGGAGTTCCACAGTGAGTGTGCCACCGCTAAGTCAGTTCCTGTGCCTCATAGCCACCCATCTAACTTTACCTGGCTGAAGAATGTAGAGCAGGATGACCTAAGCATGCAGGAGAGGCAGCCATTCCCTCAAGACACCCTGGACTCATCTGCAGTTGAGCCAGGAGGGAGAACCATGCACCATTCATGTCCACGTTGGGTTGTGGGTTGGTGCAGAGCTCATGCCCCACATAGCAAACATTTGGGAGTGCTGGGCCTGATCCAGAGGTGGCACCATCCACACCACGGTTCTGTATCGAATGCCTTTTCTGGATCAGGAATAATATCTTTCTAGGCAGGTACAGAGGGTCAAAAATATTAACTGTCCACACATAGTGACTTCAGATACGGCTTCACTTATTTCTTTTGTGTTTCCTGGTTTCAATCTTCTTTAAGAATGCAATTCCAATTTCTGTCACATCATCCCCCTTCAGAGTGTCTTGGATGAAAGTAACTTCAGCAGCCAGATGTATCTGAAAATAAGTAAGTTTGGCTAAGTAAGTGAAAGAAAACTTATCGTTGTTCCACATTGTAGGGTTTTAAATTTTTTTTTAAGAGGGTGCACTATAATGGGTGGGTGGGGCTTATAGAATAAAAACAAACAAGTTTAAAACAACAACAGCCGATTAAAAGCGTAATAAAATGTAATGCAGAATGAAATGCTGACAAACCTTGACAAAGGTCAAAAACAAAGAGCGGAGAATAAAACACAACAGCTCAAACTTATTTTAAAGCTACAGCAAGATTGAAAAGGGAAATGAAAAGGTGTTTTCTTTGTGCAAAAGACACCTTGAAACACGGGGGCCAGGGGCTGCCAATATGGTGCCTGTGAATGCTGTGATTCACTTGTGGTCTTTGCCTGGTGCCCACGAAGCCTCTGAGCCCCTCACATACTTCCTGCTTAGCCATGAGGGGCTGAAGAGCAGATACAGCCCAAAGTGAAATTCTGTAGAGTGACAGTCTTTCCCCTTTCAGCTCTATGTGCTTTCCAAGGCTCAGGTCAATTCTACTGAAAAGTGACCCCCAAATGTAGATGTGCCCATTCTTTGAGATTGTGACCTTCCCCTTTTCTGTACAGAAGGGCACAGCTAGCCTGCTTTTTTATTTCTTTTTTTAAAAGAAAAATGCATTAACTGACACAGCTGCACACAAGTCCATTAGCACTTATCTAAATAAGCAGACTTTTTTTTTTTAAAGCAGCACAATGTAGCTTCCACAAAACAACTGGTTGGGAAAACACAGCGAACACAGTTCTGTTTTCTCCGGCTTTCGCTTTCAGATTTGTGCAGATCCTGGCAGCTGCGGCTTTCCCTTGGGGCCAGTTTCATTTCCTAATGCCCTCCCCAAGGGTAAGACAATTACTGCAATGTAGCTCTGCCCTTCTTACAAGGGTCAGCCAGGGCTTGCATTGCTGCCACGTGACAGGTTCAGATGCCACCCCTTATGATAGAATGTAGGTGGGTGTTTGTTTGGGTGGGTGTATATTTTAAATGTAACTCACCTGGAGACCTTTTGGGTGGCAAGTAACTAACAGTTTACCCCCCTCTTGCTCCGCTGCTTTCCCCTAGGGAAAGCTGCTCTTTAGTGCTGTTTTGGAGCAAAGGGCAATTTGTATTTTCTCCAGATTGACGTTTGCTCCAATTTAGCACTAAAGAATGGGTTTTCGTGGAAAAGGAACTGTTCAAGGGGAAAACCACTCAGACCCATGCTTTCTGGGCATGGGATAAGCAGAAGTGTGGATGAGCCCTATTAGTTTTAATAATTACAACAGCAGCAGAGGAGGCCAAAGCAGCTGTCGGCTGCTTACCATTTCTAGAGCACCTCTTATGGCACCACACAAGAGACTGCAATAGCAAAGTGAAGATCTCCCCGCCGGCAGCTCTTCCAAAAAGTCCACCAAGGGGTTCTTGTCCAGAATGAGGGAGAACCGTGTGGAATTACTGCAAGTCACAGTTGGCACAACACCCAGATACATCTTAAAAGCAACCTGGAAATGGAGAGGAGAACATGCATCCCATCAATACTGTCTCCAAGTTTTCAGATGGAAATGGTTACCAAAGGAAAGTTTGTTAGCTTAAGACAGGGATGGGGGACCTGTGGCCTTCCACATGCTGCTTGACTACAATTCCCACCATCCCTGACTATTAGCCAGAAATGATAGGTTTCGTTTCCTGGCTTACGACAAGCCCAGATGAACATTTGTTTGTAGTCAGCAAGAAATCAGGTTTGAAATCTACTTAACTGTAGAAGAGTTTTCACAAATTTCAAATGCAAAAATTGATCTCCTGCATTTGATGGATATATGATCACTACAATTGATTTCGCTTTTGGCAGTCACTTGATTACACGGCCCCTTTCCTTCTCCTCCAAACCTACATCAGTTTTATATCAGTTAACAGGTATGTAAAAATGGTTTATTTGTTTTTTGCTTACAGCGTGCTCAGTTTCACACTGGGCATCTTATGACTTTATACAGTGGTGCCCCGCAAGACGAATGCCTCGCAAGACGGAAAACCCGCAAGACGAAAGGGTTTTCCGTTTGCAGAGGCACTTCGCAAGACGAATTTCCCTATGGGCTTGCTTCGCAAGACGAAAAATGACGAAAAAATTTGAATTTTTTTTCCACTCCAAAACCCCTTATTTTGAATCGCTAAGCTGCTAAAAGCATTTTAGCAGCAAAACCGCTAATCTCCCAAGTGTTAAAAAGCCGTTTTTAGCCCTTTTTTAGCCAATAGCGCTAATAGCGCTACTCCGTCAATGGGCTTGCTTCGCAAGACGAAAAAACCGCAAGACGAAAAGACCTGCAGAACGGATTCTTTTCGTCTTGCGAGGCACCACTGTACGGGCTTATCACCTCATTTTCATAACCATAATAAGATGGGAAAGATTGTGCCCATTGTAGGCCTGGATTGCATTCCAATCTGCAGTAGGGGTACTAAATGAATATAGAGCGCCACTGTCATTCTTTAAGAACAAGGGAGGTATTCATGTTGAGTTTCAGCACCTCTTTTTCTAGAAAAATAGCACTACCTACCAGTAAGGAGGTTTAAGCTGGATGCTCAAGTTTGGACTGCATGGCTGAACCAAGTTATCATTGTGTTTCTATACAAATAATTTAGGAACAGACACCATTTTGGAACCAAGGTTATACTGCCTGTCTTTTCTTGCTGCTGTATGGATAATCACACAAATCTGACCTTTGAAGAGCTTGTAAGCAAACCATTTTTCACTTACCAAATGTGTAGTCTCTTTCTATGCTAAGGGAAGTGGAGAATTTTGGAAGCAACTTAGAAGGGGATATTTTAAAGGTCTAACAACCTATATTTCCATGCTTTGCTTTGGCTGTATGTTTTAAATCTTTGCTGGGGCTCTCTCACCAAATAGAACTTGCTCCAAACCTGAATCTAGGCATCCAGGGAATTCTTTTTTTATTATTAAACCGTATCTATTTATCTTTTTAACTAAACCAAACCAACACACTGGTGATTGGGTACCTTTCAGTTTGATTGCAAAATGGGACTACTAGAAATAAAGCAGCTGAGCCTGGCACCCCCTCCCCCACTTCAACAAAAACCAGAAACAGGCTTTAGACCTTTAACTAAAACTATAAATATGGATAGTATGTTACTATGGGAGTAGAGTACTTGTGAAATTTCCACCACTGAATAAAAAAACCCAAGAAACAGTTTACTTATACTTTATTAAAATAAGTAAATGAAAGCATTAAAGCACTGCAGGAACAAGTTGGCTTTGTGCACTTTTCTATCCATATCTATGTAACATTATTTGCTTTTTATTAGTTCCCTTGCTTGCCCCTTTGAAGCAACAAATTGATTCTGATTGTGCCACTATTGCAGTGCCATTTTCAGAAATTTAAGCAAAGAGCCCTTCATTATACCTTTGCTGCTCCTTTCTCTGCTGTGCTATCTTCTTGAAAATACCACCCAGTTTCATTAAATGTTTCCATCCAACTCCGTGTTGTGATTTTACAAGGGAAACATGAGCTATTTTCTTTCCTCAAAACCCATGGCAGCTAATAGGATTTTATTAGTAGGCATTATTATAGTAAAAAACAACAACCCAGCATGGTACCTCCATTTACATAAGGCACTAATACTGCAAATCAAACCCTCTTTTGCACTGTGGGTTACGGGTTTGTGTGTGTGTGTGTGTGTGGTGGATGGATTGGGTGGATGCGTGCTTCTGTCCTGCCCAACCAGCCAATGCCTGGAAACTGGATCCCTCCCCCCAAAATTGAGATCATTCTTGTGATCATCCTCACTAAGAAAGGGACACTTGGACATAGCCTTGCCTCGTCGAGGCAGCACCTGTGCATACCTGTGCAATTATATCTGTCGTTTCAGAATAACTCCGGCACTTCTTCACAGAGGAGCGAGCCAAGAAGTCTTCAACTAACCTGATGCCAATGTTATACCCCCTGATGAAAGAGAGAACAAAAAGTCAGTCGTGCACATTTGATACTTCTTTGAACTTACAGAGGCATTTTTGGTCAATTTCCTGATCTCTAGCCAACCAACTCTCTGAATCACTCAGATGCTCCCATAGCCCTGCTGACAAGGTCCCTCCCATGTGTCTCTAAGCAGAAAAACCATGTGACTGATTGGGTTGCTGGAAAGGCAGCCCTAGTAAGAAAGCTCTTGTTAATTCTGTTGTTATTTAGGCCTATCCGGTACAGCCACTACAGAAAAAATGAGTGGAGTTAGGACTGCTTCAAGAACAACATTAGCCACCATAATCATACACTGGTTCTGAGCACGGTTGGAGCTGTTTCCCTGAAGGCCAGAGAAACAACAGGGAGTGTTTTCTACTTTGAATCCATTTTTGTTTGTTAGTTTAACACAGGCTTCCTCAAACTCGGCCCTCCAGATGTTTTTGGCCTACAACTCCCATGATCCCTAGCTAGCAGGATCAGTGGTCAGGGATGATGGGAACTGTAGTCTCAAAACATCTGGGGGGCTGAGTTTGAGGAAGCCTGGTTTAACATTTGTTTTGTGACCTTCATAGAGAGAAAGAGAGCAAGCAAGCAAGCAAGCAACAATGAACATTTTTCTATTATAAATATCTGTTTTTACTTAATCATTTTGCACTTATTTTTTTAAAAAAATGGGAAGAGAAATAGTGTGTGGCTTGTGTATATTTTGCAGTAAGCTTGGTATTAACCATTTTCCTGCGTTCACTCAGAAAAAGCTGCAGCAGCTGCTGGGTGGGACAAAGTCAATCAAGTCCATAGAAGTACAAAGAATAATTGGTGGGTTGCTTTTTTAGAGAGGAGACAATGGCACTCTGCACACGTGTAAAGGCACACTTCCCTGAATAAGTGCTGTGTAAGTCTTACTGTGGCGAAAACAGAAAGGTTAAAAAATGCAGCCCTACCAAATAAAACTGTTACCAGCTGCTGCTGCCAAGGAATTCCCAAGTATAAGGAACTTGAATGAATCAACATATTGCTTTTGCCAGCCTGAAAGGCTTTAAAATTTAAAATGGAAGAGATAGTATTTAATGGAACTTTTTAACAGATCCATTTGAAGTTTAAATGAATTCGGGGAAAAGTTCCATTAAACTCTCTCTCTCTTAATCTTAGTTACAATTCACAATCAGCTTTACCGGAAAACCAACTGCAGTTAATGGGAAAGCATTTAAGTAATATGGGATGAGAGCATATGACACAAAGCCAAAACAGACTATAATAGCCAAGTAAATTGATATAACACAAACATTTCTTGTAGGCGGAAGTTCAAAGTCATGCAATATTTGTTTATTTCCAGGGATGCTAAATGCCCATTTCAGCATTGCAATACAGCCTTTTCCTACTGCCACAATGAGACTGATGAAGGCTGATGAGCTCAGTGATCACTGCATGCTGACTGACTGCTGGGGGGCTGGGGAAGGACCCCAAAACTGGGTGGGAACTGGGAGATGGATGAAATGGAATATACTCAAAGAAGACATGTCTGGATCAGCAAAGTCCCACTTGTAGCTGCAGAACCTGCTGTTAGGTTACCAGACATCCCCGTTTCCCGGGGACAGTCCCTGGATTTACAAATCAATCCCCTGACAAAATCCTATCATTCCTATTGAAGTTGAAAAGTGTCCCCGGATTCATTGAAAAAAATCTGGTAACCTTAACCTGCTGTCAAAAAGGCCATCGAGGGGATCATCATCCCCATCAGTTGAAAGCTCCCTGAGAAAATACTGGCTTCATCTTGAGAGCCAACCTTCCCATGGAAGTTTATAGGACTATGCCAGCCAATGGCATCTATCCCATACATTACAGTGCCATTCCCCATCACTTATCTTGCCAGACCTCGAGGGGCTAGAAAAGCAATTTGATAATTGTCCTAGAAAGGGATGGAATAACAAACCAAATCTTGTGTGGATAAACAGCCCCTCCAAAAGTTCCACCAATCTCCTGGATTTAATTCCCCCCCCCCCCCAGACAGATCCCAATATGAGGAAAGCAATGTTAAATGGATATCATTGCCTGCTAAGCTGATATGCAACCGTGTTTGAACCTGTCCTGGCTACTTACATGCTGTCCAAATATTTGTTCACATCTTCATCCTTTTCGTAATCCTTACACAGCTGAGCCACCAAAGCGCCGTAAGTGAGTACAAAAAGCTCTCTGCTCTGCCAATTAAGGGAGATACAAAGCAATGGTCATGGCTTATTAAACATACTGAATTAGGAGGAAACAAATTATCCTACCCCACCCCTAAGCTTTTCTGTAAATATCCTGTCTAACGAAAAGGCAATGAACTCAGCATGTGCTGCATAATTACATAATTGCCTGCACTGTCCAAAAACTAGTAACACAGTGCCATATTGACCATGCCCAGGGTCAGCCCATCCACAAGGCAAGGTGAGGCAACTGCCTCAGGCGGTTGGATCCACTGGGGCAGTAGATCCCAATGTCTATCCTTCTTCCCCCTTTGTTCCTGATGTAGATCTTCTCTGACCCCTTCTTCTGACCTCAGGTGCCAAAATGCCTTGGGCTGGCCCTGACCATACTCAATACGAACTCTCAAAAAATCCCAGTTTCCCAGGGAGATATATTATAGGGTAGATGCAGAAGTCTTTCAGCATACCATATGATGTGCTGATGCAGAGGATGAAACGGTGGGTAAATGCCAGTCCTAGAACACAAAGAGAAGCATATAAAAGAGAGGGGGGAGGAGAACAATAAAGTCACACATTCCTGTAAATTGCTTTGTTTGAAAGATAGAAAGCGAGGAGGGGGAAAATGTGATGGAATAAAATGCAAAAGCTGATTAGAACTAGAAAGGAAAGAATTCACACTGAATCAGGTGAGTAATAACAAACGCACAAATGGTTTCTTTTGCAATGTCTCCATAGAATCATAGAGTTGGAAGAGACCACAAGGGCCATCGAGTCCAATCCCCTGCCAAGCAGGAAACACCATCAGAGCACTCCTGACATATGGTTGTCAAGCCTCTGCTTAAAGACCTCCAAAGAAGGAGACTCCACCACACTCCTTGGCAGCAAATTCCACTGTCGAACAGCTCTTACTGTCAGGAAGTTCTTCCTAATGTTTAGGTGGAATCTTCTTTCTTGTAGTTTGGATCCATTGCTCCGTGTCCGCTTCTCTGGAGCAGCAGAAAATAACCTTTCTCCCTCCTCTATGTGACATCCTTTTATATATTTGAACATGGCTATCATATCACCCCTTAACCTCCTCTTCTCCAGGCTAAACATGCCCAGCTCCCTTAGCCGTTCCTCATAAGGCATCGTTTCCAGGCCTTTGACCATTTTGGTTGCCCTCCTCTGGACACGTTCCAGTTTGTCAGTGTCCTTCTTGAACTGTGGTGCCCAGAACTGGACACAGTACTCCAGGTGAGGTCTGACCAGAGCAGAATACAGTGGCACTATTACTTCCCTATTACTTCCAGAAGCACACCTTTCCACTCTCCCAATGAACAAGCAACTGCATTTCAAAACTCCACCATGTTGTGAAATTTCTATGAAACCAGAAGAGAGCAGGAATCGCTGTGTGCTCACAAAGTCTCTAGAGGGCACACCACAGCCTTAAAGTACACTTCAGGACCACAAAAACTCACACAGCACAGCTCTGGAAATTTCTGCCAGTGACTTGCATGTTCAGTGGGGCCTCCATCCAAGTCTGTGTGCCTAAGATGGTAGCCTTAGTGAAAAGTAGCCAAGCACTCACAAAGGGCTCCTACACTTGTGCCCTTGAAATGCAAGGGAGTTGCACAGCTTGAATACTCAGTGGACCCTCCTATCCTTTACTATGTTGCAAGACCTCAGGGAGAAGCTCTTTGTGCAGATAGCATTGTGGGGGCATCTCAAGCTCCAACAAAAAGCTAATCGGGGTGTCTGTAAGCCCATTTCAGCCAAGGCAGTTCTTTACCTGCCCCACTCCTCACTGGTGAGTCAAACTAGGAGGACTGGTGGGTCAGAATATGCTTGCAGGCTGGAGATTCCTCATCCCTGCTTATAGCCACAGCATTCAGCCTTTCTACCTTGAAGGACCCCTTTCGACCTTGATGTGTCTGTCAAGGGAGCCCCACCATCGTGTAGAGGAGGCTAAGCCATCTCATATCCTTTATTTTCATGAGACTCTTGGGAGGCCCACTGGGCTTCGCATCGACTCTGCAGGAACTGAGGACAAATCCCAACACAGTGCCTTGCAAGTGATGTGCAAAGAACTGAGTCCTGATTTTCATTGCAATCGCAGTAGAATGGCCTCCCCAGGGTTGCAGTGCTAATAAAATAAAATAGTCCCTTGCCTTGTCACATACCTGCAATTAAGTAAAGGAAAAGGTAAAGAAAATATGGCATATTACAAGTGACACAGTTAAGTGTCACCTGTAAGATAAAGGTAAAGGGACCCCTGACCATTAGGTCCAGTCGTGACTGACTCTGGGGTTGCGGCGCTCATCTCGCTTTATTGGCCGAGGGAGCCGGCGTACAACTTCCGGGTCATGTGGCGAACCAGAGCAGCACACAGAAATGCCGTTTACCTTCCCGCCAGAGCGGTACCTATTTATCTACTTGCACTTTGACATGCTTTCGAACTGCTAGGTTGGCAGGAGCAGGGACCGAACTACGGGAGCTCACCCCGTCACGGGGATTCGAACCGCCAACCTTCTGATTGGCAAGTCCTAGGCTCTGTGGTTTAACCCACAGCGCCACCCGCGTCCCAAGTGTCACCTGTAGTTACACCCAAATGCTCCTGGCAGGCTCCTGGCAAACACAAATAGCCACGGAAACTATCACTGTACAGCACAATCCTAGGCACATCTACTCACAAGCAAGTCCCATTGAGTCTTGGTCCTGTATACCTGAAGGAGCATCTCCACCCCCATCGTTCAGTTAAAAAAAGAAAGAAGTTCATGAGGTCCAGTGCCGAGGGCCTTCTGGCAGTTCCCTCCCTGCGAGAAGTGAGGTTACAGGAAACAAGGCATAGGGCCTTCTCGATAGTGGCACCCGCCCTGTGGAATGCCCTCCCATCAGATGTCAATGAAATAAACATCTATTTGACTTTTAGAAGACATCCAAAGCCAGCCCTGTACAGAGAAGTTTTTAATGTTTGAGGGTCTTCATGTTTTAATATTTTGTTGGAAGCTGTTGAGAGTATCTGGGGAAACACAGCCAGATGGGCGGGGTATACATAATAAATTATTATAGGATTATTATTATTATTATTATTCTAAGTTAAGCGGCATAGACAGAGCCCGTGGACATTCTGAAATTTACACAGAGGTGACTCAAACAAGCACAGGGGGAAATTATGTCTGGCAAACTTCTATATAATGCCTTACACTCCTAGACTCCACAATGCAACTGCATATGAACTTCTTTCTTTTTTTAAGGAATAAAAGCAGCTTGGAATTGTATGCAAGTCAAATGTTTGGAATCAATTCTTTTGATTCCTTGGTGTCAAGTAAGACTTGCTCAACTGTATGTTAATTGCATATTAGCCTCTGGGGGACTATAATTCAGTAAGAGTATTCAGTGTTTGGGGAAAGAAATTGATTCAAGTGATCAGAAATTCATTTCTGGAACAATAAAACTGGTGGCGCTGCTATTAACTGTTGTGCCATCTAGTGGCCAAAAAGGGAAATCTTTAATAGATGAT
Source organism: Podarcis tiliguerta (assembly GCF_965153285.1). Lineage (NCBI taxonomy): Eukaryota > Metazoa > Chordata > Lepidosauria > Squamata > Lacertidae > Podarcis > Podarcis tiliguerta. The sequence continues at coordinate 67,256,616 of NC_139536.1, read as the reverse complement.
CAGAATTAGGAGAGCGAGAAAGGAAGGGTGCTTGTATGTGGTGGTGGTGAATGGACAAAAATTGCAGTATCATTTGAAGAAAATATATTCCTGACTCATTCATATATAGACACAGAACAGGTTTGAAGTCTAGTCTTTTTGATGTCACTTTGAGAAGCATAGAATATCTTACAAAACCAACTCATTTCCTTTAAGAAATCAATTTATCTTAAAGGTAAAGGTAAAGGGACCCCTGACCGTTAGTTCAGTGAATTATAAACTTTTAAGGAGCTTACAAACAGGTGCCAGCATGGGGAAAAAAGTAGAAAGGCAGAATGTTTAACTTGATTTTCTATTTCTGTCTGGCTGCAACACTCTAATGACACACACACACACAGAGAGAGAGAGAGAGAGAGAGAGAGAGAGAATGGATTGTGTCTGTAAGGTTTGAGTTCAAATTCCTACTTAGCCATGAATTAACCAACTGAAGTTGAATCCTTAATTTCCAAATATATTCCCCAGGAGCAGGACTGGCCCAATACATTTTAGCGCCTGAGGCAAACCACACAATTGCACCCTGCCCCCCACCAGGGAAGAAGAGATGAGTGAAGATCTAAGTTAGGAACAAGGGCGGGGGGGGGGGGAGAGAGATAAAGTTCTTCATTAGGATCTGCTGCCCCTGTGAGTCCTGTCCCTTGAGGCAGTATCCTCACCTTCCTCATGGGGGGGCCAGCCCTGCTGTAAAATTCTGTACAATTCTGTCCCACCCTCAGGGACTTCACTTTCCTCTCTTGCACTTTTGTAATGGCTAAATAAATTATTGCATGTTGTTGCACCGATTCCCCCCCCCCCCTGGCTTTGTAGGTGTGTAGGTTGCTCAAGGAGAGGGATTAAGAGTTCTGTAGGATGATATATTACAGGGTTTCTCAACCCAAAAGGCCTGAAAACCACTACTTTAGAGGAACAGTGGGGTGCTTATGTGATACTGCTGATATGTGGAGTGAAAGGTAACATCCCTTCCTCCAATTCCTAAAGATGTGGTGTACCAGCAGCACCAGACAACACCTTATGGAAAAAGTTAGATTTCCGAGAGTTATCTGAGAAGAGGGATTGGCTGTTGAAACTGTTCTGAGAATTGTAGCTCAGTGAATAAGGGGGTCTCCTAAGAACTCTCAGCACCCTTAACAAACTACAATGCTCAGGATTCTTTGGGGGAAGGCTATGGCTGCTTAAAGTGGCAAGATACTGTTTCAAATGCATAGTGCAGAAGGTGCCAAAGGTTTCACGGGTCTTCCAAAAAATGTGATCTTGTTGGAAATCATCACAATAACTACAACAAGCATGGAAAATTGCTCTCGGGCCCCAAATAAGAACATGGGTCAGGCCAAACATCATTCTGTTTCCTATAGCGGCCAATCTGATGCCTATAGGAAGCCCACAAAAAAAGGAAAGAAACATTTCCAGTAGCCACAGATAGACCTACCCTCCACAAATTTATCTAATCCTCTTTTAAAGCCATCCAAATTGGTGCCCATCACCAACAGCCATGAATGGAGTGAAGTAGTTCCTTCTTTTTAAAGCATCTTTGTTTTAGAAGAAATAATAAATATAATCATCTTATGAACAGAAAAAACTTAAATAATTCAACCACGAGAATGTTAAACTGTTCAGTCACAGATATACCACCAACACCTTACATAATGATAAGAACTCCATGACTTGATATTAAAAGAGGCTAACACCAATCTTGTGACAGCAAATCTCTATACACTGTGCAAATAAGTATTTCCATTTGTCCTGAATATCCCACCATTTACCTTCATTGAATAATCTGGATTCTAGTATCATGAATGAGGGAGAAAAAGCCTTTACTCGCTTTTTCCCTAAAGCAAACTAGCAAGGGTTGAACAGTGTAACCTCTCCTCCCAGGGGAGCTGTTCCAGTTCTTTGATGGTTCTGGCTGCCCTTTTCTGAATCTTTACAACTAAAATGCTCCCTCCTGGGTTCTCATTTCAAAACAAAAGATGAAAATGCATTCTATATCCCTAAACATGTTGAAATTCTTAGCTATATGTCCTAGCTTGCAAAACATGTTCTTATTAAACAGAGCAGCACATTAATTTAAAGAGGAAAGTTTTATATTTGGTAGCATTTACCTGTCCAAATAAGACTTACTATTTTGGGGTTCTCTGGTCTTCTGTTTGCTGGCCGTGACATTTTTCCTGGGCAGTAGTAGAGAGTATGCGATTCCCTGTTTATATCCTTTCTTCTTCAAAAAGCATTTTCCTTTTCCATTACTGGATTCCTTTCTTTATCCTGGCTATTAAAACAACAACAACCCTTTACTACTCTCTGAAAGTAAAAGAGCTCTGGGTGCCACATTTCTTCTTCTGCTCCTCCTCTTATGCGATTCAAATCTTCCAAGAGAAATCTGGCAAGAAATCAAGCCTGCTTCAGAGAACAACCTGACTCAGATCAGGAACTGATCCATTAAAGCAGAGAGATTGCAAATCACATGCATAATAGCTGATCTCACTGCGTGACAAGCAAGACCAGAACATTCAGAAGTCTAAATACTGTATGCCAGAAATATATAAAGCTGGTTATTTGGCATAGCCATAGTCTGTTCATGAATATCCACCTCTCACACATCATAATCACACACCTACGCTCACTCATTTCATCTCAAAAGCATTCAAATGGGAATTCACTCATACAAACATATGCCAGCTGACATCTGTGAAGAACACCAGTGGACACATCCATTCATCACACACACTCCATTCATTCACATCCATGTCCTGGCTTCAGTCCACAAATATCCACTGGCTTCTGAAAATGAACTCCAACCATAAGCATCAGCCTGCTTTAGCCTTGCTGTGTTCTCTGGCTTCTGAGTACAGACTCCACCAGCTTCTACCTAACATCATCTACCAGCTTTTCTTAGGTCCACCACTAGACCTAGGTCAGCTTTCAACCATGGACATCAGCAATGATGTGTTATCAGTTTTCAAGCCACAATCCCACTCAGCAAGTGAGCTTGCCTTATTATCACTCCATAGCATCTTGCTGCCAGATGACCACCTACCTGTATTATTCAGCAAGCAGTTCACCTCCTCCAAGTGGAAGAAACTGGGGCAATGTTGAATGGCATGACCCCCTGCATTTTATTATTTTATTATAATTTATTGAATTTATATACCGCCCTATACCCAGAGGTCTCAGGGCGGTTCACAGAAAAGATTTGCTGGTTAATAGGTCCTCATTTATATCCATTCAGCTGCCAACAGCTTCTACGGCATCACAAGTAGTCCGCAGTCATCCTAAGCTCATTTGCCAAGTAGAATGTTTCTGGGTAAACAGTCATAAAATCGCACAGCATATTTTGTACCTGTTTTTGCAACACAGGCTAGCATGTGCACTTGATTTTTAAAAATAATTATGTCTCAGTTTCTATCCAAAATTACAATTTTTATGCATGCAGATAAATGATTGGTAAGTAAATGCAAGATGATTGATTTCCAATGCGTATGCTGAATCAGTGATCAATTCCCACTGAGTTCAATGGGTTTTAGACAATGATCCTATGTGTTTCCTAGCAACAAAATCCTTAAAACAAAGTGAAACTTACCTCTGAGTTAATACAAATAGGATCGAGCAGCAGGGAAGGGGTTGCTACATCTGAAAGGACAAAAGGCTGCAATCCTATGCATACTTTCTTGGGAGCAAACAAACATGAAACCAAGCAAGATCTACTTCTTAAATAACATGAATACATGAGGAAGTGAAAACATTACTGCTCTATCTGCCCCCCCATACATGGCCTCTTTGATGCTGGATGCAATTTATCTGCTTATTGATGATCACATGGTCTTAGCAAGCTGGCAGTGCACCACCACTGTCACACAGACTTTCATTATTGGCTGTCCAAATTTCCTATATCTCAACTGTATTGATGTTCCACTGTCATCTTGATCTCCATTTCTTCACTAATGCGTTTTCTAAGTTAAAAATTAAAGCATGGAAAGGCTTTGCTCATTCCAAAGCTCACTTAAGGAGAAAAAACAAACAATCCTTGCTTCAGACAAAATCAATGGAGGAGCATAATATGACTGAGGCTTAAAGAAAAACCATTAAATAATGCATGCGGTGGTACGATGGGATAGAGAAGCTAAAATCTCAGAAACAAGTTCTACCGAGGGCAAATCTTTTCCAAAATCTTCCTCTTCCTGCCAAATCTCTTATTATGGAAGTACGTGGAATATTCCACAGCATGGAACCAGAAATTCCAAATGCCCAAATAGGGATTCTGTAACATGAGGGGAAACGAACAGGGCTCCTCCAGAAGATACTGATTACCAGCTGGGACATAAGGGCTCTGGAGGTCTTCAAGGTATCCTGGACCCAAGTTGTCCAGAGCTTTGTATATCAATACAAGAACTCTGAAACAGCATATGGGAAGCCAGCAGATGTTTCAGTAGAGGTGTCAAATGCTTTTGGCCACCTGTCCCCATCAACAGTCTAGCTGCTTCATTCTGCACCAGCTAGAGCTTCTGCACCAAGTCGAAGGGTAGCCTCACATAGCTAGTTCACGATACAGTCGCCAGACCATTGACTGGGGCTGGTCAGTGGGAACACAACTCAGCTGTGCTGGCACCTGCCCCATTTCTAAGAACAATTCAAAGTGATAAGGTTTAACTTAATCGTAGGAATATCTCCTACAGGTCCCCAGTTACCTGGGACAAGGCTAGTGGTGACCGAATGGAGAATATTCCCTCCGTGGAATTCCTTCCTCAAAGAGGCCTGCCTGGCACCAGGTTTATCAATTTTTTTTGCAGTTTTTATATTCCCAGTCGCGTGTGTGCTTTATTATGTGTTTCATAAGCTATTCCACAGAATCTGCTGAAGGATAGTACAGAAATGCTTCAAATGAATGTATATTTATAAAGTATCTTGGCTGGGTGTGAACACCACAAAAAGAATGATAGGATGAAGAAAGATAATTGTAGTCGAGTCAATTAGTTATGCACAGCTGGAGATTTCACAAATGCATCTCATGTCCCTTCTGCCTTTGTTAAATGTTTTGTTATAGCTCCATCAGACCTTTTCCATATGCTCTACAACTCTCTCTAATTACAATTTGGCCATTCTGAGTTTAATGGAATATCCCATCCTGAGCAAATGTTCATAGAATTACAGCCTTAGGCTTTTTGAATGAAATGTGGAGTATAATAAATTATCTTGGAAAACTCATCTGCTTTCAGAATTGGCAAAAGACAAGGCACTTGGTTGTCTAAGGAATAAAATCTGAATAGTTCTCATAGCAAAAACATAATAAATGGATCAACTATTTGCTGCTCTTTGGTGTAATATGAAATCTGTCGACTGAGGCAAGTGTTTGAATCCAAATGTTAATGGCTGTATAATGAGAACTTCATTTTAAATTTGGTTCTCTGTCAATTCCAAAGGGTGATGGTTGTTCAAAGTTTTGGGGGATCAGCTATTCTGTATGCACTCTGGCTTCCGTCACGGTGTTCCGTTGCGCCAGAAGCGGCTTAGTCATGCTGGCCACATGACCTGGAAAGCTGTCTGCGGACAAACGCCGGCTCCCTCGGCCTGAAAGTGAGATGAGTACCACAACCCAAATTGCCTTTGACTGGACTTAACCATCCAGGGGTCCTTTACCTTTTTTATTTTTTACCTATGCAGTTTCAAACAAAGTGTTTCAAGCAAGATATTAAATTTTAAGAAGACAACAGTTTATTCACCCTTTCAATACAATCCCTTTATTTTATAGTAAATCTTAAAACGTTTTTGTTAGATGCTACAGACAGATCACCCCTTCTTCTGCCAATGTAACTGGAAATGAACAAGAGAATACTACCAAAGATTCTGGGAAATTCAATTCTTCATGTTGTTTTAAAATATAGCTTTTCCTGGAAAAGGCTGACTTCTTTTCGCTATTTGTTACTGCGCTCTGTTGCTACCAGTTGAACCATCATCTTCTGCGTGCAGATCTTCATTGTGGGATTTGGCATATCTGTTTTAGGATATGCAGTCCGGGATTTATATATATATATACATACAGTATTTATTTCTTGTGTACATTCACCAGCAACTGTATCCTTGAGAAAATATGTCTAGATTTAAAAGAAACAATGCAATGGCTCTGGTTTTTTCCTTTAGAAGTATTTTTAGGTTGTTAAATGCTAAGCTTTTAAGGGATCTCGCAATAACAGAAAATCAATGAGTTGAATCGAGGATAACCATGTCCCCTGACAGCTGAATCATCTCTTTCTTCTTGCTTTGTAGTGCCAGCTGGCTACTATGGAGTACTTCTACCTGCTGTTTACTTCCTCCTCCATTATAAAAACATTAGAGGATGGGAAAGGAAAATATGCCCTTACAGTGTTATGAATTACTAGTCTGAATTTACAACCTTCCGCTATTTTTTTGCATGCATGTCAAGAATGCCTCCAATATTAAGCTGGCAGCACATACCTACTGCCTGCTCCTTACTCCTATTTCTCAACATTCCCAGTCATCTGACGTGCATCCACAAGCCTAAAAGCCTGCCCTGTTCTGTATCACAGGTGAGGAACCTGTGGTCCAGGGGCTCACCTCATTTTGAGAGACTCCTATCGCTGCCTCATTTTTGCTTTCCCTCCTGAATTAATTTACCCCCTTTTCCTGGCTTTTAAAAACGCTTCCTCCCTCTTTCTATGCAGTCTTATAACAACAGGAAAGCGTTAGGACTGGTGCCACATGGGGCTTTGGAGGTGGGAATAGAAATTAAAGCTGCGGTCCTAACACACATTAACCTGAAAGCAAGTCTCGCTAAACTCAAAGGACTTATTTCTGGGCAGAGATCCGTGGGATTGCAATGCGCGGGCTGCAATCCTACATGCACTTTCTCGGGATCAAGCGCCGCCGCGCTGCTAATCTGTGTTTCCCTTCCATTCCCCGTTATCCCTGCAGGACTTTACGGAGCTGTTGCAACCCGTGGAGACCCCAGATTCCCTTCTCCGCATAACCAACAGAAACAAATACTGAAAGCGCTTCGAAGCGGAAGAGAAGCCCCGCTTCTTCCCGGCAGCCGTTGCCGGCTAGCCAGGGTCTCGGGAAGCAACGCGCTTGCTCTCAAGGCGAAGAGGCAGCCGTGGGAAAAGAACCGGGCCTGCGCGGCTCGGCGGCAGGCGCGACCAATCGTCGGCCAGAGTCACGGATTTCCTTGCCAGGCCGATGAGTAGAGAGGCCGAGTGGGCGGCGCCGCGTTGCGCGTGCGTCCCGGCGGCCTGAGCTGTGCCTGTCTCCTGCGCCCGCCGACTTCCTTTCTGCCCCTGCTCTGCCGGCGGAGGCGCTTGCGGGCCGGAGGGTTCCATGGCCGGCCGCGGGGGGCCATGACGGACTACGCGGAGGAGCAGCGCAACGAGCTCGAGGCGCTCGAGTCCATTTACCCGGACTCCTTTACAGGTGAGCGGCGGAGCCTGCGGGAACCTCCGCGTGCGGAGCCAGGTGGGTGCGGGCAGGGCGGCGGCGGCGCCAAGTTTCCGGCATGCGCTGCAGCTGGTCTTTCCGCACTTCTGCCTCCCGGCGCGGCGATCGCCCGCACTGCCAGCCTGCTCCGAACTTCCAGCTTTCGAAGTGGGAAACCTCCCTCCAAGGTCCCCGTCCCCCCTTCCCCCCGATCCTAACTGGAGACGTTGCCAAACTTTTGCCTCGCGATCCTGGGTGGTGGGGATTTGCACTCCACGCTTTGCAGCAGGGACAGCTCTCTCCGGATAGTGGAGGCGACGGTGCTCTCGTGCCTGTGTCCTCGGCTCTCAAGCTCCCCATAAGCCAGATGGGCCCCTGGCCTGATCCAGGCAGGGCTTTTCTTAGGGTCTTCACAGCTTCTCATGAGGTGCCCCCTCTGCCATGCTGGTCACCCATGAAGAGCAAGGCAGAGCAAATCACGCAAGTAGTCTCCTGAAAACCTGGCCCTCATTCAGTCATTAAACCTCTTAATACCACCACTGTAAAAGACTTATTAATTTGAAAAAAAAAATCATATCCTGCCTTTTGATCTTAATGAAAGAGCTCGCAAGATGGTTTAGCAAATAAATTACAGACCATGTTAAAACAAGAAAAGACATAACAATATGGTGTGGAACCACATTCTGTCCTGGAGTGCAGTTGGAGCCGTATTATGAAATGGTTGGGGGCAGATCTTGATTTTATTCCAGAGATACAAATGTGCACTCTCATTTTCCAAACTTTGCTTCACATGATTCTGGGATTGGATCAAAACATCCCTTGGGTTTTAGGCTTGGTTTTTGGTCTTTTGCACTGTAAGAAGCCTCTGTGGCAGATAGTTATTACAGTGGTACCTCGGGTTACATACACTTAAGGTCACAGACTCCACTAACCCAGAAATAGTACCTTGGGTTAAGAACTTTGCTTCAGGATGAGAACAGAAATCGTGCAGCAGCGGCGGCACAGCAGCAGCAGGAGGCCCCATTAGCTAAAGTGGTGCTTCAGGTTAAGAACAGTTTCAGGTTAAGAACAGACCTCCGGAACGAATTAAGTACGTAACCAGAGGTACCACTGTATGTTTGTAATACCAGATCACTTTGGATCACAGATGTGCAACTTTCAAAAGGTGTTTGTAGTACTTCTGAACTAGCATAAGGGTCATGGCATAAAATCGGGCTTGCATACCTGCTTGTTTCATGCTGTGCTACTATAAGTAAAGGATGAGAAAGCTTAGATATACTTGGAGTGGACCCACTGAAATGAATGAACATAAATTGCTTAACCCCATTTATTTTAATGGGTGTACTCAGGGTATGACTTAGCTTGGATTTTGCCCTACATTTTTATGTGTCACACTTGCCAAAAAGGTTAGCAAGCACTGTTTTGACTTTACACTGATACAAATGAAAACTGCTACAGCTTTGTATGGGACACATCCTTCATATACATTCAATGAAACTGGCTGTGTAAAACTAAATAAACCAGGAAGTTTTGTGCAGCAAGCCTGTGCTGTAGATGAGTAGTATTATCCCTGTTATTGCAGATAAGAGGCAACGTGTTATATGTGGGGCTGCATCTGAAGATGGTTTGGAAACTTCAACTGGTGCGGAATTCAGTGACCAGGTTGCTCACCAGGGGGGCAATACGGTTTCATTGAATCAGAATTGTAGAGTTGGAAGGGACCCTAAGCTATGTCCCTTCCTCAAAGGGGAAAGGCTCTTGAGTTAATAGAGGTTATTCCTGTCTAGCTGATTCTGGGATCTTGGTGAGCTGATATCTAATTGGTCTTTGAATTTCAATCCAATTTCCTATATAAAACAATTTAAAGAAAAGAGCAGAGGCTATTGTGTTATGGCTGATGAAGACAAAACCAACCAGCCTCTGGGTGGCGGAGGGAGAAAACCTTTATTGTCTTCATTTATGACTTCTTTCTTCAACAGTGTTATCAGAAAAGCCAATAAGTTTCACTATCACTGTGACATCTGAAGCAGGAGAAAATGACGAAAGTAAGTTGACTGCTGTTGAACTTTCATATGGAAAGAGATCTCCCACGAAGAGAAGACATTTGGCATAAAATGCTTAAAAGATTTGATTGTTTCTAAATTGTTAGGAGGTGGTCTGTTGATAACAGTGTAACAGTGCCAGGTCTGCAGATTGACACAGTCAGGTGGGCACATATGGGGTAAGGCAGTACTGCTAGTAAACTGGTCCCAAGCCATGTATGGTCTGAAGGGGCGAGCACTTAGCTGAAACAGACCAAGTCTAGGTCTGGTCAGGGTCTAGTTTGGAGACAGCCTGGAAACCGCATCTCTGTTGCATTGGGTTTCATGACAGAATAAGGTGAAGGATTTAAATGTAGTAAAACAAACAAAAATTTAGATTGTTAGGCCAGTTAGATTGTTGTTACTACAACAAGCGTAGTAGTAGCTTCTTTTGTTGCAGCTGAATGTTGTCATTGAAGCATTTTTATATTTTCACCATGGGAAAGGATGAGTGTACAGTGGTACCTTGGTTTACAACCATAATCTGTTCCGGAGGTCCGGTTGTAAACCAAAACAGGTTGTAACCCAAGGTTGTTTGCCAATGGGGCCTCCAAAAGAAAATGGGTTGTAATCCAAAAAAAAGGGACACGCACTTCCGGGTTTGACGTGGTTGTAATCCAAAACTGTTGCAAACCAAGGTACCACTGTAATGCAGTAGGGAAAACTGAGCTGCACTCCCATTAGAGGGCTTAGCACGAGAATCAGACACCTCCTTATTGCATTTAAAACAGCAACCATCACTTTGGCTGCAGGTTTCACACTGGTGTGTTTGTGTGTTGGGCCTTCGTCATAACTAGGTTGTGTAAATTGCTTCTAATATAATGAATGTCAGTAGGTGCTGTTGGCAGCATGAAGCAACGATTTCTCATGTTTTCTGTTGCACTGTAGCTGTCCAGGCAACCCTCAAATTCACATATGCAGAGCGCTATCCTGATGAAATCCCCCTCTATGAACTACTCTCTCAAGAGAATCTTGAGGACAGTGACATCACAGACATACTGAAATTATTACGGGAACAGGTAAACAGCATCCTCTTTAATAATGTTTAATAACATCAAGGTGCAGCAAGTTCAACTATTACCCCATGTTTAGCAATACAAATGCTTTACAAAGAGGGGAATAAAGGGTGTGGTTGTTTTTTCAAGCTCAAGGATAATGGGTTCTGCAGATAGGTAAAGTCGATAAAATACTTAATGGATAAATATAAATCTACTTCAAAAACAAACAATTCAGCTAATGTTGGTCCCTCTCCATTAGCTGACAGGGCACTTGAAAATATCTTACACAGTACCAGTAATAACACACTTTAGTTTATCACTATTCTGAATTGTATTATTATTACTAAACTCCTGGCTTTGTACCACAATGCCTTAAAAAAGCAAGTTTGCATTGAAGTGGTGGTAAGGAATCTGTTATGCACCACCATTGGCAATATGGCAGAGGGTTAAGGATAATTTAAGGCTGCAATCTTTATATGAACTTAGCAGGAAGCAAGTCCCATTGAGCTCAGTGGGACTTAATCAAAGTAGGATTGTGCTTTAGCCTGCATTAAGTTATATTGTGTATGATCACATGAATTCCAGGCTCTGCAGGTGGCTTTGGAAACCTTTCAGGGTAGCATTTTATTAGTTATTGCTCATTATAATAGACCATCTATTTTTCCCTTTTATGAAATGATTTATGAATTTTACAAAGGCATATCTGCAGGTTTTGATGTTATTTTTGTCTGCTTTTTTAATTGTGGCATCAGAACTAGACTGGCCAACGTAACAGTAACCTGTTATAGGATAGTCTATCCCACAACGCATTGGAAAGTGCAAATATGGCCTTTGTGCTGTTTTTGTACTAGTTGGGAATTGCAGGTCTGAGACAATATGAGTCTTGCTAAATACAAATAATAAATAGGAGTGATTTATCTTGAAGCTGTTGCTCCATGTGGATTTTGCATTCAGTATATCTATATTCCCCCCCCCCCCCCAAATTTTCTGCCTGCTTGGCAACATTCCTCCCACAGGTTTTGTTTTTGCTGTGCCATGAGGTGACTTCATTTCCTGCTAAACACTTTTCTGTATTTCAGGCAGACGAGAACCTGGGCATGGTAATGATCTTCACACTAGTATCGGCTGTGCAAGAGAAATTAAATGAAATAGTAGATCAGATAAAAACAAGGAGGGAAGAGGAAACTAAACAGAAGGAGAAAGAGGCAGAGGAAGCAGAAAAGGTGAAAGTTTAGTTGAAATTGTTTTTCTTATCTGCTGAATACAAGAAATCTTAGTGGACTCCCCGGCCTGGCTAAGTGTAGCTTTACTTTGATACACTTTGTGGTAAATAAGGAGGGCTGTTAAACTCACTTTGCCTAGTCCAGCAACCTCTTCTAAGTGTTGTTCTTGTCGTTGTTATTAAAGATCTGTAACCCACCTTTTCAACTGAATGATTCCCAAAGCTATGGGACCAAATTCAAGGTTTTGGTACCAATATGTATAGGCTTATCACAGCTCAAGACCAGGTTACTTGAGAGCAGTGCTATTTTTCTAGAACTCACCATAAGCGCCTCCCTTGTTCTCTTAGAATGGCAATGCTGCTCACCTGAGAGGTGCCAGAACTGAGTTCCGGTGAGCTCCAACTGAAAAAAAGCCCTGCTTGAGAGGCTGAGCCAGCAGGTCACTGCATTTTGCAGAAGCGTTTCTCCTTGAAGTCCTTAAAATGATGTCAGAAACCCACTCCACAATAACTCGGAGCTGGGATTTCATTGTAGCTGCCCCAGTTTTCTGCTACAAAATCTCTGCAGAGATATGACAGTTTCAGGAAACAACTGAAGACATTTTTTGTTCCGATAAGCTTTCCTGCTGGGTGAAAAGGTTTCTTCCCTAGGTGGTTTTTTTTGTGTATTGTTTTTTAAACAGTCAAGGAGGGCAGGGTTTTAAACTGTTTCTAGTTGGTTGGTTTTAGGATGTGTTTGAAAAATTGCCTTGAAGTTCAATGTGAAGTGTGATTTATAAATTAATAAAATAATAAGTTAGCTCTCAAGCACGCTACCCCAGCCCCCCACACATGTGTACTGCAGCCTTTAGTCCTTTAGAGGATGAATAGGGACAGAGTGTTTCTCATTTGTCCCTCAGTCCAAGAGTACCAGACAGCTAGAGCAGACTTGTGTGTTCTTGATTGTTTTTTTTTCTGAATTGTATATTAATATTGTTTGTTTGTTTTGGCCTTTCTGCATAGCAATGTTTCCATGGCACCCCGGTCACCATTGAAAATTTTCTAAGCTGGAAAGCAAAATTTGATTTAGAGATGCTAGAATTTAAAAGAAAGAAGGTGAAAGAGGAAGAACAGTCTGGCAAGAATAAACTAACAGGTAAGAGGTATCAGTTGCCTTAGGTCAGCCCTTCCCCAACAGCTGTGCTGGCTGGTGCTGATGGGATTTGTAGGCCAGAGTGGGTGGTGGGCCCCAAAATGGACTTCCGAAAGCCATCTAGGTGGCCACTGTGGGAAAGAGGATGCTGGGCTAGATGGGCCTGATCCTGCAGGGCTGTTCTTAATTTATTATGTTCTTATTTCTTACAGGGAAACAGCTGTTCGAAACAGATCATAATCTTGACACATCTGATATTCAGTTCTTGGAAGAAGGTAACTGGCGATTCCTATTTCCATTGCTACAAATTGTAATTATTCATACCGAGAACAAAATCTGCCCCTGGTAGCGGCCTAAATGCTGCCTCTAGCACTTTTGGAAGGGGTTAAAAGTTTTAATGTTTTGCTTGCTATAGGCACCTGGTGTGAAGCGCAGGATGTGTCCCTGCAAAAAGGGATGGCTGCCTGGCTCGTCATCCTCATTCACCCCCCAAATGTGGCCAATGCGCTGATGGAAGCTGGAGGGTGGCAAAGCTCTTCACCTGTGAGGGGAGGGGGTACGTCAAAGACAGACAGAAGCTTATCATGTCTCACCCCGGGTAGTGCCTAGTTTGGGTGTCTGAGAGGCTCAGGTTCATCACCTTGGCTGCTTGGCGTAAAGACAAAACAGAAAGGTAATGATTAAAAGTAAAAAGAATGCACCTTATTCCCCAGAGAAGCAGAGATATAATGCAGCCTTAATAATGTAGGCAAAATACAATTATTATTTTTTATTGAGTTTGTATACCGCCTTACACCCAGAGGTCTCTGGGCGGTTCACAAAACAGAAACAAAATATATTATAAAAATAACAACAACCCAATAATCCCCCCGCGCGCAAAAGCCACATTTTCAAAGGGCATAGGATGTCAGCCAAATCAACCAAAGGCCTGGTTAAAAAAAGGAATGTTAAAGATAAGGAAACATTTAAAAGGAAAGTTTTTGCCTGGTGCCTGAAGGTGTATAATGAAGGCACCAGGCAAACTTCCCTGGGGAGAGCATTCCACAGATGGGGAGCCACTGCAGAGAAGGCCTGTTTTCGTGTTGCCACCCTCCGGACCTCTCAAGGAGGCCTCAGAAGGGGTCCGGGAAGGTTCATATGGAAGGAGATGGTCAAGGGGTTTACTGCATGAGATTGTAGCCTCAATTATAAAGGGACCAAGGTAACAAAGAACATGTGGAAAATAAAAGCCGCTTTACTGTCCAGAAGATGTCACTGTTGTTCCATTTTGCCTTTTTGGAATGGAAAGCACTTGAATGCTCCGGTTTAATTAATCATAGACACAAACTGCAGGTTACATAGAATCCAATTATTCTTCCCTATATTTCTTTTGTTTTAAATCCAAAGCAGCTTGTGGAAGCTCAGAATGAAACAAGCGAGAGTGAGGAGAGCAGAGGCTTAATCCTTCCCTCAGTGTAAAACCCTTTCCCAAAGCTGATTTTTGACCAGAGGAGACATAAAGTCCCTATAATATAGGCAACTGGGAAAACTTCAAGATTATTGTTTTGAGGGCCCCTTCCCCATAATTTGTTGCATTCAAACACTGCTTAGGCTGTGTTGGGTTTAAAAATGTTTAAAAGGCAGAGGAAGAATTGGGATACTCCATATAACAAACCCAAAATGCATGTTGTTCAACAGCAACTGATGGCACGCAGTGGAGATCTAAACTGCCTTTTAGTTCACAAACCTCAGACACAATGCAGCCCACCAGACCTCTCCATCTGGCTTGCTTTAGATAATCTGTTTAATATAACTATGTAGAACAGTAGATGGCATTGACTCTTCATAGCAGGCAGTCCATCTGGTATTGGGCTTTTGAACTCTAGAATGATTCTAGAATGACAGTTTTATCTCTCTTCTCTCCCCAAAGCTGGAAACAGTGTGGAAGTAGATGAATCCTTGTTCCAGGAAATGGATGATTTGGAGTTGGAGGATGAAGAAGACGATCCTGACTATAACCCTGCCCATCTAGAGAGCGACTAGATGGAAATTGTTGTACCGACTTTACTGATCAACCTGTGTGAACATTTGTACAGAGAGACACCCACATATGTTTTGGTTCCCCTTTTACTTAAGACAAAAGTATTTTAATTCCAAGAGGCCACCTTCTCTGACATCTTTCATCACAGATAATAAATTGACTTCAGGTGTTTGACATTCGTGTTCTGGAATCTCTTGCGTTATAGAAGAAGCTGTACTGTGTGTTGAAGTTTAAAATGCACTTGAAGCGCTAATCTTACTGTATTGCGAAGGCCTTGGGTTTGAAACGAATGCGTTGTGCACAAAGCAAAACACAAAACGAGAAGCATTCTCATATTATCTTCAGTCCCAAACCTCCTTAGGACCAGTTGTTCTGAAAAGAAGTTGCTCTTTAGAACTCTCCCTTTCACAGCATCCAAAGATTATGGAAGTACAGTGGAGGTGTTCATTTTAATAATGATAAAGAGAGAAAGGGCGAGATGTACAGATTTGCTTTAGGAAGTGTATTCGGTGTTTGGCTCTAAATCAGGGGTCGGGAACCTGTGGCCCTCCAAATGTTAAACACAAATTCCCTGGAGTGGCTGGCAGTGTGTCTGACATCACAGCTTATCAGAATAATTTGGGGGTGAGGCAGTCACGACACCAGGGCAATGTGGGCAGAAGCACAGGCGGGGATGATGGGGGCTATAATTCAACAGTTGGAGAGCTACAGGTTAGTCACCCCTGCTGTAAAGGTCCCCCCCCTCCCATGTGATATAAGATTGACCATTCAACGACATTTACTTCCTTGTGATCTGTTAACAAATGGTGCCTGGTCCACATATGTACTTGGACTTCCAATTTCCATGTTAAGATCTAATCAGAGGAGGAGATGCTAGGGGGAAAAATGCAATTCCAAATAAAAATTATGTGGAATAGAGTGAAAGGTATAATTGGTTGTGTGAAAGTTTCTCCATAACATTACCATTTCAACGTTTTAGGTAAAACACCTTTGTTATCTTTAGAAACTCTATGATCTGTTTTGGGGTTTGATACCCCATTAAATTCTCCACTGAGAAGAATCTCATCTGTGCTGACATTAATAATTTCATTTCTTATCTGAAAATAATTATTTTATTGTTGAGTGCATAAATGCATCCTAGTAAATATTCTTTCACAGCACATTCCAAAAATAAATCTCTTATCTAGGTCTGTAATCTATTCAAGGGGGGATTTGGAGTGATGATGTTTTAGCAAGAAAAATAGCAACCCCTTTCTTTTTTATTCACTTCCTCTGATCAGGTAAAAATGACTTCTACCAGTTTCAAACTTCCAATAACATACTCTTTTTTCCTCCTATGAATTACTTGTAGCATTAATAGTACCATTCCCCCCGTTTGTTTTAGTAATCTGCTAAATTTCTTTCTTTTTATAGGGCATTTAAAGGTCTTTTTTTTAACTCAACGGTATTTATTTATACAAAAGTAATACATAAAGAAAACATTTTCAACCTACAAGAAACTATTTCTCCTTATTGCAAAGAAGAAATTTAATAGAACAAAACAGGAGCAACAAAGAGTCAGAAATTAGGACATGCTCAGGGGTGTAGAAACAGAGTAAGAGCACAATACAAATGTAATTTTATTGTGTTTTTTAAAAATCTTACACATATTACAGTATTAGGAGGCTATTAAGCCACATGAGAGTTTTTCTCACTAACTCTTACAAATGGGCCTGGATTAAATGCATACAATGCACTTTATTTCATCCTTCCAAGCTGAAGGCAGACTCATGATTCCTCATGGATGTCCCAGCAGAACTTGATGGGCAGCTTTTCCATTCTCTCCTTAAAAACGCTGTCAAACCTTTCATTTTGTGCGACTGTCATCGTGTTCTTCCAGTCTCCAACAGTGCCTGGCCCGGGAAGCAGACAGAAAGAACATGCATTGTGGTGGTCAAATAGATCTCTATAACACCAGATATATTCCATCCCTAGTTGGGAATATGATGTTGATAATGAGGATGATGATGATAATTTATACCCCACCCATCTGGCTGAGTCTCCACACTCCAGATTGGAAAAACAAATATGCCACCCTTAAATACATATATTTTGAAGGAAACAACAGCAGGGAAAGTACTTATTAGAACAACTCTAAAATTAGGAAACAATGGAAACTGAAGAGTTTTATGAAAGACTGGGAAAACGAAATCGCCTTGGTGCCCATCACGTGTCAGACCAATTGTCAGGTGAATCTGTCAGGGATTCTGCAAGCAGCACCAAGTCAGTTTGATCTGCCACTGACTTACCTTTGCGAAGATAATGTCCTTTGCTGTAGTCCATGAACTCCGGTGGCAAGAAGTCATAGTTTGCCCTGGGATCTGCTTTCATTTTATTAAATGTAGCCTGATCCACAACAGCATCCACCTCCTTTTCCGTCAGTCTCTTTCCCAGGAAGTCGCATATTTTCAAGACACAGCTTCTTAGATCCTGAAATGGGAAATAGTTTTGATGTCAAGCAATCCACAATTGAGAGACACAACAGCCTCGTTACTAAAATTCATGGAACAAGCAGGGGGAACAAGCAGCCAGCATTTCTCTTTGGCTAGTTTGGAATAATTGCCATTGCATTATATTGTACTCGTAACTGTCGCTTTTGTTCTGTGAGCCACCCATGGGACAGCTATTTAAATTGAATCCACAAGTAAATAAATAAACAAAATGCCACCACTCCAGACAGGAGGGGGCGTTCTGTGACATCTCTCCTCGGCCTGTAAAATGATATATCTTGCTTGGAACACTTTATTTTCAGCCCCATCATCTCTCAGGGTAAATGGTTACAGTGCACTCTTTGGAGTTTAGGGCCTAAAAAGCAGGTCCTAGGTCCATGGCCTCCTGGGCTTGTTTATCTTTTAGAAAGGAGGAAGGACTATCAAGGAAAGCAGCAGCTGAATTGGGGTTTTGAACTGTTTGTATTGAACACTCAGTAAACCTTTCGCGGTTTCCAAGCAGGCAGTTGGAATGCTTGTCTCTTCTGAAGATAGTGTCAGAATTCATTGTTTCCATTAACTATGTTGGTAAAAATCATTGCATTGTTGCATATTCAGATATTGTGTGCTTTTTAAAATGCTGCCTGGCTAGAAGATGATTGCAAAGAGGCACACCCCCATGCTGTAATTGATTGATTGATTGATTGATTGATTGATAGTTGATGTGGGAATATGCTTCAACCACAAATGCTTCGAAATCAGTTAATAATAAAAGGGCAACATTTTGATTCCGGGGGGGGGGGGGGGTTGAAATTGCTTATATAAATTCACAATGGTTTCAATGCAACATGATAAGCTCACTCAAATTGAGACCATAGACTGTGTTAAATTGATGATGAGGCAGATGCAGAATCTCCTTCAGTCAGGGCACTTGAATCATCATATTGCTTCCTTCCTCTATTTTGTAAAGGTGAGTTTTGATGCTTGTTTAATATCAGACTTGGTAACATTTTGACACCTTACCTTTTTCATTTCTTCATAGGTAAGAAATAGAATATTGAAGTCATCTCTGTGAGTGTACCAGCCTTCCACATGGTCCAACCATAAACTTGCAATTACTGATAGGAGAGAAGTTGATTTGGCGTAAATGTAGAGGAGATATATATTTATTTATTTTTTGGAGAGCAGCATAACACTCAGATAAAATGAATTAAAACATTTTAAGGGAACCAAATATGAACCAGCAATGGTGTAAACCATTAGATCATAATAAAATTCAGCCCAACCTTTCAATGAAACAAAGCAGCTTGAAATCGGAATGAGATGGATTGGAAAGGAAAGAAAACAAACGCAGGCTGAATGAATAGCACCCAACCTCACCAAACACTTTCTCAGAGAAAGAATTTGCAGAGGAGTTCTGTATTTTAAGGCTCCCTGCAGTGCTTCCCATCCCAGTGTGATGGGAGATTGATGGGTGGGCTGAGATCAGTCTAGCCTTCCTCCAGCCCCCTTCCTTCCCACTCTGGCAGTTTCCTTATATGGTGTGGCAGTTGATACCTACAACATTTAGGAGACCCTTTCTGGGTTTCTGACTTATAACTTGACACCAATCTCTACACTTCATTCAGGGTTAGGTGATCCACCCTCTAATGATTTGTAGCTGCTTCAGCCCATGCCTGATTTGCTTTGGGAGTTGGTCAAATTTATACCCTACCTTCTGCCTCAATGGTCAGCAGCTATCCATGGCATAAACCTGTGTGCTGTAATTTATTTAGTTGGAAAAACTATTATGGATGCACATGGAAAATAAGTTTAGACTTCCTCAGAGCAACCAACAGCATCAGATGTGGCACTCTGGAATAATTCCTTACCGCACACTGAATTTCTTTTATTTGTTTTCAAAGAAGGATAGGGAATGAAGGGACAAAAGTGACTTGTTTTAGAGCGGCAAATCATCCTTACCTTTTCCAGACAAAAACCTCTCCATGAAAATCCCAAAGTCATCTACTTTTTCTAGTGTGCGTGCAGCCTTGGTAAAATGATAATAGGAAACCAGAACATCCTTTGGGTTTCTGGCCACATAAATAACCTGCAGGAATAACAACAAATTCTTTTTGGCTTGACTCTTCCAAGGATGAGATAGATATTGCTAGCAATGAAACTGTTCTCCTAAACCTGGCTTTTCCCATAATATTCTCTGCTTGTATCAAATAATAAAATTGTTAACCGTCTGCAGCTTTATTTTTTCTGTGTGGTCTTTAATTGTCAGAGTCCAATTTCAATTTCCTTCTTTCCAGTACTGGTAATAGTAACTAAGAGAGAAGAGAATGTGTACTTGATGCTCTAACATTAGAGCCTTTATACAGTGTTCAAGCTCAGTGTACCTCCCTCTCGCTCTTGGATTTTTCCACGCCTCCCTGGAGGTTTTTATATCCCGCTGGATCAATGATGAAATATTTCTTCAGAGCTGGGAGGCTTGCCCTTTGACCCCACCTCCGCTTGATTCAAAGGTGAGTTGTTTGGGTAATCAGAATTATATCTGATCATCTTTCATCATTTATAAGCCTCCCTATTAACTAGCCGCTAATAAAGATTGAAGGACAGATTGTGAAGCTGAGGCTCCAATACTTTGGCCACCTCATGAGAAGAGAAGACTCCCTGGAAAAGACCCTGATGTTGGGAGAGATGGAGGGCACAAGGAGAAGGGGACGACAGAGGACAAGATGGTTGAATAGTGTTCTTGAAGCTACCAACATGAGTCTGACCAAACTGCGGGAGGCATTGGAAGACAGGAGTGCCTGGCGTGCTCTGGTCCATGGGGTCACGAAGAGTCGGACACGACTAAACGACTAAACTACAACAATAAAGATTGCTTAGCAAAACAATTTTCTCAGCCGGAAGTCCCCCTTGAGATGCATTTTTGACAGACCCTCCTGTCAGTTATATGACGTTGGTCTTCATTGTCTCATTCTCCCTTCAAATCTCCTGGAAATCTCATTGCAGCAACATATCCTATGCTGAATTCTTCTGAATTCCCACCATATCACCCATTGACAAAGCTGACACTCCCAGAACAGCAAAACAGCTATTCTTCTGTGCTCTTTCTTCATTCTGATCCAGTGACATAAGCTTTAGGAATGATGTAGGTTAGAGAAATGACATGGCTCTTTTTTGTGTGTGCTGACCAAACTGTACCACAAGATTGAGGCAGGAAATTCAGGGGAAAGATGCTGATCCTTGGCGAGCCGGCCCACCAGGGAGGAAAGGTTTGGTATGCTAATACTATCCTGGTATGCTAATTATTTTACATGAAGATATGAGTAAGATGTGTAAACACTGGATTTTCCACTTTTTAAAGAATATTAATGATCTGAAAAAGCATACTTCACAATTGTTCTGTTTCATGTGATAAATGGGATGCGTTCTTTCTGGGCTTAAAACAAAGTGAGACAAACATTTGATTTGATCAAATAATAAATACGGCAAGACCTACTTTTCCTCTTCCATTCCTTAATCCCTTTGGTACTAAATAGTAGGGTAGATGGGTAGTAAAGAGTCGAGGTGACGGTCGATTGACGTAGTCCATATTGCGGACATTGGCCTCCAGCCATGGAGCTCTATCTAGTAAGTCTATGTGTTCAGTTCCATCTCGATGACCTTTGTGCAAAATCAAGCTCAAAATATTTTGAGTCCATACTGTTCCTATGAATGAGGATAAGTTATTTAATTCATTCAGTGCCATAAATGTACATACTAGTTTACAGAGCAAAATAATTAAAAACAACATGCCTCTCAATCATGGCGCTTACTATTTAAATTGCAAACTGTTAGAGACAAGGAAGGATGAGGAAAAAGGGAGTCAAAGGAAACACAGCAAGGGCAGGGATGGTTGAATAAGAGAATGTGAAGATTCACCAAGGCTTTCTTTCCATTGTGGATGAGAAATAGGAAGCCTTCATGGAATCTGAGGATTTGGGAGGACAGAAAAATATTTGCTAAGATGTTCCTTTCTTTTTCAGAAAACCACCACAAACTCTGTTCTAGATTCTCCCTATAGATGGAAATGCAAATGACCAGTCAAAGTCCAGGGAATAAAAAGAGTTGTCAGTCCTCCAAAGTACTTTGATTCAGCTTATTCCAATCATTATTATTCTTCCCAGGAATTTTGAGAAATGCTCCTTGTATTTTGCCTTCTTGTCACTCAATTCCTCAGTGCCTATATAATGCAGACCTGTCAAATTACTGTCTAAACCCCTACGGTCTACCCATTGACTATGTCCCATTTGCACACAGACTTGGAGCTTCCTCTCCTCTCCCATTCCCAGTTACTGGATCCCCTTCAAAGCAGATCTGGGGATACACAGGAGGGGGCGCCTATGGGAAGGGAAAGTCAGGAAAAGTTCTGGTGTGCAAGTGGAAGTTCTTGTGTGGAGGGCGCAACTGCATTGGACACAGTCCCCTGTTACTGAACAGCTGTGGCAAAACCTAATGAAACAAAGAGATACAGGTATGAGAGTCTTTTAACAATGGAAGTTTACCAATACCATTTTACAACCACATGCAAAAGGCACACACGTTTCTAATCTTACCTGACTTTGGATAAGTAGCTAGAAACACATCACTGTCCCTGATTTCAAAATCCTCCAGGGAATCTATGTACTCCGGTGAACAACAATCTGGCTGGAAATAAAATCCTTTGTATTTGACAGCGTATTTCTCGGCTGGTTGCATTGCCTGTATAAGAATAAAGAGCGGAGAAGCAGAGAACAGTTCCCGCTATGGCGCTGCAAGAGGAAATCACAAAGAAAGAGTGTTGTCATTCGGTGAAATCCTACTGTGCTTTTGCAGAGCTCAAAGCACAATCCCAGGCTTCCCCTACATCGGAGGTGAGCGACATAGAGCTCCAAGGTATCCCCTGTTCCTTGAGGAACAGAAACGTGGCTCAGCATTGAAGCATTTCCCCCCTTCCTTTTATTTTATTTTCTGAAACGGTGCTGCTTCCAACTCACCGCAGCCTTCCACGTTTCCGCGTAGAGACTGGGCGTCCTGGCCAGAGTCCTTTCGCGGCTTCCTCATTCCCGGGCTTGGCTCCATCAGGGCCCTAGAGACCTTCTTCTCCTTCGCAAAGCCCGGTAAGCGCTTGCCGGGCTCTGGCACCGCGCTGCCCTAAATCGGCCCCTGCTGAGGAGAACTTCCTTCTTGAGGCAAGGCTGGTCTCTAACCCAGCTTGCAACTGCGCTTGCTCGGCCCAGCCCAGCAAGGCACCTTTTGCCAGATCCCGCAACCTGCCTCCATTGTTTCCCTCTATTTAGTTGAGCACTCTCGCAAAAGCCTTCTCAGCTCTCGTTCTGCCCCACAAGGCTTCTTGTCAGTGGCTCCACTCCGGTCCTTTCGAGGCACAGCAACGGACGACGAAGCCCTTCCCTCCGAGGCTGAGCTCCCAAGGCTTCCCCACTGTCATCATAAAGAAATCCCAAAGGAATGAGGCAAGAGACAGGGAAATCTTCTGTGCGTGGGAAGAAAAGCTTCGAGGATTTGGTAGAGCCCATTTTCTTGCCTGCCTGGGGCCAAATCACTTTCTCTCTTGGTGTTAGCGTCTATCTATTCCTGGGGGAGTCGGAGGTATTTCTTTCTGTTCTGCTCCCCGCATCCCACATACAGCGGATCCATGTGTGTTTTCATAATGAGGGTGCTGGGGATCCCTGTTGGGGCGGGTTTTCCAGAACTGAGACACCGCCATCCAAAAGGATGTGGGAGAATGTTTTACTAAGGTCCAATACCAAGATGAAGTACCAGGCTTGCAAACTGAGCCCTCTGCTTTATGCAAGTGAGGTGTGTGGGCAATGCCAGGAGGCAGGGCCGATGCCTCAACACCTTCTACATGTGCTGCATCAGGAAAATTTGGGGTATTGTATGTATCTCTTTGTATACACATGACTTGCATTCTAATCTCAACAACTTTAAACTCCAAAAGAAGCCCCATTTTAATAAAATGTTCTAAATAAATCAGCATTGGTTGATTTAGAAATCTATCCAGGAAAGGTAGTGACTTTTTTCATTTGCACACAGCTTATCTAAGATTGAAATTTTCTCAAGCCCAAGAATGATCTTTCAGATCCAACAGATTGGCAGCAATGTTTTCCATTTCCAACATCTTCACTATTTCCCACCTTGCCTGTTCCAAAGGGAAGAGCCCCCTCCATGCCTGTGGGGTGCCCAGGACAGCTGGGTCAGGCTATAACACTGACCTCTCCCTCCCTCACGCGCCTCTGCACCCCTTGGCAGCAGGTGGCGTCCTCTGTCCCTACAGGGCTCCCTGACTAGGGCAGCTGTTTTTCTCCCCCCCCCCCCAAGAAAACACACAAATGTGTTGAGGGGGTGTTTGTGCATGCTTGGCCAGGTCTGGCCGGGTGCTGCTGACCTAGTCTTTGAAAGAAAGCGTAGTTCTGCCCCTGTTCAGATCGCTCTGTTCACTTCTGAATTAATAATTACTAATCCCAATAGTTAGTTTGGGATTCCTTAACTTTTGCACATGGGGTAAGAAATTAGGACATGTTGGAATGTAGAATGTTGGAATGTAGAAAGAGAAGAAGCGGACAATACATATGTAATTTTATTGTGGCGTTTTAAAAAAATTATTGTGCATATTCGAACATTAGGAAGCTGTTAAGCCATATGAGAGGGGTTTTTTTGTTTTTGTTTTTACTAATTTACAAATAGGGCTGGATTAAATACATACAGTGCATTTATTTCATCCTTCCAAGCTGAAGGCAGACTCATGATTCCTCATGGATGTCCCAGCAGAACTTGAAGGGCAGCTTTTCCATTCTCTCCTTAAAAACGCTGTCAAACCTTTCACTTTCCCCGACTGTCATCATGTTCTTCCAGTCTCCAGCAGTGCCTGGCCCAGGAAGCAGACAGAAAGAAAGTGCATTGTGGTGGTCAATAAAATATCCATACCTCCAGATATATTCCATCCCTAGATGCAATTGTCAGGTGAATATGTCAGGAATTCTGCAAGCAGACCAAGTCAGTGTGATCTACCATTAACTTACCCTTCCGAAGAAAATGTCCTTTGCTGTGGTCCATGAGATCCGGTGGCAAGAACTCATAGTTTCTTCATTTCTTCATAGGTAAGAAACAGAATATTGAAGTCACCCTTGTGAGTGTACCAGCCTCCCACATGGTCCAGCCATAAACTGCAGAGGCTCAGGGCAGAGAGGCGGAGTGAACTGGTTTCTCTCAGGAGGAGTGCTCGCCTTAAGGCCAGGAGAGGCGGGTCACCTGGGGGCCGGGACCGCCCCTGGCCTCAGAGAAGATAAAGGCCAGTCAGCCCAGTCCCAGGTTGCGGGAGCAACTTCGTTGAAGAGCTGTTTCGGCCAGCATCCAGTCCTGTTCCCCCAGAGTTCCTGTCCTTGCCCGGCTCCTCGCTGTGGACCCCGCTTCGCCCGTGGAGGACTGTCTGCCGACCCTCGACTCAGGTCCTGGACCTCGCCCCACAGTAACCTCCCCCCCCTGGACCAGCAGAAGCTCTGAGCTATGCTATGCAGGGCCACCCAAGCCGGACAGGTCATAGCCAAGAGTTTAGACTCAATGTGATCCACCTGGAGAAGGAACTAGCAAACCACTTCAGTATTTTCCCAAGTAAACTCCATGGACATAAAAAAGGAGAAGCTTTGAGAAGAAAGTGAGAGTTTCCAAGGCATGCTCTGGTTCATGGGGTTACAGAGAGTTGAACACAACTAAGACGACTCAACAACAACAACAAATAAAATGTAATTAATTTTATCTATGCCTTTTCATGTGATCGTGTTTGCTGTGTGAACTACAGGGGGGAGTATGTGTGTCAAATCACTTCAAGGAATATATTTGGGGTGCATTTGTCTCTTATCAAACTTCACTGCCTTGAAGTGGCATGCAGCATGTGAGCACAGATTCTTTTCTACAGCTAGCCCTGTTTTCAGATTCTGATTAATCATTGCCATCCAGTAGGAATCAAATGCTTTCGCCATCTAAAATGTTTGTGAGGCAGTTAGATAGTTCTCCCATTTATCTTTTTCAGACTTTGTCACTCGTCTTGCACAACCTTTCTCCAGGGGAGTGAGGTGAGGGAGCGACAAGCAGCCCTGTCCTCTGAATGAAAGCCAAATGTGTTCAAGAACACTTTCCCTCATAATAAATTTGTTTAGGAATGAAGCCTTCAAAGAGATTATTCCGTACCATAAAAATAAATATCTGTTCCAGCAATCAAGATTATCCACCAATTATTTGCAACACATGGATTGCTAATTGCACAAACATTCTTCAGGGGCCAAAGCTGAATAAGTGACAAGCAGCATAAAATAAAATTGCTCTTGTAATTTTTATGTTACTTCTTCTAAAGTTCTGAAATTATACTATATCACACATTTATGCATACCCATCAATTTGGTGTAACCCACCAAAATGACTTATCTTCACCAGGGAAATGATCAAGGATCCATATTGGTTTTGTCAGACCATTACAAGGAAATTACTTCCTGCCTGTTGTACTTCTACTCAAAATGGCTTCAAATAATCACAAAGATCTGTTTCCACAATCACAGCTCTCGACCAATTATGTGCCAACCCACAGGCTGAAATGTTTGTCCTGATGGAATAATTGGAAGAGCATGAATAAGAATTCCACCCACAATAAATAGATTGATGATGTGAATGAGCCGGATGATTTACATTGCCATCTGGGACACCAATAGTTAGTTAGTTTGGGTTTTTATTAACAATAATTTTTATTAATTTTCAATTACAATAATGCAATGCTAGGCGCAATATAACAGTGCCAATTTAAAATACAATTAATAATCCCAATAGTTTGGGATTCCTTAACTTTTGCACATGGGGTAAGAAATTAGGGCATGTTGGAATGTAGAAAGAGAAGAAGAGGACAATACAAATGTAATTGTTTTGTGGTGTTTTTTAAAAATTACAGCACATATTAGAACATTGGGAAGCTATTAAGCCATATTAGATTTTGTTTTCTTCTAACTTTTACAAATAGGGCTGGATTAAATGCATACAGTGTACTGTATTTCATCCTTCCAGGTTGAAGGCAGACTCATGATTCCTCATGGATGTCCCAGCAGAACTTGAAGGGCAGCTTTTCCATTCTCTCTTTAAAAACGCTGTCAAACCTTTCACTTTGTGCGACTGTCATCATGTTCTTCCAGTCTCCAACAGTGCCTGGCCCAGGAAGCAAACAGAAAGAAAGTGCATTGTGGTGGGCAAATAAATATCCACAACTCCAAATATATTCCATCCCTAGCTGCAATTGTCAGGTGAAAATGTCAGGAATTCTGCAAGCAAACCAAGTCAGTGTGATCTACCATTAACTTACCTTTCCGAAGAAAATGTCCTTTGCTGTGGTCCATCTTATCCGGTGGCAAGAACTCATAGTTTGCCCTGGGATCTGCTTTCATTTTATTAAATGTAGCCTGATCCACAACAGCATCCACCTCCTTTTCCGTCAGTCTCTTTCCCAGGAAGTTGCATAATTTCAAGACACAGCTTCTCAGATCCTGAAATGGAACGTGGTTATAATGTCAGGCCACCCACAATAGAGAAACCTGACAGCTTAGAGACTAAAACTCATGGAATAGGCAGGATTACAAGCAGGGGAAACAAGCAGCCTGCATCTTTCTTTGCCTAGTTTGTAATAATTGCCATTGCATCATATTGTATTTTCATTGTTGTTTTTATTCTATGAGCCATGCAGAATGCATTATATTCTGGGGCAGCTCTTTCAACTGAGTCCACAAGTAAATAAATAAATGTCCCTGTTGAAGACACAAGGGAGGTTCTGTGACATCTCTCCTCAGCATCAGAGGGCCTGTGAAAGGACATATCTTGCTTGAGGTCATGACACCTTATTTATAGCCCCATAATCCCTCAGGGGAAATAGTTATATGCACTATTTGCTGTCTAGGGTCCGAAAAGCTGCTCCTGAATCCATGGCCTGCTAGGCTTTGAAAAATCTTTAGGAAAGGAAACGAGACTAGCAGGGGAAGCAGCAGCTGAGGGCAATTGAATAATCAAATTGCTTCCTTCCTCCATTTTGTAAAGGTGAGTTTTGATGGATGTTTAATATCAGACTGCATAGCATTTTGATAACTTACCTTCTTCATTTCTTCATAGGTAAGAAACAGAATATTGAAGTCATCCTTATGAGAGTACCAGCCTTCCACATGGTCCAGCCATAAACTTGCAATTACTGATAGGAGAAAAGTTTATTTGGCATAAAATGTATATCTGATTATTTCTTGAAAAACATTCAGAGAGAAGCAGTACAAACATATAAACTCCATTAAAACAATTTAAAGGAATCATTTTAACAATCAGCAGTGGAAACCGTTAAACAGAAGCTGAATTAATACCACCCAACCTCACCAAACACTTTCTCAGAGAAAGTATTTGCAGAAGAGTTCTGCATTTTAAGGCTCACTGCAGCTCTTCCCAACCCAATGTGATGGGAGAGTGATGGGTGGGCTAAGATCAGTCTACCCTTCCTCCAGCTCCCTTCCTTCTCACTCTTGAATTTTCCTTATATGGTGTGGAAGTTAACATTTGCAACATAAAATGCAACATAAAATGGTGCAGTAGGATTCTCAGTTGTAGACTCTTTGTGATGGATGGATGTGGAATTTCCTCAGAGTAACCTATGGCATCAGACATGGCATTCTGAAAATGATCCTTACCACACAGATAATTTCTTTAGTCTGTTGTCAAAGGTGATAAAGATGAAGGGACAAGAGTGATTCGTTTTAGAGTAGCAATTCATCCTTACCCTTCCCAGCCAAAAACCTCTCCATGAAAATTCCAAAATCTTCTACTTCTTCTAATGTGACTGCAGTTTTGGAAAAATGGTAAAAGGAAACCATGACATCCTTTGGGTTTCTGGCCACATAAACAACCTGCAGGAATAACAAAATATTCTTTCGATTCCTAAAATAATAAATGGATGGATCTCAGATATCTCTTCTTGTGGATTCTTGGTGCTTCCAAGTTGCTTTATAGCCCTGGCAGCGTCACACTCTTTTGCAACATGCACGTCAAATGCACAGTGCAATCCTATGGTGTCGAATGAGCTTATTCTTATTAAGTGTGTTGGATGGCACCCTTGTAACAAATGCTGTGTTTTGAATGGGCCGCAAGATGGCTGAAGACCACCACATAAAATGGATTCTGTTGAGGAACTATTCATAAATCGTGCTGATCAAAGAGTGAATGGAATGTGCATGTTCTGGCAAAAGTACTGTACCTGCAAGGAAGTGGAAAGACTGGCTGTGCAATGCTAGTTACAAACAATGAGTATCCTACTGTGCCAAAAGTTACAGAAGACCAGGTGCAAACCATGAGGGTTGTGATATGCCAAGAACATGCTAAGGGTGGAGGATGGCCAAGAACATGTCAAAGGCAATGAGAAATGCCAATATTCAGATGTGCACCAAAAAAGAGTATATGAGATCAGGCTTTTCAGGAGGGCTGGTGTGTCGGACGCAGCCGGGATCCCGCTGTCTGCCCACCCAATCCAGAAGAGTGGTGAGTGTATGTGTAATTGTGTGAGTGACTGAGTGCATGTTCCCTTATCTTGTTACGTGTTCTGCTTGTTACTCAACAAAGCAATGTTATGTAGACATTCCAATATATTGGTTGTCTGACTGCTTACTTGTGTTCTGCCTGAAGTGCACTGATCTCAGATAAAAGAACCTGTTTTATTATTAACACCCTCCAGGACTTTTACTATGGTGGAGCATAAACTCTGTGCTGTTTAGGAGTTATGGGGATTATTCCAAACTCAGAGTGCACAGAGCATTACTCATTCATATGGACAAAGGAATTGCAGCTGGATGAACTTCCCTCAAAAACGGAGAAATGTTAACGGAATCTGAGATGTTCATTCAAATAAGGCAATGCAAACATTGAATATGATCAAATAATAAATGTGCTGTTTCCTACTTTTGCTCTTCTGTTCCTTAATCCTTTGGGTACTAAATAGTAGGGAAGATGGGAAGCGAAGAGGCGAGGTGATGGACGACTGACGTAATCCACATTGCGGACATTGTACTCCAGCCACGGAGCCCTGTCTAGTAAGTCGACTTTTTCAGTTCCATCTCGGTGGCCTTTATGATAAATCAAGCTCAAAATATTTTGGGTCCATATTGTGCCTATAAGTAAGAATAAGCATACTTAATTTCATTCATATGGGGACATGGGTGGCGCCGTGGTCTAAACCACAGAGCATAGGGCTTGCCAATCAGAAGGTCGGCAGTTTGAATCTCCGCGACGGGGTGAGCTCCCATTGTTCGGTCCCAGCTCGTGCCCACCTAGCAGTTCGAAAACACATAAAACTGCAAGTAGATAGGTACCACTCCGACGGGAAAGTAAACGGCATTTCTGTGAGCTGCTCTACTTTGCCACATAACCTGGAAGCTGTCTGTGGACAAACATCGGCTCCCTTGGCCTATAGAGCGAGATGAGCGCGCAACCCCAGAGTCGTCTGCGACTGGACCTAACAGTCCAGGGATACCTTTACCTTTACTTTAATTTCATTCATTATACTAAGTATATGTACTTAGTACTTTAAAGAGTGAAATAACTGAAAACAACATGTCTCAGCATCATGGAGCTTACTATCTGAATTGCAACACTGAAAAGAAATGAGAGAGAGGAAGAGAATCAACACAGCAAGCAGAGGCAGATTTTGGGACCTGGCTACACGGGCTGCCAATACTATGATGTCAAATAGAAAGTGAGAGGTGGGGGGCACCAAATTATGGTGTCACACAGACCAACACTGAAATAGGGACAGCAATGGGTGAATGAGGAAGATTGACCTAGGCTTCATTTCTATTGAGGGTGAGAGAAGGAATTTCAGCTAAAGGCTTCATAGAATTTGAGGAGTCGGGAAGACAGAACAAAATTTGCTAATAAGTTCCTTTATTGTTCAGAAAGCTACCAAAACTCTATTCCAGATTCTTCCCAGAACATTATACAAATGATATTCAAAGTCTAGGAAATTAAAAAAAAGTTATCTGTTCTCCAAAGTGCAGTGGTACCTCAGGTTACATACATTTCAGGTTACAGACTCCACTAATGCAGAAATAGTCCCTCGGGTTAAGAACTTTGCTTCAGGATGAGAACAGAAATTGGGCAGCGGCAGTGCGGCGGGAGCGGGAGGCCCCATTAGCTAAAGTGGTACCTCAGGTTAAGAACAGTTTTGGATTAAGAACGGAGCTCCGGAACGAATTGAGTTCTTAACCTGAGGTACCACTGTACTTTGATTCCGTGGATTCAAATCATGATTTTTTTATCAATGCTTTCTAGGAACAGAAATGTTGACAAATGGCCAGTGAGACAAACATAATAGGCAAAAGGCAGTCGCAGAAGCCTTTCTTCATGTCACCCAAGTCCTAAATGCCTATACAATGCAGAACTTCTCCCCCTCTCCTCTCCTCTCCCACTCCCAGTTATTGTGTCCTCTCCACCCCAACAACCCTCCAAGGCAGATTTGGGGAACACTGGGGACACAAGGGGAGAGAAGAGTGAAGGAAGTTCTGGTGTGGAAGTGGAAGTTATTGCATGGAGGGCACAACTGCATTGGATACACACCCCTGTTATTATTGGCAAAACTGTGGCAGATAAATGCTGAAATAAAGAGTCACAGGATGAAAAGTTTTTAAGAAAAGAATTTATCAACTCTATTTGACAAACACATACAAAATCCTAAAAGTCAGTGAATACAATAAATCCCTTGCAAACAAATTTGAATGTTTTTGATGTGTATTTATGTTGTTTTCAAAACCTCAAACAGGTTGACACTGGTGGAAAACTCATTATTTCATCTCTTTTTTTGAAACAAAACAAAACATGGCCCAGTTCACCTTTATGTAACCAGGTAAGTTCCATACTACCCACATTGACCTCAATTTTGCATTTGGTTTTAAACTTGCGTTAGGATAATACAGATACTATGTAGATATATGTGGGTATCCAACAGGGTTGAATTGAAATGATGGTTCTTCCTATGAAAAGGTACTCTTACCTGATTTTGGATAAGTGATTAAAAATACATCACTGTCTCTTATTTCAAAATCCTCCAGGGAATCTAAGTACTCCGGTGAAGCCAAATCTGGCTGGAAATAAAATCCTTTGTATGTGAAAAGGTATTTCTCGTTTGGTTGCATTGCCTGCCTAAGAATAAAGAGAAGAGAATAGTTCCCTCTATTATGCAACAATGGGAAATCACAAAAAATAGAGGTGTCATTTTGTCAAATCCTACTCTTTTTGCAGACCCCATAGCAGAATCCCATGCTTCTCTTCCATCACAGGTGAGCAACATAAAGGCCCATCATTTAAAGAACAGAGACTTGACCCATCATTAAGGCAACAAAGCATTCCCCCCCCCCACTTTAAATGTTGTTTTTTTTAAATGGTGCTGCTATCAACTCAAAGCTGGCTTTGCCCTACACAAGAAGGCTTTTCTCTTTCACCCTGACATAGTTATTTCTCAACTGCATGTGTGCAGCATGCAAAATAGCAGCCCTTGGCCTCACTTTATGCTGCCTGGCGTCATAGTTTGGTCAGTGCTGCTATCCTGACAATCATTCTTGTACTCAGGGGAGGTGGGAAGGAACCAAAAAAGTGATCCCTGGAAATGGTTCCAGGGAAAATGAAAGACGGAATCTGTTGGGAACTCTTGCCCAATTCCTCCTGGGTTCTTGATCAGCTTCAAGAAATTGGGGTGACGTATTTTCCGGGCTTCCTGGGGCCAAACCATAGATGTGCCTGGGGACCACAGGGTGGCAAAGAGAAAGGTATTGCCAGCTCTGGCTGAAACTGCTGCTGGAATGTGGTGCCCAAGGACGTTCCATGGAGGGAATGCTGCCCTTAGCTTCATCTGTGATAATACAGAGAGTTGGCTGGACATACAATGGGCCCTATTGGGCAGGTGTTCCCATAGTGAGACACCACTGCCAAAATAGCTCTTTCTTTTTTTGTCTCCTCCCTGCGCCAATTTCTCTCCTCCCACGTAGCGTCTGACAAGGAAGGCACTTGCAAGGTTGGGCTCAGTGCATGGTATAAGGAGGCGGGGAATTGTTATGGGAGAAAGTTTAATACCACCTTGTGATATTTTAGATGAATGGGTGTTTTATAAACATTTAAATAAATAAATCAGAATAACCATAAAATCCTTTGCTCATAATTGATAAATAAAGTGCCATGAAGCCTGAAAATCACTTTAATTCTCTATATAAGTCTTGTGTTTCATTGCTAAGTCCCCTCAAAATAACAATTAATCTCTGGTAGCACAAATGTTGCATTCTGTGTGACACCATAAAATAATATGAACTGTGAAAAGAGTTTCCATGCATCTGATGAAATACCTTCTTGCCCCTCAGAACTCTTGCAAGAAAGAGTAGATTAGTTGTTTGTCATTCAGTAGTCCTGCTTTTCCCTGGAAAGTTTAATTTACAAGAAAACTTACCTACCTTTTGTTTTTAGAGTCGAAAAGTGTGGGGGAGAGAGGGAGAGAGTTATCTCTTTTGCAGCTTGGAGTATTTCAGCTTTTCAAGGCTCACGTTCAGAGCTCTCAAGGAAACTGCTTTATAGAATTCCATTAGCTAATAAGAGTTTGATTAAATTGATGGCTCCTCCTTAGTAAATCATTCCTGGCATGTTATGCACATTCAGTCCCCTTAAAAAAACTTTTAATCTCTGGTAGCACAAGTGGTGCACTCTGTCTGACACCAGAAAAGAATATGAACTGTGACCAGAGTTTTCATGCATCTTGTTGCCCCTCGGGACTCATGCATGAAAGAGTAGATTAGTTGTTTGTCATTTAGTAGTCCTGCTTTTCCCTGGAAAGTTTAAATTACAAGAAAACTTACCTACCTCTTGTTTTTAGAGTCAAAAAGTGTGGGAGAGAGAGGGAGAGAGTGATCTCTTTTGCAGCTTGGAGTATTTCAGCTTTTCAAGGCTCAAGTTCAGAGCTCTGTAGGAGATTGCTTTATAGAATTCTGTTAGATAATAAGGGTTGGATTAAGCCGATGGCTCCTCCTTAGTAAATCATTCCTGGCATGTTATGTAAGAAAAGAAAGGTAACACAGGTGCATAGAGGCAGATAATGTAAAGAATAACAGGGTGAGAACTTGTTTCTTTGCACAAGCAACAGCCAATATCAACAGTGGTCTTCGTCCGTTTAAGAAATAAAAGCAGTATTACGTCTGCTCAGGTCCACTAGTAGAAAATGGGCTCAAATGGTAAGAGACACCTGAGATTCACCAATGGATGTCTATTTGTACACACATGCCTGCACTGACTTACACCCCAATAACACCAACTTTAACTCCAAAATTATCCCTTTTTGTTTTAATAAAACTTACTAAATAATTAGCATGGATTGTTTTAGAAATCTATCCAAGAAAAGTAGAAACCTTTTTCATTTGCACACAGCTTATCTGATATCAAACATGACTCATGTCCAAGAATAAACTTTCAAATTCAATATATTGGCAGCAATCTTTCCCACCCTTCAAAGATTTTGAAGTATTTTCAGAGTCCACATCAAGATGGACAGCTCCCAGTCATTTTAGTCAGAATTCCATGAAAGCTATTTCCCAGTACACAATGCCACATGCAGAAATGGCTCATTTTGGTTTTGTTTATCATCTAAAGCTAATGTTTTCAGGAATATCTTTGCATAGAAAATGCACTTGATGGCTTCCTGTGTTCTCCTTGCTAAACTGTCCAAATTTATACTGCAATCCCCTTTCAAAGTCTTGGGCTTGGGCAGCTCCACAACGTTGTCTACCTCCTGTACCTCAGCTCCCCCCCCCCCACAAAATCACAGGGGTGTTTTTTTTATACAGCACTCCTGAGATTGTGAAATTGCAGTTTATTTTATGACTGCAGGGTTTTTTATAGGGTTTTTTATTTCAAACGATGACAAATCTCAGCTGTGCAGGGCCACCCAAGCCGGACAGGTCATAGCCAAGAGTTTAGACTCAATGTGATCCACCTGGAGAAGGAACTGGCAAACCACTTCAGTATTTTCCCAAGTAAACTCCATGGGCATAAAAAAGGAGAAGCTTTGAGAAGAAAGTGAGAGTTTCCAAGGCATGCTCTGGTTCATGGGGTTACAGAGAGTTGAACACAACTAAGACGACTCAACAACAACAACAAATAAAATGTAATTAATTTTATCTATGCCTTTTCATGTGATCGTGTTTGCTGTGTGAACTACAGGGGGGAGTATGTGTGTCAAATCACTTCAAGGAATATATTTGGGGTGCATTTGTCTCTTATCAAACTTCACTGCCTTGGAGTGAGGCATCTGATCAAAGATCTGTATTTTAAATAAGCTTAAAAATATATTTGTAGATGCTTGCTTCAGATGCTTGCTCCAGGCTAGGCAGTAAAAGCTGCTGAATGCCTTGGCAGAGGTTTAGCCTTGGCAGATGTTTATTTTTCTGAACAGGGCCCCTCATTGATTTGTTGCAGTACTTCAAAGTTGTAAAAAGGAGCAAAAGCTGGGAACAAAGGTCATACAAATTACAGAATACAATCCAAGCTGCAAAAACATTAATTAGAGTTGGTAATTACTCAAACTCAGCCATATCTTCCCAAGGTTTAAGATATCCTGAGAAGGTTAAAGGAGCAAAGAGCTAATAGCAACAACAGCTGGTGGGGGGGTGTAAATTGAAGGGGTTGCTTTAGAAACTGTTTTTTTATTAAGTTCTTTTCTTCTAAAAATCTATGAAATGTATTGACTCCTCCTTTGGCTGCCTCTGTCCAATCAGCCTGGTTGAAATTCCTATTGGCTGTCTGATAGAACCAATCATAAAAGATACACCCATTTCCCATTATCTTTTATGGGAGACAAAGAGCTATATTTCCTTCTATCATATATCTTACATTTGCCTTGACAAGGCATCTTAATTATCAGATCACCCTATGCCCTTTGCTCTTCTGCTCTTTGCTCTTCTGCCCTTGGCAACAGGGGCAAATGGCTAAAACAGATGGCTCATGGTTTCAAATTTTGTCATATAAACAGAGGTCTTGGGTTCACCTTCTCACACACCATCAATGAAATAAGAATCTAACATAAGAATCTAACATTTCTTACTTTCTAGATTTTGCATAATTACACTAAAGTCAATACATTTCATATATATAACACAGATAGATTTTTAGAAGAAACGATTAGTAAAAAACAGTTTCCAAAGTGACCTAAAAGTAACCTCAGAGCAGTCTCTCTTCCTCACCAGGCTGCAGCTGTTGTTGCTATTAGCTCTTTGCCCCTTTAACCTTCTCAGGATACCTTAAACCTTGGGAAGATATGGCTGAGTCTGAGTAATTACCAACTCTAATTAATGTTTTTGCAGCTTGGATTGTATTCTGTAATTTGTATGACCTTTGTTCCCAGCTTTTGCTCCTTTTTACAACTTTGAGGTACTGCAACAAATCAATGAGGGGCCCTGTTCAGAAAAATAAACAACTGCCAAGGCACTCAGCAACTTTTACTGCCTAGCCTGGAGCAAGCATCTGAAAATATATTTTTAAGCTCAATTTAAAATACAGATCTTTGATCAGATGCCTCAAATATAGATTTTTATCTTCCTTTTCCTCCCAGAAGCCCAATGTTATTTTCAGTATGACGCAATTCCCCTTTTGTATTTGCAATAACCCTCTGAGGTAAGGTAGCAGTGGGGTAAATTAATATATTGTTATGAGTTTGTGGGTACTAGACACTTCTCATTTCCTGGATCCAATAAGTGTTAGAATTTAATCCAGGCTTAGGATGTTAAACATCTGGGTACAAGACCCGTGTATATAATGTTGTGTATTAGACACTTCTCACTCCCTGGAACAGGTGGCGCTGTGGGTTAAACCACAGAGCCTAGGACTTGCCGATCAGAAGGTTGGCGGTTCGAATCCCCGCAACGGGGTGAGCTCCCGTTGCTCGGTCCCTGCTCCTGCCAACCTAGCAGTTCGAAAGCACGTCAAAGTGCAAGTAGATAAATAGGTACGGTTCTGGCGGGAAGGTAAATGGCATTTCTGTGAGCTGCTCTGGTTCACCAGAAGTGGCTTAGTCATGCTGGCCACATGACCCTGCTCCCTCGGCCAATAAAGAGAGATGTGTGCCGCAACCCCAGAGTCAGCCACAACTGGACCTAATGGTCAAGGGTCCGTTTACCGTTTACATGCCCAGGAAATCACCTGGGGTGATGGACCATTAGCAGAACAACAGGAAGGTGATTATTCATTAGGAAAGCCAAAGAGGGGGGCTCTGCGCCAGATGGCAAATGGGAGAGGCCCCTCCCTCAGCTCAGAGCTAGTTAGAAGATAAAGCCAGAGCTTAGAGATATAGGAACTGCTGTGATGCACACTAGAGAGAAAGAGGCAGAGCATGATGCTGGATCTCTGCTTGAATTCTATCCTAGGCTATGCCTCTTATCAACCCTTTCATCGTAGGCTCAGGTTGTATAAATGCGTAAATAAACCATACTTCATAAGGACATTACAGTCTCCACTGTGCCTCATTTCCAAAGCAAAGACAAATCCCTGGAATATTGCACTACTGAGATTGGGGTGGCATGCAAAAAGATGGACATCAGAAGTCTTAATTGCCAATAGATTGTGAGAGAAGGATGCAGAGGGTATAATCAACTTACAGTGTACCAGGCCCAACAATTCCTGTTGGCATTTCTGGTTCCTCATGCCCACTCCAGGCAGCTGTTGCTTCCTTCCCTCAGCTCTTCTTCCCATGCTGTGCTATATATCCTTCTCCAGCTGAAGTCCTCTGGCTTACTCACTATTTTTGATGTCAGCACCAGGCCAGTGACTGAGAGATGGGCAGTGGGGTCAGGCTGGGACTAGTGATGTCCCCCTCTGAGCTCCTGAGCCCAGGGCCTGATGTGTTTGATCACTGCTGTCAGGTCTAAGTTTTCCTAGACCTTCAGGACATGGCAAAGTGCACCCTCCTCCCTTCACCTGCCCCATGCTCAAAGATTAACTGAGCCCTAAGCTATCTAAGTAGACAAGCAAGCAGGCAGGCAACACTTCAAGTGGGTTGGGTCTGCAAAGATTTTTGCATGTGCTAGCATCTGTGTGTCCTTGGAGGAGATGGCGGCAGTATTGGCAATAGCTCAGCATCCAATTTGCTCTAGCCCTCTCCCTTGAAGCAGAAGACTGCTTGCTGACTGGAAGAGGCACCAAGCTTGTTCCACAGCAGGCGGTGCCTGGCTTGAGGTGTCCAATGTTACAGGAGCAGAATATTTTTCTGGCAACCCGCTTGGTGCCTCTCTGTTCTCTAGACTACTGGACTCCTCCCAGGGCTCAGACGCTTTGTAGGGTCCTCATTTCACCTCCTCCATCCCGCTAAGAACCTCGCCAGGGTTATTCAGAAGGACCTTCCTGAGCTCCTTCCATTGATCTTCAGGATCCAATCATTCCCTCTGTGACGTCTCTATGGGACTCAAACCACTTCATAAGGTTTAAAGAGCAGTAGTGGGAAATCTGTTTTAACCCTTTCTCTCTGGCCCATGATCCCAATGGAAATTCCCCCTTTACAACCTGACCCATGATAGAGATTGCTATGGGCATCAAACATGCACTGTCAATTTCCCCCACTTCTCCTTCCGACATATTCCTGATGCAGCCTCAAAAATGACTCTGTGGGGGTAAGGAGAACCCCAAGAACAGTGCAGAGGGGAAGGAAGGTGAGGGGGGATAGTGCCAAACCGCAGGCTGAAATGTTTGTCCTGATGGAATAATTGGAAGAGCATGAAGTTGAATTCCACTCACAATAAATGAATTAATGATGTGAATGAGTCGGATGATTTACATTGCCATCTGGGACAGCAATAGTTAGTTAGTTTGGGGTTTTTTAACAATAATTTTTATTAATTTTCAATTACAATAATCCAATGCTAGGCTCAATATAACAGTGCCAATTTAAAATACAATTAATAATCCCAATAGTTAGTTTGGGATTCCTTAACTTTTGCACATGGGGTCAGAAATTAGGACATGTTGGAATGTAGAAAGAGAAGAAGAGGACAATACAAATGTAATTGTTTTGTGGTGTTTTTTTTTAAATTACAGCACATATTAGAACATTAGGAAGCTATTAAGCCAAAAGAGAGTTTGTTTGTTTTTTACTAACTCTTACAAATAGGGCTGGATTAAATGCATACAGTGTGCTTTATTTCATCCTTCCAGGTTGAAGGCAGGCTCATGATTCCTCATGGATGTCCCAGCAGAACTTGAAGGGCAGCTTTTCCATTCTCTCTTTAAAAACGCTGTCAAACCTTTCACTTTGTGCGACTGTCATCATGTCCTTCCAGTCTCCAACAGTGCCTGGCCCAGGAAGCAGACAGAAAGAACGTGCATTGTGGTGGTCAAAAAAATATCCATACCTCCAGATATATTCCATCCCTAGATGCAATTGTCAGGTGAAAATGTCAGGAATTCTGCAAGCAGCACCAAGTCAGTGTGATCTACCATTAACTTACCTTTCCGAAGAAAATGTCCTTTGCTGTGGTCCATGAGATCCGGTGGCAAGAACTTATAGTTTGCCCTGGGATCTGCTTTCATTTTATTAAATGTAGCCTGATCCACAACAGCATCCACCTCCTTTTCCGTCAGTCTCTTTCCCAGGAAGTTGCATAATTTCAATACACAGCTTCTCAGATCCTGAAATGGAACGTAGTTATAATGTCAGGCCACCCACAATAGAGAAACCTGACAGCCTAGAGACTAAAACTCATGGAATAGGCAGGATTACAAGCAAGGAAACAAGCAGCCTGGATCTTTCTTTGCCTAGTTTGGAATAATTGCCATTGCATCACATTGCACTTTCATTGTTGCTTTTATTCCATGAGCCATGCAGAATGCACTATATTATGAGGCAGCTCTTTCAACTGAGTCCACAAGTAAATAAATAAATGTCCCTGTTGAAGATACAAGGGAGGTTCTGTGACATCTCTCCTCAGCATCAGAGGGCCTGTGAAATGACATATCTTGCTTGGGATCATGACACTTGATTTATAGCCCCATAATCCCCCAGGGGAAATGGTTATATGCACTATTTGCTGTCTAGGGTCCGAAAAGCTGCTCCTGAATCCATGGCCTGCTAGGCTTTGAAAAATCCTTTGGAAAGGAAGCGAGACTAGCAGGGGAAGCAGCAGCTGAGGGCAATTGAATAATCAAATTGCTTCCTTCCTCCATTTTGTAAAGGTGAGTTTTGATGGATGTTTAATATGAGACTGCATAGCATTTTGATAACTTACCTTCTTCATTTCTTCATAGGTAAGAAACAGAATATTGAAGTCATCCTTGTGAGAGTACCAGCCTTCCACATGGTCCAGCCATAAACTTGCAAGTACTGATAGGAGAAAAGTTGATTTGGCATAAAATGTATATCTGATTATTTTTTGAAAAACATTCAGAGAGAAGCAGTACAAACATATAAACACCATTAAAACAATTTAAAGGAATCATTTTAACAATCAGCAGTGGAACAAACCGTTAAACAGAAGCTGAATTAATACCACCCAACCTCACCAAACACTTTCTCAGAGAAAGTATTTGCAGAAGAGTTCTGCATTTTAAGGCTCACTGCAGCTCTTCCCAACCCAATGTGATGGGAGAGTGATGGGTGGGCTGAGATCAGTCTAGCCTTCCTCCAGCTCCCTTCCTTCCCTTTTCCTTATATGGTGTGGAAGTTAACATTTGCAACATAAAATGCAACATAAAATGGTGCAGTAGGATTCTCAGTTGTAGACTCTTTGTGATGGATGGATGTGGAATTTCCTCAGAGTAACCTATGGCATCAGACATGGCATTCTGAAAATGATCCTTACCACACAGAGAATTTCTTTAGTCTGTTGTCAAAGGCGATAAAGATGATGGGGCAAGAGTGATTCGTTTTAGAGTAGCAATTCATCCTTACCCTTCCCAGCCAAAAACCTCTCCATGAAAATTCCAAAATCTTCTACTTCTTCTAATATGACTGCAGTTTTGGAAAAATGGTAATAGGAAACCAAGACATCCTTTGGGTTTCTGGCCACATAAACAACCTGCAGGAATAACAACATATTCTTTTGATTCCTGGTCTTATTTTTTCTACTGTTTCTTTTGTTTTGCTTCTATAGTTATTTCTGTGGTTGTGAAATGTGCCGGTAACTAAGTTGTTGAAGTGGGATATATATGCATAAAATAATAAATGGATGGATCTCAGATATCTCTTCTTGTGGATTCTTGGTCCTTCCAAGTTGCTTTATAGCCCTGGCAGCGTCACACTCTTTTGCAACATGCATGTCAAATGCACAGTGCAATCCTATGGTGTCGAATGAGCTTATTCTTATTAAGTGTGTTGGATGGCACCCTTGTAACAAATGCTGTGTTTTGAATGGGCCGCAAGACGGCTGAAGACCACCACATAAAATGGATTCTGTTGAGGAACTATTCATAAATTGTGCTGATCAAAGAGTGAATGGAATTTGCATGTTCTGGCAAAAGTACTGTACCTGCAAGGAAGTGGAAAGACTGGCTGTGCAATGCTAGTTACAAACAATGAGTATCGTACTGTGCCAAAAGTTACAGAAGACCAGGTGCAAACCATGAGAGTTGTGATATGCCAAGAACATGCTAAGGGTGGAGGACTGCCAAGAACATGTCAAAGGCAATGAGAAATGCCACTATTCAGATGAACACCAAAAAAGACTATATAAGATCAGGCTTTTCAGGAGGGTTGGTGTGTCGGACACAGTTGGGATCCTGCTGTGTGCCCACCCGATCAAGAAGAGTGGTGAGTGTATGTGTGATTGTGTGAGTGACTGAGTGCATGTTCCCTTATCTTGTTACGTGTTCTGCTTGTTAATCAACAAAGCAATGCTATGTAGAAATTCCAATATATTGGTTGTCTGACTGCTTACTTGTGTTCTGCCTGAAGTGTACTGAATCTCAGATAAAAGAACCTGTTTTATTCTTAACACCCTCCAGGACTTTTACTATGGTGGAGCATAAACTCTGTGCTGTTTAGGAGTCATGGGGATTATTCCAAGCTCAGGGTGCACAGAGCATTATTCATTCATATGGACAAAGGAATTGCAGCTGGATGAACTGCCCTCAAAAACGGAGAAATGTTAACGGAAACTGAGATGTTCATTCAAATAAGGCAAGACAAACATTGAATATGATCAAATAATAAATGTGCTGTTTCCTACTTTTGCTCTTCTGTTCCTTATCCCTTTGGGTACTAAATAGTAGGGTAGATGGGAAGCAAAGAGGCGAGGTGATGGACGACTGACGTAATCCACATTGCGGACATTGTACTCCAGCCACGGAGCCCTGTCTAGTAAGTCGACTTTTTCAGTTCCATCTCGGTGGCCTTTATGATAAATCAAGCTCAAAATATTTTGGGTCCATATTGTGCCTATAAATGAGAATAAGCATACTTAATTTCATTCATATGGGGACATGGGTGGCACCGTAGTCTAAACCACAGAGCATAGGGCTTGCCAATCAGAAGGTCGGCAGTTCGAATCTCCGCGACGGGGTGAGCTCCCATTGTTCGGTCCCAGCTCGTGCCCACCTAGCAGTTCGAAAACACATAAAACTGCAAGTAGAGAATGTTGGGAGCAGTAATGAGTTAGACTGCTGTGCCTCGGCTCTGAAGGGGAGGGATTTCCTGGGACGTCTGCCAGGAAATGACGTGAGCAGACTGGAATGTTCTTTGTGTGCTGTGAAAGCGAAAGTGTCAGTGTGTGTAAGCTGCCAGCTCGATGAGAGGAGCTGGGAAAGATGCAGCTGAGCTCTGATGGATTTTTGCCAATGTTATCGGAGCAATAAAAGACTTTAAGGAAAGAATCTGCCTTCGTTTAATTTAAGCCTTTATCACACGTATGCTGCGCTTATTCTGCTAAGGTGTTTTACTGCTGTAGGAGTGAAGCAGAGTTCACGCAACGGAAGCGTGCTGGACTGAGTAGCCACAAATCAAACAGGGAAGTTTTACTGGCAGCACCGGACTAATTATCCTAACAAGGTTATGGACTTCAGCACGTGTGGAAAAAGGCTTTGATGCTGTGGAGTGCAAGATCGCTTGCCGGAACTTCAAAGAGAAGACGCCGAGAGCCTTAAGATGCCAGCCTGTTTTCTGAGTGAGTAGAAAGGGGCTGAGAAGGGCGGAAGATGGCTCTGAAGCACAGTTTTGGCTGTGAGCCTTTGCCATGTCAGAAGCTTACCCCCAGCACGTGGCTGGCGTGGAGCTTTCATGTGGAGCTTTCCCTAGTGGGGGCAAATTTGTGGGGTGTTGTCCAGAAACCCCAGAAGGCAGCAGAGAGCACAGAGGTGCGGAAAGAAGCAGAGCAGCGTGTGCTAGCGTTTCTAGCAGAAAACGTGGACGTACACCTGTTACCTCTGGTACAAGAGGCTA
Organism: Podarcis tiliguerta; assembly: GCF_965153285.1. Classification (NCBI taxonomy): domain Eukaryota; kingdom Metazoa; phylum Chordata; class Lepidosauria; order Squamata; family Lacertidae; genus Podarcis; species Podarcis tiliguerta. The sequence continues at coordinate 67,213,766 of NC_139536.1, read as the reverse complement.
GAAGGCCTAGTGCAGCGTGGCGAGCACTCCAAGAAGCTTGTGAAGCAGGAGTAAGCCGAGAAGTGGCCGCTGCGACGCCAGAAGGGGCAGAGAGCCAAGATGGCGCCGAGAGCCCAGCTGAGAGCAGCTGGGAGAAGCTCCCAAGAGAGGGGGGCAGTAGAGCTGCTGTGGTTGCTGCAGAGAGCTGCTTTGATGCTGAGATGTCTCTGTTTGAGAAGCCTGGAGAGGGGCCAAGCCCATGCTGGAACCCCAGACCCACCAGACCCACCAGAGGGGGTGCAGGTTATCGACCTGGGAGCCCCAGGGGTGCTGAGAGTGGGGGGGCAGGAAAAGGCAAAAGCGCAGAGAAGCCTCTTTCTCCAAAGGCTACTACTAGCTGTTTACGTGATGGAGCACAGAAATCTTCCCGTGGGAAGCCGTCTACAGTGGAAGCCTTCAAGGTCGGACATCTGGCGAAAGTACAGATAAGGAGTGAGGACTTGCGTGAGAGAAGTCCAGTCTCCATGGCAACTGAGAGAGTTGCAACAAAGGCTGCAGTGAAGAAAGCCAACACAGGCCTCAGCCAAGGAGGCAGTGAAAGGGGGGTTGTTGCTATGGCGACCCAGGAGTGTCAACAACACAACTCTTGGACTGTTGTGATTGACAGTGGAGCTTCGAGCACTTTAGTGCCCTCTCCTGGTCTGTTGAGAGATTGCAGGACAGTTGAAACTGAAAAATATGTGACTTTTGCGGATGGAAGCAGAAAGCAACTGACTGAGACTGGATTGTTTTACTGTCCTTTTCTTAAGCATGAAGTTAAGGCTTTTGCAGTGCCTGGTTTGACCAATTGTCTGTTAAGTGTACATGATTTGCTAACAGAGGGCTTTCAAGTTTCTTTTGCAGGTGACAAGTGCGAATTCCACAAGGATGGCAAACATGTCTATACAGTGCATGCCAAAGACAACTTGTTTACTGTTAACCTGTCTTTGTCCACAGGAGAAGAAGACGCAGAAGACGCCAAGGGGCAATGTGTGAATGTAGCGCCCCACAATGGTTGTGCCCATATTTGGCATAGACGCTTTGCTCATTTGGGGTGGGCATTTCTTAGGAAAGCCCCAAGTTTAACTGAAGGGTGTGACTTTAAGAGTTGTGACAAGTTTTTAGATTGCAATGCATGTAAGCAATCTAAGATTGTAACTTGCTCCTATCCGAAATCAGAGAGACGTACCACACAACCTTTTGAGTTGATTCATGCAGATTTGTGTGGGCCAATGGCGGTGGAATCTTTGGGGAAGTCAAAGTTTTCTTTGATTCTGGTTGATGATTTTTCGAGAAATTCTTGGACATTTGCTTTGAGAACCAAAGCTGAGGCAGCAAAAATGATTAGAGATTGGATCATAGCTGTGGAGACGATGTATTCCGCCAAAGTTAAGGCCTTTCAGAGTGATAGAGGCTCGGAATTCACTGGATCCGCTCTGCAAGACTTTTTCAAGGAGAAGGGGATTAGCCACAGACTCACTGCTCCTTACTCTCCGCAACAGAATGGTGTGGCAGAGAGGAAAAACAGGACAGTGCAAGAGGCAGTTTCTGCGATCCTGTGGGATGCTGGGCTACCCCAAAAGTTCTGGTCTGAAGCTTGGAAGTATGTTGTACATACACAGAACAGAGTGTACAACTCTAGTGTGGGAAATACACCGTATTTCTTACTGCATGGAAAAAAGCCCAAGGTTAATTACTTCCGTGTGTTTGGTTGTGATGCCTGGGTGCTTATTCCAAAGGCTCTACGCAGAAAAGGTGAGCCAAGAGCAAAGAAAATGATCTTTGTAGGGTATGAACCTGGCTCAAAGGCCTGGAGGTTTGCGTACCCCAGTGGTGATCAGTCAAGACTGGTTGTGAGTAATAGTGCAGAGTTTTGTGAGCAAGCAGGCTGGGAGCGTCTGCACGCAAACCCAGAGGTGGTTATGCAGCAGTCCTATGACTCAGACGCTGAAGAGGAGGATGATGAAGTGGTTGCAAGGGACCAAGGTCCAGAGCAACAAAGTCCAAGACAGGGACAACTTAGACTCCCTCAGAGGGGGGAACCTAGAACACCTCCTCAGACAAGAGTCAAGCTTGAACCAAAGAGTGAGCCTTCTTCACCCGTTGAGCCAGCTGTGAAGCCCAAGAGGCGCAGCAGGTCAGAGGGGGAAGATGCTGAGGTTGAAGAAGAAGAAGCAGTGTCACCAAGAGTCACACTGAGGAGATCAGAGAGGACAAGGAGACCTCCTGATCGGTATGAGGTTTCAGGTGTCTGGGTAGGTTCAGCTAGATGTGAACCTGATTCCTTTGAGGATATTCAGAGTTTACCTGAGGAAGAAGCAGCTGAGTGGCACAAGGCAATGGACAAAGAGTTGAAGTCCATGAAGGATCTAGGTGTGTTTTCACTCACTGAACTGCCACCAGGCAAACAGGCAGTAGGTTGCAGGTGGGTTTACCGTTTGAAACCCACAGAGACTGGGCAACCACGGTGTAGAGCAGAGGCTCTGAGAACGCTTGTAGCTTGTGAAGCACTGAGAGTTCGGAATGTGTGTCAAAGAGTTCAAGAGGGATTAGTAGCACTGAAATATTGTCCCTCTGCGAAGAACCTAGCTGATGGCTTAACGAAGCCACTCTCCTTCCAGAGACATGGAGAGTTTTGCGTAGGTTTAGGTTTGGAACGACCAAGGGTCGATTCTACCCTCCGATCCGAGGCAAGAGGGGGTGTTGGGAGCAGTAATGAGTTAGACTGCTGTGCCTCGGCTCTGAAGGGGAGGGATTTCCTGGGACGTCTGCCAGGAAATGACGTGAGCAGACTGGAATGTTCTTTGTGTGCTGTGAAAGCGAAAGTGTCAGTGTGTGTAAGCTGCCAGCTCGATGAGAGGAGCTGGGAAAGATGCAGCTGAGCTCTGATGGATTTTTGCCAATGTTATCGGAGCAATAAAAGACTTTAAGGAAAGAATCTGCCTTCGTTTAATTTAAGCCTTTATCACGCGTATGCTGCGCTTATTCTGCTAAGGTGTTTTACTGCTGTAGGAGTGAAGCAGAGTTCACGCAACGGAAGCGTGCTGGACTGAGTAGCCACAAATCAAACAGGGAAGTTTTACTGGCAGCACCGGACTAATTATCCTAACAGAGAAATAGGTACCACTCCGACGGGAAAGTAATCGGCATTTCTGTGAGCTGCTCTACTTTGCCACATAACCTGGAAGCTGTCTGTGGACAAACATCGGCTCCCTTGGCCTATAGAGCGAGATGAGCACGCAACCCCAGAGTCGTCTGCGACTGGACCTAACGGTCCAGGGATACCTTTACCTTTACTTTAATTTCATTCATTATACTAAGTATATGTACTTAGTACTTTAAAGAGTGAAATAACTGAAAACAACATGTCTCAGCATCATGGAGCTTACTATCTGAATTGCAACACTGAAAAGAAATGAGAGAGAGGAAGGGAATCAACACAGCAAGCAGAGGCAGATTTTGGGACCTGGCTGCACAGGCTGCCAATACTATGATGTCAAATAGAAGGTGAGAGGTGGGGGGCACCAAATTTTGGTGTCACACAGACCACCACTGAAATAGGGGCAGCAAAGGGTGAATGAGGAACATTGACCAAGGCTTCCTTTCCATTGTGGATGAGAAATGCAAAGTTCACCTAAAGGTTTCACAGAATTTGAGGAGTTGGGAAGACAGAACAAAATTTGCTAATAAGTTCCTTTATTGTTCAGTAAGCTACCAAAACTCTATTCCAGATTCTTCCCAGAACATTATACAAATGATATTCAAAGTCTAGGAAATTAAAAAAAAAGTTATCTGTTCTCCAAAGTGCAGTGGTACCTCGGGTTACATACACTTCAGGTTACAGACTCCACTAATGCAGAAATAGTCGCTCGGGTTAAGAACTTTCCTTCAGGATGAGAACAGAAATTGGGCAGCGGCAGTGCGGCGGGAGCGGGAGGCCCCATTAGCTAAAGTGGTACCTCAGGTTAAGAACAGTTTTGGATTAAGAACGGAGCTCCGGAACGAATTGAGTTCTTAACCTGAGGTACCACTGTACTTTGATTCCGTGGATTCAAATCATGATTTTTTTATCAGTGCTTTCTAGGAACAGAAATGTTGACAAATGGCCAGTGAGACAAACATAATAGGCAAAAGGCAGTTGCAGAAGCCTTTCTTCATGTCACCCAAGTCCTAAATGCCTATACAATGCAGAACTTCCCCTGTCTCTCCTCTCCCACTCCCAGTTATTGGGTCTTCCCCACCCCACCAATCCTCCAAGGCAGATTTGGGGAACACTGGGGACACAAGGGGAGAGAAGAGTGAAGGAAGTTCTGGTGTGGGAGTGGAAGTTATTGCATGGAGGGCACAACTGCATTGGATACGGACCCCTGTTATTATTGGCAAAACTGTGGCAGATAAATGCTGAGATAAAGAGTCACAGGATGAAAAGTTTTTAAGAAAAGAATTTATCAACTCTGTTTGACAAACACATACAAAATCCTAAAAGTCAGTGAATACAATAAATCCCTTGCAACCAAATTTGAATGTTTTTGATGTGTATTTATGTTGTTTTCAAAACCTCAAACAGGTTGACACTGGTGGAAAACTCATTATTTCATCTCTTTTTTTGAAACAAAACAAAACATGGCCCAGTTCACCTTTATGTAACCAGGTAAGTTCCATACTACCCACATTGACCTCAATTTTGCATTTGGTTTTAAACTTGCGTTAGGATAATACAGAAACTATGTAGATATATGTGGGTATCCAACAGGGTTGAATTGAAATGATGGTTCTTCCTATGAAAAGGTACTCTTACCTGATTTTGGATAAGTGATTAAAAATACATCACTGTCTCTTATTTCAAAATCCTCCAGGGAATCTAAGTACTCCGGTGAAGCCAAATCTGGCTGGAAATAAAATCCTTTGTATGTGAAAACATATTTCTCGTCTGGTTGCATTGCCTGCCTAAGAATAAAGAGAAGATAATAGTTCCCTCTATTATGCGACAATGGGAAATCACAAAGAAATAGAGGTGTCATTTTGTCAAATCCTACTCTTTTTGCAGACCCCATAGCAGAATCCCATGCTTCTCTTCCATCACAGGTGAGCAACATAAAGGTCCATCATTTAAAGAACAGAGACTTGACCCATCATTGAGGCAACAAAGCATTCTCACCCCCCCCCCCCGCTTCAAGTGTTTCTTAAAATGGTGCTGCTTTCAACTCAAAGCTGGCTTTGCCCTACACAAGAAGGCTTTTCTCTTTCACCCTGACATAGTTATTTCTCAAATGCATGTGTGCAGCATGCAAAATAGCAGCCCTTGGCCTCACTTTATGCTGCCTGGCATCATAGTTTGGTCAGTGCTGCTATCCTGACACTCATTCTTGTACTCAGGGGAGGTGGGAAGGAAGCAAAAAACTGCTCCCTGGAAATGGATACAGGGGAAATGAAAGACGGAATCTGTTGGGAACTCTTGCCCAATTCCTCCTGGGTTCTTGATCAGCTTCAAGAAATTGGGGTGACGTATTTTCCGGGCTTCCTGGGGCCAAACCATAGATGTGCCTGGGGACCACAGGGTGGCAAAGAGAAAGGTATTGCCAGCTCTGGCTGAAACTGCTGCTGAAATGTGGTGCCCAAGGACGTTCCATGGAGGGAATGCTGCCCTTAGCTTCATCTATGATAATACAGAGAGTTGGCTGGACATACAATGGGCCCTATTGGGCAGGTGTTCCCATACTGAGACACCACTGCCAAAATAGCTCTTTCTTTTTTTGTCTCCTCCCTGCGCCAATTTCTCTCCTCCCACGTAGTGTCTGACAAGGAAGGCACTTGCAAGGGTGGGCTCAGTGCATGGTATAAGGAGGCGGGGAATTGTTATGGGAGAAAGTTTAATACCACCTTGTGATATTTTAGATGAATGGGTGTTTTATAAACATTTAAATAAATAAATCAGAATAACCATAAAATCCTTTGCTTATAATTGATAAATAAAGTGCCATGAAGCCTGAAAATCACTTTAATTCTCTATATAAGTCTTGTGTTTCATCGCTAAAAAATGCAACAATCCTTTAGTGGAAAACATTGTATGTACAAAATATATTTTCCAATATATAAATTAAGGGTTGTATCCCATGCCGAATGAGCAGGGTTCCACTTGCCTAATGGGATTTTGCGTTCAGTCCCCTCAAAATAACTATCGTATTTTTTGCTCTATAAGACTCACTTTTTCCCTCTTAAAAAGTAAGGGGAAATGTGTGTGCGTCTTATGGAGCGAATGCAAGCTGCACAGCTATCCCAGAAGCCAGAACAGCAAGAGGGATCCTTGCTTTCACTGCACTGCACCCTCTTGCTGTTCTGGCTTCTGAGATTCAGAATATATTTTTTCTTGTTTTCCTCTTCCAAAAACAAGGTGCGTCTTGTGGTCTGGTGCGTCTTATAGAGTGAAAAATATGGTATTAATCTCTGGTAGCACAAATGTTGCACTGTGTTTGACACCAGAAAAGAGTATGCACTGTGACAAGAGTTTCCATGCATCTGATGAAATACCTTGTTGCCCCTCAGAACTCTTGCAAGAAAGAGTAGATTAGTTGTTTGTCATTCGGTAGTCCTGCTTTTCCCTGGAAAGTTTAATTGACAAGAAAACTTACCTACCTTTTGTTTTTAGAGTCAAAAAGTGTGGGAGAGAGAGGGAGAGAGTTATCTCTTTTGCAGCTTGGAGTATTTCAGCTTTTCAAGGCTCACGTTCAGAGCTGTATAGGAGATTGCTTTATAGAATTCCATTAGCTAGTAAGAGTTTGATTAAATTGATGGCTCCTCCTTAGTAAATCATTCCTGGCATGTTATGCAAGAAAAGAAAGGTAACACAGGGGCACAGAGGCCGATAATGTAAAGAGTAACAGGGGAAGAACTTGTTTCTTTGCACAAGCAACAGCCAATATCAACAGTGGTCTTTGTCCGTTTAACAAATAAATGCAGTATTACCTCTGCTCAGGTCCACTAGTAGAAAATGGGCTCAAATGGTAAGAGACACCTGAGATTCACCAATGTCTATTGTACACACATGCCTGCACTGATTTACACCCCAGTAACACCAACTTTAACTCCAAAATAATTCCTATTTGTTTTAATAAAACTTACTAAATAATTAGCATGGATTGTTTTAGAAATCTATCCAAGAAAAGTAGAAACCTTTTTCATTTGCGCACAGCTTATCTGAGATCAAATATGACTCATGTCCAAGAATAAACTTTCAAATTCAATATATTGGCAGCAATCTTTCCCACCCTTCAAAGATTTTGAAGGATTTTCAGAGTCCACATCAAGATGGACAGCTCCCAGTCATTTTAGTCAGAATTCCATGAAAGCTATTTCCCAGTAAACAATGCCACATGCAGAAACGGCTCCTTTTGTTTTTGTTTATCATCTAAAGCTAATGTTTTCAGGAAGGCCTTTGCATAGAAAATGCACTTGATGGCTTCCTATATTCTCCTTGCTAAGCTGTCCAAATTTATCCTGCTAAGCGCTTTCAATGTCTTGGGCAGCTCCACAACTTTGTCTACCTCCTGTACCTCAGCTCCCCCCCCCCCCAAAATCACAGCGTGTGTGTTTTTTTATACAGCACTCCTGAGATTGTGAAATTGCAGTTTATTTTATGACTGCAGGGTTTTTTATTTCAAATGATGGCAAATCTCAGCTGTGCAGGGCCACCCAAGCCGGACAGGTCATAGCCAAGAGTTTAGACTCAATGTGATCCACCTGGAGAAGGAACTGGCAAACCACTCCAGTATTTTCCCAAGTAAACTCCATGGACATAAAAAAGGAGAAGCTTTGAGAAGAAAGTGAGAGTTTCCAAGGCATGCTCTGGTTCATGGGGTCACGGAGAGTCAAACACAACTAAGATGACTAAACAACAACAACAAATAAAATGTAATTAATTTTATCTATGCCTTTTCATGTGATTGTGTTTGCTGTCTGAACTACAGGGGGGAGTATGTGTGTCAAATCACTTCAAGGAATATATTTGGGGTGCATTTGTCTCTTATCAAGTTTCACTGCCTTGAAGTGGCATGCAGCATGTGAGCACAGGTTTTTTTCTACAGCTAGCCCTGTTTTCAGATTCTGATTAATCATTGCCATCCAGTAGGAATCAAATGCTTTCGCCATCTAAAATGTTTGTGAGGCAGTTAGATAGTTCTCCCATTTATCTTTTTCAGACTTTGTCACTCGTCTTGCACAACCTTTCTCCAGGGGAGTGAGGCGAGGAACCGACAAGCAGCCCTGTCCTCTGAATGAAAGCCAAATGTGTTCAAGAACACTTTCCCTCATAATAAATTTGTTTAGGAATGAAGCGTTCAAAGAGATTATTCCGTACCATAAAAATAAATATTTGTTGCAGCAATCACAGTTTCCCCCCAATTATTTGCATACAATAAAATTGCTCTTGTAATTTTTATGTTACTTTTTCTACAGTTCTGAAATTATACTATATCACAGCAATTTGGTGTAACCCACCAAAGTGACTTATCTTCACCAGGGAAATGATCAAGTATCCATATTGGTTTTGTCGGACCATTACAAGGAAATTACTTCTTGCGTGTTGTACTTCTGCTCAAAATGGCTTCAAATAATCACAAAGATCTGTTTCAATAATCACAGCAACAAATGTGCAACAAATGGATTGACAGATACTACAACATATGCACCCCTGTTCTAGAGAAGGATCTGAGCAAGCAAATCTGTTCAGAATACTGCTTGCTTTCTTGCTTACAACACAGCTTTAGATGGACTGCAGGAAATCTCTCGAGATCTGCACCATTGGTACACACATGCAAGACAGAGAAAATTTCTGGAATCAGACTCAGTTCACCATTGATGTTCCAGCAGAACCTGAAGAGCAGCCTTTCCATCTGCTCCTGAAAAACACTCTCAAAGCTTTCAAATTTTTGCAATGGCCATCATGTTTTCCCAGTCTCCAAGAGTGCCTGGCACTGTGGTGCTCAAATAGATAGTTGTTACACCAGTTTGTCACAAAATGCCATACCTAGTTGCTGCAGCAGAATCCGGCACCTTTATTGGGAGGTTCCAAGATCAACATGCACCTTCTTTTAGTGTAATGTCTCCCAAACATGGAATAGTCACATACCCTTTTTGAGAGAAAGAGCACTTGGAACCCCTGGGATCTTGCACTGCTCAAAATTGGGGTGGCATGCAACAAGATGGCATAAGCAGTCTTTCTACACATAGATTGTGGGGGTAGGATGCAGAGGGCTTCTTCACTGCTTTGCTGTCAGCTCCAGCCCAGTCTCTCAGAGATGGGCAGTGGGGTCAGGCTGGGACTAGTGATGTGCCCCTCTGAGCTCCTGAGACCTTGCCCAGGGCCAAATGTGTTTGATCGCCGCTCTCAGGTCTAGGTTGGACCCTGGACTAAATTTTCCTAGACCTTCAGGATGCGGCAAAGTGCAGCCTTTTCCCTTGATATTTCCAATGCCTGGGCCCTGTTCCAAGAAAACCTGGGGCCTAAGCTCTCTAAGGAGACAAGCAAGCAAACAGGCATCCCTACAGGTGGGTTGGGTATGCAAGGATTTTTGCATGTGTTAGCATCTGTGTGTCCTTGGAGATGCAGGCAGCATTGGCAATGGCTCAGCATCCAATTTACTCTAGTCCTCTCCCCTGAAGGAGAAGGCTTCTTGCTGACTGGAAGAGGCACCAAGCTTGTTCCACAGCAGGTGGTGCCTGGCTTGGAATGTCCAATGTTACAGGGGCAGAACATTTTTCTGCCAACCCGCTTGGTGCCTCTCTGTTCTCTAGACTACTGGCCTTCTCCCTGGGCTCAGACGCTTCATGGGATCCTCATTTCACCACTTGCATCCGGCTAAGACCTCCCCCAGGTTTATTCAGCCCCACCTTCCTGAGCTCCTCCCATTGATTTTCAGGATCCAACCATTCCCTCTGTGATGTCTCCATGGAACTCATGACATCATTTCTTAAGATTTAAAAGTAGCAGTGGGAACTTCTGATCCAGGTTCTATGGCATCCAAAATTTGCTATAACCATTTCTCTCTGCTCCATGATCCCGATGGAAATTCCTCCTTTTCAATCTGACCCATGAAGGAGATTGCTATGGGCATCAAACATACACTGTCCATTTCCACCACTTCTCCCCACATATTCCCCACACACCCTCAAAATTGACTCTGAGGGGGGTCAGGAGAACCCCAAGAACAGTGCAGAAGGAATGAAGGTGAGGAGGGGTTGTGCCAACCAGCAGGCTGGAATGTTTGTCCTGATGGAATGATTGGAAGAGCGTGAAGTTGAATTCCACAAACAACAAATAAATAGATGACATGAGTGAGTGGGATGATTTACATTGCCGTCTGGGCAGAAGCAGAGGTAGTTGCTCTGGCACCCGGGCGCGGGGTGAGCATATCAGGGGGGCGCCGCCCACGGCAAGTAGTGAGCATCTTTGGGGGGGGGCGGCGTTGCAATGTGACCCCCCCTCAGGGATAACACCCGGGGTGGCCCACACCCCGCTTTCTCCGCAAGTGCATCTGGGACACCAATAGTTGGTTAGTTTGATTATTTTAAGAATATTTTTTATTAAATTTCAAGTACAATAATCCAATGGTAGCCTCATTATAACACTGCCAAATTAAAACACAATTACTAATCCCAATAGATATCCTGGGATTCCTTAACATTCGCACAAGGGGTCAGAAATTAGGACATGTTGGAATGTAGAAAGAGAAGAAGCGGACAGTACAAATGTAATTTTATTGTGGTGTTTTTAAAAAATTAATGCACATATTTGAGCATTAGGAAGCTATTAAGCCTCATGAGAGTATTCTGCTAAATCTTATAAATAGGGCTGGATTAAATGCATACAGTGCACTTTATTTCATCCTTCCAGGTTGAAGGCAGACTCATAATTCCTCATGGATGTCCCAGCAGAACTTGAAGGGCAGCTTTTCCATTCTCTCCTTAAAAACGCTGTCAAACCTTTCACTTTGTGCGACTGTCATCATGTTCTTCCAGTCTCCAACAGTGCCTGGCCCGGGAAGCAGACAGAAAGAAAGTGCATTGTGGTGGTCAAATAAATATCCACAACTCCAGATATATTCCATACCTTGATGCAATTGTCAGGTGAAAATGTCAGGGATTCTGCAAGCAGCACAAAGTCAGTTTGATCTACCATTAACTTACCTTTGTGAAGAAAACCTCCTATTTAAACAAGGAACAAACAACAGGGAAAGTACATAATAGAACAACTCTAAAATTAGGAAATAACAGAAACTGAGCGTTTCATGAAGGCTGGAAAAATGAAATCACCATTACTTGGTAGCTATCACATATCAGTGTAAATATCAGGTGAATCTGTAGGGGATTCTACAAGCAGCACCAAATCAGTTTTTCTACCATTAACTTACCTTTGCGAAGAAAATGTCCTTTGCTCTGGTCCATGAGATCTGGTGGAGAGAACTCATAGTTTGCCCTGGGATCTGCTTTCATTTTATTAAATGTAGCCTGATCCACAACAGCATCCACCTCCTTTTCCGTCAGTCTCTTTCCCAGGAAGTTGCATAATTTCAGTACACAGCTTCTCAGGTCCTGAAATGGAACGTGGTTTTAATGTCAAGCCATCCACAATAGAGAAACCTGACAGCCTAGAGACTAAAACTCATGGAATAGGCAGGATTACAAGTAGGGGAAATAATTGCCATTGCATCATATTGCACTTTCATTGTTGCTTCTATTCCATGTGCCATGCAGAATGCTTTATATTCTGGGGCAGCTCTGAATCCATAGGTAAATAAATCTCCCTGCTGAAGACACAAGGGAGGTTCTGTGACAATCTCTCCTCAGCATCAGAGGGCCTGTGAAATGACATATTTTGCTTGGGATCATGACACTTTATTTATAGCCCCATAATCCCTCAGGGGAAATGGTTACAGTGCATTTTTGCAGTCTAGGGTCTGAAAAGCTGCTCCTGAATCCATGGCCTGCTCGGCTTTGAAAAATCTTTTGGAAAGGAAGCGAGACCAGCTGGGAAAGCAGCAGCTGAGGGCACTTGAATAATCAAATTGCTTCCTTCCTCCATTTTGTAAAGGAGAGTTTTGATGGATGTTTAATATCAGACTGGATAGCATTTTGATAACTTACCTTCTTCATTTCCTCATAGGTAAGAAAGAGAATATTGAAGTCATCCTTGTGAGAGTACCAGCCTTCCACATGGTCCAGCCATAAACTTGCAATTACTGATGTGAGAGAAGTTGATTTGGCATAAAATGTAGATCAGATTTTAAAAAAAAAAACAACATTCAGAGAGAAGCAGGACGAACATATAAAGTCCATTAAAACAATTTTAAGGGATCATTTTAAGAACCAGCAGTGGAACAAACCATTAAACAGAAGCTGAATTAATACCATCTACCTTCATCAAACACTTTCTCAGAGAAGGAATTTGCAGAAGAGTTCTGCATTTTAAGGCTCCCTTCTGTGCTTCCAGGCAATGCGATGAGAGAGTGATGGGTGGGCTGAGATCAGTCTAGCCTTCCTCCAGCCCCCTTCCTTCCCACGCTGGCAGTTTCCTTATATGGTGTGGCATTTAATACTTGCAACATTTAGAGACACTGTATGGGTTCCTGACTTAACTTGACACAAATCTCTACACTTGATTAAGGATTAGGTGCTGCACCTTGTAATGATTTGTAGCTGCTGCATCCTGATGCAAACAGCATACAAATCCACCTGATTTCCTTTGGGAGTTGGCCAGATCTATACCCTCCCTTCGGCAGCAATGGGCACCAGCCATCAGTGGCTTAAAATGGTGTAGTTGGAGTCTCAGTTGGAGACGCTTTGTGATGCATGGATGTGGAATTTCCTCAGAGTAACATATGGCATCAGACATGGCATTCTGAAAAGGTTCCTTAACACAGTGAGAAATTCTTTAATCTGTTGTCAAAGGATAAAGATGAAGGGACAAGAGTGTTTCATTTTAGAGTAGCAATTTATCCTTACCCTTCCCAGCCAAAAACCTCTCCATGAAAATTCCAAAATCTTCTACTTCTTCTAATTTGAGTATAGTTTTGGAAAAATGGTAATAGGAAACCAAGACATCCTTTGGGTTTCTGGACACATAAACAACCTGCAGGAATAACAACAAATTCTTTCGATTCCTAAAATAATAAATGGATGGATCTCAGATATCTCTTCTTGTGGATTCTTGGTGCTTCCAAGTTGCTTTACAGCCCTGGCAGCCTCACCCTCTTTTGCAGCATGAATGGTGCCATAGGAAGGCACTGGACATAGTAAAAGATCCATCGCATCCTGGTCACTGTCTCTTCGAGCTCTTGCCGTCGGGACGGAGATACAGGACGATGAAGACAAGAACAAGCCGTCTTAAGAACAGCTTCTTCTCCAGAGCGATCTCGGCCCTGAATGGGAAGCCCGGACTTTGAAAGTCATCAAATCTCCTTTGCTGTATTTTACTATATTTTTTAATTGGTGTTTTATGTATTTTACTATATTTTTTTAATTAGTGTTTTTATGGAGCAGCCAAGTAATTTCGTTGTCCCCGAAGGGGGCAATGACAATAAAGATATTATTATTATTATTATTATTATTATTATTAATGTCACATGCACAGTGCAATCCTATGGTGTCGAATGAGCTTATTCTTATTAAGTGTATTGGATGGCACCCTTGTAACGAATGCCACTTTTTCCTTTTTTTAAAATACTTTTATTTTGCTTTAAACAAATATATATAAATATAGACAAACAAAATTACAAAGATGATAATAATGAAAAAAGCTAAAAAACAACAAAAAAAATCAAAGTACATGGCATAAAACATAAGAAGAAGGATGAGAAAAAAATGAAAGGGAAAGGGAAAAGGGAAAGGGAAAGGGAAAGGGAAAAAGAAGAATATGAAGAAGAAGAAGAAGAAGAAGAAGAAGAAGAAGAAGAAGAAGAAGAAGATGACTACAGAAAGGCTCATCTACTGTACGCTTCCATCAAGGTCACAACAGATCATTATTCTTATCAATTCTCTCAATCTGCATTCCAATGAATCCCTCATCTTGGTATCAGGGAACATTTCTCTATGAGGTATCATTCTAAACATAACCAGGTCTTTCTTGTTGAACTCTTATCCCCTAGATAATTATTTATACATTCCCATTCTTCTTTCATCATCTTTTTAGGTTTATCTTGTAGTGCATCTGTCAGCTTTGCGAGCTCCAAGTACTCGCACAACGAATGCCATGTTTTGAATGGGCCGCAAGACGGCTGAAGACCACCATATAAAATGGATGCTGTTGAAGAACTATTCATAAATCGTGCTGATCAAAGAGTGAATGGAATGTGCATGTTCTGGCAAAAGTACTGTACCTGCAAGGAAGTGGAAAGACTGGCTGTGCAATGCTAGTTACAAACAATGAGTATCGTACTGTGCCAAAAGTTACAGAAGACCAGGCGCAAAGCATGAGAGTTGTGATATGCCAAGAACATGCTAAGGGTGGAGGACTGCCAAGAACATGTCAAAGGCAATGAGAAATGCCAATATTCAGATGTGCATCAAAAAGGACTATATAAGATCAGGCTTTTTAGGAGGGTTGGTGTGTCGGATGCAGCCAGGATCCCGCTGTCTGCCCACCCGATCCAGAAGAAGAGTGGTGAGTGTATGTGTGATTGTGTGAGTGACTGAGTGCATGTTCCCTTATCTTGTTACGTGTTCTGCTTGTTAATCAATAAAGCAATGTTATGTGGAAATTCCAATATATTGGTTGTCTGACTGCTTACTTGTGTTCTGCCTGAATTGCACTGAATCTCAGATAAAAGAACCTGTTTTATTCTTAACACCCTCCAGGACTTTTACTATGGTGGAGCATAAACTCTGTGCTGTTTAGGAGTTATGGGGATTATTCCAAACTCAGAGTGCACAGAGCATTATTCATTCATATGGACAAAGAAATTGCAGCTGGATGAACTTCCCTCAAAAACGGAGAAATGTTAACAGAATCTGAGATGTTCATTCAAATAAGGCAAGACAAACATTGAATATGATCAAATAATAAATGTGCTGTTTCCTACTTTTGCTCTTCTGTTCCTTAATCCTTTGGGTACTAAACAGTAGGGTAGATGGGAAGCAAAGAGGCGAGGTGATGGACGACTGACATAATCCACATTGCGTATATTGTACTCCAGCCACGGAGCCCTGTCTAGTAAGTCGACTTTTTCGGTTCCATCTCGGTGACCTTCATGAAAAATCAAGCTCAAAATATTTTGGGTCCATATTGTGCCTATAAACGAGAATAAGTTTACTTAATTTCATTCATATGGGGATGCGAATGGCACTGCGGTCTAAACCACTGCGCCTAGGGCTTGCCAATCAGAAGGTCGTGGTTCGAATCCCCGCGATAGGTCCCAGCTCGTTCCCACCTAGCAGTTCAAAAGCACATCAAAGTGCAAGTAGATAAATAGTTACCTCTCCAACAGGAAAGTAACTGGCATTTCTTTGAGCCGCTCTGGTTTGCCAGAAGCGGCTTCTTCTTGCTGAACACATGACCTGGAAGCAGTCTGTGGACAAACGCCGGCTCCCTCGGCCTATATAGCGAGATGAACGCAAAACCCCAGAGTCATCCGAAAGTGGACCTAACGGTCGGGGGTACCTTTACCCTTTACTTTAATTTCATTCATTGTCATGAATGTACTTAGTGCTTTAAAGAGTGAAATAACTGAAAACAACATGACTCTGCATCATGGAGCTTACTATCTGAATTGCAGCAGAGACTGTATTTTTTGAGAATACTAAGGAAAAACCATCTTCCGCAGAAACTGCTGCTTGCCTCTATCACTGTGCCATTGAGAACGTGCTCACTTATGGCTTATGTGTGTGGTACGGAAGCTGTACTAGCCAGGACAGGATGGGGTTGCGCAGGGTTGTGAAGGCAGCAGAGAGCATTGTTGGCTGCCCACTCTCCACCTTAGAGCAGATTTATGCCACAAGGTGCCATAGGAAGGCACTGGACATAGTAAAAGATCCATTGCATCCTGGTCACTGTCTCTTCGAGCTCTTGCCGTCGGGACGGAGATACAGGACGATGAAGACAAGAACGAGCTGTCTTAAGAACAGCTTCTTCTCCAGAGCGATCTCGGCCCTGAATGGGAAGTCCGGACTTTGAAAGTCATCTAATCCCCCTTGCTGTATTATACTGTATTGTTTCATTAGTGTTTTTATGGAGCAGTCTAGTAATTTCGTTGTCCCCGAAGGGGGCAATGACAATAAAGATGTTGTTGTTGTTATTATTATTATTATTATTATTATTATTATTATTATTACACTGAAAAGAAATGAGAGAGAGGAAGGGAATCAACACAGCAAGCAGAGGCAGATTTGTGGACCTGGCTGCATGGGCTGCTAACACTATGATGTCAAATAGAAGGTGAGAGGTGGGGGGCACCAAATTATGGTGTCACACAGACCACCACTGAAATAGGGGCAGCAAAGGGTGAATGAGGAACATTGACCAAGGCTTCCTTTCCATTGTGGATGAGAAATGTGAAGTTCACCTAAGGGTTTCACAGAATTTGAGGATTTGGGAAGACAGAACAATATTTGCTAATAAGGTCCTTTATTGTTCAGAAAGCTACCAAAAACTCTATTCCAGATTCTTCACAGCACATTATACAAATGATAGACAAAGTCCAGGGAATAAAAAAAAGGTTGTCTGATTCTCCAAAGTACTTTCATTCAGCACATTCAAACTATGATTTTTTTATCAATGTATTCCAGAAACAGGAATGTTGACAAATGGCCAGTGAGACAAACATAATAGGCAAAAGGCAGTTGAGGAATCCTTTCTTCATGTCACCCAAGTCCTAAATGCCTATACAATGCAGAACTTCCCCTGTCTCTCCTCTCCCCCTCCCAGTTATTGGGTCCTCCCCACCCCACCAACCCTCCAAGGCAGATTTGGGGAACACTGGGGACAAAAGGGGAGAGAAGAGTGAAGGAAGTTCTGGTGTGGAAGTGGAAGTTATTGCATGGAGGACACAACTGCATTGGATACAGACCCCTGTTATTATTGGCAAAACTGTGGCAGATAAATGCTGAGATAAAGAGTCACAGGATGAAAGTTCTTACGAATAGAATTTTACAACCACCATTTTACCACTACATACAAAATCCTGAAAGTCAGTGAATACAATAAACCCTTAGCAAGCACATTTGAATGTTTTTGATGTGTATTTATGTTGTTTTCCAAACCTCATACAGGTTGACACTGGTGGAAAACTCATTATTTCACCTCTTTTTTTGAAACAAAACAAAACATGGTGCAGTTCACCTTTATGTAACCAGGTAAGTTCCATACTACCCACATTGACCTCAATTTTGCATTTGGTTTTAAACTTGAGTTAGGATAATACACATAATATATGTAGGTATCCGTCAGGGTTGAATTGAAATGATGGTTCAACCTACGAAAATCTACTCTTACCTGATTTTGGATAAGTGACTATAAATACATCACTGTCTCTTATTTCAAAATCCTCCAGGGAATCTAAGTACTCCACTGAAGTTAATTCTGACTGGAAATAAAATCCTTTGTATGTGAAAACGTATTTCTCGTCTGGTTGCATTCCCTGCCTAAGAATAAAGAGAAGAGAAGAGTTTCCTCTATTATGCGACAATGAGAAATCACAAAGAAATAGAGGTGTCATTTTGTCAAATCCTATTCTTTTGAGCAACATAAAGGCCCATCATTTAAAGAACAGAGACTTGACCCATCATTGAGGCAACCAAGCATTCTTTCCCCCCTGCTTTAAATGTTTTTTAACCTTAACAGAACTGAGAAGGTGGGGCGGTTAAGCGCACAGGGATGCATGTTCTGTCATAGAGTAGAAATGCTAGAGCTTCATTGTGAGTCGGGCTCAACAGGCACAAACATTTCTGGTTCAGCACTTGGAACACAGTGCAATAAAGTTCTTACTGTAAAGTCTCAAAAAAATAAAAATAAAAAAATAAAATGGTGCTGCTTTCAACTCAAAGCTGGCTTTGCCCTACACAAGAAGGCTTTTCTCTTTCACCCTGACATAGTTATTTCTCAACTGCATGTGTGCAACATGCAAAATAGCAGCCCTTGGCCTCACTTTATGCTGCCTGGCGTCATAGTTTGGTCAGTGCTGCTATCCTGACACTCATTCTTGTACTCAGGGGAGGTGGGAAGGAACCAAAAAAAGTGATCCCTGGAAATGGTTCCAGGGAAAATGAAAGACGGAATCTGTTGGGAACTCTTGCCCAATTCCTCCTGGGTTCTTGATCAGCTTCAAGAAATTGGGGTGACGTATTTTCCGGGCTTCCTGGGGCCAAACGATAGATGTGCCTGGTGACCACAGGGTGGCAAAGAGAAAGGTATTCTTCACTGCCCATCTGGCTTCCATTGCCAGCTCTGGCTGAAACTGCTGCTGAAATGTGGTGCCCAAGGATGTTCCATGGAGGGAATGCTGCCCTTAGCTTCATCTATGATAATACAGAGAGTTGGCTGGACATACAATGGGCCCTGTTGGGCAGGCGTTCCAGTACTGAGACACCACTGCCAAAATAGCTCTTTCTTTTTTTGTCTCCTCCCTGCGCCAATTTCTCTCCTCCCACGTAGCGTCTGACAAGGAAGGCACTTGCAAGGTTGGGCTCAGTGCATGGTATAAGGAGCCGGGGAATTGTTCTGGGAGAAAGTTCAAGGCTCCGTTGGGTGCTGAGGAAACCAAAGTTGTCGCCAGTTGTCGCCAGGTCTTTTATACCTGTTAGGACATTTCCGGCCGTAATATAGAATATGATGCATGACATCGAGATATACCACCTTGTGTTATTATAGATGAATGGGTGCTTTATAAACATTTAAATAAAAATAAAAGCCATTGCTTAAAAGTGATAAAGAAATAAAGTGCCATGAAGACAGAAAAATCACTTTAATTCTCTATATAAGTCTTGTGTTTCATCGCTAAGAAATGCAACAATCATTTAGTGAAAAACAGTGTCCAAAATAGTAACAAGAAAAATACTCCGTTTGATTTTCCAATATTTAAATTAAGGGTTGTATCGCATGCCAAATGAACAGGGTTCGACTTGCACAATGGAGTTCACATTCAGTCCCCTCAAAATAACTATTAATCTCTGGTAGCACAAATGTTGCATTCTGTGTGACACCATAAAATAATATGAACTGTGACAAGAGTTTCCATGCATCTGATGAAATACCTTATTGCCCCTCAGAACTCTTGCAAGAAAGGGTAGATTTGTCATTCGGTAGTCCTGCTTTTCCTTGGAAAGCTTAATTTACAAGAAAACTTACCTACCTTTTGTTTTTAGAGTCAAAAAGTGTGCAAGAGAGAGGGAGAGACCGATCTCTTCTGTAGCTTGGAGTATTTCAGCTTTTCAAGGCTCACGTTCAGAGCTCTCAAGGAAACTGCTTTATAGAATTCTGTTAACTAATAAGAGTTTGATTAAATCGATGGCTCCTCCTTAGTAAATCATTCCTGGCAAGTTATGCAAGAAAATAACGATAACACAGGTGCATCGAGGCACAAAATGTAAAGAACAACAGGGGAAGAACTTGTTTCTTTACACATGCAACAGCCAATATCAACAGTGGTCTTTGTCCGTTTAACAAATAAATGCAGTATTACATCTGGTCTGCTAGTAGAAAATGGGCTCAAATGGTAAGAGAGACCTGAGATTCACCAATGGATGTCTATTTGTACACACATGCCTGCACTGACTTACACCCCAATAACACCAACTTTAACTCCAAAATTATCCCTTTTTGTTTTAATCCAGAATGAGGCAGCTAGACTGGTGACTGGGAGTAGCCGCCGAGACTATATAACACCGCTCCTGAAAGATCTTAATTGGCTCCCAGTATGTTTCCGAGCACAATTCAAAGTGTTGATGCTGACCTTTAAAGCCCTAAATGGAATCAGTCCTGTATAATTGGAGGACCGTCTCCACCCCCATCGTTCTGCCCGGACACTGAGGTCCAGCACCGAGGGCCTTCTGGCGGTTCCCTCACTGCGAGAAGTGAGGTTACAGGGAACAGACAGAGGGCCTTCTCGGTAGTGGTTCCTGCCCTGTGGAATGCCCTCCCAGCAGATGTCAAGGCAAAAACAACTATTTCACTTTTAAAAGTCAACTGAATGCGGCCCTTTTTAGGGAAGTTTTTAATGTCTGATGCTGTATTATTTTTAATATTCGGTTGGAAGCCACCCAGAGTGGCTGGGGAAACCCAGCCAGATGGGCGGCATATAAATAAATTATTATTATTATTATTATTATTACTACTACTACTATAAAACTTACTAAATAATTACCACTGGTTGTTTTAGAAATCTGTCCAAGAAAAGTAGCAACCTTTTTCATTTGCACACAGCAGATCTGAGATCAAATATGACTCAAGCCCAAGAATAAACTTTCAAATCCAGTATATTTGGCAGCAATAATTCCCACCCTTCAAAGATTTTGAGGGGTTTTCAGAGTCCACATCAAGATGGACAGCTCCCAGTCATTTTAGTCAGAATTCCATGGAAGCTATTTCCCAGTAAACAATGCCACATGCAGAAATGGCTCATTTTGTTTTTGTTTATCATCTAAAGCTAATGTTTTCAGGAATATCTTTGCATAAAAGATACACTTGATGGCCTCCTGTGTTCTCCTTGCTCAACTGTCCAAATTTATCCTGCAAAACACTTTCAATGTCTTGGGCTTGGGCAGCTCCACAACTTTGTCTACCTCCTGTACCTCAGAGCACTTGGAACCCCTGGGATCTTGCACTGCTCAAAATTGGGGTGGCATGCAACAAGATGGCATAAGCAGTCTTTCTACACATAAGATTGTGGGGGTAGGATGCAGAGGGCTTCTTCACTGCTTTGCTGTCAGCTCCAGCCCAGTCTCTCAGAGATGGGCAGTGGGGTCAGGCTGGGACTAGTGATGTGCCCCTCTGAACTCCTGAGACCTTGCCCAGGGCCAAATGTGTTTGATCGCCGCTCTCAGGTCTAGGTTGGACCCTGGGCTAAATTTTCCTAGACCTTCAGGACGTGGCAAAGTGCAGCCTTTTCCCTTGATATTTCCAATGCCTGGGCCCTGTTCCAAGAAAACCTGGGGCCTAAGCTCTCTAAGGAGACAAGCAAGCAAACAGGCATCCCTACAGGTGGGTTGGGTCTGCAAGGATTTTTGCATGTGTTAGCATCTGTGTGTCCTTGGAGATGCAGGCAGCATTGGCAATGGCTCAGCATCCAATTTACTCTAGTCCTCTCCCCTGAAGGAGAAGGCTTCTTGCTGACTGGAAGAGGCACCAAGCTTGTTCCACAGCAGCTGGTGCCTGGCTTGGAATGTCCAGTGTTACAGGGGCAGAACATTTTTCTGCCAACCCGCTTGGTGCCTCTCTGTCCTCTAGACTACTGGCCTTCTCCCTGGGCTCAGACGCTTCATGGGATCCTCATTTCACCACTTGCCTCCGGCTAAGACCTCCCCCAGGTTTATTCAGCTCCACCTTCCTGAGCTCCTCCCATTGATTTTCAGGATCCAACCATTCCCTCTGTCTCCATGGAACTCATGACATCATTTCTTAAGATTTAAAAGTAGCAGTGGGAACTTCTGATCCAGGTTCTATGGCATCCAAAATTTGCTTTAACCCTTTCTCTCTGCTCCATCATCCCGATGGAAATTCCTCCTTTTGAATCTGACCCATGAAGGAGATTGCTATGGGCATCAAACATACACTGTCCATTTCCCCCACTTCTCCCCACATATTCCCCACACACCCTCAAAATTGACTCTGAGGGGGGTCAGGAGAACCCCAAGAACAGTGCAGAAGGAATGAAGGTGAGGAGGAGTTGTGCCAACCAGCAGGCTGGAATGTTTGTCCTGATGGAATGATTGGAAGAGCGTGAAGTTGAATTCCACAAACAACCAATAAATAGATGACATGAGTGAGTAGGATGATTTACATTGCCGTCTGGGCAGAAGCAGAGGTAGTTGCTCTGGCACCCGGGCGCGGGGTGAGCATATCAGGGGGGCGCCGCCCACGGCAAGTGGTGAGCATTTTTGGGGGGGGGCGGCACAGCAATGTGACACCCCCCCTCAGGGATGACACCCAGGGTGGTCTGCACCCCGCTTCCTCCGCCAGTGCATCTGGGACACCAATAGTTGGTTAGTTTGCTTATTTTAGCAATATTTTTTATTAAATTTCAATTACAATAATCCAATGGTAGCCTCATTATAACACTGCCAAATTAAAACACAATTACTAATCCCAATAGATATCCTGGGATTCCTTAACATTCGCACATGGGGTCAGAAATTAGGACATGTTGGAATGTAGAAAGAGAAGAAGTGGCCAGTACAAATGTAATTTTATTGTGGTGTTTTTAAAAAATTAATGCACATATTTGAGCATTAGGAAGCTATTAAGCCTCATGAGAGTATTCTGCTAAATCTTATAAATAGGGCTGGATTAAATGCATACAGTGCACTTTATTTCATCCTTCCAGGCTGAAGGCAGACTCATGATTCCTCATGGATGTCCCAGCAGAACTTGAAGGGCAGCTTTTCCATTCTCTCCTTAAAAACGCTGTCAAACCTTTCACTTTGTGCGACTGTCATCATGTTCTTCCAGTCTCCAACAGTGCCTGGCCCGGGAAGCAGACAGAAAGAAAGTGCATTGTGGTGGTCAAATAAATATCCACAACTCCAGATATATTCCATACCTTGATGCAATTGTCAGGTGAAAATGTCAGGGATTCTGCAAGCAGCACAAAGTCAGTTTGATCTACCATTAACTTACCTTTGTGAAGAAAACCTCCTATTTAAACAAGGAACAAAGTACAGGGAAAGTACATAATAGAACAACTCTAAAATTAGGAAATAACAGAAACTGAGAGTTTCATGAAGGCTGGAAAAATGAAATCACCATTACTTGGTAGCTATCACATATCAGTGTAAATATCAGGTGAATCTGTAGGGGATTCTACAAGCAGCACCAAATCAGTTTTTCTACCATTAACTTACCTTTGCGAAGAAAATGTCCTTTGCTCTGGTCCATGAGATCTGGTGGCATGAACTCATAGTTTGCCCTGGGATCTGCTTTCATTTTATTAAATGTAGCCTGATCCACAACAGCATCCACCTCCTTTTCCGTCAGTCTCTTTCCCAGGAAGTTGCATAATTTCAAGACACAGCTTCTCAGATCCTGAAATGGAACGTGGTTATAATGTCAGGCCACCCATAATAGAGAAACCTGACAGCCTAGAGACTAAAACTCATGGAATAGGCAGGAATACAAGTAGGGGAAATAATTGCCATTGCATCATATTGCACTTTCATTGTTGCTTTTATTCCATGTGCCATGCAGAATGCTTTATATTCTGGAGGCAGCTCTGAGTCCACAAGTAAATAAATGTCCCTGTTGAAGACACAAGGGACGTTCTGTGACAATGTCTCCTCAGCATCAGAGGGCCTGTGAAATGACATATTTTGCTTGGGATAATGACACTTTATTTATAGCCCCATAATCCCTCAGGGGAAATGGTTACAGTGCATTTTTGCAGTCTAGGGTCTGAAAGCTGCACCCAAATCCATGGCCTGCTCGGCTTTGAAAAATCTTTTGGAAAGGAAGCGAGACTAGCAGGGGAAGCAGCAGCTGAGGGCACTTAAATAATCAAATTGCTTCCTTCCTCCATTTTGTAAAGGAGAGTTTTGATGGATGTTTAATATCAGACTGGATAGCATTTTGATAACTTACCTTCTTCATTTCCTCATAGGTAAGAAACAGAATATTGAAGTCATCCTTGTGAGAGTACCAGCCTTCCACATGGTCCAGCCATAAACTTGCAACTACTGATAGGAGAAAACTTGATTTGGCATAAAATGTATATCTGATTATTTTTTAAAAAAAAACATTCAGAGAGAAGCAGTATAAACATATAAACTCCATTAAAACAATTTTAAGGGATCGTTTTAAGAACCAGCAGTGGTACAAACCGTTAAACAGAAGCTGAATTAATACCATCCACCTTCATCAAACACTTTCTCAGAGAAGGAATTTGCAGAAGAGTTCTGCATTTTAAGGCTGCCTGCAGTGCTTCCAGGCAATGCGATGAGAGAGTGATGGGTGGGCTGAGATCAGTCTAGCCTTCCTCCAGCCCTCTTCCTTCCCACGCTGGCAGTTTCCTTATATGGTGTGGCATTTAATACTTGCAACATTTAGAGACACTGTCTGGGTTCCTGACTTAACTTGACACAAATCTCTACACTTGATTAAGGATTAGGGGCTGCACCTTGTAATGATTTGTAGCTGCTGCATCCTAATGCAAACAGCATACAAATCCACCTGATTTCCTTTGAGAGTTGGCCAGATCTATACCCTCCCTTCGGCATCAATGGGCACCAGCCATCAGTGGCTTAAAATGGTGTAGTTGGAGTCTCAGTTGGAGATGCTTTGTGATGCATGGATGTGGAATTTCCTCAGAGTAACATATGGCATCAGACATGGCATTCTGAAAAGGTTCCTTAACACAGTGAGAAATTCTTTAATCTGTTGTCAAAGGGTAAAGATGATGGGGCAAGAGTGATTCATTTTAGAGTAGCAATTCACCTTACCCTTCCCAGCCAAAAACCTCTCCATGAGAATTCCAAAATCTTCTACTTCTTCTGATATGAGTATAGTTTGGGAAAAATGGTAATAGGAAACCAAGACATCCTTTGGGTTTCTGGACACATAAACAACCTGCAGGAATAACAACAAATTCTTTCGATTCCTAAAATAATAAATGGATGGATCTCAGATATCTCTTCTTGTGGATTCTTGGTGCTTCCAAGTTGCTTTACAGCCCTGGCAGCCTCACCCTCTTTTGCAGCATGAATGTCACATGCACAGTGCAATCCTATGGTGTCGAATGAGCTTATTCTTATTAAGTGTATTGGATGGCACCCTTGTAACGAATGCCACTTTTTTCTTTTTTAAAAACACTTTTATTTTGCTTTAAACAAATACATATAAATATAGACAACCAAAATTACAAAGATGATAATAATGAAAAAAGCTAAAAAACAACAAAAAATATCAAAGTACATGGCATAAAACATATGAAGAAGGATGAGAAAAAAAGGAAAGGGAAAGGGAAAAAGAAGAAGATGAAGAAGAAGAAGAAGAAGAAGAAGAAGAAGAAGAAGAAGAAGAAGAAGATGACTACAGAAAGGCTCATCTACTGTACGCTTCCATCAAGGTCACAACAGATCATTATTCTTATCAATTCTCTCGATCTGCATTCCAAGGAATCCCTCATCTTGGTATCAGGGAACATTTCTCTATGAGGTATCATTCTAAACATAACCAGGTCTTTCTTGTTGAACTCTTATCCCCTAGATAATTATACATTCCCATTCTTCTTTCATCATCTTTTTAGGTTTATCTTGTAGTGCATCTGTCAGCTTTGCGAGCTCCAAGTACTCGCACAACGAATGCCATGTTTTGAATGGGCTGCAAGACGGCTGAAGACCACCATATAAAATGGATGCTGTTGAAGAACTATTCATAAATCGTGCTGATCAAAGAGTGAATGGAATGTGCATGTTCTGGCAAAAGTACTGTACCTGCAAGGAAGTGGAAAGACTGGCTGTGCAATGCTAGTTACAAACAATGAGTATCGTACTGTGCCAAAAGTTACAGAAGACAAGGCGCAAACCATGAGAGTTGTGATATGCCAAGAACATGCTAAGGGTGGAGGACTGCCAAGAACATGTCAAAGGCAATGAGAAATGCCAATATTCAGATGTGCATCAAAAAGGACTATATAAGATCAGGCTTTTTAGGAGGGTTGGTGTGTCGGATGCAGCCAGGATCCCGCTGTCTGCCCACCCGATCCAGAAGAAGAGTGGTGAGTGTATGTGTGATTGTGTGAGTGACTGAGTGCATGTCCCCTTGTCTTGTTATGTGTTCTGCTTGTTAATCAATAAAGCAATGTTATGTAGAAATTCCAATATATTGGTTGACTGACTGCTTACTTGTGTTCTGCCTGAAGTGCACTGAATCTCAGATAAAAGAACCTGTTTTATTCTTAACACCCTCCAGGACTTTTACTATGGTGGAGCATAAACTCTGTGCTGTTTAGGAGTTATGGGGATTATTCCAAACTCAGAGTACACAGAGCATTATTCATTCATATGGACAAAGAAATTGCAGCTGGATGAACTTCCCTCAAAAACGGAGAAATTTTAACAGAATCTGAGATGTTCATTCAAAGAAGGCAAGACAAACATTGAATATGATCAAATAATAAATGTGCTGTTTCCTACTTTTGCTCTTCTGTTCCTTAACCCTTTGGGTCCTAAATAGTAGGGTAGATGGGAAGAAAAGAGGCGAGGTGATGGGCGACTGTCGTAATCCACATTGCGTATATTGTACTCCAGCGACGGAGCCCTGTCTAGTAAGTCGACTTTTTCGGTTCCATCTCGGTGACCTTCATGATAAATCAAGCTCAAAATATTTTGGGTCCATATTGTGCCTATAAACGAGAATAAGTTTACTTAATTTCATTCATATGGGGATGCGAGTGGCACTGCGGTCTAAACCACTGCGCCTAGGGCTTGCCAGTCAGAAGGTCGTGGTTCGAATCCCCACGATAGGTCCCAGCTCGTGCCCACCTAGCAGTTCAAAAGCACATCAAAGTACAAGTAGATAAATAGTTACCTCTCCAACAGGAAAGTAACTGGCATTTCTTTGAGCCGCTCTGGTTTGCCAGAAGCGGCTTCGTCTTGCTGGACACATGACCTGGAAGCAGTCTGCGGACAAACGCCGGCTCCCTCGGCCTATATAGCGAGATGAATGCAAAACCCCAGAGTCATCCGAAACTGGACCTAACGGTCGGGGGTACCTTTACCCTTTACTTTAATTTCATTC
Organism: Podarcis tiliguerta; assembly: GCF_965153285.1. Taxonomy (NCBI): domain Eukaryota; kingdom Metazoa; phylum Chordata; class Lepidosauria; order Squamata; family Lacertidae; genus Podarcis; species Podarcis tiliguerta. The sequence goes on along the minus strand of NC_139536.1, from coordinate 67,186,819 downwards.
ATTGTCATGAATGTACTTAGTGCTTTAAAGAGTGAAATAACTGAAAACAACATGACTCTGCATCATGGAGCTTACTATCTGAATTGCAGCAGAGACTGTATTTTTTGAGAATACTAAGGAAAAACCATCTTCCGCAGAAACTGCTGCTTGCCTCTATCACTGTGCCATTGAGAACGTGCTCACTTATGGCTTATGTGTGTGGTACGGAAGCTGTACTAGCCAGGACAGGATGGGGTTGCGCAGGGTTGTTAAGGCAGCAGAGAGCATTGTTGGCTGCCCACTCTCCATCTTAGAGCAGATTTATGCCACAAGGTGCCATAGGAAGGCACTGGACATAGTAAAAGATCCATCACATCCTGGTCACTGTCTCTTCGAGCTCTTGCTGTCGGGACGGAGATACAGGACGATGAAGACAAGAACGAGCCATCTTAAGAACAGCTTCTTCTCCAGAGCGATCTCGGCCCTGAATGGGAAGTCCGGACTTTGAAAGTCATCTAATCTCCCTTGCTGTATTATACTGTATTGTTTAATTAGTGTTTTTATGGAGCAGTCAAGTAATTTCGTTGTCCCCGAAGGGGGCAATGACAATAAAGATATTATTATTATTATTATTATTATTATTATTATTATTATTACACTGAAAAGAAATGAGTGAGAGGCAGGGAATCAACACAGCAAGCAGAGGCAGATTTATGGACCTGGCTGCACGGGTTGCCAACACTATGATGTCAAATAGAAGGTGAGAGGTGGGGGGCACCAAATTTTGGTGTCACACAGACCACCACTGAAATAGGGGCAGCAAAGGGTGAATGAGGAACATTGACCAAGGCTTCCTTTCCATTGTGGATGAGAAATGTGAAGTTCACCTAAAGGTTTCACAGAATTTGAGGATTTGGGAAGACAGAACAATATTTGCTAATAAGGTCCTTTATTGTTCAGAAAGCTACCAAAAACTCTATTCCAGATTCTTCACAGCACATTATACAAATGATAGACAAAGTCCAGGGAATAAAAAAAAGGTTGTCTGATTCTCCAAAGTACTTTGATTCAGCACATTCAAACTATGATTTTTTTATCAATGTATTCCAGAAACAGGAATGTTGACAAATGGCCAGTGAGACAAACATAATAGGCAAAAGGCAGTTGAGGAATCCTTTCTTCATGTCACCCAAGTCCTAAATGCCTATACAATGCAGAACTTCCCCTGTCTCTCCTCTCCCCCTCCCAGTTATTGGGTCTTCCCCACCCCACCAACCCTCCAAGGCAGATTTGGGGAACACTGGGGACACAAGGGGAGAGAAGAGTGAAGGAAGTTCTGGTGTGGAAGTGGAAGTTATTGCATGGAGGACACAACTGCATTGGATACAGACCCCTGTTATTATTGGCAAAATTGTGGCAGATGAATGCTGAAATAAAAAGTCACAGGATGAAAGTTCTTATGAATAGAATTTTACAACCACCATTTTACCACTGCATGCAAAATCCTGAAAGTCAGTGAATACAATAAACCCTTAGCAAGCACATTTGAATGTTTTTGATGTGTATTTATGTTGTTTTCCAAACCTCATACAGGTTGACACTGGTGGAAAACTCATTATTTCATCTCTTTTTTTGAAACAAAACAAAACATGGTGCAGTTCACCTTTATGTAACCAGGTAAGTTCCATACTACCCACATTGACCTCAATTTTGCATTTGGTTTTAAACTTGAGTTAGGATAATACACATAATATATGTAGGTATCCGTCAGGGTTGAATTGAAATGATGGTTCAACCTACGAAAATCTACTCTTACCTGATTTTGGATAAGTGACTATAAATACATCACTGTCTCTTATTTCAAAATCCTCCAGGGAATCTAAGTACTCCACTGAAGTTAATTCTGACTGGAAATAAAATCCTTTGTATGTGAAAACGTATTTCTCGTCTGGTTGCATTCCCTGCCTAAGAATAAAGAGAAGAGAAGAGTTTCCTCTATTATGCGACAATGAGAAATCACAAAGAAATAGAGGTGTCATTTTGTCAAATCCTATTCTTTTGAGCAACATAAAGGCCCATCATTTAAAGAACAGAGACTTGACCCATCATTGAGGCAACCAAGCATTCTTTCCCCCCTGCTTTAAATGTTTTTTAACCTTAACAGAACTGAGAAGGTGGGGCGGTTAAGCGCACAGGGATGCATGTTCTGTCATAGAGTAGAAATGCTAGAGCTTCATTGTGAGTCGGGCTCAACAGGCACAAACATTTCTGGTTCAGCACTTGGAACACAGTGCAATAAAGTTCTTACTGTAAAGTCTCAAAAAAATAAAAATAAAAAAATAAAATGGTGCTGCTTTCAACTCAAAGCTGGCTTTGCCCTACACAAGAAGGCTTTTCTCTTTCACCCTGACATAGTTATTTCTCAACTGCATGTGTGCAACATGCAAAATAGCAGCCCTTGGCCTCACTTTATGCTGCCTGGCGTCATAGTTTGGTCAGTGCTGCTATCCTGACACTCATTCTTGTACTCAGGGGAGGTGGGAAGGAACCAAAAAAAGTGATCCCTGGAAATGGTTCCAGGGAAAATGAAAGACGGAATCTGTTGGGAACTCTTGCCCAATTCCTCCTGGGTTCTTGATCAGCTTCAAGAAATTGGGGTGACGTATTTTCCGGGCTTCCTGGGGCCAAACGATAGATGTGCCTGGTGACCACAGGGTGGCAAAGAGAAAGGTATTCTTCACTGCCCATCTGGCTTCCATTGCCAGCTCTGGCTGAAACTGCTGCTGAAATGTGGTGCCCAAGGATGTTCCATGGAGGGAATGCTGCCCTTAGCTTCATCTATGATAATACAGAGAGTTGGCTGGACATACAATGGGCCCTGTTGGGCAGGCGTTCCAGTACTGAGACACCACTGCCAAAATAGCTCTTTCTTTTTTTGTCTCCTTCCTGCGCCAATTTCTCTCCTCCCACGTAGCGTCTGACAAGGAAGGCACTTGCAAGGTTGGGCTCAGTGCATGGTATAAGGAGCCGGGGAATTGTTATGGGAGAAAGTTCAAGGCTCCGTTGGGTGCTGAGGAAACCAAAGTTGTCGCCAGTTGTCGCCAGGTCTTTTATACCTGTTAGGACATTTCCGGCCGTAATATAGAATATGATGCATGACATCGAGATATACCACCTTGTGTTATTATAGATGAATGGGTGCTTTATAAACATTTAAATAAAAATAAAAGCCATTGCTTAAAAGTGATAAAGAAATAAAGTGCCATGAAGACAGAAAAATCACTTTAATTCTCTATATAAGTCTTGTGTTTCATCGCTAAGAAATGCAACAATCATTTAGTGAAAAACAGTGTCCAAAATAGTAACAAGAAAAATACTCCGTTTGATTTTCCAATATTTAAATTAAGGGTTGTATCGCATGCCAAATGAACAGGGTTCGACTTGCACAATGGAGTTCACATTCAGTCCCCTCAAAATAACTATTAATCTCTGGTAGCACAAATGTTGCATTCTGTGTGACACCATAAAATAATATGAACTGTGACAAGAGTTTCCATGCATCTGATGAAATACCTTATTGCCCCTCAGAACTCTTGCAAGAAAGGGTAGATTTGTCATTCGGTAGTCCTGCTTTTCCTTGGAAAGCTTAATTTACAAGAAAACTTACCTACCTTTTGTTTTTAGAGTCAAAAAGTGTGCAAGAGAGAGGGAGAGACCGATCTCTTCTGTAGCTTGGAGTATTTCAGCTTTTCAAGGCTCACGTTCAGAGCTCTCAAGGAAACTGCTTTATAGAATTCTGTTAACTAATAAGAGTTTGATTAAATCGATGGCTCCTCCTTAGTAAATCATTCCTGGCAAGTTATGCAAGAAAATAACGATAACACAGGTGCATCGAGGCACAAAATGTAAAGAACAACAGGGGAAGAACTTGTTTCTTTACACATGCAACAGCCAATATCAACAGTGGTCTTTGTCCGTTTAACAAATAAATGCAGTATTACATCTGGTCTGCTAGTAGAAAATGGCCTCAAATGGTAAGAGAGACCTGAGATTCACCAATGGATGTCTATTTGTACACACATGCCTGCACTGACTTACACCCCAATAACACCAACTTTAACTCCAAAATTATCCCTTTTTGTTTTAATCCAGAATGAGGCAGCTAGACTGGTGACTGGGAGTAGCCGCCGAGACTATATAACACCGGTCCTGAAAGATCTTAATTGGCTCCCAGTATGTTTCCGAGCACAATTCAAAGTGTTGATGCTGACCTTTAAAGCCCTAAATGGAATCAGTCCTGTATAATTGGAGGACCGTCTCCACCCCCATCGTTCTGCCCGGACACTGAGGTCCAGCACCGAGGGCCTTCTGGCGGTTCCCTCACTGCGAGAAGTGAGGTTACAGGGAACAGACAGAGGGCCTTCTCGGTAGTGGTTCCTGCCCTGTGGAATGCCCTCCCAGCAGATGTCAAGGCAATAAACAACTATTTCACTTTTAAAAGTCAACTGAATGCGGCCCTTTTTAGGGAAGTTTTTAATGTCTGATGCTGTATTATTTTTAATATTCGGTTGGAAGCCACCCAGAGTGGCTGGGGAAACCCAGCCAGATGGGCGGGATATAAATAAATTATTATTATTATTATTATTATTATTATTATTATTATTATTATTACTACTACTACTACTACTATAAAACTTACTAAATAATTACCACTGGTTGTTTTAGAAATCTGTCCAAGAAAAGTAGCAACCTTTTTCATTTGCACACAGCAGATCTGAGATCAAATATGACTCAAGCCCAAGAATAAACTTTCAAATCCAGTATATTTGGCAGCAATAATTCCCACCCTTCAAAGATTTTGAGGGATTTTCAGAGTCCACATCAAGATGGACAGCTCCCAGTCATTTTAGTCAGAATTCCATGGAAGCTATTTCCCAGTAAACAATGCCACATGCAGAAATGGCTCATTTTGTTTTTGTTTATCATCTAAAGCTAATGTTTTCAGGAATATCTTTGCATAAAAGATACACTTGATGGCCTCCTGTGTTCTCCTTGCTCAACTGTCCAAATTTATCCTGCAAAACACTTTCAATGTCTTGGGCTTGGGCAGCTCCACAACTTTGTCTACCTCCTGTACCTCAGAGCACTTGGAACCCCTGGGATCTTGCACTGCTCAAAATTGGGGTGGCATGCAACAAGATGGCATAAGCAGTCTTTCTACACATAAGATTGTGGGGGTAGGATGCAGAGGGCTTCTTCACTGCTTTGCTGTCAGCTCCAGCCCAGTCTCTCAGAGATGGGCAGTGGGGTCAGGCTGGGACTAGTGATGTGCCCCTCTGAGCTCCTGAGACCTTGCCCAGGGCCAAATGTGTTTGATCGCCGCTCTCAGGTCTAGGTTGGACCCTGGGCTAAATTTTCCTAGACCTTCAGGACGTGGCAAAGTGCAGCCTTTTCCCTTGATATTTCCAATGCCTGGGCCCTGTTCCAAGAAAACCTGGGGCCTAAGCTCTCTAAGGAGACAAGCAAGCAAACAGGCATCCCTACAGGTGGGTTGGGTCTGCAAGGATTTTTGCATGTGTTAGCATCTGTGTGTCCTTGGAGATGCAGGCAGCATTGGCAATGGCTCAGCATCCAATTTACTCTAGTCCTCTCCCCTGAAGGAGAAGGCTTCTTGCTGACTGGAAGAGGCACCAAGCTTGTTCCACAGCAGCTGGTGCCTGGCTTGGAATGTCCAATGTTACAGGGGCAGAACATTTTTCTGCCAACCCGCTTGGTGCCTCTCTGTTCTCTAGACTACTGGCCTTCTCCCTGGGCTCAGACGCTTCTTGGGATCCTCATTTCACCACTTGCATCTGGCTAAGACCTCCCCCAGGTTTATTCAGCCCCACCTTCCTGAGCTCCTCCCATTGATTTTCAGGATCCAACCATTCCCTCTGTGATGTCTCCATGGAACTCATGACATCATTTCTTAAGATTTAAAAGTAGCAGTGGGAACTTCTGATCCAGGTTCTATGGCATCCAAAATTTGCTTTAACCCTTTCTCTCTGCTCCATGATCCCGATGGAAATTCCTCCTTTTCAATCTGACCCATGAAGGAGATTGCTATGGGCATCAAACATACACTGTCCATTTCCCCCACTTCTCCCCACATATTCCCCACACACCCTCAAAATTGACTCTGAGGGGGGTCAGGAGAACCCCAAGAACAGTGCAGAAGGAATGAAGGTGAGGAGGGGTTGTGCCAACCAGCAGGCTGGAATGTTTGTCCTGATGGAATGATTGGAAGAGCGTGAAGTTGAATTCCACAAACAACCAATAAATAGATGACATGAGTGAGTGGGATGATTTACATTGCCGTCTGGGCAGAAGCAGAGGTAGTTGCTCTGGCACCCGGGCGCGGGGTGAGCATATCAGGGGGGCGCCGCCCACGGCAAGTGGTGAGCATTTTTGGGGGGGGGCGGCACAGCAATGTGACACCCCCCCTCAGGGATGACACCCAGGGTGGTCTGCACCCCGCTTCCTCCGCCAGTGCATCTGGGACACCAATAGTTGGTTAGTTTGCTTATTTTAGCAATATTTTTTATTAAATTTCAATTACAATAATCCAATGGTAGCCTCATTATAACACTGCCAAATTAAAACACAATTACTAATCCCAATAGATATCCTGGGATTCCTTAACATTCGCACATGGGGTCAGAAATTAGGACATGTTGGAATGTAGAAAGAGAAGAAGTGGCCAGTACAAATGTAATTTTATTGTGGTGTTTTTAAAAAATTAATGCACATATTTGAGCATTAGGAAGCTATTAAGCCTCATGAGAGTATTCTGCTAAATCTTATAAATAGGGCTGGATTAAATGCATACAGTGCACTTTATTTCATCCTTCCAGGCTGAAGGTAGACTCATGATTCCTCATGGATGTCCCAGCAGAACTTGAAGGGCAGCTTTTCCATTCTCTCCTTAAAAACGCTGTCAAACCTTTCACTTTGTGCGACTGTCATCATGTTCTTCCAGTCTCCAACAGTGCCTGGCCCGGGAAGCAGACAGAAAGAAAGTGCATTGTGGTGGTCAAATAAATATCCACAACTCCAGATATATTCCATACCTTGATGCAATTGTCAGGTGAAAATGTCAGGGATTCTGCAAGCAGCACAAAGTCAGTTTGATCTACCATTAACTTACCTTTGTGAAGAAAACCTCCTATTTAAACAAGGAACAAAGTACAGGGAAAGTACATAATAGAACAACTCTAAAATTAGGAAATAACAGAAACTGAGAGTTTCATGAAGGCTGGAAAAATGAAATCACCATTACTTGGTAGCTATCACATATCAGTGTAAATATCAGGTGAATCTGTAGGGGATTCTACAAGCAGCACCAAATCAGTTTTTCTACCATTAACTTACCTTTGCGAAGAAAATGTCCTTTGCTCTGGTCCATGAGATCTGGTGGCATGAACTCATAGTTTGCCCTGGGATCTGCTTTCATTTTATTAAATGTAGCCTGATCCACAACAGCATCCACCTCCTTTTCCGTCAGTCTCTTTCCCAGGAAGTTGCATAATTTCAAGACACAGCTTCTCAGGTCCTGAAATGGAACGTGGTTATAATGTCAGGCCACCCATAATAGAGAAACCTGACAGCCTAGAGACTAAAACTCATGGAATAGGCAGGAATACAAGTAGGGGAAATAATTGCCATTGCATCATATTGCACTTTCATTGTTGCTTTTATTCCATGTGCCATGCAGAATGCTTTATATTCTGGAGGCAGCTCTGAGTCCACAAGTAAATAAATGTCCCTGTTGAAGACACAAGGGACGTTCTGTGACAATGTCTCCTCAGCATCAGAGGGCCTGTGAAATGACATATTTTGCTTGGGATAATGACACTTTATTTATAGCCCCATAATCCCTCAGGGGAAATGGTTACAGTGCATTTTTGCAGTCTAGGGTCTGAAAGCTGCACCCAAATCCATGGCCTGCTCGGCTTTGAAAAATCTTTTGGAAAGGAAGCGAGACTAGCAGGGGAAGCAGCAGCTGAGGGCACTTAAATAATCAAATTGCTTCCTTGTTCCATTTTGTAAAGGAGAGTTTTGATGGATGTTTAATATCAGACTGGATAGCATTTTGATAACTTACCTTCTTCATTTCCTCATAGGTAAGAAACAGAATATTGAAGTCATCCTTGTGAGAGTACCAGCCTTCCACATGGTCCAGCCATAAACTTGCAACTACTGATAGGAGAAAACTTGATTTGGCATAAAATGTATATCTCATTATTTTTTAAAAAAAAACATTCAGAGAGAAGCAGTATAAACATATAAACTCCATTAAAACAATTTTAAGGGATCGTTTTAAGAACCAGCAGTGGTACAAACCGTTAAACAGAAGCTGAATTAATACCATCCACCTTCATCAAACACTTTCTCAGAGAAGGAATTTGCAGAAGAGTTCTGCATTTTAAGGCTGCCTGCAGTGCTTCCAGGCAATGCGATGAGAGAGTGATGGGTGGGCTGAGATCAGTCTAGCCTTCCTCCAGCCCTCTTCCTTCCCACGCTGGCAGTTTCCTTATATGGTGTGGCATTTAATACTTGCAACATTTAGAGACACTGTCTGGGTTCCTGACTTAACTTGACACAAATCTCTACACTTGATTAAGGATTAGGTGCTGCACCTTGTAATGATTTGTAGCTGCTGCATCCTGATGCAAACAGCATACAAATCCACCTGATTTCCTTTGAGAGTTGGCCAGATCTATACCCTCCCTTCGGCATCAATGGGCACCAGCCATCAGTGGCTTAAAATGGTGTAGTTGGAGTCTCAGTTGGAGATGCTTTGTGATGCATGGATGTGGAATTTCCTCAGAGTAACCTATGGCATCAGACATGGCATTCTGAAAAGGTTCCTTAACACAGAGAGAAATTCTTTAATCTGTTGTCAAAGGGTAAAGATGATGGGGCAAGAGTGATTCATTTTAGAGTAGCAATTCATCCTTACCCTTCCCAGCCAAAAACCTCTCCATGAAAATTCCAAAATCTTCTACTTCTTCTAATTTGAGTATAGTTTTGGAAAAATTGTAATAGGAAACCAAGACATCCTTTGGGTTTCTGGACACATAAACAACCTGCAGGAATAACAACAAATTCTTTCGATTCCTAAAATAATAAATGGATGGATCTCAGATATCTCTTCTTGTGGATTCTTGGTGCTTCCAAGTTGCTTTACAGCCCTGGCAGCCTCACCCTCTTTTGCAGCATGAATGTCACATGCACAGTGCAATCCTATGGTGTCGAATGAGCTTATTCTTATTAAGTGTATTGGATGGCACCCTTGTAACGAATGCCACTTTTTTCTTTTTTAAAAACACTTTTATTTTGCTTTAAACAAATATATATAAATATAGACAACCAAAATTACAAAGATGATAATAATGAAAAAAGCTAAAAAACAACAAAAAATATCAAAGTACATGGCATAAAACATAAGAAGAAGGATGAGAAAAAAAGGAAAGGGAAAGGGAAAAGGGAAAGGGAAAAAGAAGAAGATGAAGAAGAAGAAGAAGAAGAAGAAGAAGAAGACGACGACTACAGAAAGGCTCATCTACTGTACGCTTCCATCAAGGTCACAACAGATCATTATTCTTATCAATTCCCTCGATCTGCATTCCAAGGAATCCCTCATCTTGGTATCAGGGAACATTTCTCTATGAGGTATCATTCTAAACATAACAGGTCTTTCTTGTTGAACCCTTATCCCCTAGATAATTATTTATACATCCCCATTCTTCTTTCATCATCTTTTTAGGTTTATCTCGTAGTGCATCTGTCAGCTTTGCGAGCTCCAAGTACTCGCACAACGAATGCCATGTTTTGAATGGGCCAGAAGACGGCTGAAGACCACCATATAAAATGGATGCTGTTGAAGAACTATTCATAAATCGTGCTGATCAAAGAGTGAATGGAATGTGCATGTTCTGGCAAAAGTACTGTACCTGCAAGGAAGTGGAAAGACTGGCTGTGCAATGCTAGTTACAAACAATGAGTATCGTACTGTGCCAAAAGTTACAGAAGATAAGGCGCAAAGCATGAGAGTTGTGATATGCCAAGAACATGCTAAGGGTGGAGGACTGCCAAGAACATGTCAAAGGCAATGAGAAATGCCAATATTCAGATGTGCATCAAAAAGGACTATATAAGATCAGGCTTTTTAGGAGGGTTGGTGTGTCGGATGCAGCCAGGATCCCGCTGTCTGCCCACCCGATCCAGAAGAAGAGTGGTGAGTGTATGTGTGATTGTGTGAGTGACTGAGTGCATGTCCCCTTGTCTTGTTATGTGTTCTGCTTGTTAATCAATAAAGCAATGTTATGTAGAAATTCCAATATATTGGTTGACTGACTGCTTACTTGTGTTCTGCCTGAAGTGCACTGAATCTCAGATAAAAGAACCTGTTTTATTCTTAACACCCTCCAGGACTTTTACTATGGTGGAGCATAAACTCTGTGCTGTTTAGGAGTTATGGGGATTATTCCAAACTCAGAGTACACAGAGCATTATTCATTCATATGGACAAAGAAATTGCAGCTGGATGAACTTCCCTCAAAAACGGAGAAATTTTAACAGAATCTGAGATGTTCATTCAAAGAAGGCAAGACAAACATTGAATATGATCAAATAATAAATGTGCTGTTTCCTACTTTTGCTCTTCTGTTCCTTAACCCTTTGGGTCCTAAATAGTAGGGTAGATGGGAAGAAAAGAGGCGAGGTGATGGGCGACTGTCGTAATCCACATTGCGTATATTGTACTCCAACCACGGAGCCCTGTCTAGTAAGTCGACTTTTTCGGTTCCATCTCGGTGACCTTCATGATAAATCAAGCTCAAAATATTTTGGGTCCATATTGTGCCTATAAACGAGAATAAGTTTACTTAATTTCATTCATATGGGGATGCGAGTGGCACTGCGGTCTAAACCACTGCGCCTAGGGCTTGCCAATCAGAAGGTCGTGGTTTGAATCCCCACGATAGGTCCCAGCTCGTGCCCACCTAGCAGTTCAAAAGCACATCAAAGTACAAGTAGATAAATAGTTACCTCTCCAACAGGAAAGTAACTGGCATTTCTTTGAGCCGCTCTGGTTTGCCAGAAGCGGCTTCGTCTTGCTGGACACATGACCTGGAAGCAGTCTGCGGACAAACGCCGGCTCCCTCGGCCTATATAGCGAGATGAATGCAAAACCCCAGAGTCATCCGAAACTGGACCTAACGGTCGGGGGTACCTTTACCCTTTACTTTAATTTCATTCATTGTCATGAATGTACTTAGTGCTTTAAAGAGTGAAATAACTGAAAACAACATGACTCTGCATCATGGAGCTTACTATCTGAATTGCAGCAGAGACTGTATTTTTTGAGAATACTAAGGAAAAACCATCTTCCGCAGAAACTGCTGCTTGCCTCTATCACTGTGCCATTGAGAACGTGCTCACTTATGGCTTATGTGTGTGGTATGGAAGCTGTACTAGCCAGGACAGGATGGGGTTGCGCAGCGTTGTTAAGGCAGCAGAGAGCATTGTTGGCTGCCCACTCTCCATCTTAGAGCAGATTTATGCCACAAGGTGCCATAGGAAGGCACTGGACATAGTAAAAGATCCATTGCATCCTGGTCACTGTCTCTTCGAGCTCTTGCTGTCGGGACGGAGATACAGGACGATGAAGACAAGAACGAGCCGTCTTAAGAACAGCTTCTTCTCCAGAGCGATCTCGGCCCTGAATGGGAAGTCCGGACTTTGAAAGTCATCTAATCCCCCTTGCTGTATTATACTGTATTGTTTCATTAGTGTTTTTATGGAGCAGTCAAGTAATTTTGTTGTCCCCGAAGGGGGCAATGACAATAGAGATATTATTATTATTATTATTATTATTACACTGAAAAGAAATGAGTGAGAGGAAGGGAATCAACACAGCAAGCAGAGGCAGATTTGTGGACCTGGCTGCACGGGTTGCCAACACTATGATGTCAAATAGAAGGTGAGAGGTGGGGGGCACCAAATTTTGGTGTCACACAGACCACCACTGAAATAGGGGCAGCAAAGGGTGAATGAGGAACATTGACCAAGGCTTCCTTTCCATTGTGGATGAGAAATGTGAAGTTCACCTAAAGGTTTCACAGAATTTGAGGATTTGGGAAGACAGAACAATATTTGCTAATAAGGTCCTTTATTGTTCAGAAAGCTACCAAAAACTCTATTCCAGATTCTTCACAGCACATTATACAAATGATAGACAAAGTCCAGGGAATAAAAAAAAGGTTGTCTGATTCTCCAAAGTACTTTGATTCAGCACATTCAAACCATGATTTTTTTATCAATGTATTCCAGAAACAGGAATGTTGACAAATGGCCAGTGAGACAAACATAATAGGCAAAAGGCAGTTGAGGAATCCTTTCTTCATGTCACCCAAGTCCTAAATGCCTATACAATGCAGAACTTCCCCTGTCTCTCCTCTCCCCCTCCCAGTTATTGTGTCCTCCCCACCCCACCAATCCTCCAAGGCAGATTTGGGGAACACTGGGGACACAAGGGGAGAGAAGAGTGAAGGAAGTTCTGGTGTGGAAGTGGAAGTTATTGCATGGAGGACACAACTGCATTGGAGACGGACCCCTGTTATTATTGGCAAAATTGTGGCAGATGAATGCTGAAATAAAAAGTCACAGGATGAAAGTTCTTATGAATAGAATTTTACAACCACCATTTTACCACTGCATGCAAAATCCTGAAAGTCAGTGAATACAATAAACCCTTAGCAAGCACATTTGAATGTTTTTGATGTGTATTTATGTTGTTTTCCAAACCTCATACAGGTTGACACTGGTGGAAAACTCATTATTTCATCTCGTTTTTTGAAACAAAACAAAACATGGTGCAGTTCACCTTTATGTAACCAGGTAAGTTCCATACTACCCACATTGACCTCAATTTTGCATTTGGTTTTAAACTTGAGTTAGGATAATACACATAATATGTAGATATATGTGGGTATCCGTCAGGGTTGAATTGAAATGATGGTTCAACCTACGAAAATCTACTCTTACCTGATTTTGGATAAGTGACTATAAATACATCACTGTCTCTTATTTCAAAATCCTCCAGGGAATCTAAGTACTCCACTGAAGTTAATTCTGACTGGAAATAAAATCCTTTGTATGTGAAAACGTATTTCTCGTCTGGTTGCATTCCCTGCCTAAGAATAAAGAGAAGAGAAGAGTTTCCTCTATTATGCGACAATGAGAAATCACAAAGAAATAGAGGTGTCATTTTGTCAAATCTTATTCTTTTGAGCAACATAAAGGTCCATCATTTAAAGAACAGAGACTTGACCCATCATTGAGGCAACCAAGCATTCTTTCCCCCCTGCTTTAAATGTTTTTTAACCTTAACAGAACTGAGAAGGTGGGGCGGTTAAGCGCACAGGGATGCATGTTCTGTCATAGAGTAGAAATGCTAGAGCTTCATTGTGAGTCGGGCTCAACAGGGACAAACATTGATGGTTCAGCACTTGGAACACAGTGCAATAAAGTTCTTACTGTAAAGTCTCAAAAAAATAAAAATAAAAAAATAAAATGGTGCTGCTTTCAACTCAAAGCTGGCTTTGCCCTACACAAGAAGGCTTTTCTCTTTCACCCTGACATAGTGATTTCTCAACTGCATGTGTGCAACATGCAAAATAGCAGCCCTTGGCCTCACTTTATGCTGCCTGGCGTCATAGTTTGGTCAGTGCTGCTATCCTGACACTCATTCTTGTACTCAGGGGAGGTGGGAAGGAACCAAAAAAAGTGATCCCTGGAAATGGTTCCAGGGAAAATGAAAGACGGAATCTGTTGGGAACTCTTGCCAATTCCTCCTGGGTTCTTGATCAGCTTCAAGAAATTGGGGTGACATATTTTCCGGGCTTCCTGGGGCCAAACGATAGATGTGCCTGGTGACCACAGGGTGGCAAAGAGAAAGGTATTCTTCACTGCCCATCTGGCTTCCATTGTCAGCTCTGGCTGAAACTGCTGCTGAAATGTGGTGCCCAAGGACGTTCCATGGAGGGAATGCTGCCCTTAGCTTCATCTATGATAATACAGAGAGTTGGCTGGACATACAATGGGCCCTGTTGGGCAGGCGTTCCAGTACTGAGACACCACTGCCAAAATAGCTCTTTCTTTTTTTGTCTCCTCCCTGCGCCAATTTCTCTCCTCCCACGTAGCGTCTGACAAGGAAGGCACTTGCAAGGTTGGGCTCAGTGCATGGTATAAGGAGCCGGGGAATTGTTATGGGAGAAAGTTCAAGGCTCCGTTGGGTGCTGAGGAAACCAAAGTTGTCGCCAGTTGTCGCCAGGTCTTTTATACCTGTTAGGACATTTCCGGCCGTAATATAGAATATGATGCATGACATCGAGATATACCACCTTGTGTTATTATAGATGAATGGGTGCTTTATAAACATTTAAATAAAAATAAAAGCCATTGCTTAAAAGTGATAAAGAAATAAAGTGCCATGAAGACAGAAAAATCACTTTAATTCTCTATATAAGTCTTGTGTTTCATCGCTAAGAAATGCAACAATCATTTAGTGAAAAACAGTGTCCAAAATAGTAACAAGAAAAATACTCCGTTTGATTTTCCAATATTTAAATTAAGGGTTGTATCGCATGCCAAATGAACAGGGTTCGACTTGCACAATGGAGTTCACATTCAGTCCCCTCAAAATAACTATTAATCTCTGGTAGCACAAATGTTGCATTCTGTGTGACACCAGGGAAGAATATGAACTGTGACAAGAGTTTTCATGCATCTGATGAAATACCTTGTTGCCCCTCAGAACTCTTGCAAGAAAGAGTAGATTATTTGTTTGTCATTCGGTAGTCCTGCTTTTCCTTGGAAAGTTTAATTTACAAGAAAATTTACCTACCTTCTGTTTTTAGAGTCAAAAAGTGTGCAAGAGAGAGGGAGAGACCGATCTCTTCTGTAGCTTGGAGTATTTCAGCTTTTCAAGGCTCACGTTCAGAGCTCTCAAGGAAACTGCTTTATAGAATTCTGTTAACTAATAAGAGTTTGATTAAATCGATGGCTCCTCCTTAGTAAATCATTCCTGGCAAGTTATGCAAGAAAATAACGATAACACAGGTGCATCGAGGCACAAAATGTAAAGAACAACAGGGGAAGAACTTGTTTCTTTACACATGCAACAGCCAATATCAACAGTGGTCTTTGTCCGTTTAACAAATAAATGCAGTATTACATCTGGTCTGCTAGTAGAAAATGGGCTCAAATGGTAAGAGATACCTGAGATTCACCAATGGATGTCTATTTGTACACACATGCCTGCACTGACTTACACCCCAATAACACCAACTTTAACTCCAAAATTATCCCTTTTTGTTTTAATCCAGAATGAGGCAGCTAGACTGGTGACTGGGAGTAGCCGCCGAGACTATATAACACCGGTCCTGAAAGATCTTAATTGGCTCCCAGTATGTTTCCGAGCACAATTCAAAGTGTTGATGCTGACCTTTAAAGCCCTAAATGGAATCAGTCCTGTATAATTGGAGGACCGTCTCCACCCCCATCGTTCTGCCCGGACACTGAGGTCCAGCACCGAGGGCCTTCTGGCGGTTCCCTCACTGCGAGAAGTGAGGTTACAGGGAACAGACAGAGGGCCTTCTCGGTAGTGGTTCCTGCCCTGTGGAATGCCCTCCCAGCAGATGTCAAGGCAAAAACAACTATTTCACTTTTAAAAGTCAACTGAATGCGGCCCTTTTTAGGGAAGTTTTTAATGTCTGATGCTGTATTATTTTTAATATTCGTTTGGAAGCTGCCCAGAGTGGCTGGGGAAACCCAGCCAGATGGGCGGGATATAAATAAATTATTATTATTATTATTATTATTATTATTACTATAAAACTTACTAAATAATTAGCACTGGTTGTTTTAGAAATCTGTCCAAGAAAAGTAGCAACCTTTTTCATTTGCACACAGCATATCTGAGATCAAATATGACTCAAGCCCAAGAATAAACTTTCAAATCCAATATATTGGCAGCAATAATTCCCACCCTTCAAAGATTTTGAGGGATTTTCAGAGTCCACATCAAGATGGACAGCTCCCACTCATTTTAGTCAGAATTCCATGAAAGCTATGTCCCAGTACACAATGCCACATGCAGAAATGGCTCATTTTGTTTTTGTTTATCATCTAAAGCTAATGTTTTCAGGAATACCTTTGCATTGAAAATGCACTTGCTGGCTTCCTATGTTCTCCTTGCTAAGCTGTCCAAATTTATCCTGCAAACTGCTTTCAATGTCTTGGGCTTGGGCAGCTCCACAATTTTGTCTACCTCCCATACCTCAGATTTCCCCCCACAAAATCACAGGGTGGTTTTTTTATACAACACCCCTGAGGTTCTGAAAGCGCTGGGCTCTGCTAGGGGCGCCATGGAAGATGGCCGACAATACCATCTCTCCAGCTCACACGAGGTAATTAAGGGGCTGAGATGGGAGTCATCAGCCTCCCAGGTTTCTTCCCGGTGGAAGGGAAGATGCAGTCTCATCTGCAGCTGCCCACAAACCATCCCCGAATTCGAAAAGAAGGAGGGGGTGGGGGTACTGGATGGAAAGCCCTCAAGTGACCTCGGGTCTCCTGGACACTGTCTCCATGAGCGCTCCAAGTTCCATTTCTTAAGCTAAAAGATTGGATAAGATTTATGGACATGCTTCGAGCGAAGAAAGGGTATTTTATCTGCTAATTAAGCCAGACACTGAGATGCTAAGAGTGACGGATAGGAAGAAAGATAACATCAAAGAACAACAGCTAAGCCGGTATGTTGAAACGGAAAGGAAAGGAGGGGGGGATAAAACTTTTTGTTTTCTTACTACGATACTACCTAACAACGCCCCCCCCCCCCGAAGAACCGTCTTTTACTACTTATAGCAAGTGAGATTGGAAAACATAAACTGTGTGGAAATAATAATATTAAGTAAAGCCTTTGTTTTTTGAAATATTTGGAAGATAAAAGACTTTCTTGTGACGCACAACTTAATCGGGATCCGCCATTACGAGACAGACTGCGCTGCAGAGATTAATAGTCATAGGGGGAGGCGAGCTCTTACTTTGTTATTATATCTGCGTCTCAAGTTCGATTTGGCAAATCTTCCCTGGAAAGACTAATGTTTGCTGCAACCTGTCTGAGAAAATTAATGAGCAAACGCCTAGATTCTATTTCATCAGAACTGAGATAAGATGGCGTATGCCACCCGAGAAGGACTTTTGGATGGATTCGGCATAAATACTGGCACATGAGGACATATTGCAAATAAAAGACTTACCAGCTGCAAAAAAAAGGGGTGGAAAGTCATACAAAGTTCACACAGATGTATAATATTGATCATTTCAGCTCGCCTGTGGAAACAACTCAAAGGCTATGAAAGAAGAAGGATAATAACAAGAAGATTTAAAGAAGGGACTAGTGGACACTCAAAGAAGTAGAAATATGAGATGATTGGACCCTACTGAACTTGAAGCATGGGAACCCCCAACAAAAAAATTATAATTTGGCAAAATATTTGGACTTTATGATATATATTTGTATAATTTGGAATATTTAATGTGATTTGATTGGATTGTTAAAATGGAAAACTTAATAAAAAATGTTTTTAAAAAGAGAGATTGTGAAAGCGCAGTTTATTTTATGGTTGCAGGGTTTTTTATTTGAAATGATGGCAAATCTCAGCTGTGTTTACTGGTAAATGATACTGACTTCATATGTTGGAGTGATAGATGTTTCAAAGCCCATACAAACATTCCTGGCCGATAGATATTGGTTTCCTGATGTCCTTTATCCATCAGCTTTAGTTGCCAGGCAGACTAAATAATACTCCAGAGCAGGCATGGGGAGTAATCTGATTAATGCTTTAATGCAAGTCCACCTAATTTCAACTTCCTGAAACGGTATGTGAACAGAAACACAGCTGCAGTTCATCCATAAAAATTAACACATCTTCAGATTACGTGATACACCTTTCCAACCAAATAATGTGTGTATTTTACGGTAAAGTGTTTATGATATTATGCCGATAATAGAATGTATATTTTACCGAAAAAACCGTGCAAAATTTAGTATATTAACAAAAATATTGTGTGTATATATTAATATTTGTATTAAGCATTATTTGTATATCAACAGAAATGTACACTAAAATGCAGACAATTTTTCATGATTTTTTTCTCTTCTTCTGCACAAACTGGTACAGAAATATGGTGAACCAAAAAGAACACTGGAAATGTGAGAAACTAAGCGGAAACCCAAACAGATAAGATTCACTCATCCACACTCTTAAACATAGAAGAGGCAGAGGCAGTTTTTATATTTGAAAGCGGAGATAGATCCTCCCACGTCTACTGCAGGGAAATTACTTCTTGCCTGATCACGAATGATCACGAATTCATATTGATTTTGTAGGACCATTACAAGGAAATTACTTCTTGCCTGTTTTTCTTCCACTCAGATGCCTTCAAATAATCACAAACATCTGTTCCAACAATCACAGCTCTCAACCAATTATTTGCAACGCATAGATTGACAGATACTACAACATATGCACCCCTGTTCTAGAGAAGGATCTGAGCAAGCAAATCTGTTCAGAATACTGCTTGCTTGGTTCCAACACAGCTTTAGATGGACTGCAGCAAATCTCTCAAAATTTGGACAATTGGTACACACATGCAAGACAGAGAAAAACTTTGTATAAATATTCTCAAGCTGGAATCAGACTCAGTTCACCATTGATGTTCCAGCAGAAACCTGTAGAGGAGCCTTTCCATCTGCTTCTGAAAAACACTCTCAAAGCTTTCAAATTTTTGCAATGGCCACCATGTTTTCCCAGTCTCCAAGAGTGCCTGGCAAATAGATAGTTGTAACGCCAGTTTGTCACAAAATGCCATCCCTAGTTGCTGCACAGAATCTGGCACCTTTATTGGGAGGTTCCAAGATCAACATGCACCTTCTTTTAGTGTAATGTCTCCCAAACATGGAATAGTCACATACCCTTTTTGAGAGAAAGAGCACTTGAAACCCAGGGAATCTTGCACTGCTCAAAATTGGGGTGGCATGCAGCAAGATGGCATAAGAAGTCTTTCTTGACATAGATTGTGGGGGTAGGATGCAGAGGGCTTCTTCACTGCTTTGCTGTCAGCTCCAGCCCAGTTTCTTAGAGATGGGCAGTGGGGTCAGGCTGGGACTAGTGATGTGCCCCTCTGAGCTCCTGAGCCCAGGGCCTGATGTGTTTGATTGCTGCTCTCAGGTCTATGTTTTCCTAGACCTTCAGGACGTGGCAAAGTGCAGCCTTTTCCCTTCATATGTCCAATGCCTGGGCCCTGTTCCAAGAATACCTGGGCACTAAGCTCTCTAAGGAGACAAGCAAGCAAACAAGCATCCCTTCAAGTGGGTTGGGTCTGCAAGGATTTTTGCATGTGTTAGCATCTGTGTGTCCTTGGAGATGCAGGCAGCATTGGCAATGGCTCAGCAACCAATTTACTCTACTCCTCTCTCCTGAAGGAAAAGGCTCCTTGCTGACTAGAAGAGTGTCAGGGAACTGCCATCAGTGCCGGAGGAAGAGAGCAAAAGCCAGAGGGATTCCAGAGAGCGTCCAGGGATCAGGAGAAGCAGTCCATATTCTGGGGAAGAGAATCAGCGTAGCACCAGTGGAGAAGGGGGGCAGATGGGGGAAGTGGCGAGGCGGTCCCATGACTCCTTGCCTGGGACCAGCGGGGAGAGTAGGGGTCCTCCGTTGCCCACGCCCTCCTTGCGCAGAAGGCTTTCGCACAGAGAGGGTAGGTGGAGACTAGGCGTCAAAGAGCTTCTTTGCTGGAAGAAGTTTAAGAAACGCCCACTCACGGCTTCTGCCAGCGACTGAGTCAGCCACGGGTGAGTGGCGTCCGGACAGATAAAGTTTACTTTGGCAGCCCAGCCAGGTGTTTGCACCCAGCCAGGGAGATAGTTGCCTGCTTGCGCACGAGCAACCCCTTAGAAACCATTACAAAGAGGCATCAAGGTTGTTCCACAGCAGGCTTGTTCTCTAGACTACTGGCCTTCTCCCTGGGCGAGCAGTTAGCATCTGGGGGGGGGCACACAGTAATGTGACCCCCCTCAGGGATGACACCCGGGGTGGTCTGCACCCCACTTCCTGTACCAGTGCATCTGGGACACCAATAGTTGGTTAGTTTCCTTATTTTAGCAATATTTTTTATTAAATTTCAATTACAATAATCCAATGGTAGCCTCATTATAACATTGCCAAATTAAAACACAATTACTAATCCCAATAGATATCTTGGTATTCCTTAACTTTTGCACATGGGGTCAGAAATTAGGACATGTTGGAATGTAGAAAGAGAAAAAGTGGACAGTACAAATGTAATTTTATTGTGTATTTTTTAAAAAAATTATTGCTCATATTCGAACATTAGGAAGCTATTAACCCATCCATATGAAAGTTTTTGGGTTGTTTTTTTTACTAACTCTTACAAAATACGGCTGGATTAAATGCATACAGTGTACTTTATTTCATCCTTCCAAGCTGAAGGCAGACTCATGATTCCTCATTGATGTCCCAGCAGAACTTGAAGGGCAGCTTTTCCATTCTCTTCTTAAAAACACTGTCAAACCTTTCACTTTGTGCGACTGTCATCATGTTCTTCCAGTCTCCAACAGTGCCTGGCCCAGGAAGCAGAGAGAAAGAAAGGGCATTGTGGTGGTCAAATAAATATCCATAACTCCAGATATATTCCATCCCTAGCTGGGTATATGTCCCTCAGTGTGAAAAAATTTCCACACTCTAGATAGGAAAGACAACTATGCCACCCTTAAATATACATATTTAGAAGAAGGAAAAAAGAACAGGGGAAGTACATAATAGAACAACTCTAAAATTAGGAAACACCAGAAACTGAGAGTTTCATGAAGACTGGGAAAATGAAATCACCATCTCTTGGTGCCTATCAAAGGTTTGAGATTTTGCAAGCACCGCCAATTCAGTTCGACTGCCACTGACTTACCTTTGCGAAGAAAAGGTCCTTTGCTGTGGTCCAGGATATCCAGTGGCATGAACTCATAGTTTGCCCTGGGATCTGCTTTCATTTTATTAAATGTAGCCTGATCCACAACAGCATCCACCTCCTTTTCTGTCAGTCTCTTTCCCAGGAAGTTGCATAGTTTCAATACAGAGCTTTTTAGATCCTGAAATGGAACGTGATTTTAATGCCAGGCCATCCACAATAGAGAAACCTGACAGCCTAGCGACTAAAACTCATGGAATAGGCAGGATAGCAAGCAAGGAAAACAAGCAGCCTGCATGTTTCTTTGCCTAGTTTGTAATAATTGCCATTGCATTATATATTATAATATTATATTATATTATATTATATTATATTATATTATACTCTCATTGTTGCTTTTATTCCATGAGCCATGCAGAATGCATTATATTATGGGGCAGCTCTTTCAATTAAGCCCACAAGTAAATAAATAAATGCCCCTGTTGAAGACACAAGGGAGGTTCTGCTACATCTCTCCTCAGCATCAGAGGGCCTGTGAAAGGACATATCTTGCTTGGGATCACGACACTTTATTTATAGTGTGGGGAAATAGTTACAGAACAATATTCACAGTGTAGGGTCTGAAAAGGTGCTCCTGATTCCATGGCCCACTAATCTTTTAAAAAAAAACTTTAGAAAGGAAATGAAATTAGCAAGGGGGTACTTGAACGATCATATTGCTTCCTTCCTCCATTTTGTAAAGGGGAGTTTTGATGGATGCTTAATATCAGACTGCATAGCATTTTGATAACTTACCTTCTTCATTTCTTCATAGGTAAGAAACAGAATATTGAAGTCATCCTTGTGAGAGTACCAGCCTTCCACATGGTCCAACCATGAACTTGCAAGTACTGATGAGAAAGAAGTTGATTTGGCAGAAATGTAGATCAGGTGATTATTATTTTTTGAAAAACATTCAGAGAGAAGAAGTACAAACGTATAAACACCATCAAAACAATTTAAAGGAATCATATTAAGAACCAGCAGTGGTACAAACCATTAAACAGAAGCTGAATTAATACCACCCAACCTCACCAAACACTTTCTCAGAGAGAGAATTTGCCGAAGAGTTCTGCATTTTAAGGCTCCCTGCAGCGCTTCCCATGCCAGTGTGATGGGAGAGTGATGGGTGGGCTGAGATCAGTCTAGCCTTCCTCCAGCCCCCTTTCTTCCCACTCTGGCAGTTTCCTTATATGGTGTGGCAGTTAATACTTGCAACATTTAAGAGACCATGTCAGGGTTTCTTAGTTATTACTTGACACAAATCTCTACACTTGACTAAGGATTAGGGGCTGCACCTTGTAATGATTTGTAGCTGCTGCATCCTGATGCAAAGAGAATATAAATCCGCCTGATTTCCTTTGGGCGTTGGCTAGATCTATTCCCTACCTTCTGCATCAATGGACACTAGTCATCAGTGGCATAAAGTGGTGTAGTTGGAGTCTGAGTTGAAGACTCTTTGGATGTGGAATTTCCTCAGAGTAACCTATAGCATCAGACATGGCATTCTGAAAAGGTTCCTTATCACAAAGAGAATTTCCTTTAATCTGTTGTCAAAGGAGGATAAAGATGAAGGGACAAGAGTGATTCATTTTAGAATAGCAAATCTTCCTTACCTTTTCCAGCCAAAAACCTCTCCATGAAAATTCCAAAATCTTCTACCTCTTCAAATTTGACTGCCATTTTGGAAAAATGGTAAAAGGAAACCATGACATCCTTTGGGTTTCTGGCCACATAAACAACCTGCAGGAATAACAACAAATTCCATTCTATTGCTGATCTTATTGTTTCTACTGTCTCTTCTGTTTTGCTTCTGTAGTTATTTCTGTGGCTCTGAAATGTGTCTGGACCCAAGTTGTTGAAGAAGGATATATATGCCTAAAATAATAAATGGATGGATCTCAGATATCTCTTCTTGTGGATTCTTGGTGCTTCCCAGTTGCATTATATCCCTGGCAGCCTCCTACTCTTTTGGAACATGCATGTCACACGCACAGAGCAATCCTATGGTGTTGAATGAACTTATTCTTATTATGTGTGTTGGATGGCATCCTCCAAGACTTTTACTAAGATGGAGCATAAAATCTTTGCTGTTTAGGAGTCATGGGAATTATTCTAAGCTCCGGGTGCACAGAGCATTATTCATTCATATGGAGAAAGGAATTGCAGCTGGATGAACTGCCTTCAAAAATGGAGAAATGTTAACAGAAACTGAGGTGATCATTTAAATAAGCAAGACAAACGTTTAATTTTATCAAATAATAAATGTGCTGTTTCCTACTTTTGCTCTTCTGTTCCTTAATCCTTTGGGTACTAAATAGTAGGGTAGATGGGAAGCAAAGAGGCGAGGTGATGGGCGACTGTTGTAATCCACATTGCGTATATTGTACTCCAGCCACGGAGCCCTGTCTAGTAGGTCGACTTTTTCGGTTCCATCTCGGTGACCTTCATGATAAATCAAGCTCAAAATATTTTGGGTCCATATTGTGCCTATAAACGAGAATAAGCCTATTTCATTCTTTCATTGTCATGAATGTACTTAGTACTTTGCACAGTGAAATAACTGAGAACAACATGTCTCAGCATCGATGAGCTTACTGTTGAATTGCAACACTGTTAAAGAAAAGAAATGGGGGAGAGGAAGGAAGTCATGGGAAACACAGCAAGCAGGAAAGTAACCGGCATTTCTTTGAGCCGCTCTGGTTTGCCAGAAGCGGCTTCGTCTTGCTGGACATATGACCCGGAAGCTGTCTGCGGACAAACGCCGGCTCCCTCGGCTTATAGAGCGAGATGAGCGCAAAACCCCAGAGTCATCCACGACTGGACCTAACGGTCAGGGGTACCTTTACCCTTTACTTTAATTTCATTCATTGTCATGAATGTACTTAGTGCTTTAAAGAGTGAAATAACTGAAAACAACATGACTCTGCATCATGGAGCTTACTATCTGAATTGCAACACTGAAAAGAAATGAGAGAGAGGAAGGGAATCAACACAGCAAGCAGAGGCAGATTCAGGGATCTGGCTGCACAGGTTGCCACCACTATGATATAAAATAGAAAGTGGGAGGTGGGGGGCACTAAAGTTTGGTGTCACACAGACCACCACTGCAATAAGGGCAGCAATGGGTGATTGAGGAAGATTGACCAAGGCTTCCTTTCCATTTTGGATGAGAAAGGCGAAGTTCAGCTAGAGGCTTCATAGAATTTGAGGATTTGGGAAGATAGAACAAAACTGGCAAATAAGTTCCCTTAATTTTCAGAAAGCTACCAAAAGCTCTATTCCAGATTCTTCGCAGCACATTATACAAATGATTGTCAAAGTCCAGGGAATAATAAAAAAAAAGGTTGTCTGAGTCTCCAAAATACTCCAAAGAAGAGTGAAGGAAGTTCTGGTGGGGAACTGGAAGTTATTGCATGTGGGGCACAACTGCATTGGATACGGCCCCTGATACTGGCAAAGTTGTGGCAGATAAATGCTGAAATAAAGAGTCATGGGATGAAAGCTTTTTAAGAATAGAATTTTACAAACACTATTTTACAACCACATGCAAAATCCTGAAAGTCAGTAAATACAATAAACCCTTAGCAAGCAAATTTGAATGTTTTTAATGTGTATTTATGTTGTTTTCAAAACCTCAAACAGGTTGACACCGATGGAAAACACATTATTTCCTATTTTTAAAAAACAAACAAACATGACCCGGTTCTCCTTTATGTAACCAGGTAAGTTCTACAATACCCATATTCACCTCAATTTTGCATTTGGTTTTAAACTCGCCTTAGTATAATATGGATACTATTTACATATATGTGGGTATCCATCATGGTTGAATAGCAATCATAGTTCGTCCTATGAAAATGCACTCTTACCTGACTTTGGATAAGTGACCAAAAATACATCACTGTCTCTTATTTCAAAATCCTCCAGGGTATCCAAGTACTCCACTGAAACCAAATCTGGCTGGAAATAAAATCCTTTGTATGTGAAAACATATTTTTCATCTGGTTCCATTGCCTGTATAAGAATAAAGAGAAGAGAACAGTTACCTCTATTATGCAACAATGGGAAATCACAAAGAAATAGAGATGTCATTTTGTGAAATCCTGCTCTTTTTGCAGATCTCATAGCAGAATCCCATGCTTCTCTTCCATCACAGGTGAGCAACATAAAGATCCATCATTTAGACCTTAGAACAGAGACTTGGCTCATCACTGAGGCAACAAAGCATTCATTTCCTCCTACTTTATGTCTGTTTTTGTTTTTGTTAATGGTGCTGCTTTCAACTCAAAGCTGGCTTTCCCCTGCACAATAAAGCTTTTCTCTTTCACCCTGACACAGTTATTTCTCAAGTGCATGTGTGCAGCATGCAAAATAGCAGCCCTTGGCCTCACTTTATGCTGCCTGGCATCATAGTTTGGTCAGTGCTGCCATCCTGACACTCATTGCTTGTACTCAGGGGAGGTGGGAAGGAAGCAAAAAACTGCTCCCTGTAAATGGATCCAGGGGAAATGAAAGACTGAAGTCTGTTGGGAACTCTTGTCAATTCCTCCTGAGTTCTTGATCCGCTTCAAGAAATTGGGATGACATATTTTCTTGCCTGCCTGGGGCAAAACCAGTTTTCCTTTCAGTGTTAGCCTCTGACTGTTCCTGGGGTCATAGGAGAGATTGTTTCTGTTCTACTCTCTCGACGACAGACAGTGCATGCATGTGTGTTTGCAAAATGAGTGGATGCTGGATGAAGGGGACACATGGCTCTGTGTATGTTTGAGGTTGAATGGATGTCGAAGAGAGGAAAGAGAGACAGGGTGGTAAAGAGAGAGATATTGCTCAATGCCCATCTGGCTTCCATTGCCAACTCTGGCTGAAACTGCTGCTGAAATGTGGTGCCCAGGACGTTCCATGGAGGGAATGCTGCCCTTAGCTTCATCTATGATAATACAGAGAGTTGGCTACACATACAATGGGCCCTATTGGGCAGGCGTTCCAGTACTGAGACAGCCACTGCCAAAATAGCCCTTTCTTTTTTTGTCTCCTCCCTGCGCCAATTTCTCTCCTCCCACGTAGCGTCTGACAAGGAAGGCACTTGTAAGTGTGGGCTCAGTGCATGGTATAAGGAGGTGGGGAGTTGTTATGGGAGAAAGTTCAAGGCTCCATTGGGTTGGGTGCTGAGGAAACCAAAGCTGTCGCCAGTGTGTTGCTTGTCTTTTATACCTGTTGGAACATTTCAGGTCATAATATATAATATGATGCACCAAATCGAGATATAACACCTTGTGATATTTTAGACGAAAGGATGGCTTATAAAGTAAATAAAAGAAATAACAATACTCAGTTGCTTATAATTGATAAAGAAATAAAGTGCCATGAAGCCTGAAAATCACTTTAATTCTCTATATAAGTCTTGTGTGTCATCGCTAAGAAATGCAACAATCTTTTAGTGGAAAACATTATATGTACAAAATAGTAACAAGAAAAATACTCTGGTTTATTTTCCAATATATACCATAAATGAGCAGGGTTCTGCTTGCACTATTGGAGTTCACATTCAGTCCCCTTAAAAAAACTTTTAATCTCTGGTAGCACAAGTGGTGCACTCTGTGTGACACCAGAAAAGAATATGAACTGTGACAAGAGTTTCCATGCATCTGATGAAATACCTTGTTGCCCCTCAGAACTCTTGCAAGAAAGAGTAGATTATTTGTTTGTCATTCGGTAGTCCTGCTTTTCCCTGGAAAGTTTAAATTACAAGAAAACTTACCTACCTTTTGTTTTTAGAGTCAAAAAGTGTGGGAGAGAGAGGGAGAGAGCTATCTCTTTTGCAGCTTGGAGTATTTCAGCTTTTCAGCTTTTCAAGGCTCAAGTTCAGAGCTCTGTAGGAGATTGCTTTATAGAATTCTGTTAGATAATAAGGGTTGGATTAAGCCGATGGCTCCTCCTTAGTAAATCATTCCTGGCATGTTATGTAAGAAAAGAAAGGTAACACAGGTGCATAGAGGCAGATATTGTAAAGAATAACAGAGTGAGAACTTGTTTCTTTACACAAGCAACAGCCAATATCAACAGTGGTCTTCGTCCGTTTAAGAAATAAAAGCAGTATTACCTCTGCTCAGGTCCACTAGTATAAAATGGGCTCAAATGGTACGAGAGACCTGAGATTCACCAATGGATGTCTATTTGTACACACATGCCTGCACTGATTTACACCCCAGTAACACCAACTTTAACTCCAAAATAATTCCTATTTGTTTTAATAAAACTTACTAAATAATTAGCATGGATTGTTTTAGAAATCTATCCAAGAAAAGTAGAAACCTTTTTCATTTGCGCACAGCTTATCTGAGATCAAACATGACTCATGTCCAAGAATAAATTTTCAGATCCAACAGATTGGCAGCAACCTTTCCCACCCTTCAAAGATTTTGAAGAATTTTCAGAGTCCACATCGAGATGGACAGCTCCCAGTCATTTTAGTCAGAATTCCATGAAAGCTATTTCGCAGTACACAATGCCACATGCAGAAATGGCTCATTTTGTTTTCGTTTATCATCTAAAGCTAATGTTTTCAGGAATACCTTTGCATTGAAAATGCACTTGATGGCTTCCTGTGTTCTCTTTGCTAAACTGTCCAAATTTATCCTGCAATGACCACTCCCGACATCAAATTGTGGCGCCTTTTGCATGGTCACACGCAGACCCCCGGAACCCAGTGCGACTCCTGGTAGTTCAGGCTGGCTTCATCCTCCCTAGGCTGGATACCTGGAGGTCTCCGCCTACCTCAGCCAATTGCGCAATCCCGCCTGGGGAGGGACCATCCTGCCCACACAACAGAAGGTGAATCTTACCTCCGAAGCGGCAGTGGCGGCGAGACCACGATTTTGCAGCCTCGGATGGCGGTTTCAGGCCTTGGGCGGAATCCTTTAGTCTATCTTCCTAAATGGGGGGGCCTGAAGCAATGACCCACACCCCCCTTGTGGCAGTGATTCCCCGTTAAAGGGGTCTTGAGGGGAGGCATTGGCCATACACCAAGAGGTTCTCATTGCTCTCCCCTCCAACGGCGGTGAAACGGGGGATGGGCTCTCTGCTTGAACATATGTTCTCCAGAGCCAGCCCAACCCCCACACATTCTGGATAACCCTGAATCTCCCAGATCCCCGGCTGGGGATTGGGAAGGATAAACGCCCAATGCCTGAGCCAGGGTCTCCCTACATCTGAAACTTAATAAAGTTGTGGCCAATTCCAATCCCATAGCACGTTGTCTTGCGTTATTATTCTGCTCGGGGTTCGCCTGGGGTTGCGGGGCTCCACCTGCCCACGCAAACCACTTTCAATGTCTTAGGCTTGGGCAGCTCCACAACTTTGTCTAACTCCCCCTACCTCAGCTCTCCCCCCACGAAATCATGGGGTTTTTTTATACAGCACCCCTGAGATTGTGAAATCATTGTTTATTTTATGGTTGCAGGATTTTTTTATTTCAAAGGATGGCAAATCTCAGTTGTGTTTCCTAATAAATGATACTGACTTCATACGCTGGAGTGATAGATGTTTCAGTGTCGTTACAAGCCATTCCTGGTTGATAGATGTTGGTTTCCTGGGTCCTTTATCCATTAGCTTTGGTTGCCAGGCAGATAATAATAGTACTCCAGAGCAGGAATGGGGAGAAATCTGAATAATGTTTTAATGCAAGTCCACCTAATTTCAACTTCCTCAGTCTGTGAAGAGAAACACAGCTAAAGTTCATCCATCAAAATTCACACATCTTCAGATTTTGTGATACACCTTTCTACTCATCCATACCCTTAAGACTTAGAAGAGGCAGAGAGTGTTTTTATTTTGAAAGCAGAGATGGATCCTGGCACACCTACTGCTTGCTGAGAATAGGACTGGGTGACTCAACCTGTACTAAATTATATTGTGATGGTTTATAAATATCAGAGTCTGGTTACAGTTTGAGATCCAAAGAATGGGTGCTGCTAAACTCTTGGAAGAGCACAAAGAACTATTCTTATTTACGTATTCTTATAAGCTGTAAATGATGGAATCTGTGATTTTTTCATGTGATCACGTTTGCTCAGTGAACGACAGAGAGGAGAATGTGTGTCAAACAATGCAAGGAATACATTCTGGGTGCACTTGTCTCTTATCAAACTTTGCTGCCTTGAACTGGCATGCAGTATGAAGGTGCAGCTTTTTTCCTATAGGCTGGCATGGGCTTGAATTCTGATTAATCATTGTCATTCACTAGGAATCGAATGCTTCCTCCATCTAACATGTTTGTGAGGCAATTTTATATTGGAGTTCAAATAAGTTCTCCCATCAAACTACATTTTCAAATCCGCTCAGGTCAGAGTTTTGGCACTCTTGCAAAGTTTATGACCCTTGGGGTAAGATGAGGTCCTCTGGAATAAGACTTTGTGAGTTGAGGACCCTCCACCCGCATAGGATTATAATAAGACACACAGACACATTATTTTAGGTTAATGGGCAAAATTAGGCCACAACTTTTATTGGTTACAGTATATAAGTAGTATTGGCTTAAGCATTGGATGAAACAGCAATACAAGACTCCACCCCGCACAGCCGGGAGTCATATCGGGGTTAACTACCAATAGGAGGAGCTTGTTGATGTAAATACAACTGGAAGCTCCCCCGTGACGTCACTGGGGGTCGTGCCATGGCCCTAGCCACTAGCAGGGCATCGGACAGGATCCACGTCCTCCGGATTCCTTTAACGGAATACCCAAAAGAGGAGGGGTAGATGATGGCGCATACCCAATCCTCCAACACAACACACATATTCCAATGCCTAACCACAACCTGAGCCAAAAGGCTCCCCGCCAATACCCTCACTGCTGCAACTAATTCCTAATACTTCTGATGACGTCTGCCATCCACACATCATTTCCTTGATCGGAAAGATGGACGCCATCGTCACGAAACAGAAACACATCGCTGAATCAGATGTCAGGATGTGCAATCACATGGCCATTCATATATAGCAGCTTGCGGGCCACTGCACGATTCAGAAGTTTCCTGGATTTGTCAATGGCTATAGGGTTATGACTGCTACACCACACCCTTCTTTTTAGAAGGAAGGACCAAAACACAGTTGTTTCTGGGAATAATACAGCCAGTTCATCAAAGTCCTTCTTAATGTGGAAAAACAAGACCACGCTCTTCCTGAAGAGAAGGTCATTCTCCCCTAGCTGGATAATCAAGATGTCGGGAGGACCAAAAGATGCTGCATTTGCCTTCACTACTGGCATAAACTCTTCCCAACGCATGCCACGTCTTAAAATCCAGGAAACACGAACACCTGATCAAATGAGGTATATTTAACGGAGCAAAATTTGGGGGGTATAGTATCATTACCTGAACCCCCTTTTGGATAGGACAGGTTATGAATCAGCCTGAATTCCCCTGGGGTCTTTTTGGCACGATGCCTAAAGGTGAAATGTGAAGGTTTTTGAGGGGGGAGTTAAAGAAGGGGCTGCCACCTGCCTGCCTTGACCTCTTTTTCTATCTTTTTTCCTGGCAAACTCTGGCATTTCCCTCACAGATTTTTGGTTTGGAGAATTTTTAGCTGTAAGAGTACCTGACAGTACTCTAAAGAGTATTCTAAAACCCTGAGAAAAACCATGCCACAAATAGGAGGCTGCTTCCTTATTAGGATAAATGTTTAAAATATGACACAGGGAGGAAAATTTGATGGGAGTGAAAGCCAAGCAAAGGAGGTTGTTATCTGCGGTTTGCTGCTGAGCCATTGTTGGGGTCAGGGTTGTTGTTTTTTGGAGTCCTGCTGATAGTGCCCCTGGCCCCCCAAAAGGGCTGCCTCCATTTGAAACATGACGATACCAGGTGGGCACCACCACACACTCATGAGGATACTTAGAAACCTGCCTTTGGCATAACCCTTTGTTGTGCTCCCAGCAGAATTTGCGTTTAAAATCCATCTTTGTGTCCAATTTACCTGAGCAGATGTGATTGTGTTTGCTCAGTGAACGACAGGGAGGAGAATGTGTGTCAAACAATGCAAGGAATACATTCTGGGTGTACTTGTCTCTTATGAAACTTCACTGCCTTGAACTGGCATGCAGTATGAAGGTGCAGCTTTTTTTCCTATAGGCTGGCGTGGGCTTGAATTCTGATTAATCATTGCAAAGTTTATAACCCTTGGGGTAAGATGAGTTCCTCTGGAATCAGACTTTGTGAGGTAGTTTGTGAGGCAGTTAGATAGTTCTCCCATTTATCTTTTTCAGACTTTGTCACTCGTCTTGCACAACCTTTCTCCAGGGGAGTGAGGTGAGGGAGCGATAAGCAGCCCTGTCCTCTGAATTAAAGCCAAATGTGCTCAATAAGACTTTCCCTCATAATAAATTTGTTTAGGAACGAAGCTTTCAAAGAGATTATTCAGTACCATAAAAATAAATATCTGTTCCAGCAATCAAGATTATCCACCAATTATTTGCAACACATGGATTGCAAATTGCACAAGCATTCTTTAAGGGCCAAAGGTGAGTAAATGACAAGCAGCATACAATAAAATTGCTCTTGTAATTCTTACATTACTTTTTCTAAAGTTCTGAAATTATACTATATCACACAGTTATGCATACCCAGCAATTTGGTGTAACCCACCAAAGTGACTTATCTTCACCAGGGAAATCACCAAGTATCCATATTGGTTTTGTAGGACCATTACAAGGAAATTACTTCTTGCCTGCAATAGTTCTACTCAAAATGGCTTCAAATAATCACAAACATCTGTTCCAACAATCACAGCTCTTGACCAATTATTTGCAAAACATGGATTGACAGATACTATAACACATGCACATCCTGTTCTAGAGAAGGACCTAAGCAAGGAACTCTATTGAGAATACTGCTTGCTTCGTTCCAACACAGCTTTAGATGGACTGCAGCAAATCTCTCAGGATCTGGACAATTGGTAAGGTAAAGGTAAAGGGACCCCTGACCATTAGGTCCAGTCGTGACCGACTCTGGGGTTGCGGCGCTCATCTCGCTTGATTGGCCAAGGCTGCCAGCATACAGCTTCCGGGTCATGTGGCCAGCATGACTAAGCCACTTCTGGCGAACCAGAGCAGCTCACGGAAATGCCGTTTACCTTCCCGCCAGAGCGATACCTATTTATCCACTTGCACGTTTGATGTGCTTTCAAACTGCTAGGTTGGCAGGAGCAGGAGCTCACCCCGTTGCGGGGATTCGAACCGCTGACCTTCTGATCTGCAAGTCCTAGGCTCTGTGGTTTAATCCACAGCGCCACCCGCATCCCTTGTGTGTACCAATGCATGTGTGTACCAATTGTGTGGACAATTGGTACACACATGCAAGACAGAGAAAAAGTTTGTATAAATATTCTCAAGCTGGAAGCAGACTCAGTTCACCATTGATGTTCCAGCAGAACCTGTAGAGGAGCCTTTCCATCTGCTCCTGAAAAACACTCTCAAAGCTTTCAATTTTTTGCAATGGCCATCATGTTTTCCCAGTCTCCAAGAGTGCCTGGCACTGTGGTGGTCAAATAGATAGTTGTAACGCCAGGTTGTCACAAAATGCCATCCCTAGTTGCTGCACAGAATCCGGCACCTTTATTGGGAGGTTCCAAGATCAACATGCACCTTCTTTTAGTGTAATGTCTCCCAAACATGGAATAGTCACATACCCTTTTTGAGAGAAAGAGCACTTGGAACCCAGGGAATCTTGCACTGCTCAAAATTGGGGTGGCATGCAGCAAGATGGCATAAGAAGTCTTTCTTGACATCGATTGTGGGGGTAGGATGCAGAGGGCTTCTTCACTGCTTTGCTGTCAGATCCAGCCCAGTCTCTCAGAGATGGGCAGTGGGGTCAGGCTGGGACTAGTGATGTGCCCCTCTGAGCTCCTGAGACCTTGCACAGGGTCAAATGTGTTTGATTGCTGCTCTCAGGCCTAGGTTGGACCCTGGGCTAAATTTTCCTAGACCTTCAGGACATGGCAAAGTGCAGCCTTTTCCCTTCATATGTCTCATGCTTGGGCCCTGTTCCAAGAATACCTGGGGCCTAAGCTCTCTAAGGAGACTATCAAGCAAACAGGCACCCCTTCAAGTGGCTTGGGTCTGCAAGGATTTTTTGCACTGGCGCAGGCATCTTTGTGTCCTTGGAGGAGATGGCGGCAGTGTTGCCAATGGCTTAGCATTGAATTTACTCTAGTTTCCTCCCCTGAAGGAGAAGGCTTCTTGCTGACTGGAAGAGTCACCAAGGTTGTTCCACAGCAGGAGGTGTCCGGCTTGAGGTGTCCAATGTTACAGGGCAGAACATTTCTCTACTACTGGCCTCCTCCCTGGACTCAGATGCTTCTTGGGGTTCTCATTTCACCTCCTCCAGTCCCCAAAATTTGCTTTAACCCTTTCTCTCTGCTCCATGATCCCGATGGGAATTCCCCCTTTTCAATCTAACCCATGAAGGAAATTGCTATGGGCATCAAACATACACTGTCCATTTTCCCCTCTTCTCCTCCCCGCATATTCCCAACACACCCTCAAAAATGACTCTGTGGGGATAAGGAGAACCCCAAGAACAGTGCAGAGGGGAAGGAAGGTGAGGGGGGAGGGGTTGTGTCATCTGGTAGACTGAAATGTTTGTCCTGAGAGAACAACTGGAAGAGTGTGAAGTGGAATTCCACCAACAATAAGTAAATAAATGACTTGAATGACTCGTATGATTTCCATTTGCATCTGCAACACCAATAGTTAGTTAGGTTTTTTATTAATTTTATTAATTTTTAATTACAATAATCCAGTAGTAGCTTCATTAAAACAGTGCCAAATTATAATGCAGTTACTAATCCCAATAGTTAGTTTCGGATTCCTTGACTGTTGCACATGGAGTCAAAAATTAAGACAAGTTGGAATGCAGAAAGAGAAGGGGCTTACAGTACAAATGTAATTGTATTGTAGTGTTGTTGTTTTTTAAAGAAATATTACACATATTCAAGCATTAGGACGCTATTAAGCCACATGAGATGTTTTTACCCCTAACTCTTACAAATAGGCCTGGATTAAATGCATACAGTTCACTTTATTTCATCCTTCCAAGCTAAAGATGGGCTCATGATTCCTCATTGATGTCCCAGCAGAACTTGAAGGGCAGCTTTCCCATTCTCTCCTTAAAAACACTGTCAAATCTTTCATTTTGTGCGACTGTCATCATGTTCTTCCAGTCTCCAACAGTGCCTGGCCCAGGAAGCAAACAGAAAGAACGTGCATTGTGGTGGTCAAATAAATATCAATAACTCCAGATATAGTCCATCCCTAGTTGGGAATATGACCCTCTGTGTGAAAAAGTTTCCACACTGCAGATTGGAAAGACAACTATGCCACCCTTAAATATACATATTTAGAAGAAAGAAAAAACAACAGAGAAAGTACATAATAGAACAACTATAAAATTAGGAAACACCAGAAACTGAGAGTTTCATGAAGACTGGAAAAAATGAAATCACTATTACTTGGTAGCTATCAAATGTCATAGTAGGGGCCAAGTGAGTCTGTCGGGAATTCTGCAAGCCGCACTAAGTCAGTTTGATCTGCCACTGACTTACCTTTGCGAAGAAAATGCCCTCTGCTGTGGTCTATTAAATCATTTGGCAAGAACTCATAGTTTGCCCTGGGATCTGCTTTCATTTTATTAAATGTAGCCTGATCCACAACAGCATCCACCTCCTTTTCTGTCAGTCTCTTTCCCAGGAAGTTGCATAATTTCAATACACAGCTTCTTAGATCCTGAAATGGAACGTGGTTTAAATGTCAAGCCATCCACAATAGAGAAACCTGACAGCCTAGTGACTAAAACTCATGGAACAGGCAGAATAATAATAATAGTAACAACAACAACAACAAGAACCTGCTCATCTGGCTGTGTTTTCCCAGCCACCCTGGGCATCTTCCAACAAAATATTAAAATGCAGTAATTAATCAAACATTAAAAGCTTCAGGGCTGCCTTCAGATGTTTTCTAAAAGTCAGATAGTTGTTTATTTCTTTGACATCTGATGGGAGGGCATTCCACAGGGTGGAAGGCCCTCTGCCTGGTTCCCTGTAACTTCGCTTCTTACAGTGAGGGAACCGCCAGAAGGTCCTTCGGGCTGGACCTCAGTGTCCGGGCAGAACGATGGGGGTGGAGATGCTCTTTCAGGTATACTGGGCCGAGACCGTTTAGGGCTTTAAAGATTAGCACCAACACTTTGAGTTGTGCCTGGAAATGTTCTGGGAGCCAATGTACCGTCTTTCAGAACCGGTGTTATGTGGTCTGGGCGGCCACTCCAAGTCACCAGTCTAGCTGCCACATTCTGGATTAGTTGTAGTTTCCGGGTCACCTTCAAAGGTAGCCCCACGTAGAGCACATTGCAGTAGTCCAAGTAGAAGATAACCAGAGTATGCACCACTCTGGCAAGGCAGTCCAAGGGCAGGTAGGGTCTCAGCCCTGGACACAGAATTGAGCTGCACACCTGATCCTTCAGAGGCACAGTTACCCCATTCAAGACCAGGGAGCCCTCCACACCTACCCACCCCCTGTCCCCCCAAAACAGTACTTCTGTCTTGTCACAATTCAACCTCAATCTCTTAGCCGACATCCATCCTCCAACCGCCTCCAGACACCCACACAGGACCTTCACCACCTTCACTGGTTCCAATTTAAAGAGAGCTAGAGCTGGGTATTATCCGCATACTGATGAACACCCAGCCCAAACCCCCGGTGATCTTTCCCAGTGGCTTCATTAAAAAAAGCATGGGGGAGAGGATGGAACCCTGAGGCACTTCACAAGTGAGAGCCCAAGGGTCTGAACACACATCCCCCAATACCACTTTCTGAATACGGCCCAGGAAGAAAGAGTGGAACCACTGTATAACAGTGCCCCCCAGCTCCCAGCCCCTTTAGACAGTCCAGAAGGATGCCGTGGTAGATGGTATCAAAGGCCACTGAGAGATCCAGCAGAACTAGGAAACAGCTTTCAACTTTGTCCCTAGCCCACTGGAGATCATTGACCAGTGTGACCAAGACAGTTTCAGTCCCATGATGAGGTCTGAATCCTGACTGGAAGGGATCCAAATGGTCCACATCCTCCAGGTGTGCCTGGAGTTGTTCAGCAACCACCCGATCAATCACCTTGCCCAAGAATGGAAGATTTGAGACTGGGCGATAATTGGCCATATTGACCGGCTCTAAAGATTATTTTTTTTAAGAAGCAGTTTAATGACTGCCTCTTTCAGTGGGTCTGGGAAGGCTCCCTCACTGAAGGAAGCATTCATCACCCTGCAGAGCCCATTGCCCAGCCCTTCGCAGCTCGCTTTTATTAGCCAGGATGGGCAAGGATCAAGTAGACAGGTGGTTGGTTTCACTCATCCACATCCTTGTCCACATCCTCGGAGGTAACAGATTGGAATTGATCCCATACAACTTGACTAGACAGGACTCTAGCACTCTCCCACCCCGGCCCTGCTCCCACTGTGGCGTCTACCTCATTCTGAATCTGAGAGACTTTATCTGCAAAGTACTTTGCAAAGTCATTGCAGAAGATATTGGGGTCTTTACCAGGCCCTGATGGCAGAGATGGTTCCATTAAATTGTGAACAACCTGAAAGAGTCTCCTGCTGCTGTTTTCTGCAGATGCAACAGAGACAGTGAAGAAGGGCCTCTTCGCCGTCGCTGTCACCACTTGGTAGACTCAATGTTGAGCTCTAACCTGTATCCGCTCAGATTCAGAGTGAGTTTTCTGCCACCAGTGCTCTAGCCATCTCAGTGATTGTTTCATCGCCCTCCGCTCTGGGGAAAACCAAGGGGCTGTCCAGGCTCCATGCAATCGGAGAGGGCGCTTCGGAGCTAGGCAGTCAATAGCCTTGGGGGGCCACCAGGGAATCAGCTGAAAGGCCATCAACATGGGATAAAACATGCCCTACCACTCTCTGGAAACCATTTGGATACATTAGGTGCAGGGGGCGGACTATCTGAATCGGTCCCACCTCCCTGCAGAGGTCATGGAGAAGTCCAGTTGCACCAGGAAGTGATCTGACAATGGCACTTCTTTTGTTTCGCTTTTACTTAGTGTCAGGTCACCCACATCCATAGAGGTGAACACCAGGTCTAAGGCATGTCCGCGACTATGAGTTGGGCCAAACTTATTTAAGGACAGCCCCATGGAGGCCATGCTTTCCACAAAGTCCTGAGCGGCCCCTTGTAAGGTCCTGTCGGTGTGGATGTTAAAATCCCCCAGGACAACCAAACCAGGTGTCTCCAGGAGAACATCCACCACAACCTGAAGCAGCTTGGGCAGCGAATCCTTGGTGCAGCAGGGAGGTCGGTACACCAAAAGGAATCCTGTACTGCTCCTATTGCCCAACTTCCAGAACATGCACTCAGAAAACTGAGTCTTCCCAAAAGGACACCTGGTGCATGCTAATGATTTCCTAAAAATCACCGCAACCCCCCCCCCCCATGACCTGGGTTGCTGTGCGTAAGAGAAACCTGGTGGGCAAGCAGCGGCAAGAACAGGACCATCTGCTTCATCCAACCAAGTTTCTGTCACACAAGTCAGATCAAGTCCTCCACCCACGATCAAGTCATGGATGACAGTGGTCTTGTGAATCATTGACTTGGCATTGCACAGCTGCACCTTCAGGTCATATGGGTATCCTTTGCTGATTCCAGTATCCATCTGGTCAAGACCAGACCTGGAGGCAGGAATAGTCCTCAAACAGCAACTAAATCTGCTTCCTCTCTAATGACATGGTCTGGTCTTAGCGTAACTCCTCCTCCTACCCGTGATCACTGAGATCGGTTGTTCCAGTACACCCCCCCCCCCCCCCGTGGAACCTGCCCCAGCCATTCTGTTGGCTGGGGCCCACTCCCAGGCAGCCTTGACCCTGCCCCTTAAAAACAAAATACAAACTAAACAAAAAACCAATAAAACAATAGAAACCAAAAATAATTATAATAAACGACACTCATACTAAATTTAAGCAAATCCCTAACCGCAACTAAACATTTAAGCTAAAAAAAGAATTTAAAAGGATAAAAGAATAATTAAAAACATTTTAAAAAGAACCCTCTGTGCTGTACAGAGGCCTGTCAGGCCCCGTTCTCAGGATTACAAGCAGGGGAAACAAGCAGCCTGCATCTTTCTTTGCCTAGTTTGCCATTGCATCATATTGTACTTTCATTGTTGCTTTTATTCCATGAGCCATGCAGAATGCATTATATTCTGGGGCAGCTCTTTCAACTGAGTCCACAAGTAAATAAATAAATGTCCCTGTTGAAGACACAAGGGAGGTTCTGTGACATCTCTCCTCAGCATCTGAGGGCCTGTGAAAGGACATATCTTGCTTGGGATCACGACACTTTATTTATCGCCCCGTAATCCCGCAGGGGAAATGGTTAAAGTGAACTTTTCGCAGTCTGGGGTCTGAAAAGCGGCTCCTGAGTCCATGGCCCACTAGTCTTTTTAAAAAAAAACCTTTAGAAAGGAGATGAGACTAGCAGGGGAAGCAGCAGCTGAGGGCACTTGAATAATCAAATTGCTTCCTTCCTCCATTTTGCAAAGGAGAGTTTTGAAGGATGCTTAATATCAGACTGGATAGCATTTTGATAACTTACCTTCTTCATTTCTTCATAGGTAAGAAATAGAATATTGAAGTCATCCTTGTGAGTGTACCAGCCTTCCACATGGTCCAGCCATAAACTTGCAAGTACTGATGGGAAAGATTGATTTGGCATAAAATGTAGATCAGGTGATTTTTTTGAAAAACATTCAGAGAAAAGCAGTACAAACATATAAATTCCATTAAAACAATTTAGAGGAATCAATTTAAGAACCAGCAGTGGTACAAACCATTAAGAGAAGCTGAATTAATACCATCCACCCTCACCAAACACTTTCTCAGAGAAGGAATTTGCAGAAGAGTTCTGCATTTTAAGGCTCCCTTCTGTGCTTCCCAACCCAATGTGATGGGAGAGTGATGGGTGGGCTGAGATCAGTCCAGCCTTCCTCCAGCTCCCTTCCTTCCCACACGGCC
Organism: Podarcis tiliguerta; assembly: GCF_965153285.1. NCBI lineage: Eukaryota > Metazoa > Chordata > Lepidosauria > Squamata > Lacertidae > Podarcis > Podarcis tiliguerta. Next base: position 67,147,650 of record NC_139536.1, on the reverse strand, counting down.
AGTTTCCTTATATGGTGTGGCAGTTTATACTTGCAACATTTAAGAGACCGTGTCAGGGTTTCTTAGTTATTACTTGACACAAATCTCTACACTTGATTAAGGATTAGGGGCTGCACCTTGTAATGATTTGTAGCTGCTGCATCCTGATGCAAAGAGAATATAAATCCACCTGATTTCCTTTGGGCGTTGGCCAGATCTATACCCTCCCTTTGGCATCAATGGGCACCAGCCATCAGTGGCATAAAATGGTGTAGTTGGAGTCTCAGTTGGAGACTCTTTGTGATGGATGTGGAATTTCTTCAGAGTAACCTATGGCATCAGACATGGCATTCTGAAAACGTTCCTTACCACACAGAGAATTTCTTTAATCTGTTGTCAAAGGAGATAAGGATGAAGGGACAAAAGAGATTCATTTTAAGCTTCCGGATCCTGTCTGCCTTGAAGCAGCTCTCAAGAGAGCGGGAGATCATTGCAGAGGGGAAAACAATGATGATTGAGGGTTATTATCCTTGCATATTCCCCAGGCTTCACTCGCAGTTTGTCTCGGTACCTGACTCCCACTCCGGCATGGAATGCTAGAGGCAGGGATTTGTTGGGTGCAAAAGCACTTCACCTGCTGATAATCCTTCTATAACGCCATTAAGAAGCAGAGGTTCTCCTGTTAATGAGAGCTTAATTTGGACTAATGTATAGGCATGTGCTAGAAGAGATGAGATTACAAACTGCAGAACAGAATCAATTGCAAAGTCATCAATGTTTGAACTTGAGAGAAGACTTCATTCGGTGCAAAAGACAGTGGGGAGGAGCCTACATCTTCTTTATAGAAAGTTTTTTATTTCTTTACATTTATGATATGGCAACCCTCCCTTGAATGCTAGTCCAATTTATATATGTGCAAGTGAGGAAGGAGGACACTGGATTGTTGATATGGAATACAAAATTAAATGGAACTGTGTGTGAAGAAGAAAAATGGAAAGAGAGAGGGAAGCTCTGTTTTGCAAAAGATTTACAGGGCCCTAAACCTGGTGTCAGAACCCATGACTTTCCCAATGCCCAGGATTGACGATATTTTGACACGTGTGAGGCAGGGGAAGATTTTTACCAAGCTGGACCTCAGGGGAGCATACAATCTGATTAGGATAAGGGAGGGGGACAAATGGAAAACGACCATGTTCACCCCCCTGGGGGCTTTTGAGTACTTAGTTATGCCATTTGGATTACAATCGGGGTCCGCCTGCTTTCAAGCCTTCATGCACCATGTGTTGGGGCCCCTGCTGTACAAGAATTGCGTAGCCTTTCTGGATGACGTCTTAATCTATTCGGACAATGAAAAGCAACACGTCAGAAATGTCAGGGAGGTGCTACAGAGATTGAAGAAGCATCAGTTGTGGGTCAAGCTGGAAAAATGCCAATTCCACGCCAGGGAGGTCGAGTTCCTGGGGTACAGGTTGTCAGACAAAGGACTGGCCATAGATCCGGGCAAGGTGAAGGCAGTGCTGGAATGGAAAGCCCCCCAAAACAGAAAGGATGTGCAGAGGTTCCTAGGCTTCAGCAACTTCTACAGGAAGTTCATAAAGAACTTCGCTCACTTGACAGCGCCCATAACGGATTGTCTTAGTAGCAAAAAGAAGTTCGCGTGGACAAAGGATGCGCAGCAATCCTTTGAAAAACTGAAGAAGGTGTTCGCCTCGGAAGAGCAGCTCCTGCACGTGGATCCGGAGAAGCCCATGAGACTGGAGATGGATGCATCCGACCGCGCGATCGGAGCGGTCTTTTTGCAGCCCGGGGCCAAGCAGAACTGGATGCCGTGTGCCTTTTTCTCTAGGAAGCTGAGCAAGTCGTAGCAAAACTACACGGTGTATGACCGAGAACTGCTTGCGATCTATACAGATTTCGGCAATGGAGACAACTATTGATAGGGGCGCGGCACAAGATGCAGGTCCGAACTGACCACAAGAACTTGGAATACTGGCAGACCGTGCGAGTGCTCAACCAGAGACAGATCAGATGGTCTCAGGAGTTTGCCAACTTTTTCTTCGAGATCCGATATGTGCCGGGAGAGGAAAACGTAAGGGCAGATGCTCTCTCCCGGAAACCAGAGTACATGGAAGGAGAGGGGCCACCAGAGACCAAGCACGTGTTCCCCGAGGACCGGTGGGTGTGGGGGGGAGCGTTGGTTGGGAAACAAGAACTGGCAGGGCTCACCAGAGACAATGAGTTTGCTCAGACAAAAATCAGGGAACTCAGGGACAGAAAGGAAGACAGTGGGGGGTTTGAGGAAAAGGAAGGGCTACTGTACTACAAGGGGGCGCTGTATGTACCAGGAGAGACTTTGAGGGGGAAGATACTTAGACAGCTCCATGACAACCCAACAGCTGGGCACTTTGGACAGCACAAGACCATGCTACTTGTCACCAGGCAGTTCTGGTGGCCAAAGGTGAGGGAAGACGTACGAGAATATGTACGAGGGTGTGACCAATGCCAGAGGGCAAAGGGGGAAAGGACTGCCCCCGTGGGGCTACTTGAACCCTTACCTACACCGGAAAGGCCCTGGGAGGTGGTGTCCATTGATTTTATGACAGATCTGCCCAAGTCAAGGGGAAAGACAGCGGTCATGGTAGTGGTCGATCTACTGACTAAAATGTGCCATTTCGTAGCTTGCTCACATGCAGCAACGGCAGAGGAGACAGCCAGGCTGTTTGTAGATCACATTTTTAGACTGCATGGCACCCCATTGAGGGTAATCTCAGATCACGGGAAACAATGATCTGGCGGAGACTCATGAGCTTGCAACAGGTCGAGGTGAGCTTCTCGACGGCGAGGCATCCAGAAACCAACCGACAAGCCGAAAGAGCGAACGGCATACTCCAGCAGTATCTACGCTGCTATGTCAGCAAGAGGCAGAACGATTGGGTAGAGAAATTAGCTTTAGCTGAATTTGCGTACAATAACGCTGAACACGTGTCCATGGGAATGAGCCCTTTCATGGCCAATTACGGGTGTCACCCTAGGGCCTTCCCGGGGCGGGGGAGGAAGGATGGAGTGTACCTGCGGCTGAGCAATTTGTGGAGGAAATGGAGGCCTTACACCAGCAACTCAGGCGGAACTTGGAGCGGGCCAAGGAAGTCTACAAGAGGCTGGCAGACAGGCACCGTCGGGAGGGGGAGGCCATACGGGTGGGGGACCAGGTGTGGTTGTCGTCCCAAGGGTTGCCCCTAAAGGGAGGGTGCAAGAAGTTGCAGCCTATGCGGCTGGGGCCGTTTGAGGTAATACAGCAGGTCAACCCCGTGGCATTTAAACTCAAGTTGCCTGACAGCATGAAGATACATCCGGTGTTCCATAGGTCCCTACTTTCACCTTACAGGGAGGGGCGGGAATTCCCGGGACGGGAGGGAGGGGTTACCACCCACCCACGGGTAGAGGAGAGGGAACACTGTAACGAAGCCACGGAAATACTTGATTCAAGGTGGCGAGGTCACCAGGTAGAGTACTTGGTAGCCTGGGAGGGGGAACCTAGGTCTGAAAACACTTGGGTCCCGGCTGAATCAATCACTGACGGGTATCTGGTGGAAGAATTCCACGGTTTGTTCCCAGAGAAGCCCAAACCATTAGCTAGATTCTGGGAGGAAGAATTTGGACCCACAGACGACGAAGGGGACTTTGTGGGTTTCCCTGCCTCCGAAGAGGAGGGAGGTGAGGTGTCCGAGGGAGAAGGATAGGACTGGGAGGTTCAACCAGCGGCGAGAAGTCCGAGCGGATGGGAGGCTGGTTTTGAATCCTCAGAAGATGATGACAGTTCCTTCAGGGGATTCCCCGCATTGTGGACTGAGGAGAGAGAGGAGGTTGTACCGGAAAATCGCGCCAGGGGTGGGGGGTGGGGGTCCTGAGGAGGAGTGGATGTCAGGGAACTGCCATCAGTGCCGGAGGGAGAGAGCAAAATCCAGAGGGATTCCGGAGAGCGTCCCGGGATTGGGAGAGGCAGCCCATCTTCTGGGGAAGAGAATCAGCGTAGCACCAGTGGAGAAGGGGGTCAAATGGGGGACGCGGCAAGGCGGTCCCATGACTCCTTGCCGGGGACCAGCGGGGAGAGTAGAGGTCCTCCGCTGCCTACGCCCTCCTTGCGCAGAAGGCTTTCGCGCAGAGAGAGTAGGAGAAGACTAGGCGTCAAAGAGCTTCTTTGCTGGAAGAAGTTTAAGAAACGCCCACTGACGGATTCTGCCAGTGATTGAGACAGCCACAGGTGAGTGGCTGTCCAGACAGAAAAGGTTCACTCAGGCAATCCAGCCAGGTGTTTGCACCGGCTTACGCACGAGCAACCCCTAGAACCATTACACAAAATTATTATTAAAAAGTGGTTCATTTTAGAGTAGGAAATCATCCTTACCTTTTCCAGCCAAAAACCTCTCCATGAAAATTCCAAAATCTTCTACTTCTTCTAATTTGCGTGAAGTTTTGGAAAAATGGTAATAGGAAACCAAGACATCCTTTGGGTTTCTGACCACATAAACAACCTGCAGAAATAACAACAAATTCTATTCTATTGCTGATCTTATTGTTCCTACTGTCTCTTCTGTTTTGCTTCTGTAGTTATTTCTGTGGCTCTGAAATGTGCCAGGAACCAGGTTGTTGAAGTGGGATATATACGCATAAAATTTCTGAACTGCCCTTAGAAACTGAGAAATGTTAACAGAAACCCAGATGTTCATTTAAATAAGACAAGACAAACGTTTAATTTGATCAAATAATAAATGTGTCATTTCCTACTTTTGTTCTTCTGTTCCTTAATCCCTTGGGTGCTAAATAGTAGGGTAGATGGGAAGCAAAGAGGCGAGGTGAAGGACGACTGATGTAATCCACATCGCGGAGCTTGTACTCCAGCCATGGAACTCTGTCTAGTAAATCCACTTTTTCAGTTCCATCTCGGTGACCTTCATGATAAATCAAGCTCAAAATATTTTGGGTCCATATTGTTCCTATAAACGAGAATAAGCCTATTTCATTCATTCATTGTCATGAATGTGCTTAGTACTTTGCAGAGTGAAATAACTGAGAACAACATGTCTCTGCATCGAGGATTTGGGAAGACAGAACAATACAGTGGTGCCTCGCAAGACGAAAAGAATCCGTTCCGCGAGTCTCTTCGTCTAGCGGTTTTTTCATCTTGCGAAGCAACCCCATTAGCGGATTAGCAGATTAGCGCTATTAGCGGTTTAGCGGCTATTAGCAGCTATTAGAGTCTTAAGGGATTAGCAGATTAGCTGCTAAAAGGCTATTAGCAGCTTAGTGCCTTAGAAAAAGGGGGTGGGGAGCGAAAAAAAATTGCAGCAACTCACAAGACATTTTCGTCTTGCGAAGCAAGCCCATAGGAAATTCATTTTGCGAAGCACCTCCAAAACAGAAAACCCTTTTGTCTAGCGGGTTTTCCGTCTTGCGAGGCATTCGTCTTGCCGGGCACCACTGTATTTGCTAATAAGTTCCTTTATTTTTTAGAAAGCTACCAAAAACGCTATTCCAGATTCTTCTCAGAACTTTATACAAATGACAGCCAAAGACCAGGAAATTAAAAGAAAGTTGTCTGTTCTCCAAAGTACTTTAATTCAGTGGATTCAAACCATGATTTTTTATCAATGCCTTCTAGGAACAGGAATATTGACAAATGGCCAGTGGGACAAACATAATAGGCAAAAGGCAGTCGCAGAAGCCTTTCTTCATGTTACCCAAGTCCTAAATGCCTATACAATGCAGAACTTCCCCCCCCCCTCCTCTCCCACTCCCGGTTATTGTGTCCTCCCCACCCCACCAACCCTCCAAGGCAGATATGGGGAACACTGGGGACACAAGGGGAGAGAAGAGTGAAGGAATCAGGTACTCTTACCTGATTTTGGATAAGTGACTAAAAACACATCACTGTCTCTTATTTCAAAATCCTCCAAGGTATCCAAGTACTCCGCTGAAACCATGTCTGGCTGGAAATAGAATCCTTTGTATGTGAAAAGGTATTTCTCGTCTAGTTGCATTGCCTGCATAAGAATAAAGAGATGAGAACAGTTACCTCTATTATGCGACAGCAGGAAATCAGAAAGAAATACAGATGTCATTTTGTGAAATCCTACTCCTCTTGCAGACCCCATAGCAGAATCCCATGCTTCTCTTCCACCACAGGTGAGCAACATAAAGGCCCATCATTTAAAGAACAGAGGCTTGGTTCATCATTGAAGCAACTCACCTAGCCTTTGCACTTTTGTTGTTGTTGTTAGGTTGAGGTGCCTTCCCGCTGCTCTTTAATTCTTCTTCATCTGACCCTTCCTCATTACTGAGAGAGCCTCTCTCCAGAGACAACTCACCTTGCTACTGTGCTGGCTTTGCCCTGCATAATAAGGCTTTCCTCTTTCACCCTGACACAGTTGTTTGGTCAGTGCATGTGTGCAGCATGCAAAATAGCAGCCCTTGGCCTCACTTTAAGCTGCCTGGCATCATAGTTTGGTCAGTGCTGCCATCCTGACACTCATTCTTGTACTCAGGGGAGGTGGGAAGGAAGCAAAAAACTTCCCCCTGCAAATGGAACGCTTGCAAATTCCTCCTGGGTGCTTTATGAACTGCATGGATGGGGTAATAATATTAATGATAATGATAATAATCATGATGATGATAATAATGATGATGATAATGAAGATGATGATGATGATGATAAGCAACTGCGGCAAAACCAGTTTTCCTTTCAGTGTTAGCCTCTGACTGTTCCTGACATCCTTGGAGAGCTTTATTTCTGTTCTACTCCCCCTATGACATACAGTGCCATTAAGCCTGAAAATCACTTTAATTCTTGTGTTTCATTGCTAAGAAATGCAACAATCATTTAGTGGAAAACATTGTATGTCCAAAATAGTAACAAGAAAAATACTCTGATTGATTTTCCAATATACAAATTAAGGGTTGTATCCCATGCCGAATGAGCAGGGTTCCACTTGCACAATGGGAGTTCACATTCAGTCCCCTCAAAATAACTATTAATCTCTGGTAGCACAAATGCTGCATTCTGTGTGACACCATAAAATAATATGAACTGTGAAAAGAGTTTCCATGCATCTTGTTGCCCCTCGGGACTCATGCATGAAAGAGTAGATTAGTTGTTTGTCATTCAGTAGTCCTGCTTTTCCCTGGAAAGTTTAATTTACAAGAAAACTTACCTACCTTTGTTTTTAGAGTCAAAAAGTGTGGGAGAGAGAGGGAGAGAGCAATCTCTTTTGCAACTTGGAGTATTTCAGCTTTTCAAGGCTCAAGTTCAGAGCTCTGTAGGAGATTGCTTTATAGAATTCTGTTAGATAATAAGGGTTGGATTAAGCTGATGGCTCCTCCTTAGTAAATCATTCCTGGCATGTTATCTAAGAAAAGAAAGGTAACACAGGCGCATAGAGGCAGATAATGTAAAGAATAACAGAGTGAGAACTTGTTTCTTTACACAAGCAACAGCCAATATCAACAGTGGTCTTTGTCCGTTTAAGAAATAAATGCAGTATTATATCTGGTCCACTAGTAGAAAATGAGCTCAAATGGTAAGAGAGACCTGAGATTCACCAATGGATATCTATTTGTACACACATGCCTGCACTGACTTACACCCCAATAACACCAACTTTAACTCCAAAATAATCCCTATTTGTTTTAATAAAACTTACTAAATAATTAGCATTGGTTGTTTTAGAAATCTATCTAAGAAAAGTAGCAACCTTTATGTCTTACTCTCCCAAATATTTTATGCTGTACTCTCCATCCCAAATATGTTGGACTGATATATGTTTTAGTGCCCTTACAAGTCATCTCTGATGGAAAGCTCAGAAAGACCAGAGTATGCAATGCCACAGAATTCCCCCAGAGTACTGAGCTGTAACCTCCTTCTCATAGGCTGTGGGCAGGTGCGCCAAGTTGCGCCAAACATTGGGGGAGTGCATCACGTATTCATGATGTCACATGCATGACACCCCCCCCCAGCCCAGCCAGACCCACTCAGTCCACTATCCACCAGACACACTTTCTGGTGGGGGTGACCGGGGCCCCCCAACAGGCTCCCATCGGAACCTGGCTCCAGCATGTGAAGGAGCTGTCAAGACTGCCACTCTCCTCAACTGGGCTGCACCACGCGCATCTCCTCTTCAAGTGGGTCTGAGCCCTATGCCCCCAAATATTGAGGGGGCTGAAGCCCCCTCCACCCCATATACTCAGTGTCCCGGGCTGTGGGCACAGCTAGGCAGAGGTGGGTGGAGTCAGCAATTTGGACATCAAGAGAAAAAGCAATAGAGAGAATTAGAGGGCAGAGGGAAGAGCTTGGTTCTGGGGTTCAGCTGGCTAGGAATGTAACTCCTGTGCTGTGTGTGTGTAAAATCCACTCTGAGGAAAAATATCTACAGGCACAGAAGGAAGACTCTGAGCTTATATTGAAAGGCAGTGCCTTTAAAGAGTATTTACACAAGGTTTAAAGTGTAAATACACATGTATTTACACATGGTTTAATGTGTCAACCAAATTTCAACTTCCTGAAACAGTATGTGAACAGAAATACAGCTACAGTTCATCCATCAAAATTCACACATATCCAAATTATGCAAAACAGCTTTCCAACGGAAAGGGACCATGTTTATTATACAAATAATATGATATAATGCTTATTTTAGCTAAATATCCTACAGAAAGTGTTAGAAAGCCAGTGTGGTGTAGTGGTTAAGAGCGGTAGTCACGTAATCTGGGTAACCGGGTTCGCGTCTCCGCTCCTCCACATGCAGCTGCTGGGTGACCTTGGGCCAGTCACACTTCTCTGAAGTCTCTCAGCCCCACTCACCTCACAGAGTGTTTGTTGTGGGGGAGGAAGGGAAAGGAGAATGTTAGCCGCTTTGAGACTCCTTAAAGGGAGTGAAAGGCAGGATAGCAAATCCAAACTCCTCCTCCTCCTCCTCCTCTTCTTCTTCTTCTTCTTCTATATTAAGAAAAACCATTGTGTGTGTGTGTGTGTGTGTGTGTGTATTAAACATGTTTGTCTATAAATTTGTATATCAAGAGAAATGCACACTAAAATGCTGACACTAAAAATTTTCATGAACTTTTTTCTTCTAAAAAGCACAGACTGGTGCAGAAATATGGTGAACCAAAAAGAACAGTGGAAATGTGAGAAAGTGAGAGGAAACAAAAGAGATAAGTTTACTCATCCGTACTCTAAAGACTTCAAAGAAGCAGAGGATGGCGTAACCTGTAGTAAATCATATTATGGCAGTTTATAAATACCAGAGTCTGGCTAAAGTGTGAGATTCAATGAATGTGTGTGTTGCTAAACTCTTGGAAGAGTACAAAAAACCATTTTTATTAACGTATTCTTATAAGCTGCAAATGAGGGAATCTGTGCTTTTTCATGTGATCGTGTTTGCTGTGTGAACTTAGAGTATGTGTGTCAAAGAATGCAAAGAATACATTCCCAGAAGAACATTCTGGGTGCACTTGTCTCTTATCAAACTTGTCTCTTATCAAACAGTATGTAGTATGCAGAACCAGCATGCAGTATGAAAGTGCAGCTTTTTCCCTATAGGCTGGCATGGGCTTGAATTCTGATTAATCATTGCCATTCAGTAGGAATTGAGTGCTTTCTCCATCTAAAATGGTTGTGAGGCAATTTTATATTGAAGTTCAAATAAGTTCTCCCACTGAACCACTTGTTCAAATCCACTCAGGTCAAAGTTTTGGGCCCCTTGCAAAGTTTATCATCCTTGGGGCTTGGGGTCAGATGAGTTCCTCTGGAATCAGACTTTGTCACTCCAGTTACCTAACTTCAGGGGCCAAAGGTGAGAAAGCGACAAGCTTACCTGAAGTAAATCAAACTGTATTCATGAAGACTTACCCTCTTAATAAATTTGATTATGAATGAAGCTTTTAAAGTGATTGTTCAGTGTCATAAAACACAAAACAGGGTTAGTGCATATTATGGACTACGTGTGTCACAAGTTCCTCATCTCCGGTGTTTTTTTCTCTAGGAGGGACACAGGGGTACGCATACCCCTAAACATTTTGTGAATCTTGTACTTTTGTCCATTTACTGTATTTTTCTCAATTTGCACTATAAAATGGTGATTTTCTTGAGTGAAAATGAGAGTACCCCTGAACATTTTTTTTAGAAAAAAGCACTACTCATCTCAAAGTACAGGCAACACATCATTCTTTCAGACCAAGGACTCAGCTACATTAGTAAAAAAAAAAAAACAGCACCTTGAGTGCATTATAAATATGCAACACCAGATGGCGATGGAGAACAAAAATAATTATTTGCTATTTTACATCACTTTCCCCCCCTTTTGCTATAACGATTTAATTTCTGACTTATTTATAGTGGTCCCCCCACCACCTGTGTGTAGATCCACCCCAAGTGAAATTGTGGAAGACTTCTAGTCAAAATGACTTGAAATACTCGCCAACATGTGTTCCAACAATCACAGCTCTCCACCGTTTATTTGCAACACATGGATTGGCAGATGCTGCAACAGATGGCACACTGTTCTAGAGAAGGACCTTAGCAAACAACTCTATGAATAATATTTCTTGCTTGGTTCCAACACAGCTCTAGATGGACTCCTGCAATATTCTCAAGATCTGGACAATTGGTATACACATGCAAGACATAGAAAAAGTTCCTAGAAATATTCTCAAGTATAGTGTCCAATTTAGCCATGCTCCAGGAAGCCCACCTAAACCATTTACTCAGTAAAGAGACAGGGCTGCTCATCCAACCTTTGGCTTTTCCTGCTGCTTTCTCCCTCCTGTGAAAACCTGTTCTTTACTGCTGAATTGGAGCAGACATCCATTGGGGTTTCCATGGATTAACACTGGCTCTGATTCAGGGCTGAAAAACGGGTTTCCCCAGAAACAGTATATTATCAGCATCTCATTGTGGAAGAAAGAAGGTACCAATGTAAATAGGAAAGACATTTAATAAACATATTCAGCATATTTTAGAATGACGAGCATATTGTGATGCACAAAGAATGTTTTTATCCTCTCCATTGACAAAAGGTATGGATTAGTCGTGTACCACACTGTATACAATTTTCTTCTTTCAAGCTGGAAGGAGACTCATAATTCCTCATGGATGTCCCAGCAGAACTTGAAGGGCAGCTTTTCCATTCTCTCCTTAAAAACACTGTCAAACCTTTCACTTTGTGTAACTGTCATCATGTTCTTCCAGTCTCCAACAGTGCCTGGCCCAGGAAGCAAACAGAAAAAACGTGCATTGTGGTGGACAAATACATATCCATACCGCCAGATATATTTGATCCCTAGATGCAATTGTCAGGTGAATATGTCAGGAATTCTGCAAGCAGCACCAAGTCAGTGTGATCTACCATTAACTTACCTTTCCGAAGAAAATGTCCTTTGCTGTAGTCCATGAACTCCGGTGGCATGAAGTTATAGTTTATCCTGGGATCTGCTTTCATTTTATTAAATGTAGCCTGATCCACAACAGCATCCACCTCCTTTTCCGTCAGTCTCTTTCCCAGGAAGTTGCATAATTTCAATACACAGCTTCTCAGATCCTGAAATGGAACGTAGTTATAATGTGAGGCCACCCACAATAGAGAAACCTGACAGCTTAGAGACTAAAACTCATGGAATAGGCAGGATTACAAGCAGGGGAAACAAGCAGCCTGCATCTTTCTTTGCCTAGTTTGGAATAATTGCAATTGCATTATATTATACTTTCATTGTTGCTTTAATTCCATGAGCCATGCAGAATGCATTATATTCTGGGGCAGCTCTTTCAATTGAGTCCACAAGTAAATAAATAAATGCCCATGTTGCAGACACAAGGGAGGTTCTGTGACATCTCTCCTCAGCATCAGAGGGCCTGTGAACTGACATATCTTGCTTGGGATCATAACACTATATTATCAGTCCCATAATTCCTCAGGGGAAATGCTTTCAGTGCACTATTTTCAGTCTAAGGCCTGAAAAGCTGCTCCTGAATCCATGGTCTCCTTAGCTTTTTAATCTTTTAGAAAGGAGGGGATACTAGGAGGGGATGCAGCAGCTAAATTGGGGTTTTGAACTGTTTGCATTGAACATTCAAGTAAAGCTTTAGTGGTTTCTAAGCAGGCTGTTGCTTATGGGTGGATCTAAACACGGGGGGGGGGCGCTATAAATAAGTCAGAAATTAAATCGTTTTAACTGAAGGGGGGGGATCCTATGGGAAATGTCATTCCGAACAATTCCTGCTCACTGGCGCCATCTGGTATTGCATGTTTAAAATTCATTAAATTTGTTGTTTCTTTACGAATGTAGTTGAGTCCTAAGTCTCTACCAAAATCAGAAAACATTGTTTTTCCCTGAAGAAAGACTGTGTCAGAAATTATTGTTTCCATTAGCTTTTTTTGGAAAAATCATTGCATTCTTGTACATACAAAGATTGTGTGCCTTTTAAAAGGGTGCCTGGCTGGAAGAGCCCCATGCTGTCATTTATTTTATTTGGTGCTTGTCAGAGGCTGACTGGACACTGAGGAGCAGTGGCTGGATTCTGATGGGTGGGCACACCAGGAGAAGGTGGCTTGGAGACTGAACTGGGGGGATCTGGGAGACAAGAGTGAGAGGCAGGATTGGAGAGGGAAGACCAGGTGCAGGAGGAGGCAGAGGCAGGTCAGGCTGCTGAAATGTGAAGGGTTTTCATGCCTCCTCCTTCTGCTCCCACTTACCATGTTCTTCCAATCTCCAGGTCCAGAAGAGGACTGAGGTGGGAGGAGCAGAAGGTTACACACAAGCGGAGTCATTGCCTGCTTGGATAGGGGAGATTCATAAACCAAGGTTGGGGACTGGGCCTCTCCATTCTGGCAACTGCCTCACCCGGCACACACCTACAAGTAGCTGAGAGACGGAGGAGTGATAGATATGCTTTGCCTAACTTGTAAACGTATTTTTGCCAATGAAGAGTAAATTCCTCACTCTGGACATTCCTGACTGACAGCGCCATGGCAGTGCTTGATTTGTGAATCTGAGTCAACCAGGGCTAGCTCTGTTTTGAAATCAGTTAATAATGATGTGGGGCATTCTCATATCTGGAGCTGTTTAAAACTGATTGTATGAATTCATGAAGGTTTCAATGCCACATGATCAGCTCACTCAGAGTGAGTGCTAATTGGCCATAAATGAGGGGGACACAGAATCTCCTTCAGTCAGGGCACTTGAATCATCACATTGGTTCCTTCCTCTGTTTTGTAAAGGTGGGTTTTGATGGTTGTTTAGTAACAGTTTGAATAACATTTTGACCCCTTACCTTACTCATTTCCTCATAGGTAAGAAATAGAATATTGAAGTCATCTCTGTGAGCGTACCAGCCTTCCAGGTGGTCCAGCCATGAACTTGCAAATACTGATAGGAGAGAAATTAATCTGTCATAAATGTAGAGCAAATGATTTTCTGAAAAATATCCAGAGAGCATCATAACAGTCATATAAACTCAATTAAAATAATTTAAAGGAATCAGTTTAAGAACCAGCAGTGGTATAAACCATTAAATCATAGTAAAAATTCACCCTTTAGTAGCTGCTTCAACATGACAACAGACAGGTTACAAATCAGTCTGGTTTGCTTTGGGAGTGGGCCCAATCCAGTGCACAGCTCTATGCTATCAGTGGCGTAACCTTGTTTGCTGTAGTTTATTTAGTCGGAGACATTCTGTATTTCTGAGGGACGTGGGAAATCAGCTATGACTTCCTCAGAGCAACTAACAGCATCAGACATTCCTTACCATACATACAATTTATTTTATCTGTTTTCAAAGGAGGACAGGGTTGAAGGGACAAAAATGAATTGTTGTAGAGTGGCAAATAATCCTTACCCTTTCCAGCCAAAAACCTCTCCATGAAAATCCCAAAGTCTTCTACTTTTTCTAGTGCGCATGCAGCTTTGGTAAAATGATCATAGGAAACCAAAACATCCTTTGGGTTTCTGGCCACATAAACAACCTGCAGGAATAATAACAAATTCTACTTGGCTCAACTCTCCCAATCATGAGATATTGCTAGCAATGAGACTGATCTCTTGAGCCTGACTATTCTCACAATATTCTCTGGTTTATTTTTCTGTTACACACATCATCCTTTTGGGAAATTTTGGCACACTAACAGTTGCTGGACTACAACTCCCATGATTTCTGGCTAACTTTGATGGGAGTAGAAGTCCAACCGTGTCTAGAGGACAATGAGCTAAATCAAGGAAAGGGCCTTTGCAGCGAAACTGCTTCCTAAAAGAGGCTGGCATGATCCTTCCTTTCCTATCGTTTCAGTTTGGAGCTTGAACCATTTTAATTTGGTGCTTATAATTGCCAGTCTTATTGCTTACTGTTGTCTGTTTTGTTGTGCTTCTGTAGTTATTATATTATAGTTATATATAACTCCTGGAAATCTCATTGCAGCAACGTATCCTATGCTGGTCCAGGGCAGACCTCTTTAACTCACTGCAGGGTTGTTTTAACCCATATAACTGGACGTAGATAGAAGATAGGTGTCCATACTGTTTTGGAATCATTGGAATCAGTTCCAAGCCCAGTTTTCATTCATATTGACAAAGGAACTGAGACTTGTTGAAACTAAGAAATATCAACGGACCTGAGAAATGTCAATGGAAAATGAGGTTGTAGTGTAAAGTAAGGCAAAGCAACCATTTAATGTGATAATTAAGTGCCTACTTTTGCTCTTCCATTCCTTAATCCCTTCAGTACTAAGTAATATGGTAGATGGGAAGCAAAGAGACGAGGTGATGGGCGATTGATGTCATCTATATTGATGTTCTTGTACTCCAGCCATGGAACTCTGTTTAGTATATTCACATTTTCAGTTGCATCTCGATGACCTTCGTGAAAAATCAAGCTCAAAATATTTTTAGGTCCATATTGTTCCTATGAACAAGAATAAGCTTGTTTAATTAGTTCACTACCATAAATGTACATACTACTTTACAGAATAAAATAATCGAAAACAACATGTCTCTGCATCAAGTTCTTACTATCTGAATTGCAACAAAAGAAATGATGGCGAGGAAGGGAGCCATGGGAAAAACAGATGCAGATTTGGGGATCTGGGTGAGGAGCCTTGGGGATGCTGCAGGGGATGCCTCACAAGGGTCCTAGGCTGTATAGGGCTTTAAAGGTTAAAACCAGACCTTAAACCTGATCCTGTACTCCACCGGGAGCCAGTGCAGCTGGTATAGCACTGGGTGAATGTGATCTCGCAGCGAAGACCCCGTAATGAGTCTCGCTGCAGCATTCTGCACCTGCTGGAGTTTCTGGGTCAGTCTCAAGGGCAGCCCCACGTAGAGCGAGTTACAATAATCCAGTCTGGAGGTGACCGTCGTGTGGATCACAGTGGCTAGGTCAGGGTGAGAGAGGTAAGGAGCCAACTGCTTAGCTTGGCGGAGAATGGAAAAATGCCACCTTTGTTATAGCTGCAATCTGCGGCTCCATGGAAAGGGAGGTGTCGAAGATTACACCAATACAATTTAAAAACAAGTCAGATGGTTACAAATGGAACAATGCAGTATAAATTCAGTAGAAGAGATGGATCCACCAAAATGAAATACCATAGCTGCTGAAGGCCAGTATAGAGTGTGGGGGGTTGTGAGTATAGGGCCCTGCCTGCAGAGCCCCACAGAGTACAGTCCAACAGAAAGTACTGCCATTCCCAGCACTTCCTCCCAGGAATGAATAAAGCCAACTGAACATAGTGGTCCTTCTAGCCATTCCTGCCAATGGTGTCCTTTAGCTTATACCTCCTCAAAGAACGTATGCAGGGAGAGGGGAATGGTATTTGTGATAAATTGGAGGATTTCTCATGGGCTTGTTGTATTTTTCATTCCCTCCCCTTCTGCTATACTTATCCACAAGCAGTTGCTGGACTAGTGGGACCTTATCCGCATTATTCACTCAGAATACGATGTTTTCCTTTTTGCTTGCAGCACATTTGAAATATGAAGTCTGCACATGAATATTATTTATTGCTTAATCATACAGAGAGCAGGATTGTGGCAGAAGGCTCCCAGACAAAGGTGGTCCAACATGTAGCCCTTAAGGCCTTTTTGGTGACCCGCAGTAATATTTGATGCCCCCCTCTCAGCCCTCGTGCTGCCTTCTCAAAACTTGGTAAGCAAGGTGCTGGTTTGGAGGCAGGAGGCAGGAGGTTTGTGACAGGGTCCTAGAGTCTTCTCTCCTCTTTCCCAAAGCCTAGCTAGTGCTTTGCCAGCTCTGGAAAGGAGATTGGAGGGCTCTAGGACCTTTCCAGAGCTACACGCTTCCTTCTCAAAGCCCGGCACCTCCAATAGGAATCGAATGTTTCTCCATCTAAAATGTTTGTGAGGCAATTTTTAATGAGTTCAGAGAAATTCACTCGAATTGCACACAGGGGTGTATGAAGTGGGGTGTGTGAGGAGATTTCACCCCTCCCATTCAAAGAATCTGCTGATGTTCTCTGCTGATTCTCCAGAGAGGAGGGGGGCGGTTTCTGCTCACTACTTATTCCGCTTCAGCCTCACATCAAAGAGAGAGACCGAGTGTTAGAGAGAGAGAGAGAGAGAGAGAGTTATCTCTGTATAGATAAGGTTGCTGCTAAGAGCAGCTGCAGATACTCAGTGCAGTTCAGCTTCTCCATTTAGCTCTGTATATAGTTTGTATGATAGTTGTAGATAGAATAAAAGTAGTTATTCTACAGAGCTGTTCTCCGAGTGGTTTATGCTCTGCTGTACTCTGCTGTGCAACGACTGTCTTCAGAGTGAATCTGGTGCTCACAACTCTGAGTTGTGAGTCCACAGCACTTAGACCTGTTCCTGTGCAGAAGGTGGTCTCTGGAAGTGCTCGCCTGGCCCAGTCGGGGCTGAAGTGGATGAGTCCAGTCAGTGGCACTGGCTCAAGGGCGATGCTGACAGGGTGGAGGGGGTGGGTTGCCATGGGTGCTACTCTGGGGGGGGTGACAAGATGGCCCCTGCCTTCCCCCAGCTGTAGAGCAGCCGAGGGCACGAGCAGTCCGCATGGGCGCCACTCATGCGGCATCTGTACGGGCTGCCGCTATTGTGCGCTGTCCTTACGGGCATCCACACGGCTGCCTCTCGCATGAGAACTGTACGGGCTGCCATTGGTGCGCACTCCGTACAGGATGCCGCTCGCGTGCCAGCCCATACAGCCACCACACCCAAGCAGCAGCCCATACGGAGTGCACATATGCGGCATCCTGTATGGACTGCCCATGTGTGGCATCCTGTACAGAGTGCACATGCACGGCAGCCCATACGGTCGCTGCGCATGCGTATTCCGTATGGGATGCTGCACAGACACACTCTGTACAGGCTGCCCCGCCCCGGGTGCCAGAGAGGGTTCTTCCACCACTGATTGCACAACCATTATTCAGGGTTTGAATCCCCACACAGTCATGAAGCTCACTGCGTTACTTTGGGCCAGTCACTATTCTTAGCTTAACCAACCTCAAAGAGTTTTTGTGAGAAAGAAATGGAGAGGAGAACCATGTACAGTGGTACCTTAGGTTAAGTACTTAATTTGTTCTGGAGGACTGTTCTTAACCTGAAACCATTCTTAACCTGAGGTACCACGTTAGCTAATGGGGCCTCCCACTGCCACTGCGCTGCCTCCACACGATATGCAGATACAGTGATGGAAATGAATACCAAGCTGCAGTCTCGAGAACTGCTTTACCTACCAAGTTTTCTGCCGCCACAAACAAGCAGCATCCCAAGTTTGGCTACAGGGAAAGAGGCCCACAGCTCTTTTGCAACTGCTATTGCAAAACTTTTGATCGCAGCAGCCATAAATATGTATCTCAATTGTGCTTGTGTTATCTTTCCGACCACTCCCTTTGGCAATAGGTGGGGCACAGTTTTGCACCGTCAGCTTCCATGCAAACTATTTATGAAGAGTTGGCAGTCACTGGGCCCAGTGCTGCCAACAAATAAAATAGTGATTAAATAATGGGCAGCCGAGTATAAGCCCAACCAGTTTCTGAGTGCCCATTTCAGAAAGGAACTAAAGCATTTCCAAACTGAACATGAGATCAAGCAGCCCGTGGTGAGAGCACAGTCCACATAAAATTTGCCACACAGAGACCAACTTAGCTACCATCTGGGTGGAGAGGGAGGAGGTGGACCCTCACTTATCCCTGAGTGCTGCACACCATGTGTACTGCATTAAGGGAGGCGGGTGGTGCGGTGGTCTAAACCACTGAGCCTCTTGGGCTTGCCGATCGGAAGGTCAGCAGTTCGAATCCCCACAACAGGGTGAGCTCCCGTTGCTCTGTCCCTGTTCCTGCTAACCTAGCAGTTAGAATGCACACCTGTGCAAGTAGATAAATAGGTACTGCTGTGGCTGGAAGGTAAATGGTGTTTCTGTGCACTCTGGTTTTCCGTTGTGCCAGAAGCGGTTTAGTCATGCTGGCCACGTGACATGGAAAACTGTCTGTGGACAAACGCCGGCTCCCTCGGCCTGAAAGTGAGATGAGTGCCGCAACACCATAGTCGCCTTTGACTGGACTTAACCATCCAGGGGTCCTTTCCTTTTTTTTTTTCTTTTTCTTTTTACTACATAATCAAAAGAGGGAAACCCAAAAAAAAGGGGGAGAAGAGATAAATGGGCTCAAGACTCACTTTCCTCAACCAGTGTGGCAAAATGGTTAGAGTGTTGGACTAGGACTTGGTAGGGCAGAGTTTGAATCCCTAACAAAGAATACAGAAACCGAAAAAACCTTCAGGCAGAAATTTGGCACCAGCAATTAAAGCATAGTATAAAAGATGAAGACTGGAGAAAACGGAGCCTAATTGGGCTGGAGCCCTTCCTACCCCCCGAGGGATCCTTTGAGTCTCCCCAAAAGGTCTGCTACAGGGGCAACCGTGCAGAAATGGTTTCCCCCAGAACAAAGCACTGGGTGTGTAACTGCAGCTCAAAATGGGCCTTCTTGAGTGCAAAAGGAGGGCAACCTTTGCACCTGATAAAACCAGTAAACAACCTTGGACACACTGCCTGCTCCTGCTGATTTGCCATGAAAAAGCAACATATCCTGTTTTCTCCTCTTCTTCAACAGAATTTTGGGTGCTGTTTGCGTGTTTGGTCTGCTGGGGCTTCTGCTTGCCCTGTGGCCATCAGGTCAGAAATTTCCTAGGTCTTGCTTGGTGGTGATTTTCCAGGTTCTTAATACTTGGCTGCCATTTTGTATGTGCATTTCTCTCCTGGTAGACCCACACACTTGATGGGGCCTTGTTAGGACCTTCTCACTTATTTTCTGCTGGGTTAATCCCTTTCCCAACTCTTAAGTTTTCTGTCTTTTTACTGCTTTGTCTAGATTCATTATGTTTCCAATTAAGGGGCAAGAGTAGACCCAAGCACAAGGGTTATTCATGAATGCTGAAATCACTTCCATGATTTCTTGTAGGCAATTCATCCCTCTTTAAATTCTCTTTAAAATAAAATAAAGTTCAGCTGCATTTCTTCAAGAAGCTTCCTCATATGCTGTAATTGCAGGCCACGGTGTGGTCAATGTTATTGTTTGAGACTCTGTCCTGCCATGGCATGCAACCCTCCAACAGTTTGACTTCACCTGCAGAGGCACATTCCTCCATTGCCTCCAGAGACAGACAGATGCCAACAACAACAATTATTGTTATTATGTTAATATGTAACACTTAATATGTGGAAAGCACATGGCAGTGATTATGTATTTCATCCCTGCTAATATCCTGGGTTGTCATTATCAAAATGTACATCTTAGTTCTAAGCTGCAGTTACACGCCCAGTGCTTTGTTGTGGCTGTTGTTATCAGATACAGCAGTATTTGCCATCTTTCTTTTTATTTAAATATATATATATATACTTCCACTTCCCTTTACAGTGCCATCACAGCACAAGTGAATTTTACTTGGAAACAGAGAAGCCACTCTGTTGTCACAAAATTGTCTTTATGCAAAAAGATCAACTCATTGTCATCTGCTAGGATCCTCAAAGCCAATTCTTGGGAAATGAGATTACCCAGATTTTGACTTCATGCTATGAAAATTGCTGCATTACCAACTGAGTATCCTTAGCTTGTTGGTGAAGCAATATCTGGGATGATACCATTTAGTAGTACATAAATCCTTGTGAGTCAGGATTTCCAGCAATGAATGTTATGGGGATGAAACTCAGTAGCAGGCTGTGTGTCAATAATTATCTGGGACTGACTAGCATCAAAGTTCGTATTGACCTACTTGTTGGCAAAATGTATATCCCTTTAAACACACCACCTCAAGAGGAGAGGGATGTTTTGCAAGTGAGAAACCAGGTCACTGAATCTACCTGAATGGTATGCATATAACCCAGAATGTAGATACAAACCCAAACTAAAGCAAAGCTTTATTTTATTGTAAGAAAAAAGAGAGAGAGATTATCAGGCTGCATGGTAGCATTAATTATTAAAACTTACCCATTCGTAACTCTAAAGAGAGAAAAAGTTCCTATTGCTACAAGAAAGAGCATGTGTCAGAAGTTGCTTCTCTTAGGCTCAAGGGTGTAAGGAATGGAATACAACTCCATCTGTGAAGCAGCTCTGACCAAAACGCAGGGATGGGATTTGTACACCTCCATGGTTGCTCTGGGGCAACAGAAATCCCCTTCAGGCCTGTGGTCTGAATCCAATATTGCATCATTGGGAGCATAGGTACCTAGACGGAGCTCAAATAGCCTTCTTTCTAACTAAAACCAAGCTCTTAAATGCCTTTTCTTCTCACCAAATTTATGTGAAATGTGGACTTTGGGGTACAAGGTGATTGTGTGCTGGGTGCCTTTTTTGGTTGCCAAATCTCCAGCTCCCAGTGAAGCAGGGGCTGGTCTGCCACGGGCACACACCTTACAGAGGGTCACCAAACCAAAATGCAGGGGAACCACTACCTTACTGAGACTGTTTGCTTCCCTTCCAGGGAATGGCTATAAAAGCAAGTGTCCTGTCATTTACAGGCAACTAGGGGAATGTTTGTTTTTATAATATTTTTTATTAAGTTTTCAATTTTACATTCTTAACTAGAGGTGAGGAACCTTTTTTATCCGATGGGCTGCATTCCTTTTTGGACAACTTTCTGAGGACTACAGGCCATAGGCAAAGGTGGGCAGAGCAGCCAATCTAAATTTAACTTGGATGCTAATTTTTGCCTTTGACACATACCTGTGTCCTCCATCCACCTTGATTTGAACAAGGTGTTCAAGCAAAGTATTGGCTCCAAGTAGTAATTCATAAGTAGTCTGTTATTTACACTGAAACTCTCCACCTTTCTCACACTGCGGGTTGTTGCTTTTTTTAAAAAAAAAAACATTTTTTATTAAATATTTCTTGGTTTGCAAAAGTATTGCAATGTCTCTCTTTTCAAGTTACATTTTCTACAGATCAGTTTCACTTGTTGAGGCATTTGTGTTACATTAGGAAGAAAAGGGGGAAAAGGTGGAGGGGGGAATGGTGGGTGGTATGGTGTCAGGCAGCAATGCTTCTACTTAGTGTATGTGTGGGGTTTTGTGTCAGTGCCACTTCTGTGGGTTCTCTTTACTATTCACTTGTGGTGGGAACAGGGCTGGATTTAGGTTTGATGAGGCCCTAAGCTACTGAAGGTAATGGGGCCCTTTATATGTCCAGCTGTCCTTTGTCAACAACAATTTGTTGCTGTTTTTTTGTGCTGAATATATGCTATTTGATAATTTATGGACCTAATAGTTATCTAAAGCCAGTTGCACATGTTGCCATGCAACCAGTCCATGCAGAATGTAGGCACCCTATATACAGAAATGAGCAAACCAGTCATATTTTAGGGAGCGGGCTAGCAGGAGCTTACATCACAGAAGCCTACACAACACAAAACACTGTTGCTGTATGTAGCTTTTATTTTATTTCTTTTTATTTTATATTTTGGAAATGTACATCCAGGTTTTTTCCCTTAAATTTTTTTTTGGCCCCCAAGAGTGGGGCCCTAAGCTATAGCTTGTTTAGCTTATACATAGTCCGGCAGAGCTGTCAGGAGTAAGCCCTGCGTGTGGTTTCAAGGCGGGTTGCTCCCCACGCTTTGGCAGGGAGGCTTGTCACCCCTGCAAACATTGGGCAGCAGGCTTAGGTAAGCGGGTAGTGCGGTGGGTAGAGCACGCCCGGGCACCTGCCGACCCCTCCCGGTGAAGCAGCGAAGGTGGAGGCGAAGTGCAGCTTCGCGGATGGCGCGCGCGCGCGTGCCTTCCCCATCGCCCGATCCCGCCCTGCCTGTTCGCGGGAGGAGCCGCGGGGAGGAGGAGGAGGGCCTTTAAGCCGAACTCCCCAACCGCCCAGACCGGCACTGCAGCTCTGACAACCGCCGCCGCCGCTCCAGCCCGACTGCGGCCTGCAAGCTCCTCATCCGCCTGGCAACGCTTCGCCTCGCCGCCATGGCCAAGCCTCTGTCGGGGCAGGTGTGCGTGGTGACGGGCGCCTCTCGGGGCATCGGCAAGGGCATCGCGCTGCAGTTGTCCGGGGCGGGCGCCACCGTGTACATCACGGCTCGGCACCGCGAGGCGCTGGAGGCGGCGGCGACGGAGGTGCGGGCCCGCGGCGGGAAGTGCGTGCCGGTGGTGTGCGACTCGTCCCGGGAGGAAGACGTGGTGGCGCTGTTCGAGCGCGTCCGGCAGGAGCAGGCGGGCCGCCTCGACGTGCTGGTCAACAACGCCTTCTCCGGGGTGGGCTCCATCGTGGAGGGGTTCGGGCTGCCCTTCTGGGAGTGCTCGACGGTCCTGTGGGACCAGATCAACAACGCGGGCCTGCGGGGCCACTACATCTGCACCGTCTACGCCGCCCGGCTGATGGTGCCCGCCGGCAGGGGGCTGATCGTCACCATCTCGTCGCCCGGAGGGCTGCGCTACATGTTCGACGTGCCCTATGGGATCGGCAAGGCCGCCTGCGACCGCCTGGCCGCCGACTGCGCCGTCGAGCTGCGCCCCTTCGGCGTGGCCTCGGTGGCGCTGTGGCCGGGCTTCGTGCGCACCGAGAGCCTGGCGAAGGAAGTGGAGCACAGGACGGGGCCCATGATGGCGAAGCTGAAGGATAAGATGGCCTCCATGGGAGAGACCCCCGAAGTGAGCGGGAAGTGCGTGGTGAGCCTGGCGTCCGACCCGCGCGTCATGCGCCACAGCGGGAAGGTGCTCCTCAACCCGGACCTCGCCCGCCTTTACGGCTTCAAGGATGTGGACGGCAGGGAAGTCTTCAACTACCTCTCGCTGCGGGAAATCCTCTCGGAGCTGATGCCCAAACTGGCCGGTTTATTCCGCCTCATACCTCGGTTCATCACCGTCCCCAAGTGGGCTCTTGCTCTCTATTCTAGCAAGTTTTCCATTTACCCACCCATCCAGCCGCCTCAACTTAAATCAAAAAAACAAGCCTAAGATGTATATTGTGCATCTATGCCTTTAACCTTCTCCGATTGCTGAAAACTTCAATTTGACACTTATTTGGCTGGTGCGTTAACTATTTTATTATTACAGCTGTTTGCAATAGAAAGCACTTCCAAATTTGAAATTATTTTAAAAGTGTTTTCCATTTGCTCTTAAAAGGAAGGGCTGATTTCTGCAATATCTTCTTTCTGTGCTTGATAGAAAGCTGTTAACGAGTTTCCTTATAATTCTGTATTCAGTTATAAGCCCAAGTTCTGACACTTGGGGGTGCATCTTTCATCATTCCTGTATTTTGGATGTGACAGAAGTATCTGAAACAAGCTACTTTGCAATTAAATGCATTTGTTCTGAGAGACTTTGTCATAGCTGGCAATACTTTGCCCCAATTTTTTGCCCCTATGAAACGCACCATTCCCACCCGCCCCTAATTTTTTTACACGGGACCTGGTGGTATCACTGCATCTTTATCAAAGAGCAAGCACTGTTTTAGATCTGCAAGATCATCCCACTGCAGGAAGGGAGGATAGTTTTGCACTCTGGGGAAATGCACAAACTGCTCAGGTAATCCAGAGAGTACACACCCTATCTTTTGCTCTAATATATGTATTGGTATGGGTTAAAAAAAACCTTTGCAGTGTCTTAAGCTTCATTTCAAATGATGTGTGAAATTCTAAAAAGGCATATCTAGGCTTCTTGAGAAAAAAGATGTACTCTGGAACAGACAGAGGTGAGGCATTCTTAACTAGAGGCGAGGAATCTTTTTCATCCAGTGGGCCACATTCTCTTTCGGACAACTTTCTGAGGGCAACAGGCAATAGGCAAAGGTGGGCAAAGCAGCCAATATAAATTTAACTTGGATGTTAATTTTTGCCTTTTACGCACAAACATTCTCCTATCTCCTCCATCCATCCAGACAAGCATGAGCACATCATCAGAGTTGAAGGACATATTCCAGCCATGCAAATACAAAGAGATTCCTCCCACTTTTGTCATACCCTTACTCCACCTCAGTTCTGCTCTTTGCTTTTCATAGGAAAGGGGCTAAGGTATATCAGCATTTTTCTGCCTCAGACTTTTGAGGGTCTGCTGTGTTACTTTAAGAGATGAAGGAACAGAGAGGTGAGTTTGTTGGGGAAACTCCATTACATGCACCCTAAAGGGCCCATTAGAAAAAAATAAAAGCAACTTCAGGTAGAAGTCATTTTAATAGTGGTGAGAAACAAAACCTTTCCCACTCACCTTTCTTTATCTAGATTGGATGTGCCCTCTGCTCTCCCACACCCTTTGTTTTTCGGTTGGTGATATGTTTGCAATAATAAAAGTAAGTTACATCTAATCTCTCCAATACCAACTACTTTTGAAAATGATAAAAGTTTCAGTTAAATAGTAGATATGACGCAGCTGCTGTGGACTTTACTCTCCCTTTATCTCTAATTTGATGCTGAGAAACTGGTTCCAAAAATAGCTGGTCTACATTCAGGTTTGGTTTTGTAATAACTGCATTAGCAAAAAATGTTAAGACATTTGTATCCCATCTAGAGAACCAATACTGATAAAACCAGTTAATATAAATCTCCTTTCACAATCCCCCTTGCTTGGCCTGCCAAGGCACTGACCTCAAACTGTCAGTTTTGGGAAGAAAGCCGAGCTGGTTAATGCTTCACAATGATGCTACATGTACCCTACAGAGTTTTCTTTACCCAATTGGCCAGTTTCTGAACATTTGCTTCCATTGTTTTGCTGTGCAACACTCTATACCAATCACTGTTGGAAGTTGTGTAATTCATGCTTGGCATCATCACCTGCTTGGAAGCTCAGTTGTATTAGTACTTAAAACAGCAGCTGACTTGGAAAATGCAGAGGGATGGTGACAAGCAAGTTTAAGCCAGCCTTGGGTCTTCTAGCACTGCCATGTGGTTGCTGTCTCTCTCCAAGAGAAGGAAGAGAGGAGAGGGGTTGCATGTTGAGCAGTGTCCATCAAATAACAAATCTGGTAAATTTAAGTACAGACAGCTGGGATACAAAAGGCTCAAGCAGTACAGCCTAAATGCTTATAGGCACATGTGTTAACCAGCACGTGCAAACAATAAAACATTTTAAGACACAGATGGGAAGTCATGGGCCTCCAGCTGTTGTCCCATCAACTTCAGCCAGCATGACCAGTGATTTAGGGAAGTTGTAGTTCATCAACATCTCGATAATCACAGGTTGCTTCTTCCTGCTCCAAAGGTAACTAAGGAGGCATTACTTAATCTCCTGTAGATTCCCCCCATTTAATTATGGTTGTACTGCAGCTGAAACCTGCAGTTGACAAGATGTTCTCAAGTGTTTACTTGAATCACATTATAATTAGAGATGCAATCCTGAACAATTCCACCCAGACTAGTAATACAAGTTCTAGGCAGTCTTGAGTGGGATGCTAGATTATGTTGCAATTATTTTAATAGAATGTCTATGTCAGACATATGCAGCTTGGTTAAACATTCCAAAGTACTTCAGATCTTTTTAAAGGGATACTAAATGCAACTTGTAGCCTGGCTGTTAAATCCCTGCACTTTTTGTTCTTGCCTGAAGTGGCTTGGAAAACTAAACACACTGTGCAGTCAAGTGAGTTGAGGGGTTGTAGGAATACTGGCTGCATCAACATGTTGACACCAACTTTTCAGCTGCCCTGTGATCTTACAGCCCTTGATAGTCTTACTCTGCTTGCCTAGGAACTTACAGGATCCTATAATACCAGAGGTAAAATGTACATTTAAGGGAAGTGGGGCAACTGTAAATCAAGCCAAAGTAAACTTTCTGTTGTGAGAGATCCCACTAAGCCAGAAATTTCATTCTTTCTTTTTTTTATTCCCTTTGAGGACTTCCTGCTGCACCCCTCTAGTATAAGGGCTGAGGTAGCCATTTTAGAATATGTCAAGTACTATCAGATACTGTAGTATGTGCCACACTTTGGCTGGTTCTGTATTAGCACATAAATATATATTTTCTCTGAAACTCTGAAAAGAGCAGCACAGTATTGTTGCCTGTCATACATATTTAAAAATAGTTTGCTATAATGACTTGGTAATTTAGGTTTGCACCTTTCCTCAATCTGATATAACAAATCACATGCCAACAAGTCATTTCCCCCCCAATGTTTATTTTTAAGTCCTTAAAAAGTCTATGTACATCATTCAAGAACCTGTGTGAATGCACCAGAATCTCTCCTGCAGCTTGCTTGATATTCTTCAGGATTCCTAACTTCAAGAAATCCGCTGAGCCACGAAGTGCTGAGAAGCCTGCCTACGAGTCTTAAGTTGGAGACAAACAAGAGTTAGCATTGCCACTTCTACTTACACCACAGTAGGTCACCAAGATATTAAATCAGATGGGCTCTTATCTGTAATACTCACAACTTTTTCCTCCGCTGACAGTACACCGTCTATGGCCACGAGCTGATACTGTTTATGTTTTAAGCTGCCCACAAATCTTCGAAGCAGTCTGAGACTGTTCCCATCTATGCCTTTTAAGAGTTTTTGCATCTCTTGTGAGGGGCAACCTGGATCGAACATCAGTAGGCACACAGTTTTGTTCTTCCTTTCTTCTATTCCAATAATAGTACGACTATGACCTATTTTATTTAAAAAAACAAAACACGCCAAAGCACACCCATCAGGTATACATTTCTGCTAACACATGGTCTACGAACCCCTTAAGCAAAACCCCAAACTGCTGTACAGAATTGCAATATATAACTTAATGCTTACATAGATAATTGTAATTGTTATAAAAACAAATTACTTGTATAAATGTTTTTTCAGGTAAGTTTTATTTTTAAAATCTACCGTTTTCTCTCTGACTTTCAAAGCAGCTCATAACACAAACCATCCCCTCAAATCCGTTAATATACCAAATAAAACAAAACACTAGTCTAACCCCCTGCAATGCAGGAATCTCAACTACAACATACATGACAAATGGCCATCCAACCTCTGCCTAAAATCTCCAAGTAAGGAGAGTTCACCACCTCTCGTAGGAGCTTTTACTATCAGAAAGTTATTTCTTGTGTTTAGTTGGAATCTCCTTTCTTGTAATTTGAATCCATTAGTATAGGCTAGCAGGGGTCAGCAAACTTTTTCACTGTCCCTCAGACCTTGGGGGGGGGGCGGACTATTTTTTTTGGGGGGTGAACAAATTCCTTTGCCCCACAAATAACCCAGAGATGCATTTTAAATAAAAGGACACATTCTACTCATGTAAAAACATGCTGATTCGTGGGCCGGATTTAGGAGGCGATTGGGTCGGATCCGGCCTCCGGGCCTTAGTTTGCCTACCTATGGGCTATAGTCTCCAGAGCAGGAGAAAACAAACTCGTTCCATCCTCCATATGTGGCAGCCCTTTAAATATTTGAAGATGGCTATCACATCTCCTTTCAGTCTCCCCTTATCTGGGCTAAACATAACTCCCTCAACCGTTCCTCGTAAGGCTTAGTTTCTAGACTCCTGGTCATCTTGGGCACCCTCTGCAAACGTTCCAGCTTGTAAATATCCTCCTTAAATTGTGGTATCCAGAATTGATCACAGTATTCCAGGTGTGGTCTGACCAAGGCAGAATAGAGAACTACTATGACTTCCCTTGATTGGGACACTACAATTCTGTTGATACAGCATAGAATAGAATTTGCTTTTTCCCCACCCCTGCTACATCACACTGTTGACTCATGTTAAGCTTGTGGTCTACAATTGCAATCTTTTTTGTAAACTACTTTGAGGAGGTTTTTTTGTTTTTACAACTGAGAAGTGTATAAATTTTATGAAATAAATAATACAATTATATTTGAGAGTTACAGTTAAGAAGACATTCCACTGCTCTTCCAGGAAGCATAATTCATAAAACAAAAACTGGACATGGGGACACCAGTAATGCATGAATAACACAGCTTAACCTTTAGAAAAGAGAGAAGTGGAAAGTTTCGCTGACCTTGGTGCTGAAGGTAGATTGGTGGCTTGGGAGTACACACAACCTTTGAACTGTTTTCCTTGTCTGCCGAGTAATAGTTGAAAACCCATTCCAACAAGCGAGGATGTGTTCCTGCAGGGCCTGTTGGCTGGTGAAAATCAATGACCTGACACCTATAAGGCAGTTTAAATGAATGTCAGATAGCATCTTTTGTTTAGTGCATTAGTCACCAAGTTCTACCACTGTTATAATTTTTTTTTTGCCTCGGCTGTAAGAACAATGGTCACATTTGTGAGTTTGTAGTAGCACATATTACTTCAAGTACACAGCTCCCCCTAGCGTGAGAATGATCTTTTACTTGATACTTTAAAAAAACCCCTTCCTGCAATGTTAATCTAGGTGGCTTTTTTCTTCTTTTTTTACTACCTAATTGTTACTTGCCCTGATTTGAAACACTAATGAACGGGATATATATGTTTTATAAATACATATACAACTTAGACTTTTTCTTTGTATGAAACTTAAACCATTGAAATGAAAGCATGCTGTAGCAAGCAATAACTTTGCACCATTTATACATGGAAGAACTTTGGAAGTAGCAATTTTCTTTTAAAAAGAGAGTTGCAAGGAAAGATGCAAGAAGGAAGTTCCTAGGCAACTGATTGACCAATTGCCAACACAATTTTTCCCTTAAGTATTTCATGTTCTTATTCTCCTGGAAATGCCATCTCTACATAGGACCAGTTCGAACTTGAATTTCTGTGATATTCACATAAAATCACTCTCATAATTGGTGTCATGTGCTTAGAACTAAAACCTTTTTACTTCCTTTAATAGGCAGCACTTACTTTATCCTGAGAGAAGTTAAAAGTGAATAAATTTCACATGCTCCTATCCATGCCTTAGTTCCATGTAATCTGCTGTTGAAGTGAGAAGCTCCTTGTGGGTCAAAGCCTTCTTTCCAAGCATCTTCAATCAATGACTGAATTTTTGGAATGCATGGAATTGATGAATTATCTAAAACAACAACGGGACAACATTCAAGTTGCAGCTATGAAAAGGCAAAACCAAAGTTACAATAGATTTCTAAGTGTCCTGAAGTGGGACGGCCTTTACTGTTGGGGAATTACTTCCTCTTGTTTGACATAAAAGCTTTCCAGCAAAAAATGATATCAGTGGGAAGGACTTCCCCTAGACTTGAGCCTGAGTAAGGCCTAAGGACGTATAGTTAAAGCCATGGTTTCCCCAGTAGTGATGTATGGAAGTGAGAGCTGGACCATCAAGAAGGCTGATTGCCGAAGAATTGATGCTTTTGAATTATGGTGCTGGAGGAGACTCTTGAGAGTCCCATGGACTGCAAGAAGATCAAACCTAACCGTTCTTAAGGAAATCAGCCCCGAGTGCTCACTGGAAGCACAGATCGTGAAGTTGAGGCTCCAATACTTTGGCCACCTCATGAGAAGACTCCCTGGAAAAGACCCTGATGTTGGGAAAGATGGAGGGCACAAGGAGAAGGGGACGACAGAGGACGAGATAGTTGGACAGTGTTCTCGAAGCTACAAACATGAGCCTGACCAAACTGCGGGAGGCGGTGGAAGACAGGAGTGCCTGGCGTGCTCTGGTCCATGGGGTCACGAAGAGTCAGACACGACTAAACGACTAAACAACAAAAGGCCTAAGGAAGTTATGATCTGGACAGGGAAAGGTTCATATTCTGCAGGCTCATTTTCAAGCTATAAAATTGAAAAAACTGTTCTTGTATCCACCAATTTTTAACCTATATGATGCAGATATTGTAATATACGTCAGCATAGGAACACATTTTTAGCAAGCGCTCAGGCTGGCAAATGTGCCACTGGCAGCACAATTCCATGCAAAAATACCCACCTTTCAAGCACTCTTCATAGGTACTGTTCCTCAAGAGGGAAGAAAGAAGCATTTGGAAGTTCCTGTAACCGCAGCCCCAACCTCTGTCTCCTAAAGAACAATGGAAGTGATCTACTCCTGTAGAAAGCCATACACGCTTTATGTCTTTACATTCATTCTGATAGTACTGGCACAGTATTTCAGTAATTCCTGATTTTAAAAAGGGGAGACAAGGAGAGAAAGAGACTAAAGTTTACTGATGATACATTAACAACAGTCACACAATTTGCAAGATGCAACCAGTATGAAAAAAGTAATAATAATGACTGCCGAATTCTACATAACTGTACAAAGAGCAGGGAACAAGTAGTGAATAGTTTAACATGCTGACAGAAGACATGGCTCCAAGCCTGTTCCTCAGCTATAGATTTACTATCCCGTGTTAGGCAAGTTGTCCAAGGCCTTATGGTGAATGGAGAGAAACTAAGGCACATGCAACTAAGAGTGCAAAGTAAGTGACACACAGCATGAGTGAATTTAATGATTATCTCAATTTTGAAGCTAAACCAATGGTTAAAAGGTGAAAAATCTGGCAAAAACCACAAGAGTGGCAAAGTAGTCACGCAAGAAGAACTGCCTGAAGCCAAGAGTAAAGATATAATATGTGAAACCTGTGATGACGACTGTGCCGTCAGGCAAGGAAGTTGCAAGTTTGAAGGGCTGACAAGGCAAACAGCCAGTCACCACCACTGTACAGCTTTATTTAAGCAGAATGTTTCCTTAATGAAGGTGTCAAATCATTACAGGAGACTAGGTGTAGTATATTAAGATACTGCGAACCAAGCAGAAACAAGACAGCATTTGGTCATAATTACTGAGAAAGTTTTATGAAATCATTCACCCTTAGCTAGATAGCAAGCCTACCATATACACCAGATAACTGCAGTATGTTTCCGGTTACTATTTGCGAAGGTTGGCAAAAACCATGATGACAGCCGGTTCTCTACTTTGAAATTTGTCATGGTATTTAAATAAAACATTTAGACAATTTATAACCTATTTTTGAATCGTGATTTTAAATCTGCCTGAGAGCCATTATCTTTAATATGGATTGTAGGAATTGCCATTCTTAGCTCCTGTCTAAAGTTGCATACTCTTATTTCCCTGCAAGCAGAAAAAAATTATTTTGCAATCTGCAGCACACTTATTGAACAATGGCTTTTGGCAAAATGATTTTTAGACACCTCAGTCAGACCTTTGAAGAAACTCACACATTTTTAATTACTCACCCGAAGTCTTTGTCTTTCCATCATCAATACCAAAAGCCAGAGATTCCATCATGTCAGCTTTTCTCCTGTGATAGTCAGATGGGGTCATTCTCCCAAAAGCCACTTCCTTTTCCATATTTTTTAGTGACTGCTGCTTATATCCTCCAGAGCCATCCAAGCCGTATTGCCTCTGTTAAGGATATATTATACTTTAAAGCCTTTAAGCAATAAGAAGTCTTAGCAGTTCCTGGAGAAAGAAGAATCGTTAGCGCATGCAATCCTGCTTCAACCTTGCACAGAGGAGAGAATGCAAGAGAACCATGGAAGTTGATTCAGAACACGAAGCTGCCCATTTAAGAGTTAAGCGGAACCTTTGTAGTAACTACAGTGGTGCCCCGCAAGACGAATGCCTCGCAAGACGGAAAACCCGCTAGACGAAAGGGTTTTCCGTTTTGGAGGTGCTTCGCAAAACGAATTTGCTATGGGCTTGCTTCGCAAGACGAAAATGTCTTGCGAGTTCCTGCGGGGTTTTTTTCCTCCCCCCCCCCCTTTTTCCCAAGCCGCTAAGCCGCTTAACAGCTGATCCGCTAAGCCGCTTATCAGCTGATCCCCTAAGCCGCTAATAGCGCTAATCCGCTAATGGGCTTCCTTCGCAAGACGAAAAAACCGCAAGACGAAGAGACTCGCGGAACGGATTCTTTTCGTCTTGCGAGACACCACTGTATAACCAGAATACCCTTTTTCAATGGTATGATGTATTTATGTATGTATTTTTCAATGTCATTGGGGACCTTTTAGAGAGCAAGTGACTAATAAACTTAATAAACTATATATATATCTACACACACACACACACACTTTATGGTATACATACATACACACACACTCATATGCACTCTTTATGGTATTTCTCTAAAGAAATAAGAATAAATATTACAATTTGTACTGCTTCTGAACTAGGATAGTACAGCTTGAAAAATCTAGGCACGAGATCCCATGATAATTAATAAGAAATAGCCAATTATCTAGAGAGTCATTCTTTGTGATGAATTCTCAGAAGAGAAATTACTCACATTTCTACTTGTAACCTCTGAACGCTGGAAGTCTCTGCACACTTGTCTCTAGTTTTCCTTTTAAAGTTTGGGAACCTCTGACCTAGCTTATAAAATGCATCCTGACCAAAGGCATTAGGCTCTCTGCTCAACCAACTGCTACCAAGAGACACTTAACGATAAACATTAATTCTTTGTGCACAAAATAAACACTTAAATGTATCACACATTTACAAAACACTCCATATATTTACAAGCTATACCAAAGTACATTGCAACTAGAACACCGATACCACACCTGTAGCTTTTGGAAATCTTCTCTTTCTTGTTTTGCTGCTGCTGCTCTTCTTTGCCTGTCTTCCTCATTCTGGAGATGCTGTGCCAATTCTAGGTCAGTCAAGTTTCTCTCCACTGTCATGCAATATTATATAAAATAAAAGTCTAATGAATATTTCGAAGGTACAGCCACATAACAATTGGTTATGTTGTACATTACGTTTCCCAAAGAAGACCTGCCATATTTGATGATGTTGAATATTTCTGAAAATTCCAGGTTTTTATCAATAACCTGTATGTTTTAAATTTGCAGCACAATCCTATGTCCATTTACTGAGAAGCTAAGTCCCATTGTGCTTATATTGGGCTGACATCTAGCAAAGAGTGTACAGAATTGCAACTTCAATTACCTACATTCCTAGACAGAATGTATTATTTAATACCATTCCTAGTCACCTAGATCACAGATTTAAACCCAGCTTCTCACTTGTAGTTCAGATATGATACATACAAATTGGTTAAACACATTAATATGGATGCTCTATTTAGCTGTAAATGAACAAAATATATGTCTGTCTAACCATGCTGCTTTCTGTTTCATTTCCTCTACACAGCATATCTGTAATGCCTTGCTCCACACCCATCCTGAGCCCACAAATGCATAGTAGCTAATGCTCCGGAGATTTTGCTCATTGCAGCCCATTTGTACCTGTCTGTTTAGCTAAGGACCCAGCATTTTTGAGAAGCGAGGACCAGTAAGTTAATTCCTTGGTAGAGCAATTTATTTTCCTGAGATGAAAGATAAATTGTTATTGTTTGCTTAGGGAGAGGAAATATTGATAATTTGGGAACTGGTCAAGTTGCAGTGTCCACCAAAATGGGCTTAGGGGGTAGTCCTCTCAATGAAATACAAACACTATTGTAGAGCCAAGGCCTGGATCTCTGTGCCTGTGGTGACTAACCAATCCTTGGTTCCCAGTACCAAAACCATGATAAGTACCTCCCTTGTGCCCAAAACAGTTATTTCTTTTAAGGCAGCCTTAACTCATTACATTTGATTGAAGACCACTGATTCGGCTTTTAAGAAGTTGCTTATGCTTTTATTCAGATTTAACCGTGCTATGTTAAAAAACAAAAAAATGTGATTTGTTTTTCAATCGACTCCTCAAATGTCTTCTTTAATTGTTTTTTATCCACCCAGGGCACAGATATATGCTATTTAGGTGTCTCTACTGATACAGTCTCTATCATTAGAGGAAAGAGACATACAAAACAAAATTGCTACCAATTCTGAAAGTGTTGTTGTTGTTGTTACACTGCATTGTTTTCTACTTTTTTTACGATATGCTAACATGATATATGAAGCTCCAAGTCATATGATTTCATGTTACCTTGCATTATTTGGATAATACCAGCTTCTCCTGAATGAAACATTACATCTTTCGTCAATACACAAAATATGTCTTTCCTATTTTGGAATCTTCCCCTTACCTTCTAAAAAGGTGCATTCCTCCAAGTGTAATTCAACATGTTCCTGCAGTATTGGGTAATCAGTACAAACAAGGTGGCACATTGGGCATTCATACAGCTCCTGACCATTTTCTGCATTAAAGCAAAGTATTAAGAGTAAATGATCAGGACATTGCATATTCTTCTGCTGGAAAGAAATGCTTGCTTGCTAAGCTCATACCTAGAAGGCAGTTCCAAGTTTGGGGGAGTCCCTTGGTAGTTACTGCTCTTGAGTGCTAGATGGCTTGGAGCTGCCAATGTCTTAAAATTGTAGCTCTGTGAGGAATAAACTGAAGTACTCAGACCAAGGGAAAGACTGTTTTTAGTGTGCTTTGAAGATATTGTGTATGGGCAAAGGAAAAACAACAACAGTACAGTATATATTAATGAAGAGAGTTCGGAAATTGAGGCCAAGCTCCTTTTGCCCCTCTCCCCACATTATGTATGTGTGTATATATATATATATATACATACATACACACACACACACACACATATATATATGAGAGAGGCTCTGCTCTCATGCTCACAGGCAGCACGAGAGCACGGTGGATCCTGATGCCCTACATACTATGTAAGCGCCTGACGTTTATAAAGCCAGACCCATATTCCGACCAGAGACGGTTCCCACGTGCATATCAATCTAGCGGGCGACTCGCACGTCTCTCTCGACACTCTGCACGCAAATGATTCATTTTCAAGCCAGACAGCTCCGAAATGTGAAGCGACATCCCTCCAGGTCTCACTCACCTCGGGCGGGAGAAGGCGGCGGTGCGCGGGCGCCAGCGGACGGGGCCCCCTGCAGAAGCCGCTGCTGTCCCTGCCGGGCTTTGCCGGAGAACTCCATACTTGCGCCCTTCCCGGCGGGAGCCACGCCCCCTTGGCACGAGGCGGATATAAACACCTCGACACCTACCGCGGCTGCCAGGAGCCCAGCGCGAGCGGAGAAGAGCCCACGGCATACGTCGCCCAGACGCGCGCGCGCGCGCTCTCCCAGCTCTATCCTTTCACGTGACTCCTAGACGTACTAAAAAGGGAAACAAGCCTACACTTTCGTTTCACGGGCAGCCGCTGTCTAACCCGACCCTTGCGCACGCGCAGTTTACGCACGCTCCCCAGAAGAGTCTATGTTGGCTTTCCCCAACGAGGTGCCGTGGAGATCCTTTGAGCTACAGCTCCCATCCTACTGCGCGGACTTCCCGTAGGCATCATCTGGTTGCGGAGACAGGATCCTGCAGAATTCCACGAAGGAAACGAAGTATAAGCAAGAGAGCGAACTTCTAAATTAAATTTCTTTTAGTTTTCCGCAACCTACTGGATATGATTTGGACCGAAAGTCGTGCAACAGTTGCAGCCCAAAAATATCCAGTAAGGTACCAGGTTGCGGAAAACTGACCTACAGAGTTCTCTTTCTTGCTTATATTTAGCTTCCTCTTTGAAGCTCTCAAAAGTATAATTAGGTGGGGGTGTCATGGAACGCAAAAGGGCTTCTGAGTAGACATGGTTAGGACTGCACTGTTAGTCCTTCTTTACTAGTGTATATTTACAGGGTCGGATTTAGGTTTGCTGACGCCCTAAGCTACTGAAAGTAATGGCGCCTTATATGTCCAGCTGCCCTTTGTCAACAACAAATTGTCGCTGTTTTTTGTGTGTTGAATATATGCTATATGAATATATGCAACCAGTCCATGCAGAATGTAGGCACCCTATATAGAGAAATGAGCAAACCAGTGATCTTTTAGGGAGCAGGCTAGCAGGCATGGCCCATTATTTACATCGTAAGAGCCTACACAACACAAAACACAGGTGCTGTATGTAGGTTTTATATGTTTTTAATCTTATATTTTGGAAATTTACATCCAGTTTTTTCCACTTTATATTTTTTGGGGGGCCCAAGAGTGGGGCCCTAAGCTTTAGCTTGTTTAGCTTATATGTAAATCCGGCACTGCGAGCCAATTAATCGCTTCCTGCAACGATAAAAACCGACCGACTCCTTCTCCCACCCCTCTCAGGAGAGCGCCTTAACTTATCATGGGTAGCTGGGAAGGGGTTATTATGGTGGTTTCACCAAACAGCCCGGTCCAGAGCTCTGCTGCATGATGCGCACTCTCCGCGTTCCGTCGCGCCTGTGCCTTGTTTCGCTCTGCTTTTTCCCCGCAGGCGGAGCAAAACGTCACCTAGTTAGCCCGCGAGCTGAGAGCCGCGTGTCGCTCTTCCGCTGCTGCCTAGCTCTATGGGCGTGCCTTCCGTGGGCCGCGGGAGAACCGGGAGCCCCGTTTCTCGCCATTGGCGGCTCCGTTCCCCCTCCGCGCACGCGCGCTGGCGCGCGGGTGGTGCTGGGCGGAGGGGAGATAGAAGAGGAGGGACCGGCTTCTTCGGCGCGCCTGGAGCCGCCATCTTGGACGGCGAATCTGCCCGCTCTGCTGCTCTGCGGAGGGGAAAGCGGCGGGGGGCTGCCCGCAATGGGTGCGTGAGTGTGAAGGAAGGGGCGCGGGGCGAGCTCCTTCCTGCCACTGGATTCCGGGGGGCGGGAGGAAAGGAGGATGGCTCAAAATGCAAGGGATGCTTTGCTGCCTCCGCATCCCGATTTCTTTTAAAGGACGCTGGCGCTGCTGCCCTATCTCCTGCCGACCCACAGGCGTGCGGGACAGTGCTGCACCCCCCTCCCCACCCCCTTTTTGGGCTGTTGGTTCGGGTGGAAAGCCCACGGGCAACTCATGGCTGCGGTCCTGTGCGCGTAATCCACACTGACATCGGTAGGAGTCATTTCCGAGCAAATATGTGTGTATATATAGGGCATATGCACGCGCGCGCACACATATATATCTGTCTATATTAATAACTGGTTTGCAAGTGCTATTCTTACCTTGGTTTTTTCACGCGATCTTCCCCTACTTGCTGGTCCTGGTGCTCCACGAGGCGGGGACTCGGCCGTCTTGTTTTGACGGGGATTCCCCTGGCACGGGCTTCCCCCCCCCCCAGGAATCTGCCCGTTTGATTTTGGTGATTTGTACTTGCTGGTTGCCTTTGAGGCAGGACGTAGGGCAGGGGTAGGTTTTTTGCGGGAAACAACAAAAACGACAGCCTTCACACGCTCTAGAATTCTAAGAATTCTCGTCGCCTGTCAAGCGCCACCGTGCCCCCCCCCAAACCATTGGGGGGGGGGAGGCGGGAGGGTCCCTGGTGACTAAGACACCCCAGTAGCCTTCAGGCAGCAGCGCCCAATGTGACCCTCTTTCCACATTTGCCAAGGGGACCACCTGCCACTTTGCACTCCTTCGGGGAGGAAATCAGGGACATGTCAGTAATCAGGGGCCCTGGGACTTGTAAATCTGGCCCTGAATGACCAAGGCTGTGTTGGGTGATTTGGCCACACAGCTGTCAAACAATTCCCAGCCTTCCCCCCAACTTTGGAGCTAGTGGTGTCATGGTGCAACAGTCCAGCAATCTCCACCCACCTCTGCAGCTTCAAAATGGGAAGACAGTGCTGC
Source organism: Podarcis tiliguerta (assembly GCF_965153285.1). NCBI lineage: Eukaryota > Metazoa > Chordata > Lepidosauria > Squamata > Lacertidae > Podarcis > Podarcis tiliguerta. Next base: position 67,109,806 of record NC_139536.1, on the reverse strand, counting down.
TGGTCACACTTGCCAGAGGGTGGCACCTCACTTGCCATGGCGAGCAGATTTATTCAATAGCTGCCCGTAATTTTTAAATAGTATGGGGGTGCCAACTTTTCATCTTTCTGTAATTGTGTCTTGTTAACAGCAGCTTGAGGTGAGGATTTGAGCATGTGATGCACGCACTGTGACAAGCTTCCTCCTGCTTACTGTATATCAAGCAACTCTTAAAGGCTAGTTTCTTCTAGTCCACTGGCAGCCCTAACTATACATTTGATGTCTGGCACCTGATTTTTTGAAGTGATTCAGTTGAAGATCCTTGTATCTGAGGTGTTTTGAACATTTTGTCTTTGAATTAAGTCTGTGATGTCAATTCATGTAAGAAACATTCACATAGATTTCCATCAACTTCCTGTAAATTGGAACGCTTTATAATATCTTGTTTAAGATCTTCTGCCCCATGCACCCTTTCTGTTTGAAGTATGCTTGGTGGCAACAGGTGGTAGTGCCCTCTCAGGAGTGGTGCCCTTTTTTGAAACTAAAAAAACCACAAATGCTGCAATCTTTCCTCATTGGAGACTTGCTCCAGCTGCTTGTTCACGTATTGTAAAGCTGTATCTGGTAGTAGCAGAAATTCCTGTGTTACATGCTGATGTTGCCTACCCAGACATAATAATATGCAGAACAGTAAATATTTCTAGGGCCAGATTCACACCATATATTTAAAGCGCATCCAGCACACATTTAAAGCACATGACTTGCCCCGAGGAATCCTGAGAACTGTAGTTTGCTAAGGGCACTTAGAACAGTAGATCTGTAAGGGGAAAACTACAGTTCTCAAGATCTTTAGTGGAAGCAGTATGTTTTAAAAGTGCATTGAATGTTCTTTAAATGTGAGGTGTGGATTGGCCCTAGGTTATCGCTTCTTGTTACCTTGGACTTGACTGGCAGTCCAGAGAAGAAAATGCAATCAATTCTCTTGCTCTTAATTTGTAGATACCATGGCAAGCCCAGAAAAGGATCACTACAGAATGAAAAGTTATAAAAACAATGCCCTCAATCCCCAAGAGATGCGGCGACGAAGAGAAGAGGAAGGTATTCAGCTTCGTAAACAGAAAAGGGAAGAACAAGTAAGTCTTTAAAGATTATGGGAGGGATTCAGTATCACGCTAAGGTGATCATTCCATCAGCACAAGCATTTTTGCTTGCCAGACAGAGCTCACTTCCTTTCCTCCCTTGTGCTTTTTTTTGGGGGGGGGGGGTTCTCTTGACCCTCCCAAGCAGATTTGAGGGGTAGCGGTAGGGGGAAAGCCTTGTTTTGCTGGGAGTAGTCATGGCACTAGCTTTCTCTAGCACAACAACTTAGTTGAATCTGGCCCTATGCCTGCAATCCAAGTTACCTGGAAGTAAATCTCATTTAATTCAGCGGAACTTATTTCTGCATAGATGTGCATAGGATTTTGTTATTAAATGTGTGTCTTGTTTAGTGATTGTTTGTTGTTTAGTGATTGTCTTGTTTGTTAGCCACCTTTTTTTGGATGAATTGCAGAATAAAAGACTTATAGATAAATAAGTGACATTATTTGGTTTAGGAGAACTGTGCATCTATACATATGGAAGTATGTATAGGAAGAATTAGGGAGCCGACGAATGTATAGGAGGAATTAGGGAGCCGACGAAACCTCAGCTTTTGTGATGTACTGTCAGTTGTTTTTACTACCCAAAGAAAGCCCTTATTTGCTAACACACCACTGTGTTTTTATTTGTGGTATTCCTCTACTTGCATATAGACCCATGTTTACAGTAAGTGATTGTGCATATATATTTGGGTTTGGCATTTAGAAAAGTAGTGTTAGTGTTTAAAGATATTTTATTTTAACTATAGAGGATATTGCCTTGCGGATCAGCCCAAGGGCAGCTGTTTTTCAGTAGCCTGCCAGGTGCATTTGGACACAAATAGAACATGATGGTGTTTGCCGTCTTCTATTTGTTCTCAGCATCTGGTGTCAGAACTGTATTTGTTTGAAAAATGCAATAGGGCACATCAGGACAATAAGTATTGGTCCACAGTAAATTTGCCCTCTTTTCCCTTCCTCCACCGAAATCTAACTCTCGAGATAGAGAATTATTAGCTACTAGATAAAATAGCTTTAGGTTTACAATGTTGAATTTTGGAGTTTGTGTAATACGCCTAAACTGGAAACCTTCTACGGCCAGTTCAGATATGTTTGGAAGCCAAGACTGAGATCAGGTTCAGGTTGTGGAATTATATGTATTGTCTCCCCTCTTCTGCAAAATTTGATCCGGCTCTTCTCTCGCTGTTTCCAGCATTGCCTATGATCATCACCAAATTGAGTTAAAATGGGTGTGTGCTTAAACTTTTATTGAAATCCCTGATTTTAAAGAGGTTGTCAGAGGAAGTGAATGCTTTTCGTGTTTGAACAACTTGGAAATGGAGTTGGTTGATCAAATGGGTTTTAAAATTGAGGGTTATTTATGTAAACAAATTTTAAATGCAGTTCTCTCCCTTCTCAATCTGAAAACAAACGTGATTTTTTTTTCTTAGTTATTTAAACGCAGAAATGTTGCTCTACTGGGAAATGAAGAGTCAATGCAAGAAAGTCCAATCCAGGATCCTGATGTGAGCTCTACAGTGCCTATTCCTGAGGTAAATTACCCCCAACAGACAGAGCATTTTGACAGTTGTAGCTGAAAGATGTCAGAGTGATAACGGCTTTTACTTTTTAGGAAGATGTCATTACCTGTGATATGGTGCAGATGGTTTTCTCAGAAGATCCCGACCAACAACTTGCAGCTACTCAGAGATTTAGAAAACTGCTTTCTAAAGGTAATTTGTATTTTTTTCCATAGAAAATGGAAGTTGTGAATGTTATTCCCACGGGTTCAAATTGCAGGGAACAGATTTATTTTTAAAACAGTTTGTTGGACTGTGGTCTGTGTTTTTCATCACATGAGTGCCTATATTCATTCAGAAATAATGGCTGAATGCCAAAACTCACTCTATGAAAACAAAACAAAACAAAACGGTAGCAGGACAGCAACTGCACGCTTCACTTAATATCCCACTGTTCTTTGCAGCTCCAGTAATTCATCTAGTTTGTTGTATGGGACTTAAAACTAATTGTTTTTATTGGATGTACTCAAAGTTGAGTGCTCTGTTACTGCAGTAATGTTATTTGTATCAACTGTGTTGAAATTATTTTCATAAATTGAACTAGTGACAAAAATAATTTGGAACTCTGCTTGCGCACAAGCGCACACATCCCAACCACAGGATTATGCTGCTGGGCCCCATGAGAGGTTCATTTGGGGCTTAGGAGCTGAGCACCCATGGCCACAAAGTAATCAAGCCCCTGCAATGGCTTGAGGGACAAAGAAAGATTGCTTCTACTTCCCCCTCCCTTTTCACTTTCAACATTTATCACTGGAGCTTGTCTTGGGCTCAAGGGGCAAAGGCACTCTGTGTTCAATTGCCACGAGGCGCTCTGGCCAAAAGGGTGGGTTAAGCTTGAACCTCCTTCTTTCCTTGTAGCTATTATGGAGGTTTATGCTTGGCTTAAAGGAAGCATCTGGTGGCAGCTTTTGTCCCTTGAGCCAACTGAGTTTCCAGTGTTAGCTGCCAAAAATATATACACGCTTCTATAAGCCTGTGCCGGTTTTTGGAATTTGTGGAAGCTGTGTGAGCGAGCGTGATTTTGAAACTCCCCCCCCCCCCACCTTGCAAGACTAGTCATTGATCCAACATAGGATAGGACAAATGAATTGTGGCTAAGTTTACCAATTGCTATTAGCCACAAATCTCCTGTGTTCGGTGGCACTATTAATGTTAGAGTTGTATGGAGGAGCAAAGAAAGGAGGAGAACTTATGGGCTTCTCGGACACATAAGTCTCATAACTAGAAAACAGGACAAGCAGTAGCTTTGGTCAAATCCAGCTGACCTCTTCATGTTTTAACCGTTTGCATCTGTGCTCACTCACTGAGGTTATACAATTATATACAGTACATGACTGGTCATCTTCCAGCTGATTTATTGTTTAATCAACTAGATTTTCTTGGTTGATAACATTAGCTTATTTCCTTTGCTAACTTGGCAAAACATAGATCTGTTATATTTTTACTTTACCCTATCTCCAGGGAGATCTTAGCAACATTTTAACTTTATTATATCCCTATGAGTAACAGAGACAGTTATTTGGAATTCTTCATCCAAACCCAGCAGCCTAGCAGCTATATCTGCTGCTTACCTGTTTCATTGGCTGAACTTTGGCCTAACATTTGTTTTAATCAGTCTAATTAACCTTTATTTTCAGAACCTAATCCTCCAATAGATGAAGTCATACAAAAACCAGGAGTTGTGCAGAGATTTGTGAAATTTCTAGAAAAGAATGACAATTGCACTCTTCAGGTGAGTTCGCTTAATAACATATGTGCTAAGGCATTAGGAAAATGTCAACATTTGAAGAATTCAGATCCTTCTGCTGGGAGATGGTGGTGTGTTTTTTCTCTGAGACGTACCAGACATGAAGAGACAAATACACACACACAATAAAAAATACAAATTAAAGGTAGCCATGTTGACTTTCCTTGTAATTTTGCCTTTGGGTAGAGCCTGAAGGGCTTTTATTCCATTGTAGCATCCTACATTTGAAATTTCCTGCCTCTGGAGGTGCAACAGGGGCTTACAGTGGCTCAGTTTTGGTGCCAGTTGAAAGTGTGCCTGTTTTGTTTGGCTTTTGGGTCTCCATAAGCTGCATGGTTGACTTTTTTTCTGTAGTCATGAGGTTGTATGATAAGGTTTGCTCCCGCTGTATTGCTTTTCTCTGTGTGGAATATGTTTGTAGGTCTTAAATGTATATGTTAACTTGATTTCTCAAATTTAATGTTACATTGTGTCAACTGCCCTGGGATTATTATTAATTTTTTTTAAAAAAGAAGAGCTGTATGGTATATAAAACTAATAATAATAAAGGAGGCAGCACCTGGCCTGATTCAGTCGTGCAACGAGCAATAGTGCTGCATTAGAGATCAGGAAATAAGGATTTGAATTCTGCTTTTTGCACATGCTTCTAATCCTCTCCTCTGTATTAGGGAGGGATACTGGTTGTGGGAGAGAGATTGTGATCTGTGCCCCAGTACATCTATGAGGCAGCTTTGCAGAATACGTCCATTGAGAGATAGCCCAATGTTTCATTGCAAACATGTCAAAACATAAACACACAAACACTGTAAAGTGGTATGTAAGTGGCGGCAACATTGGACTGGACCTCTGGCTGCTCATGCAGCTGCCATGGTCTTTCTTTGCTTCTTCCATCTATTACATCTGCCTCCCACCATTCGGGAAAGTATCCACATATATCAGTATCATTTTAACAATCCTGTGAGGCTGAGAGAAAGTGATTTGCCCAAGACTAGCAGTGGGAGATTCGTGGCTGAGCAGGAATTTCAACCCATATTTCTCCAACATTACTTATTTTCAATAATATACTTTCAAAATAAAATCTTGGCTTATTTCATTACAAGAAATGAAGAATGTGGTTACAGAGTGTATTTTGTACCTAGGAAATAAGATGGAGAGAGGGCTTTGTACTCCGGTTTTGCTTGCTGAATTTCCAAGGGCATCTAGTTGGCCCCTGTCGTGAGCAGGCTATTCCCATGTTCTTAATCTTAATCCACATTTTATAGTTTTTTTATTTAACTGTATTTTTGTCTTTTAGTTTGAAGCAGCATGGGCTCTTACAAATATAGCATCTGGGACATTTCTGCACACCAAAGTGGTAATCGAGACTGGAGCTGTCCCAATTTTTATCAAGTTGCTGAACTCTGAACATGAAGATGTCCAGGAACAGGTAACTTCTGTGGTTTTTTATCACTTAAATTAGAAAACAATAGTAGTAAAGTGTTGGGCTTCAAAGAACCTCAGGAGACAGGTCCATGCAAACTTGGAAATGAGGCCCAGCGCCAACACATTGATCTAATTTTGAAGTAATGTTAAACTGTGGCTTAGTGTTAATTTCCTGAGCCTGAGGCTTGTTCAGAGTTTTGCTTAATGGGTTGATAGAAGCTGGGATTGTGGTTAAGGTTTCTCACCCTTAACCGTGATCTGCAGCCGAGGTTGGTTCTGTGGTTACAAATCTTACTTAACCACAGCCTCTCGTGCAGAAATGAATTGTTTCAGGCAAAACAAATTTGTCTCTGCCTGATAGAGCGCACTAATTTTATTTACTTTTATGGAGCTTTGAGGGACGCGGGTGGTGCTGTGGGTTAAACCACAGAACCTAGGACTTGCCGATCAGAGGGTTGGCGGTTCGAATCCCACAATGGGGTGAGCTCCCGTTGCTCGGTCCCTGCTCCTGCCAACCTAGCAGTTCGAAAGCACGTCAAAGTGCAAGTAGATAAATAGGTACCACTCCGGCGGGAAGGTAAACGGCGTTTCCGTGCTCTGCTCTGGTTCACCAGAAGCGGCTTAGTCATGCTGGCCACATGACCTGGAAGCTGTACGCCAGCTCCCTCGGCCAATAAAGCGAGATGAGCGCCGCAACCCCAGAGTCGGCCACAACTGGACCTAATGGTCAGGGGTCCCTTTACCTATGGAGCTTTAGCCACTCTCCATTGATAGTTGTCTCCAGTAAAATAGGCACATGTTGAACCACTTGAATAGCCCCTGGGATGCAATGTAGGTACCTGGACAATGCTGCCTATTATGAGATTTCCATTCCCTTGGCAAGCTAGTTATCCATGGCCATTATAAGCTTCTGATACATTCATTCTTTCAGTGACTGCTCCTTTGCTATTGGGATTGTGTTTGGTGCTGGCATATAGGTGCCATTGTTGTGCTGGGACTGAACAGCCTGATTTATTATATTCTGTTGCAACTTTACAACAGATGAGCTGCAGAGGTAAACTCTTAGGGTGGCGCTTTCCATTCTTTTATCGTAATAAGCTTAATTTAGGTCATAGCTTCTTGTCATATATTCTTGAGTTTTATTTTATTTTTTAAAAATGCTAATTCTGTAATGTGAAGACAGCAGTGTACAAGAGTTGCAGTTAAAGACTTTTAAAAATGTATTAATGTTAATTTAACCCTTTGTTTCTAAGGCAGTGTGGGCTCTTGGTAATATTGCTGGAGACAATGCAGAATGTAGAGATTACGTGCTAAGCTGTGGAATACTTCCCCCTCTCTTACAGTAAGTACTGATAATCTCTGGCAATAAATATTAATTTTACACATGTTTAAACATTGGAAATAGCGAGGCTTAATTTCAGGTTTTAAAAGGTTAGCTTGAAAACTGTTATGAATAATTAAGGCTGTAATCCCATGCACATCTTCCTGTACAACCCATTGAACTCTATGGCACTTACTGCTGAGCACACATGATTGTGCTATTATGTAATTTAGATGCTGTATTCTATTTCAAATTTGTTTGTTTTTCTTGACAGACTGCTAACACATTCAAACAGACTTACGACGACTAGAAATGCAGTCTGGGCACTTTCAAACCTCTGTAGGGGCAAGAACCCACCTCCTGATTTCAGCAAGGTAGAGTCCAATTTCTACTCTGTGAGGTGCTATAATGGTCAAAAGCATAAATTGCTTTAAAACAGTGTATTTCCTCATGCAAAGTCAATACAAACCAATCTTTCTTCAGTCTTAATTGGTGGGTCAATTTTTAGTCAGACTATTTCGTTGTGTAATGAACTGAACTAATACCAAAGGAAGGGTTTCAGCTCTTTATAAAACTGCTTGCAACAGATATGAAATTTCTAAAAAGAGGACATTTCTGATAACGTGCATTTTCTTCTTCTTTTTACACTCCTGAAGGTTCGTCTTTGCTTAGGTGTTTTGTCAAGACTGTTGTTTAGCAGCGACCCAGATGTATTAGCAGATGCTTGCTGGGCCCTCTCTTACCTATCCGATGGACCAAACGATAAAATCCAAGCAGTTATTGACTCTGGAGTCTGCCGAAGATTAGTAGAACTTCTGATGTAAGTCCCTTTTTAATAGAAGAATTACGATACTAGGAATCTGCAGCCAAAGATATCAACAGTTGTGTTCTCAAACCAATGTGTCAAAAGTAATGTAGTCTTTTTGAACCCCACTGTAACACAACAGTTTCCCCTCTGTCCTTAGGACCTTTATGATTCCCTCACCCACCCAATACATCTGCAGTGATTGTCACAGCACCAACCTTTCCTCCTCTGCATTATCTTAAATATTCTGTGGCACATTTGAAATTCTGCCAGATGCTAAGGAAGAAACTTGTAAAGTGTAGATATTTGAGAGGCATATAACCAGTCCAGTTTATTTTTATCTATTAGCAAAAACTGGATTTAGGTTGTACAATATAAGCAATAGGACCTGAAGCAAAATGTTGCAGTGTGGAGGGCTATTTCCCCCCTTTCTAAGGTACACTATGTCTTCCCCCTCCACAAACAGTCAGCATTCTGTGTCCCCTAAGTATGCTTAATCCTCATTCAGCTTTTTTTGTGGATTTTCCTGCTTTATTCCCTCTTCCCCACCCCCCCACCCCGCAAAAAACGTTCTTCTGTACTTCTACATACTTTGGAGTTCCCTGCCAGCCTGTTAACCCTTCACCCTTGTGTGTAGATAGTACTGTCTTGGCTATGGAAGAAATAGCACTGAATGAGTTTGTTATTTGTATGTACAAGTGGGACCTGAAAGGAACTGTTGCAGTGGGAACTCCTTCTGTGCCAGCCATGCAGACTGGATACTCCATTCCATTCCCCCTTCCTCCTGGTTTTCTCTTTCTCTCCTAACAGATCTTCAACATGTTTTCCATCCCACCTCCCCAGTAAATCCTGGGGTTCCCCCAAACATATCAGAACCTTTACCTTATATCTCAGTAGCCGCTTCTGGGCTAAAGAGCTGTCATAACTCAACACCGGAATTTAGTATATAAATTGATAATAAGCCGTAATCCAAAGAGCTGCTGGTTTAGCTCGTGTGTTCAATCTTCCATTCTTGTCTGTGTCTGAGACTTGCAAACTGTGGCATCTCCAAACAAATAACCGTATTTTTCCATGTATAAGACGCACCCATGTATAAGACACCCCCTATTTTGGGGGAGTCCAAATTAAGAAAACACCCCTCAGCACTACCCGTGTATAAGGCGAGCCCCAATTTCAAACCAATTTTTTTGGTAAAAAACCCCTAGTCTTATACACGGGAAAATACGGTAATCTATTTTAGGGTCTGAGAATTATTTAACCTGCTCTATGCACTTTTGTTTTCTCCAGGCACAATGACTACAAAGTGGTATCGCCTGCATTAAGAGCAGTAGGAAATATTGTTACGGGCGATGATATTCAAACACAGGTCAGTGGAGCTTTTTGAAAAACTTCAGTGACAACGTGTAATGGCTTAACTTTGTTTTTTCTTTCAAGAGATTGCAACAGGATACATTGTTAATATTTTGCAATGGATATAGATGGTGCTGATTGAACAGATGGAATGTTATCCAGACTTATGTATAGTCGAGGGGAAATCTGCCTGTCTTGCAGAAGAACTGTCCTTAAACTATCAAAAAGCCATATTCTTTGCGGCAACTGACATTATTTCACTGAAATGTGTATTTTCTTGCTTCACTAAGTTAGAAACTAAAGAATAGCAATAATTAATAGTAATGCAGTTATATGCTAAAGTTACTGTGGCTGAGGTCAGACTTTTGTCATTCTGAATGTTTTAAAGCAGGGCATCATAAAAAGCAGACCTTAGTGGTTTTATAGCAAAGTGCAAATTAAGAAGGTGTTGGCACCTGAACAAGTGTACAAGATTATTAAACATAATTATGGTGCATGCTATAGCTTGGCCTGCTCCTCACCTCTCCACAGTCATACCTTTTTGAATCTTGAACACCATTTTTAAAACAATCTTCTTTTGTAAGGTGCCCAGTCTGTAATCAACCCCTTCCAAAAAAAAATATCAATTACATAGTCTGATTTTCTAGCACTTTGTAACTGCCCTCGGAATATAAAATTCCCACTTTCTCATATTTCTGCTTACATTTTGAATTGAAACTGGAGGCGACTTTTGACAAGTGGAAGATGTCTTCTGTTCACCAGAGGGCTGTTGTGTAATTTTCCACAGAGACTCATACAAGGAAAGCAAAACTAAATCCCAGGGTGATGATGCTCTTGTGTAACTGGAAGCATGAGAATGGCTATAGAACAGGGATGGAGAATCTCAGGCCTTGAGGCTTACAAGTGACCTGCTAGACCTTTCTGTCTGACCCCAATGCTTCCCCAGGCCACACACACCCTTGCCTTCCTCTGTTGTCTCACTGCAGTGCACCCTTGAACTGTGACAATACTGCTTGCTTGGCTGAATGGAAAGATGTAGGTGTGTGTGTGGAAGCCTCTGGCTTTTACATGGCAGTAATGTAGCCTACTTGACAAAGGTAAAATAAAAGTCATACCTGTTGATCTTTACACTTTCGTTTCTGGCCTCCCAGAAAGTTGCCCGCAAGAGACTATGACCCTCAAACTGCAAAGCATTCCCCATCCCTGCTGTACAGCTTACCTGTTACAGCATTGTGCAAATTCTTATACTGCTGGTGGAGAAGGGTTGCAAATTTATAATTCTTTTGCTGATGGTTAGATCCAACTCTTTGAATTTAGGTAGCAATGAGATTCTGTTGGATTTTCTGTTAAAGCTAAAACTCCCATTCTGTTTTTGTTCTCCATTTCTGCTGTATATTGCCTCTTGTGACTTTATTGGGATCTTAAATAGCACATTTTTTTCAAAAGCATATGATTGTAACTTATTCTGTAAATATACTGCATATGGCATTATAATATTTAAAAATAACTCTGCAGTTGCAACCGTACCTGTGAATATTTATTTCAACCGTATGGACTGTGTTTGGATATATGGACTACATTTGATTATACACTGCTTAGGCAGAACTTTTCATCTTTCAAATTATTTTAGGTAATTCTAAATTGCTCTGCATTACCCTGTCTCTTACATTTGCTGAGTAGTCCCAAGGAATCTATACGGAAAGAAGCTTGCTGGACAGTTTCTAATATTACTGCAGGAAACAGAGGCCAAATTCAGGTAATTTATTTGGGTC